>NC_053039.3:389391936-390641936 GCF_002575655.3 Aegilops tauschii subsp. strangulata | reverse complement strand
ACAACACCATAAATAAAATATACAATCACACCAACCAAGATCATGATTAATCCACAGGAAAAAATGGATCTACTCAAACATCATAGGATAACCATAGATCATTGGGAAATAATATATGGAGTTGAGCATCATGTTTAAATAGAGATTACAACGGGGAGAAGGGGTGTTACAACGCTGCATAGAGGGGGAGAAAGTTGGTGTTGATGGTAGCAAGATTGTTGATGTAGATCGCCATCATGATCCTAGCCCCGGCGGCACTCCGGCGCCACCGGGAGAGAGGGGGAGAGAGCCCCCTCCTTCTTCTTCCTTGGCCTCCCCCCTAGATGGGAGGATAGTCCCCCCTCTGGTCCATGGCCTTCATGGCAGCGGAGGGGCGGGAGCCCCTCCGAGATTAGGTCTCCCTCTTTGTTCTCTTCTGTTTCGCGTTCCCGAGATCTGGCCCTTCACGGTTTCTTAAATTCAGGGAGATCCATAACTCTGATTGCGCTAAATTGTTACACGATTTTTTCCCATAAATTATCTTTCTTGCGCCAGAAGAAGAGCCCCAACCGACTTTCGAGGAAGGCATAAGACACCTGGGCGCGCCTGGCACCCCCTGGCGCGCCCTGGTATATCTTGGTGTCTATGGGCCCCCGTTTGCGTTGATTCCACCTCCCAAAAATCAGATATATTCAAAATAATTGTCCACAAATTTTTATCGCGTTTGGACTTCGTTTGATATGGATTTTCTGTGAAACAAAAAACATGCAACAAACAAGAACTGGCACCGGGCACCGGATCAATATGTTAGTCCAAATAAATCATATAAAATGTTGCCAAAAGTGTATAAAAGTTGTATAATATGGGCATGAAACAATCAAAAGTTATAGATACGACGGAGACGTATCAAGTTACTACAGAACTTCGTAGGTCAACGAGGGTACGTTCCGCACTAGAGTGGTACGGTAATCAAGTCCTGGAAATTATGTTGTTAGACAACGGTGAACCTACGAACTATGAAGAAGCTATGTGTGACGCCCCGAGACCGATGCTCCAGATGACTTCCTTTATTTTAGTTGTTGTCGTGTGTTTATTGTGTTCATTGTATTATCATAATTGTTTTGCATATTTCATTTCGATGTGTTTATGCCATGATCATGATGAGTGCCATTGCCATATTTTGTTTATTGCATCATGTTCATCTTTTATTATATTGCATTGTGCCATTTCATTTTGTTGCATTGAGCCTCTTGTCATTTTGCATTATGCCATCCTTTGCCTGATGCATCATATTATAGCATTGTGTAATCCATGTTGTTTGCTTCTTTTCGGTTGTGCTTCTTCTCGATAGTTCATGTTTCATTGCGATCGTGAGGATTCGTTTGACTACGCTTGATTCGTCTACGCCCGTTCGTCTTCTTCATGGACTCGGTCTTCTTCCTAGCGGGATCTCAAGCAAGATGACCGTTACCCTGGATACCACTACTGTCTTTGCTATGCTAGTTGTCTCGATGATATCGCTATGTCGCGCTACCCACCACTTGTTTATCAAGCCTCCCAATATGCCATGAACCAGCCTCTAACCTTTTCACCATCCCAGCAAACTATTGTTTGGCTATGTTACCGCTTTGCTCAGCCCCTCTTATGGCGTTGCTAGTTGCAGGTGCAGGTTGTTCCATGTTGGGACATGGATATCATGGGATATCACAATATCTCTTATTTAATTAATGCATCTATATACTTGGTGAAGGGTGGAAGGCTTGGCATTTTACCTGGTGTTTTGTTCCACTCTTGCCGCCCTAGTTTCTGTCTTACCGGTGTTATGTTCCTTGATTTTGCGTTCCTTACACGGTTGGGGTTTATGGGCCCCCTTGACAGTTCGCTTTGAATAAAACTCTTCCAGCAAGGCCCAACTTTGGTTTTACCATTTGCCTAATAACAACTAAAATTTGCATAGAGAGTAATTAACCTGAGGATTCTTAATCAACAACACGGGCCAGTGCTCCTCATAAGTGTTGGTCCAAACTAGAGCACCGTGCGGGACCGCCCCGTGGCAACTTGGGGTATTTTGGTACCTGTACGCTTAGCTTATCCGTCGTGTCCTGAGACGAGATACGCGCGGCTCCTATCGGGGGTGTCGACACATCGGGAGGTCTTGCTGGTTTTGTTTTACCATTGTCGAAATGTCTTGTGAACCGGGATTCCGAGCTTGATCGGGTTGTTCCGGGAGGAGGATTTTCCTCCGTTGATCGTGAGAGCTTGTTATGGGCTAAGTTGGGACACCCCTGCAAGGTTTAAATTTTCTAGAGTCGTGCCTGCGGTTATGTGGCAGATGGGAGTTTTTAACGGTTGTAGAGAACTTGACACCAGATCCGAATTAAAATTCACCAACCGCATGTGTAACCGTGATCGTCTCTTTTCGACAAAGTTCGGGAAGAGAACACGGTTGGGTTATGTTTGAACGTAAGTAATTTAGGACCACTTCTTGATCATTACTAGTTTGCGACCGTTTGCGTAGTTTCTCATCTTATTCTTGTACTCATAAGTTAGCCACCATACAATGCTTAGTGCTGCTGCAACCTCACCACTTATCCTTTCCATACCCATTAAGCTTTGCTAGTCTTGATACCCATGGTAATGGGATTGCTGAGTCCTCGTGGCTCACAGATTACTACAACAACAGTTGCAGGTACATGTAATGTGATGATCTGATGTGAGAGCGATGCTTGCTTGTTTTCGAGTTCTTCTACTTCTTCTTCGACCAGGGGATAGGTTCCTAGTCGACAGCCTGGGCTAGCAGGGTGGATGTCGTTCTTGTTTTTCGTTTGCTTTCATCTGTAGTCGGATGTCGCTCTTCTATATGATGGTTTCTATGTATTGATGTATTCATGTGGCATTTGTATGCCCTTTGTATGTATCCTCGTCTATTATGTAATGGTATGATGTAATGATATCCACCTTGCAAAAGCGTCTTCAATATGCGGCTCTATCCTTGGTGGGACCTTCGAGTTCCTCTCGGATAGGATCACATATTGGGCGTGACACTATGATGAGCCCGAATTTTTTTACAAATGGCTTCAAGCCATGAAATCCGAGATAGGATCCATGTATGAGAACAAAGTATGGACTTTGGTGGACTTTCCCGGTGATCGGCAAGCCATTGAGAATGAATGGATCTTTAAGAAGAAGACAGACGCTAATGGTAATGTCACCATCTATAAAGCTCGACTTGACGCAAAGGGTTTCCGACAAGTTCAAGGGGTTGACTACGACGAGACTTTCTCACCCGTACCGATGCTTAAGTCTGTTAGAATTATGTTAGCAATTGCCACATTTCATGATTATGAGATGTGGCAAATGGACGTCAAAACGACATTCCTTAATGAGTTTCTAAAGGAAGAGTTGTATTTGATGCAACCAGAAGGTTTTGTCGATCCTAAGGATGCTAACAGAGTATCCAAGCTCCAGTGATCCATCTCTGGACCGGTGCAAGCATCTCGGAGTTGGAGTATACGCTTTGTTGATGTTCCATGCTGTTATATTATCATTCTTGGATGTTTTACAATCATTTTATAGTTATTTTATATCATTTTTTGGTACTAACCTATTGACATAGTGCCCAGTGCCAGCTGTTGTTTTCTGCATGTTTTTTTATGGACCAGAAGACATCCAGTGGGCTAAAGAAGTACCGAGGAGGGAGCCCGAGGTGAGCACAAGACACCAGGGCGCGCCTGGAGGCCCAGGCGCACCCTGGTGGGTTGTGCCTACTTCGGTGGCCTCCCGAACCGCCTCTTTGCTCTATAAATACCCCAATATTCTAGAAACCCTAGGGGAGTCAACGAAAATCATTTCCAGCCGCCGCAAGTTCCAGAACCACCAGATCCAATCTAGACACCATCACGGAGGGGTTCATCATGTCCATTGGTGCCTCTCCGATGATGCGTGAGTAGTTCTTTATAGACCTACGTGCCCGCAGTTAGTAGCTAGATGGATTCCTCTCTCTCTTTTGATTCTCAATACAATGGTCTCTTGGAGATCCATATGATGTAACTCTTTTTGCGGTGTGTTTGTTGGGATCGGATGAACTTTGAGTTTATGATCAGATCTATGTTTTTATCCATGAAAGTTATTTGAGTCTTCTTTGATCTCTTATATGCATGATTGCTTATTGCCTCGTATTTCTTCTCCGGTATTTGCGTTTTGTTTGGCCAACTTCATCTATTTATCTTGCAATGGGAAGAGGTGCTTTGTGATGGGTTCAATCTTACGGTGCTTGATCCCAGTGACAGAAAGGGAACCGACACGTATGTATTGTTGCCATTAAGGATACCAAGATGGGGTCTATTTCTACATAAATACATCTTGTCTACATCATGTCAACGTTCTTATTGCATTACTCCGTTTCTCCATGAACTTAATACACTAGATGCATGTTGGATAGCGGTTGATTTTTGGAGTAATAGAAGTAGATGCAGGCAGGAGTCGGTCTACTAATCTTGGACGCGATGCCTATATAATGATCATTGCCTGGATATCGTCATGATTATTTGAAGTTCTATCAATTGCCCAACAGTAATTCGTTTACCCACCGTTTGCTATTTTTCTCGAGAGAAGCCACTAGTGAAATCTACGGGCCCCGGAGCCCTTCTTTATTATATTTGCCTTTGTGATCTATTTTATTTGCTTTTATTTTCAGATCTATTAAACCAAAAATACAAAGATACCTTGCTGCACTTTATTTTATTTGGCGATCTATCTATCAATTTATTACAACTTTCTCACATCCACTTGCCAATTTCTGGCGCCATTGCCCGAAAGGGATTGACAACCCCTTTAATACGTCACGTTGCAAATATTTGTTATTTGTTGGCAGGTGTCATTCACGTAGTGTTGTGTGGTTCTCCTACTGGTTCGATAACCTTGGTCTCATCACTGAGGGAAATACCTACCGTTGCTGTGCTGCATCATCCCTTCCTCTTTGGGGAAATACCGACGTAGTTCAAGTAAACATCAAAAGGAATTTCTGGCGCCGTTGCCGGGGAGACATCATCAACATCTACCAGGTTCCTAATCACAAATCTCATCTCCTCACAATTTACATTATTTGCCATTTGCCTCTCGTTTTCCTCTCCCCCACTTCACAAAAATTTGTCGTTTTATTCGCCCTCTTTTTCGTTCGCCGTTTTCTCGTCAGATCTACCCTTTGCTTGCAATCATGAGTGACTTTGGTAGGGTAGAAACAGATGATGGCCTAACTCCTAAAATTGGACGATCTGGCAATCTGGATGCTAAAACTTTTGTTTTGGGGCAAGGGAATGTTATAGGAAAAGAACGTATCCAAGAATTTTTCAATTGCGTTGGAAATTTAAGTCTTGATGATGTTCCTATACTTAAGAGGACTAAATCTTATGCGGAAGCTATTTCAGCACTAATTCTGAAACTTGAAAATAAATTTATCCGTACTCATCCTACCTTGCAAAGATTGTTTTTTGAGCTTCTCGTTATAAAGAGTCCCAAGGCTAAAAAGTTGGCCACCCTTGTTATTATGAATGAGTTTGACTACATAATACGGGAAGCTAGGGAAATCTTTGATTTCTATGGTATGAATCGTGAAAAACCGGTGATAGATGAAATTCTTTATAATATTGATGATGCGTTAAGACATTTGCTTGGGGATAATCAAATTTTTGATAACAATCTTAAAAAGGAAGCCCCTATTCTAGATATAATCCAACAAGTTTTTAATAATGTTAATCAACATTATTCTTAGATTGTTGCCGAAAATCAAAGAGGTTATGATGATAAGCAACTTGATAGTGCTAAGGTTTCCATGGATAATATATTTTATGTTGTGTTTACAAAACCTCATGAAAAAGATACCTCTAAGGAAATTAAGGAGAAGGATGACAATACTTAGATCCTTGCTTTATGCCTAGCTAGGGGCGTAAAACGATAGCGCTTGTTGGGAGGCAACCCAATGAATAAAATTTATTTTTGTCTTTTGCTTTCTGTTATTGAGTGTTTGCACAATTATGGTACAGTTATGATTGTGTTTTTTGTGTTTTAATTAGTGTTTGTGCCAAGCAAAGCCTTTAGGATCATGTTGGGTGATAGTTGATTTGATCTTGCTAAAAAACAGAAACTTTTGCGCCCAGAAACATAATTTTCATAAATCACAGAAACGTGCTTTTGCTCTGAATTTTTTACACAAGATTGATATACAAGTTTTGCACGTTGTCCTAATTTTTCAGAATTTTTGGAGTTACAAAATTATTCAAAGTTTCAGATTGCTACAGACGGTTCTGTTTTTGACAGATTCTGTTTTCTTTGCGTTGTGTACTTGTTTTGATGATTCTATGGTTTCCTTTGAAGAGTTTTTGCCATAGAAAAGTTGGAATACAGTAGATACAATGCAAGAATAAAATATGAATGGGTTTTCAACAGTTCTTATAGTAGTGATTTGTTTTCTTATACTAACGGATCTCACGAAGGTTTTGTTGAGTTTTGTGTGATTGAAGTTTTCAAGTTTTGGGTGATGTTACGATGGATGGAGGAATAAGGAGTAAGAAGAGCCTAAGCTTGGGGATGCCCATGGCATCCCAAGCTATTATCCAAAGAGAAGCAAGCAACTAAGCTTGGGGATGCCCGAGTGGCATCCCCTCTTTCTTCTAACGACCATCGGTATTTTACTCGAAGCTATATATTTATTCGTCACATACTATGAGTTTTGCTTGGAGCTTCTTGTATGATATGTGTATTTGCTTGTTTTGCCTTTTGTTTTAAGTCTTGAATCCTTGCTAGACACAGCTATTTGAGAGAGCCAAAATTATGCCATGACTTGTTAGAATTGCTCTATATGCTTCACTTAAATCTTTATGAGCTATGGAATTGCTCTAGTGCTTCACTTATATCTTTTTGAGCACGGTGTGCTTTAGTATTTTTGAAGAAATTCTATCATGCTTCACTTAGATTTATTTGAGAGTTAGTAAATTTTTTAAGAAATTCTCTCTTGCTTCACTTAAATTAACTTGAGAGAAAGAAATATTATGCTCATGATATTCACTTATATTTGTTTGAGCTTATCAAAAGCAACACATGAAAATTAGTTCCAAAGTGATAGATATCCAAGGAGGATATAATAAAAACTTTCATGAAGATCATTGGACAAAATAAACTTGATTCCTTATAATAGTTTTGAGATATGATGATGTGATATTTGAGTCATGTTGATGAGTAATTATGCTTTAGTAAGAATATTGGTGTTAAGGTTTGTGATTCCCTATGCAAGCACGAAAGTCAATAGTTATGCAATGAAATTACATCCTACTTGTGGTGCATTATTCGGTGTTAATTATGCTTAATGCTCGCTTATGAGATTTTTCGTTTCTTGGTTGGTCGCTTCTCAATCTTTTGCTAGCCTTCATTTTGCACTAAGTATGATCACTACTTGTGCATCCAAAAATCATTTAAACCAGTTTTGCCACATGAGTCCACCATACCTACCTATATGCGGTATTCTTTTGCTGTTCTAAGCAAATTTGTATGTGCCACTGGTACGCGTCGGTGCTATACAAACGGGTTTTAACCCCTTTCCACGATGACATTTGGAACCGTCGCCAAGTGAGTGTGGGCGATAGGGGTCCTTCCCACACGACCCAGAAACCGTCGGGGATAGGCCCTCCTGGGACACAGGCTGGGGCAAAATGAGCTCGTGTGCGATCGGGCGAGGCATCGAAACCCAATCATTTCCGTTCGTATGTACATCCCACACGGTGAATCCCAGAAAAACATTTCCGTTCGTATGTACATCCCACACAGTCAATCGAGGGAAAACGTTTCCGTTCGTATGTATATCACACACAGTCAATCCAAGGAATACGTTTCCGTTCTTATGTACATCCCACACAGTCAATCCAGGGAAAGCGTTTCTGTTGGTATGTACATCCCACACAGTTTTATGTATAGGCTCGTGTGTGAAAGGCGTAACTATCACACATGCTCTGGCTTGGTTAACTGTTTGCTTTTATCAACCACATCACACACGATTTGATAAAGAAAACTGTGTGGCATTTGGCTATCCATCACACGCGCTTTTACTGCCAGAACCGTTTGCAAAGTTCCATGACCGTTTGTTCTCTTTTTACATCGCACACGCTGTTTTCTTTCTAACCGTGTGCACATTATTTTATTAGCTCCTATATATTTTTATTTTTCCCTGTAATTTATTATTCGAATTGGAAATTTTGAAATATGAAACATGCAATTCAAATTCTCAGCACAATGGTTCAACAGCGAATCCATAAATAGAATTGCCAGTACAATATGTTCAGTAATTACAGGATTAGACATCAATTAACTATGATGAACCATAATATTTAAAGGCGGTAAAGGTGAAGAGACAACTGTAAATCATTTTGACTGCCGATGGTGCTGAAGAAGCGGAATGCCCATAATGTGCCTTCCTGCTTGCCATATGCACGAACCACGTTTGTCCAATCCCTTGTGACGATCGCCCGCCCATCCTTCACCGCCTTCAGGAAGACTTCTAGAGCATTATCATGGTAGCATGAATTATATACTTTGAGTTTAGTTGCCTCCACTCCGGTCATGTAGTTTGCAAGGTAATCATCAGTAAATAGCTTCGGAAATCACTGAAAAGTGAAAAATATCAGATACTGAGGTCTAATAGAGTAACTTGTTGTGGGCATGGGGAAAAGGCAACACATTACTTACCATCCTAAAGTTCACTGTTGTCTTGGACAAAGTGTAAATAAAGAGCTTAATTCCAATTACCCATTTCTTTCGCCTAACAATCTTTCTTAGTTTCCTCACTTGACGCGTGTTCATGAATATCTCATTGCCCCATACGCAAAAGGGATCGAAGCATGGATCAGTAACGCTCATGTATGTACCTACAAGCAACCAGTAAATGTTAGAAGCTAAACTGAGATTGCACAAATGATGTAAAATACAACTACCTATGTTCCTAAGTATAAGTATTTTTAGAGATTTCAATATGAACTACATACAGATGTATATAGAATTATAGATATAGTTTAGATTAGAATCTAGATTCACTCATTTTGCTCCTTATGTAGTGTATATTGGAATCTGTAAAAATACTTATATTTAGGAATAGATGGTGTATAAGACATGGGATGCAGCTAACCTCAACGGCAAACAACAACATCGCCCATTGTAGCCCTGTGTAAGTACATGGAAAGCCAATGTTAACTACAACAGGGTTAATATCCACCAAACATAGCAAATGGTAATAAAACGGCAACATCTGTAGTGATATCTTCATTGCGAAAGAGCAGCACGGTAGCAAAGGGACGGATTAAAAATGGATACAACTGTTAATTGCAACATGCTTAACAACATCCTAATTCATGTTTTGTAAGTTTGTAGCCATTGAAATACAACTCTTTAAAAATGGATACAACTGTTAATTGCAACAGGCTTAATGGCCATTGAAACTGGTACTGATAAAAATGCAATTGGCAGAGTTAAACATCACAAGGCAGGTGCTGCCAGAGCAGATAATGGCCCAGCTGTCTATAGAAAGGTAGGGAAAATAGCTAAAATGTGTTAGGCATGTTTACTAGAACATGCTTAATACATCGACCGTACAAAACATAGCCATTAATTGCAACTGGTATTAGTAAAATTGAACTGGTGAGTACATACTTGGTAAGTCCTGAGAGGTAGTTGCTGGGGCACTTCATCTTGGCCAGAGCCCGCCCAAAGTCAGCGGCGGCGGAGGCGAGCTGTTCCTCCGGGTCGAAGCGTGGATCAGTGCCACTGACATGTGTACCTACAGGCAACCAGTAAATGGTAGAAGTTAAACTGCAATAGCACAAATGATGTGAAATAATGTAAGACATGGGATGCAGCTAACCTCGACGGCAAACAATAGCATCGACTGTTATGACCCTGCGTAAGTACATGGAAAGCCAATGTTAAGTACAACAGGGTTAGCATCCACCAAAAATAGCAAATGGGCAACATCTCTAGTATATCTTCATTGCGGAGAGTAGCATGGTAGCAAAGGGACAGATTAAAAATGGATACAACTGTTAATTGCAACAGGCTTAACATCATCCTAAGTCATGTTTTGTAAGTTTGTAGTCATTGAAATACAACTGTTTAAAAATGGATTCAAATGTTAATTGCAACAGGCTTAATAGCCATTGAATCCGGTACTGATAAAAATGCAATTGGCATAGTTAAAGATCACAAGGCAGGTGCTGCCAGAGCAGAGAATGGCCCAGATGTCTATAAAAAGATAGGGAAAGTAGCTAAAACGTGTTAGGCATGTTTACTAGAACATGTTTAATACATCGACCATACAGAACATAGCCATTAATTGCAACTGGTATTGGTAAGATTGAACTGGTGAGTACATACTTGGTAAGTCCTGAGAGGTAGTTGCTGGGGCACTTCATCTTGGCCAGAGCCCGCCCAAAGTCAGCGGCGGCGGATACGAGCTGTTCCTCCGAGTCGAAGCGTGGATCAGTGCCACTGACATGTGTACCTACAGGCAACCAGTAAATGGTAGAAGTTAAACTGCAATTGCATAAATGATGTGAAATACTATAAGACATGGGGATGCAGCTAACCTCGACGGCAAACAAAAACATCGGCCGTTATGACCCTGCGTAAGTACATGGACAGGCATGTTAAGTACAACAGGGTTAGCATCCACTAAAAATAGCAAATGGGCAGCATCTCTAGTGATATCCTGAGTCATGTATTGTAAGTTTGTTGCTGGTATTGGTGAAATTGAGCTGGACACGGTAATATTTGAACATCACACAGTGTGCAGTACTGAAATAAACAAGGCACGAACATGCTTAATACATCAACCGTACAAATCATAGCCGTTGAAAGTGGTATTGGTAAGATTTAGCTGGTCAGATCTTACCTGTTAAGTCCTAGGGGGTAGTCACTAGGGCACTTCATCTGGGCCAAAGCCTGCACCATGTCATCGGTGGCGGAGGCAAGGTGTTCCTCCGGGTCAACACGCACAGCGGCCATCGCGCCATGGACCGCCATCAGCTCCTAGCGGTGGGGATTTGTAGGCATGAGGATGTTTCGCAGGCGCCATTTAAGCAATCAGGCCGGGGCCGTGATAGAAATCGGTGGGTTACCTGACTGGATCCGAGCAGAACGTAGATGTGGTTGAAGTTGTGGTTGCGGCGGCGGCGGTTTGAGATGCCGGTAGGGGGAGGCGCGGGGGGGGGAGATACTGAGGAAATTTGATGGGCGGGATGTGGTTGGAGGAATAAATTCTAAAATTGCGCGCCTGATGAAAATTTCGCTGCGAAACTTGAAACTAGGGCGGGGGAAACACACAACGCAGACGAAGCGCGTAAAATACTCGTGTGCAAGAAAACAAAAATTGGCAGACCCCATCTCCAAAAAAATGTACACGTGTAGTTGATTTTTTCGGTCAATGATACGCCTGGTTTATTAGGAAACATCGCACAGGTAACTGACTTATGGATCATTAACGCAAAAAAATGCAGACGGGTACGGCATAGAAACCGTGTGTTTTGTGATCTTCTAATGATTAACGCAAAAAAACACACACGAGCACACATGCTAATCAACGCTCAAAGCCCTCAAAGGATGCTATTACCGACATTGTGCGTTAATACTACAAACTTAAAGTACTACTGGTAATTTGCTCTAATACTACAAACTTAAACTAGTTCGCACATGCTGCCATCGGGGCATGCTGGCCAGACGCCGGTGTTCTCCTTCCCGGCCTTGTAGGCGGCAGCCCACCATGCTTCGATCTCTGCCAAGCTCTCCTCACCACGGCGTGCGGCCTCTTCTTTCTTGCGGCGGCGGGACTCTCTTGTCTTGACTGCTTTCTGCCTTTTTCGCTCCTTCTGTGCGTCTTTGGCCGCCTCTAGATCCACCACCCATTCGGCCATGGAAGCCTCAAAGTCCGCCCATGTAACTGTGTGGCCGCCTGCGGTGATGATCTCGGCGTGGCGAGATGCCATCGCTTCCTTACCATGTGTGCGGTCGCGGGCGGCGAGGAACGCGGCGCGGCGGGATGCCATGGCTTCCTTACCAGTTACTGTGCGCCGCGGTGCCATGGACGACGCCTGGAGAGAGCTCTGGGACGGAGGGGCTGGGCAGCCATATAGTGCGGTGGTATTCAAGAGCTCAACGACAAACGACAATAGAAATTTGGCTTCCCTTACAATTTTGCTCATTCATTATTGCACACGGTTCATCTTCATCGCTTCCGGAAACAGTGTGCGCTGAGCCTCTTGTGTGTTGCGTTATGATTGGCCGGAACCCCAGCCACGCGGATCGTGCATGTGCACCGTAGGATGCGCCGCGATCAAATGGCAATCCACATCCCTCACATCACACCCGTGCAGCTGTAGCTGGATTGGATTTATATGCGCTAAATGTCTAGAAAATGCACATAATCCCCTAAATGTGGTAAATGAGCCCGGAAAATTGCCAAATTTGGAAACTCCAGGGCAAAGAACGAAGAAAATTTGGATCCCCTTTCAATCTTGGTGATTTCCCTCTCGAAAGCATGGAACTTCTTTGGTGATGGTTCGATTTATGAAGGGCGTGCATGACGACATAAGCCAAACCTTCTCAAATTTTTACCAGGGCATGGTGAGGTCATACCATGGCACACCATGCCAGGCATCATGTTTTTCAAGCATTTATTTCATTTTTTCTATAGTTGAAAACCCAATAAACAAACGTTTGTGGTTGACTATTGCCAAACATTTCATCAAAATATCTGTCCATTCCTTGTAAAAGGCATGAGAATTTACTAAATGGCACGAGCATGGCTTTCCAGGCCGTTCTTGTGCACCCTTTCATGCACCGATTGTTTGAACTTGAATTATGTGCATTAATGCCTAGGAAATGCACATAATCCCCTAAATATGGTAAATGAACTCGGAAAAGTGCCAAATTTAAAAACGGTGATTTGCAGGGTGTATGTTCATCGTAGTAAAAAAAACTCGTGGACAAAGGACAAAGGAAATTTGGATCCCCCTTCAATCTCGGTGATTTGCCCCTCGAAACCATGAAACTTCCTCGGTGATGGTTCGATTTACGAAAGGCGTGCATCACGACATAAGGAAAACATTCTCCAATTTTTACCAGGGCACGGTGAGGCCATACCATGGCACCACGCCAGGCGTCATGTTTTCCAACCATGTATTTCATTTTTTGTATAGTTGTTAACCCAGTAAACGACACGTTTATGGTTGACTATTGCCACACATTTCCTTGAAATATCTGCCCATTCCTTGTAAAAGGCATGAGAATGTACTAAATAACACGAGCATGGTTTTCCACACCATTCTTGTGCACCTTTTCATGCACCGATTGTTCGAATTTTAATTATGTGCATTAATGCCTAGAAAATGCACATAATCCCAGAAATATGGTAAATGAGCCTGGAAAAATGTCAAATTTGAACACGTTGCATTTGGGGCGGTATTTTGATCATTGGGAAAAACTGAATGACAAACTAGGACGGAAATTTGGATTCCCCTTCAATCTTGGTGATTTCCCTCTCGAAAGCATGGAACTTCCTCGGTGATGGTTCGATTTATGAAGGGCGTGCATGACGACATAAGCCAAACCTTCTCAAATTTTTACCAGGGCATGGTGAGGTCATACCATGGCACCATGCCAGGCGTCATGTTTTTCAAGCATTTATTTCATTTTTTCTATAGTTCAAAACCCAATAAACAAACATTTGTGGTTGACTATTGCCACACATTTCATCGAAATATCTGTCCATTCCTTGTAAAAGGCATGAGAATTTACTAAATGGCACAAGCATGGTTTTCCAGGCCGTTCTTCACCCTTTCATGCACCTATTGTTTGAACTTGAATTATGTGCATTAATGCCTAGGAAATGCACATAATCCCCTAAATATGGCAAATATACCCGGAAAAGTGCTAAATTTGAAACGCTGATTTGCAGGGTGTATGTTCATCATAGAAAAAACTCACGGACAAAAGGAATTTGGATCCCCCTTCAATCTTGGTGATTTTCCCCTCGAAACCAAGAAACTTCCTCGGCGATGGTTTGATTTATGAAAGGCGTGCATGATGACATAAGGAAAACATTCTCAAATTTTTACTAGGGCACGGTGAGGCCATACCATGGCACCACACCAGGCGTCATGTTTTCCAAGCATGTATTTGCTACCTCTTGAGCACTGCGTTGGTTTTCCCTTAAAGAGGAAAGGGTGATGCAGTAAAGCAGCGTAAGTATTTCCCTCAGTTTTTGAGAACCAAGGTATCAATCCAGTAGGAGGCCACGCACGAGTCCCTCGCACCTACACAAACAAATAAAATCCTCGCAACCAACGCAATAAAGGGGTTGTCAATCCCTTCACGGTCACTTACAAAAGTGAGATCTGATAGATATGATAAGATAATATTTTTGGTATTTTTATGATAAAGATGTAAAGTAAAGAAAGCAAAATAAAAATGGCGCTAGAAATAGCTTGTTGATGGGAGATTAAATATGATGGAAAATAGACCCGGGGGCCATAGGTTTCACTAGTGGCTTCTCTCGAGAGCATAAGTATTACGGTGGGTAAACAAAATACTGTTGAGCAATTGAAAGAATTGAGCATAGTTATGAGAATATCTAGGTATGATCATGTATATAGGCATCACGTCCGCGACAAGTAGACCGACTCCTGCCTGCATCTACTACTATTACTCCACACATCGACTGCTATCCAGCATGCATCTAGAGTATTAAGTTCAAAAGAACGGAGTAACGCTTTAAGTAAGATGACATGATGTAGAGGGATAAACTCATGCAATATGATATAAACCCCATCTTGTTATCCTCCATGGCAACAATACAATACGTGCCTTGCTGCCCCTACTGTCACTGGGAAAGGACACCGCAAGATTGAACCCAAAGCTAAGCACTTCTCCCATTGCAAGAAAGATCAATCTGGTAGGCCAAACCAAACTGATAATTCGAAGAGACTTGCAAAGATAACCAATC
This sequence comes from Aegilops tauschii subsp. strangulata, assembly GCF_002575655.3. Lineage (NCBI taxonomy): Eukaryota > Viridiplantae > Streptophyta > Magnoliopsida > Poales > Poaceae > Aegilops > Aegilops tauschii. The sequence continues at coordinate 390,626,923 of NC_053039.3, read as the reverse complement.
ATACATAAAAGAATTCAGAGAAGATTCAAATATTGTTCATAGATAAACTTGATCATAAACCCACAATTCATCGGTCTCAACAAACACACCGCAAAAGAAGATTACATCGAATAGATCTCCACGAGAATCGTGGAGAACTTTGTATTGAGATCCAAAGAGAGAGAAGAAGCCATCTAGCTAATAACTATGGACCCGAAGGTCTGAGGTAGACTACTCACACATCATCGGAGAGGCTATGGTGTTGATGTAGAAGCCCTCCGTTTTCAATGCCCCCTCCGGCGGAGCGCCGGAAAAGGCCCCAAGATGGGATCTCACGGGTACAGAAGGTTGCGGCAGTGGAATTAGGTTTTTGGATCCGTATCTGGTAGTTTGGGGGTACGTAGGTATATATAGGAGGAAGAAGTACGTCGGCGGAGCAACATGGGACCCACGAGGGTGGAGGGCGCGCCCATGGGGGGGTAGGCGCGCCCCCTACCTCGTGCTCTCCTGGTTGCTTTCTTGACGTAGGGTCCAAGTCCTCTGGATCACGTTCGTTCCAAAAATCACATTCCCGAAGGTTTCATTCCGTTTGGACTCCGTTTGATATTCTTTTTCTGCGAAACTCTGAAATAGGCAAAAAACAACAATTCTGGGTTGGGCCTCCGGTTAATAGGTTAGTCCCAAAAATAATATAAAAGTGTATAATAAAGCCCATTAATGTCCAAAACAGAATATAATATAGCATGGAACAATAAAAAATTATAGATACGTTGGAGACGTATCAGTATTTCATCTTTGTATAGTAGTTAACCCAGTAAATGACATGTTTATGGTTGACTATTGCCACACATTTCCTTGAAATATCTGCCCATTCCTTGTAAAAGACATGAGAATGTACTAATAGCACGAGCATTGTTTTCCAGACTGTTCTTGTGCACCTTTTCGTGCACCGATTGTTCGAATTTGAATTATGTGCATAATTAATGCCTAGAAAATGCACATAATCCCCTAAATATGGTAAATGAGCCCGAAAAAATGTCAATTTTGAACACGTTGCATTTGAGGCGGTATCTTGATTATTGGAAAAAACTGAATGACAAACTAGGACGGAAATTTGGATTCCCCTTCAATCTTGGTGATTTCCCTCTCGAAAGCATTGAACTTCCTCGGTGATGGTTCGATTTATGACGGGCGTGCATGATGACATAAATCAAACCTTCTCAGCTTTTAACCAGGGCACGGTGAGGCCATACCATGGCACCATGCCAGGCGTCATTTTTTCAAGCACGTATTTCATTGTTCTATAGTTGATAACCTAGTAAATGACGCGTTTGTGGTTGACTATTGCCACACATTCCCTTGAAATCTCTGCCCATTCCTTGTAAAAGGCTTGAGAATTTACTAAATACCACGAGTATGGTTTTTCCAGACCATTCTTGTGCACCTTTTCAAGCACCAATTGTTTGAATTTGAATTATGTGCATTAATGCCTACAAAATGCACATAATCCCCTAAATATTGTAAATGAACCTAGAAAAGTGTCAAATTTGAACACGGTGATTAGCAGGGTTTATGTTCATCATAGAAAAAAAAGTCATGGATGAAGGACAAAGGAAATTTGGATTCCCATTCAATCTCGGTGATTTACTATCGCACACGATTCATCTCCGTCGCCTCTGCGAACCGTGTGTGTTCACTCACACATGCAAAAGGAAAAAGGAAACCCTCGCCCACTTCGTCCCCACCCACTCACCGCGGACTCCTCCGCAACTCTGCACCTCATGAACTTCTCTATCACGGCAGCGACCCTAAGCTCGACGGCTGTTGCCTGCGGGCGTAGGTCGCGCTCCAAACGGCACGGGATTTCACCCCTACCGCTTTCTGATACGTCTCAAACGTATCTATATTTTTTTATTGTTCCACGCTATTATATTATCCATCTTGGATGTTTTATATGTATTTTTATACAATTTTATATGATTTTTGGGACTAACCTATTAACCTAGAGCCCAGTGCCAGTTTCTGTTTTTTCCTTGTTTTTGAGTATCGCAGAAAAAGAATACCAAACGGAGTCCAATTGACCTGAAAATTCACGGAGATTGTTTTTGAACCATAAGAAGCCCACGGAGCATCGGAGATGGACCAGAAGAGTCCTGAGGCCACCACGAGGGTGGAGGGCGCGCCCTACCCCCTGGGCGCGCCCCCTACCTCGTGGCTTCCTTTGGACTCCCCTGACTTGTTCCCGACGCCAACACCTCTTATATATCCCCAAACTTCCAGAACAGAAAGAAGATCGGGAGTTCCACCGTCGCAAGCCTCTGTAGCCACCGAAAACCAATCGGGACCCTGTTCTGGCACCCTGCCGGAGGGGGGATCCATCACCGGTGGCCATCTTCATCATCCCGGCGCTCTCCATGACGAGGAGGGAGTAGTTCACCCTCGGGGCTGAGGGTATGTACCAGTAGCTATGTGTTTGATCTCTCTCTCTCTCTCTCGTGTTCTTGATATGGCACGATCTTGATGTATCACGAGCTTCGTTATTATAGTTGGATCTTATGAGGCTTCTCCCCCTCTATCTTCTTGTAATGGATTGAGTTTTCCCTTTGAAGTTATCTTATCGGATTGAGTCTTTAAGGATTTGAGAACACTTGATGTATGTCTTGCGTGGGATACCCGTGGTGAAAATGGGGTATTCTATTGATTCACTTGATGTATGTTTTGGTGATCAACTTGCGGGTTCCGTGACCTTGGGAATCTATGCATAGGGGTTGGCACACGTTTTCGTCTTGACTCTCTGGTAGAAACTTTGGGGCACTCTTTGAAGTTCTTTGTGTTGGTTGAATAGATGAATCTGAGATTGTGTGATGCATATCGTATAATCATACCCACTGATACTTGAGGTGACATTGGAGTATCTAGGTGACATTAGGGTTTTGGTTGATTTGTGTCTTAAGGTGTTATTTTACTACGAACTCTAGGGTTGTTTGTGACACTTATAGGAATAGCCCAATGGATTGATCGGAAAGAATAACTTTAACGTGGTTTCGTACCCTACAATAATCTCTTCGTTTGTTCTCTGCTATTAGTGACTTTGGAGTGAATCTTTGTTGCATGTTGAGGGATAGTTATATGATCCAGTTATGTTACTATTGTTGAGAGAACTTGCACTAGTGAAAGTATGAACCTTGGGCCTTGTTTCCTAGCATTGCAATACCGTTTACGCTCACTTTTACTACTTGCTACCTTGTTGTTTTTATATTTTCGGATTGCACAAACCTATATCTACCACTCCATATTGCACTTGTATCACCATCTCTTCGCTGAACTAGTGCACCTATACAATTTACCATTGTATTGGGTGTGTTGGGGACACAAGAGACTCTTTGTTATTTGGTTGCAGGGTTGTTTGAGAGAGACCATCATCATCCTACGCCTCCCGCGGATTGATAAACCTTAGATCATCCACTTGAGGGAAATTTGCTACTGTCCTACAAACCTCTGCACTTGGAGGCCCAACAACGTCTACAAGAAGAAGGTTGCATAGTAGACATCAAGCTCTTTTCTGGCGCCTTTGCCGGGGAGGTTAGTGCTTGAAGGTATATCTTTAGATCTTGCAATCGAATCTTTTAGTTTCTTGTTTTATCACTAGTTTAGTCTATAACAGAAAATTACAAAAAAATGGAATTGAGGTTACCTCGTATGCTTCATCTTTTTAATGTCTTTCGTGAATATAAGGATTCCGATAATTGTGCCAAAGTGTTAGAAGAAGAATGCAGTAAAATGTTTGACATACAATCTTTGAATGATGAGCATGATTGCAATGTTGTTAGTATGAACTCTTTGAATATCCATAGTACTAATGATGATTGCACTAGTCAAGATAAAAATGTCTCTTATAAGCATGTCAACTTTTGTGGAGTGCATAGAGTTTGCAACTACACACCAAATAGGGAAGACAGATTTTGCAAGAGGCATAAGTATTTAGAAACTAAATGGTTGCAGGAGAGGCTAGATGCTTGTGCTGAAAATTTAAAATTTCTTTGCCATCCTTGTGAACTTTGCAATGAACGTGATCATTTAAATCTCCAATGCAAATTGTTTCATGATCGAATCATGTCCAAAAATTGTGATGACTTGATTTCCCTTGTGCATCATAATGAACTTAGTTTGCTTTTGGGTTATGAAGAAATGAAACGTATAACTAAGGATATTCCAGAATTTGTCCTTGATAAAGTTCTTGATTTTGATCTAGAGGAAATTTATATGTATTGTGCGGTGAATTGCATTGAAAATCCTTATATTGCCAATTACATAAAGACAATAAAACAAATAGAAGATGAAGAGAATACTAATGAAAGGGAAGAGATTTACCAATATCCTCCTATTCTTTCTTATGATGAATCAGGTGACGAGGGGGAGCCTTCTATTCAACCAATCTCATTAATAAGGAGCTCCAAAAAGAGGATTAAACCCATACTTAATGTGAAGAAGAAAAAGAAAAGACGGAGAAGCAAAGGTAAAATGGTATCCCTCCCAAATGAAGTTGCTCCTATTACTGATTGTGATGATGATAATTGCTATAATATTGGTGCTATCCATACTATTAATGATTAGAGTAATTATGCTTATGATATGAAAAGGCCCAAGCTTGGGGATGCTATGTTTGATGAGAATGACATGTTTGAGAATTTATTTGCTGCAATTAATGTTTGTCCCAAGCTTGGGGATGCTATGTTTAATGAAGATGATATTTTTAGTCTCCCAAGTTTTGATGAGCAAATTTATTATGATGATAGCATGCCTCCTATTTATGATGATTATATTGATGAAAGTGGGTTTGGAAGAGTGTCAACTTTAGGAAGTAATGATCCCACTATTTTGGAGGATGTTGAATCTTATTGTGATAATTATAAAAGTGGATTTGGAGAGGTCATGACTTTATTTAGTAATAATTCCACTATCTTGGAAGAGGTTTCAATTGATTATGATGAGAATAAAGTTGCTACTTATGATGATTATTGTGATGATACTTATGTTATAAAAAGTAGTGATGATTATATTTACAAAACTTGTCATGATTATGATTACCCTTTTTCTGAACATTACTCTTTTAATGTGGAAACAATTTATAGTATTCGAGTTTCTTATGATACTCCCACTATTCCGAATGAGAAGAATTTTGCTTATGTGGAGAGTAGTAAATTTTCTATGCTTATAGATCATGAAAAGAATGCTTTATGTGATGCTTAGATTGTTGAATTTATTCATTATTCTACTGAAAATTATTATGAGGGAGGAATATATGCTTGTAGGAATTGCAATAATATCAAGTTTCCTCTCTATGTGTTAAAAGTTTTGAAGTTATGCTTGTTTTGTCTTCCTATGCTAGTTGATTATTGTTCCCATAAATTTTTTTCTCACAAAATCCCTATGCATAGGAAGTGGGTTAGGCTTAAATGTGCTAGTCATATTCTTCATGATGCTATCTTTATGTTTCAATTCTTATCTTTTATGTGAGCATCATTGAATTCATCATGCCTAGCTAAAAAGGCATTAAAGAAAAGCGCTTGTTGGGAGACAACCCAATATTTACACCTACTTTTTTTGCGTGTTCACATGATTAAGCTACTGTAGTAATCATGTTTTATAGCTTTTGTTTCAATAAAGTGCCAAGTAAGACCTTTTGGATGGCTTACGGTAATAGTTGATTTGATCTTGCTCAAAAACAGAAACTTTTGCGCTCACGAAAACAATTTTCATAATTCACAGAAGCGTTATTTTAAGTTGATTCTTTCTGAAGAATATTAATAAACAAATTTCTTAGGACTTCCTAATTTCTCAGGATTTTTGGAGTTACATAAGTATTCGAGAGTTACAGATTACTACAGACTGTTCTGTTTTTGATAGATTCTGTTTCTATGTGTTGTTTGCTTATTTTGATGAATCTATGAGTAGTATCGGAGGGTATGAACCATAGAGAAGTTGGAATACAGTAGATATTACACCAATATAAATAAAGAATGAGTTCACAACAGTACCAAATGTGGTGATTTATTTTCATATACTAACGGAGCTTATGAGTTTTCTGTTGAGTTTTGTGTTGTGAAGTTTTCAAGTTTTGGGTAAAGATTCGATGGACTATGGAATAAGGAGTGGCAAGAGCCTAAGATTGGGGATGCCCAAGGCACCCAAGGTAATATTCAAGGACAACCAAGAGCCTAAGATTGGGGATGCCCAAGGCACCCAAGGTAATATTCAAGGACAACCAAGAGCCTAAGCTTGGGGATGCCCCGGATGGCATCCCCTCTTTCGTCTTCGTTCATTAGTAACTTTACTTGGAGCTATATTTTTATTCACCACATGATATGTGTTTTGCTTGGAGCGTCATTTTATTTTCTTTTGTTTTGCCTGCTGTTTGAATAAAATACCAAGATCTGAAATTCTTAAATGTTAGAGAGTCTTCACATGGTTACATAATTATTCAACTACTCATTGATCTTCACTTATATCTTTTGGAGTAGTTTGTCATTGGCTCTAGTGCTTCACTTATATCTTTTTAGAGCACGACTGTGGTTTTATTTTGAAGAAATTGATGAACTCTCATGCTTCACTTATATTATTTTGAGAGTCTTAAACAGCATGGTAATTTGCTTAGGTTATGAATTTAGTCCTAATATGATAGGCATCCAAGACGGATATAATAAAAACTTTCATATAAAGTGCATTGAATACTATGAGAAGTTTGATTCTTTATGATTGTTTTGAGACATGAGGATTGTGATATTAGAGTCACGCTAGTGGTGTAATTGTGAATTTGAGAAATACTTGTGTTGAGGTTTGTGAGTCCCGTAGCATGCACGTATGGTAACCGTTGTGTAACAAATTTGAAGCATGAGGTATCTCTTTGATTGTCCTCCTTATGTGTGGAGGTCGGGATCGCGCGATGGTTAACTCCTACCAACCCTTCCCCTAGGAGCATGCGCGTAGTACTTTGTTTTGATGACTAATAGATTTTTGCAATAAGTATGTGAGTTCTTTATGACTAATGTTGAGTCCATGGATTATACACACTCTCACCCTTCCACCATTGCTAGCCTCTCTAGTATCTTGCAACTTTCGCCGGTACTATGCACCCACCATATACCTTCCTTAAAACAGCCACCATACCTACCTATTATGGCATTTCCATAGCCATTCCGAGATATATTGCCATGCAACTTTCCGCCGTCCAGTTATGTTATTATTGCTGAGAGAACTTGCACTAGTGAAAGTATGAACCTTGGGCCTTGTTTCCTAGCATTGCAATACTGTTTACGCTCACTTTTACCACTTGCTACCTTGCTGTTTTTATATTTTCAGATTACAAAAACCTATATCTACCGTCCATATTGCACTTGTATCACCATCTCTTCGCCGAACTAGTGCACCTATACAATTTACCATTGTATTGGGTGTGTAGGGGACACAAGAGACTCTTTGTTATTTGGTTGCAGGGTTGTTTGAGAGAGACCATCTTCATCCTACGCCTCCCACGGATTGATAAACCTTAGGTCATCCACTTGAGGGAAATTTGCTACTGTCCTACAAACCTCTGCACTTGGAGGCCCAACAACGTCTACAAGAAGAAGGTTGCATAGTAGACATCACTTTCCGCCGCCTATCTGCACCAACATTCTAGACTCTGGTCGACTGGGGTTTTCTGCGGATTGGATTGGAGATTTTTCTCATGGAGAAGGTAATCAACTTAGCGAAATATTCACTCATCTCTTATCGCAGTCCATCCATCGCTGTTAATCAACCGGCGGAAATCGCTGTGTAATCATTTTTGTTCTAGCTCATTCGTGGGTGTTCATTCATGTGTCCACAGTGCAAGCACAAATCGGGCAAGTGTGGTCGTGGCCAGTCGGAAACGAAGTTCTATCCCACCATTCCGGATGACTTCAGGGAGCGCTCGGTATGTTCAATCTGAACCTACCACGGTCGGCGTGGCCTAAATTTGTGAACATATACCGTCTGTTGCTACATTATCTATGCATCAAATCTTTGTTACATTATCTATTTTTAATTCTATATTTTTGTACTTTGCTTTCGTCTATATATTGATCTGTTCTATCAGTTACTACCATATTTGCATCTTGCTTTGTTATTTCAATATATCTAATTTACGATCTTAATTTTCATTTCAAGCAGTACATCCCTTGCTTTGCAAGAACAGGAGTAGAAGGAAATCTTGGGCTTTACTTTATTGATGACTCCCAGGATGTCATATTTACAACGCAGCATGGATTTATAATGACGGTTAGCGTAAAACTTGATAAAGATGGTCACTCCTATTTTAATGCGGACCTTTGGAGAAAAATGTCTAAGTGTTATGAACTAAAATCTGGCAATAAAATTCTAGTGCGTGCACCACAGCCTGGTCTAATTAACATGGACGTTTATTTCCCCAACGTCATCAGCCGATCAAAGTCTGATCGAGGTTGGTGTCCTTTCAACTTTCTCCATGCTGTCATATTACTTAGCAAAATCGGGGTATTTGTTCTGACTAATTGATCACTATTTAAGCAACCAATTGTGAGTTTCATATTCTGACTCTGTTCCTAAGCAGTAACAAATTCTATTTACCAATTTATGTGCACTATATATTCTTTATTTTCTGAATAAATAATACCTTTCCACCTTTTAAGCAGGATATGTTGGATGCATAGTGAACGATCTGTATGTTACTAAGCGTACCAAATTTCACTGGAAGGACTTGAAGCATGTCATAAACTTTGTTGATAATCTGACAGAGATAGCACAGCGTATGAACGCTGGATTTTGGATGGGATAAATTAGACCTATGGTGCAAAAATTGAACAAGACCAATTGTGTGCACAAAACGCTGGTAAAAAGTCTCATTTTAATGTTGATGCTCATAAACTATATATATCTTCAATGATATGTTACAATTGGTTTTTATTCTACATGTCAACAGAAATTGCCCGCTGTAGTAGTTCCTGGATCAATTTCCCGACGTGGTCGAATTACACTTGTGCCTGCTAATAACGCCAAAGTGATTGCAAGGTACTGCATTCCCGCAGAAATGGAACCATTCAAATTAACAAGTTCTCGCTTGTCGTGGCAATGCATCCATATTGGAAAATTGGAGACACTGTTCTACTCATGCTCTACCAAGGCATAAGAGGGCTCTTCCTTTTCATTGACGAGATGCCGAGTCGCCGTGATCAAGCTACTTCCAGCGGATAGTTGTGGTTGTTGGCCCTCAGCCTCTTAAAATGTGCTAGCTGTTACTATGTTAAGTATGTAGATATGGACCATATGGTTGTCAAAACCGTGTTACGAAGATCCTCCTTTTGTCGAATAGTGTAACCACTATATATATATGTTACTCAAATGCTGTTACCCAAGTTCTTAAATTTTCATGGAAAGTATTAGTATCGTACACAGTTCATTGAGTTTAAGCGTGTGCCCGATGTCCAGAAGGCATTTGCATATTAACTGTCCATATTGCAAATTCACATACATGTTAACATAAGGAAACGTATGTGTAACTTACTAATCATCGCACACGAGTACTTGCAGACGCATCTGTGCGATACTCCTAGCCACCGCAAGCAACTAGTTTGCATTTTTCAAAGATTTTGTACACACAGAATCGCACACGAACTAACTGTATTCATCGTCTGTGTTGTAATTTCTCATCGCAAACAGTTCATCCGAGTCAGTTGTTTGCCACGTATCATACACATCTTGTTTACACGACTCATTTCTGTTCTTTTGGCTCATCGCAAACAGTTCATCCATGTGAACTGTATGCGCATATCACACACATCTTGTTAAGTTGAACCATTTCTGTTGTGTTCCCTAATCGAAAACAGTTCGTCTGAGTGAACCGTATGCCATATATCGCACACATATTGATATGGTTGCCTGTTTCTGTTGTTTTTCCTATTGCAAACAGGTCGGATGGATTAACCGTGTGCCCTGCATCGCACACGCAACTAAAATCTGAACCGTGTTTGATGGCTCCGCCATAGAAAATGTTTTGCACCTTTTTGACGGTTTTTACACCATCGTTTGTGATTATTGCATCGCACACAATTTTGTCAAAGGGTCTCTGGTTGTAGTGTCGCGTTAGTAGTATCCTGCAGTAGTGTGCCATCTCTAATTTTCAAAATAAATTTCTCTTTTGTGTGCTCATACTGCTCATGAAACGGTAGGGGGTGGCTAATATATTTCCATGCTAGATATGTTATTCTCACGATGAGTGTTTATTCACTTGTCATTGCACGAGAGTAAGGCAAAGGTATTAGGGATGCCCAGTCCCCAAATGAAAAATGAATTTACTTTATGTTGTCAAATAATAAATTCCTTTGAAAGTGTTGGTATGGAGGGCACACGTGGATACGGTTAGCCATGGAAAGTGAAAGTATGGTTGAAAAAGGAATAATCTTTAATTTCTGTTTGGGAACCGCCTATGATATATCTAGCATGGAAAGTATTGGGAACTACTCGATCATTCTCGTTGACAGGAAAAGCATGCCTCCCAAAATGTTTTTATGTCTTATCTTTTTCTCTTTGAGCTATGGCACCTCTACAAATCCCTACTTCCCTCTACGAAGGGCCTTTCTTTCACTTTATGCAATTTTTATTTTTAATTTGAGTCTCCATCTTCTCTTATAAAGCACCAACTAAGGGGCATTGGGTGTAGCTAATATGCGAGTGTGTTTCATGAGCATTGGGTGTAGCTAATATGCGAGTGTGTTTCATGAATGGATCAATGATTAAGCATAATGGGCTAGGGATAACTTATTTTAGCTTTGATATTTTGGAAGACATGGTTGCTTGTTGATATGCTTGAGTATTTAAGTCTCATGTGAAAACTAGACTATTGCTTCGAACCATATAAAAGCCCAAATGTCCTTGCTACAAAGAAAATAATATGTGATGAGCATGTTAGGCAGCATTCCACATCAAAAATTCTGTTTTTATCATTTACCTACTCGAGGACGAGCATGAATTAAGATTGGAGATGTTGATACGTATCCATTGTATCTATAATTTTTTATTGTTCCATGCTGTTATGTTATCATTCTTGGATGCTTTACAATCATTTTATAGTCATTTTATATAATTTTTTGGTACTAACCTATTGACATAGTGACCAGTGCCAGTTGTTGTTTTCTTCATGTCTTTTACATCACAGGAAATCAATACCAAACGGAGTCCAAACGCAGCAAAACTTTTTGTGGATTTTTAAAGGACCAGAAGACATCCAATGGGCCAAAGAAGTACCGAAGAGGGAGCCCGAGGTGAGCACAAGACACCAGGGCGCGCCTGGAGGCCCAGGCGCGCCCTGGTGGGTTGTGCCCACCTTGGTGGCCTCCCGAACCGCCTCTTTGCTCTATAAATACCCCAATATTCCAGAACCCTAGGGGAGTCGACGAAAATCAATTCCAGCCACCGCAAGTTCCAGAACCACTAGATCCAATCTAGACACCATTCCATTGGTGCCTCTCCGATCATGTGTGAGTAGTTCTTTGTAGACCTATGGGTCCATAATTAGTAGCTAGATGGCTTCCTCTCTCTCTCTCTCTATCTATCTATCTCTCTCTCTTTTGATTCTAAATACAATGGTCTCTTGGAGATCCATATTGTCATGGACTTAACACGGCAGAAGCCCTAGTAAAAGGACTTAGGTGTGGAGCCATAGCAACTAGGTTAGCTTGAAGGGGTTAAACGGGACAAAGGACACAGAGAGTTTACCTAGGTTCGGCCCCTCTCAATGAGGTAAAAGCCTACTCCTGCTTTAGGTTGTATTGCTTGGGTTTCGATTACCACGGAGCGAATACGCTTGACCTAGCTCTCGATTGATTGTTACTTCCCTTAACCCGCACCCGGGTCACCCCTTTATATACACAGGTTGATGCCCGGCGGCTTACAGAGTCCCGGCGGGCTCACACACAACGTGTCCGGCTCGGAGACTAACTAAGCGTGCCTTACAATACAAGTTACACATATGGCGGTTTATCCTCTTGGGCCTCAAGTCACCTCTGGGCCTTGGGCCTTCAATAGGCTTGCTTCATAACCCGCCATCTTCATCCTTAAGTCGCCAGCGGTATGACCCGGCCCCTCCTGGGCGGGTCATACCCAATAGTTATATCCCCAACATTAGGCCCCAGGTTGATTTGAACTTGTTCACATCAATCTTCAGCACTTGACTTAGCAGAAACTTCCATCATCAACTTTATGAACTTGCTGTAACCCGCCATGACGTTAGCTCACAGATTTGTGTTAACCCGCCATGATGTCATTTCGCATTAACTTCACACAAAACCGAGAATATCTCAGCATATCTTTATCTTTAATGGCCTTCCCGAAAATCGAGGCATCCGTGCAGCCACATAATCATTTTTTGGCCTCCTCAATTCCCGCGCATGCCATCTATCCACTACCTTATAAATAGGGACAGGGGGCCCCTGTTTTCACTTTTACCCCCTGCCACTGCCTCTTCTTCTCCTTCCTCTCAATGCCACCGCGACCAGAGCTCTGCCGCCTCCGTCGACCTTCTTCAACAGCCCGAAGCCAGGCCGCTGCATCAACCTGAACGCGTACAGAAATCGCGGCACTTCTCCGTTGTCCATCAGCACCAACATGTATTCATCATCCCTTGCTACAGATCTGCATTAGGGTTCCGCTATTCGTCGGAGTTCCTCTCTGTTCTTCGTTTTCCCTCTTTAGATCACGTAGTTGGATCTGAACGTAATATTGAAAACACATAGTAGTAGCTTTAGCCTCCTTTTCTCAGTTACAGTAGGAATTTTCCTGTATAAGATTCATCAAAACACCCAAGTTCTTCCACTGCCTTCACTTTTAGGTCTAGAATTTATTTTATTTTCAAACTGCTGTAGATCCAAATTTTCAGCACCAATCTATAAAATCTGTTTGTTCAACACTTAGCAATTCATCACTTATAGATCTGAAATATGACACCTGTTCGGGCGGCTTAACTGATAATCCATAACCCGCCATGTACCATTAGTCCCCTTTTAAGCCGCCAATAGATATATCTGCATAACTCAACGCTATCTTCTGGCTTAACATATTGGATCTTTATAGCACTTTATTTTTGAATCAATGGGTCGGCTTAGCAGCATAATCTTAAACTGGCAATATTTCTTTCTTTTAGGCCTTCATCCTCAAAAATGACTAAGACTGTCACCGCATGCAACTGGGTCGTTTCCCGGGTCACCGAGGAAGCATTGAACGAGTATGTCCAAACAGGCGTTCTAGGTCAAAAAGATGTCATCCATTGGAGGGTCCCACGCATAGAAATCCCTATTGAGCCTAAGGACGGTGAAGTAATTGTCTTCACCGATAATCTGCTCCGGGGTTTTAGCCCTCCCGGTTCAAAATCCTTCCATGATGTGCTGCACTTTTTCAAGCTCCATCCTCAAGATATTGGGCCAAATTCCATTTCAAACATCTGCAACTTTCAAGTGTTCTGCGAGGTGTACCTTCAACAGGAGCCCACTATAGAACTATTCAGGGAATTTTACTATTTAAACTGGCAGACCAAGTTCATAGACGGCCCCAGCCTAGACTTAGGTTGCATTTTGATTCAAAGGCGGAAAGAAGCCACTTTGCCAGCCGCCAAACTGCCCAGTCATCCCAAGGACTGGGACCAAACTTGGTTTTATTGCCAAGACACTTCTCCAAAAGGGGAAAATCCTCTGCCGGGTTACCGTGCCAGCCAACTAAGCAACAGGCATCCTCTTCCGAACCGTATCAGCATAGCGGAATAGAAAAAAATATGCTCATCTTTTCAAAGATTCGAGCCTTAATGGCCAACGGCTTGACCAAAATCGATCTGGCTCGATGCTGGGTCGCCTGGAGAGTTCTGCCCTTAAGCCGCCGCCCCGGCTTGATGTGCGAGTACACCGGCGACTTAAAAGATCCACAACGCCACTGCCAGATTTAGTTGACTGATGAGGATATCAATAATATGACCAAGTCTATATTGAATGAGAGCTTGGTAGATTGCAGCAAAACCGGACTGAATCCTTTCTGCACTCTCAACAAGCCACCAGCTGCAAGCTTGTAAACAATTTTCAGTTGAATCATAGTTTCACTTAAACTGTCCTCTTATAACCATTTGATTTCCACAGGCCGATTCTCCTTTTTGGAATAGAAAGCTGCAGGATAAGCCGGGCAAGACGACCCGGACCAAGAATAAGGCTCAGAAAAAGCCTGCCAAGAAGAAGACCAACACCTCCGAGCTATTTGACTTGGATGACATTGAGTCGGAGGTAGAACTTGATTCCCTTGGCTCATTTTTTGTACATCTTATTGACAATGATCACTATCAGGATGACGCGGAAGGCAGCCACGCAGATGGCGAAGAGGTAACTATCCTTTCCTCCGACTCAGAACCTCTGCCAAGACAGAAAGTTCGTCAAGCAAGCCGGAAAGTAAGGTTTTCTCATCCTTTAGCTTATTTGGATCCCAACTTTATTTTGAAGAAGCAGCAACATGAAGCTCGCCGCATGACCCGGAACAGCGGTGGCGGGATTCTCTCATCTGGCTTACCAAACACACCGGCTCCTCGCAAGCGTCGTCCAGAGGTTTCACATACTTCCGACTTAGCTTATCCCAAGGCGGGTCTTTTTCGACAGCCTCTTAACCCTTCCAACTCAAATTACCAGGGAACATCTCATTCCTCCTCCGATGACTCAACTGGGACCCAAATCCCAGTCTTCAAGACCGTGCCCGGGTAAGAATGTTAATTCTATCGGCTTTCTATCATGCACTTAATTGTCGTATTAACCCTATCTTGTGCTTCATTTTAAGCGTTATGGCAAAGCCCAGCAAGAAGCTGAAGGTGACCAAAACAGTTGAAGACTCAAATCTCCATGAACCGGAGAAGCAAACAATAGAAACTTCTCTCCAAGCTGCTGAGGCCACCATTGATGACCCGCCACCAGAGGAGCACAACGTCACCATAGACCATATGGATGTTGAACCGACCACTACCAAGCCGCCAAGTCCCATCAAGCCTACTGAAGAGAAGGCTGATGATGTTGTCATTACTAGGCTTGGTTACACGATGCCGGGCAACCCCACTATCTTTTCAAAGCATAGTCCTAAGGAAGAGTTATCCGTTGCTGACAAAGGCAAATGGTCGGTGAATTTGGAAAGCTATGCCCAATACAGTGCTCAAGAGATCCACTCTAGGTATCTGAACCGTCTTCATACAAGCCGTGACCTTGAGGCCGGCTTAGTCAATCTTATGAAGGAACATTTTGAGGTAAACGCTACAATCTTCTTCATATAAATATACTTCTGTTAGCCACCAAGTCTACTCGATATGATAGAATTGAATATGGTGTAGACTTGAGATAGCCTTATATATATCAAGATCAAAACAAGAAGCCCCCAAGGGCCGGCTTAAACTGTCAAGTGAAGCCGGGACTTCAAATAGTAGTAATCAATTTTTTCACTTGTAGCCCCTAAGGGCCGGCTTAATCAGCATGGATAAGCCAGGACTTATCACCATAAATGTGAATAGAATCCAAGTATGTAGCCCCCATGAGTCGGCTATAGTCATAACAGTGTAGCCGGGTCATCATAGAATTGTCTTCAAAAAAGAGCAATGTGCATTAGCCCCCAAGTGCCAAGTGAAATACTTGTATTGTGCTTGGGACTTCAAAGAAAATGATTGTAATGCTGCCTATCATTTGCATACTACAGGCGGAGCTAAATATGAAAGAATCCCAAGTCGCCGATCTTCAGCAAAATATCAAGTCTCAACAATCTGAAACTTCCAAGGCCAAATTAGAATTGACAACCGCCTTGGAAGAGATGGAGAAGTTGAAAAAGGACTTCAAGGATGACAGGACAAGCTAGGAGACTGAGAAGACAGCTCTGTTGAAAAGAGCCAAGGAAGCAGAGGCTGCCCTTAAGCCGGTGGCTGACGAGCTTTCCGGCTTAAAGTGTCAAATTAACATCATGACAGCCGCCATCTTTGGTAAGTAACACTGTACTTCAATCTTTCCATAGCAATTTATATCAATCATTACCCAATTTACCAATACTTTTTCATTGATGAAGGCCTGAGAAGCTCCAGCCTTGGTCAAGATAAGCGCGTCAAACTCAAAGCCACATATACTCTTGTGGAGCAATTGTACACTGGCGCTCAACGAGCCATCTCTGCCACCTTACACAAAACGTCACCACCTTCTCTCATCAAGGAAGTGCTGGAGAGGCTATCTGTGCTACCGCAAAGAATCGAAGAGTTGAAGCGATCAGCCGCCAGGGCCGGTGCCATCACCACATTAAGCCAGGCAAAGGAGTGGCTAGCAGATCTTGATCCAGAAGAATTGGCTAGTGGCTGCCCAAGCGTAAAAGAAGACGGGTCTCCCTTCAGCGCTGCTGACTTTGCCGAAATAGTAAGGGGAATGCGTCCATTAGCAAGCAAGTTGGCTGAAGATATGGACATGTCCCAGTACCAGGCGGTTTATGATGTTGAAAACAAGAAGGTAAAAGCGCCGGTTCATGAAGCCCAGGACCTTATTCCGCCAATTCGTAAGCACACCTTTGCCCCTGATATTGACCCGTCAACACTTATTGATGACGAGGTTGTGTTCAAAGCTTTGTCTGGGACCAATTGGGCCACATCTGACTTCCAGCCAACGGGTGAAGAAGAAGATGATGAACCGGTGCAAGATGACCCGGAATCCTCCACCCGCCAAGGTCGAGACCATTAATCCAAGGGCCGGGTTAATATTTGCAACATGAGATGGTGTATGCTCCAAAACACTTCTTTTGGGCCTGTAGGTGCCTTGTAATAGGCTAGATAAACAATGATCTGTCGTGCCATCATGCACGCTTTACTTGCATAACACTTTTGAACCACCGATCTTGTTAGTTAAAGATCTGGCACTGTTGTTTTATAATATCGTCAAATTATGCAGACCATAGTTATCATATTTCCTGTCCTAAGCAGATAACATGTGCCCCAGTGGTTTACGCCACGCGGGTCACAATGCCCCATATAAAATCCACTGGTAACTATATAACCCATAACCAGGGCGGGTTTATCAAAACCTCATATAATCATAACAAAGTAAATATCATACCTGTGATATTTGTCCA
Source organism: Aegilops tauschii subsp. strangulata (assembly GCF_002575655.3). Lineage (NCBI taxonomy): Eukaryota > Viridiplantae > Streptophyta > Magnoliopsida > Poales > Poaceae > Aegilops > Aegilops tauschii. The sequence continues at coordinate 390,609,787 of NC_053039.3, read as the reverse complement.
TACTGCCGGCTTACCATGCCACACGCAGTAAGGGTAACAGCCCAAAGACTTAGAGCGCAAAACTCCAAGCGCAGAACACACTGGCGACTTATCGTCCAGAGCCAGGCCGGGTTATCAAAACTCCGGATAAATTCAAATATGAATCATAAGGATCAAGGCAACATGGCCCAAACCAAATTTAAACCATATATCAATATGGTACACAGGATGAACCCAAAAAATGTTCAAAGCAAATACAAATCCAGAAAAACAAGGCCTTCATAGGCTGCCAAGCCTCAATAGCAAGTGCTATTCAAGGGCCGCACATCCACTGAGTTAAACCTTAATTCAACCTATAAGCCAGGCCTCACATGACCAATCGTCGTTTTAACTTTGACAAGTTCAGGGTCTTTATAAGAGTGACTGTCAAGAGTACGGCGAGTCATTCCAGGATTACCTGGTCGGAGTGTTAGGCATACAAAGGCAGGATAACCCGGATTTTGGGTGAATACACCCGGCGTCCAAGCCAATCAAAAGGGTAAATAAGGCTATATTCAAGAAACAGGAAGCCCCCAAATGATTTTTTCAACAAGCCATCAAGGCAGGTTACCTATGTTTGAATTGTTCATTGTAACAAGTTCTCTTTGGTAACCTTTTAACTTTAGGAAAAGAACTCCCAAGTTATTTGCAACCAGGCGTATGAGCCGGATCAAAGGGTAGTCATAGCTATGCTCAATGAGCAGGAAGCCCCCAAGTCATTTGTAAAAAAGGCGTACAAGCCGGATCAAGAGGGTAGTCATAGCTATGCTCAATAAGCAGGAAGCCCCCAAGTGATCTTATGAAGTAACAATAAAGACTCAGATTCTCAGAAAAGAAACGACAGAGGTGATAACCCACAAGTACAGGGGATCAATTGTAGCCTCTTTCGATAAGTAAGAGTGTCGAACCCAACGAGGAGCTAAAGGTAGAACAAATATTCCCTCAAGTTCTATCGACCACCGATACAACTCTACGCACGCTTAACATTCGCTTTACCTAGAACAAGTATGAAACTAGAAGTACTTTGTAAGTGTTTTCGGATAGGTTTACAAGAATAAAAAGAGAGCGTAAATAAAATTTAGGGGCTGTTTAGATGAAGACACAACTAAGTTAGTTTTAGTAGAGAGCTTTTTTATCACGAGAAAGTTATTTGTCCCTAGGCAATCAATAACTAGACCGGTAATCATTATTGCAATTTTATTTGAGGGAGAGGCATAAGTTAACATACTTTCTCTACTTGGATCATATGCACTTATGATTGGAACTCTAGCAAGCATCCGCAACTACTAAAGATCATTAAGGTAAAACCCAACCATAGCATTAAAGCATCAAGTCCTCTTTATCCCATACGCAACAACCCCCTTACTCGGGTTTGTGTTTCAGTCACTCACGCAACCCACTATAAGCGAATCATGAACGTATTGCAACACCCTACAGCGGGGATCCCTCACGCTTGCGCGACACGGAGAGCACCATAGGACAGCACCAATAATAAAACATGCAACTCAAACCAATCTTGATCATCAAATAACCCATAGGACAAAACGGATCTACTCAAACATCATAGGATAGCCATACATCATTGGGAAATAATATATAGCGTTGAGCATCATGTTTAAGTAGAGATTACATGGGTAAGAGAGAGGTTACACCGCTGCATAGAGGGGGGAAGAGTTGGTGATGATGGCGGTGATGTTGTTGGTGAAGACTGCGGTGATGATGATGGCCCCCGGTGGCACTCCGGCGCCACCGGAAACGAGGGGGAGAGAGCCCCCCTCCTTCTTCTTCTTCCTTGACCTTCTCCCTAGATGGGAGAAGGGTTTCCCCTCTGGTCCATGGTCTCCATGGCGTGGGAGGGGCGAGTGCCCCTCCGAGATTGGATCTCTCTCTCTGTCTCTCTGTTTCTGCGCTCTCCTGCTGCCGCTCTTTTTTTTTCTTTTTTTTCTCTTTTTTTTGTAGGCTTCTATGGCCTCTCTCTTTTTTTGGGGCTTCTTTGGCCACTTTTATTTTGATAACCTCACATGGGACAATGTTCTAATAATGATGATCATCACACTTTTATTTACTTACAACTCAATGATTACAACTCAATACTAGAACAAAATATGACTCTATATGAATGCCTCCGGTGGTGTACCGGGATATGCAATGATCTAGCATAGCAATGATATCAAAAAATGGACAAGCCATGAAAAAATCATGCTAGCTATCTTACGATCATGCAAAGCAATATGACAATAAATGCTCAAGTCATGTATGTGATGATGATGGAAGTTGCATGGCAATATATCTCGGAATGGCTATGAAAATGCCATGATAGGTAGGTATGGTGGCTGTTTTGAGGAAGATATAAGGAGGCTTATGTGTGATAGAGCGTATCGTATCACGGGGTTTGGATGCACCGGCGAAGTTTGCACCAACTCTCGAGGTGAGAAAGGGCAATGCACGGTACCGAAGAGGCTAGCAATGATGGAAGGGTGAGAGTGCGTATAATCCATGGATTCAACATTAGTCATAAAGAACTCACATACTTATTGCAAAAATCTATTAGTCATCAAAACAAAGTACTACGCGCATGCTCCTAGGGGGATAGATTGGTAGGAAAAGACCATCGCTCGTCCCTGACCGCCACTCATAAGGAAGACAATCAATAAATACCTCATGCTCCAACTTCGTTACATAACGGTTCACCATACGTGCATGCTATGGGAATCACAAACCTCAACACAAGTATTTCTACAATCCACAACTACCCACTAGCATGACTCTAATATCACCATCTTTATATCGCAAAACTATTGCAAGGAATCAAACATATCATATTCAGTGATCTACAAGTTTTATGTAGGATTTTATGACTAACCATGTGAATGACCAGTTCCTGTCAACTCTCTAAATGGATATAAGTGAAGCAAGAGATTTTAATTCTTTCTACAAAAGATATGCCCACGCTCTAACAAATATAAGTAAAGCAAAAGAGTATTCTACAAATGGCGGTTTTCTATGTAAAGAGAAACAGGCAATCCAAACTTCAAATGATATAAGTGAAGCACATGAAGCATTCTATAAAGCCATACTCAAAAGATATAAGTGAAGTGCAAAGAGCATTCTATAAATCAACCAAGGACTATCTCATACTAACATGATGCATAAAATAAAAATGAAAACTAAATTCAAAAGACGCTCCAAGATTTACACATATCGCATGAACGAAACGGATCCAAAAACATACCGATACTTGTTGAAGAAAGAGGGGACGCCTTCCGGGGCATCCCCAAGCTTAGATGCTTGAGTCTCCTTGAATATTTAATTGGGGTGCCTTGGGCATCCCCAAGCTTGAGCTCTTGCCTCTCTTCCTTCTTCTCATATCGAGACCTCCTCGATCATCGAACACTTCATCCACACAAAACTTCAACAGAAAACTCGGTAAGATCCGTTAGTATAGTAAAGCAAATCACTACTCTAAATACTGTTGCAAACCAATTCATATTTTGTTTTGGCATTTTTTCTACTGTAGTATAACTTTTCCATGGCTTAATCCACTGATATAAATCAATAGTTTCATCAAAACAAGCAAACTATGCATCAAAACAGAATCTGTCTAAAACAGAACAGTCTGTAATAATATGAACATTCACCATACTTCTGTTACTTGAAAAATTCTGCCAAAATTAGGAAAAATAAATAATTTGTATAGAAAGACATTTCAGAAAGAATCAGAACCGTTTGACGTTCCAGTAAAAAATTAAAAATCGTGCACTACAGCCAAAGTTTCTGTCCTGCACCGTACAAACCAACAAGCATTGTAAACATCCTAAAGGCAAACCTTGGCACATTATTTTTATAATACAATGGAATTGTACAAGGGGATAATTATTTTTGTTGAAAAGTTTCTGTAATCAAGATTCACAAAGTTGAGGTGTGGGAGGGGAGCATGATGGGTATCGATCAGTGGAAGAAAATCTATCGTTGTTCCCTTTCCTTCTGATGTGGCTATGTAATAATAAGTACCTAGATTGCATTCCTATTGTGTTGGAGAGAACTTCTGCTCTCGAGCTCTAGGTAGCGTAGTCTCCTGGAGAGTAGTTTTATTCCCTGCTTAGGCGATGTGAAACTGGTTGTGACTGCTTTGTCTGCTTCAATCTATAAAATTGGGGCAGGGGGCAACCCCTTTCATTCAAAAAAAAAAGTTTCCGTGAGCATGAACAAAGTTCAAGGCTAGCTCCCACTTCAACAATGCTTGTCTCTCTCACTTTCACTTTCCTTTTTGAAAAAGTTTTGGGTTCTCCTCTTTATTTTTGTTGTTTTTAAACTATATGAAAGCACTCAATAGAAACAAATGACTCTCTAAAACTTCCGGGTTGTATCCCTGGCAGCGCTTTCTTTAAAGCCATTAAGCTAGGCATAAGGTGCTCAAGTAATGAATCCACCCGGACCCAAGGTATATCAAAGCCAATTTTAATTAACAATGATTTGGCATTTAGTGGAGAGCACAAGGCAACATATATCATGCAACAACGAAGTCTAACTCTCTTCCTATGCATTGGCATGTCATAAAAGAACAATTCATGCACAGAAAGTAAAGGCCAACGCATAGTATAAACAGTTTCTTGCAATTTTATCGTGTTGGAAACATAGAGAGGTGGAGATATAGTTCCTCTCTCATAATAATTGCAAGTAGGAGCAGCAAGCACATGCATATTATATCCATCAAAATCATCATGTGTAGTAGTAAAAGGCAACCCATCAATATAATCCTTAATAAGCACAAACTTCTCCAATATAGTGTAGCTTGGAGAATTCAAAAAGATAATAGGACTATCATGTGTGGGTGCAATAGCAACAATTTCATGTTTAACAATAGGAACTATAGCAAGTTCATATCCATAAGCATAATTCATATTGGCATCTTGGCCACAAGCATAGCAAGCATCATCAAAAAGGGATATTTCAAAAGAATCAACGGGATCATAGCAATTATCATAGCATTCATCCTTCGGTAAGCATGAAGGGAAATTAAACAATGTATGAGTTGAAGAGTTACTCTCATTAGAAGGTGGGCACGGGTGATCAATCCGCTCTTCCTCCTTTTGTTCTTCGCTCTCCTCCTCATCTTTTTCATCCAATGAGCTCACAGTTTCATCAATTTCTTCTTCCATAGATTCCTGCAAAATATTAGTCTCTTCTGGGACAGCGGAGACTTTCTCAATAAACACATCAATATCGGAGTTGTATTCATAATTCTCATAACAATATTTAAGGATAGCTAAATTTTTAGGTCTGTAAACAGCATCATAAAGATTTTCATATTCTTTGAACATAGATTCAATTTCATAAGCACCCATAAAAGCAAAAAATTCTTCTATTTATTCCGCATCATAGTAATCATATATACCTCTAGCATAAGAAGCCAAGGTTTCATTATCATTAAATTTGCATGAAAAGGGAAGGTGTGGAGACTTCATCCTAGAGCAACAAGTATAATCATATCTCAAGCATAGTTGCCTAGCATACCACTTCAACATATAAATATGATCCCATAATAGTTTCCCTTTTTGTGTCAAGCGATAATCCCTAAAGTATTCACGTTGATCCAACGTGTCTCCCATTACCAAATTGAATGGGGTTTTCTCAGGATTATCAAAGTAGTACGTAATATCTATCACATAACGAGCATCGAGGGTTTTAGGAGGTTCCCCATCTCCATGATCAGCAACTACACCTAATTTTTTTTGTATTTCGTGTTCCATATCCATAACTAAAGATAGAGAACAACTAAGAACAACAAATAAAAATTACTTAGTGATAAAGCAAACAAGCACACAGAGAATATTCACCCCACGCTATTGCTCCACGGCAACGGCGCCAGAAAAAGGTCTTGATAACCCACAAGTATAGGGGATCAATTGTAGCCTCTTTCGATAAGTAAGAGTGTCGAACCCAACGAGGAGCTAAAGGTAGAACAAATATTCCCTCAAGTTCTATCGACCACCGATACAACTCTACGCACGCTTAACGTTCGCTTTACCTAGAACAAGTATGAAACTAGAAGTACTTTGTAGGTGTTTTCGGATAGGTTTGCAAGAATAAAAAGAGAGCGTAAATAAAATCTAGGGGCTGTTTAGATGAAGACACAACTAAGTTAGTTTTAGTAGAGAGCTTTTTGTCATGAGAAATTTATTTGTCCCTAGGCAATCGATAACTAGACCGGTAATCATTATTGCAATTTTATTTGAGGGAGAGGCATAAGCTAACGTACTTTCTCTACTTGGATCATATGCACTTATGATTGGAACTCTAGCAAGCATCCGCAACTACTAAAGATCATTAAGATAAAACCCAACCATAGCATTAAAGCATCAAGCCCTCTTTATCCCATACGCAACAACCCCCTTACTCGGGTTTGTGTTTCAGTCACTCACGCAACCCACCATAGGCGAATCATGAACGCATTGCAACACCCTACGGCGGGGATCCCTCACGCTTGCGCGACACGGAGAGCACCATAGGACAGCACCAATAATAAAACATGCAACTCAAACCAATCTTGATTATCAAATAACCCATAGGACAAAACGGATCTACTCAAACATCATAGGATAGCCATACATCATTGGGAAATAATATATAGCGTTGAGCACCATGTTTAAGTAGAGATTACAGAGGGTAAGAGAGAGGTTACACCGCTGCATAGAGGGGGGGAAGAGTTGGTGATGATGGCGGTGATGTTGGTGAAGACTGCGATGATGATGATGGCCCCCGGTGGCACTCCGGCGCCACCGGAAGCGAGGGGGAGAGAGCCCCCCTCCTTCTTCTTCCTTGACCTTCTCCCTAGATGGGAGAAGGGTTTCCCCTCTGGTCCATGGTCTCCATGGCGTGGGAGGGGCGAGAGCCCCTCCAAGATTGGATCTGTCTCTCTGTCTCTCTCTGTTTCTGCGCTCTCCTGCTACCCTTTCACCATTTCGTATATATATGGAGATCCGTAACTCCGATTGGAATAAAATCTTCGCCGTGATTTTTTTCCCAAAAATTAGTTTTCTTGCAGCAAAAGAAGAGCGTCAACCGCCTTATGGGTGGCCCACGAGGGGGGCAGGCGCGCCCCCGGCCTCGTGGCCACCTCGGGCACCGTCTCGCGTTGATTCTTCTTCCGGAATTTTCCAAATATTCCAAAAATATTCTCCGTCCGTTTTTATCCCGTTTGGATTCTGTTTGATACGGGGTTTCTGCGAAACATAAAACATGCAACAAACAGGAACTGGCACTGGGCACTGGATCAATATGTTAGACCCAAAAATAATATAAAAAGTTACCAAAAATATATGAAAGTTGTAGAATATTGGCATGGAACAATAAAAAATTATAGATACGACAGAGACGTATCAAGAGGCCCTGAATTATCAGGGATGCCGGCTTTATTATACTAATCATAATATATACATTGATAGAAGTATGTACATCACAAGAGCCAGTGGCTCAGGTGTAATATGGACGAAGATGAGCAATATTCCACGGCCGGCGGGTCTCGTCCTCAGACTTGCTTGAGTCCTTGTGCTCTCGAATATCAATGAGGTAGTATGACCCATTGTTCAGATTTTTGCTGACCACAAAAGGTCCTTCCCAAGGTGGGGATAACTTGTGCATGTCTGTTTGATCATGGATGAGCCGGAGCACCAAGTTACCTGCTTGAAAGGTCCGGGTTTTAACCCGGCGGCTATGATAATGACGCAGACCTTGCTGGTAAATCACCGAACGAGCCGCCGCAAGGTCACACTCCTCATCCAGAAGGTCAAGAGCATCTTGACGTGCCTTTTCATTATCAGCTTCAACATAAGCCGCCACACGGGGTGAGTCGTGACGGATGTCACTAGGGAGAACCGCCTCTGCTCCGTAGACCATGAAAAATGGCGTGTAACCCGTAGATCTGTTGGGGTAGTATTGATACTCCATAGCACTGAAGGCAACTCTTTTTGCGGTGTGTTTGTTGGGATCCGATGAACTTTGAGTTTATGATCAGATCTATCTTTTTATCCATGAAAGTTATTTGAGTCTTCTTTGATATCTTATTCTTTTATACGCATGATTGCTTATAGCCTCGTACTTCTTCTCCGATATTTGGGTTTTGTTTGGCCAACTTGATTTATTTATCTTGCAATGGGAAGAGGTGCTTTGTGATGGGTTCGATCTTACGGCACTTGATCCCAGTGACAGAAGGGGAACCGACACGTATGTATCGTTGTTATTAAGGATAACAAGATGGGGTCTATTTCTACATAAATAGATCTTGTCTACATCATGTCATCGTTCTTATTGCATTACTTTGTTTCTTCACGAACTTAATACACTAGATGCATGCTGGATACCGGTCGATGTGTGGAGTAATAGTAGTAGATGCAGGCAGGAGTCGGTCTACTAATCTAGGACGTGATGCCTATATAATGATCATTGCCTGGATATCGTCATAATTATTTGAAGTTCTATCAATTTCCCAACAGTAATTCGTTGACCCACCGTTTGCTATTTTTCTCAAGAGAAGCCACTAGTGAAATCTACGGCCCCCGGGTCTCTTCTTTGTTATATTTGCCTTTGCGATCTATTTTATTTGCTTTTATTTTCAGATCTATTAAAACAAAATTACAAAAATACCTTGCTGCACTTTATTTTATTTGGCGATCTATCTATCAATTTATTACAACTTTCTCACGTCCACTTGCCAATTTCTGGCGCTATTGCCCGAAAGGGATTGACAACCCCTTTAATACGTCGGGTTGCGAGTATTTGTTATTGTGTGCAGGTTCCGTTCACGTAGTGTTGCATGGTTCTCCTACTGGTTTGATAACCTTGGTCTCATCACTGAGGGAAATACCTACCGTTGTTGTGCTGCATCATCCCTTGCTCTTTGGGGAAATACCGACGTAGTTCAAGCAAACATCACAAGACTATGTAAACTAGATTATTAACTCTAGTCAAGCGGGAGACTGTTGTAAATATGCCCTAGAGGCAATAATAAATTGGTTATTATCTTATTTCCTTGTTCATGATAAAGGTTATTATTCATGCTGGAATTGTATTGACCGGAAACTTAAATACATGCATGAATACATACACAAATACTATGTCCCTAGTGAGCCTCTACTAGACTAGCTCGTTGATCAAAGATGGTTAAGGTTTCCTAACCATAGAAATGAGTTGTCATTTGATAACGGGGTCATATCATTAGGAGAATGATGTGATGGACAAGACCCAACCGTAAGCTTAGCAGTTGATCGTATCTGTTTATTGTTACAGCTTTCTTCATGTCAAGTATCTATTCCTAAGGCCATGAGATCGTGCAACTCCCTGGCACTAGAGGAATACTTAGTGTGTATCCAAACATCACTTCGTAACTAGGTGATCATAAAGGCGCTCTACAGATATCAACAAAGGTGTTTGTTGGGTTGGCACATATCAAGACTAGGATTTGTCACTCCGTGTGACGGAGAGATATCTCTGGACCCTTTCGGTAATACAACATCGTAAAGATCTTGCAAGCAATGTGCCTAATGAGTTAGTCATAAGATCTTGTATTACGGAACAAGTAAAGAGACTCGCCAGTAACGAGATTGAACTAGGTATGGAGATACCGACAATCGAATCTCGGGCAAGTAACATATCGCTGGACAAAGGGAATTGCATGCGAATTAACCAAATCCTTGACATCGTGGTTCAACCGATAAAAGATCTTCGTGGAATATGTAGGAACCAATATGGGCATCCAGGTCCCGCTATTAGTTATTTACAGGAGAGGTGTCTCGGTCATGACTACATGATTCACGAATCCACAGGGTCGCACGCTTATCGTTCGTTGATGCTAGAGTAGTATTGGGTTATTTGATGATCGGTAACCCAATGTTGCTCGGATTACCGGATGAGATCCCAGACGTCGCGACGAGTCTCGGAATGGTCGAGAGGTAAATATTTATATATGGGAAGTCATATTTTGGGTTCCGGAAAAAGGTGCAGTTTTTTTGCTATTGTACCGGGAAGCTTCCAGAAGGTTCCGGAGGATTTCGGAAGTCCACAAGTGGGTCCACCACGTCCCAAGGGCTGGCATGGGCTGTGGAGGTGCCCTGGCCTTATTGGGCTAGGCGCACCAAGTCCTCAAAAGACCATGTGGCTAGGGAAGGGAAAAAATGGGAGTCCTAGTAAGGAATAGGATGGACTTGGAGTCCAAGTCCTCTCCCATGAGGGGCCGCAGCAAGGCACCCCAAAACATTGGCCTTGACTGCTGCCCCGTCTCTCCCTTCCGGCATAGTTCTTGTCCATGGTTTTTTGCTTAGCGAAGCCCTGCCAGTATTCCGACTCCACCACTACCGTCACCACCATGCTGTTGTGTTGGTTGTGATCCCATCTACTTCTCCGCCTTCACTTGCTGGATCAAGGAGGAGGAGACGTCATCGAGCCGCATGTGTGCTAAACTCGGAGGTGCCGTCCGTTCGACACTAGATCGGTTGGATTGTGATCGGATTGCGAAGAGTATGACTACATCAACTGTGTTATATACAATTTCGCTTTCGGCCTACGAGGGTACGTAGACACACTCTTCCCTCTTGTTGATATGCTTCTCCTAGATAGATCTTGGGTGTTCGTAGGAATTTTTTTGATTTTCATGCTTCATCCCCATTATGCAGGTGGGACCGCTATGACCTGCAGCGGGGTCGGCAAGCGTGCCCGGGCGCGCCGGGCGCCCCCATATCGGCCTCATATTTGGGCTGGATATGAGGGGTGCGGGTCAGCCCGGGCGTTTGAGGCCCGTTTGAGGCTCCCATGGGGGTCAGATTTTCGTGACCGGACAGTGACTGGGCGGCCCGCCCGGGCGTATGATGCGGGCTTGAGAGGTCCGGGTGTAGATGCTCTAATGTGAGTTGCAAAGAAAACATGATTATGATTTTGTTTGATCAATTTTTTTAGACCACATCAAAATGTACTTCACAATGAAAATCTACAGAGATAGTGCTCACATCCCTATGTACATGTGGGTATTTTTTAGGATTTTTTGAACTTAAAAGGTTGATTTTTTTTCAAGCTCCATGGAGCTCGGGGTCCAGAGCTCCACTCTCAAGTATAAGACTCTTGAAAACACAATATCTTTTCCAAACTTGGCTGCTTGTTTTGTACGAATTGGAAGAAAACATAAAATTGTAATAAATATAATCAAATCAAAATCAATGTTTGCCTCATGACAAAATAAAACTAAGACTCCATTATTCTACTTAAAATTGGTTTTTTGTTGCATACTTCATGCATGGTTGGTAGTTCTAAGATGAGGAGGTACACATCTCGCTATTTCAGAACCGAGCAGTGACCGGTGGTTAGAGCACATGCGTGTGATCAAAGTTTTTTTTCTATAACACGTAGTTTTTCCACTAGCATCGTTTGTTTTATCTTTTTATGTACATGCTTTTTATTAAGGAGATAAGCAATTTCAAACAAAATCCTTAACTAGTACTATATTTTTGAGTCAATATCTCTGGGAGTCATAAAACTTGCGCTATATTTAGTTTGGTTCTAAAACTTTAAAAATGCAGAATTGTAGTCACTTAACTTGACTCAAACGTAGAGATGCAGCCGCAAACGTGTATGCGGGCGTATCCGTGTATATGGCCCCATTTGTCAAGGACCGATGGCGCTCGACTGAAGCATTTTTGGACAAAACACGCTAGTATTTTTTTATTTGTGGAAAAACCAGACCATTGGGAGTCGTGACACATTTCTGCACAAAACCCCCTCGCATTTTTATTTGCAGAAAACCGACCACTATACCGCTCATAGATGCGAAAATTAACACAAAAAAGTGTGTGTGTGTGTGTGTGGGGGGGGGGGGGGGGGGGGGGGGCAAGTCCGGTGACCCACGGTTAGGACACTAGCTGGTCTAGCCACCCCATCCTTCACATTCAAATGTTTAATGTGGATAACAAACTTATATGTTTTTTTTCTTAAGTGGCAACAAAATTATATGTATTGACATGAGCGCATGCGGAGCTTAAATGGCCTGCAGATACTGCTGCCATTTTGCACGCACTTTTTTAAGATATCTGTAGGACATAAGAAATAAAATTATGTTCAGATATTTGCGTGTTGAAAGTCGTATACAACATACATCGATTAATAATTAAAAACTTTTAAATATAATCCTGTGTATTATATAAAAATGTTTAGTAAAATGTAAGTAATAAAAACCTTTAAAATATTTGTAAAACATAAGTAAAAATCATGTTCAAATATTTGTGTTTTAAAATTATTATACATAGAATGATGATTCCTAAATAAAATAAATAAATACAAACCTGCGTATTATATATAAAATATTTTTCAATATGAACATATAAATGTTTATTAAATAAATATGTTCACTGAATAGAAAAACAATTATACACTCGTGACTTATATTTAAATTATGCAAAATGATGAATATGAACATTTACTAAATATTTACGAATATTCACTTTGTATAATTTTTACTCATGACTTATATTAAAAAAATATAAGATTTAAATATTAGACACAATTGAATATACATATCAATAGTTTAATTTTAAATTATGAATATTTTAAGTATACAAACATTGAACTATACAAATGTGCGTATAATTATTGAAATGTTTGTATAATTAAAATAATATTTTTGAATTGTAATTTTAAATGTATTTGTATTAGTATAAACTATGCAAACATTTTTATAATAATACATGAACAATTTTAAAGTAATATATGAATATTTTCAAAATAATACATGAACAATTTTAAAGTAAAGTATTTTTTGTATGTACAATATTTGTAACATATTAGACATCCAAACGTGAAGGCTGCAGTGGCTAGACTGGCTCGTGTTCTAAAGTGACAGGTTTGAGACCTGGCGGCCCCCCTTTTGTTTTAATTTTTCGCATCTATGAGCAGTATAGTGGTGGGCTTTTTGCAAATAAAAATTGTGAGGGGTTTTATGCAAGAATGTGTAGCAGTGATCGGCTTTTCCCGCGAATAAAAAAGCAAGGGTGTTTTGTGTAAAAATGCGTTGGCCGAGCGCCATCACTCACTGACGGTTGGGGCCATACATACGGATACGCCCACACGCATTTATTTAGTGTCTGCACGCTTGAGTTAAGTTAAATGACTGCAATTATGTATTTTCAAAGTTTTAGAACCAAATTGAATATCGTAAGTTCTATGACTCTCAATTATATTGACTCATAATTTCACTCCATTATTTCCATATATGGATCAAATGGGTCCTAGAAGTACATTTTTGGGAGAAACCACAATGGAGCTGGTTTATGTGGTCGACTCCAAAAGCTATAATGACTGACTGTTGACAAAGATGAATGGTGTTTCATTTTAGGGGGAGGTCACTCACATGGGGTGGGGGGGGGGGGGGGGGGGCTCTTCCCTCTAGGCTTCCTTTTTCTTTTCTTTTCTTTTCCGTTGGTCATCATTCTGTTGTTATTTCTCCATATTCTGATTTGACAGTATGTCCCTATGCTCAATTGGAGGCAGACTGAATGATTTCTTTTCCAAAAAGCAGTGTTGATAGTCCTGTCTTGCATTAGTTTTTAATAGTCTATATTAGTTGAGACTTTTTGCCCCCAACGTATTGGTTACCTCTGAAACTGACACGCCACTTGGCCCCATCCCTACATCATTATCGCGATCAATACAAACAATGATTTCATGCCACTAGAATTGAATATTGAGTACACCACCCTTTTTTTCCTGCCTAGCAGGACCAATCTCCTTTTAATGTGTCCGAGTCAAGTATACCACTGCAGCACTGCTACTATTTGCCGTTTTTCGTCAGCAGGCCCAGATTTTCAAATAAAGGTCTGCCCGCCTAACAGGAGAAAATGCTCTAGTACCTAATTTTGCATGTGATGCATACCCCCTAGACATACCTTTTTCTTTTCTTGACAACAATTTAAAAAAGTGCAAAAAATAGGAATAGTCAATATAAATGGTCGGTTTTTCTCCACCTTTTTCCCAGCTTGCCCACCAATAATTGGTTTGAACACTACAGTAGGAGTGGAGGATTTGTGGCCAGAAAGACTCCATGCGACCCATCTGTTTCTCACTGTCTTCTCTCACTTGGGCTGTTACTAGTAAAATAACAAAAAGATTCCATCAGCTGCGAGTAAAGAAGAGATTATTTTTCCTGGGGAACTGTGGCTTTTGTTTTGTTCTTATCCCTCCCTCACGCTCACGCTTGCGTCGACCGAGGAGAAGGGAAGGGAAATGGAAATTGCTTTGATAAAGATTTGTTTGTCTCTCGAGGATAAGCTCGCCCGCACTAATAAACAAGGCACGCCGGGACAGGACGCGCGAAAATAGACGTCCGGCCGCGCGTCGAAAGATGCCGTGAGAAATTTGGAGCCGTCGACTAGTTGGAAAATTTTCTTTCTTTAAAAGGAGAAAACGAAATGGAGGCAAGGCGCAATACGTGCAGGCACCTGTTCCAATTTGGCTTGTTGGGAGTAGGTATTTGGCCCTCGCTTTGCTTGGGTAGCTTCCTGTTTGTTAAGGGGGAAAAAGGTTGTCCCAAGTGCACGCCAACATCACTGTGTGTGCTTGCCGCACGCTTTCTGCCAGTGAAGACGCGTTTCACGGCACGGTGAATAATTTTATTCTCCCGATGAACGAAAAAAATCCGTCCCATACTTTCTCTTTTTTTTTTCTGACGATAACGATGACGAAACCTCGTCGGAATACAGAGAGCTTATACGTTGCGTAAAGAAGAAAGTTGGTCACCACCACTCGAAAAAGAAGAAGAAGAAAGTTGGTCGACGGACAAACAGGATACCGAAACAACAGAGACGCACATTGTGGTATTTTCTCTTTGATGAAGCCATGAGCGAACTGCAGTAGCGCACAGATGTCGAATGGCGGTGGTGCCATCTGGGCGAGGAGATCGATCCATGATCTTGCGCTGCGCTGGAGCGGTACGGTACGTAGAAGCCGCAGCCACACACGTAGACATGCGTACCGTACGTAGCCACCCGAGCCGCAGTATATTCCCCTTCCCTTTCACGGAAAAAGCCGGGTATATTCCGGCCGGCTGGCTCCAGAGACAGCTGCCGCTGCCGCTGCCTCTGCCTCTGCCCTGTGCCACCAGCGAGATGCAGTCAATGATTTCACCTAGCCTTTGCCTTCAATCTGGCCCGTGTTAAATCGGTCGATCCCTCTACGACTCTATCCCCCTACCTCTTCTCGGCAGGTCGCAGTTAATACTGCTGTCAGTGGCCTGTGGCGCCACTGCCTAACTGCTCTTTGATCGGACTGCCATTAACTCCCCAACGGATCTCTTGACAGAATACCCTATCATTTTGAAAAATATTGTACTCCTGCACTGCACCATCTGCAGATTCTTTACTACTAATTCATTCAGTTTCTCCTTGGGAAGGAAATTATTACTGCGGGCTTTTGCAGTCGCGAGCAAAGTTACGATCTCTTTCGATGACGTATGCAGGGGATTGATGCTTTTGGTGATGATAAATCTGAGACCAATCTAATCCATGATAGTAAATATCAAATGTGTCTTTTCTTGAGCGTCGTCAGCAAATTTATGTCTGGCAAAAACAATGCCACAGCTGAGCACGTCAGCGTGTGGCAGCAGTATGAGTGTGCGACAATCCAAACCGGCCTGACTATGTCCCGATTTCACATCACGCCCCGGAATTAAATATGGTTTCAGTTAGTTCAGATGGGGCAATGGGATAGTAAATTACACGGGGTTTATTCCCAGATATTCCTCTTAGACTACTACTCCTATTTTTTTTTTTATGATTTAGAACTTGGACTTACTCTTACCGGGTCGTTTTTACTGAGTCTAGACGGCAAAAATAACCACCATCCTAAACTACAAACCAAACCACACTAACTAGCGTTAGGAAAGGTAATAGAAAAATGTTAATCAAGTTCAAGTTCGTAACTAAAGTCAGAGAGAGCGGTAAACCCGATGCAAACGACACGTGCTGGACAAGCTAGATAAAGGTGTGGCGGTATAAATAAAGCGCGGAACTTTATTCGAGTTGCAGGCTAATTCTTGGCATGCACTCAATCTCCCGTGCTCCTACTGCTCGCTTATTAGGCCCCATTTTTATCTGGTTGATGACACTATCAAATATCTTTTCTTTTTCTTGCAAGCGACTGCAATTATTTCAAAGCACTACGAGCTGCTGAATGATAAAAGAAACTCGTACTGCATGGAAAATTACTTCGCCGTGAAGGATCAAACACTGCACGGGACAATAAAGGTTTTCAATTTTTTGGGAGAGAAATGGGCCCCTCGTGTTCTATTGTCGATGCTTGTGTTTGGTCCTTTTAGGGGGGTATAAAAGTAGAGTTGTTGGCATGGAGTGTACTGTTTCTATTTGGTTTCTGCTCCTAAATTGACTTGGGTCAGGGAGGTTCTGGTGCTAGCTTTTCAACTCTTTTTCTTCTTCTTTGAACTGAACAAATAGGAACCAGAATTTCCATATGTCCTCTGGATGGATTTAGAGCATCTTCAACAGATTGACGAAGTCCCCACAAATGGTTTTCTAGTTGACAAGAACGTCTCCTCTCACTACATGCAAATAGCCGGAAGGACTGAAATAAATTTAGCAAAATACGAGCATCAATGTCATGTCTAGTACTTGAATCCTGGTGGTGATGGTGGTGGTGGAGGGAGGAGGGGTACCACTGTCCTCCTAACCATCCAACCACGGGTTGGTTCGTCAAGAGATGAATTATAATAGGACAATTGTTCATAAAAACCATTTTAAGGGTATCTGGACAAAAAAAAAGTGCTTCGACAGATGTCTTATTTGTATCTTGTGATGTAATTTTTTTTGTCTCAGCCTCAAATTTTGCCCCCATGTACCGCGGTACTTGCTTGGGGACGAGCAAGGCATAAGCTTGTGGGAGTTGATGAGTCCAAAATGTATGATGATTTTGATGGTTATTGTGTGCCTACACCGTAGGCTCTGTGAAATTTTATCGCGTTCGTGCACTGCTTTTTGTCGGTTTTTCTAGGAAACGTCTTTTGGAGCAAATAAAATACTATGGAAGGAATTTCAGGAAATTACGATGGAATCACGTCATTTATTGTGATTATCATCTATCATAAAAGAAATAAAGCAAAGGGAGAAATTTGGAGGCCATATCGCGCCTCCGGAGGGTAAGATTGCCACCCATACGAGCACGCCCGCTCGTATGAGCGGCCGTATGGCATGGCGGCGGCCTCCCCAGGTCGACTACTCTCCCCCGTGCATTCGGATCGTGGAGTAGACGTCCACAGCCACCAGAAACACATCTAGAAGGAGAATCCTAGCCTCCGGAATCCATTCAGAGGAGGAATTGGCAAGGAGGAGATCACCATCTTCACCACCACGTGCAAGGAGACGCCTGCATCATCACCACTATCATCATCATCATCCACATCCTTATTCATCTTGTTTGTAACATCGGAACCCTAGTGGATCATCTTGTGTGTTACTCGTTTGATTCATCCATGTTTATCATCACCGCTTTCATGATGCGTGTTGTCTCTATATATGAGTAAACCCCCTAGTTTTCGGGGATATGGATGAACATTGATATGTATAGGAACTGGAACGTTAATAAGGCTACGAGATTCTGTGTTGAATGCTTTAGCTTAATAAACTTCGTGAATGTTGTGAAAGGGCCCCACTCAGCATTTTCGTCGAAAGACCACGAAGCGTATCACTGTTTTGTAAGAGTTAGAGAGTGGAGGTAATTAGAGGTGAATGTAAAAGTCTTAATCCCTAGGTTTTACAATTGTTAAGGGAATCATAAAGAACCCTTAGTGAGTCCGCGTCCATGGAGAAACCCTCGATTACCGTAGTTATAACCTGCAGGGGGAACTACAGTGGTGCCCTGCGTGGCACGGAGTCTATCTAGAGTAGAACGTGTTCTGTACCCTGCTCTGCAGAGTAAACTTCAAGAGTGGCTCAAGTATCCAAATAATACTATGTTGTTGCATAGGTTGCGTTAGAAACATACAAGTGGGAATTACAGACTCCCTGAGAACGTCTTACTCCTCTGTCTGTTTGCTTGTTACTTTTTTACTATTTTTATTTCTATTTATGTTATTTACTTTAAGTTTGCATTTCACCAAAACCAATATCCATCCTCCGCCCTCACTTTGCTTTGAGTCTACAATCACTTGCAGGTACAATTCCGTAAGTCACTATGAGAGGCAAAAACCCTAATTCTTGTGCTCCCTGTGAGATCGATACTATTACTTAAAAAAAGTTACAACTAAACCATGTGCACTTGCAGGTAATTAGTGGTGGTTGGGGGTTGCGGCGCTGAAGCGGCCTAACGGTGGAAGGAGGGGTTTTAGAGAGGGGGCGAGGGGAATTTATAAGGCGTGCTCGTAGGGCTCAGGTGTGCACGAGATGACCGGTGTGGAGATCGTGGCTGGGTTGCACGTCAGGTCGTGGGCGCGTGCGTGACATGGGCGTCGAGAGGTTGTTGACGAGGCAGCTGATAGGTGGGTCCCGCATGTCGGTGAGAGAGAAGAGAGAGAGCGCGCGTGGTTAGGTGGGGTGCGGCGCTAGTTGCGCTGGTTAGGCTAGGTTAGGTTTCCCCCTTTTTGTTTTCTTTTTATTATTTGTTTCCTTTTCAGTCTTCTTCTATAAATTCAATCCAGTTTTGAATCTAGAATTTATTCCAAAAGCAAACTTGCTCTAAAATCTATATGGAATGTTTCTGAATTGGTGAACATTTATCTCAGCCTTTTGTCCAACCATTTTCTTCTCTTTATTCCGAGGCTTTATTTTAGTTTTTTTTTGAATTTTTTCCTAAGGATGTTTTCTGCTGAATTTTCCTGGTTTAGTTTTCTCTGACCCATCTTGTAATTTGTTTTTCAATATTTAATTTGTGAATTCCTTATGGGGATTTACTTTCCTATTTAACCCCTTAAGGGTTTCTTGGTTTTCTACTTTATATGACTAAGGTTTCAACTAAGTGGTCAACCAAGGACAATAAGAAGCAAATCCTAGGTAATGTTAGGGGGATAGATTGGTACGAAAAGACCATCGCTCGTCCCCGACCGCCACTAATAAGGAAGATAATCAATAATAAATTATGCTCCAAGTTCATTGCATAACGAGAGACTATGCGTGCATGCTGCGGGAATCGCAAACCTTAACACCAATATTCTTACTAACCACAACCATTTACTAGTACCTCCCACATATTATTATCTCTATATCGCAAAACTATTGCAAGGAATCAAACATATAATATTCAGTGATCCACAAGTTTTATGTAGGGTTTTATGACTAACCATGTGAATGGCCAATTCTTGTTGACTCTATAAATAGATATAAGTGAAGCAAGAGAATTCAATTATTTCTACAAAAGACTTGCCCATGCTCTAAAAAATATAAGTGAAGCAAAAGAGCATTCTACAAATAAAGGTTTTCTATATGAAGAGAAACAGGCAATCCAAACTTCAAATGATGTAAGTGAAGCACATGAAGCATTCTATAAAGCCATACTCAAAAGATATAAGTAATGTGCAAATAGCATTCCATAAATCAACCAAGGACTATCTCATACCAGCATGGTGCATAAAAGAAAAGTGAAAACTAAACACAAAAGACGCTCCAAGATTTACACATATCATGTGAATAAAACGAAGACCGAAACATACCGATACTTTTTGAAGAAAGATGTGATGCCTTGCGGGCATCCCCAAGATTAGATGCTTGAGTCTCCTTGAATATTTACTTGGGGTGCCTTGGGCATCCCCAAGCTTGAACTCTTGCCTCTCCTCCCTCTTCACATATCGATACCTCCTCGATCTTTGAAAACTCCATCCACCCAAAACTTAACAAAAACCTTCGTGAGATTCGTTAGTATAATAAAGCAAATCACTACTTTAAGTGTTGTTGCAAACCCATTCATATTTTATTTTCCATTATCCCTACTGTATTATAACTTCTCCATGGCTTATACCATTGCTAAGATCCATAGTTCCATCAAAGCAAGCAAAACGTTGCATCAAAAACAGAATCTGTCAAAAACAGGACAGTCTGTAGCAATCTGAACTTTGACTATACTTCTGTAACTCTAAAAGTTCTGAGAAATTAGAACAAAATAAACATTTTGCATAGAAGTAGCTAGATGGCTTCCTCTATCTCGTTTGATTCTCAATACAATTGTCTCTTGGAGATCCATATGATGTAACTATTTTTGCAGTGTGTTTGTTGGGATCGTATGAACTTTGAGTTTATGATCAGATCTATCTTTTTATATCCATGAAAGTTATTTGAGTCTCTTTGATCTCTTATATGCATGATTGCTTATAGCCTCGTATTTCTTCTCCGGTATTTGGGTTTTGTTTGGCCAACTTGATCTATTTATCTTGCAATGGGAGGAGGTGCTTTGTAGTGGGTTCGATCTTACGGTGCTTGATCCCAGTGACCGAAGGGGAACCGACACGTATGTATCGTTGCTACTAAGGATAAAATGATGGGGTCTATCTCTACATAGATAGATCTTGTCTACATCATGTCATCGTTCTTATTGCATTACTCCGTTTCTCCATGAACTTAATACACTAGATGCATGCTGGATAGCGGTTGATGTGTGGAGTAATAGTAGTAGATGCAGGCAGGAGTCGGTCTACTAATCTTGGAGGTGATGCCTATATAATGATCATTGCATGGATATTGTAATGATTATTTGAAGTTCTATCAATTGCCCAACAGTAATTTGTTTACCCACCGTTTGCTATTTTTCTCAAGAGAAGCCACTAGTGACACTACAAAAATAGACACTTCCGTGATGATACGTGTTTGCCACAGTAGGTCACGTTTTCTGTCATGCATGTACATCCATGACGATTTTATGACAGAATCAAGATAGTCATACCTGTGCTGTCGTAGAAGTGTTCTATGACATTACCAAAATTATCATCACGGAAGTGTCTACTTCCATGACGATAAATCGCGCATCATAGAAGTGTTTTCGTCAAGGGTGACCGACACGTGGCATCCACCGTAACTGGTCGCCGTTAAGCTATCGGGTCCGCTTTTGGATTCGATAACCCGTTAACAGCCCGGACCAATGGGGATTTTCCACGTGTAAAATTCTCATTGGCCAGAGGAAACACGTGTTGGCTCACCGTTGGGACAGATGTCATCCACTCATTGGACAGGAGGCGCCTATGATACGTCGACACGTGGCACATCCCAACAGAGGCCCATTCCGGTGAAAAGGCCAGCCCGTTCGACTTGGTCAAAAGGTAATGGGCTGGCCCACGGAAAGCCTGTTAACGGCATGTTCAGATATCACCCATTTACGGCCCGCTAACTCCCGGCCCATTACGGCCTATCGAAATTAAGCCCAATAGCTTCATCTGGGCCGTCCAATATGATTCCAGCCCATTGTAACATCCGGACCATGTATGGCCCATGAATTCTTTCGACCCATATGAGGCCCTTCGTAACTCTGGGCCCAATAAAGGTCCGAGATGAAACTGGCGTATAATGAACAGTGTATCACTTTATACCCATTAACGACCTATTATTCCGTCGATCGTTTCCAGCTCGTGTTAACTTTCGGCCTTCTAAGGGCCCATTTATTCTTGGGCTCATTTTTAGAATTCGGTTAGTTACGGTCCGTTACTGGCCTGTTCCGTTTGTGGGCCAAATTCAGCCCGTGGTTACATTCGGCCTATTTATGGCCCGTTAACCCGTTGGGCTTTTTCATAGAGTTATCAAATACGGCCTATTAACGGCCTGTTATGGTCCAGGAATAGTACGGCCCGTGATTGGCGAAATGATTATACGCCCCGTAGAAGGCCCATGGATCCTACGGCCCGTAGAAGACCAATGGATCCTACAGCCCGTAGGAGGCCCATGGATCATACGGCCCGTAGAAAGTCCATGGATCCTACGGCCCGTAGAAGGCCCATGGATCCTACGGCCCGTAGAAGGCCCATGGATCGTATGGCCATATATAAGACCAATGGATCGTACGGCCCGTAGAAGGCCCATGGATCATACGGCCCGAAGGAGGCCCATGGTTACAACAGTCCGTGTGTTGCCATGATTATTGTGGCCTAGTTACCAAAAATAGGAATTCTCGAAAAAAGTTACCAAAAATAGGTTATTGTGGCCACTAAAAAAACGCGGAAAAAGAACTGCAGTGACTACAAGCAAACAACTAAACAAGACAATAAGGAAATAAATAAGCAAGCGACTAACGCTAGCCTATTACCGCTATTACACATATTACATCCAGTGGACATCAAAGTTCGCCACCAGTGCAAATATAGGGAACCAAGCAACATATTACATACACTGGCCGTCAAAATTGGCCACCCGTGCAAATAAACACGGCAGCAAAACAAGAGCATAACTGAAAAAACTTCAGAAGAGCTCAAGAAACATTATCCTGGGTATCCACCATGCTGGCAATAAGCTTAGCAAGCTTATTAGCATTGTCCTGTTTGGCGCTAAAATCCTCCAACGCTTGCTGTTGCACCAGAAAGTATGCATCTGAATGCTCCAGGGACTTCCGCGGTCCTTCCACTTCTTGTCGCAGCACAGCTGATCGATGTCTTTCCGCTTGTAGTTGAGACTCAAGAAACTGAACTGATTCAGACAGTGAGTTTGAATAGCTTGTGCAAGCGGTAGTGGCCAGTAACTCGAACACTAAACCAAGACAGGACTTTGGGGTTGTCTCACTGTCTTCAAGATAGTCTTCCTTAGCTATTTTATCAGCTTTGTTGGAGACCAACAAGGATGTCTCACTATCCTGAGCCTTATCTGCATTACTTCCTTCACCATTGCTTAATAAGGCACTCTTCCCCAATATTCTGTCAGCATTCTAAAAGAAGAAACAAGCAGACACATAATAGGTTTAGCATGTACTAGTATATGAGACTCATTTCGGTGAACCAGTTCATTAGTAAGGTGGACAAGATTAAACTACCAAGTCTTCTATTGCCAAGTACTAGTACATAATAAAAGCATCAAACAAACATATATCTATGTCCTATGGTCACTGCATTGTCTTGCCAAATCAAAATAGAGACACGGTTCAAATCATATCGGTTCAAGAAAAAGCAACAGTGAAAGAATACAAAGCATGGGAAACTACACGGCACAACAAGATTTCAGATGGGTACCACGGGTCTACATGCACAACAAGAAGTCAACTGTATACACAACTTAAATTGAAATCAACAGAGCTATTGATAAGAGCAAACCTGTTAAAGAAACATGTGTGAACATACCTACTTTGCCATTGGAGTTTCGATTGGATCCTTCAATTTAAAAATAAGTTTGTATGAGTAAATACAGTGATACAAGAGCAAAGCAGTATGCACGATAGCAATGGAATCTTAAATTAGAACAGTTGTTCTTCAGGTTTAACCACTTGTTCTACATGAACAGAGTACAGTAAGACGCAAGAATATAGTACTTAAAAATAGAAAATGAGCTCATAGACCTTACCGCATTCTTGGTGCAGGACCAGTACAGAACAAGGCGTTCCCAGTCATCATCCAGTAAATGTGTCTTAGGAGAACGTAAGGGAATTTGATGAGTTTCTTTGCCGGTGAAGTACGTTTTCTTCAGGTAATTCTGATACTATCACCAAGCATTCTTGAAGATAGCATAGGTATTAGCACAGGTTACCTCATCCTGAGTTTCCAAATCAGTCCTTCTCTATAGAGAAAAATGGGAAAATTTGCTGTATTATAACCATCATGGAGGTAGGATGTATGGGACAAAGCAAAGTAATTGCCATGAATAACATTACTTACACATAACTCCTGGACAAACACCTGAAACTGGCATTTTCCTTCATCTTCAGTATAATATTTCCAAGATGGGAAGATACGCACATAGGATTTAACAACATCAAATGCGATAGATGCTAAACTACGACTGGCTGGTTGTGCTTCCTCCACAAGAATAGGCGTACTAACTGGTGGAGTTGGGGTTCGCCGTGGTAGTACTGGCCCTTTGGGCACTGGAGCTGCCTTACTAACTGCTCTTGTTTGGGAGCTCTGTGGTGGAGATGGTGCTGTGTCAATAGGAACTGGGTTACTATCTGCTGGGGTTGGGGTTAGATTGGGTGAAGCTGGTTCTCTGTCCATCGCAGTAGGGGTACAATCTGCGAGAGTCTGGGTTATATGGGGAGGGTTTGCCATTGAACCCACCATGGAGCGATGTCTGCATGACATTGTATTGCCGCGCAAAACTCTTCTCTTTTTCTCTACATGTTCAGCATGACTGTGTACAATATCTGACATGCATACGAAAAAATATGGTGAGATTATGTAAGGAGAGCGTGCAGAAATTTAGAGTGATGGTAACAACCAGTGGATGGATCCAAAAATAATGATAGCAGGTTGATGATTGCTTTAATTTAATAAAAAGACAGATGATGATTGCTTTACTATTTGTTTCCCACGCAAGATGAACAACATAGGCATACCCTAGGTGAACCAGATATTAGACATAGATACTATTTATTGCTGCCTCGATATGTGCCCCACAACTAATTTAAACTCAAGTTTGAACATTAATTTGAACCTGACTTGGAGTCTAAGAGGTGAACAGGACGATAAAGTAGCAGGTAATTTTAAGCAATGCATAACATAAGCAGAAACAAAAGAGTGCGACCTCTCTTGTGGACCCATGTACTCCTCAGGTTCATCTGCTGAGTCGATGATGGTGATAACGTTGCAGTGGGTGCCGGCGACAGGGAAGGAGATCTGAGGCGGCGAAAGACGGTCAGGAGTCGTGATGTCTGGTTTGGTGGATGCTTCTGTCGATGGAGCAGCTCAGGTGAGGTGGACGACGTCGCGGCAGGAGCAGGACAAACCACACAAAGTTCCCTTCGACACCTACCTGTAACTGAAGTAATTCTGTAAGGGCTCATTTGGCTTGCATGATTCTAAAAACGCAGGGATAGGAAAAACACCGGAATAGGATAGGCATGCACATGGTAAACAGAGCATTTGTAAACACAGGATTTCTGTCAACTTGGGTGTTTGGTTCACAGGAATTGGAAGAGCAGAGGAATGCAAAGAAACATGGCCAAAATAAAGTGAAACCATATGAAAGCGTGTATAGTTAGAGTGTTATTCTGCCACTAATGCACTTGGTCTTGTTTTCATGCATATGATTTTGAAAAGTAGGTCCAGGTGGATGTTTTGCTCCATTCCTTTCAACAAAATGCATGAATAATTGAATAGTAGAGTGCCATAGGAAAATTTCCTATTGCTATGTTTTTTTGCTGAACCAAAATAGCCCTAATGGATCAACATGAATGCAGAGTAATAAGTGATGCAACAAGTGTACAACCTCTTTGCCGTAGCCGTGTCGACCTCAGTATCATTGGGTTGGTAGCTGAAGAAGTTGAAGTAGAGGTGGCTGTCGGAGGTGTGGAGGAAGATCTGAGGAATCTGTAGACGGCGTCCAGGGCACTGCTCTGTTGTGATGGATCGTTCTGTCGTTGGAGCAGCTCCGGTGAGCCGTAAGACGTCAAGGCTGAAGCCGCACAAGAGATTATAATAGCATCTCCAATAGATGATGTAAAATAGATGTAAAATTTACATCACCAAAAACCACCTGACTACAACAGATGAGGAAAAAGCTGTTGACTCTGAACTTAACTGTCGAAACTAAAATTTACTGTGGAATCTGAATGTTACTGTCGAAACTGAACGCAATGGTAGCAGAGAGGCACTTGACATGTAGTTTAGAGAGGGCATGTAGTTCATCTTCAACCTGCACCCCCCTGAGCCGCTAGCCACCACCAGCCGAACCGCCAGCCCCCGCGCCACCTCGCCGCCCAGAAACAACTCCCCACCGCCGGTCCGTCGCCGCCCCGGCCAGCCCTCTAGCCCCCCGCGCCAAGCTTTTTCTCTGGCGATCCCCACGCCACCGCCCCACCACCACGCCCCCACCACCGGCGACCACCGCCCCCAGCCTGAACCCTAAGATAGATAGTGGGCTACCTCTCCGGCGAGCCCCCCTCCCCGTCCCAGGTGGTTCTTCCTTAACTTCGGCGAGCCCCCCACCCCTGAAAATCGATTGACCCAAAAGTCGATTCAGTCGACTCAAGTGTAGCTAAATCGGAGCAGAGCAGCAGCACGAGCGAGGGGGAGAGCAGCAGCAGCAGCGCGAGCGAGAGCCGGAGCAGCAGCAGCAGTGCGAGCGAGCGAGAGCCGAAGCAGCAGCAGCAGATCCGGCTGGTATGGCCGCCGCCACTGAAGGGGCCTCACACTGGGTGAGAGCCGTCGTGGAGATGTCGCCCGCGACGCCGGCTTTGGGGTAGCCGCTCCATGGGGGTGCGGGATTGAGAACCGTCGGTGCCGGGAGGTCGAGTTAAGGAGAAGGTGCGATGCAATGAGTGTACAACCTCTTTGGTGGCGCCGAGTAGGCCTCGGCTTCATCCGAGGAGTCGGTGAGGATGCTGCGGTTCCGGTGGAGTAGGTTAAGGCGGCGCTGTGGGGATGGAGCAGCCACGATAGACGAGGCGATCATCAGAGCAGCTCCTTGGAGGTGGAGGACGGGGCGGCTGAACCGGCGGGACGACGAGATGGACGACGGATCCTCATCCGGGGAGGTGGACGAGGGACGTCGAGCTGTTGCGGTGGACGACGTCATCGGGGAAGAGGCTCCGGCTGGGCAGCGGTGAGGTGGCGGATGGAGGAGGGTGGGGTTTCGCGGCTGGAGCGGAGAGGTTATGGTGGCCTGGGATTTCGAATGGCGAAAAGGAGGCGATGGGAGGGGGGAACCATGACTTAGGGACGCGCTTGTCCAAAATGTAGGGTGTGTTACAAAAGTACCCCCACCAATTTGAACTAGCGGCCCTTTCGGCTCAGGGTTAGAAGGGGGATTTCGCGTGTCGGGATTTGGCAGCTGGAGGGCATTTTCGCGCGCGTTGTAATTTCGGGATAGCAAGGCGCGGGTTGTGAAGGCGCCAGTTTTGGGAGCATGATATCTGAATTTTCGAGATATAACAAGGCGCGGGTTTAATTTTAGGGACAAGCCTAACGTGTAATATTGTACTTGTACGTACCAAATCAATTCGCACTTCCCTCAA
Source organism: Aegilops tauschii subsp. strangulata (assembly GCF_002575655.3). Taxonomy (NCBI): domain Eukaryota; kingdom Viridiplantae; phylum Streptophyta; class Magnoliopsida; order Poales; family Poaceae; genus Aegilops; species Aegilops tauschii. The sequence continues at coordinate 390,582,661 of NC_053039.3, read as the reverse complement.
GGAAAAAACAAAAAAAACTATTCACACCACACAAAGAGAGAGTCTTGTCCCGATTTACTATACAAATGCTATTCAAAGCTACTCCCTCCTTCCATCTATATAGGGCCTAATGCGTTTTTTGAGGCTAACTTTGACCAAATATTAGAGCAATAATATATGACATGCAACTTACACAAAGCACACCGTTAAATTCGTGTGTGAAAGGAGCTTTCAACGATATAATTTTCACATTGTGCATGTCATGTACTATTAATCTTGTCAATAGTCAAAGGCGGTCTTAAAAAACGCATTAGGCCCTATATAGATGGAAGGAGGGAGTATGAATCCATGTTATGTCCAATTTAATTTTTTCGCTGGCTGTATAATGCATGTAACCTACTCATACCAACATTTTAGTGCATTCCAAATGTCTATACTACCGCTGCAATTCGAACTGAATTTGAATCCGTTTCTCTATTTCAATAAGAATCTACAATCATGATTGTTGCCAACTTCAACCATCATTCGTGTATTACCTTAATAACACACCACATGATTACTATAGAGATAGATATGAACTATGTGTACTATATGAACTCGAATTCTATTTTTTCAATACAGTTGATGTTGATTCCAAATAATAGTACATTTGATGTACTAACTATATATTCATAATCTAAACCATGTTCCATACGTACACCGTGTTTATCACACAAAGTATAGTGCCCCGCCCCCTACATTATGACAAGTATTTAGCCCTGAGCTGCAAAAGCCACACATTAGCCCAAATTATAATTAATGTTCTACATTATGATATCTTCTTAAAGTATCTGTATCCACTTTTTTATAATGAATTATGATCTTTGTTCGTCTTTTACACCTTCACGATCCTTTCTATTTGTAGCTAGCTAGCGCTAACTTTCTATCATGCATGCACACGCCCGCCCCCCTCTCACCCTCCCTCAACGTCCCCTCCATCACGCACGTTCGTCATTTCTCTTTAGGTCGTTCACCCATGGTGTGTGTAGGCCCCCCGGCTCCTTCTTTCCGGCACACACCGGTCGATATACCTCTCTAGCCAAGTGTGCCTACCACAAACACATATATACTTCCCCTCTTCTCTTCTCACCGTCCATGCCCCCCTATGTCCAATACGGTTCCACGCAGGTGCACACTACCGCCCCTCTTTCATTGATCTCATACTTGCACACTCCGCCCCCTCGACATGGTAGGCCTCTCGCACCACCTCCTAGCCGCACCCCTCTCCCCCTGTCTTTCTCTCTGGACCTTATTTGCTTCTAACACATGCATGCATGTATACGTACCGATCTCCCTACATATAGCCAGGTAGACTATAATTCGTTTTCCCCACGCACTGATACACTTACCTCACTAGTTATGTCTCCCCCTTTCTTAGACACACGATGATTGATCTTCCTATGTAGTTACGTATGCTTACCACAACCATATCGTCTCCCCTCATCATCCTTGCATACCTCCCAACCCGTCTCTCACACGCACGTGCATAGACAGACAGACATCCCCCGCCCTCTCTTATTGATATTGCACTTGTACCCTCCGTTTGTCTAGCAGACCTCTCCCACCATTTGTGAGACGACACTCCACCACCAACCCTCCGACACTCTACCTTTGTCTTTCTCCCAACCTTATTCCTCTACTACACATATCCATGGATGCCGATCGATCTCCCTCAATACATAGCTAGGTCTCTCTCTTCCCCACACATGTACTAGTCGATCGGTCTCTGCCCCCCCCACACACACCGATAGTCGAACGTTGTAGGTAGGTATCCATGCACCATGCCACAGAGAAAAACTGCACCTCTGCCCTCTCAAATTCCAGTAGGCCAGCCGCCCTATATCTTTGACGTGGGCAAACACAAATTCGATGGCACTCTTTATCGATCGCGCAGCCACACACTTCATCCCTGTTTTCAATTCTATCGATATCTCACGTCCATGACTCTGTTTCACACACATTGCATATGTTACTTTTTTTGTTTGAGATATCATCGACACATTGCCTCTGTTTCGCACAAACCATCTCTCTCACACCCACCCACGTACGTAGCTGCACCTAAAGAAGAGGTGCACGCAGGACGCACGTACTCACGTCTCGTTCCCGGCCACACCCGCGTGGGTACATGGTAGAGTTCGTTTCTGTACGAAAAGGCAGCCCACGTGATAATTTGACGCGTGTAGCGGTTGTTTACTTGAAGGAGGGTCGGGTGCCACGCCTAGACGGAACAAAGTTCGACTTGACGCGTTAGTATTAAATAAACTTATATATTCCTCAATGGCACGTACAGAATATAAAACGATTGTCGTGGGGAAAATGGAAAAATCCGCTCTACTATATAGAATGGAGCCTGCCTGCCGGGGTTTGTCTCTCGTCACACCATCTCACACAAGGCGGCGGTGGCCTCTCTCTCTCACCGTTGGTCAGTGATCCGGCCGCATCCCGTCCGCCCGCGGAAAGGGAGGATGTGCATCGTTTCTCCGTTCGACGGTGTTTAGGGAGCACGTCCCGATCTGTGGTACCCGTTGTTCTCTCTGACCAAGCTCCGGCGCGGTAGGGCCTTCGCCACTTGCTTGCTGCCGCAGTATGGGCAGATCCCGGCCGCATGCGCCCTCCTAGTAACATCCCGACGACCCTCAGGTACAGCTTCCTCCGGCCTTGCTCCACTGCCCATCTTCCCACGTTGTTGCATGTGGATCTTCTTTAGTTATTTGCTTAAAACGTATCCGGCCGGCGTACGTTCCATCTTGCAATCTCATCCTCAAACCATTTTTGATAAACCACCATGTGATATCTTTCCCTTATTACATGGAATATGCTTCTTTTTTGTCGGCGTATGTGTCTTCAACTTGTGTTATTGGGCAGTAATTGTTTCCTTTCTACCTCCTTTTGCAAACAGGGCTATCCATTTTTACCTTGTTGCTATTGCGACCTTTTGGCGAACTGCACAAATCACTTTTTTCTTAAGAGTGTTTTGTGCAGTTCCGCCAAAATGTCACATGGGCAACATTTTTACATTTCCGTGGGACTGCAGAAAGGGAGATTGGTTTTGCTATCCTCCTCATCCAACTCCGTGCCTAATCTTCTCCAACAAGTAGTTAGTCCTAAAGAGAGATCGTAGAGGTGACCGGCTTCTATTTGTGTGTGTTATGTTTCATCATCTAGTTCCACTATTATTGTAATCACACTGACTAGATATCTTTGCAAACAGGGATGGTCCGCTCGATTTTAGTGGAGCTGCACAAAATGATCGGATTGTGGTGTCCTCCATACACCTCTTTTTTGGCTACAGAGCTGGGTGAAACTAGCTGCAAAGCAATGAACACTGTGCCCAGGAAATGGAGCCATGCCTACGAACATCATCGATCAATTATATATTTTTCTTTATTTGTACACCTTCTCACAACTCTGTCTTCAGTTGTGATGTGAATATTGGCGCTGATCTGTGAACCATTGAGATGCATTAGCAGCCATGGTAGTTTCATTTGTATTTGATGGAATGTTGTAACGAGATAATCCTGAGGCAAGAGACATGAATCCTAACCTTTTTTCCTGAGGGAACTAAAGTTGAAACCTTCATAGCATCACACTACAATTCATTAAAATTATGCGTACATTTAAACAAATCCCGAAGGATTGATAGCAATGCCAGAAACAATTCAACTTCGTTTCGCCGACATGTGGGACATCCTTCATCCGGCTTCACCTGCCATGCAGCAATATTGAGTGCACAACTGCAGGGAAATATTTACCCCGGTCGTTGTGCCACAGTAGTAATGACTAGTGAGCAGCCAAATCACAGAGCCCCACCTTCGCCACAGTAAGTTGCTCGGACGAACCAACCATCATTTCTCTGTTCCTTGAATCCGCTGGTACTCCCATATTCCCAGAGTAATAAGTTGCTCGGGCAAAGCAACCATCACTTCACCTTTCCCACAGTAAGTACTAGTACCTCCTTTTTTTAACTCTAGAAACAACCACACGTGAATATTGGCGGTAGCAACACAGCAACTGAATCAAAAATCGAAACCAACCAATGAAGTACTACTAATGGTGAGCGTTTGCTAGTACATATCATGTACTCAGTCTGTCCATGTATATAGGGCTTAATGCGTTTTCCAAGACTAACTTTGGCCCTGTTTGGATCCATGGGTTAGAGTTAGTTTGAGCTAGTTGGGGCTCAAATAGCCCCATGTTATAGCCAACAACGGGCTATATTATTAACCATGCTCTAAGTTAGTACTACCCATTGTGACTAGTCTTACTTTTCATCACTCTCTCCTCCACATAGGCAAAAAATGCCATGTAAGCGGGCTATAAGCCCACTATTATACTTGCGGGAGAGAGAGAGATGTGAAAAAGTAAGGGGAGTGGGCTCTCACAGAGCCTAGCTATATACGCATTCCTAGGTAAATGCAATAAATGGGAAGAAAGAGATAGAGAGAAGATGGAAAAAGTACTAATGTACTAATAGCCAACCTTATAGCCCACACTATTGCATGAGTGCATATAGATGATGGCTGTAGATGACATGGCGGTTCCTTGTAGCCATCAGTTGGCTATATCATTAACCATGCTAAGGGGAGTGGGCTCTCATGCAAGAGCCTAGCTATATGCGGATTCCTAGACAAATAGAATAAATGTGAAGAAAGAGAAAGAGAGAAGGTTGAAAAAAGTACTACGTAGTAATGTTATAGCCAACCTTGTAGCCCACACTACTGTATGAGTGACTATAAATGATGGCTATACATGACATGGCAGTTTCTTATAGCCATCAGCTGGCTATACTATTAACCATGCTCTTAGGCTGGTCATAGTGCAGAGTAACTTAGACTAGTGTCATGATTATGACACTAGTCTAAGTTACTACCTCCATAATGCAAAGTAACATAGTAGTAGTGTCATACTAGTTGGCTTCATTTATTACCTTGTAGACTCATCCTCTCTTGGAAAGCGCTATGTTATAGTAACATATTATGTTACTCTAAACACATCTCTCCTCATTAAATACATGCCACATAACCAAACTTGTCTTGGACTACGCTATGTTACTACCTATGTTACTCCCACTATGAATTGCTGCACATCCACCGCTTGTAAGCAAAAGTTTATCCTCGTGCTGCGAGCCACCGCGCACGCGTTGGCGAGGGAGAAGGCATACTAAGCAAGCTTCTCGTCGTTCTGCGAGTTGACGGGACACATGAAAGTTATTTAGTATGTACTCTCTCCAAAAAGGGCTGACCATGTCATGGCTACCATCCCGTGCTCCGTCGTTGAGTACGTGCACTATTCACGTGCCATCGAGGAGAAAAAGTATTGCGTAGTAGGTGCCATCGAAGTGCACGACTCACTTACGCATTGCTTATCTCATTATCTCCATTTTCTTGCATGACACATGCACCTTGATGCTAGATGTCTCATGTGTTGGCAAAAGGATGAACAAAGCTGACGTAAAAAAAAGAGTGGAAGAAGATAGATTCCCGACGACCGAGAAGGAGCAAGGAACCTCGTGGTGGAGCGTCTGCACTCATAATATTTTATATTATTCAGCGATGTAAAATCAACCAATCATCTCCACAGTGGACTGGAAGAGTACGAAACACGGCAGCCCAGTGTAGTTACATCATACTACATGGCTAACCCACGCTATCACCATATTTCTTGGCTTCCGTGCGACACCTAGCTCTAGTAATCCAGCAGCCCGTATCGCTTCTCGCTCCTCGTCTCTCTCAAAGTGCGGTGGGCTGGTGTTTTTGCCGTCTATTGAGGTTGGTTAACTCATCACATGTTAGCGACATGCCAAGAGCATTCTAAAAAAATATTGTACTCTATTGTTATGCCAAGAAGAGGAAGCGCTTTGACCGACGGACCAAATGAGACATGCGTGCCGTGCCGTGAGTGGGTCCAGTTTCTCGTTTTGAACTCTTTTAGAACACTTAGTTTTGACTATTGATAAGATTTTATATAGGGCATAATGTATTCTTCGAGGATGCCTTTGACTATTGATAAGATTTTATATAATTTGAAAATTATATCATTCGAAGATCCTTTCACGTTCCGTTAAAAAAAAGATCCTTTCACGTACGAATTTGACTGTATGCTTTGAGCAACTTGCGTGTCCTATACTGCTCCTGTTTGGATACTCTAACTTAGCTAGAGGTTAGACTAACTCATGACTAACCCTGAACTAACTGTAGCCAAAGAGGTGTTTGGGTGCCAGGGTTAGATTGACAATAAATGCACTTGATGGAGAGAGAAAAGTGATTTTTCAGTGGGCCCAATGAGAACTATCTCCAATTAGCACCTCTTGGGTGGGATAGTTTTTTTGGTGGGTTCGGTGCAACTTGCTCCAATTTAACCCTCATGCTTGGATACTTTAGGGCTATTTGAGTCCTAACTAGCTCAAACTAACCCTAACCCATGGATCCAAACAGGGCCAAAGTTAGTCTCGGAAAACGCATTAAGCCCTATATACATGGACAGACGGAGTACATGATACGTACTAGCAAACGCTCACCAGTAGTAGTAGTTCATTGGTTGGTTTCGATTTTTGATTCAGTTGCTGTGCTGCTACCGTCCAATATTCGCGTGTGGTTGTTTCTAGAATAAAAAAAGGAGGTACCCCTACTTATGTTACTCCTACTATGCCTAGCCTAAGGTTAGTAGGTGACCTTGCGCTTGGCTCTTCGCCTCTTCCGGAAGTCGAACAATAATGATGGCTCTTGGCCAGGGCTCCGTTTCTTTTTAGTCTGCATATAAGATTCTGTCAAAGTCAAACTTTGTAGGAAAAAATATCAACACTACAATACTAAAGCTATATGGTATGAAAATTAATTTCATGATGCATCTAACAATATTGATTTCATATTCTGAATCTCGATATATTTTTCTATAAACTTAGTCAAAGTTAACAAAGTTTGACTTTTACCAAACCTTATTTGGAGACTAAAAAGAAATGGAAGGAGTAATACAGTAGTACTTCTGGCAATCTGACACCAAATGAACTGCTACACGTCCACCGCTTGTAAGCAAAAGTTTCTCCTCGTGCTGTGAGCCACCGCGCACGCGTTGGCGAGGGAGAAGGCGTAGTAAGCAAGCTTCTCATCATTCTGCGAGTTGACGGGACACATCAAAGTTATTTAGCACGTACTCTCTCCAAAAAAGGGCTGACCATGTCATGGCTACCATCCCGTGCTCCGTGGTTGAGTACGTGCACTATTCACGTGCCATCGAGGAGAAAAAATATTGCGTAGTAGGTGCTAAGTGCATTAAATGGCTTAGCAACTCAAATCTCCAATGCATAGGTGCGTAGTTTGTTGTTGCTAAGCTTGCTTCATTTAATTAGCTATAGACTCAAAACTGTCTTTTCCACCGTGTCTTCCTGGGGTCACCAAACTAGTCTCTCTCTTCTTAATTAACTTGCCACATCATATTTTATGCCTACGTGGCAGGCTTAGCAGCTATACATGGTGGAGCACTGGGAGAGGCCAAGGCTGCTCATAGTGGGGAGTAACTTATATTGTAACATATTAATATGTTACTCTAAACATCTCTATATACCGAAAAGGAGGGAGTAGTAACATAGACTAGTGTCATATGCATGAAACTACTAGTGAGTATGGGAGCACATGATATTTCCCCATCCGGGCCAATCCCAAGTTGGCTTCTCACCTTCTTGGCCCAACAAAAACCCCTCCCTCCTCCCGCGCGCGCTTCCCTTCCGGCGCCAGTTGAGCCCGCCGCTCCACATTGAAGGAAAGTCAGGGCGACGCGACCTCTCACTGCTTCCGCCGTTGAAGCGGCACGCCGACCGAGGGCACCGCCCGCTACACGCCCGACATTTCAGACTACACAGCGGAGAGTAACTTTAGAGCAAGTACTACAATTAGATGACATAAGCGGGCTATAAGGATTTAAATATAGTATTTGTGCTTAGTTGAAGGAGAGGGAAGAGGAGAGAGAAGAGAAGCGGGTTGTAAACTTGTAGCCGGTTGTAGCAGGAGCTCCAACATACTTTGTCAGACAAAAGGTGGGAACATTATTAATGATATAGTATTATACTAAAGAGACTAATTATTGTACTAGCAGGCTATTAGGTTGGTTCTAGATGATGTGTCAACTTCATAGCCGGATGTTGGCTATACTATTAACCATGCTCTAAGTGTGGTGTGAGTGGGACTAAAGTTTAGTCCCATACTGCTAGGTGAGTGTGAGTTGCACCACTTTATAATGTGATCTATTCTAGCATTTGCATGGGCATGATAATAGGAAACCTACACGCGCGCTCTTCGGGAATGAGCCTGTCCAAGGACAAAAGCTATCCACGTGGTCTATATTTTTGTTGATCGGAAAATTTATTAAGTCATTAATTAATAATTAACAGATGCCTTAATTACTAAGCCGTTTCTGATTCTTTTGGATAGTGGGGCTATTATTTACTTGGACGTGGGGTTTGGGCCAAAGGCCTACTATTATACTTGGTCTTACTCGCACGACCGACCTGACAGGCTCTACCCTAGCCGCCGCTGTATCATATGGTTTCGCACCGTTCCAGATCTTAGCGCCGCCACACAATTCTTCTCCAGCCCTCCTTCCAGCGTGCACCGCGAGAAGGGACAGCAGTCCTCCGAACCCCGCCTTTCATGATCCTATACGGGAGAGGGGCGATCAGGTTTTTGGGGAGCACACTCATGTGTCTGCTGCCAGCGATGACTTCCTCAACGATAGCCTTCTTCCCCGACCTCGGTAACCCTTCATCAACGACATGAGTGACAACATCAACCACAGCGGTTCTGCTCCCGCTGTACAGTATGTGATTCTGTCCTCCTGGTTTAGTCCGCATCATTACTTTGATCTTTGCAATTGTCGGCATGATCTATACTGTTGATTTGGACTAAATATCATAGTAAATTGCTCATATATTCAACAATCCAATCCAAAAACCTGATTATAGGCAATTTACTCCGAGTGGTTTTGCTGCGCTTTTGAAGCCGTCTACTTTTAAGGGGGTGCAATATAAAAGGTGGCGCACACGAGCAGTATATTGGTATCAGATCATGTACTGCTATGACACCACTAAGGGTAAGCCTGAGGGCGATCTTAATCCTACACAACAGGAAGCTTTTGAGAACATGGATACCCTCTTCAAAGCCGCCCTGCTGAGTGTTCTTGACGATTCCATTATGGATTCTTATATGTCGTTTGACAGCGGCAAAGACATGTGGGCTGCGCTCGAGGCCATGTTTGGGGCCTCGGGTGCTGGCAACGAGTTGTACGTCATGGAGCAATTCTGTGACTACAAGATGACTAATGAGCGCTCTGTTGTTCAGCAGACTCATGAGATACAGTCACTCGCTAAGGAACTTGAGTACTTTAAGTGTGTGTTGCCGGACAAATTTGTTGCTGGGACCATCATTGCCAAGCTTCCACCTTCGTGGAACGATTTTGCTACTTCTCTGGAAAACAAGAGACATGAGTTTTCTGTTTCAGATCTCATTTGCACTCTTGATTTTGAACAGAAGGCGAGAGCAAAAGACACACGTGCTCGGGTCGCTGAGGGAGCTTCTAGTGCCCACATGGTACACGAGAAGAACTTCCCGCCCAACAGCCCCAAAACAACAAGAACAAATCTCAGGGGAAAGGCAAGTTTGATGCAAAGAACAAGTTGTCACATTCTACCAACTTCAAGAAGAATTCTCATAATGGGAAGGGATACAAACCTCAATTTTGGTAGCACCGCACAAAATTTATATGGCTGCATCTACCTGCTGTCAGCTAACCTCATGGTGCTCCAGGTATTCCTACATTCGTAACTAGGTACAATGACCACCGCAAGATGAAATAAGCTTATTCATACGTTGACTTGCTGATTGCAGTGCGGAACGATCCTGTCATGTGTGGAGGAGCAAACAAGCAGTGCAACCGAAGGTGGAAATCAACCAAGCACTTATGAAATTATATACAATCTTCTCAGGCAGGCTAGTATCCCCTTCGTCCAGATGATCGTGTTTTTTCATGCCGAGCTATTGATATGTGCTACTGTTTTGCAAGACCGTTTAAGTATAGCTATTGTTTTCCTATCTTTTCAGATTTAGGACAATGAAGATGATTTCAGGGGAACTGCACAATATGGACTCATGTTGAGTCATCTCTATTGCCTCATGTGTTTGCTGCAAATGTGTCAGCATCAATTGCAAGATGAGGTAGCTAGCTAGCTGTGGAGTTGCCAACATGCTCAAAGTGCTCGCAACATTGAGAAGAAACAAGCATGCCCAGGAAATTAATGCGTGCGCAGGGAGGCCCTTTGCTCAGAGAAGCATCGACCGATTTTCTTTATTTCCACACCTTCTCACAGCTTTGTATTGGTTTTAGTATGGTGAATCATTGAGATGCATAAACATGCTGAACTTTTGTTCTTTTGAATGTTAGTATGCATACCGTATCTTCTGAAGCTTAGTTTAATGTGAATGTTGACTAGCCTGTGAACCTTCACAATCTAGTAAGTATATTGTAGGCCTGTTATTTGACACCTCACTTTGCCGCGCTACACGACTAGTGTGAGTGTCTGCATCCAGTACCGCATCCTCTAATTTGGTGGATGCCAAGTTGAAAAAGGTTACCGATGAGTAGCCATAAGCTGGAAACGTCTCTTTTTTTTCTTTCGAATGGGCAATGAGTTGGAGAGTGTCTCGGGCTGCCTCTAGCACAAGGCCCTCCAGTACGAAACACGGGCAGCCGACTAGGCCGATACAAATGTCTATCCATCTTAAAGCCCATTTGTTTTTGTTTTTTGCAAGGAGAAGCCCATATTTCTTGAAGAGGGGGCAATCCCAGAAAAACCCTCCTTCCTCCTCGCTTCCACTTATACTACAGCTCACTCTCCCACTTCCGTCTCCCCCCAATCCCCCCCGCTCCCCATCTTCCTCACTCGTCTAGAAAACCCCCGCTCACCTTCTTCCTCACTCGTACAGAAAACGCCTGCTCCTCTTCTTCCACTCCTACATAAAACCCCAACCCTCCTTCTTCCCCACTCGCACTACCACTAGGCTCGTCTCTAGCTAGTCTGCTCAAACCCGTGAGCTCGGCGTGACGCCCACAAGGAAAATGGAGTCGGCTGGCCCCAGCGCCAAGAATATGAGGCTCCCGCCAGCGGCGACGTCGGTTGTAGATCCCGCACCCGGCAGCGCGGGGAGAAGCGGCGAGCCCCCCCACCCGGATCTGAGGAACCGGTAGAATCTCCGGTGGACCGCATCAGCGATCTCCCGGACGTCATCCTTGAGGAGATCATATCGCTTCTCCCCACCAAGGATTGCTGCCGCACACAAGTCCCCTCAACTCGGTGGCGCCCTCTATGGCGCACCACGCCCCTCAATCTCGACTGTCGTCAGATATCTGTCCTTCCTGAATTTGATCTCCTCAGAGCCATCGTCTCCTCTCACCAGCAGGGCCCCGTTCAATGCCTCTACATCCCGACACGGTACCTGCTATCCATACCCGACACGGTGGACGCTTGGCTGACATCCCCTGAATTCGGAAAACTCCAGCAGTTTGAGTTCTACCATTACCATGAAAGTTTCATACCACCAACACACCAAGAATTCGTGCCCACACCACCGTTGTCCATCTCGCGGTTTTCCTCCTCTCTCCACACCGCCACCTTTGCCCGGTGCCATCTACCAGACGATCTGGTACAAATGCTTCGACTCCCACTGCTAAAAAAACTTTCGCTTGTGGTGGTTTATCTGTCGGAGGCCTCACTGCACAACATCATCCACTCCAGTTGCCCTGCCTTGGAGCGCTTGCTGATTGTTTTGGGAATAGAAATCCCTATCAATTGTGTCCAAATAAAGTTGCCTCACCTTAAAAGCATTGGAACTTGTTTTGAAGGACATCAGCTAATCATCGAAGATTCCCCTTCACTTGAAAGGTTGCTCCTTGATAATTTTTATAAACCTTCACAAATAACTGTCGTCTCTGTGCCCAAACTGGAGACCTTGGGTGTAATTCGTGATTCGTTTAATGATCACAGGAAGTTGGTGTTTGGCTCCGCACTTTTTCAGGTGCCGTATATTATCATCTACACATTTGTAATCATAAGCTGCATTTTTCATTTGTGTGCATAAGTTTTATATCATCTTGGAGTACACTTTGGGTACTAATATTATGTTATATGCTCAATGAAGAGTTCGTCCATGGATAGCCTATCAATGCTGCTGGATTCTGTCAAGATCTTATATATCGGAATGTCTAGTTTTGATCTGAACATAATTATTGGCTTGCTGCGATGCTTTCGATCTCTGGAGAATTTATATATAGAGGTGATGATTTCATGCACATTGAAAGCCCTTATATATTGTACTAGAATTAATCGTTCAGTTGTCGCTCTTTCGACATACTCTTTTTTCAAACCTTAACTGTTTTCAATCTTCATGTCTACTTAGGTACTGCGACCACATGGAGAAAAACGTATAACCAATCGATGGCGTAATAAGCACCAGGATTTTCTCAGTTCTCATGACATTCATTTGAGGACAATAACGATGGAAAGATATGCATCCAACCAGGCAAACAGAAGCTTTGTCACATTCTTCCTATTGAATCCGAGGTTACTATTGTCCATGAGGCTTAAGTTTTACAGCAAGAGATTTCTCACGGACGGACATGTTGAACAGCAAAAAAAGAAGTTTCAGGTGGACAAATGGGCTTCTAAACGTGCTCGGCTTCTATTTACAACAAGTTGTAGTCATCCTAAAATAAATTTTTTTGCACAGGATGTTGATTTTATGGATCAGACCTGTCGGGTGGTAGGTGCGACATATGCCAACGGGTGGCTTATCATTGTGGGAGCGAGTAAAACATCGCCGGTGCCTGGAAACGGGATGAGGCGAAGACATGCACGCCGGCGGATCTTACCCAGGTTCGGGGCTCTTCGTGGAGATAACACCCCTAGTCCTGCTCTGCGGGGTCTCCGCATGATCACTAGATCAATACAAGTAGCTACAAGTGCTCCTTGAGCTGTTTGGCTAGAGGAAGAAGAAGGGCAAGGCTAGCTCTCCTCTTCTCTCTATGTGGTGTGTGGAATTCTATGAGATCAACCCTTTGCATGGGTGTCCCTGGGGGTTTATATAGGCCTACCCCCCCAGGGGTACAATGGTAATCCGGCTGGGCGCGGGTCCCAGCCGTCAGTGTCTATGCTCGCCGGCTTCTTCGCCGGTCATTGGGGCCCACCGACTGGTGGGTCCCGCCGGCTGCCGGCCTCTTGGCCGGCAGGCCGGCCCCACTGCTTGGGGGCTTTGTCGGCGGCTGGTTACTGTTGCCTCGCCTCTGATGACGAGGGCTTTGTCGAGGTAAGCGTGGCTACAGTGTCGCCGCCTTGCGAGCTTTCACTGTAGCATTACCTCGTCTTGTCTCCTTAATGGGGCGCATGCTTCGAGGGAGGGAGGTAGCCGGCTATTGGGAGCCGGCCACATCCCTGGCCGACTAGAGGAGGCCAGGCCGTCTTCAGATGTCTCTCTGGCAAAGGGGCCCGCCGCCCACGGGCCGTACTGGCACCTGTCGTGGGTGACATCGAGACCAACATGGCTACAGTGCCGCGCCAGACGGGGGATGGCTGGCCCGTACGGCGCCCTGTGGCCATGCCTGTTCCGGGATTCGGGGGTAGTGGGCTGTACTGTGGCCTCGCCCCGTCCTATCGCCGTTATGTGGGTACAGTCTTAGTAGGTGCAGTCTTGGCCGGCTTTCTTCATGGCCGGCTTCTGGGAGTCGGCTTTCTTCATGGTCGGCTTTTGGGAGTCGGTCCTCTTGGGGCCGGCTTCCTGGAGTCGGCTATCTCGTATCTTTCTTGGGGGAGGGTTCTGAGGCTGGGTCGCCTTCTAGGAGTCGGCCCTGGGGATAGCCGGCCGGGGGAAGGCGGCCCTATGCTTTGTATGCTTGAAGGCCTGAACGGCCTGATAATTTTTCGAAGAGCCAGGGGGAGTCAGTTAGGCTACCCATGGCCATTACTCCGACAGTAGTCCCCGAAGCTGGTTGGGCTTTGAGGCTGTGAGGAGGTCGAGAAGCTCGGTCAGCTTCTTATCTTGACGAGCCAGCAGCTGGGAGCCGGCTTCGGCTGGGCGCGCCGTCTTGGCGAAATTTTTAAAGTCGGAAGGCGGGAGTCTGTTGGCGCGTTCGCCGGGCTGCGGGCCAGCCGTTCACCGCCTGCGAACCACGTGGCGTCCCTTGGCTGAAAAGAGCCTGCCAACCCACGTGCGCGACAAGACGTCGCTGCAAGCCGAGGGCCCACCACTCCTACGCCTAGGCCCAGGCGCGGATTCTTTGCGGCCCAAAGCCGTCCGCACGTCTTCCCGCCGCGGTCTCCGCACGCCGTTAGGGCGCAATAATCGCGGGACGTGGGGGAGTGGGCGCAGTAAATCCCACGTTCCTCCCCACGCCTTGCCTCCTCGGCTTCGCCACACGATGCTATAAGTAGGGGGAGGAGGGGGAAGCGGCAGACGCTCGCACGCTCCTCTCCTCTCCGCCATCTTCTTCCTCCTGCTTTCCCTTGCAGCAGCGCCTCGCCGCCGCGCCGTCCCACCATTCTTCACTCCGCCCCGCAGCTTTGCCGCCGCAGGGCCATGCTTTCTCTGCCGCCGCACTCTTCCTCGCTAGCTACTCGCCACCATGCAGTACGGCGGGGACTGGGACGGCTCCAACGTCCACATGGACCACATCGAGTTCCTCCGCAAGACGCGGCGGTTGCCCGGCGCGGACCAGGTGGGGGTCCGTCTCGCGCCTGAGAGGGAGATCATGCCGGAGCCGGAGGAAGGCGAGCGGGTAGTCTTCCGCTCGCATTTCCTGCGCGGCATCGGCTTGCCAGCGAGCGCTTTCTTCCGCTCCTTCCTCGACTTCTATCTACTCCAGCCCGCACCACCTCACTCCGAACACGGTGGTGCTGCTGTCCGCCTTCGTCACCTTGTGCGCTACTCATAAGGCGCTACAACTAACCCATAGCAGCAGCGCGTGCGCGCCCGCGCTACTGCTATACAAGTGTAGTAGCAGCATGCTGCGTGGAAGCTCGCTACTGCTAATAGCTCTAGCGCGCTTTGGCCGTACATGCTACTGCTATAGTCACGCTGCTGCTAACTTTCCTCCACTCGCTACTGATACGTCTCCGTCGTATCTACTTTTCCAAACACTTTTGCCCTTGTTTTGGACTCTAACTTGCATGATTTGAATGGAACTAACCCGGACTGACGCTGTTTTCAGCAGAATTGCCATGGTGTTATCTTTGTGCAGAAACAAAAGTTCTCGGAATCACCTGAAACTTCATGGAGATTATTTTTGGAAATAATAAAAAATACTGGCGAAAGAATCAAGGCCAGGGGGCCCACTCCCTTTCCACGAGGGTGGGGGGCGCGCCCCCTGCCTCGTGGGCCCCCTAGAGCTCCACCGACCTCAATTCCAACTCCATATATTCGTGTTCGGGGAGAAAAAAATAAGAGAGAAAGATTCATCGCATTTTACGATACGGAGCCGCCGCCAAGCCCTAAACTCTCTCAGGAGGGCTGATTTGGAGTCCATTCGGGGCTCCGGAGAGGGGAATCCGTCGCCATCGTCATCATCAACCATCCTCCATCACCAATTTCATGATGCTCACCGCCGTGCGTGAGTAATTCCATCGTAGGCTTGCTGTACGGTGATGGGTTGGATGAGATTTATCATGTAATCGAGTTAGTTTTGTTAGGGTTTGATCCCTAGTATCCACTATGTTCTGACACTGATGTTGCTATGACTTTGCTATGCTTAATGCTTGTCACTAGGGCCCGAGTGCCATGATTTCAGATCTGAACCTATTATGTTTTCATGAATATATGTGAGTTCTTGATCCTATCTTGCAATTCTATAGTCACCTACTATGTGTTATGGTCCGGCAACCCCGAAGTGACAATAATCGGGACCACCCCCGATGATGACCGTAGTTTGAGGAGTTCATGTACTCCCTCCGTCCCAAAATTCTTGTCTTAAATTTGTCTAAATACGGATGTATCAAGTCACGTTTTAGTATTAGATACATTCGTATCTAGACTAATCTAAGACAAGAATTTTGGAACGGAGGGAGTATTCACTATGTGTTAATGCTTTGGTCTGGTACTCTATTAAAAGGAGGCCTTAATATCCCTTAGTTTCCATTAGGACCCCGCTGCCACGGGAGGGTAGGACAAAAGATGTCATGCAAGTTCTTTTCCATAAGCACGTATGACTATATTCGGTATACATGCCTACATTACATTGATGAATTGGAGCTAGTTCTGTGTCACCCTATGTTATGACTGTTACATGATGAACCGTATCCGGCATAATTCTCCATCACCGATCCAATGCCTACGAGCTTTTCACATATGGTTCTTCGCTTATTTACTTTCCCGTTGCTACTGTTACAATCACTACAAAACCCAAAAATATTACTTTTGCTTCCGTTACCATTACTTCCATATTACTTTGCTACTAAATACTTTGCTGCAGATACTAAGTTATCCAGGTGTGGTTGAATTGACAACTCAACTTTTAATACTTGAGAATATTCTTTGTCTCCCCTTGTGTCGAATCAATAAATTTGGGTTGAATATTCTACCCTCGAAAACTGTTGCGATCCCCTATACTTGTGGGTTATCAAGACTATTTTCTGGCACCGTTGCCGAGGAGCATAGCTCTATTCTTTGAGTCACTTGGGATTTATATCTTCTGGTCACTATGAAGAACTTGAAAGACGCGAAAACAAAAATTTATCCCTCAACTACGAGGGGAGGTAAGGAACTGCCATCTAGCTCTGCACTTGATTGACCTTCTGTTTTGAGTAAGCTTGCGACACCTAAACCTGCTTCTGCTATTAATTCTGATATGTCGCATGTTATTGATGATGCCACTTCTGCTATGCATGATACTTATAATGAAACTACTTCTATGATTGATACTACTGTGCCACTTGGTGAATTTCTTGATGAACAACTTGCTAGGGCTAGAGAGAATGAAATTATTGAAACTGATAATATTGATGGAAGTGATGATGAAGACTCTCCCCCGAAATATGAATTGCCTGTTGTGCCTGAGGGCTATGTTATGGATGAAGAAACTGCTAGAGACTTTCTTGCTTGCAATGATAGAA
Source organism: Aegilops tauschii subsp. strangulata (assembly GCF_002575655.3). NCBI lineage: Eukaryota > Viridiplantae > Streptophyta > Magnoliopsida > Poales > Poaceae > Aegilops > Aegilops tauschii. The sequence continues at coordinate 390,565,503 of NC_053039.3, read as the reverse complement.
GTGATTTTAAGAAATTACTAGCTAAGCTGAAACAAAAAACTTTGAATGCTAGAATGGAATATGATCCTGCTTATGCTACTTCACCTATCTTTGTTACTGATAAGGATTATGAATTCTCTGTCGACCCTGATATAATTACTTTGGTTGAATCTGATCCTTTTTATGGCTATGAATCTGAAACAGTTGTGGCACATTTTACTAAATTAAATGATATAGCCACCCTGTTCACTAATGATGAGAAAACTCGCTACTATTATATCCTTAAGATATTTCCATTCTCATTAAAGGGAGATGCTAAGATATGGTTCAACTCTCTTGATCCTGGTTGTGTGCATAGTCCCCAGGATATGATTTATTACTTCTCTACTAAATATTTCCCTGCTCATAAGAAACAAGTTGCTTTATGGGATATATATAATTTTGTGCAAATTGAAGAGGAGAGTCTCCCACAAGCTTGGGGGAGGCTTCTCCAATTACTCAATGCTTTGCCTGATCATCCTCTCAAGAAAAATGAAATACTTGATATCTTTTATACTGGACTAACCGATGCTTCCAGAGACCACCTGGATAGTTGTGCTGGTTCTGTTTTTAGGGAAAGAACACCAGATGAAGCGGAAATTCTATTGAATATTATGCTGACAAATGAAAATAATTGGATACTTCCTGAACAACTCCTAAGCCAACTCCGAAGAAGAGGGGTGTTCTATTTCTCAGTCCTGAAGATATGCAAGAGGCAAAGAAATCTATGAAGGAAAAAGGTATTAAAGCCGAAGATGTTAAGAATTTACCTCCTATTGAAGAAATACATGGTCTTAATTTACCGCCTATTGAAGAAATATATGATCTTAATCCAATACCTATTGAAGAAACTCATGGTCTTGATAACCCGACACAGGTAGTAAAGGTAAATTCTCTCTATGGATTTGATGAAGGTGATATTCCTCGTTATAAGTCTGCTAGACAATGCTTAGAGGAGTTTGATAATTTTATTGTCAAACAAGAAAACTTCAATGCTTATGTTGGTAGAGAATTAAAACGTAATGCTTATCTGATTGAGCACTTGAGTAATTATATGTCTAGAGTTAAAGGTGAACTTAAACTCATTAGTAAACATGCTTCTATGGTTACCACTCAAGTAGAACAAGTACTTAAAGCTCAGAATGATTTGCTCAATGAATTGAATAGTAAGAACAGTGGCTATGCTGTTAGAGTGGCTACTAGAACTGGTAAAATGACTCAGGAACCTTTGTATCCTGAAGGCCATCCTAAGAGAATTGAGCAAGATTCTTAGAGAAATAATATTGATGCATCTAGTCATTCTAAAAAGAAGAAAAAGAAAAATGATAGGACTTTGCATGCTTCTAGTGAACCTGTTGTTGACACACATGAGAATCCCAATGATATTTCTATTTCTGATGCTGAAACACAATCTGGTGATGAACATGAACCTAGTGATAATGTTCATGTTGATGCTCAACCTAGCAATGATAATGATGTAGAAATTGAACCTGTAGTTGATCTTGATAACCCACAATCAAAGAATCAACGTATGATAAGAGAGACTTTGTTGCTAGGAAACACGGTAAAGAAAGAGAGCCATGGGTTCAGAAACCCATGCCTTTTCCTCCCAAACCATCCAAGAAAAAGGATGATGAGGATTTTGAGCGCTTTGCTGAAATGATTAGACCTATCCTTTTGCATATGCGTTTAACTGATATTATATGAAAGAAATTGTTACAAATAAAATAAAGATACCGGAAGTTAGGAGACCCAGGAGTACCCTCTATACCATGCTCCATTAAAGGAAATTATGTTAGAACTGCTTTATGTGATCTTGGAGCCGGTCTTAGTGTTATGCCTCTCTCTTTATATCGTAGACTTGATTTGAATAAGTTGACACCTACTGAAATATCTTTGCAAATGGCTGATAAATCAACTGATATACCTGTCGGTATTTGTGAGGATGTGCCTGTTGTGGTTGCAAACGTTACTATTTTAACGGACTTTGTTATTCTTGATATTCCCGAGGACGATAGTATGTCTATTATTCTTGGAAGACCCTTTTTGAATACTGCACGGGCTGTTATTAATTGCAATAAAGGCAATGTCACTTTTCATGTTAATGGTAATGAGCATACGGTACACTTTCCGAGGAAACAACCTCAAGTCCACAGTATAAATTCTATTGGAAAAATTCCATCAATTATTTTTGGAGGTTTTGAATTTCCTCTTCCTACTGTCAAGAAGAAATATGATATTCTTATTATTGGGGACGTGCATATCCCCGTTGAGGTAACATAGTGTTATTTGAAATTTCTCCGGTTTCATGCAATTCAGAATGAGTTTGTTAACAAGACCGGATCAACCTTGTTAGTGGATTCCTTTTGATGAGCATGAGATGGATGAAGTTAGAAAGCACAACCTTCTGTACCCTTCTTTTATTTTTGATATTTAGTTTAAATAAAGCAAAAATAATATTTTCTGTTAGTTTTCTGAATTATCCGTGCAATAAAAAATACCCTGAAAATAAAAGTTCTCCAAATGCCCCGAAATTGAAATATGATTTTTTTCTGGAATATTTGAGAATATCTGGCACTGAGAACACATCAGGGGGAGCAAGCACCTGGCCACGAGGGTCCAGGGCGCGCCCACCCGCGCCCCCTGCCTCGTGGGCCCACGGTGGCTCCCCTCCACTTATTCCTGCACCCACACACTCCTTCTTCCTCCCAAAAAAATCACCAACCAGCTCAAGCACGAGTTCTAGCTCATTTTGCTGCGATTTTCGATCTCCTTGCTCAAAGCACCTCTCACAAAACTGCTTTGGGGGATTGTTCCTTGGTATGTAACTCCTCCAATGGTCCAATTAGTTTTTGCTCTAGTGCTTTATTCATTGCAAATTTTTGCTGCCTAGGTGACCATGTTCTTGAGCTTGCATGTCAAATTTATATGGTTCCAAGTAGTTCTAATGCATGATATTGGCTCTAGGCACTTGTAGGAGTAGTTGCTATCAATTTTGTTGAGTTTGGTTCACTTTTATTTGAAGTTACTAAAAATTTCAGAAATTTTTAGAAAATGATGAAGAGATTTTTGAGGGGCTCGTGGAGCCGAAGCTCGAAGGAGAAGCAAAGTGAAGAAGCAGAGATGCCCAAATATAATCTGCCTCGCACCGCGGAAGTTCGGCCGTGTGAATGGCCTGGTGATGATTTCTTGAGAGCAGCCGGGATTTATGATGATTTTTATGAATTGGCTGAGAATGCAGGACTTACCGACTTCCTCCGCGACCAACGCGAACAGTATCTCTTACTCACTAATACCTTTGTGCAAAATTTTCATTTCCATTCTAGGAGGTCACCACCTATGGTGGATTTTTATTTATATGATGAGTATAAGGAGATGAACCTTCGTGAATTCTGTGAGGTGTGCAAGTTACCTTTTTCGGGTTTCATAGAGGAACCACATTGTAATGATGTGGATGGGTTTATTGATACAATTGTTGTAGGGGAAACGAGGAAGGTCTCCGACGCACGAATCACTAGCATACACTGTCATGTTCTACGTTACTTTGCGATATTTGCTAGTAGATGCTTAATTGGTCGCGGAAACTGTGGAAACTTGAGTGTCCCTGATATTATTATTTTGTTCCATGCCTTGTTTCGTGATGACACATTTAGTATGGGCGCTATTGTTGCAAAGCGGTTAAATCTTAACCGTACTAAGGGCCCCATCTTGCGAGGCATCTTCGCCTCGCGCCTCGCTGCATACTATAACATACCTATTAGGCACTATGAGAAAGAAGAAAAGTTGTCGCCTACTATTTTTCTAGACTATAAGAGTATGATAGCGCATTATTTTATTGTTAAGAAAAGGGAAAGGGCGCTTAAATACAAACTGTTATTTGATAAAAATCACCCTGAGACTATTACCTTGCCTGCTCCTTCCTTGTTTGATTTGTCTGCAGGCAAGTATCTCGTTCCGCTGGCGGCCATCCACGCCTACCAGAACCCTACATCAGCTACAGAGCCATAGCCGGAACCACAATTTGATCCTCCACGATAGTCTAATTACTAGTGGGATCCGGAGGCGATTGCCAACCAGTGGCAATCCGAGGCTTCTTCTCAGTACGACCCCAACTACAACTATGGATATCCGCCAGGCCAGCCGTGGCAATAGACCAACTTAGGCCAAAAGCCTAAGCTTTGGGGAGTACGTATTTCTCACCGACATTACATTTATGTTCACACACTCATTGCTAGATGTCGGTCCTCATATTTTTTCACTGTAATATCCATGCTAGTTTATTTTATTTTTTATGCTTTCTTCTTGTGTGTTTGATAAACCTTAAGAAAAACAAAAAAAATTAGTTGTAGCTTTTAGCTAGTTTACTTTCTTGCTTTAGTAGTAATAAAACCCAAAAATATTTCCTGTTCTTCTTTTGCTTGCTGGGAGCTTTCCCGTGTAGATAGTTTTATTTATTTTCTTTTCTTCGGGGGTCGATAGGAGAAGACCATAATGAAAATGTTGAAGTGGCTCTTATATGCATTATTGTTGATTTAACCAAGAGCCCATATTGCCTTGTCTTCTCCTGTTTATTGAATGCTCGCAGATTCCAGCTTAGTCCAATGCACGTGCACTATTATTATTATTCACATCGTCCGGTCGTGCAAGTGAAAGGCAATTATGACGATATATGGTGGACTGATTGAGATGAGAGAAGCTGGTATGAACTCGACCTCTCTTGTTTTTGTAAATATGATTAGTTCATCATTCCTGATTCAGCCTATTATGAATAAACATGTTTGTAATGATGATTAGAGATTATAGTTGCTTATGTCATGCTTAATTAGCTAGGAGTTTATAATGGTTTACCTTGCGTGCCAACATGTTATTAAAATGGTTGATGTGGTATGATGGGGTGGTATCCTCCTTTGAATGATTTAAGTGACTTGACTTGGCACATGTTCACACATGTAGTTGAAACAAAATCAACATAGCCTTCATGATATTTATGTTCATGGTGGATTATATCCTACTCATGGTTGCATTCAATGTTTATTAATTTTAGTGCATGTTCATGACAGTTGTCGCTCTCTAGTTGGTCGCTTCCCAGTCTTTTGCTAGCCTTCACTTGTACTAAGCGGGAATACTGTTTGTGCATCCAATCCCTTAAACCCCAAAGTTATTCCATATGAGTCCACCATACCTTCCTATATGTGGTATCTACCTGCCGTTCCAAGTAAATTTGTATGTGCCAAACTCCAGACCTTCAAATGAAATTCTGTTTTGTATGCTCGAATAGCTCATGTATCAACTAGGGCTGTCCGTATCTTCCATGTTAGGCGGGTTATTCTCAAGAGGAGTGGACTCCACTCCTCACTCACGAGAAAATGGCTGGTCACCGGGATGCCCAGTCCCATGCTTTATGCAAATCAAATCAAAATAATTGCAAACAAAACTCCCCCGGGACTGTTGTTAGTTGGAGGCACTCGTTGTTTCGAGCAAGCCATGGATTGATGCTTGTTGGTGGAGGGGGAGTAAAAACTTTACCATTCCGTTTGGGAACCGCCTATAATGTGTGTAGCATGGAAGATATCGCCATCTCTTGGTTGTTCTGTTGACAATGAAAGTATACCGCTCAAAATATTATTTATCTCTATTTAAAAATCGAGCTCTGGCACCTCTACAAATCCCTGCTTCCCTCTGCGAAGGGCCTATCTATTTACTTTTATGTTGAGTCATCACCCTCTTATTAAAAAGCACCAGCTCGAGAGCACCGCTGTCATTTGCATCCATTACTATTAATTTATACTGGGTATGACTATGATTTGATCTCTTTTACCATGAATTACAATGTTTAGTCAGTCCTTGATCTTTAAAGGTGCTCTGCATTTATGTTTTGTGGTCTCAGAAAGGGCTAGCGAGATACCATCTTGTTATATCATATCATGATTGTTTTGAGAAAGTGTTGTCATCCGAGATTTATTACTATTGCTCGCTAGTTGATTATGACACTGATATGAGTAAACATGAGACCTAAGAGTTATTGTGAATATGGCCAGTTCATAATCTTTGCTGAAAACTTGAATGCTGGCTTTACATATTTACAACAACAAGAGCAAACAGAGTTTGTAAAAGTTTTTGTTTATCACTTTCAGTTTATCAACTGAATTGCTAGAGGACAAGCAAAGGTTTAAGCTTGGGGGAGTTGATACGTCTCCGTCGTATCTACTTTTCCAAACACTTTTGCCCTTGTTTTGGACTCTAACTTGCATGATTTGAATGGAACTAACCCGGACTGACGCTGTTTTCAGAAGAATTGCCATGGTGTTATCTTTGTGCAGAAACAAAAGTTCTCGGAATGACCTGAAACTTCACGGAGATTATTTTTGGAAATAATAAAAAAATACTGGCGAAAGAATCAAGGCCGGGGGGCCACACCCTTTCCAGGAGGGTGGGGGGCGCGCCTGCCCCCTGGGCGCCCCCCTGCCTCATGGGCCCCCTGGAGCTCCACCGACCTCAATTCCAACTCCATATATTCGTGTTCGGGGAGAAAAAAATCAGAGAGAAAGATTCATCACGTTTTATGATACGGAGCCGCCGCCAAGCCCTAAACTCTCTCGGGAGGGCTGATCTGGAGTCCGTTTGGGGCTCCGGAGAGGGGAATACGTTGCCATCGTCATCATCAACCATCCTCCATCACCAATTTCATGATGCTCACCGCCGTGCGTGAGTAATTCCATCGTAGGCTTGCTGGATGGTGATGGGTTGGATGAGATTTATCATGTAATCGAGTTAGTTTTGTTAGGGTTTGATCCCTAGTATCCACTATGTTCTGAGATTGATGTTGCTATGACTTTGCTATGCTTAATGCTTGTCACTAGGGCCCGAGTGCCATGATTTCAGATCTGAACCTATTATGTTTTCATGAATATATGTGATTTCTTGATCCTATCTTGCAATTCTATAGTCACCTACTATGTGTTATGATCCGGCAACCCCGAAGTGACAATAATCGGGACCACTCCCGATGATGACCGTAGTTTGAGGAGTTCATGTATTCACTATGTGTTAATGCTTTGGTCCGGTACTCTATTAAAAGGAGGCCTTAATATCCCTTAGTTTCCATTAGTACCCCGCTCCCACGGGAGGGTAGGACAAAAGATGTCATGCAAGTTCATTTCCATAAGCACGTATGACTATATTCGGAATACATGCCTACATTACATTGATGAATTGGAGCTAGTTCTGTGTCACCCTATGTTATGACTGTTACATGATGAACCGCATCCGGCATAATTCTCCATCACCGATCCAATGCCTACGAGCTTTTCACATATTGTTCTTCGCTTATTTACTTTCCCGTTGCTACTGTTACAATCACTATAAAACCCAAAAATATTACTTTTGCTACCGTTACCGTTACTTCCATATTACTTTGCTGCAGATACTAAGTTATCCAGGCGTGGTTGAATTGACAACTCAACTGCTAATACTTGAGAATATTCTTTGTCTCCCCTTGTGTCGAATCAATAAATTTGGGTTGAATACTCTACCCTCGAAAACTGTTGCGATCCCCTATACTTGTGGGTTATCAGCTACTGCTAATTTTAGTAGTTTTTTTTTCTGCATATTTGTTTTGTATTTGAACAGGCTTTATAAAAGAATCTTTAGCACATACAAATGTCATCTTTATACACATACAAATGGCTGCGAGACCACAAATGTAATCATAGCATATACATACAAATAGTCTCATCATAATCATCATCCAACACAAAGTGGTATCTCATCATCATCATCTCGAAAATAGCAATACATGCAAGTCTCGAATACTTGCAACTACAACGTCATCCATCTAAACAATGATATACGCGAGAAGTGCTATCACTATGAGTGATAGTGGAACTATGCAGTACATGAGGCGGCGGTCATGAGTCCTCTCTCGCGCTCGCATGAACCTCAAGTCACTAGCTTGTGCTTCTTGTCTGCTTTTGAAGCCTTCATGGCTGGCGCCCGAGACCCCCTGCACTTGCGCCTGACACTCATGCCACTCGTCATACACTCCTGTAACCTTCCCTTCGTACATGACATAGCACTTCGCCATCAAGAAACTAGGTGCCTGTTAGAGATGCATCTTCATCAAGAGGATGTACAATCATATGGAACAAAATATACTAGAGCAACACGAAAAAGAAAGGGTTAGCAACTAGATGCAACATACAGTACGCAAACTAATTAACTAGAGGTACACAGGTCATCGTACACAAACTAACAAAGTAGCATTACGCAAGTTCGGCAGGGACCATGGACATCACAAAGTTTCATCGCTACAGAAAGTATACAAGTTCAACCGACACATATCATCATCATCGGCATCGTAAATCACTAGAAGTTCCATCCTTCCATATCATCGAGGATGGACCCTAGCTTCTGGAACAGCGTGAGGTCTAGACGTTGCATGCCTATGCGAGTTTGGACGCCAGCTCGCGATATAGGGCCGTGGTGGAACATCCCCTTCTTATCGACGACTTCTTTCATGATGAGCGTTGCAATGTCCCTTTGGATGCGAAAGAAGTCATCTCTAAGTTTATAATCCGCTTCTCCATGAGATTCTAGCCACTTGTGGATATGATCATCATTTCTGCTTATCATGCGAAGCTTTTGGTGATCCGTTCTGAACTCAATCATGAGATGGACGATGTAGAATCCATCCTTCTTGCTTGGTTTTGGGACATGGATGCAGCAGAAGTTAGTTTTATGCGCGAAACCCATCTTCTCGTTCCTTTGTTTCCCGATCTGCATGTGGCCACCTCTAATGCTGAAGCCTTGGAGAGCATCATCTAGAATATTTATTATGTGGGTGTAGTCCTTTTTCTCGTAGTCACTGGAAGGGTCGAAATACATGGCGTGGGAGACTCGCGGGTAAAGAACGATAAGGACGGCGCACCCGTTGCTGCGGGGAAAAGACACCTCAAATTATTCTCCATATGAGCGAGAAGGAATGATTGAAATGTATGAAAGGGTTGTCCAGAACTGACTTACTTTGGATGATAAGGCAGGAGGACAATTTCCTAGTCCTTATTCTGTACCATGAAGTTTTGGAGGTAGTCCCTAGCAGTTTCACGCTCAAAGTTGCCGAGACTCAAGAAAGACTCGTGCATGTAGTACGGATCCGCCACACAGATTTGCGAGACTTCTTCTCTCTTCATGACGGAGCTCATATGTAGCGCAAAAAGGCGGACGATTGTAAAATTGAGCCGCCTTGTCAGAAACATCTCAAAGATATGGTCAAACCACAGGAAGAACACCTCCGTGGGCCGTGTGTCGACGTAGCACTTCCCCTCAGGCACACGAGCCGCGTATGTCGGATATCCTGGATCCTTCGAGGCTAGTAGGCTTTTCTCAGTCGACAGCACATGGTCGTGCAGTCTCCTGAGATCCCCTGATAGTGCCTCCAGCGGTTTCGGCGGTAGCATCAGCTCGCCCGTGAGATGGAACATGGCCGCACCTTTCACGGGTACACGCTCTTCAGAATCCATCTTCTGGCTGCTATGTGCTCTGGCTTGTTTGGAGGCAGCTATCTTCCCCGATTTCTTCCTCTCCTTTTTCTTGGGCACACCTTCCAGACCCTTGCTTAACCCCTGCCCCAGTGTTCCCGGGCTAAGCACTGTACGACCCCCGGCTAGTTGAGCCTGTGTTGAGGCGGCATCTTCAGGCGTGTCCTGTGAGGATTTCTTGAAGGGAGACTTTTTGCAATCCCTGCTACGACCTTCCTGCCCGGGCAGATCATCCATATCCTCATTAGCATGCTGATAGCCCGATTCGTCATATGGTTGACTCATCTTATCTATGTCACAGTCATACGCGTTTGTATTGAGGAAACCTATAGGGTCGACCTCCGTCTCATCATCCATTCTCTGTTCTACAGGACCGATTACATCAGCCAGTACTATTGCACCCCCTTCATCACATCGCCCGCCGCTCTCACCGGCACTACAGGAGCTGGTAATTGCGTAGGCGGGGTAGTGGTCTCCGCACATGCTTGTTGATGTGTGGTTATTGGTGTGCTCTCGGCCGGCTCCAGACGAATAAGATTCTTCAGCCATAGCAGCACCCAACCCTTGCAGCTTCCAATCCACGGCGGGGTCTCGTCGTCCTCTCCCACATGCTGTACCGGAGGAGGCAAATCCTCGTGCCCTGATTTCACACTGGACAAGCTAACCCTGAAGTGCCCAACGGGGATCGGCTGGTTGTGGACTGTGGGTTGCAAGGGGTTCATTATCATCCCCTTTCCCACGTCCACCTTCTAGCCTTTGATCAAGTCGAGTATGGTGCACGGGGTTTCTTCCGCCTGCAAACACATATGTCTGTGGTGTAAAACATCTGAAAGGCAACGAAAATGGAATATTATATATATATATATATATATATATATATGTTGGTGCGACATGTAATTACCGTGACGGCGTAGAGCTCTGCCAAAGACGAAGGCCCACCTAGCGCGCCAGAGACTGAGGACGGGCTGCTATGAGCGGGAGCGACTGCGAGAGGAGGCCCGGTTGCGTGAGCAAGTGATGGTGCGGTGGTGTTGTTGTTCACGGAGTTTCTCCCGACAAAACTGGGCAACGGGAAATCATGTACCGTCTTGTCTGGATTTTCCTTCGTCCAGTTGATGATAGCTGGAATCAAGTTAGTAGAAAAATCATTTCTGCAGGTAGTTACAACTGCATTGACTGCCTGCCGTAGCAACTCATTTTTCTCCTCGGTTGTTTTTTTCGCGTCCTCAGCTGCTTTTTTCTCGACCGCAAGCTTCACCTTCGCGTCGATGTCCGCCTGACTAAACTTCTTTTTCTGCTTCTTGGCCTCCAGGCCCTCGTTTTAAAACACCTTCCATGTGGCGCCGTCTCCAGCGCCGTGCACACGACCATATTGCGGCCGCTGGCCCAAAGGGAGTCCCTTAAGTTCGTTCAAGGCCCGGTTGAGAGGGGTGTCCCACTTGGGCCTCATCGGAGAAGTAGGGCTTTCGGCTGCAAGCTGGTGTTGCTTCTCCTGGAGAAGGAGCGTGAACCGTTTAGGAATGTGTAGTCGACTAGATATGGAGCTAAATGTAAGGTGGTAAAAGAATAATTACTAGTAGTTTAATCAATTTCCTCATGATCTGGTCCGTGTAAAAAACCTTCTTTTCCTTGTCCCACTTGTAGCGGGCCCTGACGAAGTCACGCTCCAAGGGGTTGGTGAACTTCGCGAAGGGGTCTGGGATACCCGCGGCTTCACGTTCCGCGTCCTCCTTATCCCATATGGGCCTTTTACCGAGGTAGCCACGGCTTCCGAGGTGATGCTTCCCCGTGTTCCTTTGCTGAAGGCTCTTGAATTTCGCAGCCTTAGCCTTGGCTGCCTCGGTAGCGCAAGTGTCCTTGAACTTTTTGAACTCCTCTTCTGTAAGTGTCGGATTTTCCTCCAGAATCTTGGACATGGGTTCCTCAGCCTCAATAGCTCGTTTCACCCTCCCTTTCCAGGAGGCCAAATCATTGCTAACATGCCCATGGTGTGATTGTTAATCTTTTTCATCTTCGGATCATCCCACGGTTGTTCTATGTTATCATCCCGGTCGGGGAACTTGAATCTTTTGTGCAACTTCGTCAGGAGCAACTGCGTCAAATGTTCTTTACTCCTTAAGTCATCATCGTTGATGCTCGCGTATTCCCGTAGGATGCATCCTACTTGGTTACCATAGCACTTGCGAGGTTCTTCCGGCTCTAATGGATCAAACTTGCCAGGTGCCATCTTTGTGATCACTAGTCGTCCAATCCCTAGTTTGTTAGGTTTTCGTATCCTCTGCTTCTTCTGCTTCTTCTTTTCGGTAGCGGCATCGGTGCTGGTACCTTCCCCGCCGGTATCTCCCCCGCCGATCTCGGCGCCGCCATCGGTGCCGGCGCCGTCGGTGTCGATGTCGGCATTAGTACCATCAACGAGGCCGACCTGCAAACCTTGCTTAGCAGTCAAATAGTCGAGGTACTCTTGTTCACCCTCATAATCCATCTCGTCTGCATCTTGGTCAGAAGGCCCAGTTTCTTCGTTGTTCGACATGTTTCCTATGATTAAGTCTCCTCGTTTAATTCTAAAAGTGTGAAAAAAATGAGAAATGACATAAAAAAGAAACCTATGTTTTCCGGAATGTCGTTTCTCAGCAACTCCCAGCACTCGATATGCCTACTATCTAGCACAAATCATGCCAAAATTCACGGAAAATTTTGGCATGACGTTTGCTAAAAAATGGACATATCGAGCGCCTGAAATTCACCGGAACGGAAATGAATCGTCATTCCGGCGTAACATAGGCCACTCGGATCATTTACCCTGCACATAATCATCATTTTCCAAATATGACATGTCCAAAACATCACATGTCCAAATGACATGTCCAAATTCCAAACATGACATGTCCAAAACATCACATGTCCACATATCACATGTCCAGTTCAAATTTGCATATAAATTCAGCCTACCTAAATTCAGCCTACCTAAATTTGCTTTAACAAGGGATGTTGATTTGGACAATTGCTTAAATGTTGCCTTTTCTTTTAACTACAATTGCTTAACCCTAAATTTCTATCCTATTTTAAAACCTACGGTTCATAAAAACCTAGCTAAATTCATAACTAAATAGATAACCTAATTAACCTACTACCCTAACTAAAACCTAAGTAAATTAACCGAAGAACCCTAGCTAGCAGAGAGAGGAGGAGCACTGGGGGGCTTACAAAGGGTGCAGGGGCGAGGAGGCAGGCCCGACGACGGCCGAGGTTGGGAGGGGAGGAAGCAGAGGAGGGAGGCCTGGCGCGTCGGGGTCGGGGGCCAGCGCCAGGGTCGGAGCCGAGGCCGGGGTCGGGGGCGAGCGCCGGGGTCAGGGGCGAGCGCAGGGGCGCGGCGATGGCAGGGCCCGCCGGCGGTGCGACGGGGGAGGAGAGAGTGGGGATTTGGGGGGGGGGGAAAGACGCGGGATGAAGCAGAGAGAGTGAGGATTTTGGGTTAATTGGACGTAGCAGTAGCACGTTTAGACCAAATGCTCTACTACTATTACAGGTAGCTATGGCGGTTTTGTACGGAAACCGCTACTGCTACCTTGACTAGCTGTAGCTCATTTTCTGTAAAGCGCTACTGCTATAACCAGTACATATATAACAGTTTTACTTTTTCTTTTCCTTTATTTTCTCTCACCTTTCTTTTTTTTCCAAGAGAAGTGAACGAAGGGAAGGCGATATATATTGCATCATTTGACGGTTAAATATGTATACAAAATAGGAACATATATATTACATCATTGGACCCATGCATAATAATGGCTAAGTGTGTATACAAAATAGGAACATATATATATATATATTACATCATTTGACCGATAACATACGGTTCCTCAGCGTTGACGTTTTCGTTTTTGAGTCAGCTTCTTTCCCTTCTTGCTCGTTGAAGAATAATTGAGCCCCTCATTGTGACTTTGCCTTTTCCATGGAGTACGATTTTTCTTAGGTAATGTAGTATTGATTCTTCTTTCGACGTATACTTCATCATCATCGTCATCTTCCCTCATTGGGTTGCCGTACTGATCATAGTCTTCCTCGTTGGCGACTCCATCCATTCCAATGATGTTCCTTTTGCCTCTCCTCACGACAACACGGTTGGGATTGCATGGGTCGGTTATGAAGAAGCATTGTGTCACGTGCTTAGCGTGTACCCATGGCTCGTTTTTTGCGATAGCGTTCACGGTAGCGCTCTTGGCATCGGGTATAGTCATGGTAGTGAAATTCTGGTTTTCTCTTTCGACATTCTTAGCCCATCTGACATGGAACATCGTCGCGTTGTGCAGTCCAGAGTAGTCAAGCTCCCAGATCTCCTCGACCCTTCCGTAAAATCTTTCAGTTGCGCCGTTGTCGCTGCCGGTCATGCATTCCATCGTCACCCTGAGTTCTGATCATCACTGTCCACATCTTTGGCCTCCATGTAGAACGTGTATCCGTTGATATCGTACGCCTGATATGTTACGAGGTTGGGCGAGGGGCCATGTGCTAAGGCGTATATGAGCAATCCATCCTTAGAGCCCTCCTCCGAGGGATTAGCAATAATATGCTCTTTGAACCAATGGAGGAAAGTGGAGTTGTGCTCTCTAGTAACTTCGGCGTCCGTCCTGCATACCCCCGGTCACGATACTTCTTTGCGATAATTTCTTTGTGCAGTGCCACGAGAGGATCTACCTCGTCTAGGTGTTGTAGCACTACCAAGTTTGCTCTGTCAAAGTCGCTGTGTTGATCTGAGTATGCCATGTGCAGTTCCCTGCGACCGTTGGAGTGACCTTCTCCTTCGAGCCTCGCATCGTGCTTGTTAACGGGCAAACCAACACTAACACCAGGCGGCTGCAGGTCTGCGCTATATAGATTCTCGCAGAAAGAGATGCACTCTTGTGTCAGACGTCGTATCATCCATGCACCGCGTGCATCCGCAATATCCATGGCACACCTGGCCTGCGACATATCCGTAACCGACATAGTCGTGCACCATCATGATCATCGCGGCTCTCATGTAGAAATACTCGCCTTTGCTGGCGTCCCATGTCTTGGCCGGTGTTTTCCATAACGTGTCTAACTCCTCTTGAAGTAGCCCCAGATACAAATTAATATTATTTCCTGGTTGTTTCGGCCCTTGAATAAGCATGCTCATGTGAATGTACTTCGACTTCATGCACAACCAGGGGGGAGGTTGTACATCCATACAAACACGGGCCATGTGCTATGGTTGGTGTTCTGGTTGCCAAATGGATTCATGCCATCGGTACACGCGTGGAGCACGATGTTCCTTGGATCACATTCGAAATACCGATAGAAGCTGTTCAACGCTCTCCACTGGCTTCCATCCTTGACGTGTCTCAGCTTCGGATCATCTCCATCATCGGGCTTCTTCCTCTCCGCGTGCCAGCGCATTAGCTTTGCTTCCTTGGGATCTATGAAATACCGCTGGAGACGGGGAGTGATCGGTAGTACCATACAACTTTCTGGGGACATTTCTTCCCGGCCTTCTTGTATCGAGAAGCATTGCACACCGGACAGCTTGTTTTTTCCGCGTGCTCCTCCCGATAAATTATGCAATCGTTGATGCATGCATGGTAGCTAACGTGCGGCAGATCAAGAGGTCACACGATCTTCTTGGCCTCATCAACACTAGTAGGACATAGATTCCCCCTAGGAAGAACATCCTTTAGGTACTTGAGATGCTCATCGAGGCTAGTGTCGGTCCATTTGTTTTTAGCCTTCGTCTTCAGGAGTTGGAGCGTGAAACTCAAGCGGGTCACCTCAGGATTGCAACCATCATACAATGGAGTGTTCGAGTCTACCACCAGTTGCTCCAGCTTAGCCTCCTCTCTAGAAGCAGCTCTCTCAGTACTCGTCTCCTTGCATAGCAGTGCTTGAACATGAGGGTCCCGCACGATTGAACTTAGTACCAACGAACTCTGCTGCGTGGAGTCCACGTCGTTCTCTCCGCCGCCATGTCCGGCCCCTTCTCTGCTGCCATGTCCGGCCTCTTCCCCGCCGCCATCTTCGATCATCTCCTCGTCTTGCCCCGTGTCGTCATTGCCTGCCCCGTCGGCGTCCTCAACATCGTCATCCTCATCTTCAATTATCCACCGAGTATAGCCATCCATGAAACCAGTCATGAGCAGGTGCGCTTCGACACGACCATCGTCATATGGGTCGAACCAAACTATTCCTTTGCATTTTTGACACAGACATAAAACCTCCGTCCGGTTATTTTCTTTCATGTCCTGCACCGCGACCGCAACCACCTGTCCACCATCGTTCCACTGACCATCATGAACGTCTGCACTGTAATAATAAACAAATTGATTATAAAAATGCATGCATGCATCAAAGTCATACAAAAATTCGGCATGACCTTCCCTAAAAATAGGACATATAGATCTAGAGTTTACCCATAATTCGCCAAAACAGAAATAAATTGACATTTCGGCATAACATAGGCAACTCAAAAGCACAATTTGGTGTCAACTCATGCCACACACACAATTTCCATCATATTGCCCAATTATCATATCACACACATACCCATATTTCCATTTTGCAAAAGCATGAAATTTTAATCACCTCTATCTCGAGATCGAGCACACGGTGGAGATGATGATGTAGGGAGATCAAAAGTGCACAAAGCTCTTCTTGACAAAGATAGATCTAGTTAGGGGAAAATAGGTCACTTAACTAAATGCTACGTCTACCTAGCTAGCTAATTTGGGAGGAGACAACTTCAACTAGTGGAAGGGGAAGGAAAGAGAGAAAGGAGATGCATTAATGGAGGTGGTGTAGTTAGCTAGGAGTAATGAAGAGAGAGAAAGGTAGGTAGAAGAGGGAGAGTAATGGGAGGAGAAGTATTGAGGAAGAAAAAGAGTGAGAGAGGGAGGATGTGGGAGGTAGGGGAAAGGGAGGAGAGGAGATGGGGGACGGGACGACGGGTGTAAAGGTGGTGTGGTGCTGCGTCTTAGCAGTAGCGCGGGAGAAAAAACGCGCTACTGCTAAGAGCGTAGCAGCAGTACCCTTTTGTCACAGGCGCTACTGCTAAATGGGCCAACCGTATGGAGAATTTCAAAATTAGCAGCAGCGACGTGACTCAAAAGCGCGCTACTACTACTGCATTAGCAGTAGCGCGCATCGTGACACCGCACTGCTGGTAAACTTAGGTTGGCGGGTACTGTCGGTGGATTTTTGTAGCAGCGCGGTTTAGACAACACGCGCTACTGCTAAATTTACATCACTAGCGTGGTTTCCTTACCATCGCTACTGCTAATTAGCAGTAGCGCCTCTTTTTGTGCCGCGCTGCTGCTAAGATTATGTGTATAAGGTTTTCCCTAGTAGTGTAGTTTTGAGTCCCTAGTAGTGTAGTTTTGAGATATGATGATGTGATATGTGAGTCATATTGATGAGTAATTATGCTTTAGTAAGAATATTGGTGTTAAGGTTTGTGATTCCCTATGCAAGCACGAAAGTCAATAATTCCTACTTGTGGTGCATTATTTGGTGTTAATTATGCTTAATGCTCGCTTATGAGATTATTCGTTTCTTGGTTGGTCGCTTCTCAATCTTTTGCTAGCCTTCATTTTGCACTAAGTATGATCACTACTTGTGCATCCAAAAACCTTTAAACCAGTTTTGCCACATGAGTCCACTATACCTACCTATATGCGGTATTCTTTTGCCGTTCTAAGCAAATTTGTATGTGCCATCTCTAATTTTCAAAATGAACTTCTCTTTTGTGTGCTCGTACCGCTAACAAGGCGGTGAGGGGTAGCTAATATTTTCCATGCTAGATGTGTTATTCTCACGATGAGTGTTTATTCACTTGTCATTGCACGGGAGTAAGGCAAAGGTATTAGGGATGCCCAGTCCTGAAATGGAAAATGAATTTACTTTATGTTGTCAAATAATAATTCCTTGGAAAGTGTTGGTATGGAGGGCAACCATGGATACGGCTAGCCATGGAAAGTGAAAGTATGGTTGAAAATGGAATAAACTTTATTTTCTGTTTGGGAACTGCCTATGATATATCTAGCATGATATATCTAGCATGGAAAGTGTTGGGAGCTCTAAGTCGTTTTCATTGGTGGGAAAAGTATGCCTCTTAAAATGTTTTTATCTCTCAATTTTTGCTTTGAGCTCTGGCACCTCTACAAATCCCTACTTCCCTCTGCGAAGGGCCTTTCTTTTACTTTATGCAACTTTTATTTTTGAATTTGAGTCTCCATCTTCTCTTATAAAAGCACCAACTAGGAGGCACTATGATCGTACTTCAGTATTCGGTGTAGTTAATATGCGAGTGTTTTCATGAATGGATCAATGATTGAGCATGATGGGCTAGGGATAGCTTATTTTTGTTGGGGAACGCAGTAATTTCAAAAAAATTCGTACGATCATGCAAGATCTATCTAGGAGAAGCATAGCAATGAGCGGGGAGAGTGTGTCCACGTACCCTCGTAGACTGAAAGCGGAAGTGTTTTATCAATGCGGTTGATGTAGTCGTACGTCTTCACGATTCGACCGATCCTAGCACCGAATGTACGACACCTCCGTGTTCAGTACACGTTCAGCTCGATGACGTCCTTCGTACTCTTGATCCAGTTGAGGCCGAGGGAGAGTTTAGTTAGCACGACGGTGTGGCGACGGTGATGATGAAGTTACCGGCGCAGGGCTTCGCCTAAGCACTATGACGATATGACCGAGGTGTGTAACTGTGGAGGGGGGCACCGCACACGGCTAAAAGATCAACTTGTGTGTCTTTGGGGTGCCCCCCTTCCACGTATATAAAGGAGGGGGGGAGGAGGAGGCCAGCCAAGGTGTGGCGTGCCAAGGGGGGGAGTCCTACTTGGACTCCCGGTCCAAGTAGGATTCAGCCCCCCCTTTCCTATTCCAAGAAGGAGAAGGGGGGAAAAAGAGGGAGGAGAAGAAGGAAAGGGGGCCCCCTAACCCTAGTCCAATTCGGATTGGGCTTGGGGGGGGGGCGCCTCCACTTGGCCGCCGCCTCGTCTCTTCCACTAGGGCCCATGAAGGCCCATTAACCCCCCAGGGGGTTCCGATAACCCCCCGGTACTCCGGAAAATGCCCGAACCTATCCGAAACTATTCCGGTGGCCAAACATAACCTTCCAATATATCAATCTTTATGTCTCGACCATTTCGAGACTCCTCATCATGTCCGTGATCTCATCCGGGACTCTGAACAAACTTTGGTTCATCAAATCACATAACTCATAATACAAATAGTCATCGAATATTAAGCGTGTGGACCCTATGGGTTCGAGAACTATGTAGACATGACCGAGACACATCTCCGGTCAATAACCAATAGCGGAACCTGGATGCTCATATTGGCTCCGACAAATTCTACGAAGATCTTTATCGATCAAACCGCATAACAACATACGTTGTTCCCTTTTGTCATCGGTATGTTACTTGCCCGAAATTCAATCGTCGGTATCATCATACCTAGTTCAATCTCGTTACCGGCAAGTCTCTTTACTCGTTCCGTAATACTTCATCCCCCAACTAACTCTTTAGTCACATTACTTGCAAGGCTTATAGTGATGAGCATTACCGAGTGGGCCCAGAGATATCTCTCTGATACACGGAGTGACAAATCCTAATCTCGATCTATGCCACCCCAACAAATAACTCCGGAGATACTTGTAGAGCATCTTTATAATCACCTATTTACATTTTGACGTTTGATAGCACACAAAGTGTTCCTCCGGTAATCGGGAGTTGCATAATCTCATAGTCTGAGGAACATGTATGAGTCATGAAGAAAGCAGTAGCAATGAAACTGTAACGATCAAGTGCTAAGCTAACGAATGGGTCTTGTCCATCACATCATTCTCCGAATGATGTGATCCCGTTCATCAAATGACTGCACATGTCTATGGTTAGGAAATATAACCATCTTTGATAAACGACCTAGTCAAGTAGAGGCATACTAGGGACAATTATGTTTTGTCTATGTATTCACACATGTACTAAGTTTCAGGTTAATACAATTCTAGCATGAATAATAAACATTTATCATGAAATAAGGAAATAAATAATAACTTTATTATTGCCTCTTGGGCATATTTCCTTCAGTCTCCCACTTGCACTAGAGTCAATAATCTAGATCACATCACCATGTGATTAACACCAATAGTTCACATCACCATGTGATTAACACCCATAGTTCGCATCACAATGTGACCAACACCCAAAGGGTTTACTAGAGTCAATAATCTAGTTCGCATCGCTATGTGATTAACACCCAAAGAGTACTTAGGTGTGATCATGTTTTGCTTGTGAGAGAAGTATAGTCAACGGGTGTGCCATATTCAGATCCGTATGTATTTTGCAAATTTCTATGTCTACAATGCTCTGCATAGAGCTACTCTAGCTAATTGCTCCCACTTTCAATATGTATCCAGATTGAGACTTAGAGTCATCTGGATCAGTGTCAAAGCTTGCATCGACGTAACCCTTTACGATGAACCTTTTTGTCACTTCCATAATCGAGAAACATATCCTTATTCCATTAAGGATAATTTTGACCGCTGTCTAGTGATCCACTCCTGGATCACTATTGTACCCTCTTGCCAAACTCATGGTGAGGTACACAATAGGTATGGTACACAGCATAGCATACTTTATAGAACCTATGACTGGGGCATAGGGAATGCCTTTTTATTCTCTTTCTATTTTTTGATGTGGTCGGGTTTTGAGTTTTGACTCAATATCACACCTTGCAATACAGGCAAGAATTCCTTCTTTGACTGTTCCATTTTGAACTACTTCAAAATCTTGTCAAGGTATGTACTCATTGAAAAAACTTATCAAACGTTTTGATCTATCTCTATAGATCTTGATGCTCAATATGTAAGCAGCTTCACCGAGGTCTTTCTTTGAGAAACTCCTTTCAACACTCCTTTATGCTTTCCAGAAAACTCTACATCATTTCCGATCAACAATATGTATTTCACATGTACTTATCAGAAAAGCTGTAGTGCTCCCACTTACTTTGTTGTAAATACAGGCTTCACAGCAAGTCTGTATAAAACTATATGCTTCGATCAACTCATCAAAGTGTATATTCCAACTCCGAGATGCTTGCACCAGTCCATAGATGGATCACTGGAGCTTGCACACTTTGTTAGCACCTTTAGGATTGACAAAACCTTCTTGTTGTATCATATACAACTCTTCTTTAAGAAATCCATTAAGGAATGCAGTTTTGACATCCATTTGCCAGATTTCATCAAATGTGGCAATTGCTAACATGATTCAGACAGACTTAAGCATCGTTACGAGTGAGAAAATCTCATCGTAGTCAACACCTTGAACTTGTCGAAAACTTTTTGCAACAATTCGAGCTTTGTAGATAGTAACACTACTATCAGTGTCCGTCTTCCTCTTGAAGGTCCATTTATTCTCAATGCATGGCTTGCGGATCATCGGGCAAGTCAAACCAAAGTCCATACTTTGTTCTAGTGTGAGGACTTAGTCGTGAGGCCAACGCATCGATGTGGTAGATTGAGAGGGGTTGATCGAGATGAGAGACGCGAGGCGGATCAACACACAAGACAAGGATTTAGACAGCTTCAGGCCCCGGGAAACGTTATCCGGTAAAAACCCTACATGTTGTTTGTGGCTAGGTCTCATTATCATCACGAGGGAGTCACCGTAAACTGGCTCTCCTAGTTGTGTCTAGCCTTAAGATTATTCAACCTCCCCTCTTGGGGTGCCCTGCCCCTCCTTATATAAGTTGAAGGGGCGGGTTACACGTAGAGTCCAACTCGGATTAAGACGTAAACTATTCTGACTTCTCTTCACGGGCTTCTCTCCATGGGCTCCTCACCATGCGCTTCTTAACATCTTGGGCTTATTAACCCCAGGAGACTCTGTTACAATCTGACTTACCATCTGGCTTAGCATCTGGCGGTTTAAACATCTGGCTTAAACATCTGCCGGCTTAAACATCTGGCTTAAACATCTGCCGGCTTAAACATCTGGCTTAACATCTGCCGGCTTAAACATCTGGATTAAACATCTGTCGGCTTAAACATCTGCCAGCTTAAACATCTCCCGGCTTAAACATCTGGCTTTACATCTGCCGGGTCACCAATGAAACACCAAGTCCCAGTCGGGTGATATGTCTCCAACGTATCTATAATTTTTGATTATTCCATGCTATTATATTATCTATTTTGGATGTTTAATGGGCTTTAATATGCTCTTTTATATGATTTTTGGGACTAACCTATTAACCTAGAGCCCAGTGCCAGTTTCTGTTTTTCCTTGTTTTTGAGTTCTACAGAAAAGGAATACCAAACGGAGTCCAATTAACTAGCCAATTTTTGATGATTTTTTATGGACCAAAAGAAGCCCCCGGAGTAAAAGAGTTGGGCCAGAAGAGTCCCGAGCCGTCCACGAGGGTGGAGGGCGTGCCCACCCCCTGGGCGCGCCCCCCTATCTTGTGGACGACTCGGAGACCCACCTGACGTGAGACCTATGCCAAAAATTCCTATAAATACAGAAACCCCCAGAAAGAAACATAGATCGGGAGTTCCGCCGCCGCAAACCTCTGTAGCCACCAAAAACTAATCGGGACCTTGTTCCCGCACCCTGCTGGAGGGGGGGGGATCCATCACCGGTGGCCATCTTCATCATCCCGGCGCTCTCCATGACGAGGAGGGAGTATTTCACCCTGGGGGCTGAGGGTACGTACCAGTAGCTATGTGTTTGATCTCTCTCTCGTGTTCTTGATTCGGCACAATCTTGATGTATCGCGAGCTTTGCTACAATAGTTAGATCTTATGATGTTTCTCCCCCTCTACTCTCTTGTAATGGATTGAGTTTTCCCTTTGAAGTTATCTTATCGGATTGAGTCTTTAAGGATTTGAGAACACTTGATGTATGTCTTGCATGTGCTTATCTGTGTTGACAATGGGATATTCACGTGATCTACTTGATGTATGTTTTGGTGATGAACTTGCGGGTTCAGTGACCTTGTGAACTTATGCATAGGGGTTGGCACACGTTTTCGTCTTGACTCTCTGGTAGAAACTTTGGGGAACTCTTTGAAGTTCTTTGTGTTGGTTGAATAGATGAACCTGAGATTGTGTGATGCATATCGTATAATCATGCCCACGGATACTTGAGGTGACATTGGAGTATCTAGGTGACATTAGGGTTTTGGTTGATTTGTGTCTTAAGGTGTTATTCTAGTACGAACTCTAGGATAGATCGAACGGAAAGAATAGCTTCGTGTTATTTTACTACGACTCTTGAATAGATCGATCAGAAAGGATAACTTTGAGGTGGTTTCGTACCCTACAAGCTATTAGTGACTTTGTAGTGACTCTTTGTTGCATGTTGAGGGATAGTTATATGATCCAATTATGTTATTATTGTTGAGAGAACTTGCACTAGTGAAAGTATGAACCCTAGGCTTGTTTCAACGCATTGCAATCCCGTTTGTGCTCACTTTTGTCATTACTTACCTTGCTGTTTTTATATTTTCAGATTACAAAAACCTATATCTACCATCCATATTGCACTTGTATCACCATCTCTTCGCCGAACTAGTGCACCTATACAATTTACCATTGTATCGGGTGTGTTGGGGACACAAGAGACTCTTTGTTATTTGGTTGCAGGGTTGCTTGAGAGAGACCATCTTCATCCTACGCCTCCCACGGATTGATAAACCTTAGGTCATCCACTTGAGGGAAATTTGCTACTGTCCTACAAAACTCCGCACTTGGAGGCCCAACAACGTCTACAAGAAGAAGGTTGCGTAGTAGACATCAAGCTCTTTTCTGGCGCCGTTGCCGGGGAGGTGAGTGCTTGAAGGTATATCTTTAGATCTTACAATTGAATCTTTTAGTTTCTTGTTTTATCACTAGTTTAGTTTATAAAACAAAACTACAAAAAAATGGAACTGAGGGTGCCCATATGCTTCATCTTTTTAAAATCTTTCGTGAAAATAAGGATTCCGATAATTGTGCCAAAATGTTAGAAGAAGAATGCATTAAAATATTTGGCACTAAATCTTTGAATGATGAGCATGATTGCAATGTTGTTAGTACGAACTCTTTGAATATCCATGGTACTAATGAGGATTGCACTATTCATGATGAAAATGTCTCTTATAAGCATGTCAATTTTTGTGAAGTGCATAGAGTTTGCAAGTACACACCAAATAGGGAAGATAGATTTTGCAAGAGGCATAAGTATTTAGAAACTAAGTGGTTGCAAGAAAGGCTAGATGTTTGTGCTGAAAATTTAAATTTTCTTAATCATCCTTGTGAACTTTGCAATGAACGTGGTCATTTAAATATCCAATGCAATTTGTTTCATGATCGTATCATGTCCAAAAATTGTGATGACTTGATTTCCCTTGCACATCATAATGAACTTAGTTTGCTTTTGGGTTATGAAGAAATGAAACGTATAACTAAGGATATGCCAGAATTTGTCCTTGATAAAGTTCTTGATTTGGATCTAGAAGAAATTTTTATGCATTGTGCGGTGAATTGCATTGAAAATCCTTATATTGCCAATTACATAAAGAAAATAAAACAAATAGAAGATGAAGAGAATACTAATGAAAGGGAAGAGACTTCCCAATATCCTCCTATTATTTCTTATGATGAATCAGGTAATGAGGAGGAGCTTTCTATTCAACCAATCTCATTAATAAGGAGCTCAAAAAAGAGGTTTAAACCCACACATGATGTGAAGAAGAAAAAGAAAAGACGGAGAAGCAAAGGTAGAAAGGTATCCCTCCCAAATGATGTTGCTCCTATTACTCATTGTGATGATGATAATTGCTATACTATTGGTGCTATCCATATTATTCATGATGAGAGTGATTATGCTTATGATATGAAAAGGCACAAGCTTGGGGATGCTATGTTTGATGAGAATGACATGTTTGAGAATATATTTGTTGAAATTAATGTTTGTCCCAAGCTTGGGGATGCTATGTTAAATGAAGATGATATTTTTAGCCTCCCAAGTTTTGAAGAGCAAATTTATTATGAGTATAGCATGCCTCCTATTTATGATGATTATTGTGATGACACTTATGCTATAAAAAGTAGTGATGATTATATTTATAAAACTTGTCATGATTATGATTACCCTTTTTCTGAACATTACTCTTTTAATGTGGAAACTATTTATAGTATTCGAGTCTCTTATGATACTCCCACTATTCCGAATGAGAAGAATTTTGCTTATGTGGAGAGTAATAAAATTTCTATGCTTGTGCATCCTGAAAATAGTGCTTTATGTGATATTTATATTGTTGAATTCATTCATGATGCTACTGAAAATTATTATGAGAGAGGATCATATGCTTCTACATATTGCAATAATATCAAGTTTCCTCTCTATGTGTTGAAATTTTTGAAGTCATGCTTGTTTTGCCTTCCTATGCTAGTTGATTATTGCTCCAATAAATTGTTTGATCACAAAATCCCTATGCATAGGAAGTGGGTTAGGCTTAAATGTGCTAGTCATATTCTTCATGATGCTCTCTTTATGTTTCAATTCTTATCCTTTATGTGAGCATCATTGAAATCATCATGCCTAGCTAGGGGTGTTAAATGTTAGCGCTTGTTGGGAGGCAACCCAATTTTATTTTTGTTCTTTGCCTTTTGCTACTGTTTAGTAATAAATAATTCATCTAGCCTCTGTTTATATCTGGTTTTATGTTTTAATTAGTGTTTGTGCCAAGTAGAACCTTTGGGAAGACTTGGGTGAAGTCTATGTGATCTTGCTGTAAAAAACAGAAACTTTTGCGCTCACGAGAGTAGCTGCCATGTTTTACTGGAGAGTGCTTTTAGGTTGATTCTTTTTGAAGATGATCAATAGACAAATTCCTCAGATCCACCAATTTACTTTAGAATTTTTGGAGTTCGAGAAGTATATGTTTGATACAGATTACTACAGACTGTTCTGTTATTGACAGATTCTGTTTTCATTGTGTTGTTTGCTTATTTTGATGAATCTATGAGTAGTATCGGAGGGTATGAACCATAGAGAAGTTGGAATACAGTAGATATTACACCAATATGAATTTAGAATGAGTTCACAACAGTACCTAAGTGGTGGTTTTATTTTCTTATACTAACGGAGCTTACGAGTTTTCTGTTGAGTTTTATGTTGTGAAGTTTTCAAGTTTTGGGTAAAGATTTGATGGACTATGGAATAAGGAGTGGCAAGAGCCTAAGCTTGGGGATGCCCAAGGCACCCCAAGGTAATATTCAAGGACAACTAAGAGCCTAAGCTTGGGGATGCCCCGGATGGCATCCCCTCTTTCGTCTTCGCTCATCGGTAACTTTACTTGGAGCTATATTTTTATTCACCACATGATATGTGTTTTGCTTGGAGCGTCATTTTATTTTCTTTTGTTTTGCTTGCTGTTTGAATAAAATACCAAGATCTGAAATCCTTAAATGTTAGATAGTCTTCACATAGTTGCATAATTATCCGACTACTCATTGATCTTCACTTATATCTTTTTGGAGTAGTTTGTCATTTGCTCTAGTGCTTCACTTATATCTTTTTAGAGAACGGCGGTGGTTTTATTTTCAAGAAATAGATGAACTCTCATGCTTCACTTATATTATTTTGAGAGTCTTTTAGAACAGCATGGTAATTTGCTTTGGTTATGAATTTAGTCCTAATATGATAGGCATCCAAGATGGATATAATAAAAACTTTCATATAAAGTGCATTGAATACTAAGAGAAGTTTGATTCCTTATGATTGTTTTGAGATATGAAGATGGTGACATTAGAGTCATGCTAGTGAGTAATTGTGAATTTGAGAGATACTTGTGTTAAAGTTTGTGATTCCCGTAGCATGCACGTATGGTGAACCGTTATGTGATGAAGTTGGAGCATGATTTATTTATTGATTGTCCTCCTTATGAGTGGAGGTCGGGATCGCGTGATGGTTAACTCCTACCAACCCTTCCCCTAGGAGCATGCGTGTAGTACTTTGTTTTGATGACCTATAGATTTTTCCAATAAGTATGTGAGTTCTTTATGACTAATGTTGAGTCCATGGATTATACGCACTCTCACCCTTCCACCGTTGCTAGCCTCTCTAATACCATGCAACTTTGGCCGGTATCATACACCCACCACATATCTTCCTCAAAACAGCCACCATACCTACCTATTATGGCATTTCCATAGCCATTCTGAGATATATTGCCATGCAACTTACCACCGTTCCGTTTGTTATGACACGCTTCATCATTGTCATATTGCTTTGCATGATCATGTAGTTGACATCGTATTTGTGGCAAAGCCACCTTTATAATTCTTTCATACATGTCACTCTTGATTCATTGCACATCAAGGTACACCGCCGGAGGCATTCACATAGAGTCATATTTTGTTCTAAGTATTGAGTTGTAAGTAAATAAAAGTGTGATGATCATCATTATTAGAGCATTGTCCCAAGTGAGGAAAGGATGATGGAGACTATGATTCTCCCACAAGTCGGGATGAGACTCTGGACGAAAAGAAAAAAAGAGAAAAAAAGAGGCCATAAAAAAGAGAAAAAGGCCCAAACAAAAAATAAAAAAATAAAAAAAATAAAAAATGAGAGAAAAAGAGAGAAGGGACAATGTTACTATCATTTTACCATACTTGTGCTTCAAAGTAGCACCGTGATCTTCATGATTGAGAGTCTCCTATGTTGTCACTTTCATATACTAGTGGGAATTTTACATTATAGAACTTGGCTTGTATATTCCAATGATGGGCTTCCTCAAAATGCCCTAAGTCTTCGTGAGCAAGCGAGTTGGATGCACACACACTTAGTTTCTTTTGTTGAGATTTCATACACTTATAGCTCTAGTGCATCCGTTGCATGGCAATCCCTACTCACTCACAATGATATCTATTGATGGGCATCTCCATAGCCCGTTGATACGCCTAGTTGATGTGAGACTATCTTCTCCTTTTTGTCTTCTCCACAACCACCATTCTATTCCACCTACAGTGCTATGTCCATGGCTCACGCTCATGTATTGCGTGAAGATTGAAAAAGTTTGAGAATACTAAAGTATGAAACAATTGCTTGGCTGAAACCGGGGTTGTGCATGATTTAAATATTTTGTATGATGAAGATAGAGCATAGCCAGACTATATGATTTTGTAGGGATAGCTTTCTTTGGCCATGTTATTTTGAGAAGACATAATTGCTTTGTAAGTATGCTTGAAGTATTATTGTTTTTATGTCAATATTAAACTTTTGTTTTGAATCTTATGGGTCTGAATATTCTTGCCACAATAGAGAAGATTACATTGATAAATATGTTAGGTAGCATTCCACATCAAAAATTCTGTTTTTATCATTTACCTACTCGAGGACGAGCAGGAATTAAGCTTTGGGATACTTGATACGTCTCCAACGCATCTATAATTTTTGATTGTTCCATGCTATTATATTATCTGTTTTGGATGTTTAATGGGCTTGAATATGCTCTTTTATATGATTTTTGGGACTAACCTATTAACCTAGAGCCCAGTGCCAGTTTCTGTTTTTCCTTGTTTTTGAGTTTTATAGAAAAGGAATACCGAACAGAGTCCAATTGATGTGCCAATTTTTGATGATTTTTTATGGACCAAAAGAAGCCCCTGGAGTAAAACAATTAGGGCAGAAGAGTACCGAGCCGTCCACGAGGGTGGAGGGCGAGCCCACCCCCTGGGCGCGCCCCCTATCTCGTGGATGACTCGGAGACCCCCCTGACGTGAGACCTACGCCAAAAATTCCTATAAATACAGAAACCACTAGAAAGAAACCTAGATCGGGAGCTCCGCCGCCGCAAGCCTCTGTAGCCACCAAAAACCAATCGGGACCCTGTTCCGGCACCCTGCCAGAGGGGGGGGATCCATCACCAGTGGCCATCTTCATCATCCCGGCGCTCTCCATGACGAGGAGGGAGTAGTTCACCCTCGGGGCTGAGGGTATGTACCAGTAGCTATGTGTTTGATCTCTCTCTCGTGTTCTTGATTCGGCACGATCTTGATGTATCACGAGCATTGCTATTATAGTTGGATCTTATGATGTTTCTCCCCCTCTACTCTCTTGTAATGGATTGAGTTTTCCCTTTGAAGTTATCTTATCGGATCGAGTCTTTAAGGATTTGAGAACACTTGATGTATGTCTTGCATGTGCTTATCTGTGGTGACAATGGGATATTTATGTGATCTACTTGATGTATGTTTTGGTGATCAACTTGCGGGTTCAGTGAACTTGTGAACTTATGCATAGGGGTTGGCACACGTTTTAGTCTTGACTCTCCGGTAGAAACTTTGGGGCACTCTTTGAAGTTCTTTGTGTTGGTTGAATAGATGAATCTAAGATTGTGTGATGCATATCGTATAATCATGCCCACGGATACTTGAGGTGACATTGGAGTATCTAGGTGACATTAGGGTTTTGGTTGATTTGTGTCTTAAGGTGTTATTCTAGTACGAACTCTAGGATAGATCGAACGGAAAGAATAGCTTTGTGTTATTTTACTACGACTCTTGAATAGATCGATCAGAAAGGATAACTTTGAGGTGGTTTCATACCCTACAATAATCTCTTCGTTTGTTCTCTGCTATTAGTGACTTTGGAGTAACTCTTTGTTGCATGTTGAGGGATTGTTATATGATCCAATTATGTTATTATTGTTGAGAGAACTTGCACTAGTGAAAGTATGAACCCTAGGCCTTGTTTCACCACATTGCAATACCGTTTGTGCTCACTTTGATCATTAGTTACCTTGATGTTTTTATATTTTCAGATTACAAAAACCTATATCTACCATCCATATTGCACTTGTATCACCATCTCTTCGCCAAACTAGTGCACCTATACAATTTACCATTGTATTGGGTGTGTTTGGGACACAAGAGACTCTTCGTTATTTGGTTGCAGGGTTGTTTGAGAGAGACCATCTTCATCCTACGCCTCCCACGGATTGATAAACCTTAGGTCATCCACTTGAGGGAAATTTGCTACTGTCCTACAAACCTCTGCACTTGGAGGCCCAACAACGGCTACAAGAAGAAGGTTGCGTAGTAGACATCACCGGGTTATATCTCTGGCCGGGTCATACCGCGGGATATATCCCCGACATTAGCCCCCAGTTTAATTTGGATTTATCCATGTTAAACTGATCCTGTAAAACAAAACACAAGAACAAATTTGACTGATTGTCCTCCGGGTTAAAAAGTTCTTGTAAGCTGGCACCTCAACATCCTTAAGTCCTTGTCATTTCCTTCTTCTAGAAAATCCGGGTCAATAGGCCAGCTTCATACTCAATTTGCTGACGTTGGTTTTTCACAGAGAAATATTGTGAAGAATAATCCATTTGATTCAACTCCCAATGCTTAACAAAAAATATTGGTCTTGAAATACTCATCTGATTTTCAGCCTCCCTTATATGGATATCACTTGTAGCCCCCAAGTCTTAAGAAGGGAGCGTAGTAACAGCTTGTTCATCTCAGTCACTAGTCATAAACTGAATATTCCACATATGTAGCCCCCAAGTGCCGGGTTGTCATGCTTGCAGCAACCTGGGACTTGTTATTACCTTATACTCATGAAAACTTCAACCAGTATAGCCCCAAGGGCCGGGTCATTATGAAATAATGAGCAGGGTCTTTATAGATATGATTATGTAGACTTAAACAACAGCGTGTAGCCCCCAAGGGCCAGCTTAGTAAGACAACATAGTTGGGACTTTATATATACTTCGTTGAAAATAATATCATATGATGAATCTGTTGGTAATCGTAGCATAATTTTAAAATTTTCCTACGCTCACCAAGATGCATCTATGGAGTCTACTAGCAACGAGGGGAAAGGAGTGCATCTACATACCCTTGTAGATCGCGAGCGGAAGCGTTCCAATGAACGTGGATGACGGAGTCGTACTCGCCGTGATCCAAATCACCGATGACCGAGTGCCGAACGGACGGCACCTCCGCGTTCAACACACGTACGGTGCAGCGACGTCTCCTCCTTCTTGATCCAACAAGGGGGGAGGAGAGGTTGATGGAGATCCAACAGCACGACGGCGTGGTGGTGGATGTAGCGGGTCTCCGGCAGGGCTTCGCCAAGCTTCTGCGAGAGAGAGAGGTGTTGCAGGGGAGGACGGCAGCGCCCAAGGCTGTAGTATGCTGCCCTCCCTCCCCCCCCACTATTTATAGGACCCCTGGGGGGGCGCCAGCCCTTGGAAGATCAGATCTCCAAGGGGGGCGGCGGCCAAGTGGGGGGGAAGGGGTGCCTTGCCCCCCAAGGCAAGGGGGAAGCTCCCCCTAGGGTTCCCAACCCTAGGCGCATGGGGGGAGGCCCAAGGGGGGCGCCCCAGCCCACTAAGGGCTGGTTCCCTTCCACTTTCAGCCCACGGGGCCCTCCGGGATAGGTGGCCCCACCCGGTGGACCCCCGAGACCCTTCCGGTGGTCCCCGTACAATACCGGTAACCCCCGAAACTTTCCCGGTGGCCGAAACTTGACTTCCTATATATAATTCTTCACCTCCGGACCATTCCGGAACCTCTCGTGACGTCCGGGATCTCATCCGGGACTCCGAACAACTTTCGGGTTTCCGCATACATATATCTCTACAACCCTAGCGTCACCGGACCTTAAGTGTGTAGACCCTACGGGTTCGGGAGACATGCAGACATGACCGAGACGCCTCTCCGGTCAATAACCAACAGCCGGATCTGGATACCCATGTTGGCTCCCACAGGTTCCACGATGATCTCATCGGATGAACCACGGTGTCGAGGATTCAATCAATCCGTATGCAATTCCCTTTGTCAATCGGTATGTTACTTGCCCGAGATTCGATCGTCGGTATCCCAATACCTTGTTCAATCTCGTTACCGGCAAGTCTCTTTACTCGTACCGCAATGCATGATCCCGTGACTAACGCCTTAGTCACATTGAGCTCATTATGATGATGCATTACCGAGTGGGCCCAGAGATACCTCTCCGTCACACGGAGTGACAAATCCCAGTCTCGATCCGTGCCAACCCAACAGACACTTTCGGAGATACCCGTAGTGCACCTTTATAGTCACCCAGTTACGTTGTGACGTTTGGCACACCCAAAGCACTCCTACGGTATCCGGGAGTTGCACGATCTCATGGTCTAAGGAAAAGATACTTGACATTGGAAAAGCTCTAGCAAACGAAACTACACGATCTTTTCTGCTATGCTTAGGATTGGGTCTTGTCCATCACATCATTCTCCTAATGATGTGATCCCGTTATCAATGACATCCAATGTCCATAGTCAGGAAACCATGACTATCTGTTGATCAACGAGCTAGTCAATTAGAGGCTTACTAGGGACAGGTTGTGGTCTATGTATTCACACATGTATTACGATTTCCGGACAATACAATTATAGCATGAATAATAGACAATTACCATGAACAAAGAAATATAATAATAACCATTTATTATTGCCTCTAGGGCATATTTCCAACAGTCTCCCACTTGCACTAGAGTCAATAATCTAGTTCACATCACCATGTGATTAACACTCACTGGTCACATCACCATGTGACCAACATCTAAAGAGTTTACTAGAGTCAACAATCTAGTTCACATCACTATGTGATTATCACTCAATGTGTTCTGGTTTGGTCATGTTATGCTTGTGAGAGAGGTTATTAGTCAACGGGTTTGAACCTTTCAGAACCGTGTGCTTTACGAATATCTATGTCATCTTGTGGATGCTACCACGCGCTATTTGGAGCCATTTCAAATAATTGCTCTACTATACGAATCCGGTTTACTACTCAGAGTCATCCGGATTAGTGTCAAAGTTTGCATCGACATAACCCTTTACGACGAACTCCTTTCCACCTCCATAATCGAGAAAATTCCTTAATCCACTAGGTACTAAGGATAAGTTCGACCGCTGTCATGAGATCCTTTCCCGGATCACCATTGTACCCTCTTGACCAACTCATGGCAAGGCACACTACATGTGCGGTACACAGCATAGCATACTATAGAGCCTATGTCTAAAGCATAGGGGACGACCTTCGTCCTTTCTCTATCTTCCGCTGTGGTCAGGTCTTGAGTCTCACTCAATACTCACACCTTGTAACACAGCCAAGAACTCCTTCTTTGCTGATCTATTTTGAACTCTTTCAAAATCATGTCAAGGTGTGCTGTATTTTGAAAGTAACATCAGGCGTCTTGATCTATCTCTATGGATCTTGATGCCCAATATGTAAGCAGCTTTATCCAGGTCTTCCTTTGAAAAACTCCTTTCAAACAACCCTTTATGCTTTCCAGAAATTTTACATCATTTCGGATCAACAATATGTCATTCACATATACTTATCAGAAATGTTGTAGCGCTCCCACTCACTTTATTGTAAATACAAGTTTCTAACAAACTTTGTATAAACCCAAAAACTTTGATCACTCCATCAAAGCGTATATTCTGACTCCGAGATGCTTGCTCTAATCCATGGAAGGATCGCTGGAGCTAGCATACCTTTTAGCATCCTTAGGATCGATAAAACCTTTCTGATTGTATCACATACAACCTTTCCTTACGTAAACTGGTAAGGAAACTTGTTTTGACATCCATCTGCCAGATTTCATAAATGTAGCTAATGCTAACATGATTCCGACGGACCTAAGCATCGCTACGGATGAGAAAAACTCATCGTAGTCAACTCCTTGAACTTGTGAAAATACTCTTTGCCACAAGTCGAGCTTCATAGACGGTAACATTACCGTCCATGTCCGTCTTCTTCTTAAAGATCCATTTATCTCAATGGCTTGCCGATCATCGGGCAAGTTCACCAAAGTCCATGCTTTGTTCTGATACATGGATTCTATGTCGGATTTCATGGCCTCGAGCCATGTGTCAGAATATGGGCCCACCATCGCTTCTCCATAGCTCGTAGGTTCATTGTTGTCCAGCAACATGACTTCCAAGACAGGATCACGCATTACTCTGAAGTAGTGCGCATCCTCGTCGTCCTACGAGGTTTGGTAGTGACTTGATCCGAAGTTTCATGATCACTATCATAAGCTTCCACTTCAATTGGTGTAGGTGCCACAGGAACAACTTCCCGTGCCCTGCTACACACTAGTTGAAGCGACGGTTCAATAACCTTATCAAGTCTCCACCATCCTCCCACTCTATTCTTTCGAGAGAAACTTTTCCTCGAGAAAGGACTCGTTTCTAGAAGCAATTACTTTTGCTTCCAGATCTGAAATAGGAGGTATACCCAACTGTTTTTGGGTATTCTATGAAGATGCATTTATCCGCTTTGGGTTCGAGCTTATCAGCCTGAAACTTTTTCACATAAGCATCGCAGCCCCAAACTTTTAAGAAACGACAACTTAGGTTTCTATAAACGGTGTCGTCTCAACGGATTTGCGTGGTGCCGCTTTTAAAGTGAATGCGGTTGTCTCTAATGCCTAACCCATAAACGATAGTGGTAATTTGATAAGAAACATCATGGTATGCACCATATGCAATAGGGTGCAGTTATGATGTTCGGACACACCATCACACTATGGTGTTCCAGGCGGTATTAATTGTGAAACACTTTCCACAATGTCTCAATTGTGCGCCAAACTCGTATCTCAGATACTCATCTCTATGATCATATCACAGACATTTTATCCTCTTGTCACGACGATCTTCAACTTCACTCTGAAATTACTTGAACCTTTCAATAATTCAGACTAGTGTTTCATCAAGTAAATACATTCAACATCTACTCAAATCATCTGTGAAGTAAGAACATAAGATATCCACTGCATGCCTCAGCACTCATTGGACTGCGTACATCAAAAATGTATTACTTCCAATAAGTTGCTCTCTTGTTCCATCTTACTGAAAACGAGGCCTTACAGTCATCTTGCCCATGTGGTATGATTTGCATGTCTCAAGTGATTCATAATCAAGTGAGTCCAAACGATTCATCTGTATGGATTTTCTTCATGCATATATACCAATAGACATGGTTCGCATGTCTCAATCTTTTCAAAAACGAGTGAGTCCAAAGATCCACCTACATGGAGCTTCTTCATGCGTTCTACACCAATATGACTCAAGTGGCAGTGCCACAAGTATGTGGTACTATCATTACTATCTTATATCTTTTGGCATGAACATGTGTATCACTACGATCGAGATTCATTTTAGGTGCAAGACCATTGAAGGTATTATTCAAGTAAACAGAGTAACCATTATTCTCCTTAAATGAATAACCGTTTTGCGGTAAACATAATCCAATCATGTTCAACGCAAACACCAAATCTCGATGGTAGAGGGAGCATGCGATGCTTGATCACATCAACCTTGGAAACACTTCCAACACATATCGTCATCTCACCTTTAGCTAGTCTCCATTTATTCCGCAGCTTTTATTTCAAGTTACTAACACTTAGCAACCGAACCGGTATCTAATACCCTGGTGCTGCTAGGAGTACTAGTAAAGTACACATTCATATAACGTATATCCAATATACTTCTGTTGACCTTGCCTGCCTTCTCCTCTACCAAGTATCTAGGGTAGTACTGCTTCAGTGACCGTTCCTCTCATTACAGAAGCACTTAGTCTCGGGTTTGGGTTCAACCTTGGGATTCTTCACTAGAGCAGCAAACGACTTGTTGTTTCATGAAGTATCCCTTTTGCCCTTGCCCTTCTTAAACTAGTGGTTTTACTAACCATCAACAATTGATGCTCCTTCTTGATTTCCACTCTCGCGGTGTCAAACATCGCGAATAGCTCAAGGATCATCATAACTATCCTTGATATGTTATAGTTCATCACGAAGCTCTACTAGCTTGGTGGCAGTGACTATGGAGAACTATCACTATCTCATCTGGGAGATTAACTCCCACTCGATTCAAGCGATTGTGGCACTCAGACAATCTGTGCACATCTCAACGATTGAGCTTTTCTCCCTTAGTTTGCAGGCTTAAGAAACTTGTCAGAGGTCTCATACCTCTTGACGTGGGCACTAGTCTGAAATCCCAATTTCAGTCTTCGGAACATCTCACATGTTCTGCGTCGTTTCAAAAAACGTCTTTGGTGCCACAATTCTAAACCGCACTGAACTATCACGTATTCATCAAAACGTGTATGTCAGATGTTTCGTAACATCTACAGACGACGCTGAGGTTCAGCACACCGGGCGGTGCATTAAGGACACAAGCCTTCTGTGCAGCAATGAGGACAATCCTCAATTTACGGACCCAGTCCGCATAATTGCTACTACCAACTTTCAACTAAATTTTCTCTAGGAACATATCTTAACCAGTAGAACTAAAGCGCAAGCTATGACATAATTTGCAAATACCTTTTTGACTATGTTCATGATAATGAAGTTCATCTGATTATGAACTCCCACTCAGATAGACATCCCTCTAGTCATCTAAGTGAAACATGATCCGAGTTTAACTAGGCCGTGTCCAATCATCACGTGAGACAGACTAGTCAAGATCGGTAAACATCTCCATGTTGATCGTATCTTCTATACGACTCATGCTCGACCTTTCGGTCCTCCGTGTTCCGAGGCCATGTCTGTACATGCTAGGCTCGTCAAGTCAACCTAAGTGTATTGCGTGTGTTCCGAGGCCATGTCTGTACATGCTAGGCTCGTCAACACCCGTTGTATTCGAACGTTAGAATCTATCACACCCGATCATCACGTGGTGCTTCGAAACAACGAACCTTCGCAACGGTGCACAGTTAGGGTGAACACTTTCTTGAAATTATTATAAGGTATCATCTTACTTACTACCGTCGTTCTAAGCAAATAAGATGCAAAAACATGATAAACATCACATGCAATCAAATAGTGACATGATATGGCCAATATCATCATGCTCCTTTGATCTCCATCTTCGGGGCACCATGATCATCTTCTTCACCGGCATGACACCATGATCTCCATCATTGTGTCTTCATGAAGTCGTTACGCCAACGATTACTTCTACTTCTATGGCTAACTCGTTTAGCAACAAAGTAAAGTAATTTACATGGAGTTATTCAATGACATGCAGGTCATGCAAAATAATAAAGACAACTCCTATGGCTCCTGCCGGTTGTCATACTCATCGACATGCAAGTCGTGATTCCTATTACAAGAATGTGATCAATCTCATACATCACATATATCATTCATCACATCTTCTGGCCATATCACATCACATAGCACTTGCTGCAAACACAAGTTAGACGTCCTCTAATTGTTGTTGCATGTTTTTTACGTGATTTGTAGGTTTCTAGCAAGAACGTTTCTTACCTACGTATGACCACAACGTGATTTGCCTATTTCTATTTACCCTTCATAAGGACCCTTTTCATCGAATCCGTTCCGACTAAAGTAGGAGAGACAGACACCCGCTAGCCACCTTATGCATCTAGTGCATGTCAGTCGGTGGAACCTGTCTCACGTAAGAGTACGTGTAAGGTCGGTCCGGGCCGCTTCATCCTACAATGCCGCCGAAACAAGAAAAGACTAGTAGCGGCAAGAAGAATTGGCAAACTCAATGCCCACAACTACTTTGTGTTCTACTCGTGTATAGTAACTACGCATAGACCTGGCTCATGATGCCACTGTTGGTAATCGTAGCATAATTTTAAAATTTTCCTACGCTCACCAAGATGCATCTATGGAGTCTACTAGCAACGAGGGGAAAGGAGTGCATCTACATACCCTTGTAGATCGCGAGCGGAAGCGTTCCAATGAACGTGGATGACGGAGTCGTACTCGCCGTGATCCAAATCACCGATGACCGAGTGCCGAACGGACGGCACCTCCGCGTTCAACACACGTACGGTGCAGCGACGTCTCCTCCTTCTTGATCCAGCAAGGGGGGAGGAGAGGTTGATGGAGATCCAACAGCACGACGGCGTGGTGGTGGATGTAGCGGGTCTCCGGCAGGGCTTCGCCAAGCTTCTGCGAGAGAGAGAGGTGTTGCAGGGGAGGAGGGAGGCGCCCAAGGCTGTAGTATGCTGCCCTCCCTCCCCCCCACTATTTATAGGACCCCTGGGGGGCGCCAGCCCTTAGGAGATCAGATCTCCAAGGGGGGCGGCGGCCAAGTGGGGGGGAAGGGGTGCCTTGCCCCCCAAGGCAAGGGGGAAGCTCCCCCCTAGGGTTCCCAACCCTAGGCGCATGGGGGGAGGCCCAAGGGGGGCGCCACAGCCCACTAAGGGCTGGTTCCCTTCCACTTTCAGCCCACGGGGCCCTCCGGGATAGGTGGCCCCACCCGGTGGACCCCCGGGACCCTTCCGGTGGTCCTGGTACAATACCGGTAACCCCCGAAACTTTCCCGGTGGCCGAAACTTGACTTCCTATATATAATTCTTCACCTCCGGACCATTCCGGAACCTCTCGTGACGTCCGGGATCTCATCCGGGACTCCGAACAACTTTCGGGTTTCCGCATACATATATCTCTACAACCCTAGCGTCACCGGACCTTAAGTGTGTAGACCCTACGGGTTCGCGAGACATGCAGACATGACCGAGACGCCTCTCCAGTCAATAACCAACAGCGGGATCTGGATACCCATGTTGGCTCCCACATGTTCCACGATGATCTCATCGGATGAACCACGGTGTCGAGGATTCAATCAATCCGTATGCAATTCCCTTTGTCAATCGGTATGTTACTTGCCCGAGATTCGATCGTCGGTATCCCAATACCTTGTTCAATCTCGTTACCGGCAAGTCTCTTTACTCGTACCGCAATGCATGATCCCGTGACTAACGCCTTAGTCACATTGAGCTCATTATGATGATGCATTACCGAGTGGGCCCAGAGATACCTCTCCGTCACACGGAGTGACAAATCCCAGTCTCGATCCGTGCCAACCCAACAGACACTTTCGGAGATACCCGTAGTGCACCTTTATAGTCACCCAGTTACGTTGTGACGTTTGGCACACCCAAAGCACTCCTACGGTATCCGGGAGTTGCACGATCTCATGGTCTAAGGAAAAGATACTTGACATTGGAAAAGCTCTAGCAAACGAAACTACACGATCTTTTCTGCTATGCTTAGGATTGGGTCTTGTCCATCACATCATTCTCCTAATGATGTGATCCCGTTATCAATGACATCCAATGTCCATAGTCAGGAAACCATGACTATCTGTTGATCAACGAGCTAGTCAATTAGAGGCTTACTAGGGACAGGTTGTGGTCTATGTATTCACACATGTATTACGATTTCCGGACAATACAATTATAGCATGAATAATAGACAATTACCATGAACAAATAAATATAATAATAACCATTTATTATTGCCTCTAGGGCATATTTCCAACAGTCTCCCACTTGCACTAGAGTCAATAATCTAGTTCACATCACCATGTGATTAACACTCACTGATCACATCGCCATGTGACCAACATCTAAAGAGTTTACTAGAGTCAACAATCTAGTTCACATCACTATGTGATTATCACTCAATGTGTTCTGGTTTGGTCATGTTATGCTTGTGAGAGAGGTTATTAGTCAACGGGTCTGAACCTTTCAGAACCGTGTGCTTTACGAATATCTATGTCATCTTGTGGATGCTACCACGCGCTATTTGGAGCCATTTCAAATAATTGCTCTACTATACGAATCCGGTTTACTACTCAGAGTCATCCGGATTAGTGTCAAAGTTCGCATCGACGTAACCCTTTACGACGAACTCCTTTCCACCTCCATAATCGAGAAAATTCCTTAATCCACTAGGTACTAAGGATAAATTCGACCGCTGTCATGAGATCCTTTCCCGGATCACCATTGTACCCTCTTGACCAACTCATGGCAAGGCACACTACATGTGTGGTACACAGCATAGCATACTATAGAGCCTATGTCTAAAGCATAGGAGACGACCTTCGTCCTTTCTCTATCTTCCGCTGTGGTCAGGTCTTGAGTCTCACTCAATACTCACACCTTGTAACACAGCCAAGAACTCCTTCTTTGCTGATCTATTTTGAACTCTTTCAAAATCATGTCAAGGTGTGCTGTATTTTGAAAGTAACATCAGGCGTCTTGATCTATCTCTATGGATCTTGATGCCCAATATGTAAGCAGCTTTATCCATGTCTTCCTTTGAAAAACTCCTTTCAAACAACCCTTTATGCTTTCCAGAAATTTTACATCATTTCGGATCAACAATATGTCATTCACATATACTTATCAGAAATGTTGTAGCGCTCCCACTCACTTTATTGTAAATACAAGTTTCTAACAAACTTTGTATAAACCCAAAAACTTTGATCACTCCATCAAAGCGTATATTCTGACTCCGAGATGCTTGCTCTAATCCATGGAAGGATCGCTGGAGCTAGCATACCTTTTAGCATCCTTAGGATCGACAAAACCTTTCTGATTGTATCACATACAACCTTTCCTTATGTAAACTGGTAAGGAAACTTGTTTTGACATCCATCTGCCAGATTTCATAAATGTAGCTAATGCTAACATGATTCCGACGGACCTAAGCATCGCTACGGATGAGAAAAACTCATCGTAGTCAACTCCTTGAACTTGTGAAAATACTCTTTGCCACAAGTCGAGCTTCATAGACGGCAACATTACCGTCCATGTCCGTCTTCTTCTTAAAGATCCATTTATCTCAATGGCTTGCCGATCATCGGGCAAGTTCACCAAAGTCCATGCTTTGTTCTGATACATGGATTCTATCTCGGATTTCATGGCCTCGAGCCATGCGTCGGAATATGGGCCCACCATCGCTTCTCCATAGCTCGTAGGTTCATTGTTGTCCAGCAACATGACTTCCAAGACAGGATCACGCATTACTCTGAAGTAGTGCGCATCCTCGTCGTCCTACGAGGTTTGGTAGTGACTTGATCCGAAGTTTCATGATCACTATCATAAGCTTCCACTTCAATTGGTGTAGGTGCCACAGGAACAACTTCCTGTGCCCTGCTACACACTAGTTGAAGCGACGGTTCAATAACCTTATCAAGTCTCCACCATCCTCCCACTCAATTCTTTCGAGAGAAACTTTTCCTCGAGAAAGGACTCGTTTCTAGAAGCAATTACTTTTGCTTCCAGATCTGAAATAGGAGGTATACCCAACTGTTTTTGGGTATTCTATGAAGATGCATTTATCCGCTTTGGGTTCGAGCTTATCAGCCTGAAACTTTTTCACATAAGCATCGCAGCCCCAAACTTTTAAGAAACGACAACTTAGGTTTCTATAAACGGTGTCGTCTCAACGGATTTGCGTGGTGCCCCTTTTAAAGTGAATGCGGTTGTCTCTAATGCCTAACCCATAAACGATAGTGGTAATTTGATAAGAAACATCATGGTATGCACCATATGCAATAGGGTGCAGTTATGATGTTCGGACACACCATCACACTATGGTGTTCCAGGCGGTATTAATTGTGAAACACTTTCCACAATGTCTCAATTGTGCGCCAAACTCGTATCTCAGATACTCATCTCTATGATCATATCACAGACATTTTATCCTCTTGTCACGACGATCTTCAACTTCACTCTGAAATTACTTGAACCTTTCAATAATTCAGACTAGTGTTTCATCAAGTAAATACATTCAGCATCTACTCAAATCATCTGTGAAGTAAGAACATAAGATATCCACTGCATGCCTCAGCACTCATTGGACTGCGTACATCAAAAATGTAATGATGATGCTATGTATGATGCAATATATGATGATGTATGTGTATGATGACAGAATACTTCAATGAAACTAGCCTGAGCCACTGGAAGGTACGTGCTTTCCGTGAGCCGGCACTCACAGTACCCAATCGACATTTGAACCCAGATAAGTTCAGGTCTTATTTAAAGATAAACTTATCAGGAGTACGCGGGTCAGAGTAGCAGCATGCATCACGGGCCGATTTATCCAAGTTTCAAGGAAGGCGGCTTATGAAGCATGTATCTATCCTCACTATCTGTAAGCCGTGCTCTCGCATGACAAACCGGCGTTTTAACCTTAACAAGCTCAAATCTTTGGTCGAATACGCCATAAAGATTGATCGTTAAGAGTTCGGCGGGTCAATCAGGATGACCTGATGGAGTTGAAGCAGCTGGTATATAGGTAGGATGCCCCGGAAAGGTTATGTCCTCTTTGGTCGAATACGCCTATGTTTGAACAAGATAACCTGGAAACTTTGGTGAATACACCTGGTGTTCCAAGCCAGTCAAGTGGGTAGTGACGCTATGTTCTCTCTGGTCGAATATGCCTATGTTTGAACAGGAAGCCCCCAAGTGACATAATTATGAGTTGTGCTCGTCGGGTACCTTTCTTTGAGCTGTGCTGTGCATCAAACACTCTTTGGTCCCTGTAACTCGGGCATCAAGCCTCCAAGTTATTTGTAATAAGGCGTGTAAGCCGGATCGGATACCCATGTTTGAACTGTGCATCATGGCAACAAATTCTCTTTGGCAACCTTTAATTTTTCTGAGAACTTGAACTTTGCGAGAGATAATATTCTTCTTGAGCCCGAATTTTAAACCGGATTTGAGAGCTTCAGAGCTTTGTGGGAGAACAGATTGCCCTTGAACCGGATTTTAAACCGGTATTCTTCATTTTGAACCGGAAATTTTCTGACGGCCTTTAAATTTTCATCAATATATCAGTAGCCCCCGGGACCGGGTTATCTTCCCCTTCAACGTCTTGGGGTTCTTGAATTTGCTGATACTGTTTAAGACTTCGCTGAGTCATATCATTGTAGCCCCCGAGTCTTAAGATGACTCGAGGAGTTGGCTTGAGACTCTCCATACTTGACCGTGATATGAACCGGCATATATTTGAACAGCGGAAAGCTGTAATATGTTGAAGCTGGAGGTAAGGTGG
This sequence comes from Aegilops tauschii subsp. strangulata, assembly GCF_002575655.3. Classification (NCBI taxonomy): domain Eukaryota; kingdom Viridiplantae; phylum Streptophyta; class Magnoliopsida; order Poales; family Poaceae; genus Aegilops; species Aegilops tauschii. The sequence goes on along the minus strand of NC_053039.3, from coordinate 390,523,052 downwards.
CGAGTTGATGATCTTCGCAACACTCATTGTATATCCCAGCATGAGTTATTCAACAAACTCCGTGACATAACGGTCACCTTTGTTGTTGACAATTTTGTCCTGCACATGAAAATATATAGACCAAAGTAATTGTTCTTTGACAAAAACAATATGCGGTAATAAAATAGACTTTAGACGGATATCACCTGATTTATTCGGACGATAGATGATCGTATGATCATGGGCTGTAAGTGCTAGTTGCTTTTGCCTCTGTTTTCTTGTGAGAAAGTGGAGAAGGCAGTGCATAGTATTTTTTTCTTTGATCTTCTGGCTGATTTGACCGCCACAGTAGCATAGTATTTTTCTTTGATCTTTTGTTCGTTTCCAACATCAGTCTTGAGACTACGGGAGCCCATCATGGCTATTGCTGCAGCCCGTCGCATGTCCAACGCCAGCATGACCCGGGCGGCGCCAGTGCCGTGGTTACTGCGCAGCCGACTTGATGAGGGACCGTGGCATCAGAGGCGACTGCTCTGGGTGGCTCACACCGGACGTGCGGCAGCTTAGAATAAGGCCGACCGGATCACGGGTCTCTTGTTTTTTTAAATTTAACCAACGTCTGCAGCTTTAAGAGGCAGACCGGCAGCTGTTAGCGATGTGAAGCAGTGCCGGCTTGCGGCAGAGACTCCAGTGGGCGCCGGCTCACAGTAGCAGCGACCAGCCCGGAACAAAGAATGGGTGAGGGCGACTCGCGAGCAGAGGTTATGCAGGGCGGCTCAGCGATGCAGGGCCGCAGCAAAAGCGGAGAGCAGCGGCGGCTCAATGGGGGTGCCGGTCGGGTCACGCCCTTGGCGGTCTTCAAGGAAAGGGCACCGGCGGAACAGAGCCCGTTACACTACAACGGCGGCTCTCCTGGGAGGAGGAACAACGCACTGGTGGATCAAGAACAATAGGGCGGCTCGTCACGTGATAGGAGCGGCTCAACACAGCCACAGCGGTTCTTCCAGGGAGATGATGTGGATGCTGGTGAAGATGTCTTGCAATTTGGCCGCATGGTTTTGAATGCATGTGTGCAGAAGGTGACTTGCAAATTGACAACAGTAGCGTAGCGGACGTTTGCTTCCATCTTGGCAGATTGCACACGAGCCGATCACCACTGCTACGTACGATTTTAATCAGTTGCAGGAAACCTATTAGTCTTGGCGACTTAAGGTTGGCTCAGAGGCGGCTCACGATGACTCAAACAGCGGAGGCAACCTACATCGGAGGTGAGGCCATAGCTGTGAAGGCGATGCTAGCAAGTGGATCCATGGCGACAGAGGTGGGCCGGTGACGATTTGTCCGCTGTTGAATTGGTCGCCGGTGACTTGACGCAGCGAGTTTGGCGCCGGTGACTTGATACAGTTGTTGGAGAGCACTAACGACGAGCCCGTCTGAAGTGGCGGCTTAACAGGTGTAGCAGAATCGCGGAGCGGCCACTACGGTAGCTTGAAACGAGGCAATAATGAGGGTCAGTGCAGCGTTGAACCGACATGTGCGGGAGCTGTGGGCTCAAACCAGAAAGGCCATGACGATGACTTAGCTGTGACTTGTGTCGGGTGGTTGGTGCGACATATGCCAAGGGATGGCTTATCATTGTGGGAGCCAATGAAACGTTGCCGGTGCCCGGAAACGGGATGAGGCGAAGACATGCACGCCGGCGAATCTTACCCAGGTTCGGGGCTCTCCGAGGAGATAACACCCCTAGTCCTGCTCTGCGGGGTCTCCGCATGATCACTAGATTGATAAAGGGTAGCTACAATCACTCCTAGAGCTGTTGAGATCAAGGGAGAAGAAGAAGGCTAGCTCTTGCTTCTCTCTATCTATGGTGTGTGTGCTATGCGTGGGTGCGAACCTAGAAGCGAACCCTTTGCATGGGTGCTCCGGGGGGTTTATATAGGCCTCCTCCCGGGGGTACAATGGTAATCCGACTGGGAACTGGTCCCAGCCGTCAGAGTCTACGCTCGCGGGCTTCTCCGCCGGCTGGTGGGTCCCGCCGGCTGCCGGCTACTTGGTCGATAGGCCGGTCCCACCGCCTAGGGTTTTGTCGGCGGCTGCTTACTGTAGCCGCGCCTCTGATGATGAGGGCTTAGACGAGGTGAGCGTGGCTATAGTGGGCCGCCTCAGGGGCTATCACTGTAGCCTCACCTCGTCTTGTCTCCTTAATGGGGCTCCTGCTTCGAGGAAGGGAGTAGCCGGCTTCTGGAGGCCGGCTATACTCTTGGCCGACTAGGAAAAGCCGGGCCGCCTTCACGCCTCTCTCTGGCTGAAGGGGCCCGCAGTCCTTGGGCCGTACAGGAGTGGGTCATGGATGGCGTCGAGGCTAGCGTGGCTACAGTGCCGAGCCGCACGGGAGACGTCTCTCCCGCACAGCCTCCTGTAGCCATGCCCGCCTTGGGCTTCGGGGGTCATGGGCCGCACTGTGGCCACACCCCGTCACGTCACCGTTATGGAGGGGTGGTTGTGATCTTGGCCGGCTCCTAGGAGTCGGCGTCCTTCCTGGTCGGCTTCTTGGAGTCGGCCACCCCGTAGTCGTCCTGGGGAGGAGTCGGTGAGGCTGGGTCGCCTTCCGGGAGTCGGCTTTAGTGGTAGCCGGCCAGGGAAGGCGGCCCAAATGCTTGGAGTGCTTGAAGGCCCAAAGGCCTGATAAATTTTTCGAAGAGCCAGGGGTAGTCGGTACGGCTACCCGTGGCCATTTACTCCGACAGTAGTCCCCGAAGCTGATTGGGCTTCGAGGTGGAGTGGGGTTCAAGAAGCTCGATCAGCTTCCTATCGTGACAAGCCGGCAGCTGGGAGCCGGCCTTGGTCAGGCGCGCCGCCTTAGTCGAATTCTTCTGGAGTCGGGGGGCGGGAACCCGCAGGCACGTGCACCGGGCCGCGGGCCGGCCTCGGGCCGTTGGTGTGCCACGTGGCCGGAAAGCCTGCCAGCCCATGCGCGTGACGGGACGTCGCCGCAGGGAGGGGGCCCGCCACGTCCGCGCCCCGGCCCAGGCGCGGATCCTTTGTATCCCGAAACCGCCCGCACGTTCCGTGCGGCAGTTTCGGCTCGCACTTATGCGTAATAAACGCGAGACGTGGGGGGAGTGGGCGCAGTTAATCCCACGTCTCCCCCCACGTCCGGCCTCTTCGGCCGCGTGAGGCTATAAGTAGGGGGAGGTGGAGGGTGGCAGGCCCTCGCACGCTCCTCCTACTTCCACCGTCTTCTTGCCTTGCTCGTTCTCGCGACAGCGCTTCGCCGCCGCGCTCTTCCTCCGCATGCTCCTCCGCCGCCGTGCTAGCTTCCGGTATGCCTCCCCACGTAGAGCAGCTTGGCGGGGATTGGGACGGCTCCATCATCCATAACGACCACATCGACTTCCTCCGCGACACCCGGCGTCTGCCCAGCGCGGACAAAGTGGAGGTCCGCCTCGCGGCGGAGAAGGAAATCAGGCCGGCGCCGCGGGAGGGCGAGCGGGTGGTCTTCCGCTCGCACTTCCTGCGCGGCTTTGGCCTGCCAGTGAGCGCCTTCTTCCGCTCCTGGCTGGAATTCTATCAGCTCCAGCCGCACCACCTTACCCCCAACGCGGTGGTGCTGCTGTCGGCCTTCGTCACCCTGTGCGAGGGCTATCTTGGCGTCCTCCCCACCCTCGAGCTCTGGGGGAGTTCTTCCAGTCGAAGCTGGGCACGCGCGTGCGGGGCGTGCCGGCTCAGACCGGCGCCTTCATCGCGTCGCGGAGATCAGGCGCCGACAACCCCTTCCCCATCATCACACTGATCCAATCGGTGAAGAAGTGGCAGAAGTCATACTTCTACGTGCGGAGCATCGCTCCCCGGGGCGACTACCTCAACTTGCCGGCCTACGTAGCCGGCCCACCGGCGGGCAGGCTGCCCCAGTGGTCCTTCCGGGCCGTGACGCTGTCGCAGGGAGGAAACGCCGCCATCGCCCGCCTGCGGGTGCTGGTCCAGTCGGAGGGCCTGACGGGGCCTGACCTCCTGGCCGCGTTCGTCATGCGCCAGGTCCTTCCGCTCCAGAGCCGGCCTCATCTGATCTGTCCGATGAGCGGCCAGCTCGATCCGAGCCGAATGTGCACCAAGGAGATGCCGCAGCACGACGCCGCCGACATGGTGAATTACCTCGCCAACTGCCAACTTTCCGAAGACTGGCAATTCGGCAAGGAGCCATATAGCCGTGCCAATCCTCCGCCTACGGTACGCTCCCCTCATCTCTTTTTCTCTCTCTCTCTCAGCTTTGTCGCCGAGTTCCTCTGGGCCGACTCTAACTCAGTCGGCTTGCTCTTTTGACAGAGTCCTCTGCTTCGGCCGGCCGGCGGGACAGACGTGGAGCGCCGCTTCGTCCCCGACCGGACCGAACACGACCAGGAGGACCCCGACCTGGGGGCGGTCCATATGGAGGATGCCGTCGAGCCGGCCGGTGGCCAAGCCGGCGGCGAAGCAGGCGGCTCCGGGTTCACCGCTACCTTCGACGACTGGCCGGACGAGGATGAAGCCGAAGCCGAAGCCGTCCCACACCGCCAGCCGGCATCCGGACGCGGCGCGGGCTCCTCCGGCGCGCAGCCTGCTCGGGGTAGAGGCCAGAAATGTCGCGCCGCCCAGGGCATGTTCGGCAGCCGGACGAAGAAGCCCAGGGGTGGGGCGGCAGCCACCAGGCGGGAAGAGGCGGCCGCGAAGGCGGCTCGCTTCCGCAAAGTGGTGAAGCAGCCGCAGACTGTGTCGGCGTAAGTTCTCTCTTTCTATGTACTCTCCTTCTTTCTTTTCTTGGGTGGTTCTTGAACCTTCGTCTTCTTTTTCAACGGTCAGAGCTCCGCTGTCACTTGAGCGGGCGGCTGCCGGCTCCGTCGTCGAGTCGCCAGGGGGCTCTGGGAGCACCACCCGCCGCGTAGATCCCCGCGCCGCTCTCCTGGAGGCGACGGAAAGGAACGCGCGGGAGGTGCGGGAGGAGCAGGAAGCGTGGGAGGCGGAGGCACGAAGGGCAGCCGCCGCCCAGGCAGCTCGGGAGGAGGAGGCGGCGAAGGCGCTCGCCGAGGCCGCAGCCAAGGCCCAGGCAGAGGCCGAGGCCGAGGCGGCGGCAGGGGACGCTTTGATGGTCACCCCCCTGCGCACCATGGCGCCAGGGGACGTGGATCCCTCGCCAGCGGGAGCCAGCGGTTCCCAGCCGGGGCTGGGAGGAAGCGGCGACGACGTCATCATCTTGGGGGAGGCGCCGGGGCCGACTCCTCCGACTAGGGCGGCCCAAGGCGGCCAGCCTGAGCCTGCGCCCGCACAGTCGGCGGAGGGCGAGCCGGCCGCGGGAGCTGAGGTGGCGGTCCGGGTTTCGCCAAGTCGGCGTGTAGGGAAGGCCGCGTCGGAGCCGCAGAAGGCTGCGTCGGAGCCACAGCCGGCCGTGGGCTCCAGCTCGTCGGCCCGAGACGCGGAGGCGGCCATCGCTACCTCGGGGTGGACGCCGAGCGGAGGAACAGCCGTGGTGAACGTCGCTGCACAAGACGTCCGGACCCGGTTCCAAAGCCAAGCCGCGGCGCTGAGGCAGTTCACCGACGAATTCCTCGCAACGCGGGCAGCCATCCGGGTTAGCATTCCTATCTTGTTCTTTCTTGATCTTGATTTCTCCTTTTTATCTTGATTTCTCTCGTGGGGGCGCGTCAGCGCACCCACTGGGTGTAGTCCCCGAGTTCCGAGTTGGCTGCTGAGCAGGCGGCTTGGAACTTCTTGGAGATTTTGTCTTTGCTGCTTTTGTTCTCACTTCGGTCTTCTGTCCGTCTTGCAGGACTACCACAACCTCCGAGCGGCCGCCTTCAACTCCCAGGCTCGGGAGCTGACCCAGAAGACCGCCGATCTTACTGAGAGCCGAGGTATGTGACTTGATCTTTATCTCATGTGGGGGCGCTTCAGCGCACCCACTGGGTGTAGTCCCCGAGATTCAGGCCGACTGCTGAGCAGTCGGCTCGGATCTTCCTTGATGATTTCTCATTGTTCTTCTTCTTCTTCTATCTCTGCAGCGGCCAACGCCGGTCTGAGGGCACAGTTGGGGGAGTCCCAGACTGCTCTTCGTGCCAAGGACGCGGAGCTCGCCGCCTTGGTGCAGGAGCGCGACCGCCTGGTCAAGAAGCTGGCCGACCAGGAGGAAGGCCACAAGGCGGCGCTGAAGGCTGCGCAGGATCGCGAAGCTACCCTCCAGGCCGAGTTCGAGACGGAGGCGGCCGGCTGGGCAGAGGCCAGGCAGACTCTGGTCTCCGGCTATGGCCAGATTGAGGATCTAGTTGACGGTAAGTCGTCTACCCCTTCGTCCTTTCTTGCCATCTGCCACTTTGGCTTGTTTTTCTGATTTCGGTGTTTTTCTTTTCTTTTCTCCTTCGCGCAGAGTACTTCCCTGGCTACTCAGCTGCCGCCAACCAGGCCATCGAAGCCCGTCGCCAGGCGAAGAGGCAAGCCGGCTTCGAGATCTCGCCAACCGCCGGCCGCTCGCTGGAAGAACAGCTCCTGGCGATCCAGGCTCGCATCCAGCCGGCTCAGAGGCTGCTCCGCCGGCTTCAGCGCGCGGGATCGCAGGTCTTGGCCGCCCTCTGGCCCGGCCAAGTGGTCCCTCGCACCCCCAGTCTGACCGCCGACTGGCTGGAGGTGGCAGTCGGCCGCTTCGAGGCTGGGAAGGCGTCAGCAGCTCGCTCCGGCGCCAGGCGGGCGCTGGAGTTCGTCAAGGCGTGGTATCCCGGCCTGAACCTGGACCAGCTGGCTACCTGGCGGCAGCAAGCCGACACGGAGCTGGAGCCTGCGTGGCCGGCCATCATTCGGCGGGCTTCAGCGATCGCCGACTACACCGACACCAACGTCTTCGCCCCCGAGGTGGACGACAATGGAGTCGCCAAGCCGGAAGATTGGTTCGGGCTGGACCCGGCGTACGGCGAGGACTCGGTGGAGGAGATCGACTCCAGCGACGAGGGCGAAGAGGAGGAGGAGGAGGGTGAAGACGCCGAGCCGGCTGGCGGAGTAGCCGGCCAGCCTGACCGCGCCTCCAGCACTACGTCGCGTGCGAGTGCGTCTCTTGCCGCGGGAGGTGGTCAAGCCGGGACCAGTTAGGCGGCCACTCCTTCAGCCGGCGAGGCCGCCTTCACCGACCAGCTCGGCTTTCCTGTCGCGCCTTAGTCTTCTTTCTTTTGTTTTCCTGTCTTGTTACTTTTGAACAATGTTTGGTTAAGTCTGCACAATTCCACCCACTGGGTGTATTCAAACTCAAGTCTGTTGCCAGCCTGTGGGCGGCTTTATGTATATAAGTTATGCAATCGGTCTTTCCTTGTACTTTCGCTTTTTGTCCTTCTGCTTTTTTTCCTTTGCCGCCCTCCCTTGGTTGCCTCCTCCCCAGTCAAACAGTTTCTCTGCAATCTGTGGCCGGGGAGTGCCTGGCCGATTGGGGAGGGGGAAGTACTTTTAGCTCTGCCGGACTTCAGCTAAGTTTTTTAGGAAGCCGGCCAGCCGGCTGCTTTGACAGCCGACAGGCATATTTGGAGGCCGTCTCTTTGCTATATAGGTTAGTTGTTCCTTAGCCGTTTTTCATGTGGGCGTCCTTTCTGTCTTCTCTCTTGCTAGTCGGACAGTCAGTTCTTTGAGCTGCGACTTTCAGCAAGAGAGGACTTGGGAGCCGGTGCACTACTTTGCTGACTTCGGGAAGAACTTTGAATATAGCTCAAGGCGGCCAGTCCCCGGGCCGACTAGTCGGACCCGGTGCCGGGCAAGAATTCAAAATGTAATAATACATTCATGGATATGATACTCGTCATTCATAGATAAACAAAAAGGCAGTCCCCGAGTACTGGTCGGGGGGCCTGTTGGTTTGTACTTAATACAAAAGGGGTAGCGTGATACATACTGCTTTTCAGCTGTAAAATCGTCTTAGGAGGTTTGCGTTCCATGGTCGCTCCGACTCCTTGCCGGAGTTGTCTCTCTTGCGTGCTCTTGGTTTTTGCGCGCCGATCAAGTAGTAGGAGTCGTTGCCGAGTGCCTTGCTGACGACGAAAGGGCCTTCCCAAGGGGCCGAGAGCTTGTGCTGGCCGGCTGTTCGCTGGATCAGCCGGAGCACAAGGTCGCCCTCTTGGAAGGATCTTGGCTTGACCTTGCGGTTGTAGTAGCGGCGCAGGCCTTGTTGGTAGATGGCGGACCGGCTGAGGGCTAACAGCCGGCCTTCTTCCAGTAGGTCGACGCCGTCTTCTCTTGCTTCTTTGGCTTCCTCCTCCGTGTACATGGTGATCCGAGGCGAGTCGAACTCGATGTCTGTTGGGATGACAGCCTCGGCACCGTACACAAGGAAGAATGGAGTGAAGCCGGCTGACTTGTTGGGTGTAGTGCACAGACTCCAGAGGACAGCCGGCAGCTCTTCAAGCCAGCAGCCGGCCGATCGCTCCAGTGGTACAACCAGTCGGGGCTTGATGCCGGAGAGGATAAGTCCATTTGCTCGCTCGACCTGGCCGTTTGACTGCGGGTGGGCAACGGACGCTAAGTCCAGTCGGATGCCCTGCATCGCGCAGAAACGTGCCAGTGCGCCTTTGGCGAAGTTCGTGCCATTGTCGGTGATGATGCTGTGCGGCACGCCGTACCGAGTAGTGATTTCGGTGATGAATGTCACGGCAGTCGGCCCGTTCAGCTTCTTAATTGGCTTGGCTTCAATCCACTTTGTGAACTTGTCCACCGCAACGAGTAGATGTGTCAAGCCACCGCGGGCTGTCTTGAAAGGGCCCACCATGTCCAGTCCCCAGACGGCAAAAGGCCAGGTGAGGGGAATGGTCTTGAGGGCAGAAGCCGGCAGGTGTTGTTTGGAACTGAAGACTTGACATCCTCTGCAGCTCTTGACTATTTCTTTAGCATCCTCCAAGGCGGTCGGCCAGAAGAACCCATGGCGGAAAGCCTTGGCCACGAGGGATCTTGAGGCGGCGTGATGGCCGCATTCGCCTTGGTGGATGTCTTTGAGGATTGCCACTCCTTTTTTGGCTCGACGCAACGCTGGAAGACTCCAGTGACGCTGCGCTATACGAGCTCCCTCTTGATTATTGTGCATGCTGCGGCTCGTCGTTGCACTAGTCTTGCTGCGATCTCATCAGCCGGCAGCTCTCTGCTGACTAGGAACTTGAGGATGGGCTGGGCCCATGAGGGAGCTGTGACTTCTTCTGCTGTTAATGTGGCCACCATGACTCGGGTGGGTGGGTTGGGTGTTGCATTGGAGTCGACCACCGCTTCTTGTGTCGTTGCAGTCCCCGGGCCGACTGCTGCAGTCCCCGGGCCGGGTTCTGAAGTCCCTGGGCCGGGTGCGACTACGTCAGTCCCCGGGACAGTCGTCGAAGTCCCCGTGCCGCCTGCGGGATTTCTTGAGCCGGATCCGGCTGTTTCTGGCGCAGGCGGTACGAAGATTGAATCCGACTCTGGAGACGGCTTGATGGACGGCTTGAGGAGGCACTGGAGGGAGACGCCAGTCGGTATGGCTTGTCGGGTGGAGCCGATCCGTGCTAGGGCATCTGCTTGGTCGTTGTCGGCCCTTGGCACGTGAAGGAACTCGCACCCTTCGAAGTATCCGCTCATCTGCTGGACGAGGAAACGGTAGCTCGCCATGTTCGCGTCCTTGGCGTCCCAGTCGCCAGATGATTGCTGGACCACCAAGTCTGAGTCGCCGTAGCACAGGATCCGGTGTATGCCGAGTTCTTTGGCTAGCCGGAGCCCATGTACGAGCGCCTCGTACTCGGCCACGTTGTTGGAGGCGGCGAAGTGGATCTGCAGCGTGTACTTGAGCTTGTCGCCTTTGGGAGAGGTGAGGACGATGCCGGCTCCCAAGCCGGTGCGCATCTTGGACCCGTCAAAGTGCATCCGCCAATGGGTAGAGTCGAGAGCCGGCGGTAAGTACTGGGTCTCGGCCCAGTCGACGAGGAAGTCGGCCAATGCTTGCGACTTGATGGCGGTGCGGGGTTGATAGAAAATCGTGTAGGGCGCCAAGGCAATGGCCCATTTGGCCACCCGGCCGGATGCATCCCGGCTGCCTATGATCTCGGCCAGCGGGGCAGTGCACATGACCGTGATGGGGTGCTCTTGGAAGTAGGGCTTCAATTTCTTGGCAGCGAAGTACACCCCATAGCACATCTTCTGGTAGTGCGGGTAGTTTTTCTTTGAGCTGGACAGTACTTCGCTGAGATAGTAGACCGGCCTCTGGACCAGCTGGGCTCGGCCTTCCTCCGGGCGCTAGACCACAACAACAGTGCTGACGACTCGGCTTGTCACGGCGATGTAGAGGAGCATGGGCTCCTTCTCAGTCGGCGCGGCCAGGACAGGCGGAGTGGTCAACATTTTCTTCAATTCATGGAAGGCTTGGTCGGCTTGATCATTCCACTCAAAGTGAGTGGACTTCTTCATGAGTCGGTACAGGGGGAGAGCCTTCTCTCCTAGTCGGCTGATAAAACGGTTCAGGGAGGCTAAGCAGCCAGTGAACTTCTGCACATCTCGCAGCTTGGTGGGAATCTCCATCCTCTCGATGGCCTTGATCTTGACAGGGTTGCACTCAATGCCGCGTTCGGAGACCAGGAAGCCTAGCAGCTGGCCGGCTGGCACTCCGAACACGCACTTCTCGGGGTTAAGCTTGATCTGGAATCGGTGCAAGTTGGCAAATGTTTCCTTCAGGTCTTCCAGCAAGGTACCGCGCTTCTCTGTCTTCACCACAATGTCGTCTACGTAGACGTGGGCATTTCTGCCGAGTTGTTTCAAGAGACATTTCTGCATGCAACGCTGAAAAGTGGCACCGGCGTTTCTCAAGCCGAATGTCATTGTCAGGTAGCAGAAAGCTCCAAAGGGTGTGATGAAGGCAGTATTCAGGCGGTCAGCCGGGTCCAACTTGATCTGATGATACCCTGAGTATGCATCCAAAAAACTTAACAGCTCGCATCCGGCTGTGGAGTCTATCACTTGGTCAATCCGTGGCAAAGCAAACAGATCCTTTGGGCAGGCCTTGTTCAAACTCGTGTAGTCTATACACATGCGCCACTTGTTATTCTTCTTCAAAACCAGAACTGGGTTGGCAAGCCATTCTGGGAAGAACACTTCCATGATGAAGCCGGCTGCAAGGAGCCGGGCTATCTCTTCTCCCACGATTCTTCGCTTCTCTTCTGATAGTCGGCGGAGGGGTTGCTTGACCGGCTTCGCATCAGCTCGGACATGTAATTTGTGCTCGGCGAAATCCTTCGGGACACCCGGCATGTCCTTTGGGGACCATGCAAAGATGTCTCGATTCTCACAGAGGAAGTCGACGAGCTCGCCTTCCTATTTACTGTCCAAGTTCGCCCCAATCACGGCGAACCTCTCCGGGTGCTCCGGGTCTAGAGGTATCTTCTTCGTCTCTTTGGCAGGCTGGAAGGAGGCCTGCGCATCACAGTCCTTGGGGTTGGGGGACAAGGCCGGCTGCTTGTCGGCCATGGCACAACCCGCTCCAACATCTTCTTCTCTTCGGCCACCACGAGGGATTCGGCCAGCCGGTTGCTGGCCATGGCACACTCGATGGACTTCTTGTAGTCGCCGGCTACCGTGATGATCCCCTTCGAGCTCGGCATCTTCATCTTCAGGTAGGCGTAGTGGGGCACGGCCATGAACTTGGCCAACGCAGGTCGGCCAAGCAGTGCATGATAGGGGCTCTCCAAATCCACCACCTCGAACCATATTGCTTCCCGGCGAAAGTGATCTTTGTCTCCGAAGAGAACATCCATTTTGATCTTGCCGATTGGAGAGCAAGATAGGCCGGGTACGATACCATGGAAGACGGTGCGGCTCGGCATGAGCTGCTTTGCTTTGATGTTCAGCTTGTCCATGGTATCGCGGTACAGTATGTTGATACTGCTTCCGCCGTCTATCAGGATGCGGGAAAATCTGGCAGCTCGCCTCTCCGTCGCAAGGGTGACGTCCAAGACCATAGCATAGGAGCCAGGCGAAGGCATCACCTCTGTGTGGTCGGCCTGGCTCCAGCTGATGGGATTTTCCGACCAGTGCATGAACTCGGCGGTGCTGGAGGCGACTGCGTTTACTTCTTGGTGATGCCGGCGTTGGCTGCGCTTGTCGTCGACTTGACTTGTGGAGACGACGTAGGCGTCGTGCGCTTCGGGGAACTCGTCTTGGATGGCGCCGACTGCCGGCCGGGCCACCGGCTGCTGGGGAGCTGGAGGCGGCGGGCCGGGAGGCGGAGGCGGCACCATCCCTTCGCCCTTGGTGATGCGGGTGAGCCAGTGGCATTTCCGTGTCGTATGGTTGGACGGCTTCGCGCCGCTGTGGAATTTGCAGGGATCATCGAGTGCTTGTTCGTAGGAGAAAGACGGTTGCCAAGGCGGCCGTCCACCCTTCTTCATGGGAGCGGGCCGCTCTTCGGGCTGCTCGTCTTCAATGGTGGCCACCTGCCAACTGGAGGAAGTCGGCATGGGGCCCTTGCGCTTGTGGTCGTTCTGGTAGGGGCGCCGGTTAGGGTCGCCAGCCGGCGTCTTGGGAGCCGGAGCAACTACCTTCCCCGAGGCGTCCACTCGGAGCTCGGTCTTCATGGAGGAGTCGGTAGTGGCATACTTGTCGGTGGTGATCAGCAACTCATCGAGGTAGCCGGCTCGTCGCAGAGGAGTCGGTGCTTGAGGAGGGTGCCCTCTCGGCACCCGGCAGTGAAATACTCGATGGCCTGGACCTCGTGCACTCCCTCGCAGAAGTTGCGGAGCTCGGCCCATCACGTGAGGTAGTCGCAGGTCGACTCGTTGGGCCCCTGGACGCAGAGGGAGAGCTGGCGAGGCTTGGGAGGCCGCTTGTAGGTGCTGGTGAAGTTGCGGACGAAAACTTCGGTGAAGTCCAGCCAGCTGTTGATGCTGTAGGGCTTGAGGCTGTTGAGCCATGTGCGCGCCGTGCCTTGCAGCATCAAGGGGACGTACTTCACGGCGACGCGCCGATTGCCGTTGGCGATGCTGACGGCTGTGGAGTAGTCGATGAGCCAATCGTTCGGCTTCACCGAGCCGTTGTACTTGGGTGTGTCTCTGGGGAGCGAGAACCCTTTGGGGAAGGGCTTGTCGCGGATGCGGGGGCCAAAGCATGGCGGGCCGACATCGTCTTCTTCTTCTAGCGCCAAGGATCGAGCAAGGCGGTCGATCCTATGGCGGGCGTCGTTTTCGCCGACTCCTTCTCCGCGGCCGAGTCGGTCGCCAAGAGTCGGATGGGTGATAGGCGGTGGAGTGAGGCGTCTTTCTCTTCGAGGCGGGGGAGGAGGCAGGTTTCCCTGGTGCTCTACAGCTCGAGGGTGGCCATCCGCGTCGCGCTCGATGGTAATGCGAGTCCGGCTGTGGCTGGCAGCCGGCTCCTTGTCTTTCTTCTGGCGCGCACCGCTCGCAGTCGGCGAGCGGGACGTCGCGGCGTGCTCCCGGCGCGGGGGATGGCTATCAGTTCGGGCGCCGGCTTCGTGCCGTTCTGCAGCCGCGTCGATCAGCTGCTGGATCCGTCTTGTCATGTAGGGGAGCTCATCGGCTCCCAGCCCATTGAGCTCCTCTGCAGCCGCCTGAGCGGCTCGCAGATTCTCGAGCGGGGTGGCGTAGATGGGGCGATCTGCGCCCAGCATGCTGGCAACGGTTGCGCCGCGCTTCTGGACGAAGCCGGCTCGGCTCGGGCCGCTAGGCGGCGGCGTCCCGAAGGCGGCGCGGTCGACTTCGCGCTGGTGGGCCTCGGTGAGGCATCTCATCGAGGCTATCTTCTTGCCCTCCACGATGAGGGCAAGGCGGCGTGTTTCCAGGGTCTCGGCGTCAGCGTCGGCCGGGATGGGGACAGAGAGGTCGTGCATCGCCGCTTGCTGAGCGTCACGGGCGTTCTTGCTCGAGTTGGAGACGTGGCTGATGACCAGCACTTCAGTGACAGCGCTGCTGCCGCTGTCAGCTCGAGGGAGGGGGTCGTCGAAGACCACCACGTCGGAGGCGTAGGCGTCGAGCGACGCGGTGTCGGAGTCGACGAGCATCGGGTCGGTGGAGCCGAACGACTCCATGTCCGCAGCGGGCTCGCTGGAGACGTGAAGTTGGTCGAGGAGGCTGACGAGGCGGCTCTCGGGGTAGTCGGTGCCTGCGTCGGACGCAGGCTCGTCGGAGATGCGAGTCTCGCCGAGCAGATCGGCGAGGCGGCTCGCTGCGCAGGCGTCGTCGACGCCTTGCAGCGCGTCGGGCAAACGCCATCGGGCGCAGCAGGCTGGCTGCGCTCGCGGGGAAGGTAGAGGGTTCCCGTCCAGAACAGGTCTCCGGACGACGGTGCACCTGGCCCCACGGTGGGCGCCAAATGTCGGGTGGTTGGTGCGACATATGCCAAGGGATGGCTTATCATTGTGGGAGCCAATAAAACGTCGCCGGTGCCCGGAAACGGGATGAGGCGAAGACATGCACGCTGGCGAATCTTACCTAGGTTCGGGGCTCTCCGAGGAGATAACACCCCTAGTCCTGCTCTGCGGGGTCTCCGCATGATCACTAGATCGATAAAGGGTAGCTACAATCGCTCCTAGAGCTGTTGAGATCAAGGGAGAAGAAGAAGAAGGCTAGCTCTTGCTTCTCTCTATCTATGGTGTGTGTGCTATGCGTGGGTGCGAACCTAGAAGCGAACCCTTTGCATGGGTGCTCCGGGGGGTTTATATAGGCCTACCCCCCGGGGGTACAATGGTAATCCGACTGGGAACTGGTCCCAGCCGTCAGTGTCTACGCTCGCCGGCTTCTCCGCCGGCTGCTGGGTCCCGCCGGCTGGTGGGTCCCGCCGGCTGCCGGCTACTTGGTCGACAGGCCGGTCCCACCGCCTAGGGTTTTGTCGGCGGCTGCTTACTGTAGCCGCGCCTCTGATGATGAGGGCTTAGACGAGGTGAGCGTGGCTACAGTGGGCCGCCTCAGGGGCTATCACTGTAGCCTCACCTCGTCTTGTCTCCTTAATGGGGCTCCTGCTTCGAGGAAGGGAGTAGCCGGCTTCTGGAGGCCGGCTATACTCTTGGCCGACTAGGAAAAGCCGGGCCGCCTTCACGCCTCTCTCTGGCTTAAGGGGCCCGCAGTCCTTGGGCCGTACAGGAGTGGGTCGTGGATGACGTCGAGGCTAGCGTGGCTACAGTGCCGAGCCGCACGGGAGACGTCCCTCCCGTACGGCCTCCTGTAGCCATGCCCGCCTCGGGCTTCGGGGGTCATGGGCTGCACTGTGGCCACACCCCGTCACGTCGCTGTTATGGAGGGGTGGTTGTGATCTTGGCCGGCTCCTAGGAGTCGGCGTCCTTCCTGGTCGGCTTCTTGGAGTCGGCCACCCCGTAGTCGTCCTGGGGAGGAGTCGGTGAGGCTGGGTCGCCTTCCGGGAGTTGGCTTTAGTGATAGCCGGCCAGGGAAGGCGGTCCAAATGCTTGGAGTGCTTGAAGGCCCAAAGGCCTGATAAATTTTCCGAAGAGCCAGGGGTAGTCGGTACGGCTACCCGTGGCCATTTACTCCGACAACTTGTAAGGCGGAGTATGGCGGCTCATGGATGGCAGCTCTCAACCTGGTAGCAGGCCGGCTCCTCCTTCGAGTCACTCTTATGCCAGGAGATGAGGCGCGATGGCGATTCAGACGGGAGGCAACAGTGGCTGCTGCAACATCTGGTTCAAGGGTAAAACGAGGCGGCGCCGGCGACTCACGGCAACGGGGCGGCTCTCGCAGCAGTGGCTGCTGCAACATCCGGTTCAAGGGTAAAACGAGGCGGCGCCGGCGACTCACGGCAACGGGGCGGCTCTCGCAGCAGGGGAGAGGCGCACGGCAGGGATCCGGCGGTGACTTAAAGTGAGGCTGGGATGGCTCAATCCGGCGTAGCACCGGGTGGAAGACAGGCGTGGCCGGCGAAAGGCGCGGTCGGCGAGCGATGACTCAAGGCCGACCGAGGCGGCGGCACAGGGCGCTGCGAGGGTGACCCGGTGAGGCAGGATCCGGCTCAAGGCCGCGCCGGTCGAGGCGGCTTAGGGCTGATGGTGGCTCGGAGGAGTGATAAAGCATGGTGAGTTGCCCACAGATTGAGCCACGGCGGCTCATGGTAAGCAACGAGGCAGATCGGGACCGTTCCAGCAAATTACGGCCACGGAGGCGGCTTAGCAGCGGAGGTGACGGAGGCGCAGGCCGCAGTCGGCGTGGACAGGGCAGTGCCAGCGCGAGGCAAGCCGGCAGCGGCCTCGGGCGTAGAAGATGCCGGTGAGGCGGGCCACAGTAAGGCGGCAGCAGGAGGCGGGTCAGGCGTTTCGACGAGGGTAGCCGCGAGTGAAATCCATTGCGGCAGTGGTTTAGCGGAGGCGACTTGGCGGCTCAGAAGTGGAAGGCGAGGCGGGCCCGCGGGGGTGGCTCCAGGTGATTCAATGGCGGAGCGAGGAGGGTCACCACAGCAGGACTCAAGGTTGAAGCGAGGCCGTGGATGTGGGCCCCGACAGCGTCTCAGGGCAGCGAAGCAGGGTCGCAGTGGCGACTTAGGCCCACAGGCGAAGGCGGCTTGGAGCAGCAGAGCCGGCGCGGCGGCCGGAGGGGCGGCTCAGAGGCGGCGAAACATGGCGAGTCCGAGGGTGAGGAAGAGCAGGCGCGGCCGACCAATCCGAGTCCGGCTGTAGTTGGAGTCTGATATGATGCTTATTTCAATTTCACTACTCAATACGGGCGTCTCATAGAGGACCAAGTCCAATTCCAGTCCAATTTGACTCGCCGCTGTTGATCGATCTGGCATGTTTGAGTCGCCGAGTCGAAATCATCCTCTGCTTGCAAGTTTTTTTTGCCGGCGTTTGATGTTTTTCATAACTCGCAATGGCGGATATTTACAGCACATACCTATTCGTCTTCTGACTTGACAAATCGCCGGGTCATGATCATCTGTTGCAGTGTACGCAACCCTAATTTTTTCTTGAACGCAAGTCTCACCTATTGCTAGTGCAGACCCTTCCAAATCGGTTCTTTCTTCATCCGGAAATTTGCGAACTTCTCGAAACCCTAGAAAGACCCCTTCAAGAACTCAACACCATCGTGCGCAGGCCCCACGGTGGGCGCCAACTGTCGTGGAATTGTCACGGCAGATGTCCTAGTGTGAGGACTTAGTCGTGAGGCCAACGCATCCATGTGGTAGCTTGAGAGGGGTTGATCGGGATGAGAGACGCGAGGCGGATCAACACACAAGACAAGGATTTAGACAACTTCGGGCCCCAGGAAACATCATTCGGTAAAAACCCTACATGATGTTTGTTGCTAGGTCTCATTATCATCATGAGGGAGTCACCGTAAACCGGCTCTCCTAGTTGTGTCTAGCCTTAATATTATTCAACCTCCCCTCTTGGGCTGCCCTTCCCCTCCTTATATAAGTTGAAGGGGCAGGTTACACGTAGAGTCCAACTCGGATTAAGACTTAAACTATTCTGACTTCTCTTCACGGGCTTCTCTCCATGGGCTCCTCACCATGGGCTTCTTAACATCTTGGGCTTATTAACCCCATGCGACTCTGTTACAATCTGACTTACCATCTGGCTTAACATCTGGTGGCTTAAACATCTGGCTTAAACATCTGCCGGCTTAACCATCTGGCTTAACATCTGCCGGCTTAAACATCTGCCGGCTTAAACATCAGGCTTAAACTTCTGCCGGCTTAAACATCTGGCTTAACATCTGCCGGGTCACCAATGAAACACCAAGTCCCAGCCAGGTCATATCTCTGGCCGGGTCATACAGCGGGGTATATCCCCGATAGGGAGTGACTTTTTATTCTCTCTATTTTCTATTGTGGTCGGGTTTTGAGTTTTTACTCAATTTCACACCTTGCAATACAGGCAAGAACTCCTTCTTTGACTATTCCATTTTGAACTACTTCAAAATCTTGTCAAGGTATGTACTCATTGAAAACCTTATCAAGCATTTTGATCTATCTCTATAGATCTTGATGCTCAATATGTAAGCAGCTTCACCGAGGTCTTTCTTTGAAAAACTCCTTTCAACACTCCTTTATGCTTTTCGGAAAATTCTACATCATTTCCGATCAATAATATGTCTTTCACATATACTTATCAGAAAAGCTGTAGTGCTCCCACTCACTTTCCTGTAAATACAGGTTTCACCGCAAGTCTGTATAAAACTATATGCTTCGATCAACTCATCAAAGTGTATATTCTAACTCCGAGATGCTTGCACCAGTCCATAGATGGATCACTGGAGCTTGCACACTTTGTTAGCACCTGTAGGATTGAAAAAACCTTCTTTTTGTATCATATACAACTCTTCTTTAAGTAATCCATTAAGGAATGCAGTTTTGACATCCATTTGCCAGATTTCATCAAATGTGGCAATTGCTAACATGATTCGGACAGACTTAAGCATCGCTACGAGTGAGAAAATCTCATCGTAGTCAACACCTTGAACTTGTCGAAAACTTTTTACAACATTTCGAGATTTGTAGATAGTAACACTACTATCAGCGTCCGTCTTCCTCTTGAAGATCCATTTATTCTCAATGGCTTGCCGATCATCGGGCAAGTCAACCAAAGTCCATACTTTGTTCTCATACATGGATCACATCTCAGATTTCATGGCCTCAAGCCATTTTGCGGAATCTGGGCTCATTATCGCTTCCTCATAGTTCGTAGGTTCATCATGGTCTATTAACATGACTTCCAGAATAGGATTACCGTACCACTCTGGTGCGGATCGTACTCTGGTTGACCTACGAGGTTCGGTAGTAACTTGATCTGAAGTTTCATGATCATCATCATTAACTTCCTCACTAATTGGGGTAGACATCACTAGAACTGATTTCAGTGATGAGCTACTTTCCAATTCGAGAGAAGGTACAATTACCTCATCAAGTTCTACTTTCCTCCCAC
The DNA here is from genome assembly GCF_002575655.3 of Aegilops tauschii subsp. strangulata. NCBI lineage: Eukaryota > Viridiplantae > Streptophyta > Magnoliopsida > Poales > Poaceae > Aegilops > Aegilops tauschii. The sequence continues at coordinate 390,504,193 of NC_053039.3, read as the reverse complement.
TCACTTCTTTCGAGAGAAACTTCTTCTCTAGAAAGGATCCATTCTTAGCAACAAAGATCTTGCCTTCGGATCTGTGATAGAAGGTGTGCCTAACAGTTTCTTTTGGGTATCCTATGAAGACGCACTTCTCCGATTTGGGTTTGAGCTTATCAGGCTGAAACTTTTTCACATAAGCATCGCAACCCCAAACTTTAAGAAACGACAGCTTAGGTTTCTTGCTAAACCACAGTTCATATGGTGTCGTCTCAACGGATTTTTAGATGGTGCCCTATTTAACGTGAATGCGGCTGTCTCTAATGCATAACCCTAAAACGATAGTGGTAAATTGGTAAGAGACATCATAGATAGCACCATATCTACTAAAGCATAGTTATGACGTTCAGACACACCATTATGATATGGTGTTCCAGATGGCATGAGTTTGTGAAACTATTCCACATTGTTTTAGTTGAAGGCCAAACTCGTAACTCAAATATTCACCTCCACGATCAGATCGTAGAAACTTTATTTTCTTGTTACGATGATTTTCCACTTCACTCTAAAATTCTTTGAACTTTTCAAATGTTCCAGACTTATGTTTCATCAAGTAGATATATCTATATCTGCTCAAATCATCTGTGAAGGTCAGAAAATAACGATACCTGCCACGAGCCTCAACACTCATCAGACCGCATACATCAGTATGTATTATTTCCAACAAGTGTGTTGCTCGCTCCATTGTTCCGGAGAACGGAGTCTTAGTCATCTTGCCCATGAGGCATGGTTCGCAAGCATCAAGTGATTCCAAAAGCCCATCAGCATGGAGTTTCTTCCTGCGCTTTACACCAATATGATCTAAACGGCAGTGCCACAAATAAGTTGTACTATCATTATTAAACTTATATCTTTTGGCATCAATATTATGTGTATCACTGTGATCGAGATTCAGTAAACCATTTACATTGGATGTAAGACCATAGAAGGTTTAATTCATGTAAACAGAACAACAATTATTCTCTGACTTAAATGAATAACCATATCGCAATAAACATGATCCAATTATATTTATGCTCAACGCAAACACCAAATAACAATTATTTAGTTCCAATACTAATCCTGAAGGAAAAAGGGAGTGTGCGATGGTGATCTTATCAATCTTGGAATCACATCCAACACACATCATCACCTCGCCTTAACTAGTCTCTATTTATTTTGCAACTCCCGTTTCGAGTTACTACTCTTAGCAATTGAACCAGTATCAAATACCGAGGGTTTGTTATAAAAACTAGTAAAGTAAACATCAATAACATGTATATCAAATATACCTTTGTTCACTTTGCCATCCTCTTATCTACCAAGTATCTAAGGTAGTTCCGCTTCCAGTGACCATTTCCTTTGCAGTAGAAGCACTCAATTTCAGGCTTAGGTCCAGACTTGTTTCAGGCTTAGGTCCAGACTTGGGCTTCTTCACTTGAGCAGCAACTTGCTTTCCGTTCTTCTTGAAGTTCCCCTTCTTCCCTTTGTCCTTTTTCTTGACACTAGTGGTCTTGTTAAACATCAACACTTGACGCTCTTTCTTGATTTCTACCTTTGCCGATTTTCACATCGCAAAGAGCTCGGGAATCGTTTTCGTTATCCCTTGGATATTATAGTTCATCACAAAGTTCCAGTAACTTGGTGATAGTGTCTAGAGAACTCTGTCAATCACTATCATATCTGGAAGATTAACTCCCACTTGATTCAAGCGATTGTAGCACTCAGACATTCTGAGCACATGCTCACTGGTTGAGCTATTCTCCTCCATCTTGTAGGAAAAATAGAGGTCTCATACCTCTCGACACGGGCATGAGACTGAAATACCTATTTCATCTCTTGGAACATCTCATATGCTCTGTGGCGTTCAAAACGTTTTTGAAGTCCCGGTTTTAAGCCGTAAAGCATGGTGCACTAAACTATCAAGTAGTCATCATACCGAGCTTTGTCAAACGTTCATAACGTCTGCATCTGCTCCTGCAATAGGTCTGTCACCTAGCGGTGCCTCAAGGACATAATTCTTCTGTGCAACAATGAGGAAAATCCTCAGATCACGGACCAAGTCCGCATCGTTGCTACTATCAACTTTCAACTTATTTTTCTCTAGGAACATATCAAAAAATAAACGGGGAGCTACATCACGAGCTATTGATCTACAACATAATTTGCAGATACTAGCAAGACTAAGTTCATGATAAATTAAAGTTCAATTAATCATATTACTTAAGAACTCCCACTTAGATAGACATCCCTCTAGTCCTCTAAATGATCACATGATCCATATCAACTAAACCATGTCCGATCATCACGTGAGATGGAGTAGTTTTCAATGGTAAACATCACTATGTTGATCATATCTATATGTTGATCATATCTCAGTGTTCCGAGGCCATATATCTGCATATGCTAGGCTCGTCCAGTTTAACCCGAGTATTCTTCATGTGCAAAACTGGCTTGCACCCGTTGTATGTGAATGTAGAGCTTATCACACCTGATCATCACGTGGTGTCTCAGGACGAAGAACTGTAGCAACGATGCATACTCAGGGAGAACACTTATACCTTGAAACTTAGTAAGGGATCATCTTATAATGCTACCGCCGTCCTAAGCAAAATAACATGCATAAAAGATAAACATCACATGCAATCAAAATATGTGACATGATATGGCCATCATCATCTTGTGCTCATGATCTCCATCACCTAAGCATCGTCATGATCTCCATCGTCACCGGCGCGACACCTTGATCTCCATCTTAGCATCGTTGTCGTCTCGCCAACTACTGCTTCTACGACTATCGCCACCGCTTAGTGATAAAGTAAAACAATTACATGGCGATTGCATTTCATACAACAAAGCGACAACCATATGGCTCCTGCCAGTTGCCGATAACTTTTACAAAATATGATAATCTCACACAACAATTTATAGATCATCACGTCTTGACCATATCACATCACTGCAAGCCCTACAAAAACAATTTAGACGTCCTCTACTTTGTTGTTGCAAGTTTTACGTGGCTGCTACGGGCTTCTAGCAAGAACCGTTCTTACCTACGCATCAAAACCACAACAATTTTTCGTCAAGTGTGTTGTTTTAACCTTTAACAAGGACCGGGCGTAGTCAAACTCGATTCAACTAAAGTTGGAGAAACAGACACCCACTAGCCACCTGTGTGCAAAGCACGTCGGTAGAACCATTCTCATGAACGCGGTCATGTAATGTCGGTCTGGGCCGCTTCATCCAACAATACCGCCGAATCAAAGTATGACATGTTGGTAAGCAGTATGACTATTATCGCCCAACACTCACTGTGTTCTACCCGTGCATATAACATCTACGCATAGACTTGGCTCCGATGCCACTTTGGGGAATGCAGTAATTTCAAAAAAATTCCTACAATCACGCAAGATCTATCTAGGAGAAGCATAGCAACGAGTGAGGAGAGTGTGCCATGTACCCTCATAGACCTAAAGCGGAAGCGTTTTATCAAGGCGGTTGATGTAGTCGTACGTCTTCATGATCCGACCGATCCTAGCACCGAACGTATGGCACCTCCGTGTTCAGCACACGTTTAGCTCGATGACGTCCCTCGTACTCTTGATCCAGTTGAGGCCGAGGGAGAATTTCATCAGCACGACGGCGTGGCGACGGTGATGATGAAGTTACCGGCGCAGGGCTTCGCCAAAGCACTATGACGATATGACCGAGGTGTGTAACTGTGGAGGGGGGCACCGCACACAGCTAAAAGATCAACTTGTGTGTCTTTGGGGTTCCCCCCTTCCACGTATATAAAGGAGAGGGGAGGAGGAGGCCGGCCAAGGTGTGGCGCGCCAAGGGGGGAGTCCTACTTGGACTCCCGGTCCAAGTAGGATTCGGCCCCCCCTTTCCTATTCCAAGAAGGAGAAGGGGGAAAGAGAGGGAGGAGAAGAAGGAAAGGGGGGCCGGCCACCCCAACCCTAGTCCAATTTGGATTGGGCTTGGGGGGCGCCCGCCTCCACCTGGACGCCGCCTCCTCTCTTTCACTAGGGCCCATGAAGGCCCATTAACCCCCCGGGGGGTTCCGGTAACCCCCCGGTACTCCGAAAAATGCCCGAACCTATCCGAAACTATTCCGGTGTCCAAACATAACCTTCCAATATATCAATCTTTATGTCTGTGATCTCATCCGGGACTCCGAAAATTTTTTGGTTCATCAAATCACATAACTCATAATACAAATCGTCATCGAACGTTAAGCGTGGGGACCCTACGGGTTCGAGAACTATGTAGACATAACCGAGACACATCTCCGACCAATAACCAATAGCGGGACCAGGATGCTCACATTGGCTCCTACATATTCTATGAAGATCTTTATCGGTCAAACCGCATAACAACATACATTGTTCCCTTTGTCATCGGTATGTTACTTGCCCAAGATTCGATCGTCGGTATCATCATACCTAGTTCAATCTCGTCACCGGCAAGTCTCTTTACTCGTTCCGTAATACTTCATCCCACAACTAACTCTTTAGTCAAATTGCTTGCAAGGCTTATAGTGATGAGCATTACCGAGTGGGCCCAGAGGACCTCTCCGAAACACGGAGTGACAAATCCTAATCTCGATCTATGCCAACCCAACAAATACCTTCGGAGATACCTATAGAGCATATTTATAATCGCCCATTTCTGTTGTGAGGTTTGATAGCACACAAAGTGTTCCTCCGGTATTCGGGAGTTGCATAATCTCATAGTCTGAGGAACATGTACGAGTCATGAAGAAAGCAGTAGCAATGAAACTGTAACGATCATAATGCTAAGCTAACGAATGGGTCTTGTCCATCACATCATTCTCCTAATGATGTGACCCCCTTCATCAAATGACAACACATGTCTATGGTTAGGAAACATAACCATCTTTGATAAACGAGCTAGTCAAGTAGAGGCATACTAGGGACACTTATGTTTTGTCTATGTATTCACACATGTACTAAGTTTCCGGTTAATTCTAGCATGAATAATAAACATTTATCATGAAATAAGGAAATTAATAATAACTTTATTATTGCCTCTAGGGCATATTTCCTTCAATTTTAGCGTTGATATTTTGAAAGACATTTTTGCTTATTGATATGCTTGAGTATTTAAATCTCATGTCAAAACTAGACTATTGCTTTGAACCATATAAAAGTGAAAATGTCCATGCTATGAAGAAAAGAATATGATATGACATGTTAGGCAGCATTCCACATCAAAAATTCTGTTTTTATCACTTACCTGCTCGAGGACGAGCAGGAGTTAAGCTTGGGGATGCTGATATGTCTCCAACGTATCTATAATTTTGATTGTTCCATGCTGTTATATTATCAATCTTGGATGTTTTATAATCATTTAATATCATTTTTTGGTACTAACCTATTGACATAGTGCCAAGTGCCAGTTGCTATTTTCTGCATGTTTTTTACATCGCAGGAAATCAATACCAAACGGAGTCCGAATGCAACAAAACTTCACGGAGATTTTTTATGGACCAGAAGACACCCAATGGGCCAAGGCAGCGCCTGGGGGGTGCTCTGAGGGGAGCACAACTCACCAGGGCGCGCCAGGAGGCCCAGGCATGCCCTGGTGGGTTGTGCCCACCTCGGGTGCCCCCCGGACCGCCTCTTTGCTCTATAAATACCCCAATATTCCAGAAACCCTAGGGGAGTCGACGAAAATCAATTCCAGTGGCCGCAGAGTCCAGAACCACCAGATCCAATCTAGACACCATCATGGAGGGGTTCACCACTTCCATTGGTGATGATGGCATGTACCTAGGGTAGGGAAATAGACCTGATCTAACCACCCTACCCAAGGACACCGCCTTACAGTCAAGGACATTCAAAGGACGGCAAAACTCTATCGACTGAAATCACCAAAAGATACAACCCACTCGACCGTGGGTTCCACTCGGAAAACCCAATTCCATTCGACCAGGATGTAATCATTTGACCATATCAGAAACCACTCGGAGTACAGGAGATCTAAGGTCATTCTGGATGGCAACGGTCGAACGTTCACTCCGTAGTCTTAATGATCATTTATACGTCTTTAATGCTAGCTTTACCAGTAACGTCCCCTCTTTATGTACATTGAACCCTGTGTAACTGAGGGCCGGAGAGGCCTGGGGAACTCTATATAAGCCACCCCCCTCCTCAGGAACAAGGGTTCGCACCCCCTGTAACTTCACGCATAATCCAGTCGACCTGCCTCCGGGCACCGAGACGTAGGGCTGTTACTTCTTCCGAGAAGGGCCTGAACTCGTAAATCTTGTGTGCACAACCTCACCGTAGCTAGAATCTTGCCTCTCCATACCCACCCCTCATTCTACTATCAGACTTAGAACCACGACAGTTGGCACCCACCGTGGGGCAGGTGTCTTAGCGACTTTCCGATGAGGTTGCGATTTTTCCGACTCCCATCATCATGGTTTCCGGCAGCGGATTAGCTGAGGGCCGCGAGATCCGTCTCGACACGCTCGTTTTCGTCACCGATGACTCAGATTGGCTCCAGGAGGTCCCCTCGACGTCGAGGCGCTCCGCGTCCGCGGGGCGATGCACTTTTGCGCGTGCGTTGGCGTCCTTTTGCGGCAGCCGTCGACCCAGTATCGGCCGGCTCCCGCAGTGTCCTCGCTCCCCGCTGTTCAGCGTCGCAAGCGATCCGGCCGGTTGCGGCTTCAGCGGTGGGTGAGGCATGCGGTGGCGCGCTAGTCGGCCACCCCCCAAGTCATGGCAATCGAGCCCGACGAGTCTCTCTACGGCCTGTTCGATCTGTCGACTGGCTCCGTCGAGACCCTTTCTGAGTGCGACAGTGGTGATCCCGCAGCGAAAGTCTTGGTGGTCGACGCGCCACACAGCCCGCCAGGTTTCCGTCGAGGCGACGGTGGTGATGGCGGCGGTGATCCATCGCGTGTCCACGAAAAATATCATCCCGAAGCCCTCACTTCGCAGCAGAGGAAGGAGTTGCGTCGTCGCAACGAAGAGGCGCTCCACACTCCCATCGTCGGAGAAACCTCCGACGCTCGGGCCTTGGAGGCCGCGCGTCTGGCCACTTTAGCCGAGCGCACTCGACTGGAGAACCTTCAGCATGCACTCGACGAGCGTGCTCGACAGCAGATCCCTGAGTCCAATCAACGTCGACAATTGTTCCCGCCTCAACCTCAGGTATACCACACTCCAATTCAGAATCTTACAACCGCAGCCCGTATAGCAGAGTCTATTCAGCCGTCCCAGTCGGAGGCTGGAAGAGGTTTGATGCAAATCAGAGCGTTGCTTCGAGCAGCGGGACAGCAAAACACAGCAGTACCCCAGTCGCGGAAGAGAATACACATCATGTCTGTAATGGCTGATACAGTTCAGTCGGCTGACAGCCCAAGATCACCCCTACGGCATGAAGGACGTGGGCATCACCAAGAGCAGTACGTGGGTCGGAACCACGAGCAGTATGATCACCAACTCGATCGTGATGACCGCCGTCGGGTGCCCACACCTCCTCCGAGGAGTGGATCATATGTGCCCGGCAATATGATGACAGGCGTTCGCACAGTGGCGAGCGGAGGGTACCAATCGACCCAAGGGAGCCAGGTTTTGATGCGAGGTCGATCCTCGTTCAAGGTCTGGTATACAGGAACAGAGCACACAGAGAAGGATTTGACAGAAATCATCCAGCTGGCAGCAGAGTCCATGTTGCCGGTCCAGAGTGTTTCAGTAAGGCCTCCAGGGCCGCAGAGATTCCTGCCAACTTCAGATTGGCGACTGGAGTTAGCAAGTTCACCGGTGAGTCCAAGCCTGACACTTGGCTCGAGGATTACCGAGTGGCTGTATAGATCGGTGGTGGCAATGATGAGGTGGCCATGAAACACCTCCCCCTGATGCTCGAAGGGTCAGCCAGAGCTTGGTTGAATCAGTTGACTCCAGGCAGTATATTCAGCTGGGAAGAGTTGGCCCGAGTGTTTGTCAGAACGTTTGAAGGTACATGCAAGGGACCTGCAGGGTTGGCAGAATTACAGCATTGCATGCAAAAACTGAATGAAACTTTGAGAGATTACATCCAGAGGTGGACCACTTTGCATCACACAGTGGAGAATGTGTCTCAGCATCAAGCAGTTTGCGCCTTCAAGGAGGGCATTCAGTATCGTGAGCTTAACCTGAAATTCGGTCAGACAGGAGACATGACCCTGACCCGAATGATGGAAATAGCCGCTCGATACGCAAATGGTGAAGAAGAGGATCGACTCTGCAGTGGTAAGAGCAAACAATTTGGTCAAGACACCGGAGGAGGTAATTCCAATCGAAAACAGAACCGCAAAGCTGAGCCTGGAGGACCTGGTGAAACTGCAGTCGTGATCCAAGGAAAATTTAAGGGAAAACCTAAGGGGCCCTGGACCCCCAAGAAGGTGAAAGATCAAGCAGGGAATGATGTGTCACATTCACACCAAGAAAGACGAAGAGGGAAATCTGATTTATCCCAAGCATACCACTCGACAGTGTCGACTCCTTATCCAACAATTCCGAGAGAAACAACCCAGTGAGAAAGAGAGGGAGTCTGATAAGGATGAGGACAAAGAGGAGGATGATGGCTTCCCCAATGTCAATTCCACCTTGGTGATTTTTGCTGACATTGAGAGCAAAAGTCGACTGAAGGTCATAAACAGAGAAGTAAACATGGTTGCCCCGGCAACAACGACATATTTGAAGTGGTCGCAAACTGCAATCACATTTGACCAGTCCGATCATCCAGCACGTGTTGCCACTCCAGGGCGGCAAGCGTTGATAGTCGACCCAGTTGTTGGAGGCACTCGACTGACCAAAGTGTTGATGGATGGTGGCAGCGGTCTGAATATTCTTTACGCTGAGACCCTGAAGGGAATGCGCATTCCGATGTCCAAGCTTAGTGAGAGCAACATGAGTTTCCACGGTGTTATCCTTGGAAAGAAAGCTGAATCACTCGGCCAAATCACTCTTGACGTGGTTTTCGGCAATTCGAAGAATTACCATAAGGAAAAGTTGACATTTGAAGTGGTGGATTTTCAAAGTGCTTATCATGCTATTCTGGGCAGCCTGCATATGCTCGTTTTATGGCTAGACCATGTTACGTGTATCTTAAGCTGAAGATGCCTGGTCCCAAAGGTGTGATCACAGCCACTGGTAATCGGCAGAAAGCAGAAGAGTGCCTTCAGAAGGGCTCAAAAATTGCTGATGAACAAATGGCAGAAGTGGAAATGCAAGAATAGCAGAAGAATGCAGATCCGAGTGATTTGTTGCGAGCCAAGAAACTTGCTTCAGATTCTGCATTTCAGTTGTCCGGTGAAACAAAGTCAGTTCATATTCACCCGACCAACCCCAATGCTGCTCCGACTCATATCTCAACAACACTCGACAACAAATAGGAAGAAGCGCTCATCCAATTCCTCCATGAGAACTGGGACATCTTCGCATGGAAACCTTCTGACATGCCAGGTGTACCCAGGGGGCTGGCTGAGCACCGTTTGTGAGTCGACCCGAAAGTAAAACCAGTCAAAGAGCATCTCCGACGGTCCGCCGTACAGAAGAGAAAAGCAATTGGCGAGGAAGCGGCTCGGCTTTTGGCAGCTGAGTTCGTTAGAGAGATTTACCACCCCGAGTGGCTCGCCAATGTCGTCATGGTTCCTAAAAAAGATGATTCACTCCGTATGTGTATCGACTTCAAGCATATCAATCGGGCCTGCCCGATGGATCACTTCCCTCTTCCTCGCATCGATCAGATAATCGACTCGACCGCGGGATGTGAGCGGTTGTCTTTCCTGGATGCATATTCGGGGTACCATCAGATCCGACTGTATGGGCCCGATGAAATAAAAACAGCTTTTATCACCCCATTCAAGTGCTTTTGCTATGTCACCATGCCTTTTGGTCTCAAGAATGCTGGTGCCACATTCATGCGCATGATACAGTAGTGCCTGCTCACTCAAATCAGTCAGAATGTGGAAGCATACATGGATGACATCATGGTTAAGTGACATAAAGGTTCCGACCTGCTGACTGACCTTGATGAAACCTTTGCCAATCTGAGGAGATATGATATCAAGCTCAATCCGTCGAAATGTACATTTGGAGTCCCGGGTGGCAAGTTCCTCGGTTTTCTCGTTTCCGAACGTGGGATCGATGCAAACTCGGAAAAAGTTGGTGCAATACTCTGAATGAAACGCCCTATGCGTGTTCACGACGTTCAAAAGCTTACTGGTTGTTTGGCCGCTTTGAGTTGATTCATCTCTCGTCTCGGCGAAAAGGCACTGCCTCTTTACCGATTGATGAAGAAATCCGATAAGTTCGAGTGGACTCCTGAAGCTGACGCAGCGTTTGCAGAGCTCAAAACCCTTCTTTCCACCCAACCGGTGCTTGCTACTCCAATCAGCAAAGAGCCTTTACTGCTTTATATCGCAGTCACTGGACAAGTTGTCAGTACAGTACTCACGGTCGAGTGGGAAGAAGAAGGTAAAGCCTACAAGGTTCAGCGCCCAGTGTATTATATTTCTGAAGTCTTGACTCCATCCAAGAAAAGATATCCACATTATCAGAAGCTTGTTTATGGAATATACTTGACCACGAAGAAGGTTGCACATTACTTCTCAGATCATTCGATTACAGTCGTCAGCGACGCTCCATTGTAAGAAATTATGAACAACAGAGATACAACTGGTCGAGTGGGAAAATGGGCTATTGAACTCCTTCCATTGGATATCAAGTTTGAGGCAAAGAAAGCAATCAAGTCCCAAGCAATAGCAGATTTCCTCGCCGAGTGGGTTGAGCAGCAACAACCGACTCTGATTCACTCGGAGCATTGGACTATGTTTCTTTGATGGATCCAAGATGCTGAATGGTTCCGGTGCTGGAGTAGTACTGGTATCCCCCCGAGGAGACAAGCTCAGTTACGTTCTCCAGATTCACTTTGATTCCTCCAACAACGAAGCTGAGTATGAGGCACTTGTGTATGGGTTGCGTATGGCCATTTCACTCGGCGTCCGCCGGCTGATGGTTTACGGCGACTCAGATCTAGTAGTCAATCAAGTGATGAAGGAGTGGGATGTCAGGAGCCCAGCTATGACTGGCTATTCCAATGCGGTGAGAAAGTTAGAGAAGAAGTTTGAGGGGCTAGAGCTCCACCACATTCCCCGACTGAAGAACCAAGCAGCTGATGACCTAGCAAAGATAGGATCCAAGAGAGAGCCCATTCCCAGCAATGTGTTTTTGGAGCATCTTCACACACCATCAGTACAAGAGGATCCCTTCACAGAAGAGCCCCCATAACCAAAGAGGTCTGCAGATTCGACTGAAGTCGAGATTCCAGCCGTGGTCGACCTGATCATGGAAGTTTTGGTCGTCATCCCCGATTGGACAATTCCATATATTGCATATATTCTCAGGAAAGAACTTCCAGAAGACGAAGATGAGGTGCGTCAGATTGTCCATCGATCCAAATCCTTCACGGTAATAGGTGGACAGATTTACAGAGAGAGTGTTACCGGAGTTGCTCAGCGATGCATCACACCAGAAGAAGGTCGGATGATCCTCAATGATATTCACTCGGGGGCCTGTGTTCACCATGCGTCCTCTCAGACCATCGTGGCCAAAGCATTCCGAGCGGGATTCTATTGGCCACGAGCAAATGAGATGGCAAAAGACATAGTCGACAAATGTGAAGGCTGTCAGTTCTACTCCAACATGTCCCATAAGCCGGCATCAGCCATGAAGACCATTCCACTCGTTTGGCCCTTTGCAGTTTGGGGATTGGATATGGCTGGACCTCTGAGGACCGGCAGAAGTGGTTTCACTCATGTGCTTGCGGCAGTCGACAAGTTCACTAAATGGATTGAAGCCAAACCCATCAAGAATCTTGACTCTGGCACTGTCGTCAGTTTCATCAGAGAGCTAACATTCAGATATGGAGTCCCTCACAGCATTATCACGGATAATGGCTCCAACTTTGATTCCGATGAGTTCAGAGCATTTTGTACTTCTCAAGGCACTCGAGTCGACTACGCTTCAGTCGCCCACCCACAGTCGAATGGACAGGCAGAAAGAGCAAATGGTTTGATCCTTCAAGGGTGAAACCCCGATTGATGCGTGACCTCAAGCATGCAGCTGGCGCTTGGGTAGATGAGCTTCCATCAGTCCTTTGGGATTAAGAACAACACCAAATCGGTCGACTGATCGAACCCCCTTCTTCATGGTTTACGGGGCTGAAGCTGTATTGCCGAGTGACTTGCTTCACAATGCACCCCGAGTAGAGCTCTTCTCAGAAGCTGAAGCTGAACAGGCTCGACAAGATGCAGTTGACCTACTGGAGGAAGAAAGGGAGATGGCCTTGATCCGATCGACCATTTATCAGCAAGATCTCCATCGATTCCATGCCAAAAATGTGAGAGGTCGAGCATTTCAGGAAGGAGACCTCGTGCTCCGAGTGGATCGGCAATGACCTCACAAGCTTGCCCCTGCCTGGGAAGGCCCCTTCATCGTCACCAAGGTGCTCCACAACGGAGCATATCACCTCTACAATGTGGAACACAACAAAGAAGAGCCACGCGCTAGGAATGCGGATCTGCTCCGCCATTTTGATACTTAAGCACTCAGACGGTTGAGATGTAATAAGAAGTACTAAGGGAGTCCTGGATTAGGGGGTCCTCGGACTGCCGAACTATATACTTTGGTCGGGCTGTTGGACTATGAAGATACAAGATCGAAGACTTCGTCCCGTGTCCGGATGGGACTCTCCTTGGCGTGGAAGGCAAGCTTGGCAAATCGGATATGTAGATCTCCTCCCATGTAACCGACTCTGTGTAACCCTAGCCCCCTCCGGTGTCTATATAAACCGGAGGGTTTAATCCGTAGGACAACAACAATCATAATCATAGGCTAGCTTCTAGGGTTTAGCCTCTACGATCTCGTGGTAGATCAACTCTTGTAATACTCATATCATCAAGATCAATCAAGTAGGAAGTAGGGTATTACCTCCATCGAGAGGGCCCGAACCTGGGTAAACATTGTGTCCCCCGCCTCCTGTTACCATCCACCTTAGACGCACAGTTCGGGACCCCCTACCCGAGATCCGCCGGTTTTGACACCGACATTGGTACCTTTCAGTTTATTTATCAAAGACATGGTTTTACAGTCTCCTAAATGATTATTGTTACATGTGTTCAAAATCCCCCAGTGGGTGGCTTAGCTGCAAATCCGATTCGCCTAAGTTTAAAAACAAAATCCTACCGAGTGAAGAGCAAGGCTCTCGCTCGGAGGCTTAGCTGCGAATCCGATTCGCCTAAGTTTAAAAACAAAGTCCGACCGAGTGAAGAGCAAGCCTCTCACTCGGGGGCTTAGCTGCAGTCCCGCACTCGCCTAAGTTTGAAAAAATCCTGCCGAGTGAAGAGCAAGCCTCTCGCTCGGAGGCTTAGCTGCGAATCTGATTCGCCTAAGTTTAAAAACAAAATCCCCCCGAGTGAAGAGCAAGCCTCTCACTCGGGGGCTTAGCTGCAGTCCCGCACTCGCCTAAGTTTGAAAAAATCCTGCCGAGTGAAGAGCAAGCCTCTCACTCGGGGGCTTAGCTGCAGTCCCGCACTCGCCTAACTTTGAAAAAATCCTACTGAGTGAAGAGCAAGCCTCTCACTCGGGGGCCTGGCTGCAGTCCCGCACTCGCCTAAGTTTGAAAAAATCCCGCCGAGTGAAGAGCAAGCCTCTCACTCGGGGGCTTAGTTGCAGTCCCGCACTCGCCTAAGTTCGAAAAAATCCTGCCGAGTGAAGCAAGCCTCTCGCTCGGAGGCTTAGCTGTGAATCCGATTCGCCTAAGTTTAAAAACAAAATCCCACCGAGTGAAGAGCAAGCCTCTCACTCGGGGGCTTAGCTGCAGTCCCGCACTCGCCTAAGTTTGAAAAAATCCTGCCGAGTGAAGAGCAAGCCTCTCACTCGGGGGCTTAGCTGCAGTCCTGCACTCGCCTAAGTTTGAAAAAATCTTGCTGAGTGAAGAGGAACGCTCTCACTCGGGGGCTTAGCTACAGTCCCGCACTCGCCTAAGTTTGAAAAATACTACCGAGTGAAGAGCAACCCTCTCACTCGGGGGCTTAGCTGCAGTCTCGCACTCGCCTAAGTTTGAAAAAATCCTACCGAGTTAAGAGCAACCCTCTCACTCGGGAGCTTAGTTGCAGTCCTGCACTCGCCTAAGTTTGAAAAAATCCTGCTGAGTGAAGAGCAACCCTCTCACTCGGGGGCTTAGCTGCAGTCCCGCACTCGCCTAAGTTTGAAAAAATCCTGCCAAGTGAAGAGCAACCCTCTCACTCGGGGGCTTAGCTGCAGTCCCGCACTCGCCTAAGTTTGAAAAAAAATCCCACCGAGTGAAGAGCAAGCCTCTTGCTTGGGGGCTTAGCTGCAGTCCTGCACTCGCCTAAGTTTCAACACGCTCCGAGTGGAGAATGAATCTTTCACTCGGAGACTTGGCCGCAAGTACAAGGTGCGCTCCATCCTGATCCGAAAGGACGACGAGGTGCAGGTCGACTACGACCTTCTCCTCAGAGCTGCGCCACAAGTACAATGTGCGCCCCATCCTGATCCGCAAGGACGACGAGGTGCAGGTCATCTGCGACCCCTGATGTCTACTACGCAACCTTCTTTTTGTAGACGTTGTTGGGCCTCCAAGTGCAGAGGTTTGTAGGACAGTAGCAAATTTCCCTCAAGTGGATGACCTAAGATTTATCAATCCGTGGGAGGCGTAGGATGAAGACGGTCTTTCTCAAACAACCCTGCAACCAAATAAGAAAGAGTCTCTTGTGTCCCCAAAACACCCAATACAATGGTAAATTGTATAGGTGCACTAGTTCGGCGAAGAGATGGTGATACAAGTGCAATATGGATGGTAGGTATAGGTTTTTGTAATCTGAAAATATTAAAACAGCAAGGTAGCAAGTGATAAAAGTGAGCGTAAACGGTATTGCAATGCTAGGAAACAAGGCCTAGGGCTCATACTTTCACTAGTGCAAGTTCTCTCAACAATAATAACATAATTGGATCATATAACTATCCCTCAACATGCAACAAAGAGTCACTCAAAAGTCACTAATAGCGGAGAACAAATGAAGAGATTATTGTAGGGTACGAAACCACCTCAAAGTTATTCATTCGGATCAATCTATTCAAGAGTTCGTACTAGAATAACACCTTAAGATACAAATCAACCAAAACCCTAATGTCACCTAGACACTCCAATGTCACCTCAAGTATCCGTGGGTATGATTATACGATATGCATCACACAATCTCAGATTCATCTATTCAACCAACACAAAGAACTTCAAAGAGTGCCCCAAAGTTTCTACCGGAGAGTCAAGACGAAAACGTGTGCCAACCCCTATGCATAAGTTCACAATGTTATGGAACCCGCAAGTTGATAACCAAAACATACATCAAGTAGATCATGTGAATATCCCATTGTCACCACAAATAAGCACATGCAAGACATACATCAAGTGTTCTCAAATCCTTAAAGACTCAATCTGATAAAATAACTTCAAAGGGAAAACTCAATCCATTAAAACAGAGTAGAGGGGGAGAAACATCATAAGATCCAACTATAATAGCAAAGCTCGCGATACATCAAGATCGTGCAAAATCAAGAAGACGAGAGAGAGAGAGAGAGATCAAACACAGAGCTACGGGTACATACCCTCAGCCCCGAGGGTGAACTACTCCCTCCTCGTCATGGAGAGCGCCGAGATGATGAATATGGCCACCGGTGATGGATCCCCCCTCCGGCAGGGTGCCGGAACAGGGTCCCAATTGGTTTTTGGTGGCTACAGAGGCTTGCGGCGGCGGAACTCCCGATCTATTGTGTTCCCCAATGTTTTTAGGGTATATGGACATATATAGGCAAAAGAAGTCGATAAGGGGAGCCACGAGGGTGGCGGCACGCCCAGGGGGTAGGGCGCCCCTCCCTGCCTCGTGGCTTCCTTGAAGCTTCCCTGATGTCTACTCCAAGTCTCCTGGATTTCTTCCGTTCCAAAAAATAACTCTCCCGAAGGTTTCATTCCGTTTGGACTCCGTTTGATATTCCTTTTCTTCGAAACACTGAAATAGGCAAGAAAACAGCAATTTGGGCTGGTCCTCCGGTTAATAGGTTAGTCCCAAAAATAATATAAAAGTGTTTAGTAAAGCCCATAAACATCCAAAACAGATAATATAATAGCATGAATACTTCATAAATTATAGACACGTTGGAGACGTATCAGCATCCCCAAGCTTAATTCCTGCTCGTCCTTGAGTAGGTAAATGATGAAAGAAATAATTTATGAAGTGTGAATGCTAGCAGGTGCACAAGTTTGATCAATGATAATTTCAATCACCTTTTCAAGCATCATTATATGTCGTAACAGTAGCTCATATCATAAAGCTTCTCATGATCAAGTAACAAGCTATTCACATGTTAAAGTATAGATCATAAACTTTCTTGAAAACTAACAAACAGTTCTCAGTCATCAAACAATTGCAATTCAACTTATTTTCAGGAAGGGTCTATGTAAGAGCTTTGATTTAGCAAATCCCACATACTCAACTATCATATAGTCTTCCATGATTGCTACCACTCAAAGCATATTTTTAGTACAAATAGCATCCATCGAACACAGAGAAAGATAGGGGCTTAATGTTTCGCCTCCCAACTTATTTATCATATAGATAATTGTCAACAATAATAATTCATGATCAAATATATTTGAATGGCCATATATGCTTAGATCTTTCTCCACCACATGATGCTTGCCAACTAAAGAGTAGGTTGGAATGAGAAGGAATACTACTAACTCTTGCATAAAAGTAAAAGATAGGCCCTTCGCAGAGGAAAGCAGGGATTTGCAGAGGTGCCACAGCTCGAAGCAAAAACAGAGATGAAAATAATTTTGAGAGGTATGCTTTCATTGTCAACATAACGACCAAGAGTTCCCAATATCTTCCATACTAGATATATTATAGGCGGTTCCCAAACAGAAAGGTAAAGATTTTACTCCCCCTCCACCAACAATCACACTCCACGGCTTGTTTGAAACAACGGGTGCCGTCAAACTTTCAACAATCCTGGGGGAGTTTGTTTAAATTATTTGCGAATTTGTTTTTGATCTTTTGATCATGGGACTGGGCATCCCAGTTACCAGCCATTTTCTCGTGAATGATGAGCGGAGTCCACTCATCGTGAGAATAACCCACCTAGCAGGGAAGATACTGACAGCCCCTAGTCGCTACATGAGCGATTTGGGCATACAAAACAGATTATTATTTGAAGGTTTAGAGTTTGGCACATGCAAATTTACTTGGAACGGCAGGTAAATACCGCATATATGTAGATATGGTGGACACTCATGGAAGAAACTTGGTTCAAGGAATTTGGATGCACAAGGAGTATTCCCGCTTAGTACAGATATTTTGGCTAGCAAAGGATTCTAAATAGCAAGCACCACATGTTATAGGATCCATAAAAATATAACTTCTATACAAATATACCCAAGCATAACTCATTATGTTGTCTTCCTTCTCCAACTTCAACTAATTTTCTGAGGTTTGACAATAATTAATGGGGCTCACAATCATACAAGATGTCCAAGATAGTATATTTATATGTGAAATCTCTCTTCCTTCAATATTCTTTCATGAATTGTTCAAGTGACCAATACAATATTTGCTAACCTTCAATAAATTTACCACCTCTACTTCTTATATTTGAAGGCATTACTCCCCATGGGAAAGGCCTATGAAACATATATAATTTCAGATTTATGACATTCAAATCATTAAACCATTTACTCATAGGATATAAGTGAAGCACACGAGTAAATGACAAACTACTCCAAAAAGATATAAGTGAAGATCAATGAGTAGTTAAACAATTATTTAGCTATGTGAAGATTCTCCCATTTAATAATTTCAGATCTTGATATTTTATTCAAACAGCAAGCAAAACAAAATAAAATGACATTCTAAGATTGGCAAACATCACGTGAAGAAGCAAAAACTTAGGATCAACCGAAACTAACCGATAGTTGTTGAAGAAGAAAGGTGGGATGCCAACCGGGGCATCCCCAAACTTAGATGCTTGAGACTTCTTGAAATATTATCTTGGGATGCCTTGGGCATCCCCAAGCTTGAGGTTTTGTGTCTCCTTAATTCCTCTCATATCACGGTCTCCCTAAATCTCAAAAGCTTCATCCACACAAAACTCAACAAGGACTCGTGAGATAAGTTAGTATAAACCAATGCAAAAACCTTATCATAATCTACTGTAGAAAATCACTAAAATTATTATTCAACATTGCATACTAAATTCCTCTGCATATTTAATAGTCCTATCTCAAATAGAATCATTAAAGAAGCAACCATATGCAAACAATGCAAACATAACAGCAATCTGTCCTAAACAGGACAGTCTGTAAAGAATGCAGCAAGATCCTTGCTTCCCTAGATCCAAAAATTATGAAAGAAAATTCCCACTGTAGTAAATTTCTTAGATCTTATTATGCAAAAGGTTTCAACATTTTATTACATTCTGACTTTTCTAGGGAATCTTTGTAACAGCGGTAAACTTTCTGTTTTCAAATAGCAACATGTAGACTTGTAAAATAGGCATAGTAAAGGCTATCAATGCCACTTTTATTGAAATAAAAGATGCAAAACATTGTTCTAAATAACAGCAAGCAAATCCTAACAAAATAAATTTACGCTCCAAGAAAAACACATATCAAGTGGTGATTAAAAATATAGCTCCAAGTAAAGTTACCGATGAACGAAGACGAAAGTGGGGATGCCTTCCGGGGCATCCCCAAGCTTAGGCTCTTGATTGTCCTTGAATATTACCTTGGGGTGCCTTGGGCATCCCCAATCTTAGGCTCTTGACACTCCTTATTCCATAGTCCATCGAATCTTTACCCAAAACTTGAAAACTTCACAACACAAAACTCAACAGAAAACTCGTAAGCTCCGTTAGTAGAAGAAAATAAAACCACCACTTAGGTACTGTTGTGAACTCATTCTAAATTCATATTGGTGTAATATCTACTGTATTCCAACTTCTCTATGGTTAATACCCTCCGATACTACTCATAGATTCATCAAAATAAGCAAACAACACACTGAAAACAGAATCTGTCAAAAACAGAACAGTCTGTAGTAATCTGTATCAAACGTATAGTTATGGAACTCCAAAAATTCTTAAATAACTTGGTGGACCTGAGGAATTTGTCTATTAATCATCTACAAAAAGAATCAACCTAAAACAACTCTCCAGTAAAAAATGGCAGCTAATCTCGTGAGCGCTAAAGTTTCTGTTTTCTACAGCATGATCATAACGACTTCACCCAAGTCTTCCCAAAGGTTCTACTTGGCACTTTATTGAAACAAAAGCTATAAAACATGATTACTACAGTATCTTAATCATGTGAACACACAAAAATAGTAGGGGTAAATATTGGGTTGTCTCCCAACAAGCGCTTTTCTTTAATGCCTTTCTAGCTAGGCATGATGATTTCAATGATGCTCGTATAAAAGATAAGAATTGAAACATAATGGGAGCATCATGAAGAATATGACTAGCGCATTTAAGTCTAACCCACTTCCTATGCATAGGGATTTTGTGAGCAAACAACTTATGGGAACAATAATCAACTAGCATAGGAAGGCAAAACAAAGCATAACTTTAAAACTTTAAGCACATAGAGAGGAAGCTTGATATTATTGCAATTCTTACAAGCATATATTCCTCCCTCATAATAATTTTCAGTAGCATCATGAATGAATTCAACAATATAACCATCACATAAAGCATTATTTTCATGATGCACAAGCATAGAAATTTTACTACTCTCCACATAAGCAAATTTATTCTCATGAATAGTAGTGAGAGCAAACTTAACAAAATAACTATCATGTGAAGCATAATCCAATTGAAAATTAAAATCACGATGACAAGTTTCATGGTTATCTTTATTCTTTATAGCATACGTGTCATCACAATAATCATCATAAATAGGAGGCACGCTTTCATGATAATAAATTTTCTCATCAAAACTTGGGGGACAAAAAGTATCATCTTCATCAAACATAGCTTCCCCAAGCTTGTGGCTTTGCATATCATTAGCATCATGGGTATTCAAGGAATTCATACTAACAACATTGCAATCATGCTCATCATTCAAAAATTTAGTGCCAAACATTTTAATGCATTCTTCCTCTAGCAGTTTGGCACAATTATCGGAATCCTTATTTTCACAAAAGACATTAAAAAGATGAAGCATATGAGGCAACCTTAATTCCATTTTTTTGTAGTTTTCTTTTATAAACTAAACTATTGATAAAACAAGAAACTAAAAGATTCGATTGCAAGATCTAAAGATATACCTTCAAGCACTCACCTCCCCGGCAACGGCGCCTGAAAAGAGCTTGATGTCTACTACGCAACCTTCTTCTTGTAGACGTTGTTGGGCCTCCAAGTGCAGAGGTTTGTAGGACAGTAGCCAATTTCCCTCAAGTGGATGACCTAAGGTTTATCAATCCGTGGGAGGCGTAGGATGAAGATGGTCTCTCTCAAACAACCCTGCAACCAAATAACAAAGAGTCTCTTGTGTCCCCAACACACCCAATACAATGGTAAATTGTTGTGACGCCCCCGATTCAATCGTACACTAATCATGCACACAACCGTGTACGATCAAGATCAGGGACTCACGGGAAGATATCACAACACAACTCTAAAACATAAATAAGTCATACAAGCATCATAATACAAGCCAGGGGCCTCGAGGGCTCGAATACAAGTGCTCGATCATAGACGAGTCAGCGGAAGCAACAATATCTGAGTGCAGACATAAGTTAAACAGGTTTGCCTTAAGAAGGCTAGCACAAACTGGGATACAGATCGAAAGAGGCGCAGGCCTCCTGCCTGGGATCCTCCTAACTACTCCTGGTCGTCGTCAGCGGGCTGCATGTAGTAGTAGGCACCTCCGGTGTAGTAGGAGTCATCGTCGACGGTGGCGTCTGGCTCCTAGGCTCTGGCATCTGGTTGCGATAAACCAGGTAGAAGGGAAAGGTGTAAAAGAGGGAGAAAAGCAACCATGAGTACTCATCCAAAGTACTCGCAAGCAAGGAGCTACACTACATATGCATGGGTATATGTGTAAAGGGCCATATCGGTGGACTGAACTGCAGAATGCCAGAATAAGGGGGGGTAGCTAGTCTTGTCGAAGACTACGCTTCTGGCCACCTCCATCTTGCTGCATGTAGAAGAGAGTAGATGGTAAGTTCACCAAGTATCATCGCATAGCATAAACCTACCCGGCGATCCCCTCCTCGTCGCCCTGTTAGAGAGCGATCGCCGGGTTTTATCTGGCACTTGGAAGGGTGTGTTTTATTAAGTATCCAGTTCTAGTTGTCATAAGGTCAAGGTACAACTGCGGGTCGTCCTTTTACCGAGGGACACGGCTATTCGAATAGATAAACTTCCCTGCAGGGGTGCACCACATAACCCAACACGCTCGATCCCATTTGGCCGGACACACTTTTCTGGGTCATGCCCGGCCTCGGAAGATCAACACGTCGCAGCCCCACCTAGGCTCAACAGAGAGGTCAGCACGCCGGTCTAAATCCTATGCGCGCAGGGGTCTGAGCCCATCGCCCATTGCACACCTGCACGTTGCTTACGCGGCCAGAAGCACACCTGGCCCCCTTAATACAAGCGCGAGCTTACGGTCCAATGCGGCGCACGCCACTCAGTCGCTGACGTCAAAAAGAGCTTCGGCTGATACCACGACGCCGAGTGCCCATAACTGTTCCCGCGTAGTTGGTTAGTGCGTATAGACCAAATGGCCAGACTCAGATCAAATACCAAGAACTCGTTAAGCGTGTTATTTTAAGTATCCGCGGACGCCGTCCAGGGCCAGGCCCACCTCTCTCCTAGGTGGTCTCAACCTGCCCTGTCGCTCTGCCACAAAGTAACAGTCGGGGGCCGTCAGGAACCCAGGCCCACCTCTACCGGGATGGAGCCACCTGTCCTTTCAGCCCCCTCATCAGAATCACTTGCGGGTACTCAACGAGCTGACCCGACTTTAGTCACCACATGTGTCATGTATATAAAGTATATAGTATATACCCGTGATCACCTCCCGAAGTGATCACGGCCCAGTAGTATAGCATGGCAGACGAACAAGAGTGTAGGGCCACTTATGGAACACTAGCATCCTATACTAAACAGTAGGATAGCAGGTAAGGGTAACACCTGTAGTAACAATGACAGGCTATGCAGCAGAATAGGATTAACCAAAAGCAGTAACATGCTACACTACTCTAATGCAAGCTGTATGGAGAAGAATAGGCGATATCTGGTGATCAAGGGGGGCTTGCCTGGAAGCTCTTTTGCACAGGAAGAAGGGTCGTCAACAACGTAGTCGAACTGGGGGTCACCGGCAGCCTCGGGGTCTACCAGAAAGAAGTAACGGAGGCGGAACAAAATAAATAATAGAGCAATCAAAGCATCACAAAGCGTAACATGGAAATACGCGGTGCTATATGTGACCTAACGCAAAAGGAGGTGATACCGGCGAAGGGGGGGAACATCCGGGAAAGTATTCCCGGTGTTTCGCGTTTTCGGACAGATGAACCGGAGGGGAAAGTTGCGTGTTTGCTATGCTAAGGATGTGTGGCGGACGAACGGACCGCGTATTCGGATTCGTCTCGTCGTTCTGCGCAACTTTCATGTACAAAGTATTTTCATCTGAGTTACGGATTATTTTCTATTAATTTTCAAAGCTTTAATCAATTTCTGGAATTATTATAATTACTAAATTCGAATTATTCCAAAACAGTAATTGTTAAGTGTACCAAGAACTGTACCCAGCTGACGAGCAGAGAGGCTGACCAGTGGGCCTAGTTGACTGGGTCAACTGCCCAGTCAGTAGAGGCTGACTGGTGGGGTCTCTGCTGAGCCAGTAGGTCCAGTCAACAGTCAACAGTTTGACTGTTGACCGGTCAACCTGACCAGTGGGCCCCATGTGTTAGTGTAACACTCTATTTAACAGCTTTTATTTATTTCATTTTAAACTAATTAGCCGGTGGGCCCTGCCTGTCAGTGGGGCACTAATTGACAGGGTTAATTTAGCTAACCTAATTATCAACAGGGTGGGCCCGCATGTCAAGGGGGATTAGGGGTGGTGGCTAGGGGCTAACGAAGGCCACGTCGACGACTAACTCCGGTGCGGCAGGGGAAACTCCAGTCGGCCGATTTCGGCAACAGAGGGACGCGCGGCGGGGCTCTATGGGAAGCTGACGGCGCGGTGACGCGAGCGCGGGACGGCGTGCCGCGACGGGCGCGCGCAAGGCAGGGAGCGGGGTTGCTCGGCCAAGAGCGAGCGATGGCGGCAGAGCCGCAGCAGGTGAAGGCGAGGCCATGCGAGGGCGTGGCGAGGGCAGCAGGGGGCGGCGCCGGCGCGAGCCGGGTGAAGGCAGGCGCGGACGGCTGCGGCGGCGCGTGCGCGCGTGGTGAGGAGAGGCGCTGGGATGGGCAGGAGTGGGGAGCAGGCACGCGCGTGCAGGTGACCGTGGGGCTCCAGAGAGTTCAGCCGCGGTGGTGTATGGCGTCAACGGCGACGGGTTCGACTAGGGAAGGGGGAAAATCGGTGGAGGTGCTCACGGGGAAGTCATTGGTGAGCTCGAGGGGGTCGAGGAAGGCTCGGAGCAACGGCATCTGGCGACAGGCGACGATGATGTGGTGCGGTGCCCGAGTTGGGGAAGACGGCGGGAGATCCGGCGATGCAGCGCTCCTCGGCTCGAGCTGGGGTTGTAGTCGAAGAAGTGGTCGACGGTGGAGCTCGCTGGCACAGTCCTAGGGCGCGGAGTGGCCGGAGAGCACGCGGGCGAGGAGATCCATGGCGATGGTGGCTCGGCCATGCGCGAGGAAGAAGAAGGCGGCGCGAGGGGGGAATGGCTAAGCTAGGGTTAGCCAGGGGACGAGGAGGCATCCTTGTAGGCATCGGCGGCGAGCAGGAGGCCGCGGGATGGCTGACGTGTATCCAGAACCCAGCCATGGCGGGTAAGATGGCGCCACGCCTCTGTCTGATGAACAGAGAGAGGGGATGAGGGGAGCTGGTGGGCTGGGCCTCACTGTGCACTTGAGGCCCAAGTGCACAGTGGGGGGCTTTTATTTTCCTTTTACCTTTTCTGTTTTCACTTTTGTTTCCTATTATTTTAGTTTCTGTAAAATATATTCTTTGCATCTAATTTTAGCATTTCAATTTAGTCCACCGCCTCAAAAAGTCTAGACCCCAATTAATTTGGTTTGATATTTTATCAATTTGTAAAGGCATTTAAATAATCAGGTTTGCTAATATTTAAATCATTTTAGTGCATTCAAACACATAATAAAAGTGTGGTTCCTTCACAAATATTTAGTATGGATTATTTTCCACAAACCGAACATTTTGGTTTTAATGTTTCAAAACTTTTATCATTTGACTATATTTTCAATTTGAATTCCGAATCAATTTTGAATTAACGCGAGATTAACAACGGTAATCGAAGTGATGTGGCACCATTAGCAGAGAATTACGGTAGCTTAATTATCCGGGCGTCACAATTCTCCTCTACTACAAGAAATCTCGTCCCGAGATTTAAGAGGGGAAGTAAGGGGGAAGGGATTTGGTTACGAAATTCTAACGGGTCTTCTCGGTGTTGGTTGCTCTTCTCGAAGAGGTCACCATGATGTCTTTATTTCTCTGCTCCAGGTCATCATGATGAAGTCGGCATCCTTTCTTCGGGAACTCCATCGTACTTACGAAAGAATAAAGGGTGGGCATATTTCGGGAGAACGGACCTCTGCAAGGTTGACTATCTGGTAGCTAACATCGGGGAAGGTGGCAGAAAGTAACTCTCGAACTAAAACTTAAGAAAATATCGAGAGTAAAGTAAGGAGGTACCATGAGAAGTTTCAAGCGGGTAGGCAATCGTTCGTTGCCTGAAACAGAGTGTGAAAGGGGTTCAAAGCAACGGAAACAAGTACTATGTTTAATACCAGAATTGAGGATCACACGGAAGGTGGCTCGTGAATTACATACGAGGCCAGGTGCCAGGAACAACCTTAAGAACAGGGGGTGTATTGGAGAGTCAGGTTTCGATCCTGTGGAACTGTGGGTTATGGGCCCACCATGTGTTTAAAAGTAGGAAGGGCGTTGACATCTGGCACGGTCATGATAGTAAGACATGTCAGAGGGTAGCCTATCAGTTATGTCGGCAACAATGTTGGTACCAAGGGCGAGGGACGAAGAGAACCATTTTCCTGCTTGTCGAAACGAGGCGGACCAATAAGCAAAGTTCTTGTCCATCGGTGGTTACCGAAATGTCATCAACAATAGTAACACGGTCTTACTGACAAGGTTGTACACCAAGGTGTTTACACAAGCAGCGAATTATTACTGCTTAGATTATATAAACAAAGAGAAAGGTTAAACAAGACTATGAAAAGGAAAATGTGATTATTAGATTAAACAGAACAATGGAAAGGAAAATGTGTCTAAACACATATTTCAAGGGTATATCCTTCCCAAGGACAAGTAGAGCATGATATCCATGACAGGATAGAACGTAGAGAACCATTTAGGTAAGGGGAGAGGAAGTTCATGTCATTACCCAAACAACGGTGTTTGAATAATTGATAAAGGAAATTTAGCAGGGTGCTTCAAAATGTTCTTATCGATGACCAGAGTACCAAAGACATGCTTCGAGATAGCACTGACCTTGTCTTCAAGCAAAGGTCAGACTTTCGATACACAAGGGATCCATCAGGAACAACTTGTAAAGTATGTCTTACTATTTCCTCATGGAAGAATGGATAACCTTGCTGAAAAGGAATCTATAACAATAGGGCCTCCGGCCAGGTGTGCTAGGCACGACATCACCTTACCGGGTCACATAAACACCATTGTTATATCTCTTGGAAATATGTTCCAACCATCATATCTGACCGAGATTCAGATCTGATTGGTGTCAGGGTGTCTCAGACTCAGGATGCCTGAGAAGAAAAGGCGTGACACAATTTGACGAGATGACATTGTAAGATTCTCGGGAAATGAACTATGAGAGCGAGTTCCGAACAAGGGTTCATCATTAAACCAAGGAGAGGATGAGGGGGTGGCTGATGGACTCAGCGACAATTCCTCGAGATTTCCAAAAAGATGGATTTCCACAATCATGTGAACCAGGAGATAACATTTCCAGATCAAATGATATAATGATGTATGCCTGAGGAAAACATACGCAAGTAAACATTGGTTGAAAGGTACACCCGAAATATGGGCTGGGTTGCACGACGAATGTCGGAATGGCGATTGAGCAACCAACACTCTAAATTGGAATTATTGTCCAATAACTCTGAAGCAATAGGGTTGCTAGAGATATTAAATTCGCACAACAGAGTTCACACAACACGGGGACCAAGAAAAGAATGGTGATGGTGAGAAGCATCACTGTATCACAAATTCTTTAGAGGTGGTTTAATTCTCAAAACATTCATGACATAAGAGATGGTAATGTTCCGAGTAAAGAAGAACAATTGCTGGATGGCAGGGAACTCAAGGTATAACACCAAACACGAACAAGTTGTGTTGGTGGGAAGGCAATAAAGTGGTCGATGATAATAAAATTCATCGAGGGCAAGGATAGTATTTCTCATCATGAATTCAATTGATATCCTAGAAGATCTCAGAATGCTGAGGATGATCATGACACATTGGTTAAGAAATTTCATGAAGATGTAATCAACCGGTGATGACATCAAGTCACGGGAATGATGAAGCGAAAGGTTATTGGAACCAAGAGTACGACAAAAACTCAAAATCAAACTTGTCGTTCAAGGACAAATGATATGACGAGGAAGATCGACGTAAGATTAGCTCACCGTCGAAACTTTTGCTCCGGGAAGAAGGACCCGGTAGCACAATTAAAATTCAGCACGATAATGATATAGCCGATCAGGCTAGGAATGGCTTGAAGGATTATTAAACTCGTAAGCCACGAAAATTACTTAAGAGTTATTGAATCGGAGTGCGGAATCGGTTCACATATCGGTGTTCGTGGTTGACGACAACCCAGAACCCAGGAAAATTGGAATCGGTGAGAAATAACAGTTGATGAAGAACCCATAAGAAGTTATGCTGTTCCATGATATTTTTGAGATACAAGAGTGTAATACTCGATGGTAGATCAAAGTAAAGGTTGGACAGGTGCAAAGATCTGCAGAAGACAAGTACTTCAACTTGTCCGAGAAATGGTATTTAAAGGAGAACATGGCCGGAACCATGATTGCAAAGGGGTCAATTCTCAGATACCATATGATATTATATCAAGGAAACAATTATTATTACAAGAAGCTTTTATGATAGGATCTACATCGTGTCCATGGGCATGAACACAAAGTTCAAGGTCGACTCCCACTTCTCTAATGCATAACCTTTCATTCACTTCTCGCCTTCAACGAAGTTGTGTTGAAATTTTATCTGACATAACAACAGTAGAGTATGACCCGTAGTAGTTTCCGGGGTCACACAGACTAGAGAAGGCATATGTCCAACCCATCGGGGCCTCTTAGGAACATACACCACAAACTTCAGGAGTAAATAACACAAGCTCAATAGCAGAGCATGGTCGACAAAGCAGAGGATACAATTTACCAAAGGCATTATGTATCCTAGAAGAGACTCACAAATTTATTGAATATGAAGGACGTCGTCGGATAAAATCCAATAAAGGTTCTGGTGGTCCTCAAGGGATCGGATGTGAGCATCGGTACTCAACCAGAAGAAGAAAGAAAGCAAGGCGATCGGAATATCAAAACAACTAACTAATGCAAAGCTCAAATGCAAAGGAATTATGAGTTCCAAATCAAGGGATCAGAAGCAATGTTCTGATTAGGGATGGATAAGTTGAATAGTCTTAGGGGTACAATCGACGGCAATTGGATTGGTTGAGAACCAGCTCATGTTCAAAATGACATCTGAGCCGGATAGATAATTTAAAAGGATCAACCGATGATTGCGTGCATTCGCACTCATGTTGAATCAACAGGATCAAAATGACGGTGTCAAAGGAGACTAATGAATATTGCCAGATATATGGGAAGCATCCATAATGCAAGTAGACAAGTATTTGCAGAGCAATAAAGCTGCTAAGGATTTTCGGAGGATTGAATAGTATTTCAAAGACTTTTGTGAAACACCTGAACAACTGGGGATGAGCGGATACTCGGAAGTGCGAGAAATTATTCTTAGGGGTATTCAGGTGGCAAAACTGCAAGGCAGTAGGCAATATTCTCGGGGTATCTTGTAATAACAAGATCGACTGGGAATAAAAGTAAGCACGACAGGTGTAAGTATTTATCCATAGGGATATTTCGATGGTAGGGAATTGCAAAAGCAACGAGCACAAAGTCTCGAGAACATTGGAGAGTATCTTCGAAATCCTTCAGTGCACCAAGCAATCATCTGGAGTGAGGGGCTCTCCGGGAGGAAGTAGTTACGAGAACCTAGAGTCAGAGTTAATAAAATCATTTCACCCGAATAGAAGAGAGGTCAGAGTCCCAGAGTATAGGTCGAGGAATAAAAGATCCTAATACCACCCAATGGCGACATGGGCCCGTAAGACACACATCCATGTTAGTAAAAGTTTTTGCAATGTCTAGACTCGACTTCGGCCAAGGAGTTGGAAAGGGGGATTCCTACAGGCAGTCGGCTCTGATACCAACTTGTGACACCCCTGATTCAATCGTACACGAATCATGCACGCAACCGTGTACGATCAAGATCAGGGACTCACGGGAAGATATCACAACACAACTCTAAAACATAAATAAGTCATACAAGCATCATAACGCAAGCCAGGGGCCTCGAGGGCTCGAATACAAGTGCTCGATCATAGACGAGTCAGCGGAAGCAACAATATCTGAGTACAGACATAGGTTAAACAGGTTTGCCTTAAGAAGGCTAGCCCAAACTGGGATATAGATCGAAAGAGGCGCAGGCCTCCTGCCTGGGATCCTCCTAACTACTCCTGGTCGTCGTCAGCGGGCTGCATGTAGTAGTAGGCACCTCCGGTGTAGTAGGAGTCATCGTCGACGGTGGCGTCTGGCTCCTGGGCTCCGACATCTGGTTGCGACAAACCAGGTAGAAGGGAAAGGGGGAAAAGAGGGAGAAAAGCAACCGTGAGTACTCGTCCAAAGTACTCGCAAGCAAGGAGCTACACTACATATGCATGGGTATATGTGTAAAGGGCCATATCGGTGGACTGAACTGCAGAATGCCAGAATAAGGGGGGATAGCTAGTCCTGTCGAAGACTACGCTTCTGGCCACCTCCATCTTGCAGCATGTAGAAGAGAGTAGATGGTAAGTTCACCAAGTATCATCGCATAACATAAACCTAACCGGCGATCCCCTCCTCGTCGCCCTGTTAGAGAGCGATCACCGGGTTTTATCTCGCACTTGGAAGGGTGTGTTTTATTAAGTATCCAGTTCTAGTTGTCATAAGGTCAAGGTACAACTCCGGGTCGTCCTTTTACCAAGGGACACGGCTATTCGAATAGATAAACTTCCCTGAAGGGGTGCACCACATAACCCAACACGCTCGATCCCATTTGGCCGGACACACTTTTCTAGGTCATGCCCGGCCTCGGAAGATCAACACGTCGCAGCCCCACCTAGGCTCAACAGAGAGGTCAGCACGCCGGTCTAAATCCTATGCGCGAGGCGATATCTAGTGATCAAGGGGGGGCTTGCCTAGAAGATCTTTTGCACAGGAAGAAGGGTCGTCAACAACGTAGTCGAACTGGGGGTCACCGGCAGCCTCGGGGTCTACCAGAAAGAAGTAACGGAGGGGGAACAAAATAAATAACAGAGCAATCAAAGCATCACAAACCGTAACATGGCAATACGCGGTGCTAGATGTGACCTAACGCAAAAGGAGGTGATACCGGCGAAGGGGGGGAACATCCGGGAAAGTATTCCCGGTGTTTCGCGTTTTCGGACAGATGAACCGGAGGGGAAAGTTGCGTGTTTGCTCTGCTAGGGATGTGTGGCGAACGAACGAAC
Organism: Aegilops tauschii subsp. strangulata; assembly: GCF_002575655.3. Taxonomy (NCBI): domain Eukaryota; kingdom Viridiplantae; phylum Streptophyta; class Magnoliopsida; order Poales; family Poaceae; genus Aegilops; species Aegilops tauschii. The sequence goes on along the minus strand of NC_053039.3, from coordinate 390,474,042 downwards.
TGCGTATTCAGATTCGTCTCGTCGTTCTGAGCAACTTTCATGTACAAAGTATTTTCATCCGAGTTACGAATTATTTTCTATTAATTTTTAAAATTTTAATCAATTTCTGGAATTATTATAATTACTAAATTCGAATTATTCCAAAACAGTAATTGTTAAGTGTACCAAGAACTGTACCCAGCTGACGAGCAGAGAGGCTGACTAGTGGGCCTAGTTGACTGGGTCAACTGCCCAGTCAGTAGAGGCTGACTGATGGGGCCTCTGCTGAGCCAGTAGGTCCAGGCAACAGTCAATAGTTTGACTGTTGACCGGTCAACCTGACCAGTGGGCCCCATGTGTTAGTGTAACACTCTATTTAACAGCTTTTATTTATTTCATTTTAAACTAATTAGCTGGTGGGCCCTGCCTGTCAATGGGGCACTAATTAACAGGGTTAATTTAGCTAACCTAATTATCAACAGAGTGGGCCCGCGTGTCAAGGGGGATTAGGGGTGGTGGCTAGTGGCTAACGAAGGCCACGTCGATGACTAACTCCGGTGCGGCAGGGGAAACTCCAGTCGGCCGATTTCGGCAACAGAGGGACACGCAGCGGGGCTCTACGCGAAGCTGACGGCGTGGTGAGGCGAGCGCGGGACAGCGTGCAGCGACGGGCGCGCGCAAGGCAGGGAGCGGGGTGGCTCGGCCTTGAGAGAGCCACGACGGCAGAGCCGCGGCAGGTGCAGGCGAGGCCATGCGAGGGCGTGGCGAGGGCAGCAGGGGGCGGCGCCGGCGTGAGCCGGGTGAAGGCAGGCGCGGACGGCTGCGGTGGCGCGTGCGCGCGTGGTGAGGAGAGGCGCGGGGATGGGCAGGAGTGGGGAGCAGGCACGCGCGTGCAGGTAACCGTGGGGCTCCAGAGAGTTCAGCCGCGGTGGTGTATGGCGTCAACGGCGATAGGTTCGACTAGGGAAGGGAAAAATCGGTGGAGGTGCTCACGGGGAAGTCGTTGGCGAGCTCGAGGGGGTCGGGGAAGGCTCGGAGCAACGGCATCTGGCGACAGGCGACGATGATGTGGTGCGGTGCCCGAGTTGGGGAAGACGGCGGGAGATCCGCGATGCAGCGCTCCTCGGCTCGAGCTGGGGTTGTAGTCGAACAAGTGGTCGACAGTGGAGCTCGCTGGCACGGTCCTAGGGCGCGGAGTGGCCGGAGAGCACGCGGGCGAGGAGATCCATGGCGATGGTGGCTCGGCCATGCGCGAGGAAGAAGAAGGCGGCGCGAGGGGGAATGGCTAAACTAGGGTTAGCCAGGGGACGAGGAGGCATCCTTGTAGGCGTCGGCGGCGAGCGGGAGGCCGCGGGATGGCCGACGTGTGTCCAGAACCCAGCCATGGCGGGTAAGATGGCGCCACGCCTCTGTCTAATGAACAGAGAGAGGGGATGAGGGGAGCTGGTGGGCTGGGCCTCACTGTGCACTTGAGGCCCAAGTGCACAGTGGGGGGCTTTTATTTTTCTTAAGCTCGTAGAATTTTCCTAAGCCACCATGACGTCATTTAGCATTAATATCGCAAGAAGCCCAGAGCATCTTAATTGATACTGATCTTAATGAACCTCCCGAAAACCAAGGCGTCCATATAGCCATAGGATGATCTTGGCCTCCTCGATTCCCGCGCATGCCTTGTATCCACTGCCTTATAAATAGGGACAGGGGGCTTTTATTTTTCTTAAGCTCGTAGAATTTTCCTAAGCCACCATGACGTCATTTAGCATTAATATCGCAAGAAGCCCAGAGCATCTTAATTGATACTTATCTTAATGAACCTCCCGAAAACCAAGGCGTCCATATAGCCATAGGATGATCTTGGCCTCCTCGATTCCCGCGCATGCCTTGTATCCACTGCCTTATAAATAGGGACAGGGGGCCCCTGTTTTCATTTTTACCCCCTGCCGCTGCTTCCTCTTCTCCTTCCTCTCGACGCTAGCACAACCAAAGCTCCGCCGCCGCCGTCGAACTTCCTCCACAGCCTAAAGCCAGGCCACTGCATCAACCTGAACGCATCCAGAAATCACGTCACTCCTCCGCTGTCCATCAGCGCCAGTAGGTATTCATTATCCCTTGCTACAGATCTGCATTAGGGTTCCACTGCTCGTCGGCGTTCTTGCCGTTCTTCATTGTTTCCTCTCTAAATCGTGTAGTTGATTCTGAACATGATACTGAAAAACGCACAGTAATAGTTTTAGCATCCTTTTTCCAATCGTAGTAGATACTTTCCCTGCACAAGATCCATCTGAACACCTAAGTTCCTTCACTGCCCTCATTTTAGGTCTAGAATTTTATTTTATTTCCACACTGCTCTAGATCCAAATTTTCAGCACCAATCTGTAGAACATGTTTGTCCAACACTTAGCCATTCCTCACTTATAGATCTGTCATATGACCCCTGTTCGGGTGGCTTAACTGATAATCCAACACTCAGCCATCTATGAAGTATGTCTTGACTTTTAGACCTTGCCTGGTTTAACAACAGAACTCTTAATCCGGTAGGTATCATTAGTCCCCACTTAAGCTGCCAATGTGAATATCTGCATACTTCAATGTTCATTCTCCGGCTTAAGATACTAGCCTTTTTATAACATTTTACCCTTGAATCAATAGCCTGACTTAATAACATGATACTCAAACCGACAATATCTTTATTTGCAGTCCAAAATCTCATAGGCAAAAACTGTCACCTCCTTCAACTGGGTCATTTCCCGGGTTACCGAGGAAGATTGAAATGAATATGTGCAAACATGTGTCCTGGCCAAAAAGGACGTCATCCATTGGAGGGTCCTGGGTACCGAGATTCGCCCTGAGCTGAAGAATGGAGAAGTAGTGGTTTTTAAGGATCATATGGACCGGAGCTTCAGTCCTCCCGGTTCAAAAAACTTCTGAGATGTATTGCATTTCTTCAAGCTCCACCCACAGGACATCGGACCAAATTCTGTTTCCAACATCTACAACTTTCAAGTACTCTGCGAGGTGTACCTTCAATAGTACCCCATCGTAGAACTATTTAGGGAGTTCTACTACTTGAACCAGCAAAATGAATTCACTGACGGGCCTAGTCTCGAATTAGGCGGCATATCCATACAGCGCCGGAAAGAGGCCACCTTCCCAGCTGCTGCTCTTCCTAGTCACCCCAAAGATTGGAACCACACTTGGTTTTATTTCCAAGATACTTCACCAGAGGGAGAGAATCCCCTGCCGGGTTATCATGCCAGCCGGCTTAGCAGCATACATCATCTTCCGGATCGTATCAGTACAGCAGAACGGAAGAAGTATGTGTCCGTTTTTGCAAAGGTCCGGGCCTTTATGGCCAACGGCCTGACTGGTATTGATCTAGTTCCATGCTGCGTCGCCTGGAGAGTCTTGCTACTAAGCCGCCGTCCCGGTTTAATGTGTGAGTACACCGGCGAGCTAACAGATCCTCAATGCCACTGTCAGATCGAAATCACTGAGGAAGACATCAATGACATGACCAAGACTCTGTTAAATGAGACTCTGGAAGACTGCAGTCAATTCGGACTGAGTCCTTTCTGTACTCTGAATAAGCCGCCAGCTGTAAGTTTTTGAATCAAGGTCTTAGTTAGCTCATATCTTGATTTATACAGTCTGCTTATACTCACTGAAATTTTTACAGGCCGATTCACCCTTTTGGACCAAGAAGCTTCAGGAGAAACCAAAGAAAACCCAGGCGAAGAACAAGGGTGCCAAAAAACCTGCTAAGAAGAAAACCAAAGCCGCCGAGTTATCCGATGAGCATGATGATGATGAGTCGGAGGTATCTCTTGGCTCATTTTTTGTACATCTTATTGACAATGACTATTATCAGGATGATGCAGAAGCCAGCCGTGCAAATGATGACGAGGTAATTATCCTTTCCTCCGACTCAGAACCTCTGCCAACATAGAAAACTCGACAAGCAAGCTGGAAAGTAAGATTTTCTCACCCTTTAGCTTACTTGGATCCCAACTTTCTTTTGAAGAAGCAGCAACATGAAGCTCGCCGCGCAACCCGGAACAGTGGCGGCGGAGTATTATCCTCCAGCTTACCAAACACCCCGGCACCTCGCAAACGTCGACGAAGGTCTCAAAAATTTCTGACTTAGATTATCCCAAGGAGGGTCTTGTTCGTCACCCTCTTAACCCGTCTAATTCAAATTATCAGGGCACATCTCATTCTTCCTACGGCAAATCAACGGGGACTCAAATCCCAACTTTCAAGACTATACCTGGGTAAGGATATATTCACTCATTCAAACCTTATGCCTAATCAATATACTGACCTTTTTGTGCTTCTTATCTTCAGGGGCCAACAAAAAGGCGAAACTAAATAAGCCGGTTGACGATTCCAACCCGTCCGAGCCAGAAAAACAACAACCAGAATCCTCTCCTCCAATTACAGATGCCACCATTGCTGACCCGCCTTCGGAAGAGCAAGACCTTACCTTTGATCATGTCGACGTTGAACCGGTCATCCCTAACCCGCCGAGTCCCATCAAGCCTGCTGAAGACAAGGCTGATGATGTCGTCGTCACTGGGTTTGGTTATACAGCACCGGGTAACCCCACTGTTTTCTCCAAGTATAGTGCCAAAGAAGAAATTACTACCGTTGATAAAGGCAAGTGGAAGATAGCCTTAGAAGAGTACTCCCAATTCAGCGCCGAAGAAATCCACTCTAGTTATTTGAACCGTCTATACACTAGCCGTGATTTTGAAGCCGGCTTAGTTAATTTGATGAAGGAACGTTATGAGGTAATCCAATCACTATTCTCTTCATAAATATATGTCTATCAGCCGCCAAGTCTATAGGATATGATAGGATTGAATATGCTGTAGACTTTCCAATTGTCATAAAAACTGCACATAATCACTAATAGCCCCCAAGGGCTTGCTTAAATCATCAACCTAAGCCGGGACTTTAAGTAGTAGTAATGAACTTCGCATCCGTAGCCCCCAAGGATGGATTTAACTAGCATAGTTAAACCCGGACTTACCAACGTTTATAAGTCAATATGTCAATATGTAACCTTGGTAAACCAGAATATATCACTCTATCCAAGTCATTGGATAAGTTTGTCTTTGAAAAAGAGCAATAGGCATTAGCCCCAAGTGCCAAGGATAATACTTGTATTGTGCTTGGGACTTCAAAAGTTCTTAAGAGCAATAAACATTAGGGACACTTACATCTATGCCCTTAACTCGAACCCACTACTCAGTTTTGCCCCTAATTTTTAGGTATGCTCAGTTTTGCCCCTCCGCCGTTAGTTTCACTTATAGAAATGCCCTTCTCTGTCGTTACCGTCCGGTCAAAGGTCTTTGACCATCCTGAAAAAATAGCAAAAAATATCAAAAAAATATGAAATTTGGTGGGATCGAAGATAGTCATGTCCGCAAGGCGCGTGCACATTTTCATGCCGTTCGGACACTCCGGGAGCTCGTGGCAAAGGAAAACATAAATTTTGTACGCATGCGAACAGTAAATTCAAAAAAATGGAAAAAAAAATCAAAAAATTATGAAATTTCGTGGGACTGAAGATATTTAGGTGCGCAAGATGTGTGCACGTTTTTGTTGTGTTTGGACATCGTAGGAGCTCGTGGAGAAAAAACAAATTTTAGCTCAAAAATACTTTGAAAAAATGCACTATTTTGTTTGTTTTTTCTCTAGAGCACCTCGTACGTCATTTGATCACCAAAACTTGCAAGCACCTTGTGCACTCAAGCCTCTTTGACACCAAATAAATTCAATTTTTTTTGAACTTTTTTGCTATTTTTTTTAATTTACTTTTCATAGGCATAAATTATTTTTGTTTTCCTTTGCCACGAGCTCCTGGAGTGTCCAACCAACACAAAAATGTGCACGCGCCTTGCGGACATGACTATCTTTGATCCCACCAAATTTCATATTTTTTTGATTTTTTCTGCTATTTTTTCTGGATGGTCAAAGTACTTTGACCGGACGGTAATGGTGCAAAAGGGTATTTCTATAAGTAACACTAATGGCGGAGGGGCAAAACTGAGCATACCTGAAAATTAGGGGCAGAACTGGAATTGGCCCTAAACATTAGCCCCCAATTGCCAAGGATAATACTAGTATTGTGCGAGGGACTTTGCAAATAATCATGATCATAATGGCTTCCTTGTTTGTTTATGTCACAGGTTGAACTGATTGAAAAGGATGCACAGTTGAATGATCTGAAGGCCAACGTTAAAACTCAGCTATCTGAGACATCCAAGGCCAAATGAGAGTTAAAAACGGCTATAGAAAATATTGAGCAGCTTAAGCAAAACTTCAATACTAAGAGAAATGGCTGGGAGACTGAAAAGGCGGCTCTATTGAAGATAGCAGAGGATGTTGAAGCCGCACTCAAACCGGTGACTGACGAGTTGTCCGGCTTAAGGCAACAGATCAATATCATGTCGTCAGCCATCTTCGGTAAGTAGGAAACATGTTTCCATTGCATTTTAATAATCATATTATAAACAGCTGCCGGCTTACCCAGATTTTTACTGATATAGGTTCTCGGAGCGCCAAGTTGGGCTCAAATATGCGCATCCGGCTTAAAGCTGCCCACACTCTTGTAGAACAGTTATATACTGGCACCCAACGTACCATTGCTGCTGCTATGCACAAGAAATCTCCATCCACACTCATCAAAGACACATTGGAGCAGTTATCCGTGCTACCCCAAAGGATTGATGACTTAAAACGGGGAGCTGCCAGAGCCGGCGCCTTGACTGCTTTGAGCCAGGCAAAGGCATGGCAAGCAGATCTTGATCCGGAGGATTTGGCCAATGGCTGCCCCAGCGTTAAAGAGGACGAATCTACCTTCAGTGCTGATGATTTTGCAGAAATAGTAAGAGCAATGTGTCCATTAGCCAGTAAGTTGGTTGACGAAACCAATATATCCACATACCAGGCGGCTTATGATGCTGAAAACAAGAAAGTGAAAGCGCCGGTTCATGAGCCGACGGATCTCATCCCGCCGATTCGTAAGCACACCTTCGCTCCTGACATTGATCCATCAAACCTTATTGGTGATGAAGTTGTGTTTAGAGCATTGACCGGTATCAACTGGGCTACGCATGACTTCCAGCTGATGGATAATCAAAGAGCTGAAGACGAAGAAGAGGCGCAGGATGATCCAGAGGCTTCAACCCGCCAACAGTCATGAGCCGGTTTACTAAGCATAATACTTTGTTGTGTTGTCATCTCCAAAACACTTATCCTCGTTGGTCCATCAGATGCCTTGTAATAGGCTAGTTAAAATCTTGATCTGCCGTGCTATCGTGCATGTTTTGTTTTGCATAACACAGCTGATCCATTATTTAAAGACCCGCCACTGTATGCGTCATGACACTATCAAATACTCAGAGTAGATTCATTATTTTTACCTGCAAATAAACAGATAACGTACCCTAGCGGTTTACCCCAGGGCAGGTCGCAATATCCGTGTATGAACCTCTGATGACTAAATAGTCTAGAATCAGGGCCAGCTTATAGAAACCTCATATCTCTACCTAATAATAAAGCACGTAGGGTTTCTGCCCGTCCGTCGCGTCAATTTCGCAAAAAAGCCCTTGCGTTTTCATGAAATCAACCCGCAGTCCAGATTTAAGTCACACCAAACCGTTATTTTCCAGTTTTTCAAACCCCCCCTGACTTTTTAGGTATTCCATCCGCGGATCATATTTAAGTCAAACAAATGCTTTTCTAAACCATCCATATCTTTTAAACCGTAACTCTGATTTAAACATGTTATATATGAAATTTGATTAGAAAAATATGTAGAATATGAATATAAGATTATTTTAACCTGTTAAGTATTTATAAATATTATTTTGAAAGATATTTAATTCAAAGAAATGGTTTTCTAAATTATACGTATCTTTTAAACCGTCACTCTGATTTTAATATGTTATATATGAAATTTGATTAGAAAAATGTGTGAAATCTGTATATGATGTTAATTTTACCTGTTAAATATTTTTTAAATATTGTTTTGGAAGCAAACTTATAACTATAGCGCACGATCCATTTTTCTTTCATACAGGCGGTGATCCGGATTGCAAATAAACACCCACTATAATCATATAGGGAAAAGCAAACATCGAGAACTACATATGCATACCTCTAAATACGTCGCAGGGGAAAACAACAGATTTATAATCGCGAGTGTGAGAGAAAGGGAGAGGGAGGAGAGAGGGAGAGAGAGATGTCTTAGGATTAACCGCATTCTAACACGTTTTGGTTTGTGTGAACACTAAGGCCACCGCCGGCGAGGGTGAGAAGAAGGATAAGCGGCAACATGAATATGATATGTCGCTAAAATAAAGGAGATGGACCTATTGTGGTCTTGAGTGATGGTTGTTCGGTTAAGAGTGTGTTTTGTGTTTTCTCTCCCGTTGCAACGCACGGGCTCTTTTGCTAGTAATCATAATAAATAAATATCATACATGTGATATCTTAGTCACATCGCCGGTTCATCATATATCGTGCAATTAAGGTAACAACCCGGCTTTGTTCAATTAGTCATGCAGCCGGCTTATAACGTCGCATGCAGCAAAGGACATTATTCCATAGCCTAGAGCATAACACTCCAAGCATATCCCAATGACTTATAGTCCAAGACCAGGCTGGGTGAAATAAAACCCCAGAGAGGCTCATAATATGAACCATAAGGCATGATAGCCGTCATCAGTTTCCAATCATATGTCAACATGTCACAAAAGAAAAACCTCAAAAAAGAGTCTTCAAAATATCAAAAAAAAACAAGGCTTTCGTAGGCAGCCAGGCCTAAAACCCAAGTGATTTTCATGGGCTTGCACAACCACGAGTTAATCCTTCAAACCTAGTAAGCCGGACCTCACATGATCAACCGCTGTTTTAACCTTGACAAGTTCAGGGTCTTGATAAGATTGACTGCCAAGGGTTCGGCGGGTCATTCCAGGATTACCCGGGCGGAGTGGCAGACGTACAAGGCAGGATCAACTGAAATTCTTTGGTGTTATACACCTGGCGTTTCAAGCCAAGAAGGGGTTATCAAAGCTATGTTCTGTGAACAGGGAGCCCGCAAGTGATATATTTTTGAGCTGTGCTCGCCGGGTACCTATGTTTGAGCTGTGTTGTGCAGCAGACTCTCTTTGGTCCCTTTAGACCGGGCGTCAAGCCTCCAAGTGATCATATGAAGTGACAATAAAGACTCACATTCTGAGAAATGAAATGACAGAGGCCCTGAATTATCAGGGATGCCGGTTTTATTACATTCATCATAATATATACACTGATATAAATATGTACATCACAAGTGCCAATGGCTCAAGTGTAATAAGGCCGAAGATGAGCAATATTCCACGGCGGTGGGTCTCCTCCTCCGATGTGCGTCAGTTCTTATGGTCTTGAACATCAATAAGGTAATATGACCCATTGTTTAGATTCTTGCTTACCACAAAGGGCCCTTCCCAAGGTGGGGATAGCTTGTGCATATCAGTTTGATCCTGGATAGGCCGGAGCACCAAATTGCCTTCTTGAAAGGTCCGGGTTTTAACCCGGCGGCTGTGGTAACGACGTAGATCTTGCTGGTAAATCACCGAATGAGCCGCCGCAAGGTCACGCTCCTCATCCAACAGGTGAAGTACATCCTGACGTGCTTTCTCATTATCAGCTTCAACATAAGCCTCCACTCGGGGCGAGTCATGACGGATGTCACTAGGGAGAACCGCCTCTGCTTCGTAAACCATGAAGAAAGGCGTGTAACCCGTCGATCTGTTGGGGGTAGTATTGATACTCCATAACACTGAGGGTAACTCCTCCACCCAACAACCCGGCGTCCTCTGCAAAGGGGCCATAAGCCGGGGTTTGATGCCTCTCAAAATTTCTTGATTGGCTCTCTCAGCTTGACCATTGGACTGGGGGTGAGCCACTGATGATACATCAAGTCAAATATGCTCTCGTTGACAAAACTCTTTCATAGCACCCTTGGACAGAATAGTGCCATTATCAGTAATAATGTTGTGGGGAAAGCCAAAACGGAAAATCACCTCTTTGATGAATTGAACCACTGTCGCCGCATCACACTTACTAACCGGCTCTGCTTCAACCCACTTTGTAAATTTGTCAACCGCCACCAAAAGGTGGGTCTTTTTATCCTTGGACCTTTTGAAAGGTCCAACCATATCAAGCCCCCGGACTGCAAACGGCCAAGTAATTGGAATCATCCTCAATTCTTGAGCCAGCACATGAGCTCGTCGTGAGAATTTCTGAGAACCATCACATTTACTGAACAAATCCTCTGCGTCAGCATGAGCCGTCAGCAAATAAAATCCGTGACGGAAAGCCTTGGCTACGAGAGACTTAGAGCCGGCATGATGACGACAATATCCTTCATGAATCTCTCGTAAGATCTCACAACCTTCCTCAGGAGAAACACAACGTTGAAACGCCCCTGTGACACTGCGATGATGCAACTCTCCATTGATGATAGACATTGACTTAGACCGCCGGGTTATTTGCCTTGGCTAAAGTTTCATCCTCAGGTAACTCACCCATGGTCATATAAGCCAAATATGGGACCGTCCAATCCGGAATAGCATGAAGAGCCGCCACCAATTGTGCCTCCGGGTCAGGAATAGCGATCTTCCTCTGTAGGCAATTTAACTGAAGGGTTATGCAGGATATCCAGGAAATTTTCAGGTGGCACCAGCTTACGCTGGGACCCTAACCGGCTCAAAGCATCAGCCGCCTCATTTTTCCTGCGATCAACATGTTCCACTTGATAACCTTTGAAGTGACCAGTAATAGCATCAACCTCGCGGTGATAAGCCGCCATGAGAGGATCCTTAGAATCCCAAGTGTCTGAAACTTGCCGAGCCACCAAATCTGAGTCACCAAAATACCTCACCCGGCTTAAATTCATCTCCTTAGCCATCCGAAGACCATGGAGCAAGGCTTCATACTCAGCTGCATTGTTAGTACAAGGGAACATCAACCTTAAAATATAACAAAATTTATCCCCCCGTGGGGAGGTTAAAACAACTCGAGCCCCCGAGCCTTCCAACTGTCTGGATCCATCGAAGTGAATAGTCCAATATGTGCTATCCGGCTTCTCCTTAGGCAACTGCAGCTCTGTCCAATCATTTATTAAATCCACAAGTGCTTGAGACTTGATGGTTGTGCGAGGCATATACTTCAAACCATGGGGTCCAAGCTCAATGGCCCACTTGGCTACCCGACCTATGGCTTCTCTGTTTTGAATAATATCCCCTAAGGGAGCAAAACTAACCACAGTAATGGGATGACCCAGAAAATATTGCTTAAGCTTTCGACTAGCCATGAAAACCCCATATACAAGCTTCTGCCAATGTAGATACCACTGTTTGGACTCAATGAGCACTTCGCTGATGTAGTAAACCAGTTGCTTAACTGGATATTCTTTGCCTGACTCCTTCCTTTCCACCACAATCGCCACACTGACAGCTCGGCTATTAGCAGCCACATACAACAACAAGGGATCTTTATCAATGGGAGCAGCAAGAACCGGCGGCTCAACTAACTGTTTCTTCAAGGCCTCAAACGCCTGATCAGCAGCATCACTCCAGACAAAGTGATATGTCTTCTTCATCATCTAGTACAAAGGGATAGCCTTCTCACCCAACCGCCTTATGAACTGGCTTAAGGCTGCAATACGACCCGCCAGACGCTGAACGTCATTGATACACGCCGGTTTAACCAGGGAAGTGATAGCCTTTATCTTCTCTGGATTAGCTTCAATACCCCATTCAGAAACCAGAAAGCCTAAAAGCTTGCCTGCTGGCACACCAAAGACACACTTGGCTGGGTTAAGCATCATCTTGTAGACCCGGAGATTGTCAAAGGTCTGTTTCAAATCATCTATCAGGGTTTCCTTCTTCCTGGACTTTACCACAATATCATCCACATATGCATGAACATTACGCCCAATTTGATCATGAAGGCAATTTTGCACACACCGCTGGTAAGTCGCCTGGGCACTCTTGAGCCCAAAAAGGCATAGACACATAACAGAAGGCTCCAAAGGGAGTGATGAAAGCCATCTTCTCCTGGTCCTTAACTGCCATTTTGATCTGATGATAACCATAATAAGCATCCAAAAAGCTCAAATACTCACAACCCGCTGTAGCATCAATAATCCGATCAATAGGGGGAGTGTCGGGTGGTAGGTGCGACATATGCCAACGGATGGCTTATCATAGTGGGAGCCAGTATAACGTCGCCGGTGCCTGGAAACGGGATGAGGCGAAGACATGCACGCCGGCGAATCTTACCCAGGTTCGGGGCTCTCCGTGGAAATAACACCCCTAGTCCTGCTCGGCGGGGTCTCCGCATGATCACTAGACCAATACAAGTAGCTACAAGCGCTCCTTGAGCTGTTTGGCTAGAGGAAGAAGAAGGGCAAGGCTAGCTCACCTTTTCGCTCTTTGTGGTGTGTGGAATTCTCTTAGATCAACCCTTTGCATGGGTGTCCCGGGGGGTTTATATAGGCCTACCCCCAGGGGTACAATGGTAATCCGGCTGGGCGCGGGTCCCAGCCGTCAGCGTCTATGCACGCCGGCTTCTCCGCCGGTCATTGGGGCCCGCCGACTGGTGGGTCCCGCCGGCTGCCGGCCTCTTGGCCGACAGGCCGGCCCCACCACTTGGGGCTTTGTCAGCGGCTGGTTACTGCTGCCTCGCCTCTGATGACGAGAGCTTTGTTGAGGTAAGCGTGGCTACAGTGTCGCCGCCTTGCGGGCTCTAATTGTAGCCTTACCTCGTCTTGTCTCCTTAATGAGGCACATGTTTCGAAGGAGGGAGGTAGCTGGCTGTTAGGAGCCGGCCACACCCCTGGCCGACTAGAGGAGGCCAGGCCGCCTTCGGATGTCTCTCTGGCAAAAGGGGCCCGCCGCCTACGGGCCGTACTGGTGCCTGTCGTGGGTGATATCGAGGTCAACACGGCTACAATGCCACGCTGGACGGGGGATAGCTGGCCCGTATGGCGCCCTGTAGCCATGCCTGTTCCGGGATTCAGGGGCAGTGGGCTGTACTGCGGCCACGCCCCATCCTATCGCCGTTATGTGGGTACAGTCTTTAGTGGGTGCAGTCTTGGCCGGCTTCTCGGAGCCGGCTTTCTTCATGGCCAGCTTCTGGGAGTCGGCTTTCTTCATGGCCGGCTTCTGGGAGTCGGCTTTCCTCATGGCCGGCTTCTGGAAGTCGGCCCTGGGGATAGCTGGCCGGGGGAAGGCGGCCATATGTTTTGTATGCTTGAAGGCTTGAATGGCCCGATAATTTTTCAAAGAGCCAGGGGGAGTAGGTTAGGCTACCCATGGCTATTTACTCCAACAGTAGTCCCCAAAGCTGGTTGGGCTTCAAGGCTGAGAGGAGGTCGAGAAGCTCGGTCAGCTTCTTATCTTGACGAGCACCCAGCTAGGAGCCTGTTTCGGTTGGGCGCGCCGTCTTGGCAAAAAATTTAAAGTCGGAAGGCGGGAGTCTGTTGGCGCGTGCACAGGGCCACGGGCCGGTCACTCGCCGCCTGTGAACCACGTGGCATCCCTTGGCTGAAAAGAGCCTGCTAACCCACGCGCGCGACAAGACGTCGCCGCAGGCCGAGGGCCCACCACTCCACCGCCTGGGCCCAGGCGCGGATACTTTGTGGCCCAAAGCTGTCTGCACGTCTTCTGGCGGCAGTTTCTGAACGCCGTTAGGGCGCAGTAATCGCGGGGCGTGGGGGAGTGGGCGCGGTTAATTCCACGTTCCTCCCCACGCCTCGCCTCCTCGGCTTCGCCGCACGAGGCCATAAGTAGGGGGAGGAGGGGAAGCGGCAGACGCTCGCACGCTCCTCTCCTCTCCGCCATCTTCTTCCTCCTGCTTTCTCTCGCAGCAGCGCCTCGCCGCTGCGCCGTCCCATCAATCTTCACTTCACCCTGCAGCTTTGCCGCCGCAGGGCCGTGCTTTCTCTGCCGCCGCACTCTTCCTTGTTAGCTTCTCGCCACCATGCAGTACGCCGGGGACTGGGACGGCTCCAACGTCCATATGGACCACATCGAGTTCCTTCGCAAGACGCGGCGGTTGCCCGGCGCGGACCAGGTGCGGGTCCGTCTCGCACCTGTGAAGGAGATCACGCCGGCGCCGGAGGAAGCGAGTGGGTAGTCTTCCGCTCGCACTTCCTGCGCCGCATCGGCTTCCCGGCGAGCGCTTTCTTCCGCTCCTTCCTTGAATTCTATCAACTCCAGCCGCACCACCTCACTCCGAACACGGTAGTGCTGCTGTCCGCCTTCGTCACCTTGTGCGAAGGCTTTCTTGGCGTTCCCCCACCCTCGAGCTCTGGGGGGAGTTCTTCCAATCGAAGCTGGGCACCCGTATGCAGGGTGTGCCGGCCCAGAGCGGCGCCTTCATCGCGATGCGGATGCCGGCGCCCGACAAACCCTTCCCTATCATCACGTTAATCCAGTCGGTCAAGCTCTGGCAGAAGTCATATTTCTACGTGAAGAACGTCGCCCCACAAGGCGACTACGTCAACTTGCCGGCTTACGTAGCTGGCCCGCCGGCTGGAGGCGGCCCCAGTGGTCCCATCGGGCCGTGACACTATCGCAGGCTGGAGCTGCGGCCGTCGCCGGACTGCGGGTGATGATCCAGTCGGAGGGCCTGGTTGGATCCGACTTGCTGGCCGCCTTCGTCGCGCGCCTGGTGCTTCCGCTTCAGAGCCGCCCTCGCCTGATCTGTCAGATGAGCGGCCAACTCGATCCGAGTCGGATGTGCACCAAGGACATGCCGCATGAAGAGGTGGCCCACATGGTGAATTATCTTGCGAACTGCAAGCTCTCCGCAGAGTGGCGGTTTGGCAAGGAGCCATATTCCCGTGCACATCCGCCGCCCACGATATGTTCTCTTTTTCCCTTTCTTCTCTTAGTTTTGTTGCCGAGTTCCTCTTCGCCGACTCTGACCAGTCGGCACGCCTTGGCAGAGCCCTCTCCTTCGACCGGCAACCGGGTCGGAGACGGGGCGCCGATTCCTCCCCGACCGGGCGGAGCATGACCTGGAAGACCACGACTTGGGGGCGGCCGCCATGGATGAAAACACTGAGGCGGGTGGCGGCGAAGCCGGCGGCGAGGCAGGCGGCTTGGGGCTCGGAGCCAGCTTCAACGACTGGCCGAATGACGACGAGGCGGAAATCGTCCCACGCCGCCAGCCGTCGCCCGGCCACGGCGCGGTTTCCTCCGCCGCGCCGCCTGCCCGGGGCGGCGGGCAAAAGCGCCGGGCCGCGTCGGGCTTGTTCGGCAGTCGGCCGAAGAAACCCAAGGGCGGGGCGGCGGCGACCAGGCGGGATGAGGCGGCCATGAAGGCGGCCCGCTTCCGCACGGTGGTGAAGCAGTCGCAGACGGTGTCGGCGTAAGTGTATATTCCTTTGTACATTCTTTCTTCTTTTCTTGGTGATTTCTGAATCCTTGTCCTTTCTCGAAAATCAGGGCTCCGCTTTTGCTTGAGCGGGTTGCTGTCGCCTCCGTCGTTGGATCGCCAGGAGGATCCGGGAGCACCCGCCGCATGGACACCCACGCCGAGCTACAGGCGGGGACGGAGCGGAACGCGCGGGAGGCGCGGGAGGCGGAGGAGTTGAGGGCGGCTGCCACCAAGGCGGCACAAGAGGAGGATGAGGTGGCGAAGGCGCGCGCCGACGCAGCGGCCAAGGCCCAAGCGGAGGCTGCGGCCGCGGCAACAGCGCAGGGGGCCTTGCTCGTCACCCCTCTGCGTGTTGCGGCGCCCGAGGCCCCGGAGCCCCCGCCGGAGGAAGCCGGTCGCGACCAGCCGGGGTTGGAGAGGGAGGACGACGTCGTCCTCCCGGAGAGGGAGGCGGCACCGGCCCCGCCGACTGGGGCGGCTCAAGGCAGCCGGCCTAACGTGCCGCCTGCGCAATCGGCCGGGGGTGAGCCGGTCGCGAGGACGGACCTGGTGATCCAGTCGCCATCGCGCCAGCGCACGGGGAAGGCCGCATCAGACCCGCAGAAAGCCGCGGGCTCCGGCTCGTCGGCCCAGGACGTGGATGCGGCCAGCGCCAGCTCAGGGTGGACGCCGGGTGGAGGGACAGCCGTGGTGAACGTGGCGGCGCAGGACGTCCGGAACCGGCTTCAGTCCCAAGCTGCGGCGCTGAGGAAATACAACGATGAGTTCCTTGCGACGCGAGCGGCCATTCGGGTTAGTCTTCCTATTTTTGCTTTTTTGATCTTGGTTTCTTCCATGGGGGCGCGTCAGCGCACTCACTGGGTTTAGTCCCCGAGTTCTGAGTCGGCTGCGGAGCAGGCGGCTTGGAACTTCTTAGCGGGCTTTGTTTTTCTATCTTGTTCTTATTCGCTCCTCTGCCTGACTTGCAGGACTACCACAACCTCTGCGCGGCTGCCTTCAACTCCCAGACTCGGGAGCTGACCCAGAAGAATGCTAACCTATCTGAGAGCCGGGGTAAGTGCTTCATCCTTTATCTCATGTGGGGGCGCGTCAGCGCACCCACTGGGTGTAGTCCCAGAGATTCGGGCCGACTGCTGAGCAGTCGGGTCGGATCTTCCTTGACGACTTCTTCCTTATTGCTTCTTTCTTTTCTCCCATGCCTGCAGCGGCCAACGCCAGACTGAGAGAGCAGCTGGGTGGGATTCAGGCCGCCCTCCGCGCTAAGGAGGCCGAATTTGACGCCTTGGCCCAGGAGCGTGACCGCCTGGCCAAGAGGCTGGCCGACCAGGAGAGGAGCCACAAGGCAGCCCTGAAGGCGGTGCAGGACAGCGAGGCCGCCCTCCAAGCCGAATATGAGACGGAGGCGGCAAGCTGGGCCGAAGCGAGGCAATCGCTGATAACCGGCTACGGCCAGATCGAAGACTTGGTTGACGGTAGGCCGCCCTCTTCTTCGTCCTTGCTTGCCCGCTTGCCGTTTGGCTCATTTTCTGACTTGGTGCTTTTATTTTCTTTCTCTTTCTTTCTTGCGCAGAGTACTTCCCTGGCTACTCTACTGCCGCCAACCAAGTCGTCGAGGCCCACCGCGAGGCACAAAGGCAGGCTGGCGCCGAGATCGCACCGGATGCTCGCCGGTCGCTGGAGGAGCAGCTCTTGGCGATTCAAGCCCGCCTCCAGCCGGCTCACCGCATGCTCCGCCGGCTTCAGCGCGTTGGGGCGCAGGTGTTGACCGCTCTTTGGCCTGGTGAGGTGATTCCCCGCACCCCCAGTCGGACTGCCGACTGGCTGGAGGTGGCGGTCGGCCGCATCGAGGCCTGGAAGGCTTCTGCGGCTCGGTCCGGCGCCAGGCGGGCGCTGGAGTTCGTCAAGTCCTGGTATCCCGAGCTGAGTCTGGACCAGCTGGCCACCTGGCGGCAGGAGGCCGACACGGAGCTGGAGCCGGCGCGGCCGGCTATCATCCAGCGGGCTTCGGTGATTGCCGACTACACCGACACCAGTGCCTTCGCCCCTGAGGTGGACGACAACGGCGTTGCCCAGCCGGAAGAGTGGTTCGGGCTGAACCCGGCAGACGGCGAGGACTCGGCGGAGGAGATCGACTCTAGCGAGGAGGAGGAGGAGGGTGAAGACACCGCGCCAGATGGTGGAGCGGCCGGTCAGCCTCAGCTTGACCATGCCTCCAGCAACAAGGCACGCGCGGGTGCACCGCCTGCAGCCGGCGATGATCAAGCCGAGACCCGCCAGTCGGCCACTCCTCTAGCCGGCCGCGCCGTCTCCACCGACCAGCCTGGCTCTCCTGCTGCGCCCTTAGTCTAGTCTGCTGCCTCTACTTTCCTGTTTTACCACTCTTGGAACAATATTTTGTTAAGTTTGCACAATTCCACCCACTAGGGGTGTATTCGAACTATATTGACTACCGGCCTGTTGGGGGCCTTATGTGTAAATATAATTATGCATGCGTTTGGCTTTCCCTTGTTCTTTGCTTTTCATCCTTCGGCTGTTTCCTTTGCCGCCCTCCCTTGGTTGCCGCCTTCCCAGCCGGACAGCTGCTCTGCAATCTGTGGCTGGAGAAGTGCTTGGCTAGTTGGGAGGGCAAGTACTCTAGCTTTGTTGGATTATAGCGAAGTGACTGGGAGGCCGGCCAGCCGGCTGTTTTGACAGCCGGTAGGCGTGGTTGGAGGCCGTCTTTGTGTTATATAAGTTCGTTAGTCCTTAGCCATTTTTCGTGTGGGCATCCTTTCTGCCTTTGGCTCTTGCCAGTCGGACAGTCGGTTCTTCGAGCTGCGACTTTCGACAAGAGAGGGCTCGGGTGCCGGCACACTACTTGTCTGACTTCAAGTAGAACTTCTAATATAACTTAAGGCGGCCAGTCCCCGGGCCGACTAGTCGAACCCAGTGCCAGATAGGAAATCAAATGTAATAATACATTTATGAGTATGACACTCGTCATTCATAGATAATTGAGGGCAGTCCCCGAGTGTGCCTCGGGGTGCCCGTTTGTCTCATATTTAATATAAAAACGGTAGCATGATACATACTGCTTTCAACTGTAAAATCTTCTCAGGAGGTTTGCGTTCCATGGTCGTTCCGACTCCTTGCCGGAATCATCCCTCTTGCGTGCTCTTGGCTTTTGTGCGTCGATCAGGTAGTAGGAGTCGTTGCCTAGTGCTTTGCTGACGACGAAAGGACCATCCAAAGGGGCCGAGAGCTTGTGCTGGCTGGCTGTTCGCTGGATCAGCCGGAGCACAAGGTCGCCCTCTTGGAAGGATCTTGGCCTGACCTTTCGGTTGTGGTAACGGCGCAAACCCTACTGGTAGATGGCTGACCGGCTGAGTGCTAACAGCCGGCCTTCTTCCAGCAGGTCGACGCCGTCTTCTCGTGCTTCCTTGGCCTCGCCTCCGTGTACATGGTGACCCGAGGTGAGTCGAACTCGATGTCAGTTGGGATGACAGCCTCGGCACCATACACAAGGAAGAACGGAGTGAAGCCGGTTGACTTGTTTGGGGTAGTACGCAGACTCCAGAGGACAGCCGGCAGCTCGTCGAGCCAGCAACCGGCCGAGCGCTCCAGTGGTATGACCAGTCGAGGCTTGATGCCGGAAAGGATGAGGCCGTTTGCTCGCTCGACCTGGCCGTTTGACTGCGGGTGGGCAACGGACGCTAAGTCCAGTCGGATGCCCTGTGTCGCGCAAAAATGTGCCAGGGCTCCCTTGGCAAAATTTGTGCCGTTGTCGGTGATGATGCTGTGCAGCACACCATACCGAGTAGTGATGTCGGCAATGAATGTCACGGCAATCGGCCCGTTCAGCTTCTTGATCGGCTTCACTTCGATCCACTTGGTAAATTTGTCCACGGCGACAAGCAGATGTGTCAAGCCGCCGCGGGCTGTCTTGAATGGGCCCACCATGTCCAGCCCCTAGACGGCAAAGGGCCAGGTGAGGGGGGTGGTCTTGAGTGCAGAAGCCAGCAGGTGTTGCTTGGAACTGAAGACTTGGCATCCTTTGCAGCATTTGACTATCTCTTTGGCATCTTCCAAACAGTCGGCCAGAAGAAACCATGGGGGAAAGCTTTGGCCACAAGTGATCTTGAGGCTGCGTGGTGGCCGCATTTGCCTTGGTGGATATCCTTGAGGATTGCTACACCCTTCTCTGGCTCGACGCAGCGCTGGAAGACTCCAGTGATGCTGCGCTTGACAAGTTCTCTGTTTATTATAGCATATGCTCCAGCTCGGCGTTGCACTAGTCTTGCCGAGATCTCATTAGTCGGCAGCTCTCTGTTGACTACGAAGTTGAGGATGGGCTGGGCCCATGATGGAGCTGTGACTTCTTCTACTGTGACTCGGGTGGGTGGGTTGGGTGGTGGAGAGTTGGAGTCGGCCACCGCTTCTTGTGTCGCTGCAGTCCCCGTGCCGACTGCTGCAGTCCCCGGGTCGGGTTCTGAAGTCCCCGAGCCGGGTGCGACTACGGCAGTCCCCGGGCCGCTTGTCGAAGTCCTCGAGCCGCCTGCTGTGTAACGCCCCGGACACACCCGCCGGTGGTCGTTACTCCTGGCGGGATCTAGACTGGCCTCACAGATCAATACTAGTCTTTTCTGCGCACTTTGTCCTCACTCGTGCACACCCGGGAGCAACTTCCCGGTCGGTCACCCATCCTGAAACTACTCCAAGCTGAGCACGCTTAACTTTGGAGTTCTTTCCGAATGGGCTCCCGGAAAAGAAGGAATTCCTTATTGATATGAGTAGTCTATCATCCCTAATAAGCCAGGATCTCGGCAAGCAGGGCGGTGCATACAACCGTGATGGGATGCTCTTGAAAGTAGGGTTTCAGCTTCTTGGCGGCGAAGTACACTCCATAGCACATCTTCTGGTAGTGTGGGTAGTTTTGCTTTGAGCTGGACAGTACTTCGCTTAGATAATACACCGGCCTCTGGACTAGCTGGGCTCGGCCTTCTTCTGGGCGCTGAACTACGATGACTGTACTGACCACTCGGCTAGTTGCGGCAATGTAGCGGAGCATGGGCTCCTTCTCAGTCGGCGCCGCCAGGACAGGTGGAGTGGTCAGCATCTTCTTCAACTCATGGAAGGCTTGGTCTGCTTGGTCATTCCACCCGAAATGAGTGGATATCTTCATGAGTCGGTACAGGGGGAGAGCCTTCTCTCCTAGCCGGCTGATAAAGCGGTTTAGGGAGGCCAGACACCCAGTGAACTTCTGCACGTCTCGCAACTTGGTGGGAATCTCCATTCTTTCAATGGCTTTGATCTTCGCAGGGTTGCACTCAATGCCGCATTCGGAGACCAGAAAGCCTAGAAGCTGGCCGGCTGGTACTCCGAACACGCATTTCTCGGGGTTAAGCTTGATCTGGAATCGGCGCAAGTTGGCAAATGTTTCTTTGAGGTCTTCCAGCAGGGTGTCGCGCTTCTCTGTCTTCACCACGATATCGTCTACGTAGACGTGGGCATTTCTGCCGAGTTGCTTGAGGAAGCATTTCTGCATGCAATGCTGAAAAGTGGCACCGGCATTCCTCAAGCCGAATGTCATAGTTAGGTAACAGAAAGCTCCGAATGGTGTGATGAAGGCGGTCTTCAGGTGGTCTGCTGGGTCTAACTTAATCTGGTGGTATCCCGAGTAGGCATCCAAGAAACTCAACAGCTCGGATCCGGCTGTGGAGTCTATCACTTGGTCAATCCGTGGTAGAGCAAACGGATCTTTGGGGCAGGCCTTGTTGAGGCTGGTGTAGTCTATACACATACGCCATTTGTTGTTCTTCTTCAACACCAAGACTGGGTTGGCAAGCCACTCTGGGAAAAACACTTCCATAATAAAGCCGGCGGCAAGGAGCCGGGCTATCTCTTTTCCTACGATTCTTCTTTTCTCTTCTGACAGTCGGCGGAGAGGCTGCTTGACCGGCTTCGCGTCCGCTCGGACGTGTAACTTGTGCTCGGCGAAATTCTTCGGAACACCCGGCATGTCCTTTGGGGACCATGCAAAGATGTCTCGATTCTCACGGAGGAAGCCAACGAGCTCGCCTTCCTATTTGCTGTCCAGGTTTGCACCAATGACTGCAAACCTCTCCGGGTTCTCTGGGTCCAGAGGTATCTTCTTCGTCTCCTTGGCCGGCTGGAAGGAGCCCCGCGCATCATATTCCTTGGGGTTGGGGGACAAGGCCGGGTGCTTGCCAGCCATGGCCACAACTCGCTCCAGCATCTTCTTCTCTTCTGCCACTACGAGGGACTCGGCCAGCCGGCTGCTGGCTGCAGCGCACTCGATGGACTTCTTGTAGTCGCCGGCTACAGTGATGATCCCCTTCTAGCTCGGCATCTTCATCTTCAGGTAGGTGTAGTGGGGCACAGCCATGAACTTGGCCAGAGCAGGTCGGCCAAGCAAGGCGTGGTAAGGGCTTTCCAGATCCACTAACTCGAACCAGATTGCTTCTCGGCGAAAGTGATCCTTGTCTCCGAAGAGAACATCCATCTTGATCTTGCCGATCGGGGAACAGGACAGGCCGGGTACGATGCCATGGAACACGGTCCGGCTTGGCATGAGCTGCTTCACGTTGAGGTTCAACTTCTCCATGTTATCGCGGTACAGTATGTTGATACTGCTTCCGCCATCAATCAGAACGCGGGAGAATCGGGCAGCCCGCCTCTCCGTTGCGAGGGTGACATCCAGCACCAATGCGTAGGAGCCAGGGGACGGCATCACCTCTGGGTGGTCGGCCCGGCTCCAGTTGATAGGCCTTTCGGACCAATGCATGAACTCGGGGTTGCTGGAGGCGACTGCGTTGACCTCTTGGTGCTGTCGGCGCCGGCTGCGCTTATCTTCGACCTGGCTTGTGAAGACGACGTAGGCGGCGTGTTCATCAGGGAACTCATCTTGGATGGCTCCGACGGCTGGTCGAGCAGCCGGCTGCTGGGGGGCTGGAGGCGGCGGGCCGGGAGGCGGAGGCGGCACCAGCCCCTCGCCCTTGGAGATCCGGCTGAGCGAGTGGCACTTTCGGGTCGTGTGGTTGGGCGGCTTCGCGCCGCTGTGGAACTTGCAGGGGGCATCAAGAGTCTGCTCGTAGGAGAAGGCTGGCTGCCAAGCCGGCCTGCCGCCCTTCTTCTTGGGAGGGGGCCGCTCTTCGGGCTGCTCATCTTCGACCGTGGCCACCTGCCGGCTGGTGGAAGGCGGCATAGGGGCCTTGCGCTTGTGGTCGTTCTAGTAGGGGCGCCGATTGGGGTCGCCAGCCGGCGTCTTAGGAGCCGGAGCGAGCACCTTTCCAGAGGCGTCGACTCGGAGCTCGATCTTCATCGAGGAGTCGGCCGTGGCGTACTTGTCTGCAATGACCAGCAGCTCGTCGAGGGTAGCCGGCTCGTCGCAGAGGAGTCGGTGCTTGAGGAGGGTGCCCTCTCGGCACCCGGCGGTGAAGTATTCGATGGCTTGAACCTCGTGCACCCCCTCACAGGAGTTGCGGATCTCGGCCCACCGCGTGAGGTAGTCGCGGGTCGACTCGCTGGGCCCTTGGACGCATAAGGAGAACTGGCGGGGCTTGGGAGGCCGCATGTACGTGCTGGTGAAGTTGCGGACAAAGACTTCCGTGAAGTCCAGCCAGTTGTTGACGCTGAAGGGCTTGAGGCTGTTGAGCCAGGTGCACGCCATGCCTTGCAGCATGAGAGGGCCGTACTTCACGGCTACGGCTACGCGCCTGTTGCCGTTCGCTATGCTGACAGCGGTAGAGTAGTCGATGAGCCAATCTTCCGGCTTCACAGAGCCGTTGTACTTGGGCGTGTCTCTGGGGAGCGAGAACCCTTTGCGGAAGGGCTCGTCACGGATGGGGGGGCCAAAGCATGGTGGGCCGACATCATCTTCTTCTAGCGCCAGGGATCAAGCCAGGCGGTTGATCCGGTGGCGGGCGTCATTCTTGCCGACTCCTTCGCGGTGGCCCAGTCGGCCACCGAGAGTCGGATGTGTGACAGGCGGCGGGGTGGGATGACTCTCCCCACGAGGCGGGGGAGGACGCGGATTGCCTTGGCGCTCCACCGCCCAAGGGCGGCCTTCCGCGTCGCGCTCGATGGTGATTCGAGTCCGGCTGCGGCTAGCAGCCGGCTCCTTGTCTTTCCTTGCGCGGGCGCCGCTCGCGGTCGGCGACCGGGATGTCGTGGCGTGCTCTCGGCGTGGGGGAGGACTCTCAGCGCGGGCGCCGGCTTCATGCCGTTCTGCGGCCGCGTCGATCAGCTGCTGGATGCGCCTTGTCATGTAGGGGAGCTCATCGGCCCCCAGCCCATTCAGCTCTTCTGCGGCCGCCTGAGCAGCTCGCAGATTCTTGAGTGGTGTGGCGTAGACAGGGCGGTCTGCCCCCAGCATGCTGGCGATGGCCACGCCGCGCTTCTTGACGAGACCGGCTCGGCTCGGCCCGCCATGCGGCGGCGTACCAAAGGCGGCGCGGTCGACTTCGCGCTGGTGAGCCTCAGTGAGGCGTCTCATGGAGGCTATCTTCTGGCCCTCCGCGATGAGGGCGAGGCGGCGTGCATCCAGGGTCTCGGCGTCAGCGTCAGCCGGGATGGGGACGGATAAGTCGTGCATCGCCGCTTGTAGGGCGTCGTGGGTGTTCTCGCCCGAGTCAGCGACGTGGCTGATGACCAGCACCTCAGTGACAGCGCTGCTGCCGCTGTCAGCTCGAGGGAGAGGGTCTTCGAAGACTACCACATCGGAGGGGTAGGCATCGAGCGATGCCGTGTCGGAGTCGACAAGCATCGGGTCGGTGGAGCCGATCGACTCCAAGTCCACAGCAAGCTTGCTGGAGACATGAAGCTGGTCGAGGAGGCTGACGAGGCGGCTCTCGGGGCAGTCCGTGCCCATGTCGGACGCGGGCTCGTCGAAGATGCGATTCTCGCCAAGAAGATCGGCGAGGCAGCTTGCTGTGCAGGCGTCGTCGGCGCCTAGCAGCGCGTCGGGGCAAGCGCCATCGGGCGCAACACGCTGGCTGCACTCGCGCGGGAGGAAAAGGGTTCCTGTCCAGAACAGGTCTCCGGACGACGGTGCACCTGGCCCCACGGTGGGCACCAAATGTCAGGTGGTAGGTGCGACATATGCCAACGGATGGCTTATCATAGTGGGAGCCAGTAAAACGTCGCCGGTGCCTGGAAACGGGATGAGCCGAAGACATGCATGCCGGCGAATCTTACCCAGGTTCGGGGCTCTCCGTGGAGATAACACCCCTAGTCCTGCTCTGCGGGGTCTCCGCGTGATCACTAGACCAATACAAGTAGCTACAAGCGCTCCTTGAGTTGTTTGGCTAGACGAAGAAGAAGGGCAAGGCTAGCTCTCATTTTCCCTCTATGTGGTGTGTGGAATTCTCTTAGATCAACCCTTTGCATGGGTGTCCCGGGGGGTTTATATAGGCCTACCCCCCAGGGGTACAATGGTAATCCGGCTGGGCGCGGGTCCCAGCCGTCAGCGTCTATGCACGCCGGCTTCTCCGTCGGTCATTGGGGCCCGCCGACTGGTGGGTCCCGCCGGCTGCCGGCCTCTTGGCCGATAGGCCGGCCCCACCGCTTGGGGGCTTTGTTGGCGGCTGGTTACTGTTGCCTCGCCTCTGATGATGAGATCTTTGTTGAGGTAAGCGTGGCTACAGTGCCGCCGCCTTGCGGGCTCTCACTGTAGCCTTACCTCGTCTTGTCTCCTTAATGAGGCACATGTTTCGAAGGAGGGAGGTAGCCGGCTGTTAGGAGCCGGCCACACCCCTGGCCGACTAGAGGAGGCCAGACCGCCTTCGGATGTCTCTCTAGCAAAAGGGGCCCGCCGCCTACGAGCTGTACTGGCGCTTGTCGTGGGTGACATCAAGGTCAACACGGCTACAGTGCCACGCCGGACGGGGGATGGCTGGCCCATACGGCGCCCTGTAGCCATGCTTGTTCCGGGATTCAGGGGCAGTGGGCTGTACTGCGGCCACGCCCCATCCTATCGCCGTTATGTGGGTACAGTCTTTAGTGGGTGCAGTCTTGGCCGACTTCTAGGAGCCGGCTTTCTTCATGGCCGGCTTCGGGGAGTCGGCTTTCTTCATGGCCGGCTTCTGGGAGTCGGCTTTCCTCATGGCCGGCTTCTGGAAGTCGGCCCTGGGGATAGCCGGCCGGGGGAAGGCGGCCATATGCTTTGTATGCTTGAAGGCTTGAATGGCCCGATAATTTTTCAAAGAGCCAGGGGGAGTAGGTTAGGCTACCCGTGGCCGTTTACTCTGACAGGGAGAGCAAAGGGATCAGCCGGACAGGCCTTGTTTAAGTCCGTGTAATCCACACACATACGCCAGGTACCGTTTTTCTTAAGTACCAGCACCGGGTTAGCCAACCACTCAGGATGAAAAACATCAACAATAAACCCAGCCACCAAGAGCCGGGGCACTTCTTCACCAATGGCCTTGCACCTCTCTTCATTGAAACAGCGAAGGAATTGCTTGACCGATTTAAACTTCGGATCAATATTGAAAGTGTGCTCAGCGAGTTCCCTCAGTACACCTGGCATGTCTGAAGGTTTCCATGCAAAGATGTCCCGGTTCCCACAGATGAACTCAATGAGCGCGCTTTCCTATTTCTGATCCAGATTAGCACTGATGCTGAACTGTTTGGATGAATCGCCAGGAACAAAGTCAACTAGCTTAGTGTCATCTGCCGACTTAAATTTCAACAGGGGGTCATGCTCTGTGGTTGGCTTCTTCACAGATGTCATATCCGCCGGGTGAACATTATCCTTGTAAAATTTCAATTCTTCTGTTGCACAGACAGACTCAGCATAAGCAGCATCGCCTTCTTCACATTCCAAGGCTATCTTCCGGCTTCCATGCACTATGATGGTGCCCTTGTGACCCGGCATCTTAAGCTGCAAATAAATATAACAAGGCCTTGCCATGAACTTAGCATAAGCCGGCCGCCCAAACAGAGCATGATAAGGGCTTTTGATTTTAACCACTTCAAAAGTCAACGTCTCAGATCTGGAATCATGATCATATCCAAAGGCGACTTCCAAAGATATTTTGCCCACTGGACACGCCGACTTACCCGGCACCACACTATGAAAGACAGTGTTTGACGGCTTAAGATCCTTGTCAGTCAAGCTCATGCGACGAAAAGTTTCATAATATAGAATATTGATGCTGGTGCCCCCGTCCATGAGTACTTTAGTAAATCTGTACCCTCCAACCTGAGGTGGTACCACCAGAGCCAAATGACCGGGGTTATCAACCCGGGGCGGGTGATCCCCACGACTCCACACAATAGGCTGCTCAGACCATCTTAAATACCGAGGAATCGTCGGCTCAACCGCATTTACTGCCCTTTTATGGAGATTCTGATTCCGCTTACATAAACTCATGGTGAAGACGTGGTACTGTCCACCATTCAACTGCTTTGGATTACTCTGATGACCAGACTGCTGCTGATTCCCTTGGCCAGACTGCTGATTAAAGCCACATTGATTGCCTTGACCCTGGAATCCAGAGTTTGAACTGCCACCACCAAAGCCCGGTCCATGAGAGCCGGATCCTGAACTGCCATTCGGGCCATGGTTGTTCTGAAAAAGATTGGAAGCCTTGAACTCCTTCATGATAAAGCAATCCTTCCACAGATGAGCGGCCGGCTTCTCGCGTGTACCGTGCATCGGACAAGGCTGATTCATCACTGCTTCGAGGTTGAATTTCGATCCTCCAGGCTGGGCCGGCCTTCCTTTGCGATGCTGATTATTATTTTGCGCACTGGTGTTAGCCACAAAGTCTAAATTGCCATCGGCCTTATGCTTACCATTACCACCTTGGCTTGCCGTATTAAACTGCTGCCCCTTTGTATTACCGCTCTTCTTCCCCTTCCCAACCTTCTCTTCATCAAATTCAGGGTCCTTGGTACTATCAGAGTCAGAATACTTGACAAGAGCCGCCATGAGCTCCCCCATGTCATTGCAGTGGCGGTTAAGCCATCCAAGCTTCTGCTTGAGGGGGAGGAAACGACAATTTTTCTCCAACATCAAAACCGCTAAGCCGACGTTGATGCCGTCGGACGAGTGTATAATAGTTGAAATCCGGTGCACCTAGTGGGTTGTTGACTCACCCTCACCTTGGACACAGGAATCCAAATCTAGGATTGACATAGGCTGCTTGCACGTGTCTTTGAAATTTTGGATAAAACGGGCCTTCAGCTCCGTCCACGACCCAATAGAGTTGGCGGGCAGCCCTTTCAACCAAGTGCGAGCCGGCCCGTCCAACATCATGGTGAAATACTTAACACAAGCAGCATCGCTAACATCCAGCATCTCCATGGCCATCTCATAACTTTCAATCCAAGCTTCGGGGGGTTGATCTGCTGTGTAATTAGGCACCTTGTGAGGACCCTTGAAATCCTTGGGCAAACGCTCGTTACGCTAAGCCGACACTAAACAGGGCACACCCAAGGTCCTAAAGGTTACGCCTGCCTCCACCGAAGCCGACGGATAAATTGGAGAATATTGATGAGCCGCTTGCTGAGCCGCCAGCTTGGCCTCCCGACGCGCTCTGCCCTGATCGACCAAAGTCTGAGCATTGGCACCATCACGCGCCGGGTCATGCCCACGAGGCTGGTTATGGCGCTGTTCACTGCTTGAAACTGCTGGTGAGTCAATGTGCCTGCTATAACCCCGGCTTGGACGGGGGTTGAGTGTATCCTCTCACGACTGTAAGAATAAGCCGCCTGTTGAGCCACAGCTGTTTGAAGAAGTTCTCTGGCCCTCCGTGCCTCTATCGCCATTGGGGACTCGCCTTCGACTGGTATAGCCGCCAGTCGTGTTACCGCAGCAATCATATTATCCAATGGGTTAGAATAATGACCTGGAGGCGTCGAAACATGCTGAGGCAGAGTATTATTCAAATGTGGCGGGTCCATCGCCCGTGGCTGAACCGGTGCTCTAGTCCCAGGTGCTTCGACCGCCCGGTTCACCACCAGCGGGTCACTGGTCCCTGCTCCAGGCGTGTTGAAGAGGTTTCTCGCCTCATAAACCGAAGGTAAACGAGTCTGATGCCTCCTCCTCATGATTTCATTTGAAGCGTTCTGATCCAATGTGAGCCGGAAGGAATCTGCTTGAATCCGCTGTGCCTGGGTGTCCAAAACAGCCTGTTCTGCAGCCATCCTAGCGTTCTCAGGCGCCAGCTCTTCCTTGGCTTGAGCGATCTCATCTCGCAATTTCGCCACATCAACCTTATGTTGTTCCTAGTTGTCCGGGGTCACCTCTACCCCCATCAAAGTTGCCAGATCCTCCAACAATTATGTGAGAACTTGAGCCGGCGGGCGCACAGAACCGCTAGCACCAGCCACCGCTGTAGCTATTGAACTAGAGGTCATAGCCACGACAGTTGTTGAACCAAGCACCGGCTGTGTACCGGCCATGAAGATCGTGACCCTGTTCGGCGGCTCATAGAGGTCCGGAATACTTTCACCATCGGAACAACCCCCGAGCCGGCTGTCTTGAAGTTGATACAATGAATTAGTCTCGCCTGTGGACGACTCGCCATCAGAGTAGATGGACGTATCACCGCCAGACACAGATCCTTCCTCGCCTTCTGCCCCATGGATGAAACCAACAAAGGCGTGCTTCACGGCGGGCTGAACCCGGGCGGGTCATGCATGCTGAGCCGTTTCGATGATGTCGGTGCAGATGTCTGGCTCAGGGCCCGGTTCGCTGATCTTGCCGATGAAGACGTGGATTCCGCCGAAGGGTACTCGGTACCCGTACTCAATTGACCAGGCCTCGGGGCCCAACCCTGCATCGTCGATGTAGAGCTTGCTGCGACGACTCTTGGTCATCCGGCCCACAGCGTATCCCTTGATCCCTTCGAAGCTGCCCTTCAAGAACTCAAAACCACCGTGCGCTGGCCCCATGGTGGGCGCCAACTGTCGTGGAATTGTCATGGCAGATGTTCTAGCAGAAGGACTTAGTCATGGAGCCATCGCAACGAGTGTTAGCTTAAAGGGGTTAATCGGGACAAAGGACACAAAGAGTTTATACTGGTTCGGCCCCTGGCGGTGAAGGTAAAAGCCTAATCCAGTTTGTGCTGGTATTGCTAGGGTTCCGATTACCAGAGCAAATACGCTTGGCCTAGTTCTCGATCTCTTGTTTCTTGCCCTAAACCGCTGCCGGGTCGTCCCTTTATATACACAGGTTGACACCCGACGGCTCACAGAGTCTCGGCCGGCTCATAGACAACGTGTCCGGCTCGGTAACTAACCATGCTTGCCTTACAACACAAGTCATACATACATGGCGGTTCATCCACCTGGGCCTTAAGTCACCTCTGGGTCTTGGGCTATCAACAGGCTCGTATGATCCGCCATCTTCATCAGTAAGCCGCCAGTGGTATAACCCAACCCCTTCTAGGCGGTTCATACCCAAAGTCATATCCCCAACAGGTTTTGTTTGGCCAACTTGATCTATTTATCTTGCCATGGGAAGAGGTGCTTTGTAGTGGGTTCGATCTTACGGTGCTTGATCCCAGTGATAGAATGGGAACCGACACGTATGTATCGTTGCTACTGAGGATAAAACGATGGGGTCTATCTCTACATAGATAGATCTTGTCTACATCATGTCATCGTTCTTATTGCATTACTCCGTTTCTCCATGAACTTGATACACTAGATGCATGTTGCATAGTGGTCGATGTGTGGAGTAATAGTAGTAGATGCAGGCAGGAGTCGGTCTACTAATCTTGGACGTGATGCCTATATAATGATCATTGCATGGATATCGTCCTGATTATTTGAAGTTCTATCAATTGCCCAACAGTAATTTGCTTACCCACCGTTTGCTATTTTTCTCGAGAGAAGCCACTAGTGAAACCTACGGTCCCCGGGTCTCTTTCTCATATTATTTGCCTTTGCGATCTACTTTTCCTTTGCTTTTATTTTTAGATCTATTAAACCAAAAACACAAAAATACCTTGCTGCAATTTATTCTTATTTATTTTATTTGGCGTTCGATCTATCAATCTACTACAATTTACTTCACGTCCGTTTGCCTATCTTGGGGTGCCGCTACCTGAAAGGGATTGACAGCCCCTTTTACACGTCGGGTTGCGAGTATTTGTTATTTGTGTGCAGGGGCTGTTTATGTTGTGTTGCTTGGTTCTCCTACTGGTTCGATAACCTTGGTCTCATAACTGAGGGAAATACCTACCGCCCATGTGCTGCATCATCCTTTCCTCTTTGGGGAAATACCGACGTAGCTTCAAGCCGCATCAATACATTGGAGACGTATCAAGGAGCTAAAGGTTGAACAAATATTTCCTCAAGTTCTATCGACCACTGATACAACTCTATGCACACTTAACGTTTTCTTTACCTAGAACAAGTATGAAACTATTTTGTAGGTGTGATGCTAGAACTACTTTGCAAGAATAAAAATACGAGTACTGAGATAAGAAAAGTTAGTTGTTTAGTAAATAGCTTTTCGTCACACAAGAAGGTTATTTGTCCCTTGGCAATCGATAACTAGACCGGTAATCATTATTGCAATTTTATATGAGGGAGAGGCATGAGCTAACATACTTACCACACTTGGATCATATGCACTTATGATTGGAACTCTAGCAAGCATCCGCAACGACCAAAGATCATTAAGGTAAAACCCAACAATAGCATTAAGTATCAAGTCCTCTTTACTCCCATACGCAAAAAAACCCTTACTCGGGTATAAGTTGTTGTCACTCTCGCCTCTCACTATAACAGAATCATGAACGTATTGCAACACCCTACAGTGGGAATCCCTCACGTTTGCATGACATGGAGGGCACCATAGGACAGCACCAAAATAAAACATATACCTCAAACCAATCACGGTCATCAATTAACCCATAGGACAAAACAGATCTACTCAAACATCATAGGATAACCACATATCATTGGGTAATAATATATAGTGTTGATCACCTTGTTTAAGTAGAGAATTACAGCGGGAATAAAGAGAGTACACCACTACATAGAGGGGAAAAAATTGGTGTTGACAGTAGCAAGGTTGTTTGTGTAGATCGTCGTCACGATCCCAGCCCCGGCGGCACTCTGGTGTCACCGGGAGAGAGGGGAAGAGAGCCCCCTCCTTCTTCTTCTTCCTTGGCCTCCCCCTTGATGGGAGGAGGGTCTGCCCTCTGGTCCATGGCCTCCATGGCGGCGGAGGGGCGAGAGCCCCTCCGAGATTGGATCTCTCCATCTGTTCTCTTCTGTTTCGCATTCCTGTTTTCTGGCTATTCACCATTTCTTAAATATCCGGAGATCCGTAACTCCGATTGCACTGAAATTTTAACACAATTTTTTTCCGGATATAAGCTTCCTTCTGCCTCAAAGAAGAGCCCCAACCGACTTACGTGGTGCCCACTAGGCTCCACCATGCGCTAGGGGGCATGCTCGCACTGGTGGTTAGTGGAGGCCATGGGCCTCCGTTTCCGTTGATTCCACCTCCCAAAAATCACATATATTCCAAAATAATTCTCTGTAAATTTTTATCACGTTTGGACTTTGGTTGACATGGGTACTCTGCGAAACAAAAAACAGGCAACAAACAGGAACTTGCACTGGGCACTAGATCAATATGTTAGTCTCCAAAAATAATATAAAATGTTGCCAAAAGTATATAAAAGTTGTATAAAGTTGTCATGGAACAATAAAAAATATAGATACGACAGAGACGTATCAGCATCCCCAAGCTTAATTCCTGCTCGTCCTCGAGGAGGTAAATGATAAAAAAGATAATTTTTGATGTGCAATGCTACCTAGCCTACTCTTGATCATATATCTAATCATGGCATGAATTTAAGACATGAGTGATTCAAAGCAATAGTCTACAATTTGACATAAAGACATCAATACTCAGGCATCCTAACAAATAATCATGTCTTTCAATATGTATCCAGATTGAGACTCA
The DNA here is from genome assembly GCF_002575655.3 of Aegilops tauschii subsp. strangulata. Classification (NCBI taxonomy): domain Eukaryota; kingdom Viridiplantae; phylum Streptophyta; class Magnoliopsida; order Poales; family Poaceae; genus Aegilops; species Aegilops tauschii. The sequence continues at coordinate 390,441,683 of NC_053039.3, read as the reverse complement.
GAGTCATCTAGATTAGTATTAAAGCTTGCATCATCGTAACCCTTTACGATGAACCCTTTATCACCTCCATAACCGAGAAACATTTCCTTAGTCCTCTAAGGATAATTTTGACAACTGTCCAGTGATCTGCTCCTGGATCACTATTGTAACCCCTTACCAAACTCATAGCAAGGCACACAACAGGTCTGGTACACGGCATGGCATACTTTATAGAACCTATGGCTGAGGCATAGGGAATGACTTTCATTCTCTTTCTATCTTCTTCCGTGGTCGGGCTTTGAGTCTTACTCAACTTCACACTTTACAATACAGGCTAGAACTCCTTAGACTGATCCATTTTGAACTCTTTCAAAAATTTGTCAAGGTGTGTGCTTTGTGAAAGTCCTATTAAGCCTCTGATCTATCTCTATAGATCTTGATGCCCAATACATAAGTAGCTTTACTGAGGTCTTTTATTGAAAAATTCTTATTCAAGTATCCTTTTATGTTATCCAGAAATTCTATATCATTTCCAATCAACAATATGTCATCCACATATAATATCAGAAATGCTACAGATGTCGGAGTAAATGGCCACGGGTAGCCTAACCGACTCCCCCTGGCTGTTCAAAAAATTATCAGGCCATTCAAGCCTTCAAGCATGCAAAGCATAGGGCCGCCTTCCCCCGGCCAACTATCCCCTGGGCCGACTCCCAGAAGGCAACCCAGTCTCAGAAACCTTCCCCAAGAAAGCTACGAGATGGCCGACTCCAGGAAGCCGGCCCCAAGAGGACCGACTCCCAGAAGCCGGCCATGAAGAATGCCGACTCCCAGAAGCTGGCCAAGACCGCACCCACCAAGACTGCACCCACATAACGGTGATAAGACGGGGCGTGGCCGCAGTACAGCCCACTTCCCCCGAATCCCGAAGCAGGCGTGGAAACAGGACGCCGTACGGGTCAGCCATCTCCCGTCCGGCGCGGCACTGTAGCCATGTTGGCCTCAACGTCACCCACGACAGACGCCAGCACGGCTCACGGGCGGCGGGCCCCTTTAGCCAGAGAGACGCTTGAAGGCGGCCTGGCCTCCTCTGGTCGGCCGGGGGCGTGGCCGGCTCCCAATAGCCGACTACCTCCCTCCCTCGAAACATGTGCCTCATTAAGGAGACAAGACGAGGTGAGGCTACAGTGAGAGCCCGCCAGGCGGCGACACTGTAGCCACGCTTACCTCGACAAAGCCCTCGTCATCAGGGGCGAGGCAACAGTAACCAGCCGTCGACAAGACCCCCAAGCGGTGGGGCCGGCCTGTCGACCAAGAGGCCGGCAGTCGGCTGGCCCCAATGGCCGGCGGAGAAGCTGGCGAACACGGACACTGACGGCTGGGACCCGCGCCCAGCCGGATTACCATTGTACCCCCGGGGGGTAGGCCTATATAAACCCCCCCAGGGCACCCATGCAAAGGGTTGGTCTCATAGAATTACACACACCACATAGAGAGAAAAGGAGAGCTAGCCTTGCCCTTCTTCTCCCTCTAGCCAGACAGCTCAAGGAGCACTTGTAGCTACTTGTTTGATCTAGTGATCATGCGGAGACCCCGCAGAGCAGGACTAGGGGTGTTATCTCCACAGAGAGCCCCGATCCTGGGTAAGATTCGCCGGCGTGCATGTCTTCGCCTCATCCCGTTTCCAGGCACCGGCGATGTTCTACTAGCTCCCACAATGATAAGCCACCCGTTGGCATATGTCGCACCTACCACCCGATATTTGGCGCCCCCCGTGGGGCCAGGTGCACCGTCGTCCGGAGACCTGTTCTGGAAGGGAACCCTTTTTTCCCCCGCGAGCGCAGCCAGCCTGCTGCGCCCGACTGCGTTTGCCCCGACACGCTGCAAGGCGTCGACGACGCCTGCGTAGCGAGCTGCCTCGCCGATCTGCTCGGCGGGACTCGCATCTCCGACGAGCCCGCGTCCGACGCGGGCACGGACTACCCCGAGAGCCGCCTCGTCAGCCTCCTCGACCAACTTCACGTCTCCAGCGAGCCTGCTGCAGACTTGGAGTCGGTCGGCTCCACCGACCCGATGCTTGTTGACTCCGACACGGCATCGCTCGACGCCTACCCCTCCGATGTGGTAGTCTTCGACGACCCTCTGCCCCGAGCTGACAGCGGCAGCAGCGCTGTCCCGGAGGTGCTAGTCATCAGCCACGTCGCCAACTCGGGCGAGAATGCCCACGACGCCCTGCAAGTGGCGATGCATGACTTATCCGTCCCCATCCCGGCCGACGCCGACGCCGAGACCCTGGAGGCACGCCGTCTCGCCCTTATTGCAGAAGGCCAGAAGATAGCCTCCATGAGACGCCTCACCGAGGCTCACCGGCGCGAAGTTGACCGCGCCACCTTTGGCACGCCGCCTCATGGCGGGCCAAGCCGAGCCGGCCTCGTCAAGAAGTGCGGCGCGGCCATCGCCATAATGCTGGGGGCAGACCGCCCCGTCTACTCCACCCCGCTCGAGAATCTGCGAGCCGCTCAGGCGGCCGCTGAAGAGCTAAATGGGCTGGGAGCCGATGAGCTCCCCTACATGACAAGGCGAATCCAGCAGCTGATCGACGCGGCCGCAGAACGGCATGAAGCCGGCGCCCGCGCTGAGAGTCCTCCCCCGTGCCGAGAGCACGCCACGACATCCCGGTCGCCGACTGTGAGCGGCGCCCGCGCAAGGAAAGACAAGGAGCCGGCTGCTAGCCGCAGCCGGACTCGGATCACCATCGAGCGCGACGCGGAAGGCCGCCCTCGAGCAGTGGAGCGCCAAGGAAATCTGCCTCCTCCCCCGCCTCGAGGGGAGAAATATCCCACCCCGCCGCCTGTCACGCATCCGACTCTTGGTGGCCGACTAGGCCACCGGATCGACCGCCTGGCTCGATCCCTGGTGCTAGAAGAAGAAGACGATGTCGGCCCGCCATGCTTTGGCCCCCGCATCCGCGACGAGCCCTTCCCAAAGGGTTCTCGCTTCCCAGAGACACCACCAAGTACAACGGCTCTGTGAAGCCTGAAGATTGGCTCATCGACTACTCTACTACTGTCAGCATAGCAAATGGCAACAAGCACGTAGCCGTGAAGTACGTCCCTCTCATGCTGCAAGGCACGGCACGCACCTGGCTCAACAGCCTCAAGCCCTACAGCATCAACAGCTGGCTGGACTTCACGGAAGTCTTCGTCCTCAACTTCACCAGCACGTACAAGCGGCCTCCCAAGCCTTGCCAGCTCTCCCTATGCGTCCAAGGGCCCAACGAGTCAACCCGCGACTACCTCACGCGGTGGGCCGAGCTCCGCAACTCCTGCGAGGGGGTGCATGAGGTTCAGGCCAACGAGTACTTCACCGCCGGGTGCCGAGAGGGCACCCTCCTCAAGCACCGACTCCTCTGCGACGAGCCGGCTACCCTCAACGAGCTGCTGATCATCGCGGACAAGTACGCCACGGCTGACTCCTCGATGAAGACCGAGCTCCGAGTGGACGCCTCTGGGAAGGTGCTCGCTCCAGCTCCCAAGACACCGACTGGCGAGTCCAATCGGCGCCCCTACCAGAACGACCACAAGCGCAAGGCCCCTATGCCGCCTTCCACCAATCGGCAGGTGGCCACAGTTGAAGATGAGCAGCCCGAAGAACGGCCCGCTCCCAAGAAGAAGGGTGGCAGGCTGGCTTGGCAGCCGGCCTTCTCCTACGAGCAGACTCTCGATGCCCCCTGCAAGTTCCACAGCGGCGCGAAGCCGTCCAACCACATGACCCGAAAATGCCACTGGCTCACACGGATCTCCAAGGGCGAGGGGTTGGTGCCGCCTCCACCTCCCGGCCCGCCGCCTCCAGCCCCCCAGTAGCCGGCTGCTCGACCAGCAGTCGGAGCCGTTCAAGATGAGTTCCCTGAAGAGCACGCCGCCTACGTCGTCTTCACAAGCCAAGTTGAAGACAAGCATAGCCGGCGCCGACAGCACCAAGAGGTCAACGCAGTCGCCTCCAGCAACCCTGAGATCATGCATTGGTCCGAGAAGCCTATCAATTGGAGCCGGGCCGACCACCCAGAGGTGATGCCGTCCCCTGGCTCCTACGCATTACTGCTGGATGTCACCCTTGCAACGGAGAGGCGAGCTGCCCGATTCTCCCGCGTTCTGATTGATGGCGGAAGCAGTATCAACATACTGTACCGCGATACCATGGAGAAGCTGAACATCAAGGCAAAGCAGCTCATGCCAAGCCGGACCGTGTTCCATGGCATCGTACCCGGCATGTCCTGTTCCCCGATCGACAATATCAAGATGGATGTTCTCTTCGGAGACAAGGATCACTTTCGCCGAGAGGCAATCTGGTTCGAGGTAGTAGATCTGGAGAGCCCTTACCACGCCTTGCTTGGCCGACCTGCTCTGGCCAAGTTCATGGCTGTGCCCCACTACGCCTACCTGAAGATGAAGTTGCCGAGCTCAAAGGGGATCATCACTGTAGCCGGCGACTACAAGAAGTCCATCGAGTGCGCTGCAGCCAGCAGCCGGCTGGCCGAGTCCCTCGTAGTGGCAGAAGAGAAGAAGATGCTGGAGCGAGTTGTGCCCATGGCCGGCAAGCAGCCGGCCTTGTCCCCCAACCCCAAGGATTATGATGCGCAGGGCTCCTTCCAGCCGGCCAAGGAGACGTAGAAGATACCTCTGGACCCGGAGAACCCAGAAAGGTTTGCAGTCATTGGTGCAAACCTGGACAGTAGTAGGAAGGCGAGCTCGTCGACTTCCTCCGTGAGAATCGAGACATCTTTGCATGGTCGCCAAAGGACATGCCAGGTGTTCCGAAGGATTTCGCCGAGCACAAATTGCATGTCCGAGCCGACGCGAAGCCGGTCAAACAGCCCCTCCGCAGACTGTCAGAAGAGAAGCGAAGAATCGTAGGAGAAGAGATAGCCCGGCTCCTCGCCGCCGGCTTTATTATGGAAGTATTTTTCCCAGAGTGGCATGCCAACCCAGTCTTGGTGTTGAAGAAGAACAACAAATGGTGTATGTGTATAGACTACACCAGCCTCAACAAGGCCTGCCCCAAAGATCCGTTTGCTTTGCCACGGATTGACCAAGTGATAGACTCCACGGCCGGATGCGAGCTGTTGAGTTTTTTGGATGCCTACTCAAGGTACCATGAAATCAAGTTGGACCCAGCAAACCGCCTGAAGACTGCCTTCATCACACCATTCGGAGCTTTCTGTTACCTGACTATGACATTCGGCTTGAGGAATGCCGGTGCCACTTTTCAGCGTTGCATGCAGAAATGCCTCCTCAAGCAACTCGGCAGAAATAACCACGTCTACGTAGACGATATTGTGGTGAAGACAGAGAAGCGCGGCACCCTGCTGGAGGACCTCAAAGAAACATTTGCCAACTTGCGCCGATTCCAGGTCAAGCTCAACCCCGAGAAATTCGTGTTTGGAGTACCAGCCGGCCAGCTTCTAGGCTTTCTGGTCTCCGAACGCGGCATTGAGTGCAACCCTATGAAGATCAAGGCCATTGAGAGAATGGAGATTCCCACCAAGTTGCGAGATGTGCAGAAGTTCACTGGGTGCCTGGCCTCCTTAAAATGCTTTATCGGCCGGCTAGGAGAGAAGGCTCTCCCCCTGTACCGACTCATGAAGAAATCCACTCATTTCGAGTGGAATGACCAAGAAGACCAAGCCTTCCATGAGTTGAAGAAGATGCTGACTACTCCACATGTCCTGGCGGCGCCGACTGAGAAGGAGCCCATGCTCCTCTACATTGCCGTGACTAGCCGAGTGGTCAGTACAGTTGTTGTGGTCCAGCGCCCGGAAGAAGGCCGAGCCCAGCTAGTCCAGAGGCCGGTATATTATCTAAGCGAAGTACTATCCAGCTCAAAGCAAAACTACCCGCACTACCAGAAGATGTGCTATGGAGTGTACTTCGCCGCCAAGAAGCTGAAGCCCTACTTTCAAGAGCATCCCATCACGGTCGTGTGCACCGCCCCGCTTGCCGAGATCATAGGCAGCCGGGATGCATCCGGCTGGGTGGCTAAATGGGCCATTGCGCTGGCACCTTACACAATCTTCTACCAACCCCGCACCGCCATCAAGTCCCAAGCATTGGCCGACTTCCTCGTCGACTGGGCCGAGACCCAGTACCTACCGCCGGCTCCCGACTCCACCCATTGGCGGATGCACTTCGACGGGTCCAAGTTGCGCACCGGCTTGGGAGCCGGCATCGTCCTCACCTCTCCCAAAGGCGACAAGCTCAGATACACGCTTCAAATCCACTTCGCCGCCTCCAACAACGTGGCCGAGTACGAGGCTCTCATACACGGGCTCTGGCTAGCCAAAGAGCTCGGCATACGCCGGATCCTGTGCTATGGCGACTCGGACTTGGTGGTCCAGCAGTCATCTAGCAACTGGGACGCCAAGGATGCAAACATGGCGAGCTATCGATTCCTCGTCCAGCAGATCAGCGGGTACTTCGAAGGGTGCGAGTTCCTTCACGTCCCATGGGCCGACAATGACCAAGCAGATGCCCTGGCGCGGATCGGCTCCACCCGACAGGCTATACCGACCGGCGTCTCTCTCCAGCGCCTCCTCAAACCGTCCATCAAGCCGTCTCCAGAGTCGGACTCTATCTTCGTACCGCCTGCCCCCGATGCAGCCGGATCCGACTGGAGGAACCCAGCAGGCGGCTCGGGGACTTCGACAGCCAGCCCGGGGACTGCCGTAGTCGCACCCGGCTCGGGGACTTCAGAACCCGGCCCGGGGACTGCAGCAGTCGGCCTGGGGACTGCAGAGACACAAGAAGCGGTGGCCGACTCCAACTCCCCATCACCCAACCCGCCCACCCGAGTCACGGTGGCCGTACTGACAGTAGAAGAAGTCACAGCTCCATCATGGGCCCAGCCCATCCTCAACTTCCTAGTCAAAAGAGAGCTGCCGGCTGATGAGATCTCGGCAAGACTAGTGCAACATCGAGCCAGAGCATATGCAATAATAAACAGAGAACTTGTCAAGCGCAGCGTCACTGGAGTCTTCCAGCGCTGCGTCGAGCCAGAGAAAGGAGTGGCAATCCTCAAGGATATCCATCAAGGCGAATGCGGCCACCACGCAGCCTCAAGATCACTTGTGGCCAAAGCTTTCCGCCACGGTTTCTTTTGGCCGACTGCTTTGGAAGATGCCAAAGAGATAGTCAAGAGCTGCAAAGGATGCCAAGTCTTCAGTTCCAAGCAACACCTGCCGGCTTCTGCACTCAAGACCATCCCCTCACCTGGCCCTTTGCCGTCTGGGGGCTGAACATGGTGGGCCCATTCAAGACAGCCCGCGGCGGCCTGGCACATCTGCTTGTCGCCGTGGATAAATTTACCAAGTGGATCGAAGCAAAGCCGATCAAGAAGCTGAATGGGCCGACTGCCGTGACATTCATTGCCAACATCACTACTCGGTACGGCGTGCCGCACAGCATCATCACCGACAACGGCACAAACTTTGCCAAAGGAGCACTGGCACGTTTCTGCACGACGCAGGGTATCCGACTGGACTTAGCGTCTGTTGCCCAACCGCAGTCAAACGGCCAGGTCGAGCGAGCAAATGGACTCATCCTCTCTGGCATCAAGCCCCGACTGGTCGTACCACTGGAGCGATCAGCCGGCTGCTGGCTCGATGAGCTACCGACTGTCCTCTGGAGTCTGCGTACTACACCTAACAAGTCAACCGGCTTTACTCCGTTCTTCCTTGTATATGGTGCCGAGGCTATCATCCCAACCGACATCGAGTTCGACTCGCCTCGGGTCACCATGTACACGGAGGCGGAGGCCAAGGAAGCGCGAGATGACGGCGTCGACCTGCTGGATGAAGGCTGGCTGTTAGCACTCAGTCGGTCCGCCATCTACCAGCAGGGTTTGCGCCGTTACCACAACCGCAAGGACGAGCCAAGATCTTTCCAAGAGGGCGACCTTGTCCTTCGGCTGATCCAGCGAACAGCCGGCCAACACAAGCTCTCGGCCCCTTGGGAAGGCCCTTTCGTCATCAGCAAGGCACTAGGTAACGACTCCTACTACCTGATTGACGCACAAAAACCAAGAGCACGCAAGAGGGATGATTCCGGCAAGGAGTCGGAGCGACCATGGAACGCGAACCTCCTGAGAAGATTTTAAAGTTGAAAGCAGTATGTATCATGCTACCTTTTTTGTATTAAGTACGAAACAACGGGCCCCCCGAGGAGCACTCGGGGACTGCCTTCCTTTATCTATGAATGATAAGTGTCATAGTTATGAATGTATTATTACATTTGATTTTCTGTCTGGCACCGGGTTCGACTAGTCAGCCCGGGGACTGGCTGCCTTAAGTTATATTAAAGTTCTACCTGAAGTCAGACAAGTAGTGTGCCGGCTCCCGAGCCCTCTCTTGTTGAAAGTCGCAACTCGAAGAACTGACTGTCCGACTAGCAAGAGCCAAAGGCAGAAAGGATGCCCACACGAAAAACGGCTAAGGACTAACGAACTTGTATAACGAAAAGACGGCCTCCAACCACGCTTGCCGGCTGTCAAAACAGCCGGGTGGCCGGCCTCCCAAACACTTCGCTATAATCCAACAAAGCTAGAGTACTTGCCCTCCCAACTGGCCAAGCACTTCTCCAGCCACAGATTGCAGAGCAACTGTCCGATTGGGGAGGCGGCAACCAAGGGAGGGCGGCAAAGGAAACAGCAGAAGGATGAAAAGCAAAGAACAAGGGAAAGCCAAACACATGCATATTCATATTTACACATAAGGCCCCCAACAGGCCGGCAATCAACATATTTTGAATACACCCCCAGTGGGTGGAATTGTGCAAACTTAACAAAATATTGTTCCAATAGTGGTAAGACAGGAAAATAAAGGCAGCAGACTAGACTAAGGGCGCAGTGTGGGAGCCGGGTTGGTCGGTGGAGACGGCGCCACCGGCTGGAGGAGTGGCCGGCTGGCCGGTCTCGGCTTGATCATCGCCGGCTGCAGGCGGTGCACCCACGCGTGCCTTGTTGCTGGAGGCATGGTCAAGCTGAGGCTGACCGGCCGCTCCACCATCTGGCCCGGCGTCTTCACCTTCCTCCTCCTCCTCGCCCTTGTCGCTGGAGTCGATCTCCTCCGCTGAGTCTTCGCCGTCCGCCTGGTTCAGCCCGAACCACTCCTCCGGCTGGGCAACACCGTTGTCGTCCACCTCAGGAGCGAAGGCGCTGGTGTCGGTGTAGTCGGCGATCGCCGAAGCCTGCCGGATGATAGCCGGCCGCGCCGGCTCCAGCTCCGTGTCGGCCTGCTGCCGCCAGGTGGTCAGCTGGTCCAGACTCAGCCCAGGATACCAGGCCTTGGCGAACTCCAGCGCCCGCCTGGCACCGGACTGATCCGCCGAAGCCTTCCAAGCCTCGAAGCGGCCGACCGCCACCTCCAGCCAGTCGGCAGTCCAACTGGGGGTGCGGGGAATCTCTTCACCAGGCTAGAGAGCGGCCAACACCTGCGCCCCGACACGCTGAAGCCGGTGGAGCAGGTGATGAGCCGGCTGGAGGCGGGCCTGGATCGCCAAGAGCTGCTCCTCCAGCGACCGGCGAGCGTTTGGTGCGATGTCGGCGCCAGCCTGCCTTTGTGCCTCGCGGTGGGCCTCGACGACCTGGTTGGCGGCGGTAGAGTAGCCAGGAAAGTACTCTGCGCAAGGAAGAAAGAGAAAGAAGAGAAAAACACCAAGTCAAAAAATGAGCCAAAACGGCAAGTGGCAAGAAAGGACGAAGAGGAAGGCGGCCTACCGTCAACCAAGTCTTCGATCTGGCCATAGCCGTTGATCAGCGTCTGCTTCGCTTCGGCCCAGCTGGCCGCCTCTGTCTCATACTCGGCTTGGAGGGCGGCCTCGCTGTCCCGCACCGCCTTCAGGGCCGCCTTGTGGCTCTCCTCCTGGTCGGCCAACCTCTTGGCCAGGCGGTCACGCTCCTGTGCCAAGGCGGCAAACTCGGCCTCCTTAGCACGGAGGGTGGCCTGAGTCCCTCCCGGCTGCTCCCTTAGATTGGCGTTGGCCGCTGCAGGGATGGCAGAGAAAAAAGAAGCAATAAGAAGAAGTCGTCAAGGAAGATCCGACCCGACTGCTCAGCAGTCGGCCTGAATCTCGGGGACTACACCCAGTGGGTGCGCTGACGCGCCCCCACGTGAGATAAAAGACGAAACACTTACCCCGGCTCTCAGATAAGTCAGCAGTCTTCTGGGTCAGCTCCCGAGCCTGGGAGTTGAAGGCAGCCGCGCGGAGGTTGTGGTAGTCCTGCAAGTCAGGCAGAGGAGCGAATGAGAACAAGAATAACAAAACAAAGCCCGCTAGGAAGTTCCAAGCCGCCTGCTCAGCAGCCGACTCGGCACTCGGGGACTACACCCAGTGGGTGCGCTGACGCGCCCCCACGGAAGAAACCAAAATCGAAAAAGCAAAGACAAGAAGACTAACCCGGATGGCTGCCCGCGTCGCAAGGAACTCGTCGTTGTACTTCCTCAGCGCCGCAGCCTGGGCTTGATGCCGGTTCCGAACGTCCTGCGCGGCAACGTTCATCACTGCCGTCCCTCCACCCGGCGTCCACCCCGAGCTGGCGCTGGCCGCCTCCATATCCTGGGCCGACGAGCTGGAGCCCGCGGCCATCTGCGGCTCCGATGCAGCCTTCCCCGCGCGCCGGCGCGACGGCATCTGGACAACCAGATCAGTCCTTGCGGCCGGCTCGCCCCCGGCCGATTGCTCAGGCGGCAAGTTAGGCCGGCCGCCTTGGGTCGCCCCAGTCGGCGGGGCCGGTGCCGCCTCCCTATCCGGGACGATGACGTCGTCCTCCCTCTCCAGTCCCGGCTGGTCACCGCCGGCTTCTTCTGGCGCGGGCTCTGGGGCCTCAGGCGCCGCGACGCGCAGAGGGGTGACTAGCAAGGCCCCCTCCGCCATAGCCGCAGCCGCAGCCTCCGCTTGGGCCTTGGCCCTTGCATCGGCGCGCGCCTTCGCCGCCTCCTCCTCCTGCGCCGCCTTGGCGGCGGCCGCCCTCAATGCCTCCGCCTCCCGCTCTTCTCGCGCCTCCCACGCATTCCGCTCCGTCGCCGCGTGAAGCTCGGCACGGGGGGTCCACGCGGCGAGTGGTGCTCCCGGATCCTCCCGGCGATCCAACGATGGAGGCGGCAGCAACCCGCTCAAGCGACAGTGGAGCCCTGATTTTTGGAGAAAGGACAAGGATTCAGGAACTACCAGAGTAAAGAAGAAAGAATACGTGAAGGAGTATATACTTACGCCGACACCGTCTGCGGCTGCTTCACCGCCTTGCGGAAGCGGGCCGCCTTCGCGGCCGCCTCTTCCCGCCTGGTCGCCGCTGCCCCACCCTTGGGCTTCTTCAGCCGACTGCCGAACAAGCCCGACGCGGCACGACGCTTCTGCCCGCGGCCCCGAGTAGGCGGCGCGGCGGAGGAACCCGCGCCGTGGCTAGACGTCGGCTGGCGGTGTGGGACGACTTCCGCCTCGTCGTCATCCGGCCAGTCGTCGAAGCTGACTCCAAGCCCGGAGCCGCCTGCCTCGCCACCGGCTTGGCCACCGCCCGCCTCGGTGTTGTCATCCATGGCGGCCGCCCCAAGTCGGGGTCCTCCAGGTCGTGCTCCATCCGGTCGGGGATGAATCGGCGCTCCGCCTCTGACCCGCCTGCAGGCCGAAGGAGAGGGCTCTGTCGAGACATACCGACTAGTCAGAGTCGGCCAAAAGGAACTCGGCGACAAAACTAAGAGAAGAAAGGGAAAAAGAGAACATACCGTGGGCGGCGGGTGAGCTCGGCAGTATGGCTCCTTGCCAAACTGCCACTCTGCGGAGAGCTTGCAGTTCGCAAGGTAGTTCACCATGTGGACCACTTCGTCGTGCGGCATGTCCTTGGTGCACATCCGACTCGGATCGAGCTGGCCGCTCATCTGACAGATCAGATGAGGGCGGCTCTGGAGCGGAAGCACCCGGCACGTGACGAAGGCGTCCAGCAAGTCGGGCCCAGTCAGGCCCTCCAACTGGATCATCACCCGCAGTCGGGCGACAGCCGCAGCTCCAGCCGGCGTCAGCGTCACGGCCCGATAGGACCACTGGGGCCGCCTACCCGCCGGCGGGCCGGCTACATAAGCCGGCAGATTGACGTAGTCGCCTTGCGGGGCAAGGTTCTTCACGTAGAAGTATGACTTTTGCCAGAGCTTCACCGACTGGATTAGCATGATGACGGGGAAGGGGTTGTCGGCTACCACCCTCCGCATCGCGATGAAGCCGCCACTCTGAGCCGGCACGCCCTACATACGCGTGCCCAGCTTGGACTGGAAGAACTCCCCCCAGAGCTCGAGGGTGGGGAGGACGCCGAGATAGCCTTCGCACAAGGTGACGAAGGCGGACAGCAGCACCATCGTGTTCGGGGTGAGGTGGTGCGGCTGAAGTTGGTAGAATTCAAGAAAAGATCGGAAGAAGGCGCTCGCTGGCAAGCCGATGCCGCGCAAGAAATGCGAGCGGAAGACCACCCGTTCACCTTCCTCCGGCTCCGGCGTGATCTCCTTCTCAGGCGCGAGGCGGACCCGCACCTTATCCATGCCGGGCAGCCGCCGCGTCTTGCGGAGGAACTCGACGTGGTCTTCATGGACGTTGGAGCCTGTCCCAGTCCCCGCCGTACTGCATAGCGGCGTGAGGCCGGCAAGAATGAGCGCAGCGGCGGGGAAAAGGATGGTGGGACGGCGAGGCGCTGCTGTGAGGGAGAGCAGGAGGAAGAAGATGGCGGAGAGGAGATGAGCGTGCGAGCGTCTGCCGCTTCCCCTCCTCCCCCTACTTATAGCCTCGTGCGGCGAAGCCGAGGAGGCGAGGCGTGGGGTGGGACGTGGGACGTGGGATTAACTGCACCCACTCCCCCACGTCCCACGATTACTACGCCCTAAAGACGTGCCGAAACCGCCGCAAGAAGACGTGCGGATGGTTTTGGGCCGCAAAGAATCCGCGCCTGGGCCTGGGCGTGGGAGTGGTGGGCCCCGACCTGCAGCGACGTCTTGTCGCGCGCGTGGGCCGGCAGGCTTTTTTCGGCCAAGATATGCCACGTGGTTCGCAGGCGGCGAGCGGCCGGCCCGCAGCCCGGCGCGCGCGCCAACAGACTCCCGCCCTCCGACTTTAAAAAATTTCGCCAAGACGGCGCGCCCAACCGAAGCCGGCTCCCAGCTGCCGGCTCGTCAAGATAAGAAGCTGCTCGAGCTTCTCGACCTCCACTCAACCTCGAAGCCCAACCAGCTTCGGGGACTACTGTCGGAGTAAATGGCCACGGGTAGCCTAACCGACTCCCCCTGGCTCTTCAAAAAATTATCAGGCCATTCAAGCCTTCAGGCATGCAAAGCATAAGGCCGCCTTCCACCGGCCGACTATCCCCTGGGCCGACTCCCAGAAGGCGACCCAGTCTCAGAAACCTTCCCCAAGAAAGCTACGAGATGGCCGACTCCAGGAAGCCGGCCCCAAGAGGACCGACTCCCAGAAGCCGGCCATGAAGAATGCCGACTCCCAGAAGCCGGCCAAGACCGCACCCACCAAGACTGCACCCACATAACGGTGATAAGACGGGGCGTGGCCGCAGTACAGCCCACTTCCCCCGAATCCCGAAGCAGGCGTGGAAACAGGACGCCGTACGGGTCAGCCATCTCCCGTCCGGCGCGGCACTGTAGCCATGTTGGCCTCAACGTCACCCACGACAGACGCCAGCACGGCTCGCGGGCGGCGGGCCCCTTTAGCCAGAGAGATGCTCGAAGGCGGCCTGGCCTCCTCTGGTCGGCCGGGGGCGTGGCCGGCTCCCAATAGCCGGCTACCTCCCTCCCTCGAAACATGTGCCTCATTAAGGAGACAAGACGAGGTGAGGCTACAGTGAGAGCCCGCCAGGCGGCGACACTGTAGCCACGCTTACCTCGACAAAGCCCTCGTCATCAGGGGCGAGGCAACAGTAACCAGCCGTCGACAAGACCCCCAAGCAGTGGGGCCGGCCTGTCGACCAAGAGGCCGGCAGCCGGCGGGACCCACCAGTCGGCGGGCCCCAATGGCCGGCAGAGAAGCCGGCGATCACGGACACTGATGGCTGGGACCCGCGCCCAGCCGGATTACCATTGTACCCCCCGGGGGTAGGCCTATATAAACCCCCCAGGGCACCCATGCAAAGGGTTGGTCTCATAGAATTACACACACCACATAGAGAGAAAAGGAGAGCTAGCCTTGCCCTTCTTCTCCCTCTAGCCAGACAGCTCAAGTAGCACTTGTAGCTACTTGTTTGATCTAGTGATCATGCGGAGACCCCGCAGAGCAAGACTAGGGGTGTTATCTCCACGGAGAGCCCCGAACCTGGGTAAGATTCGCCGGCGTGCATGTCTTCGTCTCATCCCGTTTTCAGACACCGGCGATGTTTTACTGGCTCCCACAATGATAAGCCACCCGTTGGCATATGTCGCACCTACCACCCGACAACAGAGCTCCCACTCACTTTCTTGTAAATACAGGCTTCACCATATGTCTGTATAAAACCTTATGCTTTGATCACCTCATAAAAGCGTATATTCCAACTCTGAGATGCTTTCACCAGTCCATAGATGGATCGCTGGAGCTTGCACATTTGTTAGCACCTTTAGGATCGACAAAACCTTCTGGTTGCATCATATACAACTCTTCTTTAATAAATCCATTAGGGATTGCAGTTTTGACATCCATTTGCCAATTTTCATAAAATGCTGCAATTGCTAACATGATTCGGACAGACTTAAGCATCGCTACGGGTGAGAAAGTCTCATCGTAGTCAACCCCTTGAACTTGTTGAAAACCTTTTTCGACAAGTCAAACTTTGTAGACAATAATATTACCATCAGTGTCCGTATTTTTCTTGAAGATCCATTTATTCTCTATGGCTTGCCGATCATCGGGCAAGTCCACCAAAGTCCACACTTTGTTCTCATACATGGATCCTATCTCAGATTTCATGGCTTCAAGCCATCTGTGGAAATCTGGGCTCATCATAGCTTCTTCATAGTTAGTAGGTTCGCCTTGGTCTAGTAACATGACTTCCAGGACAGGATTACCGTACCACCCTGGTGCGGAACGTGTTCTGGTTGACCTACGAAGTTCAGTAGTAACTTGATCTAAAGTTTTATGATCATCATCATTAGCTTCCTCTCTAATTGGTGTAGGCACCACGGGAATGGTTTTCAGTGATGTGCTACTTTCCAATTCGAGAGAAGGTACAATTAGCTCATCAAGTTCTACTTTCCTCCCACTCACTTCTTTCAAGAGAAGCTCCTTCTCTAGAAAGGACCCATTCTTAGAAACAAAGATCTTGCCTTCGGATCTGTGGTAGAAGGTGTACCCAATAGTTTCCTTAGGGTATTGTATGAATATGCACTTCTCCGATTTAGGTTCGAGCTTATCAGGCTGAAGCCTTTTGACATAAGCGTCGCATCCCCAAACTTTAAGAAACAACAGCTTAGGTTTCTTGCTAAACCATAGTTCATACGGTGTCATCTCAACGGATTTAGACGGTGCCCTATTTAATGTGAATGCAACTGTCTCTAATGCATAACCACTACAAAAAAATACACTTCCGTGATGATACGTGTTTGTCACAGTAGGTCGCATTTTCTGTCATGCATGTACGTCCATGACAAATTTATGACAGAATCAAGATAGTCATACCTGTGCTGTCGTAGAAGTGTTCCATGACATTGCCAAAATTATCATCACGGAAGTGTCCACTTCCATGACGATAAATCGCGCGTCACATAAGTGCTTTCCTCAAGGGTGACCGACACGTGGCATCCACCGTAAGGGAACGCCGTTAAACTATCGGGTCAGATTTTGGATCCGATAACCCGTTGACAGCCATGACCAATGCTGATTTTCCACGTGTAAAACTCTCATTGGCTGACGGATCCACGCGTCAGCTCTGCGTTGGCACAGGTGTCACTCATCCAATGGTCGAGATGGGCCTATGATATGTTGACACGTGGACCAGCCCAAAAGTGGCCCACAAAGTTTAAATGGGCCGGCCCAACCGAAGGCCCATAAGATTTAGTGGACCATGATGGGCCGGCCAGCTAAAGGCCCACAAAATTTAGCGGACCATAATGGGCCGGCCAAGCTAAAGGCCCACATGATTTTGCAGACCATAATGGGCCGGCCCAGCTAAAGGCCCACAAGATTTTGCGGACCACAATGGGCCGGCCCAGCTAAAGGCCCACAAGATTCTGCAGACCATAATGGGCCGGCCCAGCTAAAGGCCCAACATTCTCTGTCAAATCGGCCCGTCAACAGCCTGTCCTAAACTTGTCATCAACGCGGCCCATGGTCACTTCTAGCCCGTTAACAGTCCGCTATGTAATTGGGCCGAATTACGGCCCGATGTATTTCTGGCCTGTTAAAGGTCCGGCTTCATTTGGGCCCATTTACAAGCCATCAAAACTTTCAGCCCATAAACGACCGTGAAGGATTTGGGTCATATTCGGCCATGTCTGACATTCGGCCTGCCAGAGGCCCACTATAGCTTTGGGCCACTTTCGGCCTGTTGTCATTTTCGGTCTGTTAACGTCGGACGTAAACCATGGGCCATATGTGGCCCAACCTCATATCGGGCCCATTAACGGCCCATATAAAAATGACGATAATCTAGCCCGACCGAAGTTCCGGCCTGTTAAAGGCCCGTGTATTAGGTCGGCGCATTTATGGCCCGTCCGAATTTCGGCGTGTCAAAGATCCGCATCGTAAATGGGCCACCATTTCGGCCTGCTAAGTCCAGTGGGTTATTTGGCACAATCAGGGCCCAATCTCACTTTTGGTCTATTAAAGGGCCATGTTTTTTATGGGGTCGAGATATTTACACCTGTAAACGGCCTATTTTTACTGAGGGCCCAAATTATGTTTAGGCCTGTTAAAGGCCCACTATGGGCACAGGCCTACCAGAAAAATATGAAATCTTATGCTGATTTAGGCCCAGATATTTTTATTGGGCTACATGCCAATTTTGGCCCGTAATCGTTTTTAGCCCAATTGGAATGGGCCCGACGAATGTTGGCATGTTGGGCTCCTACGAAGCTTTCGGCCGAATACATTACTAA
Organism: Aegilops tauschii subsp. strangulata; assembly: GCF_002575655.3. Classification (NCBI taxonomy): domain Eukaryota; kingdom Viridiplantae; phylum Streptophyta; class Magnoliopsida; order Poales; family Poaceae; genus Aegilops; species Aegilops tauschii. Next base: position 390,424,603 of record NC_053039.3, on the reverse strand, counting down.
GATAAACCTACACTATACAAAAATTGCGTCGTAATTACTGCAGCCTGAGGCAGCATCATAAATTTTGTATCACAACAAAATAAATTCCAACCATACAACAAAAGGCCTGTTGGCATAAAGTTTACAGTCCTTCCAGATAAAAGCACCATCAGATGTATAGAAGCACAGATCATTTGACCTGAGTGCTAATGTTTCAGGCTGTAGAATCTGATGGAGCAGCACGATCTCCACCTTTTTTCCGCCATTGCTCTTGAACAACGAAGCGAATGTCTGATAGTCTGGTTTCAAAACCATTCATATCTTGACGGCATTTCTCAACCACTATTCTTGTTTCCGAAACGTCCATTAGGGATTGGACTTGTGACTGGAGCACAGATATATCACTCTGTCTAGCAGGAAGATTTTGTTCAGTAGGCGATTTGGACGAGGTTACCTTGACAACCAACCCAGAATTACGCAGGAAGGTGCTTTTTGCACTGTTAGTGGATAGATACTAACGCACTGCAGCAAGAGGTGACATTGTGCCTGTAGTAGCCTCGTCACCTTCAAGTGGTTGTGGTTGTTCAATCATTTGTTCCATAGCTTCCTGAAAGTTTGAACTTGTAGATTAGTGTACCAGATAAGTTACTAATGAGACAAAAACAAACAAAGTAGGTTAAACGTTTATACATAACTTATTTTGGTGAACTACTGTAATACATTAGCATGTATTGTAGTGCCAACTACATAATAAAATCACTTTCGGAACATATGTCCATGTAGCATGCCTACTGTATTGTCTATTTCCTCACATTCGTTGACATCTAAGGATAAAGAGACATGGTTTAAAGTAGGATGAACATAGTATGACATCATTCATATCATGGGCAAACAGATATAAAACAAACAGGCTATTTTATCATTGTGTGCGCACGTGAACATAACAACTAGATTACAGATCAAGACCAAAAGAATATCCTTCATCTCTTTTAAACCATGTAAGGTGAAATGATACGTTAAGACAACTGTGAATAAAAGTGAACAGAGTAACTGACATTGGCTGCAAACCAAGTAGTTAAATGAACACATCACCGTACCAATCAGTTCAAGGCGGGAGGAGTAAGGACTTACAACAGCGGCTTGAACTGGTGTGCTCATGCCCTTCATCTTGCTGGTGTGGCAATCCTTGAAGATTTGCACTGCATTCGGTTCAGGTTCTTTTTGGTCCGCACGGGCTTTCCTCTGTATTTGGAACAAGTCAATATAGATACGATAATATGGCACAAAAAAATAAGGAAGTAGCAGCTATTTACAAGAGCCTCGCAGTGTGCAATATAGCTACGAGATCCTGTTGTCTGTTGGAATTTCACTTTAGAACGGTTGGTTTTGTTCTTCAAACAGTTAGCCTAGAAGAAGATACACTTGTAAGGCACATACATAAATACAAGTTCAATATGTGGTCTGATCAAATACATATAGCCTACCTGATACTTTGGATCAGACCAGTGTTTAACGAGGGCTGTCCAGTCTTCATCTGTAATATATTCCACTGGAGATGTTTGGGCGATTTCATTGTTAGCCTTGCCTTCAAAGTGAGATTTTCTAAGGTGGTACCAATACTGTCGTAGAGCAGACTGAAAAGCATGAGTGCATGCTTGTTCAGTTGCATCATCTTTCGGATCCAACTTGAACCTCATCTGTTGAAAAAAGAATGTGAGTCTTATTAGGAGGAAGCTAGAAAGTATGGGACAGAGCAAGACAATATTACTAATTGTGATGAATAACATTACTTACGGATAAATGGTCAAGGAAGGTGTTAAACTGGGTATTGTCTTTCTCATTCCTGTACTGGATCCACGTTGGGAGGATACGTGCATGACACCTAACGGCAACGGCTGCCTCTGATACTAACTTGGCTGACTCTGTAGCATCACGTGGCCTTTTTAAACCTGCCTCAAAATGGATCTCCATTCTTCCTCCTTTAGATTTTGTTAATCTGTCAAGCATTATCCCTGATGTTTGTTTCCGCTTGCGGCATGGTGCTAGTTCAACAACGAATATGGAAAGTGTTAGTGTACATAAAACTGTGAGAGTACATATAAAGGAGCATGCAACTGCAACTTGACTCGGTCAGGTACCGTCTTGGTGTTGATGCTCATGAGGTTCATCTGATCTTGCCAAGTCCTGTTGTGTCAGCAGTGCTTCGGAAGTAGTGTTAGGTGTGAAGGCAGCTTGGGAACTGGCCAGTTCCGGAGCAAACGAACGAGTAACTGGTTGAGATGCTGGTACAGTTGAAGCGGATGCTGCAGCTGGTGGAGCAGATGATACTGTGTTTGTAGATTTAGCCGGTGGACTTGGACCTTCTACTGCACTATAAGTACCAACAGAATCTCGACGGCAGAACCTTTTCCGTTTCACCTGACGAGTAACAGCACTCCCTACTATATTATTTTCCTTGCTCTTTTTGGTCTTTGCCATGTCAAGCTGTACCCACAACACAAAAGATTGAAATCACTCTTCAGAACTCATTGATGCATGATACAGACAAGCAATACTTTGATGTAAGACAACCGTATGAGGATGGAATATGTAAGAAAAACAGGACGGCATGACATATTCACAGCTACGATGTGCAAATTAACCAGAAGGATTTTCAGGAAAATAGAAGTAATGCAAGCTAGACACCATATGAAAGATGCAACCAATATTACTCTGCCAAGTTAAAAGTGTCTTGTCATAAGTGGCAATTCAAAAAATTAGAAGCAGTACAACGAAATCAACGCAAGATGCAACCACTATCAAACTGCCATGTTAAAAGCGTCCAATCAAGAGTGACTGATGCGGGATACACAACAGCAGTACTTTGATGTAAGAACATGGTATGATAGATAGATGCAGTGTATTCTAGACACAGAAAGCCATGTCATATGCACATGTATAACGTATAAATTCAGCAGGTGCAATTTAATCAAAATAGAAGAAATACAGGCTAGACAACATATGCAACATGAAACCAATTATCACACTGTCAACTTAGAGCAAGCACCTGCGATGGTGGAGTACGGGAGATGAACTCATCATGTAGACTTGGGACTTCAACTTCATTAGCAGTAGCAGTGGCAAATCTAGAGAGTCTCTGTTTGCGTCGGTGCGGAGGACCACCAACATCCCCTAACTTACTCTTTTCCTTCCTATTTTTTGATAATGCCTTATGAAGTCAAAACCACAAGAAGATGAATAAAATTAGCTCTGCATAACTGGTTGATGCATGATACAGACGAACACTACTTTGATGTAAGGCAAGCGCAGGATAGGAGGATGGAATATATACAAAAAAAGACAGCGTTTCATATTCACACGTACGATAGGAGTATGGAATATGTATGAAAAAACAGTAAGCGGAAGGCATTTCAACAAAATTAGAAGAAATGAAAGCGAGGCACCATATGAACATGCAACCAATATCACTCTATCAGGTAAAAAGTGTCTCGTCGTAAGTGCCATTTCAAGAAATTAGAAGCAGTACGAGCTAGAAGACAATGCAAGATGCAACCTACATCACAGTCCCAAGCTAAATGTGTCTTATGGGTAAGTGATCGTTGCAGGTATAAGTTGTAAGCTACGCAGATGCGATTCAACATAATCAGAAGCAATACAAACTAGACATCATACGGAAAACGCAACCACATATAACAGTTCCAAGTAAGAGCAAGCACCTGTGATGGTGGAGTAGGGGAGATGTGCTCATCATGTACACGTATGTTCTAGAAACAGGAACACATGTCATATTCACAGGCATTATGTGTAAAGTAAGCAGATGCAATTCAAGTTAGAAGCAATACAAGCTAGACATCATACGCAACATGCAACCACATATAATAGTGTCAAGTTAGAGCAAGCACCTGTGATGGTGGAGTAGGGGAGATGTGCTCATCATCTACACTGCTACGTTGACTGTCCAGCCTTGTGTTGTCTTGCGAATTTTGTTGGGAGGATGGCGGAGTAGAATCTGTAGAGACCCCCTGTTTGAGTTGCTCCGAAGGACCACCATCATCCACTGCCGGACTAATTTCCTTCAGCTGTAATGATTTTGCATTATGAAGTCAACCCGATAAGAAAAAGGAATAAAATTCGCTCTTCAGAACTCATTCATGCATGATACTGACGAACACTACTCGGATGAAAGGCAAACACATGATGCGAGGATGGAATATGTATGAAAAATAGGATGGTGTGACATATTCACACCTATGATGTGGTAACTAAGCAGAAGGCATTTCAACAAATTAGAAGCACTGCAAGCTAGACACCATATGAAAGATGCAACCAATATCACTCTGCCAAGTTCAAACTGTATGGCGTTTCAACAAATTAGAAGCAGTACATGCTAGAAATCATATGCAAGACACAACCAATATCACAGTGGTGACTTAAAGGTGCCTTATCATAAGTGACTGATGCGGGATATGCAAGAATAGTAGTCTGATGTAGAAACAGGAACACATGTCATATTCACAGGCATTATGTGTAAAGTAAGCAGATGCAATTCAACAAAGTTAGAAGCAATACAAGCTAGACATCATACGCAACATGCAACCACATATAATAGTGCCAAGTTAGAGCAAGCACCTATGACGGTGGAGTAGGGGAGATGTGCTCATCATCTACACAGCTACGTTGACTGTCTAGCCTTGCGTTGTCTTGCGAATCTTGTTGGGAGGATGGCGGAGTAGAATCTGTAGAGAACCTCCATTTCAGTTGCTCGGAAGGACCACCATCATCCAATGCCTTGCCAATTTCCTTCAGCTTTATTGATTTTGCATTGTGAGGTCATACCGACAAGAAAAAGGAATATCATTCGCTCTTCAGAACTCATTCATGCATGATACTGACGAACACTACTCTGATGAAAGGCAAAGTCATGATACGAGGATGGAATATGTACGAAAAAATGGACGGCTTGACATATTCACACCTATGATGTGGTAACTAAGCAGAAGGCACTTCAACAAATTAGAAACACTGCAAGACACCATATGGAAGGTGCAATCAATATCACTCTGCCAAGTTAAAACTGTCTCGTCATAGGTGGCGTTCATCAAACTAGAAGCAATACATGCTAGAAATCATATTCAAGACGCAAACCAATATCACACTGCCAACTTAAAGGCCTCCCATCATAAGTGACTGATGCAGGATACACAAGAAGAGTAGTTTCATGTAAGAACATGGTGTGATAGACAGATATAGTATGTACCAAAAACAGGAAAGCGTGTCATATTCACATGTATCATGTGTAAGCTAAGCAGATGCAGTTTACACTAATTAGGAGCAATACGAGCTAGACACCATATGCAACATGCTACCAGATATCACACTGCCAAGTTAGAGCAAGCACCTTGGATGGTGGAGTAGGGGAGCGGAGACTTGGACCTTGTAATGCACTATCAGTACAAGGAGAATCGGTACAGATGCTCTGTTTACGTTGCTGCAGAGGACCACCATCATCGGCTTCCTTACTCTTTTCCTTCCTCTTTCTTTATTTTGCCTTGTCAAGTCAAACCCACAAGAAAAAGGAATAAAATTTGCTCTTCAGAACTCATTGATGCATGATACTGACGAACACTACTTTCATGTAAGGCAGCCGCATGATAGGAGGATGGAATATGTATGAAAAACAGGACGGCGTGACATATTGACATGTATGATGTATAAAGTGTAAACTAAGCACAAGGTGCTTGAACTTGTTAGAATCGATGCAAGCTAGAAACCATATGAAAGATGAAACCAATATCACTCTGCCAAGTTAAAAGGGTGCCCTAACAAATGTATTTGACCAAATTAGAAGCAATACATGGCAACAGGCTAGAAATAATATGCAATATGCAAATAAAGGTGACTCATCGTAAATGATTGATGCAGGATACAGAAGAGAGGTAGTTTCATGTAAAAACAAGGTTAACACATAGATGTAGTGTGTACCAAAAATAGCAAGGCATGTCATATTCACATGTATAGTGTGTAAACTAAGCAGATGCAATTTACCCTAATTAGAAGCATTACAAGCTAGACACCGTATGCAACATGCAACCACATATCACACTGCGAAGTTAGAGCAAGCACCTGTGATGGTGGTGTAGGGGAAGTGCGGTCTTCAGGTACAGAGCTACGTTCAATATCTTCATTTAGGCTTGCTGTTTCTTGAGAATCATGTGGAGAGGATGAAATTGCATTCTTTATAAGAGTATTGCATCTCATATTAACCCACGCGCATGACTGTCTCATCATAAGCGATAGACGCAGGATACACAAGAACAGTAGTTTGATGTAAGAACATGGTGTGATAGGCAGATGTAGTATGTACCAAAAACAGGAAGGCATGTCATATTCACATGTATAATGTGTAAGCTAAGGATATGCAATTTAAAAAATTAGGAGCATTGATGAGGGATACACAAGAAAAGTAGTTTGATGTAAGAACATGGTTAATAGAAAGACGTAGTATGTACCAAAAACAGGAAGGCATGTCATATTCACAGGTATAATGTGTTAACTAAGCAGATGCAATTTACCCTAATTATAAGCATTATAAGGTAGACACCATATGCAACATGCAACCACATATCACACTGCCAAGTAAGAGCAAGCACCTGCGATGGTGGTGTGGGGGAATTGCGGTGATCAACTAGAGAGCTACGTTGACTATCTTCATTTAGCCTTGCTGTTTCTTGAGAATCATGTGGGGAGGATGACACTGCACTCTTTAAACGAGTAGGGCGTCTCACAGTAACCCACTCGGGTGACTGTCTCATCATAAGTGATTGACGAGGGATACAAAAGAGCATTAGTTTGATGTACGAACATGGTTAATAGACATATGTAGTATGTATCAAAAACAGGAAGGCATGTCATTATCAAAGGTATAATGTGTAAAGTAAGCAGATGCAATTTAACCAAATTGGAAGCAATACAAGCTAGACACCATATGCAACATGCAACCACATTTGACAGCACGAAGTTAAAGCAAGCACCTGGGATGGTTGTGTGTGGCAATTGAGATCATCAACTGCAGAGCTACGTTTCCTGTCTCCAACTGCTGACACTGCACCCATTAGAGCGCTGAAACGCTTAGTGCTTATCTCCGAATTACACTGGAGCGACTTCTGTCTTTTCTTTTCTGCATTCATCAACACTACGTCAGAGTCTGAAATACCCATGCATAAAAAACAATAGTGTGAGTATGGGTGAAGTGTGTGCACAATTAGTACAGTGTAAAGGTAGCAGATAGCAGGTCGGTGAGAAATAAATGACGGGAGACATATGATAGCTCTACAACATGCATGGCACACTAAATTACTACAGGATTCTATGAAAATAACAGTCGACTGAAAGCAAATAGATCAGTCCATTTTTTCTGCACCGTCCGATGTACAAAGAACGGGCAGATCGCCTTCATCTACCTCTAGCCAGTCAGTGTTGACGATCTTCCTCGAAACGCCAACGACCACCGCCCCAGTATTCCTCCCCTGCCTGCGCCCTCCCCTCGACCTCACCGCACCGCCGTGCTTGGCACCGCCCCCCCGGCCATCCATTCAAGCCCCGCCGACCTCCAGATCGGGCGCAAGCAGCTCCTGCGCCCCACACCCCTATGATAGACACCGATGCGCCGCTTCCCCGGGGAACAGGCAGACTAGGTGCTCCACGCGCCTAAGCGGGTGCTGCTTATTTTAATTGCGGTTCGACTGACCCTGAATTGAAATCCAGGCGGGCTACTAACCTCTAGCAAAGGTGAAATAGTAAAAGGGAGGAATCCTTGTGCATTTAGTATCACGAAGAAGATGCAGTAAGAAGCGCTCAACTAGTTTCTTTCGTGGGATGAATACGGTGTGAGCGGAGATGTAAGATTTGCACGAATAAGGGAAGATGAGTACCTCTTTCTGCTGGCAGTGTTGTGTCCTCCTTCTGTTTTTCCGACGATCTTCTTGTTGTTCGCCGGAAACCAGAAGTTGTGGAGGACGGTGCAGCCTTGGACGAACCCATGGCCAAGTTGTTGAGTGTGGTGCGGTGGCCGTCTGTCGGCGGTGGGGAAGCAGATCCGAGGCGGCGAACAATGGCGTAGCGGGAACAGCTCGGGTGCGGTGGACGGTTGCGACAGTGGAGCTGCAGCAGTGAGGCGCAGGACGGCGTGGTCGGGGTGGTTCTGGTACGGCGCACCTCGGCGTCGTGGAGGAAGCTCTGCCTCGGCTTCAGCTGCTAAGTCCTTGAGGGCGTTGCGGTTGCAGTTGCGTTGGACGACGATGTCGGGGTACCGGCTCCGGCGTGATGGAGGAGGGCGGCGGTGGATTGGCCGCTATGGGTTGGAGGACGGAGGAGGCTAGGGTTTCGCGGCTGGTGGAGAGGGCGTTTTCGCGCCCACGGAGTATGAATGGGGAAACGGAGGGAGGCGGGGAACTAAGGGGGAACAATGTTTCGGTTTGAGACGCGCTTGTTTGAAATTTGGGGAAAGTTACAAACTTTTCCCCCATCTAAAATTTCGGACATATTGCGGGTTGGGGGTAGGACAGTCATGTCAGGTGTCCCAAATGTGGGCGGGATAGATTTCGGCCGAGCGCATGGGTAGGCGCCCATGGCGTATGAATGCTTCTTGGAGGCGGTTGAGACTGGCATCTTGGTGAAGTTACAAACCTACCCCGGTTTAGACCTTTGGACATCGGGCCGATAGGCTACATGGGCCAGAGTCAGGACAGTAATTTCCTACCACCAAAACATTAGTCTCGCGCGGTTTCGGGTGACCAGAGGCCTATTTGGTGCTTCGTTCAATATTTGGGAGCAGAAGCATTAACGTTTTCGGTTCTCTTGAATTGAACTTTCAGGATTTGTCAAACTTCACAAATCTTTACTCTTGGAAATCCTAAAGCTACGATTATTTTGGAATGGAGGGGGTACATTTGAATATACATTGTACACAAGTATATATTAAAAAATATGCAACTTACCTCAGTTCATGCATGGTTCCAGATATAATCTCCTTGGTTGCAAAAAAAGTTAGATATGCATATGAATATATATAGCATGTTCAAACTCACAACAAAGATTGATGCCCCCTTTTACATCTGATTTACAAATGCCATTATCTCGGGTTCAAATAGATGAATGCACTTCCTATGAATTCGAATCTTCGAAACCCCCTTTATGTTGAATTTGACATGTATTCTATTTCGTAGCTAGCAATTTGGAATGTATCCATGCAAGTGACAAATGTATAAAGTGCTTCACACTAACAACATGGAGTGCACTAATTAATGTTTATATATGAATTGCAAAAGCATCCATTGCCTGTATTTCAAACCGCTCTCACTCTATGGATCGATAATATGAAATAAACACATGCACATGCTAGAATTCAATAGAGTATGGGTGTCTGATAGACCGATTTTCGTCCATACGCAGTTTGCAAAATTCATGATCTCTTCCAAAAATAATAATGCCATTTATATTTTAATTTAATGCGTAGAACCGCCTTTTACACGTAGATGGACTATGCCTCGCCCCGTTCTCACAAACGCGTTATATATCTCTCTATCTAACGCATAAGTGCACACACTTTATATGCATCGGCATTTCTCTTTCACACATGCTCACAATCTCTCTCAGGGTGTCGGGGTGTCTCACGCACATGCTCTCTCTGTTTCTCTCTCTCTCTCTTTCTGACTACTATGTACCACTCTTTTCACTAATCTCAGTTGGAAAACACTATTTCTCTCACATGCATATATACACATGCACGGTCTCTACTAGCCCTCTATACGCACATATATGTGCCTACGTGTCTCCCGCACGCACATTATCTTTAGGCCTCTCTCGCACACATTGCCCCCCGACACACCTCTCTCTTAGTAGTTGGTAGATATGATTTCATCATATCATTCGGTCGGATATCCCTCGCTGTTAGGCTGGATGGTAATACGAGGCAAAGTTTTTCCCTAGTTCGGATCGGACCCTTGCAGTTGAAGAAAGAGCCTACTCCTCGTACTGTATATTAGTGATAGGGGTGTGTACAAAGTACACATGAATACCAGGCATTGTGCGTGTGTGTATACTATCGACGAACTAGCCCCCAAGCTTGTATAACATACTAAGGGCCTAGGGTTACAAATCATATATAGTCGGCTTATCACCAGTGGGGATAGAGTCCTCCGTGACTCTGGTAGCTTCGTGTTGTACGCCGAGTCCTCCACATGGGTCTTCGTATAACACGTCTCGGTCCAACCTATATGTGGCGCAGGATGGAACCGACCCATGAGCCTTCATGTTGACCCACCACAACTAGAAATGATGTGCCCACCACACCATACACGCAATCGGCCACTAAGAAAATAAGCATATACAATAGTACAACGGTATCTAGCTCAAGATACGTCTCCATATTTTGTTGATGACACTAACGGACTTTGCATTTGATGCGTGCTCCGTATTTTGTTGACGACACTTACAGTCATTGTATTTGAAGCGAAAGCACGATATGGTCACTGGACTTCAGAATAAGCTCATCACGGTCACCACATACATTTTGTCGTGCTAACCAACATGTGGTTGGATGGTTAGAGGACAGTGGTTTCTCGAGCCCACCAAGGTTAAAGTCCCGTGCTCGCATTTATCTTGTGTTAATTTCAGTATTTTCCGGCGATGTGCGTTCAGTGGGAGGAGACGTTCCACTCGACTACGAGGCACCTATGCTGACTTCGTAAAATCTCAAGATCATATATGCTGGCCCACTCTCTCAAAGGTGCTCATAGGGGTAGGGTTCGCGTGTGTGCGCTTATAGCGGTGAGTGCTTGCGCGTATATATGAGCCCTTGCGTCTGTACCGTGTTAAACAAATACATATTGTGATTATATGGTCACTGGCTCACCCGTACAACTCCGTATTTTGTTGATGACACAATCAATTGACTAGTCAAACGTTCCATGTGGCGCAACTAGTGTTGCACCATCGGGGCGCGTAACCGTGGGGCCCACCTGTCAGCCCGTATATGAAAGAAAGAAATGGTAGTTTGAGTCTGTACTGTGTTAATAAAATAGGAGTACATTTTAGGGTGATCATACGGTCACTAGCTCACCATACAGCTCCGTAATTTGTTGATAACACGATCAATTGACCAGTCAAACGGTCCACATTCAGCAGCGCACATTACCATAGGGCCCACCCGTCAGCGCGTATATGAAGGACAGAAATGGTAATAAATTAGTGGTCGGTGGGTATTCGAAGTCGTGAGACCTCTGGTTGGCAGTCACCGGCGGTTGGGAGGGGGCGTTCATTGGGCGGTGGGGTGGGGATCCTCGGAGAAAAAGCTCGGCCGGGGGGGGGGGGGCGGGGGGCTAGAGGGATGGCCGGTGCGGCGGCGGACCGGCGGTGGGGAGTGGTTTCGGGGAGGGCAGGCCGGCCGCGGGCGGCGGGGGCTGGCGGTTCGGCCGGTGGTGGCTGGCGGCTCAGCGGGGTGGAGTTTGATGATAAACTGGAGGCCCTTGATTTCGTATCCAACGGCTGGAAAATCTAATGACCAGAGATGATAAAGTCAGTCGACTGAAGTGTAGCCTCACCCCGCACTTACACATGCACGCACGCAAGACACGCACGCATGTAGGCGTGCAACACTGACACATACACACGCACGCATGCTGGCGTGCAATACTGACACGTACACATGCACTAACGAACACATGCACGTACGCACCCATGCATGCAACACTGAAACGTACCCTTGCACGCATGCAACACTCGCACGCCTGCATGCACACAGCACACGACGCAAGACACACGCTCAACCTATATGTGTATGCACCCTTTGTTAAGGACATGGATTGTTACGGGTATTAATCAATCTTATCTGTGATAAGCAGAACATTGATGTTTGCAGCGGTCTTTATGAATCACAACGTATCGAACGGGCTATCAACATAGTAGGCTTATCTACATGAAAAAGATGACGTCACACTCAATGAACAATCATCGGTTTATGAAATGCCCGCTTCTGACCGCCCTGGCCCACCAAAGGTTCCTCTGCTGTGCGCTGCCTGCGTTGGGTCACTGACATGCAGGCCATGCACCCAAAGAGCCCACACATCAGTGGAAGAACGCCGCGGTGTCCTAGGTCAGAGTCGAGGGCGCCACTCGCGGCACGCCCGGCTGAACACGCCTCCGTGCCGCATTCAAACGCCTCCATGAAACCCGCCCGTGTGGAAGCCGAGAAACCCACTCTGGACACACGTCCGTTCATGACCGGGCCGGCGTTAAACGCAACGCCGGCCGAGCTCCTCCCGTCCGCCGTCTATTTAATCTCCTATTTAAACGAGGCCAAACGCCGGCCAAGAATCGCACACCTCCGCCGCTCCACCATTTTGTCCACTCTTACAATGGCTTACGAAGAGTAGTTATTCCGCATCCAAGCCGGCTGGGTAGCCCGCCGCATACGAGCTATGCAGCTCGCTGAACGACCTCCCTCCCCTCGCCCGACGGAGCCAGTTGCCGCCCCAAGCCGGCGCGCGGTTCAGCAACTCGCTGCTCCAGGCCAGCTCGACGAGGAGCGGCGCACGGGCGTCGTTGTTTCCGTCCACGCCGCCGCCTCGTACCGCGTCTCCCGTTTCTGTGGCCGAGACTCCCATGCCGGCGGCCGCGCCATGCAAGCAGTGACAGAAGACGGGTGCGCGGAGAGCGACGAGTCGGTGGCCAACGCCTCCACGTCCGCCGCCATCATCGAGGAGAAGTAGAACATGGGAGGCCGCCGCCGCTTGGGTCCCATGAAGGCCACCACGGAGGCGACGCCGGCGTACACAACAGGTGTCTTGCCGGACCCTTTTTTTGCGAGGACCTTCGTCGACCCCGCATGGGCTCCACGGAAGAGGGGAACGTTAGGATGAACTCGAGCCGGTGCCGGCCATGGCGAAGTAGTGGACGGTGATGAACTCGAACCGGTGCCGGCCACCATCATCTTCGGCACCAGCCAATGATATCAGTTGGGCTGTGGGGAAGCGAGTCGTCCTTTGCGCTGAAGCATATACCTCCAGGGCTCCCGGCAGTCCGGTGATCGTGCTGCCGGACATGAGGAACACAAATCGATTGGTGGGCGACCATTTAGGCCAGGTATTATATACCTGTGCTGTCCAGAACTAGCACCGCGTAGTTCATTTGAATGTAATGAAATCCGTCATGTTTGTATGAAAATCCGGTATTTTATATGATTTTCGTCGTTGTTTATATGAAATATCAGTTTGTCTACGTGTTTGCGTGAATTTCGTCCGGTTGGTTGAGTTGCTGTCATAATGTGTGCGGCTACGGTTGGATGGCGTAATTTGCGGGTCGCCGATCGGTCTGCGGGCGGCTTGGGTGGCGTTGTGGGACAAAAAACACAGCTCGTGCGAGCTCGTCTCCAACGTGCGCGCTGGAGGATGCATGACAGCATGAGCACCCGAGCCATTCCTCGTTCATCGGTGGCAAAGGCATCGGTGGACAAAAGGGTCGCCAATATTTTGGCTACCCCGGGCAAGATCCAAATAGCCCCTCCCAACAGATTCAAATCCCTCGTTCGCCATGGAATTTTGCCATGTGTTGTTTTCATGGACTAGCAAGATGCCCGTGCATTGCACGGAACATCAAGATGCATTTTTTTACAAACTCCCGCATGCATGCAAGGGATAATTAATGTCCTCCTTTTCTAGTACCATGAGGCAAACACCATTAATATTGCATTGATTAGTGTTAGTGGCCTTGTATATCTGCAAATTGTAATTTTGATAGTGGCCCCTTGTATATAAAAATGGAGGGAGAAAGATGAGAGATAAGGTGAGGAGGAGTGGGGCGTGGTGGTGACTGGTGGTCGGACTGGGCGGAGGCATGGGGATGGACGGCGCATTATGTCTAGGTTTGCATCTCTCTCACACACACCCACGTAGATGGGGGACGTGCACGAAGAGAAGAGGTGCACGCACGGTGCACGTACTCCCGTCTCCTTCCCAACCACACTCGCGCGGGTACACGGTGGAGCTCATTTCTGTACGAAAAAGGCAGCCCACGTGGTAATTTGGCACGTGTACTAGTTGTCCACTTGGTGGAGGGAGGATCGTCTACCATGGGTGAACAAACAAATTGCAACTTGACGCGTTATGTTAAATTAAAAAAAGAGGCAAACCATGTGCGGCCTACCTTAGAGGCAAGGCTCTATACACTGGAGTACTTTTGATGTGTCCCGTCAACTCGCAGAACGAGGAGAAGCTCGCTTAGTACGTCGTCTCCCCCGCCCACGGGCACGGTGGCTCGCAGGATGAGGTGAAGCTTGCTTACGAGTAGTAGTAGTAGTAGTAGTAGTAGTAGTAGTAGTAGTAGTAGTAGTAGTAGTAGTAGTACTGTACGCCTTTACGCCCGCTCCCTCGCCCACGAGGAGAAAATTTTACTACTCCCTCCGTTTACTCCTCGTCCCTACTACGTACTTTGGTTAGTACTCCCTCCATTTACTTATACAAGGCCACTATAAAAAATACATTTTGCATCTATACAAGGCCACAAATAGTAATCGAGACAAAAGTTACTACTCCCTCCTTTCCAGTTTATGGCTCAATTTCAAAATCTCTCCAACCAAGGTAGACGGTGAGTGGTCGAATTAATTTCGTAGTTTGCACAAGTAATTAGTACGCTCATCTTTCCCAAGAAGTTATGTTTACCAAGGCATTAATTAGAACGAATGCATGAATGACCACTAAATTTCCATGAACTTGTACATGCATTGGTTAGTTTCCTCTTGACACTGCTTGCGTCAGGTGATCTAACGCACCTCGAAATCCAACATGTAATGGTACTACTACTAGTATAGTAGAATTGAGACTTATCAAATGGAAAAACGAATGTTTTTTAGATGAGCCCTATAAACCCTAGTTGGTACGTACTCCGTAAAAACAGATTTTTCCAAAACTAAGTCGCTCCCTTTCATGAATTCTTTAGTATACTCCTCCGTCGACGCTCCCTTTCATGAATTCTGTACTTCCTGTCGCCGACACGTGGGACATATAGCAACCGGGTCGACATGTCAAGCACCAAATAGCAGTGCAGAACAGCAGGGGGCGCACCCCACTCGTACCGGCCCAGTAGTAGTAATAAGCAATGAGACGTCAAATCACAATGCCGCACCTTCCCAGACGGACGAAGCAACCATTATTTCACACTTCGGTTCGCCATCATCTCAAACCACGTAGTATTGCTTCTGCTCAAGAGGGACACGCGCATCGCCTTGGTACATCATGACACGTGGGACCGCATGACAGGCCATGCTCCCCTGTCGATCGCTCGGTAAAATCACCTCATTTTTACTATACTTCCTCCGTATCGGTTTACTACATGGCATGCACGTCGTTCTAGGTTGAGAATTTAACTGGCTATATATGTGATGAACAGTACTCTAGCCTTTTAAAAAATGTATACTTTTGTACAGTAGTACTATCGATGGATTGCGCCATGGAGCACAAATTGAAATTAAAAAAAAGGTGGTACATATAGAGAGCGCTCGTTGCCAAATTATGCATATAGTACTATTAAAAAATCTAGTACGCGCTTAACTGGGGTGCTAAATTCTATTAAAGAAATACTAGTAGTATGTACATAATGAAGAGTTAAAGTAACGAGAAGAAACATAACATAGTTCTGCTGGGTGCTCAGCACAACACACCCCTCAAATTAAACTAAGCACACCTGAAATTAAACTATGCAACTAATCTGGTAGACACTGCATTAGAAGTTTAGAACCACCATGAGCAACAACACTGCCACCTTACTCGGAGTCCTCGTCCACGTCCTCGACTTCGTCCTTGTCCCTCTTCCTCTTGGCCGATACTTCTTTGATTGAACCGCACACTTGGCTTTTGCTCTTCATCCAACCCTTGTAGATATTGAAACAAAGGTAGCCATCCATTGCAGCGTAGTGGATGTGGTCTATATCTAGTACATTCCGCTGCCATGCATGACGATGAAACGTGTAATGAGGTTTCTCCAGTTTATGGTACGAAGGATGAACCATGGCTCCTGCCAGGTTCAGCATTGAAGGCTAATGAGAGGGCACCAGCCGATTCTTCTGGAGGTCGAAGGGGTTGCCTACAACGAGGCCTATCCGACCCAGGACTTCTTTGTCGTTCTTAAAGTCTATAGTAATGAATTTCACTGTTTTGTCCTTGAGGAAGTTCTTAAAATCCTGGCACTCAACGTCGGCATGGCATATGTGTTAGACCAAGCAAACGTTATGTACGCAAACCTGGATCACAGCGGGCTTCTTCCTCTCTTCGTCCTTTAGATCCTTCTCTCGTCCCAGGACTGTGGTGTACTCAACATCTAGCCCAGCGACCCACTCATCATCTGAGTTTTCGAACATGCGTCTGAAGCGAGAAAGGCATCCTTTCACCATCGCGGAAGAACGGGTGTAGATGACGTCGAACTCATCGCCGGTGATGGTTCTAACCTTGTACTCACCGCCGATCGTGGAGATTTGGGACGCCATGGATTTGGGAGGAGGGTTAGGATTAGTGGAACTGTCGTAATGTGAATGGACGGGACGACTAGGAGCGAACCGCCGTAGTATTGAAGGACGTGCGGGGACGAGTAGGAGCGAACTGCCAGCGTGCGAACGGCAGGGTAGTGGCTTTCCATTCTCCCATGATACGGGCTTCCAAGAGCCCTTGGATCTGAGATCAAACGGTTGCATGGCGTGATTCTAGACCTATGGGTGAATATCTTATCCTGGAGGGTTATTCTGCAAATTTTCAGCAACTTAGCATGCGACCGTTTGATCTCAGATCCAAGGGCTGCCTGCAGCCCGTATCATGGTCGCGCCTACCACGACCGTCGCGTCGCTCGCGCGGTCGCGCCCTTGGAGATTTAACACGGTGTGTTAGGCTATCTGATGTTGGCATGTCATACATAGTCATCACTTAGTCACTCATACTACAACAAGGTTGGCTATAAGGTTGGCTATAAGTGTATTTTTTTACTCCTCTCTATCTCTTTCTTCGTACTCCCTCCGTCCCATAATATAAGAACGTTTTTGACACTAGTGTAGTGCCAAAAACGTTCTTATATTATGGGACACAGGGAGTACTAGTATTTATTGCATTTGCCAAGGAGTGACCTCTTCCAATGAAATTGTGTTGCTAAGTTTGCTTCATTTAATTAGCTATAGACTCAAAATTGTCTTTTCACCTAGGTACATGCGCTTAGCACCGTTTCTTCCTTGGGTCACCAAACTAGTCTCTCTCTTCTTGATTAACTTGCCACATCAGACTTTATGCCTATGTGGCAAGCTTAAGCACCTGTAGGAGCAAGTAAAAGTAAGTAAAATAGTGCGCTTTACATGGCATTTTTGCATATGTGGAGGAAAGAGAGGCAAGGAAAAAGTGGAGAAGTTGGCTCTCATGCAAGAGCCAGCCTCTACTACATGGTGGAGCATTGGGAGAGGCACCTGTATGGAGGGGGTCAGGAATCAGGAGACTCACGCCGGTCGTAGCGCCGCAGTTAAAATGATAATAGCAAGTCAAATCACGGGGCCCCACCTGTCCAGCAGTAACTCGCTGTCAAATCACACAGCCCCTACGTTTGCAGCAGCCTACTCCCTCGTCTTCTCGCGTCTCTGTCGAACCGACTAGGTGGAACTGCCCCGCCTACCGCGCAAGAAAAGCCCCGCCCTCGACTTTTAAATACAACTAAATCGGCTTAAGAATCCAATGAGATACTTTTTGTGACATAGTAACTCATATTTAGTTAGTCAAATGGACGACCTAGAACTACGTGCAGGCCCTATAAACCAAGATGCCTAAAAATAAAAAACCGAGACGGAGAGGGTAGTTCAGCACGTATCTTTTTAGATCAATATAGTCGGGATTCACCAAGGAGCAAAACCAAGTGGTAGGCTGCTCCTGTCGTGTTGGCGTAGCAACTCAAGCAGGGTCAGTCCGCACACGAAATGGCGACACACTTAATAGGACCCCTTTGGCCGACATGTGGCTCATCCACCGTCTTGTTCCACGTGTGATGCACCAAATTACAGTTCGGAGCAGCGGTTGGAATTGGAGGCACCCCGGTCGTAGCGCCGCAGTAGTAGAAAATGAGCGATGAGGGGTCAAATCACAAAGCCCCACCTTTCCCGCATTAAGATGGAGGGACGAAGCAACCATCATTTCACTCTAGGGCGCAAGAGCATAAAGAAAAGAGAAAACAATGATGCGTGCGGCAGCTACCTAGGGCACCCTAGGGTACCCTAGGGTAGGGGTCTCCACTACAGATCCTTCTTTTGAAAGCGCCTCTACAAATCGGCTTCTCCCTCGTCCTCTTGAAGAAAACTGATGATGAGTGCGGCGTTAGGGTTTGTAGGAGTACTACGGCGTGCGGGGCCACGTCGTAGTAAACGGGTTCAAGTTGACGCCTTAAATATGTGTGGGCCGCTTGGTTTTACGGGAACGAGGCAGCATTTTGGGTTCCGGGACCAGTGGAGATATAGTACGTACAAAAAATTGTGGACGTAGGTTCGACCGAAAGGCAATGATGCATGGGCCCCGCATTTTGATATACCCGGGGCCGCGTGAAATTTGCTACTCTACTCAAAACTAGTAAGGTACACATGTATTGAACGCATGAGATTTCGAAACCAAATTATGAATAAATACACACTATAGCATGTAAAGCGAGTCATATATGCATGATGTAGATGTTCTTTTAGTTCTTATAGTTCATCTCATTCAAAATCAATTAGTTTTATAATAATGTTAAGATTCATGGGGTTGTGCATTGTAAATCATAAAGTAAAAAACAAATAATGGCAATTCATTTAGAAAAAATAATCAATTATGATACAGAAGATTCAAGAACAAAGGAGAAGTGCTTGTGTTTTGAGGTTTGTGCATTATGCTTAAGTTCAACCATGGAGTCTTCTAAATTGTACATGTGGCAGATCTGGTGGAATGTTGATGATATCCAACGGCCAGTAGTTCTCGCATTTGCCTATCTCTGCACTGTCGGGTTAGCTTCATCCAGCGACCATCTTTCAAATTTATTGGCACACTATATAGTTCTTGTGCCATAGTTGCATGTTTTGGAAAAAAGCTACTAGTGGGTTGTACTATCTATTTAGGAATAGAAGATGTATACATGGAAGTTGTAGGGAAAGAGATGACATGGAGCACCTCAATTCCTATGAGTAGGGATTGGAAAAGAGATGTCATTTGGTTCACATCATAGGAACTTTTCTATTGAATCTAGAGATGACATGTATCTCAATTCCTATGAGGAGGGATTAGAAAAGAGATGTAATTTGGTTCATATCATAGGAACTTTTCTATTGAATATACGCTAATGTTTATTTTCCTTTGAAATTAAGGGAGTATAGGAATCCATTCATATGAACCAAGTGGCTCTAAAGCTATAGAAATGATATCATGTTTATTTCCTTTGAAATGTGGAGTATATGAATCTATTCCTATGAACCAATTGGCTCTAAAGGAAAAATTCCTATAAAAATCATATCATATAGAGTTCCTATGATATTCCTCGACACTAAAGGATGCTTGAAATTGCTGCGGGTGATACGATGGTCTTTCTTTGTAGACTCCTCACCCATCTTTATAGTTACCTCTCGAAGATGAATGAAATGATATATACATGGTATTCTACATGTGCAATTTGGTACACGAAAATTCGGTAAAAGTTTGCGAGGTTCGAATTTTCAATAAAGCTATATGCACTGCATTTCGGAACGGAGGGAGCATACGACAGTTCCTAACACTCACGTGGAAGATTTGTGTGTAGGAGGAGTGGTTGTTCTGTTAAATGACATGGCAAAACTGACACTGTCGGATGCCGATCTAACGGTTCTTACGGCGTTCGTCAGGAAAAGGCTTGTGGCGAACGTTTGTCGGATAATGATTTACAAACACATGCATTGCATTGATACGTGCCCCCCTCTCTCTCACGCACATGCACCCTCACGAGTCACGACTCTCCCGAGTCCTCTCGCAGACTTGCACATCGCACCCACCGTCTATCTGCAGGTAGACGTCACGCACATATGTGCTCTTCACACCCTACCCTCAGAACTTCTAAAAAACAAAAGACGGCGCGCACATTTTATTTTAGCTCACACGTCACACACTTATACTATTACTCTTGCGGCGAACATTCTTTGGGCATAGTATATTGTACTCTCACGAAGAGAAGCGGTACACGCACACACTAGTTCTCTCACACCCACTCGCGGATACACGTAGGAGCGCATTTTTTTGAAGCTGGTACAACAAAATCACTCCACTATATATAAAAGCAGGAGCCTTAGCGCTTGCTTTACTAGGGTTCCTCTCGTTCACTCTCTCATGCTCTCCAGATCTAAGCAATACATAGGTGGCCACACTCTCTCTCAGCTCACGGCTGGTCACAAATCCGGCCGGACAACCTCGACCGGGGCAGGGGTGTAGGTGCATCGTTCACGCTATCGTCGGCGGCGAGGGAGGAGACCAACGGCTGCCCGCGCGTCCCGATCGGCGGCCGTGCCGTTCTCTCCGAGAGAGCGCCGGCTCGGGAGGGCCTCCGACCCTTTCTTCCTCCCTGTGGTATTGTGGCCAAGATGCGGCCTCCCGATGCCGTCTTTGCCACATGCCGACGACCCTCAGGTATATATTCCTTCGAAACCTGCCTTGCTCTACTACCCCAGCTCCCCTCGTGTGGATCCTTTTCTACTTCCGTCCGCTGTTCCAAAGCCACCTAGACTTCTACTATTATTAGAAGTAAAGCTAGTTCATACAGTCGACTCAAAGCGTTGGTTCAAACAGGGAAGAAAGTGGGAAAGCTGTAGCATGAATCTAGGACTTGGTTCTAAGAGGAAACGGGGGAAAGTAGTAATATTTATCACTGTTAAAATAACCGTATTTCCTATTTGTGCAAACAGGGATGTCTGTCTCCATATCGTTTCGGGATGTCTGTCTCCGTATCGTTTCTATCCGCGCAATCAAAAGCACACGCCTCAGTTTTAGTACAACTACGCAAAATGAGATGGCTATCCCTCGTTGCCGTCGTCTAACCTCCCGTCTTCAAGGTATCCCTACATTGGTAGTAACTAAGGTAGAATGACCAACGCAATCTAAAAGAAGCTGATTCGTACATTTTACTTCCTGATTGCAGTGCGGGGACGAGCGAAAACAACTGCATCCTAGTCCGGAATGCACTTTCTACCAGTTCATCCATGGACCGAGGACTAGCTGGCACGGCTACACGGCGGTTTTTTGGACAGGTGTGCGGACAAGAGGCATTGTGGTCTCCTTATTTCTGCAAATAGCGGTGCTTAAATTTAGTGGAATGCACAAGCATTTCAGCTGGTCAGTACACTACATGGTTCAGTTCAGCATTCCAGCTGAGACCACAATTATAATTGGTTATTCTGGAATGAGAGAACCTAACCCTGGATGGTGGCAACAAGAAAAAACCAGAGTGAACTCTAGGAAATTTAAGCCTGCCGGGAGGCCCTTTGCTCAGAGAAGCCTTGCTTGTTTTTTTCCTGATTTGTAAACCTTCTCACAACTTTGTCTTTTGCTATGAACTAGTGTATGTTTGTTATGTTTTATGGATCATTGAGATGTATAAAATTTCTTAACTTATGCTTTTCAAGTTTTTTATGAAGACGAGTTTAATGTGAGTGTTCCACATGAGCGCTGGACTAGCGTGTGAACGTTTGGAATTTATTACATTGTGGCCTCAATTAACTGCATGAACCACTGTAACAAGATACATAGTTGCTTATATGTCAGACAGCAGATTGTTGATTGTTAGCTGGTCGATAGCCTAGTGTTGAAGCAAGCTGAGCCAATGTGCCGTGTTTTGCACAACTGCTTACAAGTGGGGTAGCACCAACAGTGTTTACAAGTACTTATGTATACGTCGGCGCACGGTTCTCGAACAAGTGCTCTATTTCATCAAAACACACACTGCTCGTATGATAAACCGTGACAACTTATGTCTTACCATGCCATATTCATGAAAAAACTAGTGAGGACGCATCTGTTTCGGCAACAATTACGATGGTTCTCACATAATTCACGGGCACACAAAAGTAGCAGCAGTTCCCATAGATGGATTCAAACAGAGTACTAGCCCCAGAGGGGTCGATAACAGGCAAGGTTCGGATAATTAGACACAATCCAAACTACTATTAAACACTAGCTGGGGCAACTATTTCATGCCTCGATCTAATTTGGGCTGGACACAAGACGGACCTTGCCATCAACATCATCGAGGACGTCCCGCAGCAGCTCAATCCTGTGAACCTTCAAGACAACCTTGTGGCCTTGCCACTTATAAACTTGTTTGTGGAGGCATGCCACGTCATCTTCCTGCGTAAGTTTGACAAGAACAGTATGCTTCACAAACGAAAGAGTAGCTTTGAACTTCTTGTGCTTCACTACACCCTGGACAACACGCCTGACAACAGTGAGGCTGGAATACAACTCTTCATTGGTATAACCGCAAATGGCTTCCAGGATCCAACAGCCTAAGAACTCTGTTTTCCCAGTGCGTATATTCAGGTCGTCCGCCTCATAGCGAGTGACATGTACAACCACACAATCCTTGTCTGCATCAGGGCTCTAATTGAAACAGAAACAAATTCTGAATTACTTTTCAGTATAAGAAACACAAGTTATTTAAATCACTATGTATAGCATGGCATCGAAGCTAATAAAATTTTGCATTATTAATCACCACATACTTCCTTTTCTAAGAAAATCACCACATACTTAGATGAAAAACCACAATCGAGATCCGCAAAGAAGGAAATCACCTTGGGCAGCTCAGCGGGGGGGGGGGGGGGGGGGACACATCCTCGAAGGGGGAAAACTGCTCCTGCAGTGCCACGGGGGCTGTAACCTCAAACGGGGCGTTGACCATCTCGGTAGTGGCCGTGAGCATATCTGGGGTCGTCTCGGTGGTTGCCTCCATCTTCTTGGAGCTCTCTGTCTCATGGGGATCAGCCTCCCGTGTCTGCTCCAATATCTGCAGATCTTTGCCTGGTTCTCCTTGGTCCATCATGAAACTGACGAATACTAGGAGACCACTGAAAGGAAAACACAATCGCAATGACAATGAAACAAAAAAGAGAGTGAGGATCGGTTACTGCTTTGCAAAAGTTCTTTTTTTTCTCTGAACGAAAATATACCAACATCACGGATCCGCTTAACTTCCCTTCGTTCGGAGAGAAGAACAGTGGCAGATGCGAGTGTTGCTTTTCTTGAAGACGGTGAGGGAGAAGGGGATTCAGCGAAGAGTGAAATGATGGTTGCTTCGTCCGTCAAACTTAGACTGCGGGGAGGTGGGGTTTTGTGATACGACGGCTCGTTACTGCCGCGCTACGACCGGGGTGACTCTCCGCCTGCATACTGCCTTCTAATTTTGTGGATGGCATTTGGGCCTGCGCGCTGCATGGCCCGCATGTCGGTGAACAAAAGTATAACGGCATTCAGTAGAGGGAGACGTTTCAATGACCTAGGAGGAGCCAGAAGCGGTAGAGTGTCTCCACTGTACTAGTAGTAATTGTTTCTCTGGGCCCAAGACAAAACTGCCCATCCACACTAGTAAATAGTAAAATCAATTCAAAAGCCCATATATTTACTGAATGAGAGGCGCTACCCACACCCAGCACACCGCCCCCCCCCCCCAAAACCTGGGTGCTCTTCTTCCTCCTTGCTCCCACCCACCTCACGTCAGCTCGCTCCACTCGTACCCCTAAATTCCTCACCTCACTCCTACAGAAAACCCCAGCTCCCCTTCTTCCTCACTCCTACAGAAAACCCCCAGCTCCCGTTCTTCTTCGCTCGCACTACAACTAGGCTCGTCATTCGTTACTCTGCTCAAATCCGTGAGCGCGACGCGGCGCCCTCGAGGAAAATGGAGTCGGCTGACCCAAGCGCCAAGAAGATGAGGCTCCCGCCAGCGGCGACGCCTGTTGTAGATCCCGCACCTGGCAGCGCGGGGAGAAGCGGCGACCCCGCCCCCACCGGATCATCTCGCTTCTCCCCACCAAGGATTGCTGCCGCACCCAAGTCCTCTCAATTCGGTGGCGCCCTCTATGGCGCGCCGTGCCCCTTAATCTCGACCGTCGTCAGCTATCTCTCTAAATGATTCTGAAATCCCCAGAGCCATCATCTCCTCCCACCAGGGCTCCGTTCAAAGCCTCTGCATCCCGTCATGCTACCTGAGCAAGCATACCATGCCCTGCACGGTGGACGCCTGGCTGAAATCCCCTGAATTCACAGAACTACAGCTGCTTGAGTTCTACTATTCCCCTGGAAATCACATACCACATACCGAACGCCATGAACGTGTGCCCTCGGCACCGATGTCCATCTCGCGGTTTTCGTCCTCTCTCCACACCGCCACCTTTGCGCTGTGCTACCTACCAGACAATCTGGTACTAAACCTTCGACTCCCATTTCTCAAGAAACTTTCACTTGTGCGGGTTCGTATATCGGAGGCCTCATTGCACAGCATCATCCACTCTAGTTGCCCTGCGCTGGAGTGCTTGGTGCTTGTTTTCACAGTTAGAATCGGTTGTCTCCAAATAAAGTCGCCTAACCTTGTAAGAATTGGAATTTCTTTTGATGGAAGGCAGCTCATCATCCAAGATGCCCCTTCACTTCAAAGGTTGATCCTTGATTCTAGTTATTCACCGTTGCAAATAACCGTCCTCTCTGCACCTAAACTGGAGACCTTGGGTGTAATACATGATCTTTGTGCTCATTTCAATATGGTGTTTGGCTCCACACTTCTTCAGGTACTTTATATTATCATCTACACTTGTAACCATAAGCTGCGTTCTAAATTTCTGCGCATAATTTATATATCATCTTGGAGTACACATTTTGTACTAATATTATGTTCTATGCTCAATGAAGAGTTTCTCCATGGATGGCCTATCAATGGTGCTGGATTCTGTCAAGATCTTATATATCCAAATGAATAGTTTTGATCTGAACAAGATTATTGGCTTGCTGCAATGCTTTCCATGTCTAGAGAAGTTGTATATAAAGGTGATAATTTCACGCACATTGGAAGCCCGCATATAGTGTACTAGAATTAACCGTTCAGCTGTTGCTCTTTCGACACTCTTCTTTTAGACCTTAACTATTTTCAATCTTCATGTCTATTTAGGCAACAGGACGGGGTAAGAAAGTTATAACCAATCGGTGGATTCATAAGCATCGGGATTTTCTCACTTCTCATGAGATTGATTGAAGACAATAACGCTAGAACGATATGTAGCCAACCGTGCAAACACAAGATTTGTCACATTCTTCCTGCTGAATGCGAGGTTACTATTGTCCATCAGCCTTAAGTTTATCAGCAACATGGTTTTGACGGATGGGTATGTCGAAGAGCAAAAAAAGAGTTTCAGGTGGGCAAAAGAGCTTCTGAATGTGTCGGGCTTCTATTTACAACATATTGTGGTCATAATCCAGTAAATTTTACGACCCAGGATGTTCATTCTATGGACCTGACCGATCCATTTGACTGTGACTGCCGAAAACAGTACTGGAGTTAGATGTTGTTGCCCTTTTCAATCTGGTTTTTTTTGTAAAACTGATGAACAATTAACCCTCGTGCTTTTGTACAGTTTGTAAGCTGGAGTTAGATGTTCCTGCCCTTTTCAACTCGGCTGTGACTGTCATATTTTCTTTGAAACAAGGCAAATGGCTTGCCATTCGTTTAATTTAGAGTGAAATATTGTAACAAATCCCAACAAAGGGAAATAACATCACTCTCGCCGACTGCTTGAGCTCACTGTGCATTACAGAAGCCAAGTGATTGGCCCCCACCAGCACCCACAAACTTATTTCGAACTAGCACATCAAATGGGCTGTAAATTTTCATAGGAAAGGCTGCATGACCGTGACAGATTTGGATTCTGACATTTGGGACCCGCGAGGAAATAGCCTATCCAAGGTGGTGTCGACTTACTAGCCAGTCAACAAAGGATTCTGCCTACCAGTCGTTGGATTGACATCCAACATCTGTCGTGTATCTTCTATCTCTTGTCTTCTTCTTCCTCCAGCCGCCTAAACCAAACCACCCCGTCGGCTCCGCCTGCTCCCGCCTCCCATGGGTGGCTGCGCCTGCGTCGCCCTACCGTACGTACCCTCCAACGTTGGCCAGTCCCTCCCTCTATTCCCCCACACGTCCTGTTATTCTCCGGCGACGTCAGCCCCAACACGCACCCGCGCCCGAACCAGTCAACCCTCGTACTCCCCTCCGCCTGCGACTGGACCGGGGCGTCTTCAACGGCTCCTGTTCCTTCCGTCCGAGGCCTCGCCGTCGTCCTCCGCCTTGCGGCCTTGGTTCGCTCGCCGTGCGCGGTGCGCCCCCCTCTTGCGTTGTCAACGTCGTCAACAACCGAGAGGAACAAGGAGATGACTGTACGTGGAGAGGATGACAGTAGGGACACACCAGCATCATGGCAGTACGCAAGCAAGTGCCTCTATAGGACAAGCCCAAAAATATGGTTCCTCCTAATGGTTGGACATCTGGGGCTCACGCCATTGTCAACGTAGTCAATAAACGAGAGAATTACACTACGAGCGGCTGACACCAGGGACCCAGGAAGTCGCGCAGTTTTTTTGAGGAACAAGCAGTTGTTATTTATACTAGTTTTAGCAACGGATCAGGGTAACAACGGGGCTGTGCGGGGGTTGTGGCCCGTCTAGCCAGGGTTTTATTTATGTTTACCACATCATGAGCCCAGTTGTGTTTTTTTCTTGCTGAAAATGGCTAGCCCAGTTCTATTTTTTTTAAAGAAATACCCAAACAAGGCCTACTTGCTTTATCGGCCCTGCTGGGCTGCAAATCTTTCAAGACGAGGAGAGTTTCATTCGGTTTGCCCAGAAATGGGCTGTACATTTTTAAAACACATCAAACCGGGAATTAGTTTCAATTTTTTTTCATTACAAGATCTTAAATTCCATTGATTTTTATGCGTGGACAATTATTTAGATTTTATATTTATATAAATTATTTTTCAAAATAGTTTGAATGTGAATCGATATTTCTGGATAAAAACAGTTGACCGCACCGAAATATGCAAAATTTCATATACTTTTTAACCGTGGCCACAATATGGGGTGTAATGCTAACAAAAAGAAGATGGGCTCCAAAAAAATTCTTAAGAATTAGCAAATGGGCTGTACATTATTAGAAATAATGGCAGATGGGCTGTATGCTATTTTCCACAGATTTGAGGCTCACTTGTGCGCCTACTACAGGTTGACGCGTATGCTTTCATAAAAAAAAGGTTGACGCACACGCAACGCCCTGTCAACTTAGTCAACACACGAGAGCAGTGACTGTTGGATGTCCATCCAACGACTGTCGTGCTTCTTCAATCTCTGCTCTTCATGCTCCAGCCGCTCAAACAAGCGCCGGCGGGACTGCCTGCTCCCTCCTCCCGCGGCGGGCTATGCTGCCGCGCAGGCCTCACGGCCCCACCGTACTCCCATCGCTGGCCTAGCCATCCCTCTACTCATCCACACATGCTGTTATCCTCCAACGACGGCAGACGAACCAGTAAATCCTCGTACTCCTCCGCGTGGGAAACAACTGCCGAGTATTCCCTGGCTCCGTGTTGTTCCCTTCCTAGGCCTCGCCGTCGTCCACCGCCCTGGTGCTCTCGGCGCGGCCTGGTCAACGTGGTCAATGAACGACATCCATCGGAAGTGGAATGTACGTGGAGAGGCTGACAGCTGGGTCCATGGCCGCACGCAAGGAAATGCCTCCTTATTACGTGCAAAATAATGATTCCTCCACCTGACAGCTAGGACCCACAGGAAGGGCCTCTGTATTTCGCAAAAAAAATGTTCCCCCCGCTGACAGGTCGGACCCACCAGCTATATCTTCGCACGCAAGGAAGTGCCTCCTTATTACGCCCAAAAAATGAATACCCCCCAGCTAGCTGGGACCAACCATATTGTTGGGCTAACTTGTGGGCCTACTAAGTTGACGGGGACGGAGGGCTTTGTCAACTTAGTCAATACTCCAGTGACCGTATGATGTCCATCCAACGGCCATAGTGCTTCTTCAACCTCTGGTCTTCTTGCTCCAGCCGCCCAAAGCAGCGCCGGTCGTGCCGCCTGCTCCTGCCACCCATGGCCGGCTGTGCTACCGTGGAGGCCTCACCGCCCCCATACTACTCCCACCACTGGCCAGGCCATCCCTCCACTCACCCACACCCCCTGTTATTCTGCGGTGACGGCAGCCTCACACCGCAGCCAAACCAGTGAACGCTCGTACTCCTCTCCACGTGGGCATCCACTGCCGCGTCTTGCTCGGCTCCGTGTTGTCCCCTTCCTAGGCCTCGCCGTCGTCCACCGCCGTGGTGCTCTCGGCGCGGCGTGGTCAATGTGGTCAACGACCGACTTCCATATGAAGAGTACTGTACGTGGAGAGGCTGACAGCTGGGTCCACGGCAGCCGCAAGGAAGTGCCTCCTTATTACGCGGAAAATAATTATTGGGACAATTGCATTTTTACCCCTAGTTGGTTCCTACCCACGGGTTTTGCCCTTACTTTTCGAGCTTGCTCAGTTTTGCCCTTACTTTTTCCGTCGTGGTCCCTCGAATGCCCTTTGACCGTTTGACCAAAACTTTGAAATTCATAACTAATTCATATGAACTTAGAAAAATGAAAATAAGATATCAAAATGTTCAGATAAACATTACCTGTATGTGCATATCATTTGCATTCAGGACAAAAGCAGCCTTTAAACTACCTGAGGTAATTATTGTTATTAACATTATTAAAAATAAAAAGGTATAAACAATATTTTTTTCATGAATAAAAATTACATGCAAATGTAGGTGATGTTTTGTGAACATCCAGATATCTTATTTGCATTTTTCTGAGTTCATATCATCTTGTTAAGAATGTTCTAACGACTTTGACAATTATTTGGAAACTTCATAACATGTTGATACGAACTCAGAAAAATGCAAATAAGATATCAGGATGTTCAGAAAACATCACCTACATTTGCATATAATTTTTATTCATGAAAAGAAAATTGTTTATACCTTTTTATTTTTAATAATGTTAATAACATTAATTACCTCAGGTAGTTTAAAGGGTGCTTTTGTCCTGAATGCAAATGATATGCACATAAAGGTAATGTTTATCTGAACATTTTGATATCTTATTTGCATTTTTCTGAGTTCATATGAATTAGTTATGAATTTTCAAAGTTTTGGTCAAACGGTCAAAGGGCATTCTTGGGACCTCGACGGAAAAGGTAAGGACAAAACTGAGCAAGCTCGAAAAGTAAGGGCAAAACCCGTGGGTAGGAACCAACTAGGGGTAAAAATGCAATTGTCCCATAATTATTCCTCCACCTAACAGCGGGGACCCACCGGACGGGCCACCAGTATTTTGCGAACAAAATCGTTCCCCCCTGACTGTGGGACCCACCGGACGGGCCACCGTATTTCGTGAAAAAAACATTCCCCCCGCTGTCAGCTCGGACCCACCGGAAGTGCCTCCTTATTACGCACAAAAAATGAATACTCCCCCGGCTAGCTGGGACCCACCTTGGTGGGAGGCTGACTTGTGGGCCTACTAAGTTGACGGGGACGAAGGGCTTTGTCAACTTAGTCAATATGAACGATTCTAGCTCCAATGACCGTACGATGTCCATCCAACGGCCGTAGTGCTTCTTCAACCTCTGGTCTTCTTGCTCCAGCCGCCCAAAGTAGCGCCGGTCGTGCCGCATGCTCCTGCCTCCCGTGGCCGGCTGTGCTGCCGCAGAGGCCTCACCGCCCCCTACTATTCCCACCGCTAGCCAGGCCCTGCGGCGACGGCAGCCTCACACCGCAGCCGAACTAGTGAACCCTCGTACTCCTCTCCGCGCGGGCTTCCACTGCCGCGTCTTCCCCGGCTCCGCGTCGTCCCCTTCCTAGGCCTCGCCGTCGTCCACCGCCGTGGTGCTCTCCGCACGGCGTGGTCAACGTGGTCAAGGAACGACTTCCATCGGAAGAGTACTGTACGTGGAGAGGTTGACAGCTGGGTCCACGGCCACAGCCCAGTTTTTTTGTGATTTGCCAAGTAAGTCGCTTTGTCAGGCCTGTTGGGCTGCAAATCTTTCAAGACGAGGAGAGCTTTCATTCGGCTAGCCGAGAAAATGGCCCATCAGTAATGAGAAATGGGCTGTACATTTTTAAAACACATCAAACCGGCAATTAGTTTCAAATATCTTTTTTTTCATTTCAAGATTTTAAATTACATTAATTTTTATGCGTGGAGAATTTGTTGGATTTTATATTGATATACATTTATTTTTAAAATCAGTTTGAATGTGAGTCGAAATTTTGGGATTAAAAACAGTTCGGACCGCACCAAAATATGCAAAATTTCGTATAATTTTTTAACCGTGGCCACAATATGGGCTGTAATGCTAACAAAAAGAATATGGGCTCCAAAAAAACTTTAAGAATTAGCAAATGGGCTGTAAATTATTAGAAATAATGGCAGATGGGTTGTATGCTGTTTTCCACAGATTTGAGGCTTTCGTAAAAAAAGGTTGACGCACAAGCACTGACTGTTGGATGTCCATCCAACGGCCGTCGTGCTTCTTCAATCTCTGCTCTTCCTGCTCCAGCCGCTCAAACAAGCACCGGCGGGACTGCCTGCTCCCTCCTCCCCGCGGCCGGCTGTGCTGCCGCGCAGTCCTCACCGCCCCACCGTACTCCCATCGCTGGCCTAGCCATCCCTCTACTCACCCACACCTGCTGTTATTCTCCGGCGATGGCAGACGAACTAGTAAACCCTCGTACAGTCGTACTCCCCTCCGCGTGGGAAACAACTGCCGAGTCTTCCCTGCCTCCGTGTCGTCCCCTTCCTAGGCCTCGCCGTCATCCACCGCCGTGGAGCTCTCGGCGCGGCGTGGTCAATGTGGTCAACAACCGACTTCCATCGGAAGAGTACTGTGCGTGGAGACGCTGACAGCTGGGTCCACGGCCGCAGCAAGGAAGTGCCTCCTTATTACACGCAAAATAATTATTCCTCCACCTGACAGCGGGGACCCACCGGACGGGCCACCATATTTCGCAAAAAAATGTTTCCCCCTGACTGCTGGGACCCACCAGCTACACCTTCGCACGCAAGGAAGTGCGTCCGAGCAAAAAAACGATTCGCCTCCCTGACTGCTGGGAGCCACCAGCTACATCTTCGCATGCAAGGAAGTGCCTGACAGTCGGGACCCACCTGGTCGAAGCATACGTAGCGTGTCATTCCGGTCGCGAACGTGTACGTACATATATACTGGTGGATGTAGAGGCGCACACGTAGCATGTACACGTACGTACAGCGGCCAGGGTGCAAGAAAGAAAATACGGCCACGTATGTGTACATATGGGCGGGGTCTCGAATGCCTACTCGCGCATATGTACGGCGAGGGCTCGTTGACATGGCTGGGTCGGAACAGAGAAACAGTGTCGTCGTCGTCGTGTTCATGGGGAGGCAACGGAATGCGTCGTGTTCATGGGGAGGCAACGGAATGCGTCGTGTTCATCGGGAGGCAACGGAACGCGTGGGAGCCAACTGGCTGGGTCGGAACGGAATGCGTGGTCGTGTTCATCGGGAGGGCTTGGACGGAACAGGCGATGGAAATGAGGCCTGGCGTACCACAGAACGGAGGAAACGGCCTTGTGTTCGACCGGCCACGTTCGAAACGGGATCCTGTTCATCGGGTGGGGTATGGCGTACCGCAAAATGGACGAAATGGACCTCCTACGATCGAAACGGGGGTCCTGTTGATCGGGAGGGGTGTGGCGTACCGCAAAACGGACGAAACAGACCTCCTACAATCGAAACGGGGGTCCTGTTGATCAAGAGGGGTGTGGTGTACCGCAAAACGGACGAAACGGACCTCCTACGGTCGAAACGGGGGTCCGGTTCATTGGGAGGGGTCTGGCATACCGCAAAATGGGACTCCACGGGATACTGTTCATCTCCACCGTCGACCTCCTCCAGCCTCCACGGGCTACCGTCGACCTCCTCCAGCCTCCACGGGCTCCTGTTCATCCAGCCTCCACCGCGCGCTACTCCACCGGCTACTGTTCAACCACCCCTCCACGGGCACCCCTCCATCGTCTACTGTTCATCCAGCCCTCCACACCACGGGGTCCTGTTCAACCACCCCTCCACGGGCACGCCTCCACCGTCTACTGTTCATCCAGCCCTCCACCACACCACGGGGTCCTGTTCATCCAGAGGCAACGCCACCGCTCACTGTTCATCCAACCCCCCTGCAATGCTCACTGTTCATCCAATCGATCGGCTTCAGTTAGCAGCAGTAGCGGAGGAATCGCTCGATCTGGTTCAGTTAATAGCCATCGATCGATCGCTCGGGTTCAGTAACGCGTAGCCTGCAGTGCAATCGCTCGGGTTCAGTTAGAGCCCAACGCCTCGCTCGGGTTCAATTAGAGCCAACGCCTCGCACACACGCGCGTACGTGTACGAGAGAAACGCACATCGCTCGGCCCCCGACCTCCCACCGTAACCGGGAACTCCCCGAAATTTTCCTCGCCCTCGCTTCTACCACGGTTTTTTCCGTCATGAACGGCCCAAAGAATGTCATGCAGCTACGTCTCCGGCCCGCCCAGGACGAAAAGCCCATTTTCTGTCAGGATTTTTTGTCATAGAAGTAGGAGCCCACCACATCTATGATGATACCGGGTTTTTTCACAATTATCGTCATAGAAGTGTCATATGTATGACAGAAAAAAAATTCGTTCGGCCCAAAATGTCACGGATGTGTCTTTTTTTTGTAGTGAACCCCAAAACGATAGTGGTAAATCGGTAAGAGACATCATTGAACGCACCATATCTAATAAAGAATGGTTACGACGTTCGGACACACCAGTACGTTGTGGTGTTCTAGATGGTGTGAGTTGTGAAACTATTCCACATTGTTTTTAATGAAGGCCAAACTCGTAACTGAAATATTCGCCTCCACGATCAGATCGTAGAAGGTTTATTTTCTTGTTACGATGATTCTCCACTTCACTCTGAAATTTTCGAAGTTTTCAAATGTTTCAGACTTGAGTTTCATCAAGTAGATATACCCATATCTACTCAAATCATCTGTGAAGGTCAGAAAATAACGATACCCGCCGCGTGCTTCAACACTCATCGGACCGCATACATCGGTATGTATTATTTCCAATAAGTCATCAGCTCGCTCCATTGTTCCGAAGAACGGAGTTTTAGTCATCTTGCCCATAAGGCATGGTTTGCAAGCATCAAATGATTCATAATCAAGTGATTCCAAAAGTCCGTCTGCATGGAATTTCTTCATGCGCTTTACACCCATATGACCTAAACGGCAGTGCCACAAATATGTTGCACTATCATTATCAACTTTGCATCTTTTGGCATCATTATTATGAATATGTGTATCACTATGATCGAGATTCAATAAACCATTTACATTGGGTGTATGACCATTGAAGGTTTTATTCATGTAAACAGAACAACAATTATTCTCTGACTTAAATGAATAATCGTATTGCAATAAACATGATCTAATCATATTCATACTCAATGCAAACACCAAATAACATCTATTTAGGTTCAACACTAATCCCGAAGGTAGAGGGAGTGTGCGATAGTGATCATATCAACCTTAAACTCAATTCCAACACATCGTCACCTCGCCCTTAACTAGTCTCTGTTTATTCTGCAACTCCTATTTTGAGTTGCTAATCTTAGCAATTAAACCAGTATCAAATACCCATGGGCTACTACGAACACTAGTAAGGTACACATCAATAACATGTATATCAAATATACTTTCATTCACTTTGCCATCCTTATTATCCTCTAAGTATTTGGGGCAGTTCTACTTCTAGTGACCATTCCCTTTGCAGTAGAAGCACTCAGTTTCAGGCTTAGGTCCAGCTTTGGGCTTCTTCACGGGAGTGACAACTTGCTTGCCATTCTTCTTGATGTTCCCTTTCTTTCCCTTGCCCTTTTTTCTTGAAACTAGGGGTCTCATTAACCATCAACACTTAATGCTCTTTCTTGATTTCTACCTTCGCCAATTTCAGCATTTTGAAGAGCTCGGGAATCATTTTCGTCATCCCTTGCATATTATAGTTCATCACGAAGTTCTAGTAGCTTGGTGATAGTGACTAGAGAACTCTGTCAATCACTATCTTATCTGGAAGATTAACTCCCACTTGATTCAAGTGATTGTAGTACCCAGACATTCTGAGCACATGCTCAATAGCTGAGCTATTCTCCTCCATCTTGTAGGCAAAGTACTTGTCAGAGGTCTCATACCTCTCGACATGGGCATGAGTCTAAAATACCAATTTCAGCTCTTGGAACATCTCATATATATATATATATATATATATATATATGCTCCGTGGCGTTCAAAACATTTTTGAACTCCCGGTTCTAAGCATGGCGCACTAAACTATTAAGTAGCCATCATATTGAGCTTGCCAAACGTTCATAATGTGTGCATCTGCTCCTGCAATAGGTCTGTCACCTAGCGGTGCATTAAGGACATAATTCTTCTGTGGAGCAATGAGGATAATCCTCAGATCACGGACCTAGTCCGCATTATTGCTACTATCATCTTTCAACTTAGTTTTCTCTAGGAACATATCAAAAATAGGGGAGCTATATTGCGAGCTATTGATCTACAACATAGATATGCAAAAACTATTAAGACTAAGTTCATGATAAATTTAAGTTCAATTAATCAAATTACTTAAGAACTCTCACTTAAACTGACATCCCTCAAGTCATCTAAGTGATACGTGATCCAAATCAACTAACCCATGTCCGATCATCACGTGAGATGGGGTAGTCATCAATGGTGAACATCTCTATTTTGATCATATCTACTATGATTCACGTTCGATCTTTCGATCTCCAGTGTCCCGAGGCCATGTCTGTACATTCTAGGCTCGTCAAGTTTAACCCAAGGATTCTGCATGTGCAAAACTATCTTACACCCGTTGTATGTGAACGTATAGTCTATCACACCCGATCATCACGTGGTGTCTCAACACAACGAACTGTAGCAACAGTGCATACTCAGGGAGAACACTTTTACCTTGAAATTTAGTGAAGGGATCATCTTATAATGCTACCGCCATACTAAGCAAAATAAGATGCATATAAGATAAACATCACATGCAATCAATATATGTGACATGATATGGTCATCATCATCTCGTGCTTTTGATCTCCATCTCCAAAGCATCGTCATGATCTCCATCGTCACCGGCTCGACACCTTGATCTCCATCGTTGCGTCGTGGTCGTCTCGCCAACTATTGCTTCTACAACTATCGCTAATGCATAGTGATAACGTAAAGCAATTAAATGGCATTTGCATTTCATACAATAAAGAGACAACCATAAGGCTCCTGCCGGTTGCCGATAACTTTACAAAACATGATCATCTCATACGATAACATTTATCACATCATGTCTTGACTATATAACATCACAACATACTCTGCAAAAACAAGTTAGACGTCCTCTACTTTCTTGTTGCAAGTTTTACGTGGCTGCTACGGGCTTCTAGCAAGAACCGTTCTTACCTACGGCAAAAACCACAATGGTGATTCATCAAGTTTGATGTTTTAACCTTCTTCAAGGACCGGCCGCAGTCAAGTTCGATTCAACTAAAGTAGGAGAAACAGACACCCGCCAGCCACCTTTATGCAAAACTAGTTGCATGTCTGTCGGTGGAACCAGTCTCATGTACGTGGACATGTAAGGTTGGTCTGGGCCGCTTCATCCCACAATACCACCGAATCAAAATAAGACGTTTGTGGTAAGTAGTATGACTATCACCACCCACAACTCTTTGTGTTCTACTCGTGGATATCATCTACGCATAAACCTGGCTCTGATACCATTGTTGGGGAACGTTGCATGAAAAACAAAAATTTCCTACGCTCACGCAAGATCTATCAAGGAGATGCATAGCAACGAGAGGGGAGAGTGTGTCTACATACCCTCGTAGACCGTAAGCGGAAGCGTTTTAGAATGCGGTTGATGTAGTCGAACTTTCTTCGCGATCCAACCGATCGATTGCCGAACATACGGCACCTCCGCGTTCAGCACACGTTCAGCTCGGTGACGTCCGCGCCTTCTTGATCCAGCAAGATGGCGAGGTAGTGGATGAGTTCCAACAGCACAACGGCGTGGTGATGGTGATGGTGAAGTGATCTCCGCAGGGCTTCGCCTAAGCACTTCGAAAATATGACTAGGGGTGTAAACGGTGGGGAGGGGGGGCGCCGCACACGGCTAGGCAATTGTCTATTGTGTGCTAGGCGCCCCTCCCACATATATATTGGTGGGAGGGAGGGAGGAGCAGCCAAAGGAGGTGCCCAAGTAGGAGGAATCCTACTTGGAGTCCCTCCCAAGCCGCGCCCCCTGCCTTATATAGGTGCGGGGGAAAGGCAGGGGAGGGTGCCCCCCTTCAATTCTCCCATGAGAGGGAAAGGCAGGAGGGGCTAGCCTTCCCCCCTTTCCTTCCCTTAGGGCCTGCTATCAAAAAGGGGCGCACCAGGGGCTGGTTTGTTCCCCCTTTAGCCCATCAGGCCCATATCTTTGCCGGGGGTGCCCGAAACTCCTTTCCGGTGACCCGATAAGTACCCGGTACCCTCCAAAACACTTTCGGTGTCCGAATACCATCATCCTATATATCAATCTTTACCTCTCGACCATTTCGAGACTCCTCGTCATGTCCGTTATCTCATCTGGGACTCCGAACAACATTCGGTCACCAAATCATATAACTCATATAACACTATATCGTCAACGAACGTTAAGCGTGCGGACCCTACGGGTTCGAGAACTATGTAGACATGACCGAGACACCTCTCCGGTAAATAACCAATAGCGGAACCTGGATGCCCATGTTGGCTCCTTTATATTCTAAGAAGATCTTTATCGGTCGAACCGTTATGACAACATACGTAATTCCCTTTGTCTATCGGTATGTTACTTGCCCGAGATTCGATCATCGGTATCTTCATACCTAGTTCAATCTCGTTACCGGCAAGTCTCTTTGCTCATTCCATAATACATCACCTCATGACTAACACCTTAGTCATTTGCTTGCAAGCTTATGATGTGTATTACCGAGAGGGCCCAGAGATACCTCTCCGATATTCGGAGTGACAAATCCTAATCTCGATCTATGCCAACTCAACAAACACCTTTGGAGATACCTGTAGAGCATCTTTATGATCACACAGTTATGTTGTGACGTTTGATAGCACACAAGGTATTCCTCCGTATCCGGGAGTTGCATAATCTCATAGTCGAAGGAATATGTATTTGACATGAAGAAAGTAATAGCAATAAAACTGAATGATCATCACACTATGCCAACGGGTGGGCCTTGTCCATCACATCATTCTCCTAATGATCTGATCCCGTTATCAAATGACAACACATGTCCATGGTTAGGAAACCTTAAGGATCTTTGATCAACAAGCTAGTCTACTATAGGCTTACTAGGGACACGCTATTTGTTTAGTTCCGATCAATACAATTCTAGCATGAATAATAAACCTTTGTCATGAATAAGGAAATATAAAATAAAAACTTTATTATTGCCTGTAGGGCATATTTCTTTCAATATTCTGTGAAACAAAAAACATGCAACAAACAGGAACTGGCACTGGGCACTGGATCAATATGTTAGTCCAATAAATCATATAAAATGTTGCCACAAGTACGTGAAACTAGTATAATATTGGCATGGAACAATAAAAAATTATATATACGACGGAGACGTATCAGGATCTGTTCATCCACAGCCAACCAACCGGTGGACTTACCACACGTCTCGACTCGTTCTACGTACTGCGCGCGCGGCAGCAATGGGCACTATTCATCGATAGGCAACCCAACGCATCGGGTGACTACGTCTCGCACGGGGGCTCGATCGGGTTCAGTATAAGCAGCACCAGGGATCGATCGCTCTGGTTCAGTTACCAGCAGCAGCGAAAGAATCACTCGGGTTCAGATAGCAGCAAAGGGATCGATTGGCTTTAGTACATAGTGGGATCGATCGATCGCTCGGGCTCAGTAAGCGAACGCCTCGCTCGGGTTCTGTTAGCGAGTGCCTTGCACAATCGCGCATATGAGAGAAACACGCAAACCAATGCATCACTCGGCTCCGGCCACCCATCGTAACCGGGAACTCCCCAAAATTTTCCCCGCCCTCGCTTCTACCATGATTTTTTACGTCATGGACGACCCAAAGAATATCATGCAGGTGCATCTCCGGTTGGCCCAGGATGAAAAGCCCATTTTCTGTCATGATTTTTTGTCATAGAAGTAGGAGCCCACCACATCCATGATGATACCTTTTTTCTCACAATTATTGTCATAGAAGTGCCATAACCATTTCGTTTGGGCCATAATGTCACATATGTATCTTTTTTTGTAGTGATGATTGTTATAATCTTCATGTTACTCAATTACCTCTCTTGATGTTCAAATTATTAATGCTTCATTCTTTTTATTTGCATATGCAAGATATTGCTTATCTTGATAATTTGTTTTCCTAGAAAATGCTTATGCATAGGAAGAGGGTAAATGTGTTTGTTACATGCTATACGATGCTCTCTTTGTGCTTTAGTTCCTATCATTTAAGTGCTTCAGTTCCTATCATTTATGTGATCATCATTGAAATCTCAAAGCCTATCTTAATGGCTATAAAGGAAGAGCTAGTTGGGAGACAACCCAATACCATTTTTATTTTCTGTTTTAGTGTGTTGACACAATTATGCTACTGTTATGATTCTGTTTTTATGTTTTAATTAGTGTTTGTGCCAAGAGAAGCCTTCGGGATGATTTGGTTGATAGTTGACTTGATTCTGTGAGAAAACAGAAACCTTTGTGCCCACTCCAGGAATTTTTAAAATCACTAGAACATGCTTTCAATCTAAATTTTTTACACATGATTGATATACAAATTTCCCATGTTTTCCTATTTTTTCACAATTTTTAGTGTTCCATATGTATTGTTTTTGTTCAGATCATTATAGACTATTCTATTTTAGACAAATTCTGTTTTCTATTGCATACTTCGCTTGTTTTGATGATGCTATGATTATATCGGGGGGTATAAGTCATGGAGAAGTTAGAATACTACGGTTATTATGCAATATTAAAATATGAAAGGTTCATAATAGTACCTAAAGTTTATGATTTGTCTATCACACTAACAGATCTCACGAGGTTTCTATTGAGTTTTGTGTGCTGAAGTTTTCAAGTTTTGGGTGAGATCACAATGGATGAAGGAGTAAGGAGCGGCAAGACCCTAAGCTTGGGGATGCCCAAGGAACCCCAAGGTAATATTCAAGGAAGACCCAAGTGTCTAAGCTTGGGGATGCGCCGGAAGGCATCTCATGAGGTTTCTGTTGAGTTTTGTGTGTTGAAGTTTTCAAGTTTGGGGTGAGATCACGACGGGTGAAGGAGTAAGGAGCGGCAAGACCCTAAGCTTGGGGATGCCCAAGGAAACCCACGGTAATATTCAAGGAAGACCCAAGTGTCTAATCTTGGGGATGCCTCGGAAGGCATCCCCTCTTTCGTCTACAATCTATCGGTATGTTACCTGGAGCTATATTTTTATTCATCACATGATATGAGTTTTGCTTGGAGCATCCTGTGCCATAGTAATTTTTGCTTATTTTCTTTTTAGTTTTCCACAAGCATTTTTTGCTGGACACACCTTTTGAGAGGGACACACACATTATTCGTGATCTGTTAGAATACTCTATGTGCTTCACTTATATCTTTTCAGCTAGGCAGTTGCTCTAGTGCTTCACTTATATCTTTTAGAGCATGGCGGTGGTTATATTTTATAGAAATAGTTGCACTCTCATGCTTCAATTAAATATTTTTTAAAGTCTAATAAATAGTAATGGCAATTTTCATGGGTTATAATATTAGTCCATAAAGGATCGGTATTCAAGAGGGATATGATAAAAACTTTCCTATAGATCACTGAATATGATATGCTTGATTTGTTGCAATAGTTTTGCGATATTAAGATGGTAATATGTGGGGGTATTCGTGGATGATTGTAGCTTAGTAAAAATATTGATGTTAAGGTTTGTGATTCCCGAAGCATGCACGTATAGTTTTGAGTTTTGTGAT
The DNA here is from genome assembly GCF_002575655.3 of Aegilops tauschii subsp. strangulata. Classification (NCBI taxonomy): domain Eukaryota; kingdom Viridiplantae; phylum Streptophyta; class Magnoliopsida; order Poales; family Poaceae; genus Aegilops; species Aegilops tauschii. Next base: position 390,384,378 of record NC_053039.3, on the reverse strand, counting down.
GAAGTTAGAGCATGATTTATTATTGAGTGTCTACCTTATGAGTGGCGGTCGGGGATGAGCGATGGTCTTTTCCTACCAATCTATCCCCTAGGGGGTAAGTTGGATGCATGATATGTCTCCAACGTATCTATAACTTTTGATTGTTCCATGTTATTACATTATCTGTTTTAGATGTTTTATATGCATTAATATGCTATTTTATATTATTTTTGGGACTAACTTATTAACCTAGAGCCCAGTAACAGTTTTTGTTTTTTTCCTTGTTTTTGAATTTTTTAGAAAAGGAATATCAAACGGAGACCAAACGGAATAAAACTTTACGATGATTTTTCTTCGACCAGAGGACACCTACATGAATTGGAGAGAGGGCCAGAAGAGTCCACAAGCCTTTAGGGCACGCCCCTGGCTTGTGGGCCCCTCGAGAGTCCTCTAACCCTAGTTCCACCTCTATATATTCTCAAATATTCCCCAAACATCAGAAGCGTCCACAAAAATACTTTTCCGCCGCCGCAAGCTTCTGTTCTCGTGAGATCCCATCTTAGGGCCTTTTCCGGCGATCTGCCGGATGGGGATTTTATCACGGAGGGCCTCTACATCAACCTTGCTGCCCTACCGATGATCTGTGAGTAGTTTACCACAGACCTACGGGTCCATAGCTAGTAGCTAATGGCTTCTTCTCTCTCATTGATCTTCAATACCATGTTCTCCTCGATGTTCTTGGAGTTCTATCCGATGTAATCTTCTTTTGCGGTGTGTTTGTTGAGATCCGATGAATTGTGGGTTTATGATCAGATTATCCATGAATATTATTTGAGTCTCCTCTGAACTCTTTTATGCGTGATTTAAATAGATTTGTATTTCTCTCCGATCTATTTATTTGGTTTGGCCAACTAGATTGATCTATCTTGCAATTGGAGAGGTGCTTTGTGATGGGTTCAATCTTGCAGTGTCCTCACTGTCGGGTGGTAGGTGCGACATATGCCAACGAGTGGCTTATCATTGTGGGAGCAAGTAAGACGTCGCCGGTGCCTGGAAACGGGATGAGGCGAAGACATGCACGCCGGCGAATCTTACCCAGGTTCGGGGTCTCCGTGGAGATAACACCCCTAGTCCTGCTCTGCGGGGTCTCCGCATGATCACTAGATCAAAACGAGTAGCTACAAGTGCTCCTTGAGCTGTCGGATTCGAGGGAGAAGAAGAGCAAGGATAGCTCTCCCTTTCCTCTCTATATGGTGTGTGTAACTCTATGAGACCAACCCTTTGCATGGGTGCCCCGGGGGTTTATATAGGCCTACCGCCCGGGGGTACAATTGTAATCCGGCTGGGCGCGGGTCCCAGCCGTCAGTGTCTGTGTTCGCCGGCTTCTGCGCCGGCCTTTGGGGCCCGCCGACTGGTGGGTCCCGCCGGCTGCCGGCCTCTTGGTCGACAGGCCGGCCCCACCGCTTGGGGGTCTTGTCGGCGGCTGGTTACTGTAGCCTCGCCCCTGATGACGAGGGCTTTGTCGAGGTAAGCATGGCTACAGTGTGCCGCCTTGTGGGCTCTCACTGTAGCCTTACCTCGTCTTGTCTCCTTAATGTGGCACATGTCTCGAGGGAGGAGGGTAGCCGGCTTCTGGGGGCCGGCTACGGCCCCGGCCGACTAGGGGAGGCCGGGCTGCCTTCGAGCGTCTCTCTGGCTAAAGGGGCCCGCCGCCCTCGGGCCGTACTGGCGTCTGTCGTGGATGACGTCGAGGCCAACATGGCTACAATGCCGCGCCGGACGGGAGATGGCTGACCCGTACGGCGTCCTGTGGCCATGCCTGCTTCGTGATTCGGGGGCAGTGGGCTGTACTGTGGCCACGCCCCGTCTTATCTCCGTTATGTGGGCGTAGTTTTGGTGGGTGCGGTCTTGGCCGGCTTCTTGGAGTCGGCGTTCTTCATGACCGGCTCTTGGGAGTCGGTGTTCTTAATGGCCGGCTTTTGGGAGTCGGTCATTTTGGATCCGGCTTCCTGGAGTCGGCCATCTCGTAGCTATCTTGGGGGAGGTTTCTGGGAATGGGTCGCCTTCTGAGAGTCGGCCCCTGGGATAGCCGGCCGGGGGAAGGCGGCCCTGTGCTTCGAATGCTTGAAGGCTCAAATGGCCTGATAATTTCTTGAGAAGCCAGGGGGAGTCGGTTAGGCTACCCGTGGCTATTTACTCCGACAGTAGTCCCCGAAGCTGATTGAGCTTCGAGGTGGGGTGGGAGTCGAGAAGCTCGGTCAGCTTCCTATCTTGACAAGTCGGCAGCTGGGAGCCGGCTTCGGCTAGGCGCGCCGTCTTGGCGAAATTTTTTGAAGTCGGAGGCCGGGAGTTTGTCGGCGCGCGCACCGGGCCGCGGGCCGGCCACTTGCCGCCTGCGAAACACGTGGCATCCCTTGGCTAAAAAGCCTGCCAGCCCACGCGCGCGACAAGACGTCGCCGCAGGTCAGGGGCCCACCACTCCTGCGCCCGGGCCGAGGCGCGGATTCTCTGCGGCCCAAAGCCGCCCGCACGTCTTCCTACGGCGGTTTCGGCACGCCTTTAGGGCGTAATAATCGCGGGGCGTGGGGGGAGTGGGTGCGGTTATTCCCACGTCTCACCCCACGCCTCGCCTCCTCGGCTTCACCGTGCGAGGCTATAAGTTGGGGGAGGGGGGAAGCGGCAGGCGCTCGCACGCCCCTCTCCTCTCCGCCATCTTCTTCCTTCTGCTCTTTCTTGCAATAGCACCTCGCCGCCGCACCGTTCTACCACTCGATTCTCCACCACCGCGCTCATTCTCGCCAGCCCTACGCTGCGATGCAGTACGGCGGGGATTGGGACGGCTCCAACGTCCATGAGGATCATGTCGAGTTCCTCCGCAAGACGCGGCGGCTGCCCGGCGCGGACAAGGTGCGGGTCCGTCTCGCGCCGGCGAAGGAGATCACACCGGAGCCGGAGGAAGCCGAGCGGGTGGTCTTCCGCTCGCATTTCTTGCGGGGCGTCGGCTTGCCCACCAGCGCCTTCTTCCGCTCCTTTCTCGAATTCTACCAACTCCAGCCGCACCACCTCACCCCGAACACGGTGGTGCTGCTGTCCGCCTTTGTCACCTTGTGCGAAGGCTACCTCGGCGTCCTCCCCACCCTCGAGCTCTGGGGGGAGTTCTTCCAGTCCAAGCTGGGCACGCGTATGCAGGGCGTGCCGGCTCAGAGTGGCGCCTTCATCGCGATACGGAGGGTGACTGCCGACAACCCCTTCCCCGTCATCACGCTGATCCAGTCGGTGAAGCTATGGCAGAAGTCATACTTCTATGTGAAGAACGTCGCCCCGCAGGGCGACTACGTCAATTTGCCGGCTTACAAAGCCGGCCCGCCGATGGGCAGGCGGCCCCAGTGGTCCTATCGGGCCGTGATGCTGACGCCGGCTGGAGCCGCAGCTGTCGCCCGACTGCGGGTGATGATCCAGTCGGAGGGCCTATCGGGGCCCGACCTGCTGGCCGCCTTCGTCACGCGTCGGGTGCTTCCGCTCCAGAGCCGCCCTCATCTGATCTGTCAGATGAGCGGCCAGCTTGATCCGAGTCGGATGTGCACCAAAGACATGCCGCACGACAAAGTGGCCCATATGGTGAACTACCTTGCGAACTGCAAGCTCTCCGCAGAGTGGCAGTTTGGCAAGGAGCCATATTGCCGAGCTCACCCGCCGCCCACGGTATGTTCTCTTTTTCTCTTTCTCTTCTCTCAGTTTTGTCGCCGAGTTCCTTTTGGCCGACTCTGACTAGTCGGTTTGTCTCGACAGAGCCCTCTTCTTCGGCCTGCAGGCGGGCCGGACGCGGAGCGCCGATTCGTCCTCGACCGGGCGGAGCACGATCTGGAGGACCCCGACTTGGGGGCGGCCGCCATGGACGACAACACCGAGGCGGGCGGTGGCCAAGCCGGCGGCGACGCAGGCGGCTCCGGGCTTGGAGTCAGCTTCGACGACTGGCCGGACGATGACGAGGCGGAAGTCGTCCCATGCCGCCAGCCGGCGCCTGGCCACGGCGCGGGTTCCTCCGCCGCGCCGCCTGCTCGGGGCGGCGGGCAAAAGCGTCGTGCCGCGCCGGGCTTGTTCGGCAGTCGGCCGAACAAGCCCAGAGGCGGGGCAGCGGCGACCAGGCGGGAGGAGGCGGCCGCGAAGGCGGCCCGCTTCCGCAAGGCGGTGAAGCAGCCGCAGACGGTGTCGGCGTAAGTATATACTCCTTCGTGTATTCTTTTTTCTTTTCTCTGGTAGCTCCTGAGTCCTTGTCTTTTCTCCAAAAAACCAGGGCTCCATTGTCGCTCGAGCGGGCTGCTGCCGCCTCCGTCGTTGGGTCGCCGGGAGGATCTGGGAGCACTACTCGCCGCGTGGACCCCCGTGCCGATCTTTAGGCAGCGACAGAGCGGAACGCGCGGGAGGTGCGGGAGGAGCGGGAGGCGCGGGAGGCAGTGGCATTGAGGGCGGCCGCCGCCAAGGCGGCGCAGGAGGAGGAGGCGACGAAGGCGCGCGCTAACGCCGCGGCCAAGGCCCAAGCGAAGGCTGCGGCTGCGGCGATGGCGGAGGGGGCCTTGCTGGTCACCCCACTGCGCGTCGCGGCGCCTGGGGCCCTAGAGCCCTCGCGAGAAGAAGCCGGCGGTGACCAGCCGGGGCTGGAGAGGGAGGACGACATCGTCATCTTGGAGAGGGTGGCGGCTCCGGCCCCGCCGACGGGGGCGACTCAAGGCAGCCGGCCTGACCTGCCGCCTGTGCAATCAGCCGGGGGCGAGCCGGCCGCGAGGACTGATCTGGTGGTCCGGACGCCGTCGCGCCAGCGCACGGGGAAGGCCGCATCAGAGCCGCAGCCGGCCGCGGGCTCCAGCTCGTCAGCCCAGGATATGGAGGCGGCCAGCGCCAGCTCAGGGTGGACGCCGGGCGGAGGGACGGCCATGATGAATGTGGCCGCGCAGGACGTCCGGACCCGGCTTCAAGCCCAGGCTACGGCGCTGAGGAAGTACACCGACGAGTTCCTTGCGACGCGGGCGGCCATCCGGGTTAGTCTTCTTGTCTTTGCTTTTTCGATCTTGATTTCTTCCGTGGGGGCACGTCAGCGCACCCACTGGGTGTAGTCCCCGAGTTCCGAGTCGGCAGCTGAGCAGGCGGCTTGGAACTTCCTAGCAGACCTTTTGTTGCTATTCTTGTTCTTATTTCGCTCTTCTGCCTGTCTTGCAGGACTACCACAACCTCCGCGTGGCTGCCTTCAACTCCCAGGCTCGGGAGCTGACCTAGAAGACCGCTGACCTATCTGAGAGCCAGGGTAAGTGCTTCGTCCTCTATCTCACGTGGGGGCGCGTCAGCGCACCCACTGGGTGTAGTCCCCGAGATTCGGCCGACTGCTGAGCAGTCGGATCGGATCTTCCTTGACGACTTCTTCTTATTGCTTCTTTTTTCTCTGCCATCCCTGCAGCGGCCAACGCCAGTCTAAGGGAGCTGCTGGGAGGGTCTCAGGCCGCCCTTCGTGCTAAGGAGGCCGAGTTTGCCGCCTTGGCGCAGGAGCGTGACCGCCTGGCCAAGAGGTTGGCCGACCAGGAGGAGAGCCACAAGGCGGCCCTGAAGGCGGTGCAGGACAGCGAGGCCGCCCTCCAGGCCAAGTACGAGACAGAGGCGGCTAGCTGGGCCGAAGCGAAGCAGACGCTGATCAATGGCTATGGCCAGATCGAAGATTTGGTTGACGGTAAGCCGCCTTCTTCTTCGTCCTTTCTTGCCGCTTGCCGTTTTTGGCTCGTTTTCTGACTTGGTGTTTTCTCTTCTTTCTCTTTCTTTCTTGCGCAGAGTACTTCCCTGGCTACTCTACCGCCGCCAACCAGATCATCGAGGCCCGCCGCGAGGCACAGAAGCAGGCTGGCGCCGAGATTGCGCCAAACGCTCGCCGGTCGCTGGAGGAGCAGCTCTTGGCGATCCAGGCCCGCCTCCAGCCGGCTCATCGCCTGCTCCGCCGGCTTCAACGTGTCGGGGCGCAGATGTTGGCCGCTCTCTGGCCTGGCGAAGTGGTTCCCCGCACCCCCAGTCGGACTGCCCACTGGCTGGAGGTGGCGGTCGGCCGCTTCGAAGCCTGGAAGGCTTCGGCGGCTCGGTCCGGCGCCAGGCGGGCGCTGGAGTTCGTCAAGGCCTGGTATCCCGGGCTGAGTCTGGACCAGCTGGCCACCTGGCAGCAGTAGGCTAACACGGAGCTGGAGCCGGTGCGGCCGGCTATCATCCGGCGGGCTTCAGCGATCGCCGACTACACCGACACCAGCGCCTTCGCCCCTGAGGTGGACGACAACGGTGTTGCCCAGCCGGAGGAATGGTTCGGGCTGAACCCGGCAGACAGCGAAGACTCAGCGGAGGAGATCGACTCCAGCGACGAGGGCGAAGAGGAGGAGAAGGAGGGTGAAGACGCCGGGCCGGATGGTGGAGCGGCCAGCCAGCCTCAGCTTGACCGTGCCTCCAGGAACACGGCACGCGCGGGTGCGTCGCCTGCCGCCGACGATGATCAAGCCGAGACCCGCTAGCCGGCCACTCCTTCAGCTGGTGACGCCGTCTCCACCGACCAACCCGGCTCCCACACCGCGCCTTTAGTCTAGTCTGCTATCTTTATTTTCCTGTCTTATCACTTTTGGAACAATATTTTGTTAAGTTTGCACAATTCCACCCACTGGGGGTGTATTCGAACTATGTTGATTGCCGGCTTGTTGGGGGCTTTATATGTAGATATGACTATGCATGTGTTTGGCTTTTCCTTGTTCTTTGCTTTTCATCCTTCTGCTGTTTCCTTTGCCGCCCTCCCTTGGTTGCCGCCTCCCCAGTCAGACAATTGCTCTGCAATCTGTGGCTGGAGAAGTGCTTGGCCAGTTGGGAGGGCAAGTACTCTAGCTTTGTTGGATTATAGCGAAGTGTTTGGGAAGCCAGCCAACCGGCTGTTCTGACAGCCGGCAAGCGTGGTTGGAGGCCGTCTTTTCGCTATACAAGTTCATTAGTCCTTAGCCGTTTTTCGTGTGGGCGTCCTTTCTGCCTTGGCTCTTGCTAGTCGGACAGTCGGTTCTTCGAGTTGCGACTTTCAACAAGAGAGGACTCGGGAGCCGGCACACTACTTGTCTGACTTCAGGTAGAACTTTAATATAGCTTAAGGCGGCCAGTCCCCGGGCCGACTAGTCGAACCCGATGCCAGACAAAAAATCAAATGTAATAATACATTCATGGATATGACACTCGTCACTCATAGATAAATGAAGGCAGTCCCCGAGTGCCCCTCGGGGGGCCTGTTGTTTTCGTACTTAATACAAAAGGGTAGCATGATACATACTGCTCTTAACTGTAAACTCTTCTCAGGAGGTTCGCGTTCCATGGTCGCTCCGACTCCTTGCCGGAATCATCCCTCTTGCGTGCTCTTGGTTTTTGCGCGTCGATCAGGTAGTAGGAGTCGTTGCCTAGTTCCTTGCTGATGATGAAAGGGCCTTCCCAAGGGGCCGAGAGCTTGTGCTGGCCGGCTGTTCGCTGTATCAGCCGAAGCACAAGGTCGCCCTCCAGGAAAGATCTTGGCTTGACCTTGCGGTTGTGGTAACGGCGCAACCCCTGCTGGTAGATGGCGGACCGGCTGAGTGCTAACAACCGGCCTTCTTCCAGCAGGTCGACACCGTCTTCTCGCGCTTCCTCGGCCTCCGCCTCCGTGTACATGGTGACCCGAGGCGAGTCGAACTCGATGTCGGTTGGGATGACAGCCTCGGCACCATATACAAGGAAGAACGGAGTGAAGCCGGTTGACTTGTTATGGGTAGTACGCAGACTCCAGAGGACAGCCGGCAGCTCATCGAGCCAGCAGCCGGCCGATCACTCCAGTGGTACGACCAGTCGGGGCTTGATGCCGGAGAGGATGAATCCATTTGCTCGCTCGACCTGGCCGTTTGACTGCGGGTGGGCAACGGACGCTAAGTCCAGTCGGATACCCTGCGTCGCGCAGAAACGTGCCAGTGCTCCTTTGGCAAAGTTTGTGCCGTTGTCGGTGATGATGTTGTGCGGTACGCCGTATCGAGTAGTGATGTCGGTGACGAACGTCACGGCAGTCGGCCCGTTCAGCTTCTTGATCGGCTTTGCTTCGATCCACTTGGTAAATTTATCCACGGCGACAAGCAGATGTGTCAAGCCGCTGCGGGCTGTCTTGAATGGGCCCACCATGTCCAGTCCCCAGACGGCAAAGGGCCAGGTGAGGGGAATGGTCTTGAGTGCAGAAGCCGGCAGGTGTTGCTTGGAACTGAAGACTTGGCATCCTCTACAGCTCTTGACTATCTCTTTGGCATCTTCCAAAGCAGTCGTCCAAAAGAAACCGTGGCGGAAAGCTTTGGCCACAAGTGATCTTGAGGCTGCGTGGTGGCCGCATTCGCCTTGATGGATATCCTTGAGGATTGCCACTCCTTTCTCTGGCTCGACGCAGCACTGGAAGACTCCAGTGACACTGCGCTTGACAAGCTCTCTGTTTATTATTGCATATGCTCCGGCTCGTCGTTGCACTAGTCTTGCTGAGATCTCATCAGCTGGCAGCTCTCTGTTGACTAGGAATTTGAGGATGCACTTGGCCCATGACGGAGCTGTGACTTCTTCTACTGTTAGTACGGCCACCATGACTCGGGTGGGTGGGTCGGGTGGCGTGGAATTGGAGTCGGCCACCGCTTCTTGTGTTGCTGCAGTCCCCGGGCCGACTGCTGCAGTCCCCGGGCCGGGTTCTGAAGTCCCCGAGCCGGGTGTGACTACGGCAGTCCCCGGGCCGGTTGTCGAAGTCCCCATGCCGCCTGCGGGGTTCCTCCAGTCGGATCCAGCTGCGTCGGGGACAGGCGGTACGAAGATAGAGTCCGACTCTGGAGACGGCTTGATGGACGGCTTGAGGAGGCGTTGGAGGGAGACACCGGTTGGTATAGCCTGTCGGGTGGAGCCGATCCGTGCCAGGGCATCTGCTTGGTCGTTGTCGGCCCTTGGTACGTGAAGGAACTCGCACCCTTCGAAGTACCCACTGATCTGCTGGACGAGGAATCGATAGCTCGCCATGTTTGCATCCTTGGCGTCCCAGTCGCCAGATGACTGCTGGACCACCAAGTCTGAGTCGCCATAACACAGGATCCAGCGTATGCCGAGTTCTTTGGCTAGCCAGAGCCCATGCATGAGCGCCTCGTACTCGGCCACGTTGTTGGAGGCGGCGAAGTGGATTTGCAGCGTGTATCTGAGTTTGTCGCCTTTGGGTGAGGTGAGGACGATGCCGGCTCCCAAGCCGGTGCGCATCTTGGACCCGTCGAAGTGCATCTGCCAATGGGTAGAGTCGGGAGCCGGCGGTAGGTACTGGGTCTCGGCCCAGTCGACGAGGAAGTTGGCCAATGCTTGGGACTTGATGGCGGTGCGGGGTTGGTAGAAGATTGTGTACGGTGCCAATGCAATGGCCCATTTAGCCACCCGGCCGGATGCATCCCGGCTGCCTGTGATCTCAGCAAGCGGGGCGGTGCACACGACCATGATGGGATGCTCTTGGAAGTAGGGCTTCAGCTTCTTGGCGGCGAAGTACACCCCATAGCACATCTTCTGGTAGTGCGGGTAGTTTTGCTTTGAGCTGGATAGTACTTCGCTTAGATAATACACCGGCCTCTGGACTAGCTGGGCTCGGCCTTCTTCAGGGCGCTGGACCACGACAACTGTACTGACCACTCGGCTAGTCGCGGCAATGTAGAGGAGCATGGGCTCCTTCTCAGTCGGCGCCGCCAGGACAGGTGGAGTGGTCAGCATCTTATTCAACTCATGGAAGGCTTGGTCGGCTTGGTCATTCCACTCGAAATGAGTGGACTTCTTCATGAGTCGGTACAGGGGGAGAGCCTTCTCTCTTAGCCGGCTGATAAATCGGTTTAAGGAGGCCAGGCACCCAGTGAACTTCTGCACGTCCCGCAACTTGGTGGGAATCTCCATCCTCTCAATGGCCTTGATCTTCACAGGGTTGCACTCAATGCCGCGTTCGGAGACCAGAAAGCCTAGCAGCTGGCCGGCTGGTACTCCGAACACGCATTTCTCGGGGTTGAGCTTGATCTGGAATCGGCGCAAGTTGGCAAGTGTTTCTTTGAGGTCCTCCAGCAGGGTGCCCCGCTTCTCTGTCTTCACCACAATGTCGTCTACGTAGACGTGGGCATTTCTGCCAAGTTGCTTGAGGAGGCATTTTTGCATGCAACGCTGAAAAGTGGCACCGGCATTCCTTAAGCCGAATGTCATAGTCAGGTAACAGAAAGCTCTGAATGGTGTGATGAAGGCAGTCTTCAGGCGGTCTGCTGGGTCCAACTTGATTTGATGGTACCCTGAGTAGGCATCCAAAAAACTCAACAGCTCGCATCCGGCCGTGGAGTCTATCACTTGGTCAATCCGTGGCAAAGCAAACGGATCTTTGGGGCAGGCCTTGTTGAGGCTGGTGTAGTCTATACACATGCGCCACTTGTTGTTCTTCTTCAATACCAAGACTAGGTTGGCAAGCCACTCTGGAAAAAATACTTCCATAATAAAGCCAGCAGCGAGGAGCCGGGCTATCTCTTCTCCTACGATTCTTCGCTTCTCTTCTGACAGTCGGCGGAGGGGCTGCTTGACCGGCTTCGCGTCGGTTCGGACGTGTAATTTGTGGACGGCGAAATCCTTCGGGACACCCGGCATGTCCTTTGGGGACCATGCAAAGACATCTCGATTCTCACGGAGGAAGTCGACGAGCTCGCCTTCCTATTTACTGTCCAGGTTTGCCCCAATGACAGCAAACCTTTCCGGGTTCTCCGGGTGCAGAGGTATCTTCTTCGTCTCCTTGGCCGGCTGGAAGAAGCCCTGCGCATCATAATCTTTGGGGTTGGGGGACAAGGCCGGCTGCTTGCCAGCCATGGCCACAACCCGTTCCAGCATCTTCTTCTCTTCTGCCACTACGAGGGACTCGGCCAGCCGACTGCTGGCCATAGCGCACTCGATGGACTTCTTGTAGTCGCCGGCTACAGTGATGATCCCCTTCGAGCTCGGCATCTTCATCTTCAGGTAGACGTAGTGGGGCACAGCCATGAACTTGGCCAGAGCAGGTCGGCCAAGCAAAGCATGGTAGGGGCTCTCCAGATCCACTACCTCAAACCAGATCGCTTCTCGGCGAAAATGATCCTTGTCTCCGAAGAGAACATCCATCTTGATCTTGCCGATCGGGGAACAAGACAAGCCGGGCACGATGCCATGGAACACGGTCCGGCTTGGCATGAGCTGCTTCGTCTTGATGTTCAGCTTCTCCATGGTATCGCGGTACAGTATATTGATACTGCTTCCGCCATCAATCAGGACGCGGGAGAATCGGGCAGCTCGCCTCTCCGTCGCGAGGGTGACATCCAAGACTAGTGCGTAGGAGCCAGGGGATGGCATCACCTCTGGGTGGTCGGCCTGGCTCCAGTTGATGGGCTTCTCGGACCAGTGCATGAACTCGGGGGTGCTAGAGGCGACTGTGTTGACCTCTTGGTGCTGACGGCGCCGACTACCCTTGTCTTCAACTTGGCTTGTGAAGACGACGTAGGCGGCATGCTCTTCAGGGAACTCATCTTGAATGGCTCCGACGGCTGGTCGAGCCGCCGGCTGCTGGGGGGCTGGAGGCGGCGGGCCGGGAGGCGGAGGCGGCACCAGCCCCTCGCCCTTGGAGATTCGCGTGAGCCAGTGGCACTTTCAGGTCGTGTGGTTGGACGGCTTCGTGCCGCTGTGGAACTTGCAGGGGGCGTCGAGAGTCTGCTCGTAGGAGAAAGCCGGCTGCCAGGCCGGCCTGCCACCCTTCTTCTTGGGAGCGGGCCGCTCTTCGGGCCACTTGCCGACTGGTGGAAGGCGGCATAGGGGCTTTGCGCTTATGATCGTTCTGGTAGGGGCGCCGATTGGAGTCGCCAGCCGGCGTCTTAGGAGCCGGAGCGATCACCTTCCCAGAGGCGTCCACTCGAAGCTCGGTCTTCATCGAGGAGTCGGCCGTGGCATACTTGTCCGCGATGATCAGCAGTTCGTCGAGGGTAGCCGGCTTGTCGCAGAGGAGTCGGTGCTTGAGGAGGGTGCCCTCTCGGCACCCGGCGGTGAAGTACTCGATGGCCTGAACCTCGTGCACCCCCTCGCAGGAGTTGCGGAGCTCGGCCCACCGCGTGAGGTAGTCGCGGGTCGACTCGTTTGGCCCTTGGACGCACAGGGAGAGTTGGCAAGGCTTGGGAGGCCGCTTGTACGTGCTGGTGAAGTTACGGACAAAGACTTCCGTGAAGTCCAGCCAGCTGTTGATGCTGTAGGGCTTGAGGCTGTTGAACCAGGTGCGCGTCGTGCCCTGTAGCATGAGGGGGACATACTTCACGGCTACGCGCCGATTGCCGTTGGCTATGCTGACAGCAGTAGAGTAGTCGATGAGCCAATCTTCCGGCTTCACAGAGCCGTTGTACTTAGGCGTGTCTCTGGGGAGCGAGAACCCTTTGGGGAAGGGCTCGTCGCGGATGCGGGGGCCAAAGCATGGCGGACCAACATCATCTTCTTCTTCTAGCACCAGGGACCGAGCCAGGCGGTCGATCCGGTGGCGGGCGTCGTTCTCGCCGACTCCTTCGCGGTGGCCTAGTCGGCCACCAAGAGTCGGATGCGTGACAGGTGGCGGGGTGGGGTATCTCTCCCCTCGAGGCGGGGGAGGAGGCGGATTTCCTTGGCGCTCCACCGCTCGAGGACGGCCTTCCGCATCGCGCTCGATGGTGATACGAGTCCGGCTGCGGCTAGCAGCCGGCTCCTTGTCTTTCCTCATGCGAGCGCCGCTCGCAGTCGGCGACCGGGATGTCGCGGCGTGCTCCCGGCGCAGGGGAGGACTCTCAGCCTGGGCGCCGGCTTCGTGTCGTTCTGCGGCCGCGTCGATCAGCTGCTAGATCCGCCTTGTCTTGTAGGGGAGCTCATGGGCTCCCAGCCCATTTAGCTCTTCGGCGGCCGCCTGAGCGGCTCGCAGATTCTCGAGCGGCCGCCTGAGCGGCTCATCGGCTCCCAGCCCATTTATGTTTTAATTAGTGTTTGTGCCAAGTAAAGCCTTCGGGATGATTTGGTTGATAGTTGACTTGATTCTGTGAGAAAACAGAAACCTTTGTTCCCACTCCAGGAATTTTTAAAATCACTAGAACATGCTTTCAATCTGAAATTTTTACACATGATTGATATACAAATTTCCCATGTTTTCCTATTTTTTCACAATTTTTAGAGTTCCATATGTATTGTTTTTGTTCAGATCATTACAGACTATTCTATTTTAGACGAATTCTGTTTTCTATTGCATACTTCGCTTGTTCTGATGATGCTATGATTATATCGGGGGGTATAAGTCATGGAGAAGTTAGAATACTACGGTTATTATGTATTAAAATATGAAAGGTTCATAATAGTACCTAAAGTTTATGATTTGTCTATCATACTAACAGATCTCACGAGGTTTCTGTTGAGTTTTGTGTGCTGAAGTTTTCAAGTTTTGGGTGAGATCACAATGGATGAAGGAGTAAGGAGCGGCAAGACCCTAAGCTTGGGGATGCCCAAGGAACCCCAAGGTAATATTCAAGGAAGACCCAAGCGTCTAAGCTTGGGGATGCGCCGGAAGGCATCTCACGAGGTTTCTATTGAGTTTTGTGTGCTGAAGTTTTCATGTTTTGGGTGAGATCACGACGGATGAAGGAGTAAGAAGCGGCAAGACCCTAAGCTTGGGGATGCCCAAGGAAACCCACGGTAATATTCAAGGAAGACCCAAGTGTCTAAGCTTGGGGATGCCTCGGAAGGCATCCCCTCTTTCGTCTACAATCTATCGGTATGTTACCTGGAGCTATATTTTTATTCATCACATGATATGAGTTTTGCTTGGAGCATCCTGTGCCGTAGTAATTTTTGCTTGTTTTCTTTTTAGTTTGCCACAAGCATTTTTTGCTGGACACACCTTTTGAGAGGGACACACACATTATTCGTGATCTGTTAGAATACTCTATGTGCTTCACTTATATCTTTTCAGCTAGGCAGTTGCTCTAGTGCTTCACTTATATCTTTTAGAGCATGGCGGTGGTTATATTTTATAGAAATAGTTGCACTCTCATGCTTCAATTAAATATTTTTGAAAGTCTAATAAATAGTAATGGCAATTTTCATGGGTTATAATATTAGTCCATAAAGGATCGGTATTCAAGAGGGATATGATAAAAACTTTCCTATAGATCACTGAATATGATATGCTTGATTTGTTGCAATAGTTTTGCGATATTAAGATGGTAATATGTGGGGGTATTCGTGGATGATTGTAGCTTAGTAAAAATATTGATGTTAAGGTTTGTGATTCCCGAAGCATGCACGTATAGTTTTGAGTTTTGTGATGAAGTTAGAGCATGATTTATTATTGAGTGTCTACCTTATGAGTGGCGGTCGGGGATGAGCGATGGTCTTTTCCTACCAATCTATCCCCTAGGGGGTAAGTTGGATGCATGATATGTCTCCAACGTATCTATAACTTTTGATTGTTCCATGTTATTACATTATCTGTTTTAGATGTTTTATATGCATTAATATGCTATTTTATATTATTTTTGGGACTAACTTATTAACCTAGAGCCCAGTAACAGTTTTTGTTTTTTTCCTTGTTTTTGAATTTTTTAGAAAAGGAATATCAAACGGAGTCCAAACGGAATAAAACTTTACGATGATTTTTCTTCGACCAGAGGACACCTACATGAATTGGAGAGAGGGCCAGAAGAGTCCACAAGCCTTTAGGGCACGCCCCTGGCTTGTGGGCCCCTCGAGAGTCCTCTAACCCTAGTTCCACCTCTATATATTCTCAAATATTCCCCAAACATCAGAAGCGTCCACAAAAATACTTTTCCGCCGCTGCAAGCTTCTGTTCTCGTGAGATCCCATCTTAGGGCCTTTTCCGGCGATCTGCCAGATGGGGATTTTATCACGGTGGGCCTCTACATCAACCTTGCTGCCCTACCGATGATCTGTGAGTAGTTTACCACAGACCTACGGGTCCATAGCTAGTAGCTAATGGCTTCTTCTCTCTCATTGATCTTCAATACCATGTTCTCCTCGATGTTCTTGGAGTTCTATCCGATGTAATCTTCTTTTGCAGTGTGTTTGTTGAGATCCGATGAATTGTGGGTTTACGATCAGTTTATCCATGAATATTATTTGAGTCTCCTCTGAACTCTTTTATGCGTGATTTAAATAGCTTTGTATTTCTCTCCGATCTATTTATTTGGTTTGGCCAACTAGATTGATCTATCTTGCAATTGGAGAGGTGCTTTGTGATGGGTTCAATCTTGCAGTGTCCTCACTGTCGGGTGGTAGGTGCGACATATGCCAACGGGTGGCTTATCATTGTGGGAGCCAGTAAGACGTCACCGGTGCCTGGAAACGGGATGAGGCGAAGACATGCACGCCGGCGAATCTTACCCAGGTTCGGGGCTCTCCGTGGAGATAACACCCCTAGTCCTGCTCTGCGGGTCTCCGCATGATCACTAGATCAAAACGAGTAGCTACAAGTGCTCCTTGAGCTGTCGGATTCGAGGGAGAAGAAGAGCAAGGCTAGCTCTCCCTTTCCTCTCTATATGGTGTGTGTAACTCTATGAGACCAACCCTTTGCATGGGTGCCCTGGGGGGTTTATATAGGCCTACCCCCCGGGGGTACAATTCTAATCCGGCTGGGCGCGGGTCCCAGCCGTCGGTGTCTGTGTTCGCCTACTTCTCCGCCGGCCTTTGGGGCCCGCCGACTGGTGGGTCCCGCCGGCTGCCGGCCTCTTGGTCGACAGGCCGGCCCCACCGCTTGGGGGTCTTGTCGGCGGCTGGTTACTGTAGCCTCGCCCCTGATGACGAGGGCATTGTCGAGGTAAGCTTGGCTACAGTGTGCCGCCTTGTGGGCTCTCACTGTAGCCTTACCTCGTCTTGTCTCCTTAATATGGCACATGTCTCGAGGGAGGAGGGTAGCCGGCTTCTGGGGGCCGGCTACGCCCCCGGCCGACTAGGGGAGGCCGGGCTGCCTTCGAGCGTCTCTCTGGCTAAAGGGGCCCGCCGCCCTCGGGCCGTACTGGCGTCTATCGTGGATGACGTCGAGGCCAACATGGCTACAGTGCCGCGCCGGACGGGAGATGGCTGACCCGTACGGCGTCCTGTGGCCATGCCTGCTTCGGGATTCGGGGCAGTGGGCTGTACTGTGGCCACGCCCCGTCTTATCTCCGTTATGTGGGCGTAGTTTTGGTGGGTGCGGTCTTGGCCGGCTTCTTGGAGTCGGCGTTCTTCATGACCGGCTCCTGGGAGTCGGTGTTCTTCATGGCCGGCTTTTGGGAGTCGGTCCTTTTGGAGCCGGCTTCCTGGAGTCGGCTATCTCGTAGCTATCTTGGGGGAGGTTTCTGGGAATGGGTCGCCTTCTGAGAGTCGGCCCCTGGGATAGCCGGCCGGGGGAAGGCGGCCCTGTGCTTCGAATGCTTGAAGGCTCAAATGGCCTGATAATTTCTTGAGAAGCCAGGGGGAGTCGGTTAGGCTACCCGTGGCTATTTACTCCCACACTCTCCCAGTGACATAGTAGGGGTAGCGAGGCACGTATTGTATTGTTGCCATTAAGGATAAAAAGATGGGGTTTACATCATATTGCTTCAGTTTGTCCCTCTACATCATGTCATCTTGCTTAAGGTGTTACTCCATTCTTATGAACTTAATACTCTAGATGCGTTCTGGATAGCGGTCGATGTGTGAAGTAATAGTAGTAGATGCAGGTAGGAGTCGCTCTACTTGTCATGGCTGTGATGCATATATTCATGATCATTTCCTTAGATATCGTCATAACTATGCGCTTTTCTATCAAAAATTAATAGTAATTTGTTTATCCACCGTATGCTTTATTCAAGAGAGAAGCCTCTAGTGAAACCTATGGCCCCTGAGTCTATTTTCCATCATATATTTTCAGATCTATAAAACAAAAAACCCCAAAATACCTTGCTGCAATTTATTTACTTTTACTTTAGTTTGCTCTTTTATTAATCTCACTCTTGTTCGAGACCGTGAAGGGATTGACAACCCCTTTTTCACGTTGAGTGCAAGTGTTTGTTAGTTTGTGCAGGTGCATATAATGGAGACTTGCTTGTGCCTCCTATTGGATTGATACCTTGGTTCTTAACTATGGGAAATACTTATCTCTACTTTGCTGCATCACCCTTTCCTCTTCAAGGGAAAAATCAACGCAAGATCAAGAAGTAGCAAGAAGAATTTATGGCACCGTTGCCAGGGAGGTTCTACATCAAGCCTAGAAAGAACCTATCATAAACTCTCATATCTTGCACTTACATTATTTGCCATTTGCCTCTCGTTTTCCTCTCCCCCACTTCTAAAACGTTTTTGGAAAAACACAAAAATATTTGCCTTTTTATTTGCCTTCTTTCCATTTGCCTTTTTGTTTGCCCTTATATCTTACTTGGTTTGTTTGCCTATTTGCTTGCCATAATTGTGTATTTATTCAAAATCAGGAAGCAATGAGTTTATGGATCGTCATCCACTTGCTAATCTTTTTAAGAGGTCCAATAATAATGAACCAATTGCTAGTGAGTTGAGTGCACTAGATTATCTTTATGAAGTTTTGCTTGAAATTCGTGAATCTGAAAAAGTGTGATGAAGTGCTAAAAGAAGAAATTTATGAAGTGATTCATGATAGCTCCTTGAATGAAAAGCATGATTGCAATGGCGTTATTATAAATTTTATTAATGTCAATTGTGCTAATAATATGCAAAACCCCAAGCTTGGGGATGCTAATTTTGCCATGTCCACTACTTGTTGTAATGATCATGATTGGGGTGATAATGCTTCTTATGATCTTGAAAATTTATTTAAGCCTCATGAGGAATATGTTTGCGATAATATTGTAAGTGGGTTTGGAAGCATGTCAACTCTAGGTAATAATGATCCCACTACTTTGGAGAATGATCAATCTCATGAATGTTTTGATAAAAGTGGGCTTGGAGAGGTCATGACTTTATTTGATGATATCTCACTATATTGGAAGACTGTCAACTTTGCATGCATGTGGATCATGTAGAAAATATGTTATGGGATAGCTATATTGTTGAATTTGAATATGATCCCACATGTAATTATTATGAGAGAGGGAAATATGGTTGTAGAAATTTTCATGTTACTAAATTACCTCTCTTCATGTTGAGACCGCTATTGCTACTTTCTTATTCCTTCCATATGCTAGTTTTTGCTTGTCTTGATAATTTGTTTGTTTACAAAATGCTTATGCATAGGAAGTATGTTAGACTTGACGATGACATGTACCTAGGGTAGGGCAATAGACCTGGTCTAAGCACCCTACCCAAGGACACTGCCCTACAGTCAAAGACATCCAAAGGACAGCAGATTCTACCAACTGGAATCACCACAGGACCCAACTCACTCGACCGAGTGTTCACTCGGATACCCTAGTTCCATTCGACCATACCAGAATCCACTCAGAGAACAGAAGGTCTAAGGTCACTCTAATGACGACGGTCGGGCGTTCACTCCGTAGTCTTAATGGTCATTTATGTAACTTTAATGCTGGCGTTACCAGTAACGTTCCTATCTTTATGTACATTGAACCCTGTGTAATTGAGGGCTGGAGGGGTCTGGCAAACTCTATATAAGCCACCCCCCTCCTCAGGCACAAGGGTTCGCGCCCCCTATAACTTCACACATAATCCAATCGACCGAGCTCCCAAGCACCGAGACGTAGGGCTGTTACTTCCATCGAGAAGGGCCTGAACTCGTAAAATCTTGCGTGCACAACTTCATCACAGCTAGGATCTTGCCTCCTCATACCTACCCCTCATTCTACTGTCAGGCTTAGAACCACGACAGTTGGCGCCCACCTTGGGGCAGGTGTCTTAGCGACTTTCTGGTGAAGTTGCAGTTTTTCCGATTCCCATCATCATGGTTTCGGGCGGTGGATTGGCCGAGGGCCGCGAGATCAATCTCGGCGCGCTCGTATTTGTCGCCGATGACTCCGACTGGCTCCAGGAGGCCCCCCTTGACGTCGATACACTCCCCGTTCGCGGGGCGACACACTTCCGCGCGTGCGTTCGCGACGTCCTTCTGCGACAACCGTCGACTCAGTATCGGTCGGCTCCCGCAGTTTCTTCGCTTCCCGTTGTTCGCCGTCGTAAGCGATCTGGTTGCTCGCGGCTCCAGCGGTGGGTGAAACACGCGGTGGCACGCCAGTCGGCCACCCCCCAAGTCGCGGCAATCGAGCCCGACGAATCACTCTACGGCCTGTTTGATCTGTCGACTGGCTCCGTCGAGACCTTATCTGAGTGTGACAGCAGCAATCCTGCGGCAGAAGTCCTGATGGTCGACACGCCGCGCAGCCCGCCTGGTTTCCGTCGCAACGGTGGCGGCGATGGCGGCCGCGATCCGTTGCACGTTCACGAAGAGTACCACCCCGAAACCCTTTCTTCACAACAGAGGGAGGAGCTTCACCGCCGCAACATGGAGGCGCTCCACACACCCATCGTTGGAGAGACCTCTGAGGCTTGGGCCTTGGAGGAGGCGCGCCTGGCCAATTTGGCTGAGCGCACCGGACTGGAGAACCTTCAGCATGCACTCGACGAGCGTGCTTGGCAGCGGATCCCTGAGTCCAGTCGAGGGCAACGACAACTATTCCCGCCACAACCTCAGGTATACCGCACTCCGATTCAGAATCTTACAGCTACAGCCCGTATAGCAAAGTCCATTCAGCCCTCCCAGTCGGAGGCTGGAAGAGGTTTGATGCAGATCCAGGCTTTGCTCCGGGCAGCAGGAGAGCAGAACACAGTAGTGTCTCAGTCGCGAGACAGAATCCATTGCAGATCCGTGATGGCTGATACAGTCCAGTCAGCTCACAGCCCAAGATCGCCTTAGAGGCGTGAGGGACGTGGGCATCATCAAGGGCAATACTTGGGTCGGAATCATGAGCAGTTTGATAATCATTTCAGACGCGATGACCACCGTCGAGTGCCTACGCCCCCTCCGAGGGGCGGGTCATATGTGCCCCATCATCATGATGACAGGTGCCCATACAGCGATGAGCGTAGATTGCCAGTCGACCCAAGGGAGCCTGGGTTTGATGCCAGGTCAATTTTGGTGCAAGGTCTGGTCGACAGGAACCGGGCACACAGAGAAGGGCAAGACAGAGATCGCCCGAGTGGAAGCAGAGTTCACGTTTCAGGCCCCGAGTGCTTTAGCAAAGCCATCAGAGCCGCTGAGATCCCTCCCAACTTTTGGTTGGCGACTGGAGTCAGTAAGTTTACTGGTGTGTCGAAGCCTGACACTTGGCTCAAAGATTACCGAGTGGCTGTACAGATCGGTGGTGGAAATGTTGAAGTAGCTATGAAACATCTTCCTCTGATGTTAGAGGGTTCGGCCAGAGCATGGCTGAATCAGTTGTCTCCTGGCAGTATATTTAGCTGGGAAGAGCTGGCCCGAGTGTTTGTCAGAACTTTCGAGGGTACTTGCAAATGACCAGCGGGGTTGGCAGAGTTGCAACATTGTGTACAGAAGCTGAATGAGACCTTGAGAGATTACATTCAGAGGTGGACCACTTTGCATCACATAGTGGAAAATGTATCCCAGCATCAAGCGGTTTGCGCCTTCAAGGAGGGCGTTCGGTATCGAGAGCTTAACCTGAAATTCGGTCAGACAGGAGATATGACTCTGACCCGAATGATGGAGATAGCCACTCGGTATGCCAACGGAGAAGAAGAGGATCGACTCCGCAGTGGAAAGGGAAAACCAGTCGCCCAAGACACCGGAGGAGGTCGGAAACAGAAACGCAAAGCCGAGCCAGCAGGGCCTGGTGAAACTACAGCAGTTGTGACCCAAGGGAAGTTTAAGGGGAAGCCCAAAGGGCCTTGGATCCCCAAGAAGGTGAAAGATCAAGCAGGAAATGGTGTGTCGGATCTGCCATGTCACATTCACACCAAGAAAGATGAAGAGGGTAATCTGATTTATCCTAAACACACCACTCGACAGTGTCGGCTCCTGATCCAGCAGTTCTGAGAGAAACAGCCCAGTGAGAAGGAAAAGGAGTCGGACAAAGATGAGGACAAGGAAGAAGACGATGATGGTTTCCCCAATGTCAACTCCACTTTGGTGATTTTTGCTGACGTTGAAAGCAAAAGTCGATTGAAGGTCATCAATAGAGAAGTAAACATGGTTGCTCCGGCAACACCAACATATTTGAAGTGGTCCAAGACTCCCATCACATTCGACCAGTCCGACCATCCTCCGCGTGTTGCCACCCCCAGAAGGCAAGCGATGGTGGTCGACCCGGTCGTTGGGGGCACCCGACTGACTAAAGTCTTGATGGATGGAGGCAGTGGCCTCAATATTCTGTACGCTGAGACCCTCCGAGGGATGGGCATTCCGATGTCCAAACTCAGCGAAAGCAATATGCGATTCCATGGAGTCATTCCTGGGAAGAAAGCCGATTCACTCGGTCAGATAACTCTTGAGATGGTTTTCGGTGATTCGACCAATTACCGTAAAGAAAAGTTGACGTTTGAAGTTGTGGATTTTCATAGTGCCTATCATGCTATCCTGGGCAGGGCCGCATATGCTCGTTTCATGGCTCGGCCATGTTATGTGTACCTCAAGCTGGAGATGCTTGGCCCTAGGGGCATGATCATAGTCACTGGCAATCGGCAGCGAGCAGAAGAGTGCCTCCGGAAGGGCTCAAAAATTGCTGATGAGCAAATGGCAGCAGTTGAAATGGAAGAATACAAGAAGAACGCAGATCCGAGTGATTTGTTGAGAGCTAAGAAGCCTGCTTCAAATTCTGCATTTAGGTTAACTGGTGAAACAAAGGCAGTTCATATTCACCTGACTGACCCCAATGCTGCTCCGACTCACATCTCAACAACGCTCGACAGCAAATAGGAAGAAGCGCTCATCCAATTCCTCCGTGAGAACTGGGACATCTTTGCATGGAAACCTTCTGACATGCCAGGTGTGCCCAGGGAATTGGCTGAGCACCGTTTGCGAGTCGACCCAAAGGTAAAACCAGTCAAAGAGCATCTTCGACGGTCCGCCGTACAGAAGAGAAAAGCAATTGGCGAGGAAGTGGCTCGGCTCCTGACAGTTGAGTTCATCCGAGAGATTTTCCACTCCGAGTGGCTTGCCAATGTTGTCATGGTTCCTAAGAAAGATGATTCACTCTGTATGTGTATCGATTTCAAGCATATCAATTGGGCCAGCCCGAAGGATCACTTCCCTCTTCCTCGCATCGATCAGATAGTCGACTCGACTGCGGGATGTGAGCGGTTGTCTTTCCTGGATGCATATTCCGGGTACCATCAGATCCGACTGTATGGACCCGATGAAATAAAAACAGCTTTCATCACCCCATTCGGGTGCTTTTGTTATGTCACCATGCCCTTTGGACTCAAGAATGCTGTTCCCACATTCATGCGCATGATACAGAAGTGCCTTCTCACTCAAATCAATCAGAATGTGGAGGCGTATATGGATGACATCGTGGTTAAGTCACGCAAAGGTTCCAACTTGCTGACTGATCTCGCTGAAACCTTTGCTAATCTGAGGAGATATGATATCAAGCTCAATCCGTCGAAGTGTACGTTTGGAGTTCCAGGTGGCAAGTTACTCGGTTTCCTCATTTCCGAACGCGGGATCGATGCAAACCTAGAGAAGGTTGGTGCAATTCTCCGAATGAAACGCCCCATGCGTGTACACGACGTTCAGAAGCTTACTGGTTGTTTGGCCGCTTTGAGTCGATTCATCCCTCGTCTCGGTGAAAAGGCACTGCCTCTTTACCGACTGATGAAGAAATCTCACAAGTTCGAGTGGACTCCTGAAGCTGACGCAGTGTTTGCAGAGCTGAAAACCCTGCTTTCCACCCAGCCGGTGCTTGCTGCTCCAATCAGCAAAGAGCCTTTACTGCTTTATATTGCAGCCACTGGACAAGTTGTCAGTACAGTACTCACGGTCGAGCGGGAAGAAGAAGGCAAGGCCTACAAGGTTCAGCGCCCGATATACTATATATCTGAAGTTTTAACCCCATCCAAGCAAAGATACCCGCATTACCAGAAGCTTGTCTATGGGATTTACTTGACCACAAAGAAGGTTGCACATTACTTCTCTGATCATTCAATTATAGTCGTCAGCGATGCTCCATTCTCAAAATTATTGAATAACAAAGATGCAACTGGTCGAGTGGCTAAATGGGCGATTGAACTCCTTCCGCTGGATATCAAGTTTAAGGCAAAGAAAGCAATCAAATCCCAGGCAATAGCAGATTTTCTCGTCGAGTGGATTGAACAACAACTGCCGACTTAGATTCAGTCGGAACATTGGACTATGTTCTTCGACGGGTCCAAGATGTTGAATGGTTCAGTGCTGGGGTAGTCCTAGTATCTCCGCGAGGCGACAAGCTCAGTTATGTTCTTCAGATTCACTTTGACTCCTCCAACAATGAAGCTGAATATGAGGCACTTCTGTACGGGTTGCGTATGGCCGTTTCACTCGGCGTCCGGCGCCTAATGGTTTACGGCGACTCAGATTTGGTAGTCAATCAAGTGATGAAGGAATGGGATGTTAGGATTCCAGCTATGACTGGTTATTGCAATGTAGTGAGAAAACTGGAAAAGAAGTTTGAGGGGTTAGAGCTTCACCATATACCCCGACTGAAAAATCAAGCAGCCGATGACTTGGCAAAGATAGGTTCCAAGAGGGAGCCCATTCCCAGCAATGTGTTTTTGGAGCACATTCACACACCTTCAGTCCAAGAAGATCCTTTCACCGAAGAACCCCCACAGCCTAAGAGCTCCACTAATCTGACTGAAGTTGAAATCCCAGCCGTGGTCGACTTGATCATGGAGGTTTTGGTCATCATTCCTGATTGGACAGTGCATTACATTACATATATACTTAGGAGAGAACTCCCAGAAGATGAAGAAGAGGCTCATTAGGTCGTCCATCGATCCAAAGCCTTTACTGTGATGGGTGGACAGCTTTACAGAGAGAGTGTCACTGGAGTCAGTCAGAAATGCATCACGCCAGAAGAAGGCCGAATGATCCTCAATGATATCCACTCGGGGACCTATGGTCACCATGCGTCCTCTCAGACCATCGTGGCCAAAGCATACCGAGCCAGGTTTTACTGGCCACATGCCAACGAGATGGTGAAAGAAATAGTCGACAAGTGTGAGGGATGCCAGTTCTACTCCAACATTTCCCACAAACCTGCTTCAGCTTTGAAGACCATTCCACTCGTCTGGCCATTTGCAGTTTGGGGATTAGATATGGTCCGACCTTTGAGGACTGGTAGGAGTGGCTTCACCCATGTGCTCGTAGCAGTCAACAAGTTCACTAAATGGATCGAAGCTAAACCTATCAAGAACCTCGAAGCAAGTACTGTTGTCAGCTTCATCAGAGAGTTAACATTCAGATATGGAGTTCTGCATAGCATCATCACGGATAATGGGTCAAACTTTGATTCAGATGAATTCAGAGCTTTCTGCGCTTCCCAAGGCACTCGGGTCGATTATGCTTCAATCGCCCACCCACAGTCGAATGGGCAAGCAGAAAGAGCAAATGGTTTGATCCTCAAAGGTCTAAAGCCCCGATTGATGCATGATCTCAAGCATGCGGCAGGTGCTTGGGTTGATGAGCTACCATCAGTACTTTGGGGATTGAGGACAACTCCAAATCGGTCTACTGGTCGTACTCCATTCTTCCTAGTCTACGGGGCTGAAGCTGTACTTCCGAGTGACTTGCTTCACAATGCACCCCGAGTGGAACTTTTCTCAGAAGCCGAAGCAAAACAAGCTCGACAAGATGTTGTTGACCTTCTGGAAGAGGAAAGAGGGATGGCCCTAATCCGGTCGACCATTTATCAGCAAGACCTTCGTCGATTCCATGCCAGAAACATGAGAGGTCGAGCATTTCAGGAGGGAGACCTGGTTCTCCGAGTGGATCAGCAACGGCAACACAAGCTTGCTCCTGCATGGGAAGATCGCTTCATCATCACCAAGGTGCTCCACAATGGAGTGTATCACCTCTATAATGTGGAGCACAATAAAGACGAGCCACGCGCTTGGAATGCAGAGTTGCTCCGTCGTTTTTATACTTAAGCATTCAGACTATTGAGATGTAATAAGGAATACCTTTTTAGTTTGTTTATCAAAGACACAGTTTTACAGTCTTCTAAATGATTGCTGTCGATTATACATGTGTTTGAAATCCCCCAGTGGGTGGCTTAGCTGCGAATCCGTTTCGCCTAAGTTTGAAAAAATCATACCGAGTGAAGAGCAAGCCTCTCACTCGGGGGCTTAGCTGCAGTTCAGTTCTCGCCTAAGTTTGAAAAAATCCTACCGAGTGAAGAGCAAGCCTCTCACTCGGGGGCTTAGCTGTGAATCCGTTTCGCCTAAGTTTGAAAAATCCCACCGAGCGAAGAGCAACCCTCTCACTCGGGGGCTTAGCTGTCGTCCAGTACTCGCCTAAGTTTGAAAAAATCCTACCGAGTGAAGAGCAAGCCTCTCACTCGGGGGCTTTATTAGCTGCAGTCCAGTACTTGCCTAAGTTTGAAAAAATCCTACCGAGTGAAGAGCAAGCCTCTCACTCGGGGGCTTAGCTGCAGTCGAGTACTCGCCTAAGTTCTACAAATCCCACCAAGTGAAGAGCAATCCTCTCACTCGGGGGCTTAGCTGCAGTCCAATACTCACCTAAGTTTGAAACACATTCCGAGTAAAGAACGATCTTCTCGCTCGGGGACTTGGCCACACGCTCCATCCTGATCGGCAAGGACGACGAGGTGCGGGTCGACTACGACCTTCTCCTCAGAGCTGCGCCATAAATACAATGTGCTCTCCATCCTGATCCGCAAGGACGACGAGGTGCAGGTCGACTGCGACCTTCTCCTCAGAGCTGCGCCATAAATACAATGTGCGCTCCATCCTAGTCCGCAAGGGTGACGAGGTGCAGGTCGACTATGACCTTCTCCTCGGAGCTGCATCACAAATACAAAGACTGTTTCGAGTGAAGAAACAAGTTCCACTCGAAGGCAAACACGAGAGTATTCAGAGAAAGGCTAAGTTTAAGATAAATCCCACGAGGTTCCAGACCACGGATTAAAGTACTCGGGCATCAGACCCGAAGGAGTTTTAACGGTTACAAAAACCACTCGGCATACCGAGGCAAATTTAATCGGATCATAAGAGTTTGTTCACTCCGCGGGAGGAGGACTGGCAGGCTCGACGAATTCATCCAAGTCGATTCCATCTACAATTCGAGTGGCGGCTGCAATGAAAGTCTCCATGAAGGACTGGAAGTCAAGCCTCTTGGTGTTAGCAACCTTGATCGCTGCCAGCTTCTCTTCTTTGGCTTCCTTGCAGTGGACTCGAACCAGAGACAGAGCCACATCAGCACCACACCGGGCAGAAGACTTCTTCCATTCCTGCACTCGGCCGGGGATTTCATTGAGTCAAGTCATCAGAGACTCGAGATCATTCTGCAGCGTCTCCCTTGGCCAGAGTGCTGTGTTGATTCGCGACACCGCGACCTTCAGCCGTGCAAGGTAGTTGACAACACCAGCAACACAAGATTTCAGTCGGAGCACGTTCATCGCAGCTTCGACCTTAACGGGAGAGAGGATGGGGTCCAAGCTTGTCTCAATTCGCCCCGTCTCTTCCTTGAAGTTCTGGCAGAATTCTGCACACGCAATACAACGATGAGTCAACAGCTATATATCGAGTCGATAGCAACAAGTCAGTCGGACAAAGAAAAGCACCTTCAAGCATAACGAATAGCTTCTTGGCAAGTCCTCCCAGATAATTCTGCAGCTCATCTCTCTTGCGGGCGATGTCTTGTACTTTGTCGGTCAGGGTCCTCTTGTCCTTCTTCAGACGAGTTGCCTCCTTGTTGGCTTCATCAAGGGCAGCCTTTAGCTTGGTGTTCTCTTCCTCCAGTTTACCGACTGAGGCCAGCTTCTGGTCGGCGAGTGCAGTTTTCTCTTCTGCTGCTTTCTGCGCGGCTGCAAGGTCCAGATCCTTCTTCGCTAGAGCCTGGTTCATTGTTTCTGAAGGAAATAACGCTCGATTCAGAGGAAGGAGATAACACTCGGGTCAGGAACGAATCAGTCGACAAATTTTTCATACCAGCGGCTTCATCCTTGGCTTTCTGCAAGTTTGTCTTGGCCAGCTCCAAATCAAGATTGAGCTGGATCTGCTTCTGTTCCAGGTCAGCAAACCAAGCTCCAAGTCCACATGATTTCTATGGTCAGGAGATAGTCAGTCAACAGACACAGAAATTGGTTGCTTCTGAGCAATAAGATAACAAGTTCAAAGAGTTCTAAGACTACTGTTGAATCAAACATTCAACAGCAGTCTCGGGGACTACACCCGGTGGGTGCACTCAGCGTGCCCCCACTGGTTTGACTTTTTCATTGACTTGGTCCGTCCAGTCGAAAAAAAAGAAGAAAGAAAGTTGTTCTCATACCACAGTCGACTACCCGCAGTCGACTACGGTCTCGGGGACTACACCCAGTGGGTGCACTCAGCGTGCCCCCACTGGTTCAAGTTCCACTCGACGTGTTCCGTTCAGACCAAGTGAGAAAGTTCTGATTCTCAAACCATAGCCGACTACACGCAGTCAACTATGGTCTCAGGGACTACACCCAGTGGGTGCACTCAGCGTGCCCCCACTAGTTCAAAGACTCAATCGACACAACCTAGTCGACTCAAGAAGCATAACTATTTAGCAGAAATTTAAACACCCAGTGGGTGTACAGATGCAAAATGTAGACTGACAGACAGATGCACAAGAAAAGTTTTTAGGTAGCATATCCTAACAGAACAAGCGACAAGCTAAAAGATCGGTCGGAAATCAACCAACCTGGACGTTGGTATGGGGAGCTGAGCTGGCGTCATAAGCAGCTTGACTGGCCTCCCGAACCACTTTCATCTGCTCCATAATGATGCCTGCCTGGCGTATAGCTTCCCTGGCAGCACCCACTTGGTCCTCTGGGACGTGATGCACAGTGAAGAGTGAAGACGGTGGATCAGCTAGGATCTGTGCAGTCGACGTTGAGGGCTGGGCACTTGACAATGGTACGGCAAAAGTCACAGAAGCCCGGTTGGCATCGCCGGTCTCCTGGACCACTGATTCCGTCAATGGTGTCGACTGGGGCGTCTTGCTAGTTGATGTCTTCTTGCCTGAAGTCCTGCCCTTCCTTCCCGTGGGCCTCAGTGGCACATCCTCATCATCGTCTGGAAGTTCAATAACATTGGGCGGAACTGCAAAAGATGCAATCACAAGAGTTTCAGTCGACCGTCAAAATGGCTAATAAAGTAAAAGACAATATGACAAGAGTTGTACCCGCACTGGAAGTGACCGCGTCCTCCATTTCTTCATCTTCATCATCCTCATAAACAAAAGTCCCAGAGGGAGCAGCATTGCAAATTTCAAATTTCAATCGGTCAGATCTTCCGAAGTGAGTCGACCAAAGATCAATTCATGCCAAAACTAAGAAATCGAGTTCAAATATTACCCGGAAGCAATGGGAACAGCCACTTTGATCTTGGGCAAGGCCTTCCGAGGTTTGGATGGCGCAGCTTTGGGTTTCTTCGGAGCCTTCTCAGTCGGCACAGGAGAAGACGTCCGAGGGCTCTTCGAAGTCTGCCCAGTCCGCGCAGTCGCTTTGCCACGGATGCTTGCTGGATCATGGGTGTGCTTGGATCGCCTTTCGGTGCAAGGCGGTGAGTCGACTTCTTCGCCATCGCTTGAGTCATCGCTCTCATCGTCTACTCCTCTGTCAGAGTGCCACTTGCCACTTTCACCTCCGCTCGCCTCCCCTTCCAGCTCCTGCTCCTGCTCTCTGTTGGTCATCGAGTATGTCTCAGTATAAATCTGCAAGACACAGAGTCGACTGGACGTCAGTCGGTTTCAAAAGAAATCACATGTCAAAACAAAAGACACTCGGAAGAAAAGAATCAGACCTTGTCTGGTTTGTTGGTGCTGTCGAATGGAAGAACTCTCCTAGACCCCCTGGGGTTGTCTTTGTTGCCGGTGATGCCCTGCAACCACTGCGCCACCGTCTCCTCATCAACTTCTTCCGGGTGGATCCGAGTGCTGTCTTCAAACGCCCGAGTACAACCACATTGGATGATCACGGGCTTGGAGTGGCTGGATGCGTCACATGAGAAACACTTCTAGCAAATCCATGCCGATCACACCGTCGCGGACAAGCTAGACCACTCGCTCAACCAACATTGTCACCTCCACTTTCTCAGCCGAGGTCACTCTCAAGGGAGAAGGCTTCTCGACTCTCTCCATGGAAAACGGAGGAAGGTCGGTCGACTAACCTAGGGTCGGTTCATCCTTACAATAGAACCAAGTCGACTGCCAACCTCTAACCGACTCGGGAAGGGTCATGGCTGGGAAGGTGCTTTTTCCCCTCATCTGGATCCCTAATCCTCTGCACATCTGGATCACGTGCGTCCTCTCATCACTCGGATTGGCCTTTTTTACGGTCTGAGAACGACAAGTGAAAATGTGCTTGAAGAGACCCCAGTGCGGTCGACTCCCCAGGAAGTTTTCGCACATGGACACGAACGCAGCAAGGTATGTGATGGTGTTGGGAGAGAAATGATGAAGTTGAGCCCCGAAGAAATTCAGAAAACCCCAGAAAAAAGATGTGGTGGCAAAGAGAAACCGCGGTCGACGTGGGTGGCGAGGAGCACACACTCACCCTCTTGCGACCGCGGCTCGGTCTCGTCCTCCAGGAGCCGCCAGGAGCCATGGGGAATCAGACCCCCCTCCACCAGATCCTCCTGCTGGATCGTGGAGTGAATCCAGTCGCCCTGGATCCAGCCGGGCAGCAGACCAGATCTCGACGACGATCCCCCCGGTTGGACTTCTTGCCCTTCGCCTTCGCCGTCGCCTTCTTCGCGCGCTCCAGGGCTGCCGTCTTGTCTTTCGCCATCTCTGCGAGGTGCGCTCGGACTAAGGAGGAGGAGAAGAAATGAGGCGCACAGTACAAAAGCACCGGCCCAAACCCCTTATATGGGTTGTTTTCCCGAGTGACTGACCTGTGGGACCAGGCAATCTTGTCAAATCCCGCAGCAGTCGCGCGCGCGACGCGTGGCGAAAAGGTGGCACGGAGATCGAGGCACCCCTGCCTAATCCATTCCGATTACCACGGCCCTCTCCGCCCCGCGCGCTTCCCCAAATTTCGAATCCCACGAGATCCGGGAACGGCAGGACAGTCAGTCGTGCCGGAGATTCTATACCATGTCAAACACTCGAAGCTTATCAGCAAAATCCACTCGACAACCTTTGAATGGCTCAAGGTGATTGGGAATGAAGTCGAAGTTTTTTGCATCGTTCCTCAATCCAAATAAAATGCTTCCGCGGCATGAAAATTGAGTCAGAACTATCTTCTACTTCATCTCCACTCGAACCCCGAACCATTCGGGGGCTAATGACGATGACATGTACCTAGGGTAGGGCAATAGACCTGGTCTAAGCACCCTACCCAAGGACACTGCCCTACAGTCAAAGACATCCAAAGGACAGCAGATTCTACCGACTGGAATCACCACAGGACCCAACTCATTCGACTGAGTGTTCACTCGGATACCCCAATTCCATTCGACCATACCAGAATCCACTCGGAGAACAGAAGGTCTAAGGTCACTCTCAATGACGACAGTCGGGCGTTCACTCTATAGTCTTAATGGTCATTTATGTAACTTTAATGCTGGTGTTACCAGTAACGTTCCTATCTTTATGTACATTGAACCCTGTGTAACTGAGGGCCGGAGGGGTCTGGCAAACTCTATATAAGCCACCCCCCTCCTCAGGCACAAGGGTTCGCACCCCCTGTAACTTCACGCATAATCCAATCGACCGAGCTCCCGAGCACCGAGACGTAGGGCTGTTACTTCCATCGAGAAGGGCCTGAACTCGTAAAATCTTGCGTGCACAACTTCATCACAGCTAGGATCTTGCCTCCACATACCTACCCCTCATTCTACTGTCAGGCTTAGAACCACGACAAGAATCAAACTTGTTTTTCACATGCTACATGATGCTCTCTTTGTGTTTAAATTCTTGTCTTTCATGCGAGCATCATTAAAATTATCAATGCCTAGCTAAAAGGCTTTAAATAAAAGCGCTTGTCGGGAGACAACCCAATATTTTCTTTTCTGTTTTTATGACAACACAAATTATTACTTCTGTAGTAATTGCGTTTTAGTGTTTGAGCCAAGTAAGACCTTTGGGATGATCTATTGTGATAGTTGATTTGATTTTGCTGAAAAATAGAAACTTTTAAGTCTAGTAACAGAATTGTTTAAATTCATAGGAGCGTGTTCTAGTTCTAATTTTTTTACACAAGATTGATACACAAATTTCCTATGTTGTACTAATTTTTCAGAATGTTTAGAGTTACATAAGTATGAGAACAATTCAGATCTTCGCAGACTGTTCTGTTTTTGATAGATACTGTTCTTTATGTGTTGTTTACTTATTTTGATGAATCTATGGGTAGTATCGGGGGGTACGAACCATGGAGAAGTTGGATACAGTAGATATAACACCATTATAAATTTAGAATGAGTTCACAATAGTACCTAAGTGGTGATTTGCTTTTCTTACACTAACGGAGCTTATGAGTTTTCTGTTGAGTTTTATGTTGTGAAATTTTCAAGTTTTGGGTAAAGATTTTATGGACAATGGAATAATTGAAGGAAATATGCCCTAGAGGCAATAATAAAGTTATTATTTATTTCCTTGCATCATGATAAATGTTTATTATTCATGCTAGAATTGTATTAACCGGAAATTTAGTACATGTGTGAATACATAGACAAAACAGAGTGTCCCTAGTATGCCTCTACTTGACTAGCTTGTTTATCAAAGATGGTTATGTTTCCTGACCATAGACATGTGTTGTCATTTGATGAACGGGATCACATCATTAGGAGAATGATGTGATGGACAAGACCCATTCGTTAGCTTAGCATTATGATCGTTACAGTTTCATTGCTACTGATTTCTTCATGACTTATACATGTTCCTCTGACTATGAGATTATGCAACTCCCGAATACTGGAGGAACACTTAGTGTGCTATCAAACGTCACAACGTAACTGGGTGATTATAAAGATGCTCTACAGGTGTCTCCGATGGTGTTTATTGGGTTGGCATAGATCGAGACTAGGATTTGTCACTCCGTGTTTCAGAGAGGTATCTTTGGGCCCTCTCGGTAATGCACATCACTATAAGCCTTGCAAGCAATGTGACTAATGAGTTAATCACGGGATGATGCATTACGGAACGAGTAAAGAGACTTGCCGGTAACGACATTGAACTAGGTATTGAGATACCAATGATCGAATCTCGGGCAAGTAAGATACCGATGACAAAGGGAACAACGTATGTTGTTATGCGGTTTAACCGATAAAGATCTTCGTAGAATCTATAGGAGCCAATATGAGCATCTAGGTTCCGCTATTGGTTATTGACCGGAGATGTGTCTCGGTCATGTCTACATAGTTCTCAAACCCGTAGGGTCCACACGCTTAATGTTCGATGATGATCGATATTATGAGTTTACGTGTTTTGATGTACCGAAGGTTGTTCGGAGTCCCAGATAAGATCACGGACATAACGAGGAGTCTCGAAATGGTTGAGAAATAAAGATTGATATATTGGAAGGTTATATTTGGACATCGGAAAGGTTCCGGGGGTCAACGGGCCTTAGTGGAAATAGAGGGCAGCAAGGGAGCTGTGGGGCGTGCCCCCCTAGGCCCAAACCGAATTGGTTTAGGGCTTGGGGGGCGGCCCTCTCTTTCCTTCTCCTCTCCTCCTCTTTCCTTCCCCTCCTAGTTGGACTATGAAAGGGAGAACCTACTCCTAGTAGGAGTAGGATTCCCCCCCTTGGGGCGCACCCTATGAGGACGTCGACCCCCTCCCCTTGCTCCTTTATATATGGGGGAGGGGGGCACCCCTAGAACACACAAGCTGACAATTGTTTTAGCCGTGTGCGTTGCCCCCCTCCACAGATTTCCACCTCGGTCATATCGTCGTAGTGCTTAGGTGAAGCCCTGCGCCGGTAACTTCATCATCACCGTCGCCACGCCGTCGTGCTGACGAAACTCTCCCTCGGCCTCAACTGGATCAAGAGTACGAGGGACATCATCGAGCTGAACGTGTTCTGAACACGGAGATGCCGTACGTTTGTTGCTAGGATCAGTCGGATCATGAAGACGTACGACTACATCAACCGTGTTGTCATAACGCTTCCGCTTTCGGTCTACGAGGGTACGTAGACAACACTCTCCCCTCTCGTTGCTATGCATCACCTAGATAGTCTTGCGTGATCGTAGGAAATTTTTTGTAATTACCGTGTTCCCCAACAGTGGCATCTGAGCCAGGTCTATGCGTAGATGTTATATGCACGAGTAGAACACAAAGAGTTGTGGGCAATAATAGTCATACTGCTTACCAGCATGTCATACATTGATTCGGCGGTATTGTTGGATGAAGCGGCCCAGACCGACATTACGCGTACGCTTATGCGGGACTGGTTCTACCGACGTGCTTCGCACACAGGTGGCTAGTGGGTGTCTGTTTCTCCAACTTTAGTTGAATCGAGTGTGGCTACGCCCGGTCCTTGTTGAAGGTTAAAACAGCACACTTGACAAAAAATCATTGTGGTTTTCGATGCGTAGGTAAGAACAGTTCTCGCTAAGCCCGTAGCAGCCACGTAAAACTTGCAACAAAAAAGTAAAGGACGTCAAACTTGTTTTTGTAGGGCATGTTGTGATGTGATATGGTCAACACATGATGCTATATTTTATTGTATGAGATGATCATGTTTTGTAACAGAGTTATCGGCAACTGGCAGGAGCCATATGGTTGTCGCTTTATTGTATGCAATCCAATCGCTGTGTAATTGTTTTTACTTTATCACTAAGCGGTAGCGATAGTCGTAGAAGCAATAGTTGGCGAGACGACAACGATGCTACGATGGAGATCAAGGTGTCAAGCCGGTGACGGTGGTGATCATGATGGTGCTTTGGAGATGGAGATCAAAGGCACAAGATGATGAGGGCCATATCATATCACTTATATTGATTGCATGTGATGTTTATCTTTTATGCATCTTATTTTGCTTAGTACGGCGGTAGCATTATAAGATGATCCCTTCAATAAATTTCAAGGTATAAGTGTTCTCCCTGAGTATGCACCGTTGCGAAAGTTCTTCGTGCTGAGACACCATGTGATGATCGGGTGTTATAGGCTCTACGTTCACATACAATGGGTGCAAGCCAATTTTTCCCATGCAGAATAGTCGGGTTAAACTTGACGAGCCTAGCATATGCAGATATGGCCTCTGAACACTAAGATCGAAAGATCGAGCGTGAATCATATAGTAGATAT
Organism: Aegilops tauschii subsp. strangulata; assembly: GCF_002575655.3. Classification (NCBI taxonomy): domain Eukaryota; kingdom Viridiplantae; phylum Streptophyta; class Magnoliopsida; order Poales; family Poaceae; genus Aegilops; species Aegilops tauschii. The sequence continues at coordinate 390,349,925 of NC_053039.3, read as the reverse complement.
GATCAACATAGTGATGTTCACCATTGAAAACTACTCCATCTCACATGATGGTCGGACATGGTTTAGTTGATTTGGATCACGTGATCACTTAGATGATTAGAGGGATCTCTATCTAAGTGGGAGTTCTTAAGTAATATGATTAATTGAACCTTAATTTATCATGAACTTAGTCCTAATAGTATTTGCATATCTATGTTGTAGATCAATAGCTTGCGAAGTAGCTCCCCGTTTATTTTTTTGATATGTTCCTAGAGAAAAGTAAGTTGAAAATGATAGTAGCAATGATGCGGACTAGGTCCGTGATCTGAGGATTATCCTCATTGCTGCACAGAAGTATTATGTCCTTGATGCACCGCTAGGTGACAGATCTATTGCAGGAGCAGATACAGACGTTATGAACGTTTGGAAAAGCTCGGTATGATGACTACTTGATAGTTTAGTGCACCATGCTTTACGGCTTAGAACCAGAACTTCAAAAATGTTTTGAACGCCACGGAGCATATAAGATGTTCCAAGAGTTGAAATTGGTATTTCATACTCATGCCCTTATCAAGACGTATGAGACCTCTGACAGTACTTTGCCTACAACATGGAGGAGAATAGCTCAACCAGTGAGCTTGTACTCAGATTGTCTCGGTACTACAATTGCTTGAATCAAGTGGGAGTTAATCTTCCAGATAAGATAGTAATTAACAAAGTTCTCTAGTCACTATCTCCAAGTTACTAGAACTTCGTGATGAACTATAATATGCAAGGGATGACGAAAGTAATTTCCGAGCTCTTCGCAATGCTGAAATCGACGAAGGTAGAAATCAAGAAAGAGCATCAAGTGTTGATGGTTAACAAGACCACTAGTTTCACGAAAAGGGCAAAGGGATAGAAGGGGAACTTCAAGAAGAATGGCAAGCAAGTTGCTGCTCAAGTGAAGAAGCCCAAGTCTGGACCTAAGCCTGAGACTGAGTGCTTCTACTGCAATGGAAATGGTCACTGGAAGTGGAACTACCCTAGATACTTGGCGGATAAGAAGGATGGCAAAGTGCACAACGGTATATTTGATATACATGTTATTTATGTGTACTCTACTAGTGTTTATAGCAACCCCTCGGCATTTGAAACTGGTTCAGTTGCTAAGAGTAGTAACTCGAAATGGGAGTTGCAGAATGAACAGAAACTAGTTAAGGGTGAAGTGACGATCTGTGTTGGAAGTAGTTCCAAGATTGATATGATCATCATCGCACACTCCCTGTACTTTCAGGATTAGTGTTGAACCTAAATAAATGTTATTTGGTGTTTGCGTTGAGCATGAATATGATTTGATCAAGTTTATTGCAATACGGTTATTCATTTAAGTTAGAGAATAATTGTTGTTCTGTTTACATGAATAAAACCTTCTATGGTCATACACCCAATGAAAATGGTTTGTTGGATCTCGATCGTAATGATACACATATTTATAATATTGAAGCTAAAAATGCAAAGTTAATAATGATAGTGCAACTTATTTGTGGCACTGCCGTTTAGGTCATATTGGTGTAAAGCGCATGAAGAAACTCCATGCTGATGGGCTTTTGGAATCACTTGATTATGAATCACTTGATGCTTGCGAACCATGCCTCATGGGCAAGATGATTAAGACTCCATTCTCCAGAACAATCGAGCGAGCAACTGATTTCCTGGAAATAATACATACTGATGTATGCAGTCCGATGAGTGTTGAGGCTCGCGGCGGGTATCATTATTTTCTGACCTTCACAGATGATTTGAGCAGATATGGGTATGACTACTCGATGAAACATTGTTAGGGAACGTAGTAATTTCAAAAATTTCCTACGCACATGCAAGATCATGGTGATGCATAGCAATGAGAGGGGAGAGTGTTGTCCACGTACCCTCATAGACCATAAGCGGAAGCGTTATGACAACGCGGTTGATGTAGTCGTACGTCTTCACGATCGACCGATCCTAGCACCGAAAGTACGGCACCTCCGTGATCTGCACACGTTCAGCTCGGTGACGTCCCACGAACTCACGATCCAGCAGAGTGTCAAGGGAGAGCTTCGTCAGCACGACGGCGTGATGACGGTGATGATGAAGCTACCGGCGCAGGGCTTCGCCTAAGCACTACGACGATATGACCGAGGTGGATTATGGTGGAGGGGGGCACCGCACACGGCTGGAAACAATCAACTTGTGTGTTCTAGGGTGCCCCTGCCCCCGTATATAAAGGATCAATGGGGGAGGCCGGCCGGCCTTGGGGCGCGCCAAGGAGAGGGGGGAGTCCTCCTCCTAGTAGGAGTAGGAGGAGGACTCCCCTTTCCTAGTCCAACTAGGAAGGAGGAAGGGGGGATGAAGGAGAGGTAGAGAGGGAGGAAAGAGGGGGCGCCGCCCCCCCTCCTTGTCCAATTCGGACTCCCAAGGGGGGCGCGGCCAGCCCATGGCTCCCTCCTCTCTCTCACACAAGGCCCATGTTGGCCCATTAGTTCCCCTGGGGGTTCCGATAACCTCCCGGCACACCGATAATTATCCGGTGACCCCGGAACACTTTCGGTGTCCGAATATAGTCGTCCAATATATCAATCTTTATGTCTCGACCATTTCAAGACTCCTCGTCATGTCCGTGATCACATCCGGGACTCCGAACTATCTTCGGTACATCAAAACACATAAACTCATAATACCGATCGTCACCAAACGTTAAGTGTGCGGACCCTACGGGTTTGAGAACTATGTAGACATGACCGAGACACGTCTCCGGTCAATAACCAATAGTGGAACCTGGATGCTCATATTGGTTCCTACATATTCGATGAAGATCTTTATCGGTCAAACCGCATAACAACATACGTTGTTCCCTTTGTCATTGGTATGTTACTTGACCGAGATTCGATCATCGGTATCTCAATACCTAGTTCAATCTCGTTACCGGCAAGTCTCTTTACTCGTTCCGTAATGCATCATCCCGCAACTAACTCATTAGTTACATTGCTTGCAAGGCTTATAGTGATGTGCATTACCGAGAGGGCCCAGAGATACCTCTCCAGCAATCGGAGTGACAAATCCTAATCTTGATCTATGCCAACTCAACAAGTATCATCGGAGACACCTGTAGAGCACCTTTATAATCACCCAGTTACGTTGTGACGTTTGGTAGCACACAAAGTGTTCCTCCGGTATTCGGGAGTTGCATAATCTCCTAGTCATAGGAACATGTATAAGTCATGAAGAAAGCAATAGCAATAAACTAAACGATCAAGTGCTATGCTAACAGAATGGGTCAAGTCAATCACATCATTCTCTAATGATGTGATCCCGTTAATCAAATGACTACTCATGTCTATGGCTAGGAAACTTAACCATCTTTGATTCAACGAGCTAGTCAAGTAGAGGCATACTAGTGACACTTTGACACTTTGTTTGTCTATGTATTCACACATGTACTAAGTTTCTGGTTAATACAATTCTAGCATGAATAATAAACATTTATCATGATATAAGGAAATATAAATAACAACTTTATTATTGCCTCTAGGGCATATTTCCTGCAGTCTCCCACTTGCACTAGAGTCAATAATCTAGATTACACAGTAATGATTCTAACACCCATGGAGTCTTGGTGTTGATCATGTTTTGCTCGTGAGAGAGGCTTAGTCAACGGGTCTCCAACATTCAGATCCGTATGTATCTTGCAAATCTCTATGTCTCCCTCCTTGACTTGATCGCGGATGGAATTGAAGAGACTCTTGATGTGCTTGGTTCCCTTGTGAAATCTGGATTCCTTTGCCAAGGCAATTGCACCAGTATTGTCACAAAAGATTTTCATTGGACCCGATGCACTAGGTATGACACCTAGATTGGATATGAACTCCTTCATCCAGACTCCTTCATTTGCTGCTTCCGAAGCAGCTATGTACTCCGCTCCACATGTAGATCCCGCCACGACGCTTTGCTTAGAACTGCACCAACTGACAGCTCCACCGTTCAATATAAACACGTATCCGGTTTGTGACTTGGAATCATCCGGATCAGTGTCAAAGCTTGCATCGACGTAACCATTTACGATGAGCTCTTTGTCACCTCCATTAACGAGAAACATATCCTTAGTCCTTTTCAGGTATTTCAGGATGTTTTTGACCGCTGTCCAGTGATCCACTCCTGGATTACTTTGGTACCTCTCTGCTAAACTAATAGCAAGGCACACATCAGGTCTGGTACACAGCATTGCATACATGATAGAGCCTATGGCTGAAGCATAGGGAACACCTTTCATTTTCTCTCTATCTTCTGCAGTGGTCGGGCATTGACTCTGACTCAACTACACACCTTGTAACACAGGCAAGAACCCTTTCTTTGCTTGATCCATTTTGAACTTCTTCAAAACTTTGTCAAGGTATGTGCTCTGTGAAAGTCCAATTAAGCGTCTTGATCTATCTCTATAGATCTTAATGCCCAATATATAAGCAGCTTCACCGAGGTCTTCCATTGAAAAACTCTTGTTCAAGTATCCTTTTATGCTATCCAGAAATTCTATATCATTTCCAATCAACAATATGTCATCCACATATAGTATTAGAAATGCTACAGAGCTCCCACTCACTTTCTTGTAAATACAGGCTTCTCCAAAAGTCTGTATAAAACCATATGCTTTGATCACACTATCAAAACGTTTATTCCAACTCCGACATGCTTGCACCAGTCCATAAATGGATCGCTGGAGCTTGCACACTTTGTTAGCATCCTTTGGATCGATAAAACCTTCAGGTTGCATCATATACAACTCTTCTTCCAGAAATCCATTCAGGAATGCAGTCTTTATATCCATTTGCCAAATTTCATAATCATAAAATGTAGCAATTGCTAACATGATTCGGACGGACTTAAGCATCACTACGGGTGAGAAGGTCTCATCGTAGTCAACTCCTTGAACTTGTCGAAAACCTTTTGCGACAAGTTGAGCTTTCTAGACAGTAACATTACCGTCAGCATCAGTCTTCTTCTTGAAGATCCATTTATTCTCGATGCACTATCAAAACGTTTATTCCAACTCCGACATGCTTGCACCAGTCCATAAATGGATCGCTGGAGCTTGCACACTTTGTTAGCATCCTTTGGATCGATAAAACCTTCAGGTTGCATCATATACAACTCTTCTTCCAGAAATCCATTCAGGAATGCAGTCTTTACATCCATTTGCCAAATTTCATAATCATAAAATGTAGCAATTGCTAACATGATTCGGACGGACTTAAGCATCGCTACGGGTGAGAAGGTCTCATCGTAGTCAACTCCTTGAACTTGTCGAAAACCTTTTGCGACAAGTTGAGCTTTGTAGACAGTAACATTACCGTCAGCATCAGTCTTCTTCTTGAAGATCCATTTATTCTCGATGGCTTGCCGATCATCGGGCAAGTCAACCAAAGTCCACACTTTGTTCTCATACATGGATCCCATCTCGGATTTCATGGCCTCAAGCCATTTTGCGGAATCTGGGCTCATCATCGCTTCCTCATAGTTCGTAGGCTTGTCATGGTCAAGTAACATGACCTCCAGAACAGGATTACCGTACCACTCTGGTGCGGATCTTACTCTGGTTGACCTACGAGGTTTGGTAGTAACTTGATCTGAAGTTACATGATCATCATCATTAGCTTCCTCACTAATTGGTGTAGGAGTCATAGGAACAGATTTCTGTGATGAACTACTTTCCAATAAGGGAGCAGGTACAGTTACCTCATCAAGTTCTACTTTCCTCCCACTCACTTCTTTCGAGAGAAACTCCTTCTCTAGAAAGGATCCATTCTTAGCAACGAATGTCTTGCCTTCGGATCTGTGATAGAAGGTGTACCCAACAGTCTCCTTTGGGTATCCTATGAAGACACATTTCTCCGATTTGGGTTCGACCTTATTAGGTTGAAGCTTTTTCACATAAGCATCGTAGCCCCAAACTTTAAGAAATGACAACTTGGGTTTCTTGCCAAACCATAGTTCATAAGGTGTCGTCTCAACGGATTTAGATGGTGCCCCATTTAACGTGAATGCAGCCGTCTCTAAAGCATAACCCCAAAACTATACGGTAAATCAGTAAGAGACATCATAGATCGCACCATATCTAGTAAAGTACGACTACGACATTTGGACACACCATTACGCTGTGGTGTTCCGGGTGGCGTGAGTTGCGAAACTATTCCACATTGTTTCAAATGAAGACCAAACGCGTAACTCAAATATTCTCCTCCACGATCAGATCGTAGAAACTTTATTTTCTTGTTACGATGATTTTCCACTTCACTCTGAAATTTTTGGAACTTTTCAAATGTTTCAGACTTATGTTTCATCAAGTAGATATACCCATATCTGCTTAAATCATCTGTGAAGGTGAGAAAATAACGATACCCGCCGCGAGCCTCAACATTCATCGGACCACATACATCAGTATGTATCATTTCCAACAAATTTGTTGCTCGCTCCATTGTTCCGGAGAACGAAGTTTTAGTCATCTTGCCCATTAGGCATGGTTCGCAAGTACCAAGTGATTCATAATCAAGTGATTCCAAAAGTCCATCAGAATGGAGCTTCTTCATGCGCTTTACACAAATATGACCCAAACGGCAGTGCCACAAATAATTTGCACTATCATTATCAACTCTGCATCTTTTGGCTTCAATATTATGAATATGTGTATCACTACTATCGAGATTCAATAAAAACAGACCACTCTTCAAGGGTGCATGACCATAAAAGATATTACTCATATAAATAGAACAACAATTATTCTCTGATTTAAATGAATAACCATCTCGCATCAAACAAGATCCAGATATAATGTTCATGCTTAACGCTAGCACCAAATAACAATTTCAGGTCTAAAACTAATCCCGAAGGTAGATGTAGAGGTAGCGTGCCGACCGCGATCACATCGACTTTGGAACCATTTCCCACGCGCATCGTCACCTCGTCCTTAGCCAATCTTCGCTTAATCCGTAATCCCTGTTTCGAGTTGCAAATATTAGCAACAGAACCAGTATCAAATACCCAGGTGCTACTACGAGCATTAGTAAGGTACACATCAATAACATGTATATCACATATACCTTTGTTCACCTTGCCATCCTTCTTATCCGCCAAATACTTGGGGCAGTTCCGCTTCCAGTAACCAGTCCCTTTGCAGTAGAAGCACTCAGTCTCAGGCTTAGGTCCAGACTTGGGTTTCTTCACTTGAGCAGCAACTTGTTTGCCGTTCTTCTTGAAGTTCCCCTTCTTCCCTTTACCCTTTTTCTTGTAACTGGTGGTCTTGTTGACCATCAACACTTGATGCTCCTTCTTGATTTCTACCTCGGTAGCCTTTCGCATTGCGAAGAGCTCGGGAATTGTCTTATCCATCCCTTGCATATTATAGTTCATCACGAAGCTCTTGTAGCTTGGTGGCAGTGATTGAAGAATTCTGTCAATGACACTATCATCAGGAAGATTAACTCCCAGTTGAATCAAGTGATTGTTATACCCAGACATTTTGAGTATATGCTCACTGACAGAACTATTCTCCTCCATCTTGCAGCTGTAGAACTTATTGGAGACTTCATATCTCTCAATTCGGGCATTTGCTTGAAATATTAACTTCAACTCCTGGAACATCTCATATGCTCCATGACGTACAAAACGTCGTTGAAGTACCGGTTCTAAGCCGTAAAGCATGGCACACTGAACTATCGAGTAGTCATCAGCTTTGCTCTGCCAGACGTTCATAACATCTGGCGTTGCTCCTGCAGCGGGTTTGGCACCTAGCGGTGCTTCCAGGACGTAATTCTTTTGTGCAGCAATGAGGATAATCCTGGAGTTACGGACCCAGTCTGTGTAGTTGCTACCATCATCTTTCAACTTAGCTTTCTCTAGGAACGCATTAAGATTCAACGGAACAATAGCACGGGCCATCTATCTACAACAACATAGACATGCAAAATACTACCAGGTACTAAGTTCATGATAAATTAAAGTTCAATTAATCATATTACTAAATAACTCCCACTTAGATAGACATCCCTCTAATCATCTAAGTGATCACGTGATCCATATCAACTAAACCATGTCCGATCATCACGTGAGATGGAGTAGTTTTCAATGGTGAACATCACTATATTGATCATATCTACTATATGATTCACGCTCGACCTTTCGGTCTCAGTGTTCCGAGGCCAAATCTGCATATGCTAGACTCGTCAAGTTTAACCCGAGTATTCTGCGTGTGCAAAACTGGCTTGCACCCGTTGTATGTGAACGTAGAGCTTATCACACCTGATCATCACGTGGTGTCTCGGCACGACGAACTTTCGCAATGGTGCATACTCAGGGAGAACACTTGTACCTTGAAATTTAGTGAGAGGTCATCTTATAATGCTACCGTCGAACTAAGCAAAATAAGATGCATAAAGGATAAACATCACATGCAATCAATATAAGTGATATGATATGGCCATCATCATCTTGTGCCTTTGATCTCCATCTCCAAAGCACCATCATGATCACCATCGTCACCGGCGCGACACCTTGATCTCCATCGTAGCATCGTTGTCGTCTCGCCAACTATTGCTTCTATGACTATCGCTACCGCTTAGTGATAAAGTAAAGCAATTACATGGCGATTGCATTTCATACAATAAAGCGACAACCATATGGCTCCTGCCAGTTGCCGATAACTTCGTTACAAAACATGATCATCTCATACAATAAAATTTAGCATCATGTCTTGACCATATCACATCACAACATGCCTTGCAAAAACAAGTTAGACGTCAGCTACTTTGTTGTTGCATGTTTTATGTGGCTGCTACGGGCTGAGCAAGAACCGTTCTTACCTACGCATCAAAACCACAATGATTTTCGTCAAGTATGTGTTGTTTTAACCTTCAACAAGGACCGGGCGTAGCCACACGTACTCGGTTGAACTAAAGTTGGAGAAACTGACACCCGCCAGCCACCTGTGTGCGAAGCATGTCGGTAGAACCAGTCTCGCGTAAGCGTACGCATAATGTCGGTCCGGGCCGCTTCATCCAACAATACCGCCGAATCAAAGTATGGCATGCTAGTAAGCAGTATGATTATTATCGCCCACAACTCACCTGTATTCTACTCGTGCATATAACATCTACGCATAATCCTGGCTCGGATGCCACTGTTAGGGAACGTAGTAATTTCAAAAAATTCCTACACACACGCAAGATCATCGTGATGCATAGCAACGAGAGGGGAGAGTGTTGTCCACGTACCCTTATAGACCATAAGCGGAAGTGTTATGACAACACGGTCGATGTAGTCGTACGTCTTCACGATCGACCGATCCTAGCACCGAAAGTACGGCACCTCCACGATCTGCACACGTTCAACTCGATGACGTCCCATGAACTCACGATCCAACAGAGTGTCGAGGGAGAGCTTCGTCAGCACGACGGCGTGATGACGGTGATGATGAAGCTACCGGCGCAGGGCTTCGCCTAAGCACTACGACGATATGACTGAGGTGGATTATGGTGGAGGGGGGCACCTCACACGGCTGGAAACAATCAACTTGTGTGTTCTAGGGTGCCCCCTGCCCCCGTATATAAATGATCAAGGGGGGAGGCCAGCCGGCCTTAAGGCGCGCCAAGGAGAGGGGGGAGTCCTCCTCCTAGTAGGAGTAGGACTCCCCTTTCCTAGTCCAACTAGGAAGGACGAAGGGGGAGGAAGGAGAGGTAGAGAGGGAGGAAAGAGGGGGCGCCGCCCCCCTCCTTGTCCAATTCGGACTCCCAAGGGGGGGCGCGGCCAGCCCATGGCTCCCTCCTCACTCTCACACAAGGCCCATGTTGGCCCATTAGTTCCCCTGGGGGTTCCGATAACCTCCCTGCACACCGATAATTATCCGGTGACCCCGGAACACTTTCGGTGTCCGAATATAGTCGTCCAATATATCAATCTTTATGTCTCGACCATTTCAAGACTCCTCGTCATGCCCGTGATCACATCCGGGACTCCGAACTATCTTCGGTACATCAAAACACATAAACTCATAATACCGAACGTTAAGCGTGCGGACCCTACGAATTCGAGAACTATGTAGACATGACCGAGACACGTCTCCGGTCAATAACCAATAGCGGAACCTGGATGCTCATATCGGTTCCTACATATTCTACGAAGATCTTTATCGGTCAAACCGCATAACAACATGCGTTGTTCCCTTTGCCATCGGTATGTTACTTGCCCGATATTCGATCGTCGGTATCTCAATACCTAGTTCAATCTTGTTACCGGCAAGTCTCTTTACTCGTTCCGTAATCCATCATCCCGCAACTAACTCATTAGTTACATTGCTTGCAAGGCTTATAGTGATGTGCATTACCGAGAGGGCCCAGAGATACCTCTCCGGCAATCGGAGTGACAAATCCTAATCTTGATCTATGCCAACTCAACAAGTACCATCGGAGACACCTGTAGAGCACCTTTACAATCACCCAGTTACGTTCTGACGTTTGGTAGCACACAAAGTGTTCCTCCGGTATTCGGGAGTTGCATAATCTCCTAGTCACAGGAACATGTATAAGTCATGAAGAAAGCAATAGCAATATACTAAACGATCAAGTGCTAAGCTAACGGAATGGGTCAAGTCAATCACATCATTCTCTAATGATGTGATCCCATTAATCAAATGACAACTCATGTCTATGGCTAGGAAACTTAACCATCTTTTATTCAACGAGCTAGTCAAGTAGAGGCATACTAGTGACATTCTGTTTGTCTATGTATTCACACATGTACTAAGTTTCCGGTTAATACAATTCTAGCATGAATAATAAACATTTATCATGATATAAGAAAATATAAATAACAACTTTATTATTGCCTCTAGGGCATATTTCCTTCAAACATAAGTCTGAAAGATTTGAAAAGTTCAAAGAATTTCAGAGTGAAGTGGAAAATCATCGTAACGAGAAAATAAAGTTTCTACGATCTGATCGCGGAGGCGAATGTTTGAGTTATGAGTTTGGTATTCAATTAAAACAATGTGGAATAGCTTCACAAAACTCATGCCACCTGGAACACCATAGCGTAATGGTGTGTCCGAACGTCATAACAATACTTTATTAAGATATGGTACAATCTATGATGTCTCTTACCGATTTACCACTCGTTTTGGGGTTATGCATTAGAGACAGCTGCATTCACATTAAATAGCGCACCATCTAAATTCGTTAAGACGACACCGTATGAACTGTGGTTTGGCAAGAAACCTATGCTGTCGTTTCTTAAAGTTTGGGTCTGTGATGCTTATGTGAAAAAGCTTCAACCTGATAAGCTCGAACCCAAATCGGAGAAATGTGTCTTCATAGGATACCCAAAGGAGACTGTTGGGTACACCTTCTATCACAGATCCGAAGGCAAGATATTCATTGCTAAGAATGGATCCTTTCTAGAGAAGGAGTTTCTCTTGAAAGAAGTGAGTGGGAGGAAAGTAGAACTTGATGAGGTAATTGTACCTTCTCCCGAATTGGAAAGTAGTTCATCACAGAAATCAGTTCCAGTGATTCCTACACCAATTAGTGAGGAAGCTAATAATAATGATCATGAAACTTCAGATCAAGTTACTACCGAACCTTGTAGGTCAACCAGAGTAAGATCCGCAACAGAGTGGTACGGTAATTCTGTTCTGGAGGTCATGTTACTTGACCATGACGAACCTACGAACTATGAGGAAGCGATGATGAGCCCAGATTCCGCGAAATGGCTTGAGGCCATGAAATCTGAGATGGGATCCATGTATGAGAACAAAGTATGGACTTCGGTTGACTTGCCCGATGATCGGCAAGCAATAGAGAATGAATGGATCTTCAAGAGGAAGACGGACGCTGATAGTAGCGTTACTATCTACAAAGCTTGAATTGTCGCAAAAGATGTTTTCGACAAGTTCAAGGTGTTGACTACGATGAGATTTTCTCACTTGTATCGATGCTTAAAAGTCTATCCCAATCATGTTAGCAATTGCCGCATTTTATGAAATTTGGCAAATGGATGTCAAACCTGCATTCCTTAATGGATTTCTTAAAGACGAGTTGTATGTGATGCACCCAGAAGGTTTTGTCGATCCTAAAGGTGCTAACAAAGTGTGCAAAGCTCCGGCGATCCATCTATGGACTGGTGCAAGCATCTCGGAGTTGAAATATATGTTTTGATAGTGTGATCAAAGCATATAGTTTTATACAGACTTGTGGTGAAGCCTGTATTTAAAAGAAAGTAAGTGGGAGCACTACAACCTTTCTGATAAGTATATGTGAGTGACATATTGTTGATCAGAAATGATGTAGAATTTTCTGGAAAGCATAAAGGAGTGTTTGGAAGGAGTTTTTCAAAGAAAGACCTGAGTGAAGCTGCTTACACATTGATCATCAAGATCTGTAGAGATAGATCAAGACGCTTGATAAGATTCTTCAATGAATACATACCTTGACAAGATTTTGAAGTAGTTCAAAATGGAAATAGTCAAAGAAGGAGTTCTTGCCTGTGTTGCAAGGTGTGAAGTTGAGTAATGTCGGGTGGTTGGTGCGACATATGCCAAGGGTCCCGCCGGCCGGTGGGTCCCGCCGGCTGCCGGCTTCTTGGTCGACAGGCCGGCCCCACCGCCTAGGGTCTTGTCGGTGGCTGCTTACTGTAGCCTCGCCTCTGATGACGAGGGCTTTGTCGAGGTAAGCGTGGCTACAGTGGGCCGCCTTGGGGGCTATCACTGTAGCCTTACCTCGTCTTGTCTCCTTAATGGGGCTCCTGCTTCGAGGAAGGGAGTAGCCAGCTTCTGGGAGCCGGCTACGCCCTTGACCGACTGGGGAAGGCCGGGCCGCCTCCCCGCCTCTCTCTGGCTGAAGGGGCCCGCCGCCCGTGGGCCGTACGGGAGTCTGTCGTGGATGACGTCGAGGCTAGCATGGCTACAGTGCCAAGCCGCACGGGAAACGGTCGTCCCGTACGGCCTCCTGTAGCCATGCCCGCCTCGAGCTTTGGGGATAGTGGGCCGCACTGTGGCCACTCCCCGTCTTGTCGCCGTTATGTGGGAACAGCTTTGGTGGTTGTGATCTCGGCCGGCTCCTAGGAGTCGGCGTCCTTCTTGGCCGGCTTCTTGGACTCGGCCACCCCGTAGTCGTCCTAGGGAGGGGTTGTTTGAGGCTGGGTCGCCTTCCGGGAGTCGGCTTCAGAGGTAGCCGGCCAGGGGAGGCGGCCCGAATGCCTGGAGTGCTTGAAGGCCCAAAGGCCTGATGATTTTTCTGAAGAACCAGGGGTAGTCGGAATGGCTACCCGTGGCCATTTACTCCGACAGTAGTCCCCGAAGCTGATTGGGCTTCGACGTGGAGTAGGGGTTGAGAAGCTCGATCAGCTTCCTATCTTGGCAAGCCGACAGTTAGGAGCCGGCCTTGGTCAGGCGTGCCGCCTGAGTCGAAATCTTTTGGAGTCGGAGGGCGGGAGCCCGCTGGCGCGCGCACCGGGCCGCGGGCCGGCCACTGGCCGTCTGCAAACCACGTGGCCGGAAGGCCTGCCAGCCCACGCGCGTGATGGGACGTCGCCGCAGGGAGGGGGCCCGCCACGTCCGTGCCCCGGCCCAGGCGCGGATCCTTTGTATCCCGAAACCGCCCGCACGTTCCGTGCGGCAATTTCGGCTCGCATTTATGCGCAATAATTGCGAGGCGTGGGGGGAGTGGGCGTAGTTAATCCCACGCCCCCCCCACGTCCAGCCTCTTCGGCCTCGTGAGGCTATAAGTAGGGGGAGGTGGAGGGCGGCAGGCCCTCGCACGCTCCTCCTACTTCCACCGTCTTCTTCCTCTTGCCAGTTCTTGCGACAGCGCCTCGCCGCCGCGCTCTTCCACCGCACGCTCCTCCGCCGCCGTGCTAGCTTTCGCCATGCCTCCCACCGTAGAGCAGCTTGGTGGGGATTGGGACGGCTCCAACGTCCATGACGACCATGTCGACTTCCTCCGCGACACGCGGCGGCTACCCAGCGCGGACAAAGTGGAGGTCCGCCTCGCGCCGGCGAAGGAAATCTCGCCGAGGCCGCAGGAGGGCGAGCGGGTGGTCTTCCGCTCGCACTTCTTGCGCGGCTTCGGCCTGCCAGTGAGCGCCTTCTTCCGCTCCTGGCTTGACTTCTATCAGCTCCAGCCGCACCATCTCACCCCCAACGCGGTGGTGCTGCTGTCCGCCTTCGTCACCCTGTGCGAGGGCTATCTCGGCGTCCTCCCCACCCTTGAGCTCTGGGGGAGTTCTTTCAGTCGAAGCTGGGCACGCGCATGCAGGGCGTGCCGGCTCATACTGGCGCCTTCATCACGTCGCGGAGATCGGCTGCCAACAACCCCTTCCCCGTCATCACGCTGATCCAATCGGTGAAGAAGTGGCAGAAATCATACTTCTACATGTGGAACATCGCCCCACGGGGCGACTACATCAACTTGCCGGCTTACGTAGCCGGCCCACCGGCGGGCAGGCTGCCCCAGTGGTCCTTCCGGGCGGTGACGCTGTCGCCGGCTGGAAACGCCGCCGTCGCCCGACTGCGGGTGATGGTCCAGTCGGAGGGCCTGACGGGGTCTGACCTTCTGGCCATGTTCGTCACGCGCCGTGTTCTTCCGCTCCAGAGCCGGCCTCATCTGATCTGTCAGATGAGCGGCCAGCTCGATCCGAGCCGAATGTGCACCAAGGAGATGCCGCGCGAGGAGGTCGCCTATATGGTGAACTACCTTGCGAATTGCAAGCTCTCCGAAGAGTGGCAATTCGGCAAGGAGCCATACAGCCGAGCCAATCCACCGCCCACGGTATGCTCTCCCTGTGTCTTCTTTTTCTCTCAACTTCGTTGCCGAGTTCCTCTTAGCCGACTCTAGCTTAGTCGGTTTGCTTTTCGACAGAGCCCTCTGCTTCGGCCGGCCGGCGGGTCAGACTCGAAGCGCCGATTCGTCCCCGACCGGACCGAACACGATCAGGAGGACCCCGACCTGGGGGCGGTCCACATGGACGACGACGTTGAGCCAGGCGGAGGCCAAGCCGGCGGCAAAACAGGCGGCTCCGGGTTCACTGCCACCTTTGACGACTGGCCGGACGACGATGAAGCCGAAGCCGTCCCGCGCCGCCAGCCGGCATCTGGACGCGGCGCGGGCTCCTCCGCCGCGCAGCCTGCTCGGGGTGGAGGTCAGAAGCGTCGCGCCGCCCAGGGCTTGTTCGGCAGCCGAACGAAGAAACCCAGAGGCGGGGCGGCAGCCACCAGGCGGGAGGAGGCGGCCGCGATGGCGGCTCGCTTCCACAAGGTGGTGAAGCAACCGCAGACCGTGTCGGCGTAAGTCCGAATCTTTCATTGTGCACTCTCTTTCTTTCATTCTTCGGTGGTTCTTGAACTCTCGTCTTTTTCTTCAACGATCAGAGCTCCGTTGTCACTTGAGCGGGCGGCTGCCGGCTCCGTCGTTGAGTCGCCAAGGGGCTCTGGGAGCACCACCCGCCGCGTGGACCCCCGCGCCGACCTCCAGGAGGCGACGGAAAGGAACGCGCGGGAGGCGCGGGAGGAGCAGGAGGCACGGGAGGCGGAGGCACGGAAGGCGGCCGCCGCCCAGGCGGCACGGGAGGAGGAGGCGGCGAAGGCACTCGCCGAGGCCGTAGCCCGGGCCCAGGCAGAGGCTGAGGCCGCGGCGGTGGGGGGGAGGTTTTGATGTTCACCCCGCTGCGCGTCATGGCGCCTGGGGACATGGAGCCTTCGCCACGGGGAGCCAGCGGCGACCAGCCGGGGCTGGGGGGAAGCGGCGACGACGTCATCATCTTGGAGAAGGCGCCAGAGCCGACCCCGCCAACTGGGGCGGCCCAAGGCGGCCGGCCTAATCCGCCGCCTGCACAGTCGGCGGAGGGCGAGCCGGCCGCGAGGGCTGAGGTGGCGGTCCGGGTGCCGCCGAGCCGGCGCGCGGGGAAGGCCGCGTCGGAGCCACAGCCGGCCGTGGGCTTCAGCTCGTCGGCCCGAGACGCGGAGGCGGCCAGCGCTACCTCAGGGTGGACGCCAGGCGGAGGAATAGCCGTAGTGAACGTGGCTGCACAAGACGTCCGGACCCGGCTCCAAAGCCAAGCCGCGGCGCTGAGGCAGTTCACCGACGAGTTCCTCGCAACGCGGGCGGCCATCCGGGTTAGTATTCCCGTCTTGTTTCTTGATCTTGATTTCTCCTCTTGATCTTGATTTCTTCCGTGGGGGCGTGTCAGCGCACCCACTGGGTGTAGTCCCCGAGTTCCGAGTCGGCTGCTGAGCAGGCGGCTTGGAACTTCTTGGTGGATTTGCCTTTGCTATTTTTGTTCTCACTTCGGTCTTCTGTCCATCTTGCAGGACTACCACAACCTTCGAGCGGCCGCCTTCAACTCCCAGGCTCGGGAGCTGACTCAGAAGACCGCCGACCTTACTGAGAGCCGAGGTACGTGACTTGATCTTTATCTCATGTGGGGGCGCGTCAGCGCACCCACTGGGTGTAGTCCCCGAGATTCGGGCCGACTGCTGAGCAGTCGGGTCGGATCTTCCTTGACGATTTCTTACTGTTCTTCTTCTTCTTCCGACTTTGCAGCGGCCAACGCCAGTCTGAGGGCACAGCTGGGGGAGTCCCAGACTGCTCTTCGTGCCAGGGATGCCGAGCTCGCCGCCTTGGTGCAGGAGCGCGACCGCCTGGTCAAGAAGCTGGCCGACCAGGAGGAAGGCCACAAGGCGGCGCTGAAGGCTGTGCAGGATCGTGAAGCCACTCTCCAGGACGAGTTTGAGACGGAGGCGGCTGGCTGGGCTGAGGCCAGGCAGACTCTGGTCTCTGGCTACGGCCAGATCGAAGATCTGGTTGACGGTAAGCCGCCTACCTCTCCGTCCTTTCTTGCCATCTGCCACTTTGGCTTGTTTTCTGATTTTGGTGTTCTTTTCTTCCTTTCTTCTTCTTCACGCAGAGTATTTCCCTGGCTATTCGACTGCCGCCAACCAGACCATCGAGGCCCGCCGCCAGGCGCGAAGGCAGGCTGGCTTTGAGATCTCGCCAACCGCCGGCCGCTCGCTGGAGGAACAGCTCCTGGCGATCCAGGCTCGCATCCAGCCGGCTCACCGGCTGCTCCGCCGGCTTCAGCGTGCCGGGGCGCAGGTCTTGGCTGCCCTCTGGCCCGGCCAAGTGGTCCCTCCCACCCCCAGTCGGACCGTCGACTGGCTGGAGGTGGCAGTCGGCCGCTTCGAGGCTTGGAAGGCGTCGGCGGCTCGCTCCGGTGCCAGGCGGGCGCTGGAGTTCGTCAAGGCCTGGTATCCCGGCCTGAGCCTGGACCAGCTGGCTACCTGGCGGCAGCAAGCCGACACAGAGCTGGAGCCGGCGTGGCCGGCCATCATTCGGCGGGCTTCGGTGATCGCCGACTACACCGACACCAGTGTCTTCGCCCCCGAGGTGGACGACAATGGAGTCGCCCAGCCGGAAGAGTGGTTCGGGCTGGACCCGGCGTACGGTGAGGACTCGGCGGAGGAGATCGACTCCAGCGACGAGGGCGAAGAGGAGGAGGAGGAGGGTGAAGACGCCGAGCCGGCTGGTGGAGTAGCCGGCCAGCCTTAGTCTGACCGCGCCTCCAGCACTATGTCGCGCGCCTCCACGCCTCCTGCCGCAGGTGGTGGTCAAGCCGGGGCCCGCTAGTCGGCCACTCCTTCAGCCGGCGAGGCCGCCTTCACCGACCAGCTCGGCCTCCATGTCGCGCCCTAGTCTGCCGTCTTTTGCTTTTCCTGTCTTGTTACTCTTTAGAACAATGTTTGGTTAAATTCGCACAATTCCACCCACTGGGTGTGTTCGAACTTATGTCTGTTGCCGGCCTGTTGGCGGCTTTATGTATATATATGACTTATGCATTTGGTCTTTCCTTGTACTTTTGCTTTTTGTCCTTCTGCTTTTTCCTTTGCCGCCCTCCCTTGGTTGCCGCCTCCCCAATCAAACAGTTGCTCTGCAATCTGTAGCCAGAGGAGTGCGTGGCCGATTGTGGGGGGGAGTACTCTAGCTCTCCTGGACTAAAGCTAAGTTTTTAGGAAGCCGGCCAGCCGGCTGTTCTGGCAGCCGGCAGGCATGTTTGGAGGCTGTCTCTTTGCTATATAGGTTCGTTGTTCCTTAGCCATTTTTCGTGTGGGCGTCCTTTCTGTCTTGCCTCTTGTTAGTCGGACAGTCTGTTCTTTGAGCTGCGACTTTCAACAAGAGAGGACTCGGGAGCCGGCGCACTACTTTTCTGACTTTAGGGAAAACTTTCCATATAGCTAAAGGCGGCCAGTCCCCGGGCCGACTAGTCGAACCCAATGCCGGACA
The DNA here is from genome assembly GCF_002575655.3 of Aegilops tauschii subsp. strangulata. Taxonomy (NCBI): domain Eukaryota; kingdom Viridiplantae; phylum Streptophyta; class Magnoliopsida; order Poales; family Poaceae; genus Aegilops; species Aegilops tauschii. The sequence continues at coordinate 390,331,614 of NC_053039.3, read as the reverse complement.
AGAATTCAAAATGTAATAATACATTCATGGATATGACACTCGTCATTCATAGATAATAAAAAAGGCAGTCCCCGAGTACTGTTCGGGGGGGCCTGTTGGTTTGTACTTAATACAAAAAGGGGAGCATGATACATACTGCTTTTCAGCTGTAAAATCGTCTTAGGAGGTTTGCGTTCCATGGTCGCTCCGACTCCTTTCCGGAGTCGTCTCTCTTACGTGCTCTTGGTTTCTGTGTGTCGATCAAGTAGTAGGAGTCGTTGCCGAGTGCCTTGCTGACGACGAAAGGGCCTTCCCAAGGGGCCGAGAGCTTGTGCTGGCCGGCTGTTCGCTGGATCAGCCGGAGCACAAGGTCGCCCTCTTGGAAGGATCTTGGCTTGACCTTGCGGTTGTAGTAGCGGCGCAGCCCTTGCTGGTAGATGGCGGACCGGCTGAGGGCTAACAGTCGGCCTTCTTCCAGTAGGTCGACGCCGTCTTCTCTTGCTTCTTTGGCTTCCTTCTCTGTGTACATGGTGATCCGAGGCAAGTCGAACTCGATGTCTGTTGGGATGACAGCCTCGGCACCGTACACGAGGAAGAATGGAGTGAAGCCGGTTGACTTGTTGGGTGTAGTGCGCAGGCTCCAGAGGACAGCCGGCAGCTCTTCGAGCCAGCAGCCGGCCGATCGCTCCAGTGGTACAACCAGTCGGGGCTTGATGCCGGAGAGGATGAGTCATTTGCTCGCTCGACCTGGCCGTTTGACTGTGGGTGGGAAACGGACGCTAAGTCCAGTCGGATGCCCTGCGTCGCGCAGAAACGTGCCAGTGCTCCTTTGGCGAAGTTGGTGCCGTTGTCGGTGATGATGCTGTGCGGCACGCCGTACCGAGTAGTGATGTCGGTGATGAATGTCACGGCAGTCGGCCCGTTCAGCTTCTTGATTGGCTTTGCTTCAATCCACTTTGTGAACTTGTCCACAGCAACAAGTAGATGTGTCAGGCCACCGCGGGCTGTCTTGAAAGGGCCCACCATGTCCAGTCCCCAGACGGCAAAAGGCCAAGTGAGGGGAATGGTTTTGAGGGCAGAAGCCGGCAGGTGTTGCTTGGAACTAAAAACTTGACATCCTCTGCAGCTCTTGACTATATCTTTAGCATCCTCCAAGGCAGTCGGCCAGAAGAAATCGTGGCGGAAAGCCTTGGCCACGAGGGATCTTGAGGCTGCGTGATGGCCGCACTCGCCTTGGTGGATCTCTTTGAGGATTGCTACTCCTTTTTCCGGCCCGACACAACGCTGGAAGACTCCAGTGACGCTGCGCTTCACAAGCTCTCTGTTGATTATTGTGTATGCTGCGGCTCGTCGTTGCACTAGTCTTGCTGAGATCTCATCAGCCGGCAGCTCTCTGCTGACTAGGAACTTGAGGATGGGCTGAGCCCATGAGGGAGCTATGACTTCTTCTTCTGTTAATGTGGCCACCATGACTCGGGTGGGTGGGTTGGGTGGCGTTGAATTGGAGTCGGCCACCGCTTCTTGTGTCGTTGCAGTCCCCGGGCCGACTGCTGTAGTCCCCGGGCCGGGTTCTGAAGTTCCCGAGCCGGGTGCGACTACAGCAGTCCCCGGGCCAGTCGTCGAAGTCCCGATGCCGCCTGCGGGATTTCTCCAGTCGGATCCGGCTGTTTCTGGCGCAGGTGGTACGAAGATGGAATCCGACTCTGGAGACGGCTTGATGGACGGCTTGAGGAGGCGCTGGAGGGAGACGCCAGTCGGTATGGCTTGTCGGGTGGAGCCGATCCGTGCTAGGGCATCTGCTTGGTTGTTGTCGGCCCTTGGCACGTGAAGGAACTTGCACCCTTTGAAGTATCCGCTTATCTGCTGGACGAGGAAACGATAGCTCGCCATGTTCGCGTCCTTGGCGTCCCAGTCGCCAGATGATTGCTGGACCACCAAGTCTGAGTCGCCGTAGCACAGGATCCGGCGTATGCCAAGTTCTTTGGCTAGCCGGAGCCCATGTACGAGCGCCTCGTACTCGGCCACGTTGTTGGAGGCGGCGAAGTGGATCTGCAGCGTGTACTTGAGCTTGTCGCCTTTGGGAGAGGTGAGGACGATGCCGGCTCCTAAGCCGGTGCGCATCTTGGACCCGTCAAAGCCGCCAATGGGTAGAGTCGGGAGCCGGCGGTAAGTACTGGGTCTCGGCCCAGTCGACGAGGAAGTCGGCCAATGCTTGCGACTTGATGGCGGTGCGGGGTTGATAGAAGATCGTGTAGGGCGCCAAGGCAATGGCCCATTTGGCCACCCGGCCGGATGCATCCCGGCTGCCTATGATCTCGGCGAGCGGGGCAGTGCACACGACCGTGATGGGGTGCTCCTGGAAGTAGGGCTTTAGTTTCTTGGCAGCGAAGTACACTCCATAGCACATCTTCTGGTAGTGCGGGTAGTTTTGCTTTGAGCTGGACAGTACTTCGCTGAGATAGTAGACCGGCCTCTGGACTAGCTGGGCTCGGCCTTCCTCCAGGCGCTGGACCACAACAACAGTGCTGACGACTCGGCTAGTCGCGGCGATGTAGAGGAGCATGGGCTCCTTCTCAGTCGGCGCTGCCAGGACAGGCGGAGTGGTCAACATTTTCTTCAACTCATGGAAGGCTTGGTCGGCTTGATCATTCCACTCAAAGTGAGTGGACTTCTTCATGAGTCGGTACAAGGGGAGAGCCTTTTCTCCTAGTCGGCTGATAAAACGATTTAGGGAGGCTAAGCAGCCAGTGAACTTCTGCACATCTCGCAGCTTGGTGGGAATCTCCATCCTCTCGATGGCCTTGATCTTGACGGGGTTGCACTCAATGCCGCGTTCGGAGACCAGGAAGCCTAGCAGCTGGCCGGCTGGCACTCCGAACACGCACTTCTCGGGGTTGAGCTTGATTTGGAATCGGCGCAAGTTGGCAAATGTTTCTTTCAGGTCTTCCAGCAAGGTACCGCGCTTCTCTGTCTTCACCACAATGTCGTCTACGTAGACGTGGGCATTTCTGCTGAGTTGTTTCAAGAGACATTTCTGCATGCAACGCTGAAAAGTGGCACCGGCATTTCTCAAGCCGAACGTCATTGTCAGGTAGCAGAAAGCTCCAAAGGGTGTGATGAAGGCAGTCTTCAGGCGGTCAGCTGGGTCCAACTTGATCTGATGGTACCCTGAGTACGCATCCAAAAAACTTAACAGCTCGCATCCGGCTGTGGAGTCTATTACTTGGTCAATCCGTGGCAGAGCAAACGGATCCTTTGGGCAGGCCTTGTTCAAACTCGTGTAGTCTATACACATACGCCACTTGTTATTCTTCTTCTGAACCAGAACTGGGTTGGCAAGCCACTCTGGAAAGAATACTTCCATGATAAAGCCGGCTGCAAGGAGCCGGGCTATCTCTTCTCCCACAATTCTTCGCTTCTCTTCTGACAGTCGGCGGAGGGGTTGCTTGACCGGCTTCGCATCAGCTCGGACATGCAATTTGTGCTCGGCGAAATCCTTCGGGACACCCGGCATGTCCTTTGGGGACCATGCAAAGATGTCTCGATTCTCACGGAGGAAGTTGACGAGCTCGCCTTCCTATTTACTGTCCAAGTTCGCCCCAATCACAGGGAACCTCTCCGGGTTCTCCGGGTCCAGAGGTATTTTCTTCGTCTCTTTGGCAGGCTGGAAGGAGCCCTGCGCATCACAATCCTTGGGGTTGGGGGACAAGGCCGGCTGCTTGCCGGCCATGGCCACAACCCGTTCCAACATCTTCTTCTCTTCTGCCACCACGAGGGACTCGGCCAGCCGGCTACTGGCCATGGCGCACTCAATGGACTTCTTATAGTCGCCGGCTACCGTGATGATCCCCTTCGAGCTCGGCATCTTCATCTTCAGGTAGGCGTAGTGGGGCACAGCCATGAACTTGGCCAAAGCAGGTCGGCCAAGCAATGCATGATAGGGGCTCTCCAAATCCACTACCTCGAACCATATTGCTTCCCGGCGAAAATGATTTGTCTCCGAAGAGAACATCCATGGAAGACGGCAACATTCAGCTTCTCCATGGTATCGCGGTACAGTATGTTGATACTGCTTCCGCCGTCTATCAAGACGTGGGAAAATCTGGCAGCTCGCCTCTCCGTCGTGAGGGTGACGTCCAAGACCATTGCATAGGAGCCAGGCAAAGGCATCACCTCTGGGTGGTCGGCCTGGCTCCAGCTGATTGGCTTTTCTGACCAGTGCATGAACTCGGCGGTGCTAGAGGCGACTGCATTCACTTCTTGGTGCTGTCGGCGTCGGCTGCGCTTGTCGTCGGCTTGACTAGTGAAGACGACGTAGGCGGCGTGCTCTTCGGGAAATTCGTCTTGGATGGCGCCGACTGCCGGCCGAACCGCCGGCTGCTGGGGGGCTGGAGGCGGCTGGCCGGGGGGCGGAGGCGGCAACATTCCCTCACCCTTGGTGATGCGGGTGAGCCAGTGGCATTTCCGGGTTGTGTGGTTGGACGGCTTCGCACCGCTATGGAACTTGCAGGGGGCGTCTAGAGCTTGCTCGTAGGAGAAAGACGGCTGCCAAGGCGGCCGGCCACCCTTCTTCTTGGGAGCGGGCCGATCTTCGGGCTGCTCGTCTTCAACTGTGGCCACCTGCCGATTGGAGGAAGTCGGCATAGGGCCCTTGCGCTTGTGGTCGTTCTGGTAGGGGCGCCGATTAGGGTCGCCAGCCGGCGTCTTGGGAGCCGGAGCAATTACTTTCCCCGAGGCGTCCACTCGGAGCTCGGTCTTCATTGAGGAGTCGGCGGTGGCGTATTTGTCGGCGATGACCAGCAATTCGTCGAGGGTAGCCGGTTCGTCGCAGAGGAGTCGGTGCTTGAGGAGGGTGCCCTCTCGGCACCCGGCGGTGAAGTACTCGATGGCCTGGACCTCGTGCACTCCCTCGCAGGAGTTGCGGAGCTCGGCCCATCGCGTGAGGTAGTCGCGGGTCGACTCGTTGGGCCCCTGGACGCAGAGGGAGAGTTGGCGAGGCTTGGGAGGCCGCTTGTAGGTGCTGGTGAAGTTGCGGACGAAGACTTCGGTGAAGTCCAGCCAACTGTTGATGCTGTAGGGCTTGAGGCTGTTAAGCCATGTGCGCGCCGTGCCTTGTAGCATCAGGGGGACGTACTTCACGGCGACGCGCCAATTGCCGTTGGCGATGCTGACGGCCGTGGAGTAGTCGATGAGCCAATCTTCTGGCTTCACCGAGCCGTTGTACTTGGGCGTGTCTCTGGGGAGCGAGAACCCTTTGGGGAAGGGCTCATCGCGGATGCGGGGGCCAAAGCATGGCGGGCCGACATCGTCTTCTTCTTCTAATGCCAAGGATCGAGCAAGGCGGTCGATCCTGTGGCGGGCGTCGTTCTCGCCGACTCCTTCTCGGCGGCCGAGTCGGTCGCCAAGAGTCGGGTGTGTGATAGGCGGCGGAGTGAGGCATATTTCTCTTCGAGGCGGGGGAGGAGGCAGATTTCCTTGGTGCTCTACAGCTCGAGGGCGGCCATCCGCGTCGCGCTCGATGGTGATGCGAGTCCGGCTGCGGCTGGCAGCCGGCTCCTTGTCTTTCTTCTGGCGCGCGCCGCTCGCAGTCGGCGAGCGGGACGTCGCGGCATGCTCCCGGCACGGGGGGTGACTATCAGCACGGGCGCCGGCTTCGTGCCGTTCTGCAGCCGCGTCGAGCAGCTGTTGGATCCGTCTCGTCATGTAGGGGAGCTCATCGGCTCCCAGCCCATTGAGCTCTTCTGCAGCCGCTTGAGCGGCTCGCAGATTCTTGAGCGGGGTGGCGTAGACGGGGCGATCTGTGCCCAGCATGCTGGCGATGGCTGCGCCGCGCTTCTGGACGAAGCCGGCTCGGCTCCGGCCGCTAGGCGGCGGCGTGCCGAAGGCGGCGCGGTCGACTTCGCGCTGGTGGGCCTCAGTGAGGCGTCTCATCGAGGCTATCTTCTGGCCCTCCGCGATGAGGGCAAGGCGGCGTGCCTCCAGGGTCTCGGCGTCGGCGTCGGCCGGGATGGGGGCGGAGAGGTCGTGCATTGCCGCTTGCAGGGCGTCGTGGGCATTCTCACCCGAGTTGGCGATGTGGCTGATGACCAGCACTTCGGTGACAGCGCTGCTGCCGCTGTCAGCTCAAGGGAGGGGGTCGTCGAAGACCACCACGTCGGAGGGCTAGGCGTCAAGAGACGCGGTGTCGGAGTCGATGAGCATCGGGTCGGTGGAGCCGACCAACTCCATGTCCACAGCAGGCTCGCTGGAGACGTGAAATTGGTCGAGGAGGCTGACGAGGCGGCTCTCGGGGTAGTCGGTGCCTGCGTCGGACGCAGGCTCGTCGGAGATGCGAGTCTCGCCGAGCAGATCGGCGAGGCGGCTTGCAGCGCAGGCGTCGTCGGCGCCTTGCAGCGCGTCGGGGCAAACGCCATTGGGCGCAGCAGGCTGGCTGCGCTCGCGGGGGAGGAAGAGGGTTCCCGTCCAGAACAGGTCTCCGGACGACGGTGCACCTGGCCCCACGGTGGGCGCCAAATGTCGGGTGGTTGGTGCGACATATGCCAAGGGATGGCTTATCATTGTGGGAGCCAATAAAACGTCGCCGGTGCCCGGAAACGGGATGAGGCGAAGACATGCACGCCGGCGGATCTTACCCAGGTTCAGGGCTCTCCGAGGAGATAACACCCCTAGTCCTGCTCTGCGGGGTCTCCGCATGATCACTAGATCGAGAAAGGGTAGCTACAATCACTCCTAGAGCTGTTTGGGGTCAAGGGAGAAGAAGAACAAGGCTAGCTCTTGCTTCCCTCTATCTATGGTGTGTGTGCTATGCTTAGAAGCCAACTATGCTCAGAGGCCAACCCTTTGCATGGGTGCTCCGGGGGGGGGTTTATATAGGCCTACCCCCCGAGGGTACAATGGTAATCCGACTGGGAGATGGTCCCAGCCGTCAGTGTCTACGCTTGCCGGCTTCTCCGCCGGCAATTGGGCCCCGCCGGCCGGTGGGTCCCGCCGGCTGCCGGCTTCTTGGTCGACAGGCCGGCCCCACCGCCTAGGGTCTTGTCGGCGGCTGCTTACTGTAGCCTCGCCTCTGATGACGAGGGCTTTGTCGAGGTAAGCGTGGCTACAGTGGGCCACCTTGGGGGCTATCACTGTAGCCTTACCTCGTCTTGTCTCCTTAATGGGGCTCCTTCTTCGAGGAAGGGAGTAGCCGGCTTCTGGGAGCCAGCTACGCCCTTGACCGACTGGGAAAGGCCGGGCCGCCTCCCCGCCTCTCTCTGGCTGAAGGGGCCCGCTGCCCGTGGGCCGTACGGGAGTCTGTCATGGATGACGTCGAGGCTAGCATGGCTACAGTGCTAAGCCGCACGGGAAACGGTCGTCCCGTACGGCCTCCTGTAGCCATGCCCGCCTCGGGCTTTGGGGATAGTGGGCCGCACTGTGGCCACTCCCCGTCTTGTCGCCGTTATGTGGGAACAGCTTTGGTGGTTGTGATCTCGGCCGGCTCCTAGGAGTCGGCGTCCTTCTTGGCCAGCTTCTTGGACTCGGCCACCCCGTAGTCGTCCTAGGGAGGGGTTGTTTGAGGCTGGGTCGCCTTCCGGGAGTCGGCTTCAGAGGTAGCCGGCCAGGGGAGGCGGCCCGAATGCCTGGAGTGCTTGAAGGCCCAAAGGCCTGATAATTTTTCTGAAGAACCAGGGGTAGTCGGAATGGCTACCCGTGGCCATTTACTCCGACAAGTAAGACCCAAAACCCGACCACGGCAGAAAATAGAAAGAGAATGAAAAGTCATTTCCTATGCCTCAGTCATAGGTTCTATAAAGTATGCTATGCTGTGTACCAGACCTATTGTGTACCTCACCACGAGTTTGGCAAGAGGGTACAATAGTTATCCAGGAGTGGATCACAAGACAGCGGTCAAAATTATCCTTAGTGGAATAAGGAAATGTTTCTCGGTTATGGAGTTGACAAAGAGTTCGTCGTAAAGAGTTACGTCGATGCAAGCTTTGACACTGATTTGGATGACTCCAAGTCTCGGTCTAGATACATATTGAAAGTGGGAGCAATTAGCTAGAGTAGCTCCGTGCAGAGTATTGTAGACATCGAATTTTGCAAAATACAGATGGATCTGAATGTTGCAGACCCGTAGACTAAAAATTTCTCTCACAGGCAAAACATGATCATACCTTGTTACTCTTGGGTGTTAATCACATAGCGATGTGAACTAGATTATTGACTCTAGTAAAGCTTTTGAGTGTTGGTCACATGGCGATGTGAACTATGGGTGTTAATCACATAAAGATGTGAACTATTGGTGTTAAATCACATGGCGATGTGAACTAGATTATTGACTCTAGTGCAAGTGGGAGACTGAAGGAAATATGCCCTAGAGGCAATAATAAAGTTATTATTTATTTCCTTGTATCATGATAAATGTTTATTATTCATGCTAGAATTGTATTAACCGGAAACTTAGTACATGTGTGAATACATAGACAAAACAGAGTGTCCCTAGTATGCCTCTACTTGACTAGCTTGTTTATCAAAGATGGTTATGTTTCCTGCCATAGACATGTGTTGTCATTTGATGAACGGGATCACATCATTAGGAGAATGATGTGATGGACAAGACCCATTCGTTAGCTTAGCATTATGATCGTTACAGTTTCATTGCTACTGCTTTCTTCATGACTTATACATGTTCCTATGACTATGAGATTATGCAACTCCCGAATACCGGAGGAACAGTTAATGTTCTATCAAACGTCACAACATAACTGGGTGATTATAAAGATGCTCTACAGGTGTCTCCGATGGTGTTTGTTGGGTTGGCATAGATCAAGATTAGGATTTGTCACTCCGTGTTTCAGAGAGGTGTCTCTGGGCCCTCTCGGTAATGCACATCACTATAAGCCTTGCAAGCAATGTGACTAATGATTTAATCATGGGATGATGCATTACGGAACAAGTAAAGAGACTTGCCGGTAACGAGATTGAACTAGGTATTGAGATGCCGATGATCGAATCTCGGGCAAGTAACATACCGATGACAAAGGGAACAACGTATGTTGTTATGCGGTTTGACCGATAAAGATCTTCGTAGAATATGTAGGAGCCAATATGAGCATCCAGGTTCCGCTATTGGTTATTGACCGGAGATGTGTCTCGGTCATGTCTACATAGTTCTCGAACCCGTAGGGTCCGCACGCTTAACGTTCGATGACGATCGATATTATGAGTTTATGTGTTTTGATGTACCGAAGGTTGTTCGGAGTCCCGGATAAGATCACAGACATGACAAGGAGTCTCGAAATGGTCAAGACATAAAGATTGATATATTGGAAGGTTATATTCGGACACCGGAAAGGTTCCGGGGGTCACCGGATAAATACCGGAGTACCGGGGAGTTACCGGAACACCCTGGGGGGTTAATGGGCCTTAGTGGAAATAGAGGGCAGCAAGGGAGCTGTGGGGCGCGCCCCCCTAGGCCCAAACCGAATTGGTTTAGGGCTTGGGGGGCCAGCCCCCTCTTTCCTTCTCCTCTCCTCCTCTTTCCTTCCCCTCCTAGTTGGACTAGGAAAGGGGGAACCTACTCCTAGTAGGAGTAGGATTCCCCCCCTTGGGGCACACCCTATGAGGCCGTCGGCCCCCTCCCCTTGCTCCTTTATATACGGGGGAGGGGGCACCCCTAGAACATACAAGTTGACAATTGTTTTAGCCATGTGCGGTGCCCACTCCACAGATTTCCACCTCGGTCATATCATCGTAGTGCTTAGGTGAAGCCCTGCGCCGGTAACTTCATCATCACCGTTGCCATGCCGTCGTGCTGACGAAACTCTCCCTCGGCCTCAACTGGATCAAGAGTACGAGGGATGTCATCGAGCTGAACGTGTGCTGAACACAGAGGTGCCGTATGTTTGGTGCTAGGATCGATCGGATCGTGAAGATGTACGACTACATCAACCGCGTTGTCATAACGCTTCCGCTTTCGGTCTACGAGGGTACATAGACAACACTCTCCCCTCTCGTTGCTATTGATCACCTAGATAGATCTTGCGTGATCGTAGGAAATTTTTTGTAATTACCGCGTTCCCCAACAATAAGGAGTGGAAAGAGCCTAAGCTTGGGGATGCCCAAGGCACCCCAATGTAATATTCAAGGACAACCAAGCATCTAAGCTTGGGGATTCCCCGGATGGCATCCCCTCTTTCGTCTTCAATCCATCAGTAAATTTACTTGAGGCTATATTTTTATTCAACACATGATATCTGTTTTGCTTGGAGCATCTTGTATGATATGAGTCTTTGCTTTTTAGTTTGCCACAATCATCCTTGTTGTACACACCTTTTGAGAGGGACACACATTAATGATGAATTTATTAGAATACTCTATGTGCTTCACTTATATCTTTTGAGCTAGGCAGTTTGCTCTAGTGCTTCACTTATATCTTTTTAAGAGCACGGCGGTGGTTTTATTTTATAGAAATTGTTGAACTCTCATGCTTCACTTATATTATTTTGAGAGTCTTAAACATCATGGTAATTTGCTTAGGTTATGAATTTAGTCCTAATATGATGGGTATCCAAGCGGGATATAATAAAAACTTTCATATAAAGAGCATTGAATATATGAGAAGTTTGATTCCTTGCATTTGTTTTGAGATATAAAGATGGTGATATTAGAGTCATGCTAGTGGGTAATCGTGGATTGGTAGAAATACTTGTGTTAAAGTTTGTGATTCCCGTAGCATGCACGTATGGTGAACCATTATGTGATGAAGTCGGAGCATGATTTATTTTTTGATTGTCTTCCTTATGAGTGGCGGTTGGGGACGAGCGATGGTCTTTTCCTACCAATCTATCCCCCTAGGAGCATGCATGCAGTACTTTATTTCGATGGCTAATAAACTTTTGCAATAAGTATGTAAGTTCTTTATGACTAATGTTGAGTCCATGGATTATATGCACTCTCACCCTTCCACCATTGCTAGCCTCTCTAGTACCGCGCAACTTTCGCCGGTGCACTAAACCCACCATATACCCTTCCTCTAAAAAGCCACCATACGTACCTATTATGGCATTTCCATAGCCATTCCGAGATATATTGCCATGCAACTTTGACCGTTCCGTTTATTATGACACGCACCATCATTGTCATATTGTTCTCATATGCATGAGGTATTCATATCAAGTCATATCTTTGTTCTAGCATCGAGTTGTAATTCTTGAGTTGTAAGTAAATAAAAGTGTGATGATCATCATTATTAGAGCATTGTCCCATGTAAGGAAAGGATGATGGAAGCTATGATTCCCTCACAAGTTGGGATGAGTCTCCGGACTTTAAAGAAAATAAAAGAGGCCAAAGAAGCTGTCACGACCGGTTTTTCAATAAAATAATTATTGAGAGACCAATCCCTTTTACGGACCAGCGAGGAAGAATTCCTTCTCACTGGTAGACAATATCTTGGTCACAGAAGAAAAATACCAGGAGTACTAAATATAATACAAGGTTGAGCAGAGACTGCCCAACAATTTATTACATGCACGCCGCTAAAACAAGACGGCGGATAGGGTGGCAAACTACTAACTCACGATAATAACGGTGGTGGAAATATCATCGCGAAGCGAGTGATATGATTCCAGAAAACTACAACTCTTCGAGCGTCGGAGTGAGGCTCGAGAAGACTTATTGCGGGTGGCGGAAGCGTATACAAAACAAGTGACCAATATCAGGGATCGCGCAGGACTGACTGGGACTCCTCTAGGCATCGGACGCGCTATCAAACTCTTCATCCAAGAGATCGCCTTCGTCAACATCTGGCCAAATCAACAAGCCAGGTGAGTACTATGAAAGTACTCGCAAGACAGTTCGGACATAAGATATAACAAATGCAAACATGAAGCATATGAACAAGTTAACCCGTGCGTTCAGACATAGAGATAATAAATACTGGGTGCCAAGCGAGGGTCTGAATGACGCCTCGAGCGGAAACTGCAGAATATTAATACGGGTACCAAACGAGTGTCCGAAAGACTCCTCGAGCGGAAAAATGCGGAATAATAATACAGGTGCCAAACGAGTGTCTGAAAGACTCCTCGAGTGGAAAATGCAGAATAGTAATACTGGTGCCAAACGAGTGTCTGAAAGACTCCTCGAGCGGAAAATGCAGAATAGTAATACTGGTGCCAAACGAGTGTCTGAAAGACTCCTCGAGCGGAAAATGCAGAGTAATAATGCAGGTGCCAAACGAGTGTCTGAAAGACTCCTCGAGCGGAAAATGCGGAGTAATAATGCGGGTGCCAAACGAGTGTCTGAAAGACTCCTCAAGCGGAAAATGCGGAGTAATAATGCCACAGTCGGGCGTCGAGGCGACACCACATAAAGGGCTTATAACAGGAAATAAAGACAGTGCATGCCACAATCGGACGTCTGTGCGACATCACATAAAGGGCTTATATTTAAAGTAAGAAGCAAGAACACGCCACAGTCGGACGTCTGCGCGACGTCACATAAAGGGCTTATATCACAGCTCAATAATACAATAGTTCGGGAACATAAATTATCACAAGCATGAGACAAATATAAAGCTAGTCCATCCACAGGAATAACAATAAATCTGGATTTACCACTTGAGCTTGTTCACCGGGGACAAGTTTTTCACACGGATAGATATGGATTTACACTACTTGATCATGGATACGATGATTTGGAAAGAATTGACTCTGCAGAGTTTGTACTTAACCACAGCCAACGGATTTCAGTAGTCACGGGGACTAGTTCCGTCTACGGTGTTTTGGAAGAAACACGTCTAACCAGTACACACCCAATTCAACCATCCGAAGCCAGGGATCACCCTCGGCAACATTCAAGAAAAACCTTGAGACAGGGAGGCTACAACCTCGCGTAGCATGGGATCAAATTTCTATACGCGCGCTCTAAGGGGGTGCCCCCCCTCTCGGTCCCAACCGGAAACACCCATGCCCCCTGACCGGATGACTGGCTTTAATCCTGGGCCAAGGTACCATCATCCCGGCCTCTCTGTTTGGTGTGCACACGGAAATAGGTTACCAACTTACTAAACCGCATCCTGGCAATGGGACATGTGGTAGCACGGAAAGGGGAAAGAACGGTAACGTGGCACCAACCACGTTAACGTCGGAGGAAGTCGGATGACGCAAGGCTGGTATGCTACAACAGTACCACCTTGCTGCCCTTCATGTCACCACATGATTTTGCCATCTCTCATCAGAGATCATCGCAACTTTGGAACATGCGGGAAAAGAACGATAACGTGGCTCCAACCACGTTAACGTCGGAGAAAGTCGGATGACGCAAGGCTGGTACGCTAAAATAGTACCACCTTTCTGCCCTTCATGTCACCACATGATTAGGCCATCTCTCATCAGAGATCATCGCGACTTTGGAACAACCGGGTCGTTGCCTTACAAGCAACGAGGTATTTACCGACACTCATATGCCACGCACAAACTCTCACGTGAACATGTAAGACACCTGTCATATCAACTGTTCAAAACATGCTTGCCTGGTTCGGAGAAGTCGGAGTCTAGCTCGGCGAAGTTCGCGGCTCCTTCACCTCTTCCGGAACCTACGGCAATCACGAAACGGGTACTAACGTGAAAACCAACACTTGCACAGAAACTTTTCCAAATATTTTTCAAATAAATCCCATAAAAAACTAGACAAAATTTGAAGATTGTCAGAAAAAGAATCACTCAAAAATTCCTTTTTATTAAAAAGATAAAAAGGTTTCTGTCCAGGGACTTATCTGTAATGAAACAGAAAAGTTCTAGGGTTTTAACTAAGAAAACAGAAAACGCTTCGGTTGGGAATGCGTAAGCGCAAAGGAGAAAACGTATTTGCCCGAAGGCGCCAACAGAAAACGGTTCGGAGGAGAATAGAATAGAGGCTGACAGGCGGGGTCCACCTGTCAGGTTTAAAAAGCTCGCCGGCGCCCGAAGACTGCGGTGGACGCCGGCGTCGAACCACGGCGAGTTAGGAGAAACGGAGGGTACCAAGAGCTTCAGCGTCTTCTTCCGCGTCGGTGGGTGGTGGACTCGTCCAACGGGGAGCACCACGTCGACAGCGACACTATCTCCGGCGGACGGCGACACTATCTCCGGCGGACGGCGGCTCGGGTGAGGATGGGAACTCCGGTGGAGGGCTGCAAACTACGAATTGAGGCGCGGGTCAGAACGAGGGATGCAAGGTGAAGCGCCTGGCAAGAGAATGGAGGCGGAGGAGCGCACACGGGGGCGAATCGGGCTGGATCCCGTGGCGGGTCGCGGCGGCCGGAGTCGAGGAAGGAGACCTCCTCGGGGCTCTACCAGTGGCTAGGCTTGCTCTAGGGGGAGTGCAGGGATGGTGGGTGCTCGAGTTGAAGCTCGGGGCCTCTATTTATAGGCAGATCAACGGGGTGGCCGTGAACGGAGAATCTCCGGCGAGTGATTACGGCGGAGCAGTGGATTGGCAGAAGGTTTGAGTGGCCAGGCAGCATCAGTGGAGGTTACTGGAGTCGTTTCACAGCTAAACGGGGTCGGTCTTGGCGTAATGGCGTCGGTCCACGGTGAGGTGACTGCACGGGCTCAACGGCGGCAGAGAGCGCGCTCTGCGCCCTGCGGTTCACGACGAGAGCGGCAGCGCGTTCGGGGGAGTGGAAGGCCACGCGGCGAGCTCCGGTGGTTTGGGCGGCGCTGGGTGGCGTCGTCGGCGCCGTGTCTCCCGCTGGCGTCCGCAAAGCCGCCGCCGGCGTCGGTCACGGGGTGGCGCACCTTCTGCTGCTCGTCGCCGACGCCCGCAAGGCGCCAGGCGTTCGTGCGGTGCAGGAACAAGAGGGCGGGGACGAGGAGCAAGGCGACGCGGTGGTACTGGCGAGATCGACGTCCTTCTCTGAAGAAAACGACAGCAGGCCACTGCAGTGTTCTCTGAACTTTCTGAACTTGACATAGACAGTGCACTGCAGGTGTTCGACAGAAAGATTTTTCAATGAGATGAATTTTTCTGGAGCTGTAACTTGGTGAGATGACCAATCAATGCACCCAGAGGCTGCCTGATTTTACTTGGAATTTTTGGAGAAGGTTTTGAATGAATTTCACCAAATTTGGCACCAAACTTGCAGCAGGTGTAGTTTGAAAATTTTGAACTGAAGACCAGTGGATCTTCATGGTTCTAGGTTGAGGGTTCAAAGGACTAGGAGGGGAAAAAGGTTTGGGGGCAAAAATCAAGACAGAAAGTGGAGTTCCTTTGCAAATCTCCAAGTGCTAGGAAAGAAGGCAGAAATTTATTTGAATAGAATATAAATGGAAATAATCACATGGGGAGGTTCAACTTGCTGGATTTGATGCAAATCATGATCCAAAGGTGAGGAAAGGGTTAGGAGAGAGGATTTGCACTAAGGCCATGGCAAGAAGGAATTGTTGAAAGTGGCAAAGGATTTTCCAAAAGCCATAGTGCAAATTTCAAGGAGATTTTCAAAAGTCATTTCCCAAGTGAAAATATTTTGTCTTGAGTCCAAGTGAAAAGCAAGAACCTCCAAGACCAAAGACAGATCTTGGTTGAATCCAAATAAAACTTTTGCCATAAAGAAAAATATTTGAGAGTGAGAGTTCTCTTGAAGAAAAATTCAAATCACTCCCCTCAAGTCAAATAAAAATCTTTTAAAAAAATCCAAATAAAAAAAACTTGGGTGTCACAACACCTACCCCCTTAGGAAAAATCTCATCCTCGAGATTTCTGCTGATCCTCAAATAGATATGGATGTTCTGCCCGAAGGAAATCTTCCCTTTCACATGTAGCTTCATCCTCAGTGTGGTCGCTCCACTGAACCCTGAAAAACTTTGTCGTTTTCTGACGGGTCCTCCGTTCAGACTCTTCTAAAATCTTTACTGGCCTTTCTCTGTAGGTGAGATCTGGTTGCATATCAATGTCCTCATGAGGTACATGCTTTTCTGGGTTGCTCACACATTTTCTTAACTGTGAGACGTGGAACACATCATGGACGTCTGACAGCTCCTTGGGGAGGTCTAGTTGGTAGGCTACCGTGCCTCTTCGTGCCTTTACACAAAATGGTCCAATGAATCTTGGGGCTAGCTTCCCCTTTATTTTGAACTGTTGCAGACCCCTCATAGGAGATACTCGGAGGTATACGGAATCACCGGGTTCAAAGCTGACCTCACGGTGCTTCTGATCATAGTAGCTCTTTTGGCGGCTCTGTGCTGTCTTGAGTCTGTCCCGGATTTGTTTAACTTTCTCCTCGGCCTCTTTAAGCATGTCTGGGCCGAAGATACGGCTGTCACCTGTTTCTGACCAATTCAGTGGGGTACGACACCTCCGTCCGTACAATGCTTCAAAGGGTGCCATTTGCAAGCTGGCTTGGTAACTGTTGTTGTAAGCAAATTCGGCATACAGCAAACTCTCTTCCCAACTGGATCCATAGGTGAGCACACAGTCTCTTAGCATATCCTCTAGGATCTGGTTCACACGTTCCGTCTGTCCATCAGTCTGAGGGTGGTATGCTGTACTGAAAGCTAGTTGCGTGCCCAGAGCTTGTTGTAGGTGATCCCAAAATTTGGAGACGAATTGTGTGCCTCGGTCTGATATTATAGTCTTTGGGAATCCATGCAAGCAAACTATACGGGAGAGATAAAGTTTTGCCAGTCTTTGGGTGGAGTAGGTAGTCTTCACGGGAATGAAATGAGCAACCTTGGTTAGCCGGTCTGTGATAACCCATATGGCGTCATTTCCGCGTTGTGATCGGGGTAATCCGACGATGAAATCCATTCCTATTTCATCCCACTTCCACTCCGGTATCCTGTTTGGCTGGAGTAGCCCTGTTGGCTTTTGATGCTCGGCCTTGATGCGCTGACACGAATCGCAACAAGCAATGAATGTGGCTATATCTCTTTTCATACCGTGCCACCAAAATCTTTCCTGAATGTCCTTGTACATTTTGGTTCCTCCAGGATGAATCGAGTATGGAGCGGTGTGGCTTTCCGTCAAGATCTGTTGCTTGAGTTCCTCAATGTTAGGCACGCAAAGTCTGTCTCGGTACCATAATGTTCCTTCACTGTCGGTGACGAACTCGAAAGTCTTATGAAGATTCATTTTCTTCTTTATGCCTTCGATGCTGGGATGTCCCTGTTGAGCCTTCTTAATTTGTTCCACCAGGGTGGGTTGTATCTCCAGGTTCGATACGGTGCCCTCAGAGACTAACATCATGTTGAGCCTAGCGAACTCTCGCTGAAACTCAGGCCTCAAGTTTTGCGGACCGTCATTGTCCGTGCTGGGGTTTCGACTAAGGGCATCGGCCACTACATTTGCTTTCCCTGGGTGGTAGTGAATGCCGACGTCATAGTCTTTGACCAGTTCCAACCAGCGTCGTTGGCGTAAATTCAGCTCTGGCTGTGTGAAAATATATTTGAGGCTCTTATGGTCCGTATATATTTCACAGCGATTTCCCAACAGAAAGTGCCTCCACTCCTTGAGTGCATGTATGACTGCTGCTAGCTCCAAGTCATGTGTTGGGTAATTTTCCTCATGTTTTCGTAGCTGCCTGGAGGCATATGCGACAACCTTGCCATCCTGCATTAGTACGCATCCGAGTCCTTTCCGGGATGCGTCACAATACACCTCAAAGCTCTTGTGTATGTCTGGCACAGTTAAGACCGGTGCGGTTGTCAGCTTCTTCTTGAGTTCTTGGAAGCTCTGCTCGCATGCTTCCGTCCATACAAATTTCTTGTCCTTCTTGAGTAACTGGGTTATAGGTTTCGCCACAGTGGAGAACCCTTCAATAAATCTTCTGTAATATCCGGCCATTCCCAGGAAACTCCGCACATCAGTAACATTGGCGGGTGGCTTCCAGTCCAGTATGGCCTTGACTTTTTCTGGGTCTACGGCCACGCCTTCTTGGTTCAGTATATGGCCCAAGAAGCCAACTTGTCTTAGCCAAAATTCGCACTTGCTAAATTTGGCGTACAACTGATGTTTCCTCAATTCTCCCAAAACAATTCTGAGGTGCTCAGCATGCTCTTCTGGTGTCCTTGAGTAAACCAGAATGTCGTCAATGAATACCACCACAAATTTGTCCATGAATTTCATGAACACTTTGTTCATGAGGTGGACGAAATATGCGGGGGCGTTCGTTAGTCCAAAAGGCATCAATGTGAACTCGTATAACCCATATCTGGAAGTGAAAGCTGTCTTGGGGATATCTTCCGTCCGTACCTTCAATTGGTGATATCCCGATCACAAATCAATTTTTGAGAATACCTTGGCCTGTGCGAGCTGGTCAAACAAATCATTTATTCGTGGCATCGGATATTTGTTTTTGATGGTGACCATATTGAGGGCTCGATAGTCTATGCACAGCCTCAGTGTCCCATCTTTCTTTTTGGCGAACAACACAGGCGAACCCCAAGGTGAGGAGCTGGCTCGAATAAATCCTTTGTCCAACAATTCCTTTATCTGCTTCTTCAACTCCACCAATTCTGAGGGTGCCATTCTATACGGCTTCTTATAGATGGGAGCGGTGCCAGGTGCTAGTTCAATGCTGAATTCGATCTCTCGGTCTGGTGGCATGCCTGGCAGTTCTTCCGGGAATACATCAGAAAACTCGCATACCACTGGAACTTTTCTCAGTTCTGCAATGTCCATTTTGTTCAGTTTTGGTTTCTGTGATCGTGGCCTTTCTTGAGCGGAAACTCTTATAGTCTTGCCGTGATGGTGAGTGAGAATCACTGTCCGATTGAAGCAGTCAATGAATCCTTTGTTGGTGGTCAACCAGTCCATCCCTAAAATGACATCCAGTCCTTTACTTTCCAACACGATGAGATTCGCGTGGAATTGTAGTCCTTCGAACTCAATGACCACTCCTTGGCAGTAACCTTGAGCGATTTGCTTATTACCGGGGGACTTGATGATCATAGATTTTTCCAAGGGGAGTATCGGAAAATCATGTTGCGAAACAAAACTCTTCGAAACGAACAAATGGGAAGCTCCAGAATCAAACAAAACCGTGGCAGGTACTGTGTTGACAGGGAACGTACCGAGCACGATGTCTGGGGCATTCTGCGCCTCTTCCCTGGTCACATGGTTCAGGTGACCCTTCCTGTGGTTGTTGCTGGGGTTGAAGTTGTTGCGCTTGGGGGCTGGATTGTTTCCACCATTGTTCGGCTTGGGTGCCGAGTCTCTTGGCTTCGTTCACTGTTTAGCATAATGCCCTTGTTGACCACAAGCATAGCAGGTGACCCCTGGATGGTATGTGAACTCCTTGTCCCTGGCATGAAACTGTCCGACGGGCCTTGGCTCAGTAGTCGTGGATTTCCTTGCGTCTGTCCTTGGGACCTCAGTCTTGCCTCGGTTGCTGCGGGCAATAGTCGTCTTGTCCCTCTTCCGCTTACGGATATCTTCCAGACCACGGCGCTCATTCTCCAAGGTGATGGCCTTGTCCACCAGCGTCTTAAAATCCGGAAAGGTGTGCACAATCAGTTGGCATCTCAGTGCTGGTGCCAGGCCGTCCAGGAATTTTTCCATCCTCTTGCTTTCTGTCATGTGCTCGTCGTAGGCATAACGAGACAGCTGGGTGAACTGACCATTGTACTCTGTCACTGACATGCCTCTTTGCTTCAGGTCATCAAACTCTCTCTTCTTGATCTTTAGGATGCTTCTGGGGATGTGTGCCCCACGGAAGCCTTCCTTGAACTCTTCCCAGGTGATGTTGTGTTCCCTGGGATGCATGTGTAGGAAGTTTTCCCACCATGCTGCGGCTGCTCCAGTAAGGTAGTGTGGTGCATAAAGCACCTTCTCATGATCTGAGCACTGAGCAATAATCAGTTTCCTGTCAATCTCACGAAGCCAATCATCGGCTTCCAGCGGCCTATCGGTGTGAGCAAAAGTTGAGGGGCGAGTCTTCTGTAACTCGGATAACTTGGAATGTGGTTGATAGGGTTCACGGTGGTTTCCCATATTGATGACATGGTTCATCATCTCTTGGTGCTGTTGCTGGCTTTGCTCGAAGAGATGGCATACTTGAGACAGTGCTGCTTCGCTGTCTTGTTGGCTGGACTGACCCTGAGTGAAATTGTTGCAGGTCTGTGTCCCGTAAACCTCTTCTGGCTGATTGGGCATGGAGCGAGTCCACGGGCGAGACATTTTTCCAGACTGAGGTATTATTTGCAAAACCCATGAGAAAAACTGTGTAGCACAAGAAAAATCTCGCAAAGGCAATAATCAAAAGGCTTCAAGGTTTTCAAAGAAACACAAATGATTTTTTATGGAGAAGAAGTGCTTAACATAAATCTTACATGCGAAAAGCAAACACGTGATACAGCACTCAGGATGCGCGTACACAATCCTGACATGTTATTAAAACTAGCGTACTACTCCGGAAGGCAGCAAACACACCAATACAAACTATCATACAGGAATAAACAGCACATAATACAGGCAGACATAACACGCGGCTACTCGGTGCTCTCAGTCGGAGATGGTGAAGATCTCCTTCCCCTTGCCGATGGCAAGGCTCAGCGGTCCAGGAGAGTCAACCTCCACCTCCTCTCTAGCTGGCTCCTGGCGCGTGACGCTGCGCTGCGGTGATGGTGCGGGGGCGACTGGTGGTAGAGCGTGTGCGGCAGGTGGTGCGGCTCTGACTGGAGTAGGAGCGATGACTCGGTCGAACTCCTCAGTGGTAGGAAGACGGCGAGCAGTGGCCAAAATGGACGGTGCATAAGAGGCTGAAGACGAGACGAATGTCAGGGGCGGCGCCGTGTTGAGAAGTTCCTTCCTGCTGGCAGGACCGCCCCAGACTAAGTCCATGCGGGCAGCCACAAGATCATCTACGAGGTTGTCGAAAGATTCCTCCAGAGCCTTGAGATACTCCACAACCATCTCGATGGCTTCATCTCACTCTCCCCGATGGCAGGCAAACGCATAGTGGCTGGTGTAAGGCACATGGCATGGGAGGTAGCGGTAGCGACGAGTCTTCATCATAGGAAGGATGTCCCGAAGGCGAGCTATCGCCTCACGGGCAGCCATCTGCATGGCATGCCTCTCCGTAGGCATGGCCCTTCCCACAAAACGGAAGTGGCGAGCAGCAGAACGTCCTCCCTTGAACTGCACCACAGCTTGGTGCATAGACACGTCGTCATTGAGCTTGTGCTGGTAGAGTGTGAACTCCGGGCGAGCTGCTGGCCCGATCGCGAGCTTGGTGATGGATACGAGGAGCTTGACAAACCCCTCGGGCACGTTGGTGAACACTCGATTTTCACGGCTGCTGCCAGCCATCTACAAAAGTAGGCAAAAATTCTGAGTAGTCATGTCATAAATTTATGATGACCAACAGAAAATAGCTACAATTGCAAAATGCTGAAAAAGCACAAAAATGCTAATAACCGATTAGCGATCGCACCTAGTGGCTTCCTACAGTCAGCCTGGCTCTGATACCAAGCTTGTCACGACCGGTTTTTTAATAAAATAATTATTGAGAGACCAATCCCTTTTACGGACCAGCGAGGAAGAATTCCTTCTCACTGGTAGACAATATCTTGGTCACAGAAGAAAAATACCAGGAGTACTAAATATAATACAAGGTTGAGCAGAGACTGCCCAACAATTTATTACATGCACGCCGCTAAAACAAGACGGCGGATAGGGTGGCAAACTACTAACTCATGATAATAACGGTGGTGGAAATATCATCGCGAAGCGAGTGATATGATTCCAGAAAACTACAACTCTTCGAGCGTCGGAGTGAGGCTCGAGAAGACTTATTGCGGGTGGCGGAAGCGTATACAAAACAAGTGACCAATATCCGGGATCGAGCAGGACTGACTGGGACTCCTCTAGGCATCGGACGCGCTATCAAACTATTCATCCAAGAGATCGCCTTCGTCAACATCTAGCCAAATCAACAAGCCAGATGAGTACTATGAAAGTACTCGCAAGACAGTTCGGACATAAGATATAACAAATGCAAACATGAAGCATATGAACAAGTTAACCCGTGCGTTCAGACATAGAGATAATAAATACTGGGTGCCAAGCGAGGGTCTGAATGACGCCTCGAGCGGAAACTGCAGAATATTAATACGGGTACCAAACGAGTGTCCGAAAGACTCCTCGAGCGGAAAAATGCGGAATAATAATACAGGTGCCAAACGAGTGTCTGAAAGACTCCTCGAGTGGAAAATGCAGAATAGTAATACTGGTGCCAAACGAGTGTCTGAAAGACTCCTCGAGCGGAAAATGCAGAATAGTAATACTGGTGCCAAACGAGTGTCTGAAAGACTCCTCGAGCGGAAAATGCGGAGTAATAATGCGGGTGCCAAACGAGTGTCTGAAAGACTCCTCGAGCGGAAAATGCGGAGTAATAATGCGGGTGCCAAACGAGTGTCTGAAAGACTCCTCGAGCGGAAAATGCGGAGTAATAATGCCACAGTCGGGCGTCGAGGCGACACCACATAAAGGGCTTATAACAGGAAATAAAGACAGTGCATGCCACAGTCGGACGTCTGTGCGACATCACATAAAGGGCTTATATTTAAAGTAAGAAGCAAGAACACGCCACAGTCGGACGTCTGTGCGACGTCACATAAAGGGCTTATATCACAGCTCAATAATACAATAGTTCGGGAACATAAATTATCACAAGCAGGAGACAAATATAAAGCTAGTCCATCCACAGGAATAACAATAAATCTGGATTTACCACTTGAGCTTGTTCACCGGGGACAAGTTTTTCACACGAATAGATATGGATTTACACTACTTGATCATGGATACGATGATTTGGAAAGAATTGACTCTGCAGAGTTTGTACTTAACCACAACCAACGGATTTCAGTATTCACGGGGACTAGTTCCATCTACGGTGTTTTGGAAGAAACACGTCTAACCAGTACACACCCAATTCAACCATCCGAAGCCAGGGATCACCCTCGGCAACATTCAAGAAAAACCTTGAGACGGGGAGGCTACAACCTCGCGTAGCATGGGATCAAATTTCTATACGCGCGCTCTAAGGGGGTGCCCCCCCTCTCGGTCCCAACCGGAAACACCCATGCCCCCTGACCGGATGACTGGCTTTAATCTTGGGCCAAGGTACCATCATCCCGGCCTCTCTGTTTGGTGTGTACACGGAAAGAGGTTACCAACTTACTAAACCGCATCCTGGCAATGAGACATGTGGTAGCACGGAAAGGGGAAAGAACGGTAACGTGGCTCCAACCACGTTAACGTCGGAGGAAGTCAGATGACGCAAGGCTGGTATGCTACAACAGTACCACCTTGCTGCCCTTCATGTGACCACATGATTTGGCCATCTCTCATCAGAGATCATCGCAACTTTGGAACATGCGGGAAAAGAACGATAACGTGGCTCCAACCACGTTAACGTCGGAGAAAGTCGGATGACGCAAGGCTGGTATGCTACTACCACCTTGCTGCCCTTCATGTCACCACATGATTAGGCCATCTCTCATCAGAGATCATTGCGACTTTGGAACAACCGGGTCGTTGCCTTACAAGCAACGAGGTATTTACCGACACTCATATGCCACGCACAAACTCTCACGTGAACATGTAAAACACCTGTCATATCAAATGTTCAAAACATGCTTGCCTGGTTCGGAGAAGTCGGAGTCTAGCTCGGCGAAGTTCGCGGCTCCTTCACCTCTTCCGGAACCTACGGCAATCACGAAACGGGTACTAACGTGAAAACCAACACTTGCACAGAAACTTTTCCAAATATTTTTCAAATAAATCCCATAAAAAACTAGACAAAATTTGAAGATTGTCAGAAAAAGAATCACTCAAAAATTCCTTTTTATTAAAAAGTTAAAAAGGTTTCTGTCCAGGGACTTATCTGTAATGAAACAGAAAAGTTCCAGGGTTTTAACTGAGAAAACAAAAAATGCTTCGGTTGGGAATGCGTAAGCGCAAAGGAGAAAACGTATTTGCCCGAAGGCGCCAACAGAAAACGGTTCGGAGGAGAATAGAATAGAGGCTGACAGGCGGGGTCCACCTGTCAGGTTTAAAAAGCTCGCCGGCGCCCGAAGACTGCGGTGGACGCCGGCGTCGAACCACGGCGAGTTAGGAGAAACGGAGGGTACCAAGAGCTTCAGCGTCTTCTTCCGCATCGGTGGGTGGTGGACTCGTCCAACGGGGAGCACCACGTCGACGGCGACACTATCACCGGCGGACGGCGGCTCGGGTGAGGATGGGGAACTCCGGTGGAGGGTTGCAAACTACGAATTGAGGCGCGGGTCAGAACGAGGGATGCAAGGTGAAGCTACTGGCAAGAGAATGGAGGCGGAGGAGCGCACACGGGGGTGAATCGGGCTGGATCCCGTGGCGGGTCGCGGCGGCCGGAGTCGAGGAAGGAGACCTCCTCGGGGCTCTACCAGTGGCTAGGCTTGCTCTAGGGGGAGTGCAGGGATGGTGGGTGCTCGAGTTGAAGCTCGGGGCCTCTATTTATAGGCAGATCGACGGGGTGGCCGTGAACGGAGAATCTCCGGCGAGTGATTACGGCGGAGCAGTGGATTGGCAGAAGGTTTGAGTGGCCAGGCAGCATCAGTGGAGGTTACTGGAGTCGTTTCACAGCTAAACGGGGTCGGTCTTGGCGTAATGGCGTCGGTCCACGGTGAGGTAACCGCACGGGCTCAACGGCGGCAGAGAGCGCGCTCCGCGCCCTGCGGTTCACGACGAGAGTGGCAGCGCGTTCGGGGGAGTGGAAGGCCACGCGGCGAGCTCCGGTGGTTTGGGCGGCGCTGGGTGGCGTCGTCGGCGCCGTGTCTCCCGCTGGCGTCCGCAAAGCCGCTGCCGGCGTCGGTCACGGGGCGGCGCACCTTCTGCTGCTCGTCGCCGACGCCCGCAAGGCGCCAGGCGTTCGTGCGGTGCAGGAACAAGAGGGCGGGGACGAGGAGCAAGGCGACGTGGTGGTACTGGCGAGATCGACGTCCTTCTCTGAAGAAAACGACAGCAGGCCACTGCAGTGTTCTCTGAACTTTCTGAACTTGACATAGACAGTGCACTGCAGGTGTTCGACAGAAAGATTTTGCAATGAGATGAATTTTTCTAGAGCTGTAACTTGGTGATTGACCACTCAATGCACCCAGAGGCTGCCTGATTTTACTTGGAATTTTTGGAGAAGGTTTTGAATGAATTTCACCAAATTTGGCAAATCTGGTCCAAACTTGCAGCAGGTGTAGTTTGAAAATTTTGAACTGAAGACCAGTGGATCTTCATGGTTCTAGGTTGAGGGTTCAAAGGACTAGGAGGGGAAAAAGGTTTGGGGCAAAAATCAAGACAGAAAGTGGAGTTCCTTTGCAAATCTCCAAGTGCTAGGAAAGAAGGCAGAAATTTATTTGAATAGAATATAAATGGAAATAATCACATGGGGAGGTTTAACTTGCTGGATTTGATGCAAATCATGATCCAAAGGTGAGGAAAGGGTTAGGAGAGAGGATTTGCACTAAGGCCATGGCAAGAAGGAATTGCTGAAAGTGGCAAAGGATTTTCCAAAAGCCATAGTGCAAATTTCAAGGAGATTTTCAAAAGTCATTTCCCAAGTGAAAATATTTTGTCTTGAGTCCAAGTGAAAAGCAAGAACCTCCAAGACCAAAGACAGATCTTGGTTGAATCCAAATAAAACTTTTGCCATAAAGAAAAATATTTGAGAGTGAGAGTTCTCTTGAAGAAAAATTTAAATCACTCCCCTCAAGTCAAATAAAAATCTTTTTAAAAAATCCAAATAAAAAAACTTGGGTGTCACAGAAGCCCGGAGAAAAAAATGAAAATAAGAGAAAAAAGAGAAAAGAAAAAAATGAGAGAAAAAGAGAGAAGGGACAATGTTACTATCCTTTTTTCACACTTGTGCTTCAAGTAGCACCAGGTTCTTCATGATAGAGAGTCTCCTATTTTACCACTTTCATATACTAGTGGGAATTTTTCATTATAGAACTTGGATTGTATATTCCAATGATGGGCTTCCTCATATTGCCCTAGGTCTTCATGAGCAAGCAACTTGGATGCACACCCACTTAGTTTCTTTTTGAGCTTTCATACACTTATAGCTCTAGTGCATCTGTTGCATGGCAATCCCTACTCACTTGCATCAATATCGATTGATGGGCATCTCCATAGCCCATTAATTTGCCTAGTTGATGTGAGACTTTCTCCTTCTTTTTGTCTTCTCCACAACCACCATATTCTATTCCACCTATAGTGCTATATCCATGGCTCACGCTCATGTATTGCATGAAAGTTGAAAATGTTTGAGAACACTAAAAGTATGAAACAATTGCTTGGCTTGTCATCGGGGTTGTGCCTGATGAAATACTTTATGTGATGAATATGGAGCATAGCCAGACTATATGATTTTGTAGGGATATCTTTCTTTGGCCATGTTATTTTGAGAAGACAAGGTTGCTTTATTAGTATGCTTGAAGTATTATTGTTTTTATGTCAATATTAAACTTTTGTTTTGAATCTTATGGATATGAATATTCTTGCCACAATAAATAAGATTGCATTGATAAATATGTTAGGTAGCATTCCACATCAAAAATTCTGTTTTTATCATTTACCTACTCGAGGACGGGCAGGAATTAAGCTTCGGGATGCTTGATATGTCTCCAACGTATCTATAATTTTGATTGTTCCATGCTATTATATTATCTGTTTTGGATGTTTTATATGCATTAATATGCTATTTTATATTATTTTTGCTACTAACTTATTAACCTAGAGCCCAGTGTCAGTTTCTGTTTTTTCCTTGTGTTTGACTTTTTCAGAAAAGGAATGTCAAACGGAGTCCAAATGGAATAAAACTTTACGATGATTTTCCTTGGACCAGAAGACACCTACATGACTTGGAGAGAGTGCCAGAAGAGTCCCGAGGAGGCCAAAAGCCTCTAGGGCGCGCCTCGTGGCTTGTGGGCCCCTCGGGAGTCCTCTAACCCTAGTTCCACCTCTATATATATTCTCAAATATTCTCCAAACATCAAAAGCATCCACAAAAATACTTTTCCGCCGCCGCAAGCTTCTGTTCTCGTGAGATCCCATCTTGAGGACTTCTCCGGCGATCTGCCGGACATGGATTCTGTCACGGAAGGCCTCTACATCAACCTTGCTGCCCTACTGATACGTCTCCAACGTATCTATAATTTTTTATTGTTCCATGCTGTTATATTATCATTCTTGTATGTTTTAAGCATTTTACAATCATTTTATATCATTTTTGGGACTAACCTATTGACATAGTGCCAACTGCCAGTTGCTGTTTTCTACTTGTTTTTTACATCACAGAAAATCAATATCAAACTGAGTCCAAATGCAGCGAAACTTTTTGGAGAATTTTTATGGACCAGAACACCCAGAATGGGCCAGAGCAGCACCTGGGGTGCCCCGAGGGGGGCACCCAGGTGCGCCCAGGTGGGTTGTGCCCACCTCGGTGGCCTCCCGCACCCCCTCTTTGCCCTATAAATTCCCAAATATTCCAAAACCCTTCAGGGTAGCCCTAGATTAGAAGTTCTGCCGCCGCAAGGCCTCTGTATCCATGAGATCCAATCTAGACCCCGTTCCGGCACCCTGCCGAAGGGGGAAATCATCACTAGTGGCCATCTTCATCATCCCGGTGGCCACCACGATGAGGAGGGAGTAGTCCACCCTCGGGGCTGAGGGTTTGTACCAGTAGCTATGTGTTTAATCTCTCTCTCTCTCGTGTTCTTGAGAATTCATGATCTTGATGTATCGCGGGCTTTGTTAATGTAGTTGGATCATATGGTGTTTTCCCCTCTCTATCTTATTGTGATGAATTGAGTTTTTCCCTTTGAGATTTTGTTTTATTGGATTGAATACTTTTATGGATTTGAGAGCACTTGATATATGTCTTGCATATGAATACTCGTGGTGACAATGGGGTATCATATTGATTCACTTGATATATGTTTTGGCACTCAACTCGCGGATTCCCGAGGTGACATTGGGGTGATCTACGCATAGGGGTTGATGCACGTTCCTGTCTTTGTTTCTCCGGTAGAAATCTTGGGGCACTCTTTAAGGTTCTTTATGTTGGATTGAGTATTATGAATCTGAATTTGCTTTGGTGTTATTTTAGTACGAACTCTAGGATAGATCGAACGGAAAGAATAGCTTTGTGTTATTTTAGTACGAACTCTTGAATAGATCGAACGGAAAGAATAGCTTTGAGGTGGTTTCGTACCCTACAAACAATTTATTCGTATGTTCTCCGCTAGATAAGAACTTCGGAGTGATTCTTCGTTGCACGTTGAGGGATGGTTATGTGATCCAATTATATTAGCATTGTTGAGAGATTGCACTAGCGAAAGTACGGACCCTAGGCCTTGTTTCTAAGCATTGTAATACCGTTTTTGTGCCCGTTTACTATTTGCTACCTTGCTATTTTTATTTATTCAGATTATAAAAATATAGTTCTACCATCCGTATTGCACTTTTATCACCATCTCTTCGCCGAACTAGTGCACCTATATAATTTGCCATTGTATTGGGTGTGTTGGGGACACAAGAGATTTCTTGTATTCGGTTGCAGGGTTGTTCGAGAGAGACCACCTTCATCCGACACCTCCCACGGATTGATAAACCTTAGGTCATCCACTTGAGGGAAAATTGCTACTGTCCTACAAAACTCTGCGCTTGGAGGCCCAACACGAGTCTACAAGAATAAAGTTGCATAGTAAACAACAAGCTCTTCTCTGGCGCCGTTGCCGGGGAGGTGAGTGCTTGAAGGTATATCTTTAGATCTTGCAATCGAATCTTTTAGTTTCTTGTTTTATCACTAGTTTAGTTTATAAAACAAAACTACAAAAAAATGGAATTGAGGTGGTCTCATATTATTCATCTTTATAATGTCTTTCATGAAAATGATGGAAATGAAAATTGTGCTCAATTGATAGAAGAAGAATTCTATAAAATATTTGGCAAAAAATCTTTGAATGATGAGCATGATTGCAATGTTGTTGGTATGAACTCTTTGAATATCCATGATGCTAATGATATGCAAAGCCATAAGCTTGGGGATGCTATGTTTGATGAAGATGATATTTTTTGTCCCCCAAGTTTTGATGAGAAAAAATATTATGATGAAAGCATACCTCCTATTTATGATGATTATATTGATGAAAGTGGATTTGGAGAGGTCATGACTTTATTTAATGATGATTCCACTATCTTGGAAGAGGTTTCAATTGACTATGATAACAAAGTTGCTATCTATGATGATTATGGTGATGACATGTATGGTATAAAGAATAATGATAACCATGAAACTTGTCATCATGATTTTAATTTTCACTCTCATGATAGTTATTTTGTTGAGTTTGCTCCCACTACTATTGATGACAAGAAATTTGCTTGTGTGGAGAGTAATAAGTTTTATATGCTTTTGTGTCATGAAAATAATGCTTTATGTGATGGTTATATTGTTGAATTTCTTCATGATGCTACTGAAAATTATTATGAGGGAGGAACTTATGCTTGTAGGAATTGCAATAATATCAAGTTTCCTCTCTATGTGTTGAAAATCTTGAAGTTATGTTTGTTTTGCCTTCCTATGGTAGTTGATTCTTGCTCTCATGAATTGTTTGATCACAAAATCCCTATGCATAGGAAGTGAGTTAGACTTAAATGTGCTAGTCATATGCCTCATGATGCTCTTGTTATGTTTCAATTCTTATCTTTTATGAGAGCATCATTGAAATCATCATGCCTAGCTAAAAGGCATTAAAGAAAAGCGCTTGTTGGGAGACAACCCAAAATTTACCCCTACTGTTTTTGTGTGTTAACATGATTAAGCTACTGTAGTAATCATGTTTTATTGCTTTTGTTTCAATAAAGTGCCAAGTAAAGCCTTTGGGATAGTGTGGATGATAGTTGACGTGAATCTGTGCAAAAACAGAAACTTTTGCGCGCAGTCCAGGAATTTTGAAAATTCACGGGAACGTGATTTTGATCTGATTTTTTTACAGGTAGTATATATACAAATTCTCTACGTTGTCCTAATTTTTCAGAATTTTTGGAGTAGCAGAAGTATGGTTGGAGTACAGATTACTTCAGACTGTTTTGTTTTCAATGCATAGTTTGCTTGTTTTCTAGTTTCTATGGCTTATATTGCTCAATATAAATTGTGCAAATGATATGCTACAGTAGGAATTGTGTGGAATAAATTATGAATCTTGTCTTTGACAGTACCAAAGTGAAATGGTTTGCTCTTTATCATACTAACCTATCTCACAAAGTTCTGTTAAGTTTTGTGTGATTGAAGTTTTCAAGTTTTGGGTGAGATATCGATATGACGAGAACAAGGAGTGAAAAGACCCTAAGCTTGTGGATGCCCAAGGCACCCGCAAGGTAATATTCAAGGAAGATCCAAGCAACTAAGCTTGGGGATGCCCCGGAAGGCATCCCCTCTTTCGTCTCCAACAATACCGGTAACCTTACTTGAGGCTATATTTTTATTCGTTACATGATATGAGTTTTGCTTGGAGCGTTATTTTATTTTGCTAGGATTTGCTTTCTGTTATTTATAATAATGTTTTGCATCTTTATTTTCAATAAAAATGTCAAGGATAGCCTTTACCATGCTTATTTTGCAAGTATACATGTTGCTGTTTCAAAACAGAAAGCTTATCATTGTTGCAAAAGTTCCATAGAAAAGTCAGAATGTGATAAAATGTTAATTTTTTTGAAAAATAAGCTCTGATAAATTTTCTACAGTGTGGTAAATTTTCATAATTTTTGGAGTTTAAGAAGTATTGATACTCTTGCATTCTTTACAGACTGTACTGGTTTGGCAGATTGCTGTTATGGTTGCATTGTTTGCATATGTTTGCTTGTTTAATGATTCTATTTGCGGATAGGAGTATTAAATATGCGGAGGCATTTAGCATGAAATTTTGAATAATATTTTTTGTGATTTTCTACAGTAGAGAATGATAAGGTTTTTTGCATTGATTTATACTAACTTATCTCACGAGTTCTTGTTGAGTTTTGTGTGGATGAAGTTTTTTAGATTTAGGGAAACCGTGATAAAAAAGGAATTAAGGAGACACAAGAGCTCAAGATTGGGGATGCCCAAGGCATCCCAAGATAATATTTCAATAAGTCTCAAGCATCTCGGCTTGGGGATGCCCCGGTAGGCATCCCACCTTCTTCTTCAACGATTATCGGTTAGTATCGGTTGAGCCTAAGTTGTTGCTTCTTCACATGATGTGTGCTATCCTTGAAATGCCATTTTATTTTGTTTTCCTTGCTGTTTTAATAAAATACTTAGAACTGAAAGTTTTTAAATAAAATAGAGTCCTCAAATAGTTGCTAGCGAGGCTAGGTAAGCGGCACTCACATCCCGTCACGAAGCTCTTTTCTATGGAATTGCTCTAGTGCTTCACTTATATCTTTTTGAGCACGGTGTGCTTTAATATTTTTGTAGAAATTCTCTCTTGCTTCACATAAATTAATTTGAGAGAAATAAATATTATGCTCATGATCTTCACTTATATTTGTTTGAGCTTATCAAAAGCAACACATGAAAATTAGTCCCAAAGTGATAGATATCCAAGAAGGATATAATAAAAACTTTCATGAAGATCATTGGACAAAATAAACTTGACTCTTTGTAATAGTTTTGAGATATGATGATGTGATATGTGAGTCATGTTGATGAGTAATTGTGCTTTAGTAAGAACATTGGTGTTAAGGTTTGTGATTCCCTATGCAAGCACGAAATTCAATAGTCATGCAATGAAATTATGTCCTACTTGTGGTGCATTATTTGGTGTTAATTATGCTTAAGGTTTGCTTATGAGATTATTCGTCTCTTGGTTGGTCGCTTCTTAATCTTTTGCTAGCCTTCATTTTGCACTAAGTATGATCACTACTTGTGCATCCAAAATCCTTTAAACCAGTTTTGCCACATGAGTCCACTATACCTACCTATATGCGGTATTCTTTTGCCGTTCTAAGAAAATTTGTATGCGCCATCTCTAATTTTCAAAATAAAATTTTCTTTTGTGTGCTCGTACTGCTCGCGAGGCGGTGAGGGGTGGCCGATATTTTCCGTGCAAGATGTGTTATTCTCACGATGAGTGTTTATTCACTTGTCATTGCACGAGAGTAAGGCAAAGGTATTAGGGATGCCCAATCCCAAAATGAAAAATGAATTTACTTTATGTTGTCAAATAATAAATTCCTTGGAAAGTGTTGGTATGGAGGGCAACCGTGGATTCGTCTAGCCATGGAAAGTGAAAGTATGGTGGAAAAAGGAATAAACTTTAATTTCTGTTTGGGAACCGCCTAAGATATATCTAGCATGGAAAGTGTTGGGAGCTCTAAGCCATTTTCGTTGGTGGGAAAAGTATGCCTCTCAAAAAAAAATTATCCCTATATTTTTCGCTTTGAGCTCTGGCACCTCTACAAATCCCTACTTCCCTCTTCGAAGGGCCCTTCTTTTACTTTATGCAATTTTTATTTTGAGTCTCCATCTTCTCTTATAAAGCACCAACTAGGAGGCACTATGATCGTACTTGAGCATTGGGTGTAGCTAATATGCGAGTGTGTTTCATGAATGGATCAATGATTGAGCATGATGGGCTAGGGATAACTTATTTTAGCATTGATATTTTGAAAGACATGGTTGCTTGTAGGTATGCTTGAGTATTAAAGTTCTCATGTCAAAACTAGACTATTGCTTTGAACCATATAAAAGTCCAAATGTCCATGCTATAAAGAAATATGATATGACATGTTAGGCAGCATTCCACATCAAAAAATTTGTTTTTATCATTTACCTACTCGAGGACGAGCAGGAGTTAAGCTTGGGGATGCTGATACGTCTCCAATGTATCTATAATTTTTGATTGTTCCATGTTGTTATATTATCATTCTTGGATATTTTACAATCATTTTATATCATTTTTGGGACTAACCTATTGACATAGTGCCAAGTGCCAGTTGTTGTTTTCTACTTGTTTTTTACATCGCAGAAAATCAATATCAAACAGAGTCCAAATGCAGCAAAACTTGTTGGAGAATTTTTATGGACCAGAACACCCAGAATGGGCCAGAGCAGCACCTGGGGGGTGCCCCGAGGGGGGCAAAACCCACCAGGACGCGCCTGGGCCCCCAGGCGCGCCCAGGTGGGTTGTGCCCACCTCGGTGGCCTCCCGCAACCACTCTTCGCCCTATAAATTCCCAAATATCCAAAACCCTTTGGGGTAGCCCTAGATCATAAGTTCCGCCGCTGCAAGGTCTCTGTATCCACGAGATCCATTCTAGACCCCGTTCCGGCACCCTGCCGAAGGGGGAAATCATCACCTGTGGCCATCTTCATCATCCTGGCGGCCACCACGATGAGGAGGGAGTAGTCCACCCTCGGGGCTGTGGGTTTGTACCAGTAGCTATGTGTTTAATCTCTCCCTCTCGTGTTCTTGAGATGTCACGATCTTGATGTATCACGGGCTTTGTTAATGTAGTTGGATCATATGGTGTTTTCCCCTCTCTATCTTGTTGTGATGAATTGAGTTTTTCCCTTTGAGATTTCGTTTTATTGGATTGAATACTTTTATGGATTTGAGAGCACTTGATATATGTCTTTCATATGAATACTCGTGGTGACAATGGGGTATCATATTGATTCACTTGATATATGTTTTGGCACTCAACTCGCGGATTCCCGAGGTGACATTGGGGTGATCTACGCATAGGGGTTGATGCACGTTCTTGTCTTTGTTTCTGCGGTAGAAATCTTGGGGCACTCTTTAAGGTTCTTTATGTTGGATTGAGTATTATGAATCTGAATTTGCTTTGGTGTTATTTTAGTACGAACTCTAGGATAGATCGAACGGAAAGAATAGCTTTGTGTTATTTTAGTACGAACTCTTGAATAGATCAAACGGAAAGAATAGCTTTGAGGTGGTTTCGTACCCTACAAACAATTTCTTCTTATGTTCTCCGCTAGATAAGAACTTCGGAGTGATTCTTCGTTGCACGTTGAGGGATGGTTATGTGATCCAATTATATTAGCATTGTTGAGAGATTGCACTAGCGAAAGTACGGACCCTAGGCCTTGTTTCTAAGCATTGCAATACCGTTTTTGTGCCCGTTTACTATTTGCTACCTTGCTGTTTTTATTTATTCAGATTATAAAAATATATTTTTACCATCCGTATTACACTTTTATCACCATCTCTTCGCCGAACTAGTGCACCTATACAATTTGCCATTGTATTGGGTGTGTTGGGGACACAAGAGATTTCTTGTATTCGGTTGCAGGGTTGTTCAAGAGAGACCACCTTCATCCGACACCTCCCACGGATTGATAAACCTTAGGTCATCCACTTGAGGGAAAATTGCTACTGTCCTACAAAACTCTGCGCTTGGAGGCCCAACACAAGTCTACAAGAATAAAGTTGCGTAGTAGACATCACCTACCGATGATGTGTGAGTAGTTTACCACAGACCTACGGGTCCATAGCTAGTATCTAGATGGCTTCTTCTCTCTCTTTGATCTTCAATACCATGTTCTCCTCGATGTTCTTGGAGTTCTATCCGACGTAATCTTCTTTTGCGGTGTGTTTGTTGAGATCCGAGAACTATGGGTTTATGATCATATTATCCATGAATATTATTTGAGTCTCCTCTGAACTCTTTTATGCATGATTTAAATATCTTTGTATTTCTATCCAATCTATTTATTTGGTTTGGCCAACTAGATTGATCTATCTTGCAATGGGAGAGGTTCTTTGTGATGGGTTCAATCTTGCGGTGTCCTCACCCATTGACATAGTAGGGGTAGCGAGGCACGTATTGTATTGTTGCCATTAAGGATAAAAAAATGGGGTTTACATCATATTGCTTGAGTTTGTCCCTCTACATCATGTCATCTTGCTTAAGGTGTTACTTCGTTCTTATGAACTTAATACTCTAGATGCATGCTGGATAGCGGTCGACGTGTGGAGTAATAGTAGTAGATGCAGGCAGGAGTCGGTCTACTTGTCACGGACATGATGCCTGTATACATGATCATTGCCTTAGATATCGCCATAACTATGCGCTTTTCTATCAATTACTCAACAGTAATTTGTTTACCCACCGTATGCTTTATTCAAGAGAGAAGCCTCTAGTGAAACCTATGGCCCCCGGGTCTATTTTACATCATATATTTTCAGATCTAGAAAACCAAAAAATACCTTGCTGCAATTAATTTACTTTTACTTTAGTTTGCTCTTTTATTTATCTTTTATACCTATATCTATTAGATCTCACTCTTTTTCGAGGCCGTGAAGGGATTGACAACCCCTTTTTCGTGTTGAGTGTAAGTGTTTGTTAGTTTGTGCGGGTTCATATATTGGAGACTTGCTTGTGCCTCCTACTGGATTGATACCTTTGTTCTTAACTGAGGGAAATACTTATCTCTACTTTGCTGCATCACCATTTCCTCTTCAAGGGAAAAATCAACGCAAGCTCAAGAAGTAGCAATGCACACCCACTTAGTTTCCGTTGAACTTTCGTACACTTATTGCTCTTAGTGCATCCGTTGCATGGCAGTCCCTACTCCATGTTTTGATATCGATTGATGGGCATCTCCCTAGCCTGTTGATTTGTTGTGTCGATGCGAGACTTTCTTCCTTTTTTGACTTCCCCTCATTGATCTCTATCACCTCACTCTATTCCACCTATAGTGTTATATCCCTGGCTCACGTCATGTATTGCGTGGGGGGTTGAAAATGCTGAAGTGCTTAAAACGTACGATCCAATTGCTTGGCTTGTCATCGGGGTAGTTCATGATTAATATTTTGTCTTAGGAAGACTAAGCAAGATGGGCTATATGATTTTGTCGGGTAGCATTTTTAGCATTCTTTATTTTGAAAGGCATGATTGTTTGTTGGTATGCCTGAGTATAGATGTCTTTATATCAAATTACAGACTATTGCCTTGATTCACTCGTCTCTCAATATTCATACCGTGAAAAGATTACATGATTAAATATATTTTACGTAGCATTTCACATAAAAATTTTGTTTTTATCATTTACCTACTTGAGGATGAGTAGGAATTAAGCTTGGGGATGCTGATACGTCTCCAACGTATCTATAATTTTTATTGTTTCATGCTATTATATAATCAATCTTGGATACTTGATATGCATTTTATACTATTTTATATCATTTTTAGGAACTAACCTATTAACCCAGTGCCTAGTGCCAGTTGTTGTTTTCTGCTTGTTTTTGGTTTTCCAGAAAATCAGTACCAATGGAGTCCAAATGCTACGAAACTTTTTGACGATTTGTTTTCTGGACATAAGAGACCCTAGAAGCTTCGGGAGGAGTCTAGACGGCGAACGAGGATATGGCAAGGTAATAGGGCGCGCCTAGGGGCGCCGCGCCCTATTACCTTGTGGGCCCCACGAGGCTCCGTTTGATCAAATTGTGTTGGGGAACGTAGCATGCAATTTCAAAAAAATCCTACGATCTCGCAAGATCTATCTAGGAGATGCATAGCAACGAGAATGGGAGAGTGTGTCTATGTACCCTCGTAGACCGAAAGCGGAAGTGTTAGTTTAACGTGGTCGATGCAGTCGAACGTCTTCACGATCCAACCGATCAAGCGCCGAACGTACGGCACCTCCGAGTTCTGCACACGTTCAGCTCGATGACGTCCCTCGGACTCTTGATCCAGCAGAGGGTCGAGGGAGAGTTTCGTCAGCACGACGGCGTGGTGACGATGATGGTGATGTGATCCGCGCAGGGGTTCGCCTAAGCACTACGTGAATATGACCGGAGTAGTAAACCGTGGAGGGAGACGTCGCACACGGCTTGGAACAATTAGTGTGTCTCCAAGGGGTGCCCTGCCCACGTATATAAAGGAGGGAGAGGGAGGAGGCCGGCCTTAGGGGGCGCGCCATAAGGGGGGAGTCCTACTAGGACTCCTAGTCCTAGTAGGATTCGCCCCCCCCCCCTCTTTTCCTTCTCATGGAGGTGGAAAGGGGCAAGGAGAGGGAGTAGGAGAAGGAAAGGGGGTGGCGCCCCCTTCCCTAAACCAATTCGGTCTCCTCCCTTGTGGGGGGCGCACCAGCCCCTTGTGGGCTGGTTAGCCTCCCTCCTATGGCCCATATCTTTCCCCGGGGAGTTACGGTAACCCCTCCGGTACTCCGGTATGTACCCGATACACTCTGGAACCTTCCAATATATCAATCTTTACCTCTCGACCATTTTGAGAGTCCTCGTCATGTCCGTGATCTCATCCGGGACTCCGAACAACTTCGGTCACCAAAACACATAACTCATAATACAAATCGTCATCGAACGTTAAGCGTGCGGACCCTACGAGTTCGAGAACTATGTAGACATGACCGAGACACATCTCCGGTCAATAACCAATAGCGGAACCTGGATGCTCATATTGGTTCCTACATATTCTACGAAGATCTTTATCGGTAAAACTGCAATAACAACATACGTTATTCCCTTTGTCAACGGTTACTTGCCCGAGATTCGATCGTTGGTATCATCATACCTAGTTCAATCTCGTTACCGGCAATTCTCTTTACTCATTCCGTAATGCATCATCCCGTAACTAACTCATTAGTCACATTGCTTGCAAGGCTTATAGTGATGTGCATTACCGAAAGGGCCTAGAGATACCTCTCCGATACTCGGAGTGACAAATCCTAATCTTGATCTATGCCAACCCAACAAACACCTTCGGAGACACCTGTAGAGCATCTTTATAATCACCCAGTTACGTTGTGACGTTTGATAGCACACAAGGTGTGCCTCCGGTATTCGGGAGTTACATATTCTCATAGTCAGAGGAATATGTATAAGTCATGAAGAAAGCAATAGCAATAAAACTTAATGATCATTATGCTAAGCTAACGGATGGGTCTTGTCCATCACATTATTCTCCTAATGATGTGATCCCGTTCATCAAATGACAACACATGTCTATGGTTAGGAAACTTAACCATCTTTGATTAACGAGCTAGTCTAGAAGAGGCTTACACGGGACACGGTGTTTTGTCTATGTATTCACACATGTATCAAGTTTCCGGTTAATACAATTCTAGCATGAATAATAAACATTTATCATGATATAAGGAAATATAAAATAACAACTTTATTATTGCCTCTAGGGCATATTTCCTTCAGTCTCCCACTTGCACTAGAGTCAATAATCTAGTTCACATCGTCATGTGATTTAACACCAATAGTTCACATCTATATGTGATTTGTTCACATCGCCATGTGACTAACACCCAAATGGTTTACTAGAGTCAGTAATCTAGTTCACATCGCTATGTGATGAACACCCAAAGAGTAATAAGGTGTGATCATGTTTTGCTTGTGAGAGAAGTTTAGTCAACGGGTCTGTCACCTTCAGAGCCTATGTATTTTGCTAATTTTCTATGTCTACAATGCTCTGCATGGAGCTACTCTAGCTAATTGCTCCCACTTTCAATATGTATCCAGATTGAGACTCAGAGTCATCCGGATCGGTGTAAAAGCTTGCATCGACATAACTCTTTACGACGGACTCTTTATCACCTCCATAACCGAGAAATATTTCCCTAGTCCTCTTAGGTAACTAAGGATAACTTTGACCGCTGTCCAGTGATCCACTCCTGGATCACTATCGTACCCCTTTGCCAAACTCATGTCAAGGTACACAATAGGTCTGGTACATAGCAAGCATACTTTATAGAACCTATGGCTGAGGCATAGGGGAATGACTTTCATTCTTTTTCTATTTTCTGCCGTGGTCGGATTTTGAGTCTTACTCAACTTCGTACCTTACAACTCAGGAAAGAACTCCTTCTTTGACTGATCCATTTTGAACTCCTTAAAAATCTTATCAAGGTATGTACTCATCAAAAGTCTTATCAAGCGTCTTGATCTATGTTTGTAGATCTTGATGTTCAATATGTAAGTAGCTTCACTGAGGTCTTTCATTGAAAAATTCTTATTCAAGTATCCTTTTATGCTATCCAGAAATTCTGTATTATTTCCAATCAACAATATGTCATCCACATATAATATCAGAAATGCTATAGAGCTCCCACTCACTTTCTTGTAAATACAGGCTTCTCCAAAAGTCTGTACAAAACCATATGCTTTGATCACACTATCAAAGCGTATATTCCAAATCCGAGAGGCTTGCACCAGTCCATAAATGGATCGCTGGAGCTTGCACACTTTGTTAGCACCTTTAGGATCGACAGAACTTTATGGTTGCATCATATACAACTCTTCTTTAAGATATCCATTAAGGAATGCAGTTTTGACATCCATTTGCCAGATTTCATAATCATAAAATGCGGCAATTGCT
Source organism: Aegilops tauschii subsp. strangulata (assembly GCF_002575655.3). Taxonomy (NCBI): domain Eukaryota; kingdom Viridiplantae; phylum Streptophyta; class Magnoliopsida; order Poales; family Poaceae; genus Aegilops; species Aegilops tauschii. The sequence goes on along the minus strand of NC_053039.3, from coordinate 390,292,293 downwards.
AACATGATTCGGACAGACTTAAGCATCGCTACGGGTGAGAAGGTCTCATCGTAGTCAACTCCTTGAACTTGTCGAAAACCTTTCGCAACAAGTCGAGCTTTGTAGACAGTAACATTACCGTCAACATCAGTCTTCTTCCTGAAAATCCATTTATTCTTTATGGCTTGCAGATAATCGGGCAAGTCAACCAAAGTCCACACTTTGTTCTCATACATGGATCCCATCTCAGATTTCATAGCCTCAATCCATTTCGCAGAAATCTGGGCTCATCATCGCTTCCTCATAGTTCGTAGGTTCGTCATGGTCTAGTAACATGATTTCCAGAACAGGATTACCGTACCACTCTGGTGCGGACCGTACTCTGGTTGACCTATGAGGTTCGGTAGTAACTTGATCTGAAGTTTCATGATCATCATCATTAGCTTCCTCACTAATTGGTGTAGGAATCACTGGAACTGATTTCTGTGATGAACTACTATCCAATTTGGGAGAAGGTACGATTACCTCATCAAGTTCTACTTTCCTCCCACTCACTTCTTTCGAGAGAAACCCCTTCTCTAGAAAGGATCCATTCTTAGCAACGAATATCTTGCCTTCGGATCTGTGATAGAAGGTGTACCCAACAGTCTCCTTTGGGTATCCTATGAAGACGCATTTCTCCGATTTGGGTTCGAGCTTCTCAGGCTGAAGCTTTTTCACATAAGCATCGCAACCCCAAAATTTAAGAAACAACAGCTTAGGTTTCTTGCCAAACCACAGTTCATACAGTGTCGTCTCAACAGATTTAGATGGTGCCCTATTTAACGTGAATGCAGCTGTCTCTAATGCATAACCCCAAAACGATAGTGGTAAATCGGTAAGAGACATCATAGATCGCGCCATATCCAATAAAGTACGGTTACGATGTTCAGACACACCATTACTCTGTGGTGTTCCAGGTGGTGCGAGTTGCAAAACTATTCCCCATTGTTTCAAATGAAGACCAAACTCGTAACTCAAATATTCGCCTCCGCGATCACTTCGTAGAAACTTTATTTTCTTGTTACGATGATTTTCCACTTCACTCTGAAATTATTTGAACTTTTCAAATGTTTCAGACTTATGTTTCATTAAGTAGATATACCCATATCTGCTCAAATCATCTGTGAAGGTCAGAGAATAACGATACTTGCCACAAGCCTCAACACTCATTGGACCGCATACATCAGTATGTATTATTTCCAATAAGTCAGTGGCTCGCCCATTGTTACGGAGAACGGAGTCTTAGTCATCTTGCCTATGAGGCATGGTTCACAAGCATCAAGTGATTCACAATCAAGTGATTCCACAAGTCCATCTGCATGGAGTTTCTTCATGCGCTTTACACCAATATGACCTAAACAGCAGTGCCACAAATATGTTGCACTATCATTATCAACTTTGCATCTTTTGGCATCAATATTATGTGTATCACTACGATCGAGATTCAGTAAACCATTTACATTGGATGTAAGACCATAGAAGGTTTTATTCATGTAAACAGAACAACAATTATTCTCTGACTTAAATGAATAGCCGTATCGCAATAAACATGATCCAATCATATTCATGCTCAACGCAAACACCAAATAATATTTATTTAGTTCCAATACTAATACTGAAGGTAGAGGGAGTATGCGATGGTGATCTTATCAACCTTGGAATCATTTCCAACACACATCCTCACCTCGCCCTCAACTAGTCTCTGTTCATTTTGTAACTCCTCTTTTGAGTTACTAATCATAGCAACTAAACCGGTATCAAATACCCAGGGGCTACTATGAACACTAGTAAAGTACACATCAATAACATGTATATCAAATATACTTTTGTTCACTTTGCCATCCTTCTTATTCGCCAAGTATTTGGGGTAGTTCCGCTTCCAGTGACCATTCCTTTGCAGTAGAAGCACTCAGTTTCGGGCTTAGGTCTAGCTTTGGGCTTCTTCACGGGAGTGGGAACTTGCTTTCCATTCTTCTTTGTCGATGGGAAACAACACCTATGGGATCACAAGAATCCCTACTACGGTTGCCGGGGCGCGGGGTTGTGAGAAGAGCAGGATTAGCAGTCAACACAAGGATCGTTTACCCAGGTTCGGGCCGCGAGGATGCGTAATACCCTAGTCCTGCTTTGGTGTGTATTTGAGAGAGTTCTTGAGCTCTCGAACTAGCTATGGTGGCTGCGTATTTCAAAAGAGCCGAATCCCTGTCCAGTATGCCAAGGGCCTCCTTTTATAGTCGGAAGGGGCTGCCACAGTGGCACACAGGAGGTGGAAAGGCCTACAGTGTTGCGAGCTTATCGCTTGTGTTACATGACAAGATGCATTTCATGCGTAGCTTAGGTGTCCCTTAGCTTTACTGGGGACGGGAACGAGGCCCGTCCCGTCCGTTGTCGCCTCGCCTTGCTTCGACACACGCCCAGGCCAACGGTGCATGCGGCGCCATGCAAGCAGGCAGGCAGCTGAGGTGGCGCGGTGGTAGGGTCTTCACGAAGATCTGCATGCCACCACGCAGGTGCTTGCTGAGTTGGCGTAGAGGCCGCCCGTCGCCATGCAGGTGCCTGCCCAGCTGGTTGAGCTAGCAGCTGCTTGGGGACGGCGGTGGAGTCTTGGTCGACGCGGGCCTGGCTGTGGCCCCGCTGACACCCTCGGCAAGGGCCTTGCCGGGGGCCCGGCAAGGGTCTTGCCATGGCGTTGCAGTCATCCCCGGCAAGGCGCTTGCCGGGGGTCTTGTGGATCTCCTCGGCAAGGATCCCACCGAGGGTCGCCGTCTTCTGGTCCTCATCTGATCTCATATTTATATGGTCTTGACAAAGATTTGTATGCTACCACGGAGGTGCCTCCCGAGCCCTAGTTCCAATGTGGTTGGTTGAGTAGGAACCCGTGGGCTCAAGGGTGGCTCGCTCTGTTAGCACCGGGCAAGTTGCCCCGGCAAGGCGGAGGCTGCCCCGACAAGGGCCTTGCCGGGGGAGTCCACCTCGCCCTCTCGCTCTTTGGTATCTTTGGTCTTGGCGTTGCCTTGGCCATCTTGTGCTTCGGCTTCTCTCCGGCTCCCCTCCTCTGCCCTGCTTAGTGTGGCCATGGCGCGCGGCTCCGACTGCCCGTGCACAAGTAAAGGGGTACAAAGGTGTGCCCCTACTTTTGTACACCGACATTCTTGAAGTTCCTTTTCTTTTCCTTGCCCTTTTACTTGAAACTAGTGGTCTTGTCAACCATCAACACTTGATGCTTTTTCTCGATTTCTACCTTCGCTGATTTCAGCATCGCGAAGAGCTTGGGAATCGTTTCCGTTATCCCTTGCATATTATAGTTTATCACGAGGTTCTAGTAACTTGGTGATAGTGACTAGAGAACTCTGTCAATCACTATCTTATCTGGAAGATTAACTCCCACTTGATTCAAGTGATTGTAGTACTCAGACATTTTGAGCACATGCTCACTAGCTGAGCTATTCCCCTCCATCTTGTAGGCAAAGTACTTGTCAGAGGTCTCATACCTCTTAACACGAGCATGAGTCTGAAATACCAATTTCACCTCTTGGAACATCTCATATGCTCCATGGCGTTCAAAACCTTTTTGAAGTCCCGGTTCTAAGCCGTAAAGTATGGCGCACTAAACTATCAAGTAGTCATCATACCGATCTTGTCAAACGTTCATAACGTCTGCATCAGCTCCTGCAATAGGTCTGTCACCTAGCGGTGCATCAAGGACATAATTATTCTGTGCAGCAATGAGGATAATCCTCAGATCACGGACCCAGTCCGCATCATTGCTACTATCATCTTTCAACTTAGTTTTCTCTAGGAACATATCAAAAATAAAACAGGGGAGCTATACGCGAGCTATTGATCTACAACATAGATATGCAAATACTATCGGGACTAAATTCATGATAAATTAAAGTTTAATTAATCATATTACTTAAGAAATCCCACTTAGATAGACATCCCTCGAGTCATCTAAATGATCACGTGATCCAAATCAACTAAACCATGCCCGATCATCACGTGAGATGGAGTAGTTTTCAATGGTGAACATCTCTATGTTGATCATATCTACTATATGATTCACACTCGACCTTTCGGTCTCTAGTGTTCCGAGGCCATATCTGCATATGCTAGGCTCGTCAAGTTTAAACCCGAGTATTCTGCACCTGCAAAACTGGCTTGCAGCCATTGTATGTGAAAGTACACCTTATCACACCCCATCATCATGTGGTGTCTCGGCATGACGAACTGTAGCAACGGTGCATACTCAGGGAGAACACTTATACCTTGAAATTTAGTGAGGGGTCATCTTATAGTGCTACCACCGTACTAAGCAAAATAAGATGCATAAAAGATAAACATCACATGCAATAAAAATATGTGACATGATATGGCCATCATCATCTTGTGCCTTTGATCCCCATCTCGAAAGCACCGTCATGATCTCCATCGTCACTGGCTTGACACCTTGATCTCCATCGTAGCGCCGTTGTCATCTCGCCAACTATTGCTTCTATGACTATCGCTACCGCATAGTGGTAAAGTAAAGCATTTACATGGCGATTGCATTTCATACAATAAAGTGACAACCATAAGGCTCCTGTCGGTTGCCGATAACTTTTACAAAACATGATCATATCATACAACAATTTATATCTCATCACGTCTTGACCATATCACATCACAACATGCCATGCAAAAACAAGTTAGACATCCTCTAGTTTGTTGTTGCAAGTTCTACGTGGCTGCTACGGGCTTCTAGCAAGAACCGTTCTTACCTATGCATCAAAACCACAACGATTTTTCATCAAGTGTGCTGTTTTAACCTTCAACAAGGACCGGCCGAAGTCAAACTCGATTCAACTAAAGTTGGAGAAACAGACACCCGCCAGCCACCTGTGTGCGAAGCACGTCGGTAGAACCAGTCTCATGAACGCGGTCTTGTAATGTCGGTTCGGGCCGCTTCATCCAAAAATACCGTCGAATCAAAGTAAGACGTTGGTGGTAACCAGTATGACTATTATCGCCCACAACTCTTTGTGTTCTACTCGTGCATATCTCTACGCATAGACCTGGCTCGGATGCCACTGTTGGGGAACGTAGCATGCAATTTCAAAAAAATCCTACGATCATGCAAGATCTATCTAGGAGATGCATAGCAACGAGAAGGGGAGAGTATGTCTACGTACCCTCGTAGACCGAAAGCGGAAAAGTTAGTTTAACGCGATTGATGTAGTCGAACGTCTTCACGATCCAACCGATCAAGCGCTGAACGTACGGCACCTTCGAGTTCTGCACACATTCAGCTCGATGACGTCCCTTGAACTCTTGATCCAGCAGAGGGTTGAGGGAGAGTTTCGTTAGCACGACGGCGTGGTGACGGTGATGGTGATGTGATCCGCGCAGGGCTTCGCCTAAGCACTACGTGAATATGACCGGAGTAGTAAACCATGGAGGAAGACGCCGTACACGGCTTGGAACAATTAGTGTGTCTCCAAGGGGTGCCCTTCCCACGTGTATAAAGGAGGGAGAGGGAGGAGGCCGGCCCTAGGGGGCGCGCCATAAGGGGAGAGTCCTACTAGGACTCCTAGTCCTAGTAGGATTCGCCCCCCCCCCCTCTTTTCCTTCTCATGGAGGTGGAAAGGGGGGAGGAGAGGGAGTAGGAGAAGGAGAGGGGGTGGCGCCCCCCCTTCCCTAAACCAATTCGGCCTCCTCCCTTGTGGGGGGCGCACCAACCCCTTGTGGGCTGGTTAGCCTCCCTCCTATGGCCCATATGGCCCATATCTTTCCCCGGGGGGTTCCGGTAACCCATCCGGTACTCCGGTATGTACCCGATACACTCCGGAACCCTTCCAGTGTCCGAATACTACCTTCCAATATATCAATCTTTACGTCTCGACCATTTCGAGACTCCTCATCATGTCTGTGATCTCATCCGGGACTCCGAACAAACTTCGGTCACCAAAACACATAACTCATAATACAAATCGTCATCGAACGTTAAGCGTGCGGACCCTATGGGTTCGAGAACTATGTAGACATGACTGAGACACATCTCCGGTCAATAACCAATAGCGGAACCTGGATGCTCATATTGGTTCCTACATATTCTACGAAGATCTTTATCGGTAAAACCGCAATAACAACATACGTTATTCCCTTTGTCATCGGTATGTTACTTGCCCAAGATTCGATCGTCGGTATCATCATACCTAGTTCAATCTCGTTACCGGAAAGACTCTTTACTCGTTCCGTAATGCATCATCCCGGAACTAACTCATTAGTCACATTGCTTGCAAGGCTTATAGTGATGTGCATTACCGAGAGGGCCCAGAGATACCTCTCCGATACTCGGAGTGACAAATCCTAATCTTGATCTATGCCAACCCAACAAACACCTTCGGAGACACCTGCAGAGCATCTTTATAATCACCCAGTTACATTGTGACGTTTGATAGCACACAAGGTGTTCCTCCAGTATTCGGGAGTTGCATAATCTCATACTCAGAGGAATATGTATAAGTCATGAAGAAAGCAATAGCAATAAAACTTAACGTTCATTATGCTAAGCTAACGGATGGGTCTTGTCCATCACATCGTTCTCCTAATGATGTGATCCCGTTCATCAAATGACAACACATGTCTATGGTTGGGAAACTTAACCATCTTTGATTAACGAGCTAGTGTAGTAGAGGCTTACTAGGGACACGGTGTTTTGTCTATGTATTCACACATGTATCAAGTTTCTGGTTAATACAATTGTAGAATGAATAATAAACATTTATCATGATATAAGGAAATATAAAATAAAAAACTTTATTATTGCCTCTAGGGCATATTTCCTTCAAATTGCACTTCTATAAATTTTCCAATATTGGGAAACCCCAGAGAGCCACCCGAAACACTTTTTCCGCTGCCACAAGGTTGTGTTCTTCCGCGATCCCATCTGGAGGCCTTTTCCGGTACTCTGTCGAAGGGAGAATCGATCATGGAGGGCTTCTACATCATCCTTGCTGCCCTCCGATGATGTGTGAGTAGTTCACCACAGACCTACGGGCCATAGCTAGTAGCTAGATGGCTTCTTCTCTCTCTTTGATCTTCAATACAATGTTCACCTCGATCTTCTTGGAGTTCTATCCGATGTAATCTTCTTTAACGGTATGTTTGTTGGGATCCGATGAATTGTGGGTTTATGATATGAATACTCCTTGAAAGTAATTGAGTCTTTTCTTAACTTTATTTATGTATGATTGTTATAGCTTTGTATTTCTCTCCGATCTATCCGTTTGGTTTGGTCAACTAGATTGATTTATCTTCAATGGGAGAGGTGCTTTGTAATGGGTTCAATCTTGCGATGCTCTATATCCCAGTGACAGAAAGGGACAAGACACGTATTTGTATTGTTGCCATTAAGGGTAAAACTACAGGGTTTATTCATATTGATTGGGTTTACTTTGTCTACATAATGTCATCTTGCTTAAGGCGTTACTCTGTTTGTCATGAACTTGATACCATAGATGCATGCTGGATAGCGAACGATTGGTGGAGTAATAGTAGTAGACGCAGGCCGGAGTTGGTCTACTTGTCTCGGACGTAATGCCTGTGTAGATGATCATTGCTGTGAATATCGTCATAACTACGTGATTTTCTGTCAACTGTCCAACAGTAATTTGTTTACCCACCGTATGCTATGTGTTCGAAGAGAGAAGCCTCTAGTGAAAACTACGGCCCCCGGGTCTACTTTAATCATATTATAAAAAGCAAAATTCCTTTGCAAGTAACGAGTTCAAGGGGATTGACAACCCTCTTGTCGCATTGGGTGCAAGTATTTGCTTTTATGTGTGCAGGTGCTGTTCACGAGGCTTTGCGTGATTCTCCTACTGGTTCAATAACCTTGGTTCTCATTGAGGGAAATAGTTATCTCTACTATATTGCATCTCCTCTCCTCTTTGGGGAAAATCCCAACGCAACTCACAAGTAGCAGTCGTCGACAACTGACAACGCCATGGCAACGAGGATCGCCATAATGGCCGTGCAAGAGCTGCTGGTGCCCCTACTGGTGGTGTTAAATGAAGGCATGGTAATCTTGATTCACCCCATGATGGTGGGTTGCATGGAGGAGAAGCTCGTGGGTGAGGCCATGGCCCCGTGGGTTTTCCACTGATCATCGGCCAAGAGCTGCACATGATAGTGATGACATCTCCCACGAACATCTCTCCAGGCATGGTGACGAAGATGAAGGCATGGGGAATTATGAGCCATACTATGCGACATCCTCAAGAAGAAGATGTACCATGGTAAAAGTCAAACTAAAAAGGATAGATCTAGCAACAAGTGCACAGATCCTACCGTGTAAACCTGGCTCTCATACCAGATGATCTGACACCGTCTTTAAAGAAGAAGATGTACAAGGGGAGGTATGATATGCACGGCGTAGGATCGATGAATGGATGGGTATGAGTAGTTGTAAGTAGCCAAAAAATAGAAAATAAGATATTATGACCCGACAAGGAGGATGCTAATCTTAGCCTGCAATCTAAACATTCATTGATCCACAACCCGCAATACTGCCCCACACAACCACACTCAAGTCGTGGAGCATGGGATAGGTGCAATCTATAAGGGAAACCACGAACTCTAACCCACACAACACGATCTAGTCATGGAGCACAGATTAGGAGTGACTTTTCCAGGAATCATGAGAATAAGGATAACAAGAATTCTCTAATCTCAGGAGGAGTCTATGTCTTTGGTTTTGGATCGCAAGGGCAAAAGTTCCCAATGAAGGGAAGAGTAGCCTATTTATAATAGGGACAATCCCCCTAGATAGGTGTAAAAGTAAACTAGCTTTGGAAACAAACTTACGTGTGAAACGAAACCAACTTTGGGAATTAATGAGGTAGCTTCTAGAGTTCTCCCATGTGGTGAGTGGATGGACGTCCCCGACGAAACATTGTTCGCTGGAGTTGAAACAATGTTTCTTCAGCATCAAACTCGAGTTGTGGAAACCTTTCACAAGTTGGGGTAGCTAAACTCGTCCAAAACATTGTTTTGTCAGAATGAGAACATAGTTTATTCAGGAGACAACTTATTTCTTCATGAACTCCCAAGTTTGTTTCTTTGTTATAAAACACTTTTGTGTGCAGACTGAAATGTGGTTGGTCTTCTTTAATATTTCACCTAAGCTCAACCAACAACAAAGGAGCTGAAGGCACAACCATGTTTTCAAGGTCATATGGTAAACTCAAGTTAGCGTTCACGTGATCACGTATTTGCTTCGCATGACTTCTTATGATTGGACCGATGATGAATGTTGGTTTGGTGTCAAAGGTTGGGATGTCCTCATCACAAAGTGATGCAGTTATGGTATAAATATAGCATAAAACAAGCAAAAATTATTGATAGGTTTGAGACATATCATGGGCCCAGTCACCCAAGGGAACTAGGCGCCTAGTGCCCTTGGGCACCCCCTTGTCCCAACTCTAGGTCTTATTAGTCCTCATGTTACACATATACCTATAGTATTTTGTATATTTTTTCAGGATGAATCTCTGCAGAAATAGATAGCGTCCAAGAGATTATGTTGAAAACACTGTCACTCCTTATGTTTTTGTCCATTACAACAAGTTTCGAGAGCAAAAGCAATGCAAAAGTGTTCAAACAAGTTATATGTTTAAGACTTATCACACGTCACTAGCATGTAGACCCACATGTCTACAACCGTGCCTGCATCGTTGACCCCAACAACACCTAGCTAATGATAGTGACAATACAATTGTCACCAAGAAGATGACAATGTGACAAATTATCATGTATACTTTGATGATAGGGACCATCATATATACACCTATTCAACAATGACATGAGGATTGCCACAAAATGAATGATATGCAATGATATCTCCCCCAAATACTGTCACCGAGAGCGATCTATGACATAACTTCTATGATGGTCTTAGCAGCAGTCCAAAACCGTCACCAACATCAAAATCAATGACAAATCTTGATATTAGTTGAAAAAATGGGGTTGTCATTAAATATCAGATCGTTGTAGTGAGGACATCGTCTATAAAAAATGTAGAGTACCACACAGCCTCCCCAAGTGGCCATATAGCTTGGTAGTGTGGGCCCCTCATGGCCCACCTTGGACCCATCTTTGATGGTTGGTTTCCCTAGAAAACTTTAAGCACCAACATATCATATACATTTATAACATTTCAAAGATCATGCCCCAATGATATCTAAGTCAAGGAACCCACATACTGTCCTTGTCCGACCAGATACTCCTACTCACCCATAGTTACCCCCTCGTTCCCATGTATTTGCACAAAAATAACAAACACAAAGGGATTTGCACATCCACATTTATCCCCAAACTATAGTATATAAGACGCACACACGTTTAAAAATTAACCTTGATCACTAAATAGACAAAAGCATACAAGTCATGTGATTAAGGGTTATACTATTAGAAACTTTGCTCGAATACAAATTTAGTTGTATGATTTTGGTGGCACATAACCCACATTCGCTGGCAATTGATGGCCGATCTTGATTCTCGAACTACACATGGGCCTTAAAAACTAGAAAGTGGTAGGCAAAGGGACGGAAGTAGTGATTTATAGGAAATTAAGGGGATAATCCAACATATCATCTTAAGAATATCAATATACTTTGAAAGTGATGGATACATAATGTTCTCATCTGTAACACTTCTTGGTGAAATAAACTATTTTTTCCTTGTAAAAAATACATGAAAAAACACCCTGGGGAGTATATATCTACATCATAGAGGAGGGCCCCTTCCTTCTCTGTGTCACTCCTAAAAGTCTAGAAGATATGTGAAAAAGGTGAAGAGAACTAAGAAGAATGCTAATATGATAAGGTAACGTATGAAGAACAATAATTGCAAAAGGCGTTTCAGACCTAAAATAAGAAAATTATAATAGTTTGATCAAACCCCTTTTGCACAATACACTAGACATTATATTTATGACCGTCTTTTGCGGAAACGATATGTATCAAACTATGTCCAACTTTAGAAGGAAATTGAAGCAACAGGTTGAAACTGAACTATGTACCGTAGAACACGGTTGCTTTATCCAGTTGACCAAGACTAGCAACTCCTTGGCTAGTATTTTATGCATGAAATAAATACCCATTTGATTTAGATTTAATGATCTTGATCACCATGTATTAACTCGTTTCTTCATAAAATTAATCATTCGCTCCACTACCATGTATTTCAGTTCTCCTATAAATACAACACCCTTGGTTCTTCCTACTCCACACTACCATTCGAGATACAACCATACAGTCAATCTATCGCCTCACCATCGCAACCTTGTCACATCTAGGTAGGTCCTATTCTTTTAGAAAATCTTGGTAGGTCCTCGCTCCATCTTCTTCCCAACCATACCATTGTTCATGGCCATTTATTTGTTGATCAGTGCCACCGCTTGTTTAGCAATTTCTTTGTTCAGATCTGAATGAACCATGAGTTATGTTCATGCTCGTCATGTTTATGCTCATTTTTTATTTCCATATCGCACCGAAACAAAAAAAATTATAGTTAAAATTCTCATAATTATGAAATTTACATGACGAATTCAATATATGTTATAGATGTGAATTTTCATATAAATGAGTAAATCGTCTTTGAACATATATGGATCCAGCCAAGTCATTTTGAAATGTTTGGGATTTGGTCATACTCTTTCAGGAACATGCGATGTAGTAAAATTGTTTTCAAAGCACATGGGTCTCGTCTAATCTTCGTCTAGATCTTGTCAAATCCTTTTTAAAACAATTGCATATGTAAAACTTTGGAAACATGGTAATGCAGTCAAAAAAATTCCAAAATTTTTTTTTTCTCAATGTTTTTCACAGACATGTGATATTTTCAAATCGTTTTGAGAGAACCTTGCCAGAGCATAGTGTTTTTTTCTCTAGAAACAACATAATCTAGTGAATTTCCATTTAAAGCATGTTTATCTTGTCAAAACCAATCGAACAGAGCAAATTCTGGTCAGACCTTTTCGAGGATAATTGTATCTAGTCAAATCCCATTAAAATAGTTAAACTAGTCAAACTTCTTTGGAAGCATATTTATCTGTTGACTTCCTTCCACATTCATACAAACCTGGAAATTAAAGGAAAAGGAATCGAAGTGTTTCTTTTACTAAAAATGAATCAAAGAGTTGAAACCGGAATATGTATTGTAGAACACAGTTGGTTGCATCCAGTTGGGTGAGACTACCAACTCTTTGAATATTTTTATGTGCATATGGAATGGAATACCAATTCGATTCATATCTTATGACCTTGATCATCATTCAGTGTACTAACCCTTTTCCTCACAAAATTACCCGCTCTCTCATATCATGTATTAAAGATCTCGTATTAATACATCACCATCGGTTCTTCTTGCTCCACACAGGCATTCAGAATACAACCACCCCATCAATCTACCGCCTCGCTATCGCAACCTTGTCAGAACTCGGTATGCCCTCACCCCGTCTTCTTCCCAACCATGCCATTGTTTATTTCCATGTAGTTCATTTATTGGTTCCACCACTTTTTTGGCGACTACATTGTTTAGATCCGAATGAACCATGGGTGATGTTCACACTCGTATGTTTCCTAGTTGTATTATTATTATTGTTGAATTCTCTATCGCAACGAACATAAAAAGTATTTTTAACATTTCTCTTAATTATTATATTTACACGATGGACTAAATACATGTGATAAAGGTGAATTTTCATATGAATGAGTCAAATATTTTCGAAAACATATGGATCTAGTCATAAGCTTTCTAGAACACATGGATCTGGTCAAATCCATTTGAGAACAAGAATCTTGTCAAATCCTCATCTAGATTTGCCCCTTTTAAACCATATATTTTTTAAACATGTTAGTATATTACAAAATAATAATTAAACAGTAGATCTGGTCAAATCCTTTTTTAATAGGACAAATCATAATCTTTAGTAAAGAACTGAATATAGTGAAAATCCTATGAAAGCATGTTTATCTTGTCAAAACCTGTCGAAAACATATGATCCTAGTCAGATCTTTTCGAGTACAATTGGATCTAGTCAAATTCCACTAAAACAAACATGGTGAAATCTATTTGTTAAGAAATATGTTAGAACCACATTGATCGTATGAATTCTTTCCCATATACATACAAACATGGTGAAATCTGTTTGTTAACATATTAGTGTGGTATTTATTTGTGAAATACACGCTAGTCTGGTCAAAGAAAAGCATGCTAGCTAATTTATGGCGTTGGTAACCGAAGTATGTATTGTAGAACACAGTTGGTCGTATCTAATTGACTAGGACTAGCAACTCTCCAGCTCATCTTGGATGTATATAACAGAACACCCATTCAATTCATATTCAATGATCTTGTTCACCATGTAATGTCTTAACTTTTATTCTCATATCATTAATAGTTCAATCCATTGTCACCTATTTTTTCTAAGCCTCAATTCTTCCAACTCCACCCTACCATTCGAGATACAACCATCTCGCGGACCTATCTCCTCGCCATATTAACCTTGTCACATCTCGGTATGTCCTTGCTCCATCTTCATCCCAACCATTCAACTCTTCATGCCTAGGTTGTTTGTTTATTTACATGGCCATTTGTTTAGTGATTACTTTGATCAGATCCGAATGAGCCATGAGTGACATATATGCTTGTATTGTTTCCTAACTATAATGTTTTTACTGTTCATTTATGTATCCCCACGAATTATAAAAGGTATATAGTTCAACCCTTTTCCATAGTTATCAGATTTTACACAATGATGTTTACCTTGACTGCAGTGATAAGTCATGATCATTTATTCGTACTACCTTTATATGCTATTCTCAAGAATATTGCACATATATAACAATACGTATTCACACCTAGCATGATCTAAATAATTATTGCCACGACAATATATGTGATAGGTGTTAATTCTCGTATAACTTAGTCAAACCTTTTCTGAAAACATATGGATCTGGTCCAACCGCTTTGAAATGTTATGGTTATTGACATACTTAAAAAAGCATACAATGTGGTCAAAGTGTTTTCAAAACACATGGATCTAGTCAAATCCCATTTTAGATCAAGGATCTTGTCAAATCCTTCGTCTTGATCTGGCCAAACCCTTTCAAAATGTTTGCATGTGGAAAAAGATCCATTGAGAACATGACAATTTAGTCAAAACCATTCAAAAGTATAGATCTGGTAAACAAATTGAAAACATATAAAAATGATCAAATCCTTTTTCAGCATATAAGAATATTGTCAAATCATTTTTTTTTCAAAATGAACGTAGTGAAATTCCTTTGAAAATGTTCATCTTGTCAAAACGCCGTAAAAAAAGTCCAATTCTTGCCCGAACATTTTTGGGACAACTGCATGTGGTCAAATCTCATTAGACGATTAAATTAGTCGTAACCTTTTTAAAAACTTATTGATGTGGTGAAACCCTTCCATAGACAAACCAACCATGCGAAATCCTTTGGTTAACATATGAATCTGGTCAAGTTTTTTGAAACACATACTAGTCTGGTCAAAGCAATGCATGCTATGTGTATTTTATTATTGGCTTTGCTATCCAGTTGGCATGTGGTGGTAGGGAGGGGAACGGCTTTGGGTTAGGTCCATGTGCACAGTGAAAAACAGACAACAGCAAAAGGAAAAAAAATACACACAGGGTCGGATAAAGCCAAAAGCAGAGGAGGTCACAAAGTAAATATAATAAGTGCCCTGGGGGGGTCAAATAATGTAGATCCTTCCTTACCAATGCAGCCCTGACGCGCCTCACTTACCTGCCCGTTTTTAATCCCCCCGGCAAATTTAATCCCTTTTTCTTTTCTCAAAAGATTACGTGAGAGCGGGGGAGTTTAGAAAGAAAAGCAAAAGAAGAAGAAGAAGGAAAAAGAAACGAAATTGGGAGGAGAGCTCGTGAGGGCTCCCAAATTACGTAGGAGATAAGCGAAATCCCCAAATTTCTCGCCCCCTCTCCTCCCCGTCCGCAGTCGTTCGAGTGGCCTGCGAGCGAGCGAGCGCCCCCGAGCTCCGTCTTCCCCGCGCGCAGTACGAGCGTGCAGCCGAGAGCTTCGCTTTGTTGCTGCTTTTGTGTTTCCTGACTGATTATTTTCTTTGTCTTTTGTCCGTATTTTCGCGGTATTATCCTGGTTTGCGGTGATTTCTCGGTGATTTTGCCGCGCCCTCGCTCGGGCGGGGGATCTGTAATTTCTGCGCCTGGTCTGCCAAATCCTCTCGCCGGGGCTTGGATTACCAACCACCCCGCATTATTTTTCCATTTCGTTCTGGTTTACCGTTTCTTGCTCCCGTTTTCTCCTCATTTTTTCCCGTCATTTGCGGCCTCGCCCCACTCGTCCCAAGATACTGCGAGCTCTGTTCGTCGTCAAAGATTTCGAGCTCTGCGCGCGCGGCGTGGGGTTTATGGTTTTCTTATAGCTGCTGCCGAGCTTGCTTGTTCTGGGTAGGAGCTTCGCTTCTGCTTTTTTTGAGGAATGATGGAGGTGAGGGCGTCGCAGGAGCAGCAGGGAGGGATGGCCGGGAGGGAACCGTTCGGGCTGCCCAACAGCCCGCCCACGCCGCAGTCCTCCGGCCCCGTGCCCAACATGCGCATGACCTACGGCGAGGACGGCAACGCCTACTTCCTCAAGCCGGGCTCAGCTCCGCCGCCGGCGGAGGCGTACCAGCCAGGGGGAGGCGCTGGCCTCGACATGCCGGCTGGCCCCGACGCGGCTGCTGCGGGGGGCAATGGCGGGCCGGCGTTCGAGCTCAACATGGAGGAGGAGGCCGCCAAGAAGCGCGGCCGCGCAATGAAGTACGGCGACGACGGCTCCACGTCCCTGGCATTGGTGCCCGTGCCCATGCCCGGGGAGCCGACGGCGGTGGCGCCCGGTGATTCCGGGGCTTTCTCGGCGCCGGCCGGCAAACCGGCGGCGGGCGGCGTGCTGGCGGTGCCACCGGTGGGGATGAAGAAGCGGGGTCGCCCAAAGGGCTCCACCAACAAGGTGAAGAAGCAGGACAAGGTCATGTCTGCGCTTGCTTTCATCGGTAAATCTCTCTGAACTTCTCCATTTTTCTGTTATTACGGTTTTAATTACTTTTGTGAAGCAATTAGAAGAATTATTTACCTCCTCTTTATTTAATTTAATTACCTGTTTAGAAATTCGAAATTTACTGCCTAGCCTCTGGACATACTGAGTAGCTTTGACTAGATCTGGGGTGTTGTACTGCGTGCAGACTGCAGGTGGAAATTACTGCTGTACCCTTCTTGCTTTTCAAACTGTAGCCTCTTTACTGTGTATGTAGTACAGGCAAGCTTAATTGAATACTTGCAGTGATTTTTGAAAAAATGCATAGTTAAGGATCCCTATTGCCTGACAGTTTCATCACCCAGCTGAAATTGAACTTTTGAACTGAAGCCTTACATGTCTGTTTGACTGAAGTTTAAAATGTGTCGCCCTGCTTCTTCTGAGATCTACACGAGTGTTTGATCATGTTCTTGGTGAAATTGTATCTCTGCAGGGACTGCAGGAGCTGGCTTCACTCCACATGTCATTGCTGTTCAAGCTGGAGAGGTAGTAAAGATTCCTCCTCAATCCCATATTTACATTGTTGCAGTGTCTGTCATAATATGTATTTTCGCATGTCATCCTTAGCACATACCAAAAAGGTGTGCATTTTCACATCGTAACTACAAATTATCCACAACACTTGTGAATAACTTTGAGTGCTGCATTGCAGGATGTGGCTGCAAAGATCCTGTCATTTGCGCAGCATGGAGTTCGTGCAGTTGTTGTTCTTTCAGCAAATGGCGCCATTTCAAACGTGACCCTTCGGCAATCTGCCACTTCAGGTGGGACGGTCACATACGAGGTATGCACTTCTTATTCGAGATAATGCATCTCTTTCGATGAAATGGCAATTGCCAATATACAAAAGTTCAAAAACTGAAATGGTAGTTGTGTTGGAATCACTGTGGACGGCTTGTCTACGACAGGTTTGTAACTGATGGTTCTTCTTGTTTTCTGCCACAGGGCCGATTTGAGATACTGTCGCTGTCCGGATCGTTCACCGTGCAAGAGACTGGAGGCCATCGTAGCCGAACCGGTGGGCTGAGTGTTTCACTTGCAAGTCCTGATGGCCGCGTCTTGGGTGGCGGAATTGCTGGACTCCTGATTGCCTGCACACCTATTCAGGTCTGTTCTTTCACACCAACCTCAAATCTCAGTAAATCATATATATGCAGCCATAGTTTCACTTTCATACATAGCATTCCTAATGAAACTTTCTACATTGCATATGCCAATACAGCCAAAAGTAAAATTCTTTGCATCTTTTCGTCCCAGCGTGTTAGCATTCTTCAGTTTCTTTACTGCTTCAAACTGAGAATAATAGCTTTACTTAGGTTACTTTGTCAATCTTTTCTATCTCATATACTAGCGAAAAGTAAAATTCTGTGCATAATTCGCTTTCAGGATATGAGCATTCTAGCACAACTGTCTGTCTCCTGTGTTTTGGTTTATGATGTGTATGTAAAGTCCATGCCTCTCTGACTGATATTCTGTGCACACTGCTGAAAATTGAATGCTGCTTCATGATTATATTCCTCAATAGCCAGACTGCTATTTACAGTTAGTTCCCTAGAGTTTCCACATCATTGGCATCCACCTACTAGATCAGCTCTCTATTAGCAAGAAAAATTCTTTGCATAATTTTGCTTTGAGTGCATTAGCATTCCTCTGTTTCTTCTTTACTGCAGCAATCGTTTGATGCATAGCTGTACATGTGTAGCTTGTGCATCAAAATTGCTTGTCTTTCCTAGCCCAAAGTGAAATGAATTCAGTATATTAGCAGAATTATTCAGTTTCTTCACTGCTTCATGCCAAGGATGTTAGCACAATGATCTGTCTCCTGGATTTTCGTTTCATGCTGTTTTTGAAAAGGGCATGCCCCTCTGACTGAAATTCTGGGGACACTGTCCAAACCTGAATGTTGGTTCATGATTTTATTTCTCACTAGTCATAGTACACTAGAGAAATGACTAACCAGTGCTATCCTTGCACTCCCACAGGTTGTGGTGGGAACCTTCAACACCGTGGCCGAGAAGAAGAAGGCGCCGAAGCACGCCGCCGCCGCTGCTGCTGCACATGAACCGGCATCCGCGCCACCGAGGATGACGCCGAGCTTCGTGCCGGCGCCGATCGCCGTGCCGCCTCTCGCGCATGCTCCCATCAGCGTCGGGATGGCCCAGAACAGCCCGCCGTCCAGGGGCACGCTGAGCGAGTCCTCCGGGAGCCCGATGAACCAGGGCGTCCCGGCGGCGGCCACTCCCAGCAACAGCGGCCTGTCCAGCATGCCCTGGAAGTGAGCTCAGTGTCAGTCTGCATGCCGTCGTCGTCAGTGACCAGCTTGACGTAGAACTCTGAAGCAGAAGAAGAAAAAAAAACCTGAACTAGATGTTACCGTTGCCTTAGCGTAATCTCGTGGTCGAGACTGTTTGTTTAGGCGTTGAACTGCTTAATGTGTCGTCGTGGATTGTTGTTAGCCCGGATGTCGTGGATTAATGTGTCGGATTATCGTCGTGTCGTCGTCGTCGAGTTTAACCGGTGGTTATCATAAATTTATGAACCTTTGACATTTGGTTGTTCTCTGCTGTGTGTATGTCTGTGATGCTGATGGTTTTTCCTTTTGGTTTTTGTTTTTGCAAGTTTTCCTGTGGTATTGCTAATCTTTCTGCTGCCGTGATGCTGATGGTTTTTCTGTTTGAACTTTTTTATTTTTTGCAATTTTTCCTGTGCTGCTCCTAGTCTTTCTCTAGTGGGTTTTGCCATCGAGTACGTCTTCAGATCAGGTTTACGGTCTTTAGAGAATACGTCTTCAGGCGAAGGCGACGGTTGAGAGATCACAGGAGGCGTCCGGATGCTGGGTCGGCTCGCTGTTGCTGGGTCCCACATCTTCTCTTCCACACAGCAGCAGCGCTACAGCCCAAACGAGAAGACGGCCAAGAGAAGACACCATCGGCGCACGAGACTTGCGGCGCCCACCAACCTCGCCACGCCGGAACCCTAGCCAGCCAGCCGGCGAGCCGTCCATGCGTATCGCCGGAGGGAGGCACCAGTAGAGGGCGGCAAGAGAAGGAGGAGGAGGAGGAGCGCGGAAGCGGAACCCGCGCGGTGTAGGTTAGGACTTAGGAGGGGGCGAGATGTCTGTGCGGATCAAGGCGGTGGTGGACAGGTTCGTGAAGGAGCTGCAGGAGGCGCTGGACGCGGACATCCAGGACCGCATCATGAAGGAGCGGGAGATGCAGAGCTACATCCAGGAGCGCGAGCGCGAGGTCGCCGAGAGGGAGGCCGCCTGGAAGGCCGAGCTCTCCCGCCGCGAGGTAGTAATCCCAGCCCCCAGTGCTCTCTGTCTCCTTTCCCACCAGTCCGATTCATCTCCGTGCGTATGCCCTGGTGTTGAGTCAGTTGGTGGTGGTGTCCATCGCATCGTGCCTTCAGAGTAAGTTCAGAGATCGGTTGCTGAATGCTGGCGCATTTCAGATTTATCAGTGGTCTCGTGTAGACGTGTAGTTGCTGAAGGAATTTTGAAGTTTGAGTGACGTAGTTAAATTTGATTGAAGGTGTTTGTTATGTTAGGTGTTGATTAATCAGTAATTGCTACGCTTTGGGAGCAAATTACCCATCTACAGTTAATATGAGCATCTTTGAGGTCTCTGAGGTTCAGGTGTACTGGTTACGCTACGGTAGTCAGTGACTGGATGTAAACTAGCCAGCTTCTTGCACAGGCATGAAAATTGGTGGTGATATACAGTAGTGATGTGAGTGGGACTGCTGCTGCTCGTATGATAGTTCTCGGTTCTAAGTAATGGAAGGGGCGAGGTCAGAGGTTCAGGCGCACTGGTTACGGTGGGCAGTGACTCGATATAAACTAGCCAGCTTCTTGCAAAGGCATGAAAATTGGTGTTATGATTACCGTAATATACAGTAGTGATGTGAGTGGGACTACTCTTGCTCGACTCATAGTTTTCAGTTCCAAGAAATGTAAAGGGGGGGTTTATCTTGTTCGAAAAAATGTCATGTTCTTCTATTGCTAAGATGATAGGTCCTTAGTGATATGGTGTGAATGTAAAATTGTGAGCCTATGCATGGGATTACCTTAATATAGGAGTAAAACCGTGGTTTAATTTATTATTAGTATTATCACAACTATGTTGTTGTGAGAGAGCAGTAGATTTCTTGAAGCCTGTGGCTCAGTCCATATTTGGGATTCCTTCTGACCGAAGTGCTTTTATCTTCTTTCCTGCATGACTAGCACCAGTGAAAGATACATGCCTCTCTTGTTAATTGACTGCTGAAGTTTTTTTAATTTGCGGATTGAATGCACCCTTTGACTTGTTTTCCTACATGTTTTTTGCTGTTGTTGCTAATGTTGTTATGTGTCGACACGTTGTGCTCATGTCTATGGATTCTGATCTGGCCAGCAACTCATAGAAATACAGAATAGTATTTGGATTGCAAGCATATTTGTGCTGTGATATCAGAAAGATGTGGTGGTGTCTTGTCATATTCTGCAGTTCTGCACACTATTCAGTTAATTGGGTAAAATTATACGGCTTGTGTGGTCGGTACACATGGTTTCAGAGTGTCCTGTGCATCTTTATAAAACAAAATTTGTGGATGTCCAACATTTGAACCTGCAACAAACTGCACAAAATTCATTAACAATTACAGTATCTTTCTTTTTTTGACGCTGCTTACAGTATCTTCTGACTGTAAGAAGGTGTCTAATAGAGAAAAATGTTGTGCTTTAGAATTATGCTCTCTGGTTCATTGTGAATGATTTTTGGTTTGATATTTTTTTTCGAAACGGAGGCAAAAGATTTGCCTCATCAATTAAATAAGAGGAGAATAGAGTTTTACAAGTGACTCAAAATATACGGCATGACAATTACTCGCGACAAACAATAAGCCCTAGTTTCTTAGCACCCGCCGTCACCGATAGATTTGCCTCGTCGATGACGCTTTTGAGGAGGATTGGCGGAGGCGCACTTGTGTCGGAACACCCGTGCGTTTCTCTCATTCCATATTGACCAAGAGACGAGCATGGTGAGGGACGCCATAGCCCTCCTATAGGGATTTTAGGTTTGATATTAGCGTAGTGAGCCCTCTTGCGACAACTATATTTTATCTTATTATGAGCAGGTTAAGTTAGGTGCACATTTGTTCTCTCAAAACCTAAGACATTTATTTGAACTGTGTTAGAAGCAGACTTAAACAGGACCTTCTTATAATCTTTGAAAAGATTTATTGACAGATAAAACTGAACTGTGCCTAATCAATAACCCTAAAACATATCCATTCCTTCTGAAATGAAATGATTACACTGTCAGTGTTTAGTTATCATGGCTTGATCCAGACTCATCTTTGACAGGCTGAGATTGCGCGGCAAGAGGCGAGGCTGAAGATGGAAAAAGAGAACCTGGAGAAGGAAAAAAGCGTCCTCATGGGAACCGCCTCCAACCAAGACAACCAGGACGGAGCCCTCGAGATCACCGTCAGCGGCGAGAAGTACAGATGCCTTCGTTTCTCCAAGGCGAAGAAGTGACGGACGAACGAGGCGCCGAGTAGGCCGCCGTGTACTGAACTAGGCATAGATCTGTGTACCACCAAATCACCAGCGTTGGGCCTGATTCCGATTCAAATTGAATTCTTTCTGTACAGGGAATTCTGAAACAGGGGCAATAAAGTGCATAGCAGCTCATGCCGAGCTAAGGATCTTGATTATCTGCATTTTAGGTGGTGTGCAAGTGCAACTGCTGCAAATGGGACTCAGCCGATGGAGGCTCACCTGTCAGTTGTCATTGTCTTGTCCGGTACACCATACCAGGCCCAGCTATGCAGCTATGCTAGCAAGTCGTTAACCACTAGACCAGCTCAGTGCTGGCGGTACGAATGTTGAAGTATTAATTCTCCAATGTCTCCCCTTGCTTTCTTCTAGGCCATCCCTCAAAAAATAAAAATAAACTTTCTTCTAGGCCAGCATTAGCATATCAGGCTATGTCGGTGTTCCAGCTAATTGGGCGCTAAGAAAGGAAATGAATGTATCTACTCCTTCAAACAACAGGAAAGCAGACACGCATCCTACCCGCATCAATGCCTCTGCCCTCTCGGCCATGACAGCCTCTCGATATTCCTGCCAACCTCTATAGTATCTCATCTTAATTAATTAACTAAGCTCCCCGTTCTTAACAGCTACGAAAACTGGCAAATCTTCTCGACTACTCCTGGAAATTTCCTTGTAAACAAAGCGTGGTGCAGCACATTGCTCGGTTTAGTCCACCGAATGTGACCAACAGCCTGTGTACCAGAGCACTTTATTATGCCACTTTATTTATACAAACGTACACACGTCTTGAGATAGTACCAAAAATTCCAGCTTTGGGAACAGCCATTTGTTTAGCCTTGGAGTGCCATTAACGGCTGGCCCCTTTGGCAGCTGGGGAAGCGAGCGGAGAAACGGTCGTCGTCCTCCGGGCCACGTACGGGCCCCGCGGCCCAGCTCGGGCGAAAGCGCCATGGAAACGCTCTCGAACGACACACCCCCGCAGGGAACGCGCGTCCGTCCCCCGTCGCCGTTGCCGCCACGTCTATAAAACCACCCGCGACCGCGAGTCCAACGCCACCACCACACATCATCCATCATCCGTCGCTCCTGCGCGCCTACGTGCGAGCCGCGGAGAGGAAGGGTTCGTGTCCTGTCGGCCGGTTGACATGGGCGCCACGTCGTACGAGAGGCTGTCCGGCCACGCCGCCGGGAGCGGGCGCCGCGGCGGAGGGCTAGGGGCGTGGGCGGCGCTGAGGCGCGGGCTGGCGCGGCTGTGCGCCGCGCGGCGCGGGCGGTGGGCGCCGGCGAGGGGCATGCTGGTGCGGGCGCGGGGGAGGAGCTGGCGCGGCCGCAGGAGGGTGGCGGCCGGGTGCGGGTACGACTCCGAGGGCTACGCGCGCAACTTCGACGACGGTCTTTGGAAGGCGGAGGAGGGCGCGCCGTGGCGGGCCGCCGGGCCGGCCATCGGCGCCTGCAGGCTCGCCCGCGCCGTGTCCTCCGTCCAGTGATTCATTCTTTTCCGCGTTTTTGTGATCGCCCTGTGCGTTGTGAGGTAGCTATTGGTTATTTTTTTCGTAGTTTGATTAATTGTAGGACAGTTTTGCTTGTAGCTTGTAAATCAGGCACGCGGAATTGAATAAATCTCGATGTACATGGCCAAGCTTTTTAGTAGTTCGTTTGGAATGGTGATGATACATGAAGAAAATAGGGCAGATATGACGAATGTTTGGCACAAATTATGATATGGCACTAGCACTAAGCTATCTCAAAACCTGTCAATACAAAATCTGAAAGTTCAGAGATATAGCAAACATACCAACTCATTAGCTCCTTACAAAATGGACTTATTAACAGGTCATGTAAAATAACTTGTGGTTACTTCCAAAAGGAGCTAGTACAAGGTAAATGTTATCATGTTCACACTTACGTCTCGCATCACTGGCCGTGTAGGGTTAGCCGTTGGTTTTACACTCACAAATTAATTGTCATGTACCACACGAGCACCTTGAATACAAAACATAAGTTAATAAACTTGCTAATACTAGAATATATACAATGAGTTTTACATTTCCAAATATAACATAAAGTTTGGTGCTCGTAAAATGACCAAAATTTGGTACTAACTTCGATATTCTTTCAGACGCTTTTGACCAGAAAATAATAAGAATAAGCTTAGTTCTACTATGAAACTTTCAGATACCTATATCGTAGGAATTTCGGTGCATTTTTAACAAAAAGAAGTGTCATCGGCACACACTAGTCGAGCTGCTGTGAGTTGGCTTTGTGAGTGAGGGCGCATATGGTTTTGATTTCTGGCGTCATTCGCCTCTTCACTTTGTGGTCTAGCTATGCACCTGGTTAATGTTTGGCCATCATCATAAATGATATGTGATTAAGTGCATTTTTAGCAAATATGTTTTTATTCGGTAATGTTACCCAGCAAACGCCATTTGATGGCAGTTGTAGTTGTGAGGAAAGATCAAACGACGGCAGTTTTAAAACAAAAAATGAACTCTTTGAAGAAACTGCCATGTCGCTCTGAAGCAACTGCCATGCCCTCACAACTAAAAACACCACCTAAAACGTTTGCAAAGGCCACCCTCTCTGGCGAAGCGTCCGCCAGTTAACAGGGTCCTTTTTATTTGGGGGAGGGGTGTTATGCCACCCCCAATGGGATCCACCATTGACCCATGTCTCACATACATGTACGTCATATGAAATTGGTCTTGTTTTTTGTTATGTTTTCATACAAGTCTATATGCGGTAACTATTAGGTTCACCACACTGGTTAGCCCCACCCAAGTTATCAAGGAGATAAACTAGTACACCAATAACAATGACGACAATAACCACCAACAATAAATAAATAACAACAACAAAGACAACAACCGAGCAAGGCTCAAAAGAAGTTGCCGAATGCAGAAACATAGAGAAGGCGATATCCTATTACTAAAAAAAGAAGGCAACTTTGTACTAAATCAGCGACATTTATTTTGGGACGGAAGGAGTATGTAAACTTTTTATTTGTGGGGTACATATGTAACCTTTTAAGGTTAAACGGAGTCACAATTTCAACAATATTTTTTTGCAAAAACTATTGCATTACTCATCAATCAGGGGTACAATCAGCTCTACATAGATCCTCCACATCACCTGGACCAAAATGGAGCCAAACCGTTGTGCGAGTTTCTGGTCGAGCATAAGATGCCAAGTGGTGGCTTACATTGTTCTTTATTTCTTTTTATACAATGAGCCCCCTCGTCGATTTCCATTAAGTAAACCGTCACAAGGTTCTACGAAGTTCAAAAGCAAAAATAAACTACCAACAATACAATTGGAAAGGACACGCGTGCCTCAGGTGGCAGAAACTACCATATTTCAAGACATGCAATTCTTTTTCAGATCATCAAAAGTAACACCTAATAAGAAGGAACTAGCACAAGTGCAGATATATCAAAGCAGCTGCCTCAGGAGGGTAGAAGCTAGGCCACGAAATCTTCAGTCAGACCATAACAATTCTTCTGTTCAGAGGATTACATCCATGACTCCTGGCAAAAATCTCCTCAAGCACCTTCTTGATCTTCTTCACGCAAAGCTCAGTTCTTCCTTGATCTTGTTTTTTCTACAAAATACCCCACCTCTTAAGGTAATAGGATAAACAATATACCACTGTGGCATGGTCATCATGAAAAATTCTATCTTAACAAGCCATATTTAAAAAAATCATATAGTCCAGCTGATGGTGACCCCCACAAACAGAACCACTTTTCTATGATTTCTTGGGAAGATTTTAATCCAATCCCCCACAAAATATCTGATTCTCTCTTGAGGTCTGAGAAGTGCGAAAGCACAAGTCATCACCTGTCAGACCAATTTAGCAAGGCCACATTCAAAAATAGATGATTAATGCTCTCCCAAAACTTGTGTCAAGAGGGTCGTAGAAAGGAGAAAACACATATTTCAAACTAGCTCGAAACATAAATGGCATTGATCATTCCAAGTTTAGCCTCTTATCAACGGATTGTCCTTGGTCAATATATTACTCGTGAGCATCAACCACATGAGGATCTTTATTTTATGAGGTATTTCAAGTTTCCAGATTGATCTGTATCCAACTAGTCTAGAAGCTTTCAAATGCAAGTATAAATTATTCACCACAAACTTATTCTTGCTATTGAAAGGCCATGTGACTCTAACTTTGGAATCCTTCAACTGAATCCACTAGCTGCTTCAATTATCATTGGGCATCAGTCACCATGTATGTTTCTTCTAAATTGGATAACCTCAAAACCCTCAATTTTGACATATTGGATAAACGCCATTTTTGTAATGTCAGGGTGTAAAATCTAGGAAATAAATCTTCTATCACGCATCTTCCCAAAACGTTATTTTGGCCCCATCTCCTAAAATCCTTTTAGTAAACTGTTGGAATGTATGGTTAACATTCACCAAGCTTTGCAAAAAGTCTGAGCATCCAGTACCATCTGTCCGGTGGGATGAGGATTTCCTACTCGAATATTTCTTGGATATCAATTATTGCCACAACCCATCAGTATTCTCTAACTTCCAAAGCCACTTGGTTAGCAAGCATTAATTCATCACTTCTAGGTCCACACACCCAATCCACCACAACTTTTCGGCATACATATAGTGGGCCAGTTAACCAAATGATATTTCTTTTTATCATTACTTTCCTACCAAACCATCCTTGCTTTCCAGGTATCAAAATTCTTAAGTATTCCATTTGGAGCTTCCAGGAAACAAAGCATGAACACATGAATACTAATAAGATAGGGGTTCACTAAAGGGACCCTATCCGCAATAGATAGCTAATTTTCTTTCCATCCAGCCATCCTCTTTCCAACTTTACACACAACAAGATTCTGTTGAGAATTTCTCAAACTCTTAGCATCCAATGTCAAACCAAG
This sequence comes from Aegilops tauschii subsp. strangulata, assembly GCF_002575655.3. NCBI lineage: Eukaryota > Viridiplantae > Streptophyta > Magnoliopsida > Poales > Poaceae > Aegilops > Aegilops tauschii. Next base: position 390,265,705 of record NC_053039.3, on the reverse strand, counting down.
ATATTTCATAAGCAACAATCTAGCATTGCAAGTGAGTATCTACTAACAACTTCTCCCAAACAACAAACTCACTCTTATAGAATTTTATCTTTAGACCAGAGACTTGCTAAAAACACAGAGGATGATCTTTAAGTTTCTAGCATTCTCCAGGTTATCTTCTCGGAGGAAGGTGGTATCATCAGCATATTGAAGTAATGCTAAACTGTCATCCACCAAGTTGGGAACCATAGCACTAATCAAACTCTGCCTTCGTGTTTTCTTAACCAACATGGCAAGCCCATCAGCAATGATATTAAACAATAAAGGGGATAATTTATCACCCAGTGTAACACCCTTAAAAGTGGGGAAGTATGGATCAATCTAGTCATTCCCCTTTATGGGCACCCACTTACATTGTTCCGACATTTCCTAATATGAGTAATACAAGATTCTCTACTGTGCATAAAAGATTTGACTTCATGAATCATACCATCATTGTTGGTAACCTTGTTAACTGATTTCAGACAATCTGCTTCAATCAAAATCAAAGTGGTGCAGCATTGTAGGGCCAAGGATAAACTTTCAAGACACGTGGCAATTTATGATTCAAGTGCGGTTGAGCAAATGCGTAAGTACCGGCACGAGCTAAAGATACCCCCCCCCCAACATGGCGACCCTCAAAACATACCCATTCCATGAACTCCATCAGCAAGAACAAATGAGACGTCTACATTAAGCTTTGACCAAGCATACAAAAGGAGGCTTCCATCGGACTTGTGCATTCACAATATCTCTCTTGTGGAGATTCTTTGTGATGGACAAGCATGACACACATGATAAAACAACCTTCCTTTTTAACACACCTTCTTCTGGATGTCGATCAATCATCATGAGCGGGCTACGGTAACTGCAAAAGAACTGTTGAGATACATTAATGGGTGGAGGTACCTTATCATGAACTATCTTGATGCGGTGCATCCTACGATCATCCCCATGTACACTTCGACTACTCCCCAAGCCCCAAGAGGACATACGATGAGACCTCGACCATACGCCATTGGACACAAGGTGAACTCACTCCTCTTTGAACCGTCACTTTCCACATATGAGACATGGCTACTACCTCATGCATGGACCTTGCATATACTCAGGTACAACCCAGATGACCATGGAGGATCCAAGGACCAAGGCCAAGCATGGAAGAGGAGAAGGAAGAAGAAGATCGGAGCAAGACTGGACTTGCCCGGATCATCCGGATCCCCAGCCGGACGATCCGGACCGAGCCCGGATGATCTGGACCCCCACCCGGACGATCCGGGTAATGTGCCCGAAGACAGCCGAAGCCTGCTCGATGAAGCCGGATCATCCGGACCCCGACACCCGGATCATCCGGGCCACCATCCGGATCATCCGGACCATGCCTGCGCACATGACTTGGGCCGAGGCCCGTGTACCCCTTCGCCCCTCACTTACCCCTTCGTGGCTTAGCACTATATATAGACCCCCTCCTCCTCCATTTGAGGGTTAGCAAAGTAGTAACTCATATGTGAGGATAGCTTTTGCTCATCCATACCGATCATCTCCTCGAGAGTGACCGCGGCCCCTTTTCGGAGAAGATCCACGTGGATTCAAGGCCCCCCTCTTGGGCGGCACCCTCAAGACCTCCTCTAGGAGAAGAACCGGTTACCCTTTGTATCGTTCGTTGTTGACTTTGGATCGTGTATCCGCACTTGTGTTTCGAGGATCTAGCATATGTGTGACTATATCTTGTTGGTTTAGTGTTTCCTCTTGTGTTTTCCCTCGTTTCCCCCTCGTGTTCTTCGTGTTCTTGGACGGGATCCGCTCCTTTCGTGAAAGATCGGCCGTTTAGGATTCCACCCTACATCATCTTGGATCAAAGCCAGCGTGCTCATGATCATCTTGGATCAGAGCAAGGTTGATTACGAATTTGGAGCCCCTACCCCTCTTTTTCTAGCCTTGTTTTGCTTGATTTCGTCATAAATTCGAAAATCCACACCAAAAATAGCCCCAATTTTTTTTTGTGATTTGTTGGTTTGATGATGTTTTGTTGATTTTGATCCATGGATTTGCTTGGTTTCGAGTGGATATAGCATCTCCCCAAGTTTCCCCACCTTCCATCCACGAAATCTCCTCAATTTCCCCCCGAAATCATCCATTTCCGCCCAAAAATTCGTCCCCGAGAGGAAATCCCGAGCAGTTTGACTTGCCCGGATCAGCTGGACGCCCCCCCCCCCCCGCGGACGTCCGGATAACCCACGCACCCGAATACCCGAACCGGAGCTGACGAACCCGGATCATCCGGAAGTACACCCGGACCATCCGGACCAAGCCCGGATCATCCGGACCTCCTCCCGGATGTCCGGCTAACCCTGACACTGACTCGGCTGAATTCTTGTTTCGGCCTGTGACGCCCCCGATTTGACCGTACACTAATCATGCACGCAAATGTGTACGATAAAGATCAGGGACTCACGGGAAGATATCACAACACAACTCTAAAACATAAATAAGTCATACAAGCATTATAATACAAGCCAGGGGCCTCGAGGGCTCGAATACAAGTGCTCGATCATAGACAAGTCAGGGGAAGCAACAATATCTGAGTACAGACATAAGTTAAACAAGTTTGCCTTAAGAAGGCTAGCACAAAAGTAGCAACGATCGAAAAGGCAAGGCCTCCTGCCTGGGACCTCCTAACTACTCCTCGAAGCCGAACTCCACGTAGAATCATCCTCGGGATCTCTAGCTCCTGGACTCCAGCATCTGGTTGCGACAATCCGGTATAGAAAGGGGAAAAGAAGGAGAAAAGCAACCGTGAGTACTCATCCAAAGTACTCGCAAGCAAGGAGCTACACTACATATGCATGGGTATATGTGTAAAGGGCCATCTCAGTGGACTGAACTGCAGAATGCCAGAATAAGAGGGGGATAGCTAATCCTGTCGAAGACTACGCTTCTGGCAGCCTCCATCTTGCAGCATGTAGAAGAGAGTAGATTGAAGTCCTCCAAGTAGCATCGTATAGCGTAAACCTACCCGGCGATCCCCTCCTCGTCGCCCTGTTAGAGAGCGATCACCGGGTTATATCTGGCACTTGGAAGGGTGTGTTTTATTAAGTATCCAGTTCTAGTTGTCATAAGGTCAAGGTACAACTCCGGGTCGTCCTTTTACCGAGGGACACGGCTATTCGAATAGATAAACTTCCCTGCAGGGGTGCACCACATAACCCAACACGCTCGATCCCATTTGGCCGGACACACTTTTCTGGGTCATGTCCGGCCTCGTAAGATCAACGCGTCGCAGCCCCACCTAAGCACAACAGAGAGGTCAGCACGCCGGTCTAACCCTATGCGCGCAGGGGTCTGGGCCCATCGCCCTATGCACACCTGCACGTTGCGAACGCGGCCGCGAGCAGACCTAGCAACCCACACGATCACGGCGGTTACGTCAAAGCGGTCCAACATGGCGCGCGCCACTCAGTCGCTGACGTCACGAAGGCTTCGGCTGATACCACGATGCCGGGATACCCATAACTACTCCCGCGTAGATGGTTAGTGCGTATAGACCAAATGGCCAGACTCAGATCAAATACCAAGATCTCGTTAAGCGTGTTAAGTATCCGCGAACGCCGACCAGGGCCAGGCCCACCTCTCTCCTAGGTGGTCTCAACCTGCCCTGTCGCTCCGCCATAAAGTAACAGTCGGGGGCCGTCAGGAACCCAGGCCCACCTCTACCGGGATGGAGCCACCTGTCCTTTCAGCCCCCTCATCAGAATCATTTGCGGGTACTCAACGAGTCGAGCCGACTTTAGTCACCACATGTGTCATGTATATAATGTATATAGTATATACCCGTGATCACCTCCCGAAGTGATCACGGCCCAGTAGTATAGCATGGCAGACGGACAAGAGTGTAGGGCCACTGATGGAACACTAGCATCCTATACTAAGCAGTAGGATAGCAGGTAAGGGTAACAACTGTAGCAACAATGACAGGCTATGCATCAGGATAGGATTAACGGAAAGCAGTAACATGCTACACTACTCTAATGCAAGCAGTATAGAGAAGAATAGGTGATATCTGGTGATCAGGGGGGCTTGCCTGGTTGTTCTGGCAAGAAGGAGGGGTCGTCAACTCCGTAGTCGAACTGGGTAGCAGCAGCGTCGATCTCGTAGTCTACCGGAGAAGGAGAGGGGGGAGAAACAGTAAATACGGAGCAAACAAAGCATCACAAAACATAAGGAGGCAAAACGCGGTGCTAGGTATGCTCTAACGTGGTAGGAGGTGATACCGACGAAGGGGGTAAACATCCGGGAAAGTGTTCCCGGTGTTTCGCGTTTTCGGGCAGAGGTGCCAGAGGTGAAATGTTGCAGGTTCACTATGCTAGGGACGCGTGGCGGACGTACGGGCTGCGTATCCGGATTCGTCTCGTCGTTCTGAGCAACTTTCATGTTGAAAATAATTTACTCCGAGTTACGGATTAAAAGATATGATTTTCTAAATATTTTAATAATTTCTGGAATTTAATTAATTATTTAATTTAATTCGAAAATGGATTTATGACATTAGCATGATGTCATGCTGACGTCAGCAGTCAACAGTGCAGTTGACTGGGTCAACTACGTGTGGGTCCCGCATGTCATACACTGCTTAGGTTAATTAGGGTTTAGCTAATTAATTACTGTTTAATTAAGTTAACTAATTAATTAGATTAATTAAGTAGGATTAATTAACTTAATTAATTTAGTTAATTAATTAATTAATTATTATTTTATTTATTATTATTATTTATTATTTTATTTTTTTATTATTTTTTTAATTCATCTTTTTTTTAAACACGTTCTGGGAGGGGCCACATGTCATAGGCTCTAGGGGAGCCTAGCGGGCACTGGGCGAATGGGCGCAACGGGTGCCCAGCACCCGTTCATTCGGGCGCACGCCTCAACCGCCAGAGGGGCATCGGCGACGGCATGGCGCCGGGGCGGCGCGGCGAGGGGGTGGTCGTGACGGCAGCAGGAGGTGGTGTCGGAGTGGGGCCGCGCGGACGGGCGCCGGGCACGGAGCGCTAGACGCAGCCAGGGGGCGCGGCCGCGCGCGGCGCACGGGCGCGGGCATCTCCGGGCGAAGGAGTTCGTGCGGCGTGGGGCTCCGGGCGGGCTACGGCCGGTCGGGGCAGGGGAAGGGACCGCGCCTGGGCGAGAGGAGCGGGACAGCGCCAGCGCGCACTGGGCACGGCGTGGACGGCGATTTCGGGGCCGTCGAGCGGGGCCATGGGCGTGGCGACGAGGCGAGCCTACGCGGGCGCGTCGCTAGCAGTAGCAGCACGGCAGGTGCGAGGCGCTGGCAGAGGGAAAGGGGAGGCCGTGGGCCTCACCAGCGATGGAGGGAAGCGGGGGCGGCATGGCTCGAGGAGGCCGGTCGGGGATGAGGTCGGGGACGCGTGCGTCGATGGAGTCGAGGCGGAGGAGCTCCGGGTGGCGGCGAGAAGCGACGACGGGGTCGTCCTCGGGCGCTGGGGGTCGGCGGCAGGCGACGGTTCCTCGGGCGCGGTCGCGCGGGCGAGGTGGGGCTCCGGCGCGGCAAGGGATCGGGCGTGGGGTGCTCGGGAAGGGGGACGGCGAAGGGGCGGCGTCGGGGCGAGGTGGCGCCGACGACGGGCGCCGTCGTCGAGGTCGCGGGGGGGGGGCGCGGGATCGGGGCGATCCCGATCCAGATCGAGGAGTGGCCGATCTGGGGGGGAGGGGAAGTGGGTGCGTGGGGTAGGTTAGGGTTTCGGGTGAGTGGATAAGAGGAGTGGGGGGAGTGCGCGGCAGGGTGGGCCGGCCTGGCGGCCCGGTGGGTTGCGGCCTGGGGGGCCAAAGCCCAATTGGCCGGGGGGTTTTCTTTTCATTTTTTTGTGTTTCTTTTCTATTTTATTTTAGTTACATTTTATTTTAGTTTTGTAAAATGCCAAATGAGCACCTAAATTAATATTACTAATTAGTCCATTGCCACAATTAACTTGGCACCTAAATAAAATATTTTGTAATTGTTGAGTATTTAAAGTATTTAAATAATAGTTTTGCTACTGTTTTATTGCCATTTGAATATTTGAACATTTTATAAAAGTGTGGTTCTCCACCATAATTACCTACGCATTATTTGGCACAACCCGAACATTTTAGTTTTAAAGTTTGAAAACTTTTGTTGTTTGCCTTTTATTCAATTTTGAATTTGAATTGGTTTTTGAACTAACGCGAGATTATCAACACTAACAGAGGTGACGTGGCATCATTAGCGTAGGTTTACTGTAGCATAATTATCCGGGCGTCACACGGCCATAACTAATTCATCCGGAGTCCGTTTTTGACGTTCTTTAGCTCGTTTTGAAGCTATTGACATCCCCCTTCCCACAAAAATACCACCAACATCTTTTGACTCCACCAAATTTTCTGAATTTTGGCATCTTTGCCTAGGGCCACCACCATATCATCCGCATTACCACCGCCGACTTCCGCAACCTAACCCTTTTTGATTCCCATCACATATGTGGTTGCTTGAGTAGTGATTCGAGTCTCCTAAGGTGTTTCGGCTACTTAGGGACAGTTGCTTCTTCATCAACCACCACCACCACTTCCGCATAGGCTTGCCCACCATACACTTCCGCCACACCAACTTAACCCATTTTTGTTTGTGTTGTGAGTTGTGTCTCCTAAGGTGTTTCGGCTACTTAGGGACCGTGCTTTCAACTCCGACACCGTATATAGTCCACCACCATAACTTCCACTTCCGCCTACTCCAAAAACCATCATTGCATTTCCGCTACCACCATTTGACTTTTGTCCTTGACATTTTGAGTTGTGGTTTTTCCGTTTCCTAAGGTGTTTCGGCTAATTAGGAACGGGTTGACATCAACAACACCGCCTCTCATCATCGACACGGACGGTAACCTCGACAACACCATTGTATATTCCCCTAGTAATTGCATTGTTAACCCCTAGCCCATTTTGCGCCACTTGCCTATCGAGACTAGCCATTTGAGTATTGCCGGGCCACGCTACTTGTGCACATTAGTGATCCATACCTTCCATTGCATACATACCATATCATCTTGGTATCATCATATCATCCCTTGTGTCACAAGATTGTTCCCGCATATACACAATTGCTATCTTGGTTTGTGCATTTCGCATTGTGGCCATATAAAAAAAGAATAAGCTTTTAAGCAAAAGAGAAAGAGCAAAGCAGCTTGTAAACAAGAGTCATAGCATCGTACCACATTGCATATAAGATTGTCATATCTGATCATCTTGGATCATCTTGAGAAAACACCGGGAACTATACATAATAGCATACTTGGGATAGAAAGTCGATGCATTTTGCATCTTATAGGTTGTGCACAAGTGTTGTATCCGCCTATTGAGCAATCGTGCTAGCGTCTCTCTTGAGTTGTGCAACACGAGCGTTTTCCGTGGATTCTACATTTTGTGCTCATTCCTTGGTTGCACGACCCCATTTATCTATCCGTGTGTGCGTTTCCGTGTGCCATTCTTTGCTATTGGTCTACTTGTTTCACTTGCGAATTTGTGAATCTCTTTCAAGATTATCGACTCTTGCTAACATTTTGCATCAAATTTTTTGTGCCACTATCCTCACTGAGCTCCACCATAAGCCTTATTTGTGTAGGTGTGAGAAACCGACAAGAATTGGTACCAATAGTGCTATTTCCTTGTTACATCATTGAGTGATCATTGATCCATCTTCAACTTTGGTCAAGGTACATTTGGTATAAGTTCTTCTCTTTCTCCCACTCATATTTGCTCGAGTCTTGTGATGGATAGGCAAGGCCTTTCATCTCCGGTCTTCGACAAGAACGACGGCGTGAGCAACTACATCACCAAAGCGTCCATCTTCGAACTACAACGAGCATCGAAAGCCGCACATTCTACCTTGCAAGAGCGCATCGAGAACCTCTCCATCGACATTCATCACTCTGACGCAAGGAAAAGGGACTACATCGACAACAAGCTTTCTGCACAAAAGGAGGAGCAAGATGCAAGGATGGAGGAGATTCGGGCCTTGATCAAGTCTACTTCCAATTCGTCATCTTCAAGGCGGCGGCGACCAAGTCGATCATCTTCGGGGCGCCCAAGCGATGCAAGGGCAAGTCGTCCACGTCCACATCTACATGGCGACCATCATCACATTCGTGATCCACATCGTCATGAAGAGCAAGTCACCTCCAAGCATCATGTGCACGACGACGACGAACGACATCTACTACGAGCTCAAGTACGACAACGACACCATCATCATGAAGATGCTCAACACACGCAAACCTACAAGTCCCAACAAGCTCTACTACACGCCAAGTCCAAACTTCATGAGCACAAGAGAAGACCGCGAGACGAGCACCACCAAGACGGAGCTATGGCTACACCAACCACTTCGGCATCTTCGCCAAGTGCTATCAAGGCATCTTCGCCTTTGGACGTACGGCATCTTCGCCTACTTCCCGTGAGTTCGCCTACATCGACATATTCAACAACGAGGCGACCACCTATGAGCAAGGGCGACACTTCCATCTTCGGAAGCCCCTCAAGAAAGATGGCCGAGCATGGGAAATTCCCTTCGGTCATGGAGATGAGTGTTGGGGAACGTAGCAATAATTCAAAATTTTCCTACGCATCACCAAGATCAATCTATGGAGTCATCTAGCAACGAGAGAGAGGAGTGCATCTACATACCCTTGTAGATCGCGAGTGGAAGCGTTCAAGAGAACGGGGTTGATGGAGTCGTACTCGTCGTGATCCAAATCACCGATGATCCTAGCGCCGAATGGACGGCACCTCCGCGTTCAACACACGTACGGAGCAGCAACGTCTCCTCCTTCTTGATCCAGCAAGGGGGGAGGAGAGGTTGATGGAGATCCAGCAGCACGACGGCGTGGTGGTGGAAGTAGCGGGATCCCGGCAGGGCTTCGCCAAGCGCTGCGGGAGGAGGAGGTGTCACGGGAGCGAGAGGGAGGCGACAGGGCTTAGATATTGCTGCCCTCCCTCCCCCCCACTATATATAGGGCCAAGGGAGAGGGGGGCGCAGCCTTGGCCCTTCCTCCAAGGAAGGGTGCGGCCAGGGAGGAGTCCATCCTCCCCAAGGCACCTCGGAGGTGCCTTCCCCCTTTAGGACTCTCCCTTTCCCTTATCTCTTGGCGCATGGGCCTCTTGGGGCTGGTTCCCTTGGCCCATATAGGCCCAGGCGCACACCCCTACAGCCCATGTGGCCCCCCGGGGCTGGTGGACCCCCGGACCCCTTTCGGCACTCCCGGTACAATACCGATAAAGTGCGAAACTTTTCCGGCGACCAAAATAAGACTTCCCAAATATAAATCTTTACCTCCGGACCATTCCGGAACTCCTCGTGACGTCCGGGATCTCATCCGGGACTCCGAACAACTTTCGGGTTACCGCATACTAATATCTCTATAACCCTAGCGTCACCGAACCTTAAGTGTGTAGACCCTACGGGTTCGGGAGACATGCAGACATGACCGAGACGACTCTCCGGTCAATAACCAACAGCGGGATCTGGATACCCATGTTGGCTCCCACATGCTCCTTGATGATCTCATCGGATGAACCACGATGTCGAGGATTCAATCAATCCCGTATACAATTCCCTTTGTCTATCGGTATGTTACTTGCCCGAGATTCGATCGTCGGTATCCCGATACCTTGTTCAATCTCGTTACCGGCAAGTCTCTTTACTCGTTCCGTAACTCACATCATCCCGTGATCAACTCCTTGGTCACATTGTGCACATTATGATGATGTCCTACCGAGTGGGCCCAGAGATACCTCTCCGTTTACACGGAGTGACAAATCCCAGTCTCGATTCGTGCCAACCCAACAGACACTTTCGGAGATACCGGTAGTGCACCTTTATAGCCACCCAGTTACGTTGTGACGTTTGGTACAACCAAAGCATTCCTACGGTATCCGGGAGTTGCACAATCTCATGGTCTAAGGAAATGATACTTGACATTAGAAAAGCTCTTAGCAAACGAACTACACGATCTTGTGCTAGGCTTAGGATTGGGTCTTGTCCATCACATCATTCTCCTAATAATGTGATCCCGTTATCAACGACATCCAATGTCCATGGTCAGGAAACCGTAACCATCTATTGATCAATGAGCTAGTCAACTAGAGGCTTACTAGGGACATGGTGTTGTCTATGTATCCACACATGTATATGAGTTTCCTATCAATACAATTTTAGCATGGATAATAAACGATTATCATGAACAAGGAAATATGATAATAACCAATTTATTATTGCCTCTAGGGCATATTTCCAACAGTCTCCCACTTGCACTAGAGTCAATAATATAGTTCACATCACCATGTGATTAACACTCATAGGTCATATCACCATGTGACCAACATCCAAAGAGTTTACTAGAGTCAACAATCTAGTTCACATCACTATGTGATTAACACTCAATGAGTTCTGGTTTGATCATGTTATGCTTGTGAGAGAGGTTATTAGTCAACGGGTCTGAACCTTTCAGATCCGTGTGTGCTTTACGATTATCTATGTCATCTTGTGGATGCTACCACGCGCTACTTGGAGCCATTTCAAATAACTGCTCTACTATACGAATCCGGTCTACTACTCAGAGTCATCCGGATTAGTGTCAAAGTTCGCATCGACGTAACCCTTTACGACGAACTCCTTTTCACCTCCATAATCGAGAAAATTCCTTAGTCCACTAGATACTAAGGATAAGTTCGACCGCTGTCATGTGATCCATTCTCGGATCACTATTGTACCTCTTGACCAACTCATGGCAAGGCACACTTCATGTGCGGTACACAGCATAGCATACTGTAGAGCCTACGTCTAAAGCATAGGGGACGACCTTCGTCCTTTCTCTCTCTTCTGCTGTGGTCAGGTCTTGAGTCTTACTCAATACTCACACCTTGTAACACAGCCAAGAACTCCTTCTTTGCTGATCTATTTTGAACTCTTTCAAAATCATGTCAAGGTGTGCGTTCTTTGAAAGTATCATCAGGCGTCTTGATCTATCTCTATAGATCTTGATGCCCAATATGTAAGCAGCTTTATCCAGGTCTTCCTTTGAAAAACTCCTTTCAAACAACCCTTTATGCTTTCCAGAAATTCTACATCATTTCGGATCAACAATATGTCATTCACATATACTTATCAGAAATGTTGTAGCGCTCCCACTCACTTTATTGTAAATACAAGTTTCTAACAAACTTTGTATAAACCCAAAAACTTTGATCACTCCATCAAAGCAAATATTCTGACTCCGAGATGCTTGCTCTAGTCCATGGAAGGATCGCTGGAGCTAGCATACCTTTTAGCATCCTTAGGATTGACAAAACCTTTCTGATTGTATCACATACAACCTTTCCTTACGAAAACTGGTAAGGAAACTTGTTTTGACATCCATCTGCCAGATTTCATAAATGCAGCTAATGCTAACATGATTCCGACGGACTTAAGCATCGCTACGGATGAGAAAATCTCATCGTAGTCAACTCCTTGAACTTGTGAAAATACTCTTTGCCACAAGTCGAGCTTCATAGACGGTAACATTACCATCCACGTCCGTCTTCTTCATTTATCTCAATGTCTTGCCGATCATCGGGCAAGTTCACCAAAGTCCATGCTTTGTTCTGATACATGGATCCTATCTTGGATTTCATGGCTTCTAGCATCCTCGTCGTCCTACGAGGTTTGGTAGTGACTTGATCCGAAGTTTCATGATCACTATCATGAGCTTCCACTTCAATTGGTGTAGGTGCCACAGGAACAACTTCCTGTGCCCTGCTACACACTAGTTGAAGTTATGGTTCAATAACCTCATCAAGTTTCCACCATCCACCCACTCAATTCTTTCGAGAGAAACTTTTCCTCGAGAAAGGAACCGTTTCTAGAAGCAATTACTTTTGCTTCCAGATCTGAAATAGGAGGTATACCCAACTGTTTTGGGTATTCTTATGAAGATGCATTTATCCGCTTTGGGTTCGAGCTTATCAGCCTGAAACTTTTCCACATAAGCGTCGCAGCCCCAAACTTTTAAGAAACGACAACTTAGGTTTCTCTAAACGGTGTCGTCTCAACGGAATTGCGTGGTGCCCTATTAAAGTGAATGCGGTTGCCTAACCCATAAACAATAGTGGTAATTCGATAAGAGACATCATGGTATGCACCATATCCAATAGGGTGCAGTTATGATGTTCGGACACACCATCACACTGTGGTGTTCCAGGCGGTATTAATTGTGAAACACTTTCCACAATGTCTTAATTGTGTGCCAAACTCGTAACTCAGATATCTCTATGATCATATCATAGACATTTTATCCTCTTGTCACGACGATCTTCAACTTCACTCTGAAATTTCTTGAACCTTTCAATAATTCAGACTTGTGTTTCGTCAAGTAAATATTCTCAGCATCTACTCAAATCATCTGTGAAGTAAGTGTTGGGAATCGTAGCATAATTTTAAAAAAATTCTATGCTCACCAAGATGCATCTATGGAGTCTACTAGCAACGAGGGGAAAGGAGTGCATCTACATACCCTTGTAGATCGCTAGCGGAAGCGTTCCAATGAACGTGGATGACGGAGTCGTACTCGCCGTGATCCAAATCACTGATGACCGAGTGCCGAACGGACGGCACCTCCGCGTTCAACACACGTACGGTGCAGCGACGTCTCCTCCTTCTTGATCCAGCAAGGGGGAAGGAGAGGTTGATGGAGATCCAGCAGCACGACGGCGTGGTGGTGGATGTAGCGGGTCTCGGCAGGGCTTTGCCAAGCTTCTACGAGAGAGAGAGAGAGGTGTTGCAGGGGAGGAGGGAGGCGCCCAAGGCTGTAGGTTGCTGCCCTCCCTCCCCCCCCTTTATATAGGCCCCCTGGGGGGGCGCCGGCCCAGGGAGATGGGATCTCCAAGGGGGGGGGGCGGCGGCCAAAGGGGGGAAGGGGTGCCTTGCCCCCCAAGGCAAGGGGGAAGCTCCCCCCTAGGGTTCCCAACCCTAGGCGCATGGGGGGCGCCCCAGCCCACTAAGGGCTGGTTCCCTTCCACTTTCAGCCCACGGGGCCCTCCGGGATAGGTGGCCCCACCCGGTGGACCCCCGGGACCCTTCCGGTGGTCCCGGTACAATACCGGTAACCCCCGAAACTTTCCCGGTGGCCGAAACTTGACTTCCTATATATAATTATTCACCTCCGGACCATTCCGGAACCTCTCGTGACGTCCGGGATCTCATCCGGGACTCCGAACAACTTTCGGGTTTCCGCATACATATATCTCTACAACCCTAGCGTCACCGAACCTTAAGTGTGTAGACCCTACGGGTTTGGGAGACATGCAGACATGACCGAGACGCCTCTCCGGTCAATAACCAACAGCGGGATCTGGATACCCATGTTGGATCCCACATGTTCCACGATGATCTCATCGGATGAACCACGGTGTCGAGGATTCAATCAATCCGTATGCAATTCCCTTTGTCAATCGGTATGTTACTTGCCCGAGATTCGATCGTCGGTATCCCAATACCTTGTTCAATCTCGTTACCGGCAAGTCTCTTTACTCGTACCGCAATGCATGATCCCGTGACTAACGCCTTAGTCACATTGAGCTCATTATGATGATGCATTACCGAGTGGGCCCAGAGATACCTCTCAGTCAAACGGAGTGACAAATCCCAGTCTCGATCCGTGCCAACCCAACAGACACTTTCGGAGATACCCGTAGTGCACCTTTATAGTCACCCAGTTACGTTGTGACGTTTGGCACACCCAAAGCACTCCTACGGTATCCGGGAGTTGCACGATCTCATGGTCTAAGGAAAAGATACTTGACATTGGAAAAGCTCTAGCAAACGAAACTACACGATCTTTTATGCTATGCTTAGGATTGGGTCTTGTCCATCACATCATTCTCCTAATGATGTGATCCCGTTATCAATGACATCCAATGTCCATAGTCAGGAAACCATGACTATCTGTTGATCAACGAGCTAGTCAACTAGAGGCTTACTAGGGACACTTTGTGGTCTATGTATTCACACATGTATTACGATTTCCGGACAATACAATTATAGCATGAACAATAGACAATTACCATGAACAAAGAAATATAATAATAACCATTTATTATTGCCTCTAGGGCATATTTCCAACAGTCTCCCACTTGCACTAGAGTCAATAATCTAGTTACATTGTGATGAATCGAACACCCATTGCGTCCTGGTGTTGATCATGTTTTGCCCTAGGGAGAGGTTTAGTCAACGGATCTGCTACATTCAGGTCCGTATGTACTTTACAAATATCTATGTCTCCATTTTGAACACTTTCACGAATGGAGTTGAAGCGACGCTTGATATGCCTGGTCTTCCTGTGAAACCTGGGCTCCTTCGCAAGGGCGATGGCTCCAGTGTTGTCACAGAAGAGAGTCATCGGGCCCGACGCATTGGGAATCACCCCTAGGTCGGTAATGAACTCCTTCATCCAGACTGCTTCCTGTGCTGCCTCCGAGGCTGCCATGTACTCCCCTTCACATGTAGATCCCGCCACGACGCTTTGCTTGCAACTGCACCAGCTTACTGCTCCTCCATTCAAAATATACACGTATCCGGTTTGTGACTTCGAGTCATCCAGATTTGTGTCGAAGCTAGCGTCGACGTAACCCTTTACGACGAGCTCTTCGTCACCTCCATAAACGAGAAACATATCCTTAGTCCTTTTCAGGTACTTCAGGATATTCTTGACCGCTGTCCAGTGTTTCATGCCGGGATTACTTTGGTATCTTCCTACCAAACTTACGGCAAGGTTTACATCAGGTCTGGTACACAGCATGGCATACATAATAGACCCTATGGCCGAGGCATAGGGGATGACACTCACCTTTTCTATATCTTCTGCCGTGGTCGGGCATTGAGCCGTGCTCAATTGCACACCTTGCAATACAGGCAAGAACCCCTTCTTGGACTGATCCATATTGAACTTCTTCAATATCTTGTCAAGGTATGTACTCTGTGAAAGACCAATGAGGCGTCTTGATCTATCTCTATAGATCTTGATGCCTAATATATAAGCAGCTTCTCCAAGGTCCTTCATTGAAAAGCACTTATTCAAATAGGCCTTTATACTTTCCAAGAATTCTATATCATTTCCCATCAACAGTATGTCATCCACATATAATATGAGAAATGCTACAGAGCTCCCACTCACTTTCTTGTAAACACAGGCTTCTCCATAAGTCTGTGTGAACCCAAACGCTTTGATCATCTCATCAAAGCGAATGTTCCAACTCCGAGATGCTTGCACCAGCCCATAGATTGAGCGTTGGAGCTTGCATACTTTGTTAGCATTCTTAGGATCGACAAAACCTTCCGGCTGCATCATATACAACTCTTCCTTAAGGAAGCCGTTAAGGAATGCCGTTTGACGTCCATCTGCCATATCTCATAATCATAGTATGCGGCAATTGCTAACATGATTCGGACGGACTTCAGCTTCGCTACGGGTGAGAAAGTCTCATCGTAGTCAACCCCTTGAACTTGTCGATAACCCTTAGCGACAAGTCGAGCTTTGTAGATGGTCACATTACCATCTGCGTCCGTCTTCTTCTTAAAGATCCATTTGTTTTCTATGGCTCGCCGCTCATCGGGCAAGTCTGTCAAAGTCCATACTTTGTTTTCATACATGGATTCTATCTCGGATTTCATGGCTTCTAGCCATTTGTCGGAATCCGGGCCCGCCATCGCTTCTTCATAGTTCGAAGGTTCACCGTTGTCTAACAACATGATTTCCAGGACAGGGTTGCCGTACCACTCTGGTGTGGAACGTGTCCTTGTGGACCTACGAAGTTCAGTAACTTGATCCGAAGCTTCATGATCATCATCATTAACTTCCTCCCCAGTCGGTGTAGGCATCACAGGAACATTTTCCCACGCTGCGCTACTTTCCGGTTCGGAAGGGGTGACTATCACCTCATCAAGTTCCACTTTCCTCCCACTCAATTCTTTCGAGAGAAACTCCTTCTCTAGAAAGGACCCGTTCTTGGCAACGAAGATCTTGCCCTCGGATCTGAGGTAGAAGGTATACCCAATAGTTTCCTTAGGGTATCCTATGAAGACGCATTTTTCCGACTTGGGTTCGAGCTTTTCAGGTTGAAGTTTCTTGACATAAGCATCGCATCCCCAAACTTTTAGAAACGACAGCTTAGGTTTCTTCCCAAACCATAATTCATACGGTGTCGTCTCAACGGATTTCGACGGAGCCCTATTTAAAGTGAATGCGGCAGTCTCTAAAGCATAGCCCCAAAATGAGAGCGGTAAATCGGTAAGAGACATCATAGATCGCACCATATCCAATAGAGTGTGATTACAACGTTCAGACACACCGTTTCTCTAAGGTGTTCCAGGCGGCGTGAGTTGTGAAACTATTCCACATTTCCTTAAGTGTGTACCAAATTCGTGACTTAAATATTCTCCACCACGATCTGATCGTAAGAATTTTATTTTCCTGTCACGTTGATTCTCGACTTCACTCTGAAATTCCTTGAACTTTTCAAAGGTTTCAGACTTGTGTTTCATTAGGTAGACATACCCATATCTACTTAAATCATCAGTGAGAGTGAGAACATAACGATATCCTCCGCGAGCCTCAACACTCATTGGACCGCACACATCGGTATGTATGATTTCCAATAAGTTGGTTGCTCGCTCCATTGTTCCGGAGAACGGAGTCTTGGTCATCTTACCCATGAGGCATGGTTCGCACGTGTCAAATGATTCGTAATCAAGAGACTCCAAAAGTCCATCTGCATGGAGCTTCTTCATGCGCTTGACACCAATGTGACCAAGGCGGCAGTGCCACAAGTATGTGGGACTATCGTTATCAACTTTACATCTTTTGGTATTCACACTATGAATATGTGTAACATCACGTTCGAGATTCATCAAAAATAAACCATTGACCAGCGGGGCATGACCATAAAACATATCTCTCAAATAAACAGAACAACCATTATTCTCAGATTTAAATGAGTAGCCATCTCGAATTAAACGAGATCCAGATACAATGTTCATGCTCAAAGCTGGCACTAAATAACAATTATTGAGGTTTAAAACTAATCCCGTGGGTAGATGCAGAGGTAGCGTGCCGACGGCGATCACATCGACCTTGGAACCATTCCCGACGCGCATCGTCACCTCGTCCTTCGCCAGTCTCCGTTTATTCCGTAGTTCCTGTTTTGAGTTACAAATATGAGCAACCGCACCGGTATCAAATACCCAGGAGCTACTACGAGTACTGGTAAGGTACACATCAATTACATGTATATCACATATACCTTTGGTGTTGCCGGCCTTCTTCTTGTCCGCTAAGTATTTGGGGCAGTTCCGCTTCCAGTGACCACTTCCCTTGCAATAAAAGCACTCAGTCTCGGGCTTGGGTCCATTCTTCGACTTCTTCCCAGTAACTGGTTTACCGGGTGCGGCAACTCCCTTGCCGTCCTTCTTGAAGTTCTTCTTACCCTTGCCCTTCTTGAACTTAGTGGTTTTATTCACCATCAACACTTGATGTTCTTTTCTGATCTCCCCTTCCGCTGATTTCAGCATTGAATATACCTCGGGAATGGTCTTTTCCATCCCCTGCATATTGTAGTTCATCACAAAGCTCTTGTAGCTTGGTGGAAGCGACTGGAGGATTCTGTCAATGACCGCGTCATCCGGGAGATTAACTCCCAGTTGAGACAAGCGGTTGTGCAACCCAGACATTCTGAGTATGTGCTCACTAACAGAACTGTTCTCCTCCATTTTACAGCTGAAGAACTTGTCGGAGACATCATATCTCTCGACCCGGGCATGAGCTTGAAAAACTAATTTCAGCTCCTCGAACATCTCATATGCTCCATGTTTCTCAAAACGCTTTTGGAGACCCGGTTCTAGGCTGTAAAGCATGCCGCACTGAACGAGGGAGTAATCATCAGCACGTGATTGCCAAGCATTCATAACGTCTTGGTTCTCTGGGATTGGTGCTTCACCTAGCGGTGCTTCTAAGACATAATCTTTCTTGGCTACTATGAGGATGAGCCTCAGGTTCCGGACCCAGTCCGTATAGTTGCTGCCATCATCTTTCAGCTTGGTTTTCTCTAGGAACGCGTTGAAATTGAGGACAACGTTGGCCATTTGATCTACAATACATAGTGTAAAGATTTTAGACTAAGTTCATGATAATTGAGTTCATATAATCAAATTATTTAATGAACTCCCACTCAGATAGACATCCCTCTAGTCATCTAAGTGATACATGATCCGACTTTAACTAGGCCGTGTCCGATCATCACGTGAGACGGACTAGTCAAGATCGGTGAACATCTCCATGTTGATCGTATCTTCTATACGACTCATGCTCGACCTTTCGGTCCTCCGTGTTCCGAGGCCATGTCTGTACATGCTAGGCTCGTCAAGTCAACCTAAGTGTATTGCGTGTGTTCCGAGGCCATGTCTGTACATGCTAGGCTCGTCAACACCCGTTGTATTCGAACGTTAGAATCTATCACACCCGATCATCACGTGGTGCTTCGAAACAACGAACCTTCGCAACGGTGCACAGTTAGGGTGAACACTTACTTGAAATTATTATAAGGGATCATCTTACTTACTACCGTCGTTCTAAGCAAATAAGATGCAAAAACATGATAAACATCACATGCAATCAAATAGTGACATGATATGGCCAATATCATTATGCTCCTTTGATCTCCATCTTCGGGGCACCATGATCATCTTCGTCACCGGCATGATACCATGATCTCCATCATTGTGTCTTCATGAAGTCGTCACGCCAACGATTACTTCTACTTCTATGGCTAACGCGTTTAGTAACAAAGTAAAGTAAATTACATGGCGTTATTCAATGACACGCAGGTCATGCAAAATAATAAAGACAACTACTATGGCTCCTGCCGGTTGTCATACTCATCGACATGCAAGTCGTGATTCCTATTACAAGAATATGATCAATCTCATACATCACATATATCATTCATCACATCTTCTGGCCATATCACATCACATAGCACTTGCTGCAAAAACAAGTTAGACGTCCTCTAATTGTTGTTGCAAGTTTTTACGTGGTTTGTAGGTTTCTAGCAAGAACGTTTTCTTACCTACGTATGACCACAACGTGATTTGCCAATTTCTATTTACCCTTCATAAGGACCCTTTTCATTGAATCCGTTCCGACTAAAGTAGGAGAGACAGACACCCGCTAGCCACCTTATGCAACTAGTGCATGTCAGTCGGTGGAACCTGTCTCACGTAAGCGTACGTGTAAGGTCGGTCCGGGCCGCTTCATCCTACAATGCCGCCGAAACAAGAAACGACTAGTAGCGGCAAGAAGAATTGGCAAACTCAACGCCCACAACTGCTTTGTGTTCTACTAGTGCATAGTAACTACGCATAGGCCTGGCTCATGATGCCACTGTTGGGAATCGTAGCATAATTTTAAAATTTTTCTACGCTCACCAAGATGCATCTATGGAGTCTATTAGCAACGAGGGGAAAGGAGTGCATCTACATACCCTTGTAGATCGCGAGTGGAAGCGTTCCAATGAACGTGGATGACGGAGTCGTACTCGCCGTGATCCAAATCACCGATGACCGAGTGCCGAACGGACGGCACCTCCGCGTTCAACACACGTACGGTGCAGCAACGTCTCCTTCTTCTTGATCCAGCAAGGGGGAAGGAGAGGTTGATGAAGATCCAGCAGCACGATGGCGTGGTGGTGGATGTAGCGGGTCTCGGCAGGGCTTTGCCAAGCTTCTGCGAGAGAGAGAGGTGTTGCAGGGGAGGAGGGAGGCGCCCAAGGCTGTAGGTTGCTGCCCTCCCTCCCCCCCTTTATATAGTCCCCCTGGGGGGGCGCCGGCCCAGGGAGATGGGATCTCCAAGGGGGGGCGGCCAAAGGGGGGGAAGGGGTGCCTTGCCCCCCAAGGCAAGGGGGAAGCTCCCCCCTAGGGTTCCCAACCCTAGGCGCATGGGGGGAGGCCCAAGGGGGGCGCCCCAGCCCACTAAGGGCTGGTTCCCTTCCACTTTCAGCCCACGGGGCCCTCCGAGATAGGTGACCCCACCCGGTGGACCCCCGGGACCCTTCCGGTGGTCCCGGTACAATACCGGTAACCCCCGAAACTTTCCCGGTGGCCGAAACTTGACTTCCTATATATAATTCTTCACCTCCGGACCATTCCGGAACCTCTCGTGACGTCCGGGATCTCATCCGGGACTCCGAACAACTTTCGGGTTTCCGCATACATATATCTCTACAACCCTAGCGTCACCGAACCTTAAGTGTGTAGACCCTACGGGTTCTGGAGACATGCAGACATGACCGAGACGCCTCTCCGGTCAATAACCAACAGCGGGATCTGGATACCCATGTTGGCTCCCACATGTTCCACGATGATCTCATCGGATGAACCACGGTGTCGAGGATTCAATCAATCCGTATGCAATTCCCTTTGTCAATCGGTATGTTACTTGCCCGAGATTCGATCGTCGGTATCCCAATACCTTGTTCAATCTCGTTACCGGCAAGTCTCTTTACTCGTACCGCAATGCATGATCCCGTGACTAACGCCTTAGTCACATTGAGCTCATTATGATGATGCATTACCGAGTGGGCCCAGAGATACCTCTCCGTCACATGGAGTGACAAATCCCAGTCTCGATCCGTGCCAACCCAACAGACACTTTCGGAGATACCCGTAGTGCACCTTTATAGTCACCCAGTTACGTTGTGACGTTTGGCACACCCAAAGCACTCCTACGGTATCCGGGAGTTGCACGATCTCATGGTCTAAGGAAAAGATACTTGACATTGGAAAAGCTCTAGCAAACAAAACTACACGATCTTTTATGCTATGCTTAGGATTGGGTCTTGTCCATCACATCATTCTCCTAATGATGTGATCCCGTTATCAATGACATCCAATGTCCATAGTCAGGAAACCATGACTATCTGTTGATCAACGAGCTAGTCAACTAGAGGCTTACTAGGGACACTTTGTGGTCTATGTATTCACACATGTATTACGATTTCCGGACAATACAATTATAGCATGAACAATAGACAATTACCATGAACAAAGAAATATAATAATAACCATTTATTATTTCCTCTAGGGCATATTTCCAACAGTAAGAACATATCGATATCCACTGCGTGCCTCAGCACTCATTGGACTGCACACATCAAATGTATTACTTCCAACAAGTTGCTCTCTTGTTCCATCTTACTGAAAACGAGGCCTTTCAGTCATCTTTCCCATGTGGTATGATTTGCATGTCTCAAGTGATTCAAAATCAAGTGAGTCCAAACGATCCATCTGCATGGAGTTTCTTCATGCATATATACCAATAGACATGGTTCGCATGTCTCAATCTTTTCAAAAACGAGTGAGTCCAAAGATCCATCTACATGGAGCTTCTTCATGCGTTCTATACCAATATGACTCAAATGGCAGTGCCACAAGTATGTGGTACTATCATTACTATCTTATATCTTTTGGCATGAACATGTGTATCACTACGATCGAGATTCAATGAACCATTCATTTTAGGTGCAAGACCATTGAAGGTATTATTCAAATAAAAAGAGTAACCATTATTCTTCTTAAATGAACAACATAATCCAATCATGTCTATGTAAACACCAAATAACAATTATTTAGGTTTAACACCAATCTCGATGGTAGAGGGAGCATGCGATGCTTGATCACATCAACCTTGGAAACACTTCCAACACATATCATCATCTCACCTTTAGCTAGTCTCCGTTTATTCCGCAGCTTTTATTTCGAGTTACTAACACTTAGCAACCAAAACGGTATCTAATACCATGGTGCTGCTAGGAGTACTAGTAAAGTACACATTCATATAATGTATATCCAATATACTTCTGTCGACCTTGCCTGCCTTCTCATCTACCAAGTATCTAGGGTAGTTCTGCTTCAGTGACCGTTCCCCTCATTACAGAAGCACTTAGTCTCGGGTTTGGGTTCAACCTTGGGAGTCTTTACTAGAGCAGCAAATGATTTGCTGTTTCATGAAGTATCCCTTTTGCCCTTGCCCTTCTAGAAACTAGTGGTTTTACTAACCATCAACAATTGATGCTCCTTCTTGATTTCTACTTTCGCGGTGTCAAACATCGTGAATAGCTCAAGGATCATCATATCTATCCCTGATATGTTATAGTTCATCACGAAGCTCTAATAGCTTGGTGGCAGTGACTATGGAGAACCATCACTCTCTCATCTGGAAGATTAACTCCCACTCGATTCAAGTGATTGTAGTACTCAGATATTCTGAGCACATGCTCAACGATTGAGCTTTTCTCCCTTAGTTTGCAGGCTTTAGAAACTTGTCAGAGGTCTCATACCTCTTGACGTGGGCACTAGTCTGAAATCCCAATTTCAGTCTTCGGAACATCTCATATGTTCTGCGACGTTTCAAAACCGTCTTTGGTGCCACAATTCTAAACCGTTAACATTACGCACCGAACTATCACGTAGTCATCAAAACGTGTATGTCAGATGTTTCGCAACATCTACAGACAATGTTGAGGTTCAGCACACCGAGCGGTGCATTAAGGACATAAGCCTTCTGTGCAGCAATGAGGACAATCCTCAGTTTACGGACCCAGTCCGCATAATTGCTACCATCAACTTTCAACTAAATTTTCTCTAGGAACATATCTTAAACAGTAGAACTATTGCGTAAGCTATGACATAATTTGCAAAGACCTTTTGACTATGTTCATGATAATTGAGTTCATCTGATTAATGAACTCCCACTCAGATAGACATCCCTCTAGTCATCTAAGTGATACATGATCCGAGTCAAACTAGGCCGTGTCCGATCATCACGTGAGACGGACTAGTCATCATCGGTGAACATCTCCATGTTGATCGCATCTACTATACGACTCATGTTCGACCTTTCGATCTCTTGTGTTCCGAGGCCATGTCTGTACATGCTAGGCTCGTCAAGTCAACCTAAGTGTTTCGCATGTGTTCCGAGGCCATGTCTGTACATGCTAGGCTCGTCAACACCCGTTGTATTCGAACGTTAGAATCTATCACACCCGATCATCACGTGGTGCTTCGAAACAACGAACCTTCGCAACGGTGCACAGTTAGGGGGAACACGTCTCTTGAAATTTTAGTGAGGGATCATCTTATTTATGCTACCGTCGTTCTAAGCAAATAAGATGTAAACATGATAAACATCACATGCAAATCATAAAGTGACGTGATATGGCCAATATCATCTTGCGCCTTAGATCTCCATCTTCGAGGCGCGGCATGATCACCTTCGTCACCGGCATGACACCATGATCTCCATCATCATGATCTCCATCATCATGATCTCCATCATCGTGTCTTCATGAAGTTGTCTCGCCAACTATTACTTCTACTACTATGGCTAACGGTTAGCAATAAAGTAAAGTAATTACATGGCGTTATTCATTGACACGCAGGTCATACAATAAATTAAGACAACTCCTATGGCTCCTGCCGGTTGTCATACTCATCGACATGCAAGTCGTGATTCCTATTACAAGAACATGATCAATCTCATACATCACATATATCATTCATCGCATCCTTTTGGCCATATCACATCACATAGCATACCCTGCAAAAACAAGTTAGACGTCCTCTAATTGTTGTTGCATGTTTTACGTGGCTGCTATGGGATTCTAGTAAGAACGTTTCTTACCTACGCAAAAGCCACAACGTGATATGCCAATTTCTATTTACCCTTCATAAGGACCCTTTTCATCGAATCCGATCCGACTAAAGTGGGAGAGACAGACACCCGCTAGCCACCTTATGCAACTAGTGCATGTCAGTCGGTGGAACCTGTCTCACGTAAGTGTACGTGTAAGGTCGGTCCGGGCCGCTTCATCCCACGATGCCGCCGAATCAAGATAAGACTAGTAACGGCAAGTAAATTGACAAAATCGACGCCCACAACTACTTTGTGTTCTACTCGTGCATAGAAACTACGCATAGACCTAGCTCATGATGCCACTTTTGGGGAACGTAGCAATAATTCAAAATTTTCCTACGCATCACCAAGATCAATCTATGGAGTCATCTAGCAACGAGAGAGAGGAGTGCATCTACATACCCTTGTAGATCGCGAGCGGAAGCGTTCAAGAGAACGGGGTTGATGGAGTCGTACTCGTCGTGATCCAAATCACCGATGATCCTAGCGCCGAACGGACGGCACCTCCGCGTTCAACACACGTACGGAGCAGCGACGTCTCCTCCTTCTTGATCCAGCAAGGGGGGAGGAGAGGTTGATGGAGATCCAGCAGCACGACGGCGTGGTGGTGGAAGTAGCGGGATCCCGGCAGGGCTTCGCCAAGCGCTGCGGGAGGAGGAGGTGTCACGGGAGGGAGAGGGAGGCGCCAGGGCTTAGATATTGCTGCCCTCCCTCCTCCCCACTATATATAGGGCCAAGGGAGAGGGGGGGCAGCCTTGGCCCTTCCTCCAAGGAAGGGTGCGGCCAGGGAGGAGTCCATCCTCCCCAAGGCACCTCGGAGGTGCCTTCCCCCTTTAGGACTCTCCCTTTCCCTTATCTCTTGGCGCATGGGCCTCTTGGGGCTGGTGCCCTTGGCCCATATAGGCCAAGGCGCACACCCCTACAGCCCATGTGGCCCCCGGGGCTGGTGGACCCCCTTGGTGGACCCCCGGACCCCTTTCGGCACTCCCGGTACAATACCGATAAAGTGCGAAACTTTTCCGGCGACCAAAATAAGACTTCCCATATATAAATCTGTACCTCCGGACCATTCCGGAACTCCTCGTGACATCCAGGATCTCATCCGGGACTCCGAACAACTTTCGGGTTACCGCATACTAATATCTCTATAACCCTAGCGTCACCGAACCTTAAGTGTGTAGACCCTACGGGTTCGGGAGACATGCAGACATGACCGAGACGACTCTCCGGTCAATAACCAACAGCGGGATCTGGATACCCATGTTGGCTCCCACATGCTCCTCGATGATCTCATCGGATGAACCACGATGTCAAGGATTCAATCAATCCCGTATACAATTCCCTTTGTCTATCAGTATGTTACTTGCCCGAGATTCGATCGTCGGTATCCCGATACCTTGTTCAATCTCGTTACCGGCAAGTCTCTTTACTCGTTCCGTAACTCACATCATCCCGTGATCAACTCCTTGGTCACATTGTGCACATTATGATGATGTCCTACCGAGTGGGCCCAGACATACCTCTCCGTTTACACGGAGTGACAAATCCCAATATCGATTCGTGCCAACCCAACAGACACTTTCGGAGATACCTGTAGTGCACATTTATAGCCACCCAGTTATGTTGTGACGTTTGGTACACCCAAA
Source organism: Aegilops tauschii subsp. strangulata (assembly GCF_002575655.3). NCBI lineage: Eukaryota > Viridiplantae > Streptophyta > Magnoliopsida > Poales > Poaceae > Aegilops > Aegilops tauschii. The sequence continues at coordinate 390,240,243 of NC_053039.3, read as the reverse complement.
GCATTCCTACGGTATCCGGGAGTTGCACAATCTCATGGTCTAAGGAAATGATACTTGACATTAGAAAAGCTCTTAGCAAATGAACTACACGATCTTGTGCTAGGCTTAGGATTGGGTCTTGTCCATCACATCATTCTCCTAATGATGTGATCCCATTATCAACGACATCCAATGTCCATGGTCAGGAAACCATAACCATCTATTGATCAATGAGCTAGTCAACTAGAGGCTTACTAGGGACATGGTGTTGTCTATGTATCCACACATGTATCTGAGTTTCCTATCAATACAATTTTAGCATGGATAATAAATGATTATCATGAACAAGGAAATATGATAATAACCAATTTATTATTGCCTCTAGGGCATATTTCCAACAATGAGCTACGGGGTGCCACATCATATGGGCCTCCAACAACAAGACGGTGAAAAGTAGGTCGAGCAAGGGCCATCCCCTTCGACCACGGCGACGAGCATGAACCTCTTCAACAACATGAAGATGACGCCCATATTGGACTCATACTCCGAGTCAAGCTACGCGAGCGCACATGAGACCTTATCTTTGGTCTTAGAGGAGAGTGATGACGTGCCATCTTCGGCCTTCATCCACGGCTACGACTACGACATGATTGAGCATGGAGACATTTGCACCAACATATCTCTGACACCCACATACGAAGAGATGCCCCAATTCCCATGTGAGGAGAGCCATCCCACCATGAGTGACATGAGTGACTCCACCATACGTGACATCGAGAGCATTTCCTATGAGAGGATGAGTGTGACCACCACTACCCCCACACAAGAGAGCATGCCACACATCCTATGTGAGGTTGAGAGCCATTTGAGTGACTCCACCAACCATACGAGTGAGAGCATCATATTGGGAGTGAGTGAGCCACAACACTTAGTGAGTGAGGTAGTTGACACGGCATGTGAAGCCACTATGATTTCTAATGACTTAACCTCTACTCCTAGTGTGTTTTCTTCTTTGGTGCTAGGTCTCCTACATGACGACATGCCTATCCTTGACGATTCCATACCTCCAATGGGAAAACCGATGGCCATGGTGGAAGAAGATGCACCCCCCACATGGTACCATCACGTTGCAACCTCACCTACAACACATGAGCGACGCTCCAACGGTAACATAGGTGATGGTGCTTCTCTTGTCCCACTAGCGGACTATCCCACAAATGATTGCTTGCATTATGTTGACACACCTATTACCATGCTTCATGCTAGTGCGACTTCCTCATGTCATGACTTACCAATTTATGATGAATATAATGATGAGCATCTTGAGTTGCCTAGTTGTGACGCTATGCTCCATAGGATATCATGTGAAAATTCTATTGGTCACATCATGTTTGACAATCCATTGAACTTGTCATATGCTATGAGTGAGATCTCCCATATTGCTTCATTTCAATCTCAACATAGTAACTATGCATGCCCCATTAAGATAAATCACATTTGCACTTATGGCATAGATGACGAGATGATGGTCATTGGCTTTTGTTTTTCATGTGATGATATTGCTATGCTTCCTTTACATGATTTGCGCAATTCATCTACTATGCCATGCCATGATCACATTGTTCCAAATATGCTTTGTTTTGGATGTTGTCAATATTCTCCATGTGATGTTTCTACAAATACTCATGAGGAGACCCCCATAGTTTCCTCATCCATATTAGGAGATTTTGATGTGTTCCATACTTTGCATGATTCCCATAATTGCTTGCACCATATGCATTCCATGAATAACAATGCTCCACCTATTGCTCGTGATGCATTATATAATTTGAGTCTCCATTATGCTATACATGACAAAAAACCTATCATGATGGATGACATGTTTCTATATCACGCATCTCATTTATTTGAGCATTGGATATTTTGTGCTAACCAACACATGCACGCGCGCATCATGATGGATGATGTGTACATATACCACGCACACACAATTTTTCCTTTGTCTTTGTTTTGTGTAGGTACTCACGTATACTCGTCAACCTCTCAATCCCAAGAGTTGACGAAACGAGCTCTTGAGAGCAACGATGACTTGGGATCTCGTGGACTATCCTTACCACCATTCCCTTCGCGGAAGGACTACACACATCTCTTCTACATGGCTCTCACACGGCTTTGGGCTATATATCACTTGTTACATTATGCCCATTTTACCGTGTTCACTTTGCATGTTATGCTTGCTTCTATGCCTTTGCCATGCAATTGTGACCCTTGTTTGCATTTACACATGCTTCACCATTATAATACTCCTATGTGTATTTGCATGCTTGGTGGAGATCCTTGTTGCTATTGCCATGTTTATCATGTGCCTCATACTATTGATGCTTGTTGTGTTGGGAGAGTCATGATGACCCATTGCTATTTACATATGGCCTCTCGCCAATACATTGATGATATTTTGCTCATATCTTGTTTTCATGCTTGGGATATGTCATGTGCATTATCCATGCCCACTATTTGCACACATGACATGCTTGCCATGATTCCTTCTAGTACGTTGCATCTTCGCACTACTAGCTTGCTTAACTTGATCAATATGATTGCTTGCTTTGTCGCATCACCCATGTTCCATTCTTACTCGCTTTCTTGGGTTGATGACATATACGTTCATGCCTCTCACATGATGTATCTTGTTCATTGTCGCTTGCCTCCAATAGTTGCCTCTATGCTTATTGATCTTGGATACTTGGACATATTACTTGTGAAGCATGCTTGTTTGATTGAGCCTATTGTATTTGGTTGTTCTCGCATCATATGCTTTCATACTATGAAATGCTCCCTTGTCCTTTCTTATGATGAGCATGATGCATACACTTGTTGGGTATCTTACCACACGAATGATAGGTGTTGCGTTTGCACCAACCTCATTTGTTTTTCCGAGTGTTTGTCATGTTCTTTCATTTTGAAGGATTCACAAGGCGGTACCATGACGAGACATATTGGTTATGTGAAGGCATACAAGATGCACAACTCCATCATCCTTGAGAAACTCCTAAAAGGTGAATTCCTTCCCTTTGAGCCATCTTCAAATATGCATATTGGATGGGCCATGCTTTCATTGTTATCTCCTTCTTCTTGTCTACATGCTACATATATTGGATGGAGGACCAACATTGGAGATGGACCCTATGGACCTTCACGTTGAGGAGTGCCACGACATCGAGCATTGGTACATCAACACTCCTTTGACACATTGCACCAACACATACATATTTGTTGATTGTGTTCCCATATGTCATGCTCGATGGACATATCATACCCATAGCAAATTTGCATCTTATGCATGGATTAACTCACCTTATGACTGCCTTGTTGCATCTTGTATTTCTATGTCATCCATGATATATGAGCTTGTGCATTTCCTTAGCAAATTTGTTGTGATCTTTCTTGATGACATATTCATACATCATGATCATATTGCCTACCACCAATTGCATGATAACTTTTTCATATTGAACATCCATTACCATATTCATGCTATTGATAAACCGTCTCACTATGACATCATTTTGCACCATGGTTGCATTGATCATATTCACAACACATTTGTGTGCACAATGAATGCTTTTTCTCCCATGAATGCTTTACATCTCATTCCATATCATCTCGCTAAGCTTCATGTGCTTTGTCACGAATAATCTTACCGCACGAACTCATTCTTACATGATGGACACTTTGTGTGAGCTAACCATTGTATTTCCGAGTGTTGTTTGTGTTTGCTCTCTTTGCATGTATACTACTCCGGCGACACCTTGGAGTACTTGGATTGCGCAATGTCTTCAACTCTGTCCAACTACAAGTTCGTCCACAACAACCGTTTCCATGGTGATGAGGATCATGATCCGAGGTCGGATCTTTCCCAAGGGGGCGGAGATGATGCGGTGCATCCTACGATCATCCCCATGTACACTTCGACTACTCCCCAAGCCCCAAGAGGACATACGATGAGACCTCGACCATACGCCATTGGACACAAGGTGAACTCACTCCTCTTCGAACCGTCACTTTCCACATATGAGACATGGCTACTACCTCATGCATGGACCTTGCATATACTCAGGTACAACCGAGATGACCATGGAGGATCCAAGGACCAAGGCCAAGCATGGAAGAGGAGAAGGAAGAAGAAGATCAGAGCAAGACTGGACTTGCCCGGATCATCCGGATCCCCAGCCGGACGATCCGGACCGAGCCCGGATGATCCGGACCCCCACCCGGACGATCCGGGTAATGTGCCCGAAGACACCCGAAGCCTGCTCGATGAAGCCGGATCATCCGGACGGCCACCCGGATCATCCGGACCCCGACACCCGGATCATCTGGGCCACCATCCGGATCATCCGGACCATGTCTGCGCGCATGACTTGGCCCGAGGCCCGTGTACCCCTTCGCCCCTCACTTACCCCTTCGTGGCTTAGCACTATATATAGACCCCCTCCTCCTCCATTTGAGGGTTAGCAAAGTAGTAGCTCATATGTGAGGATAGCTTTTGCTCATCCATACGGATCATCTCCTCGAGAGTGACCGCGGCCCCTCTTCGGAGAAGATCCACGTGGATTCAAGACCCCCCTCTTGGGCGCCCCCCTCAAGACCTCCTCTAGGAGAAGAACCGGTTACCCTTTGTATCGTCCGTTGTTGACTTTGGATCGTGTATCCGCACTTGTGTTTCGAGGATCTAGCATATGTGTGACTATATCTTGTTGGTTTAGTGTTTCCTCTTGTGTTTTCCCTCGTTTCCCCCTCGTGTTCTTGGACGGGATCCGCTCCTTTCGTGAAAGATCGGTCGTTTAGGGTTCCACCCTACATCATATCTCATCCCGTATGTACCAACATGTCCATGGCATATCCTGAAGCTACCTCGTTTGACTTGCATTTTCTAGAGCGGAGCTGAATTTTAGGAAGTGGAGCAGTCCCATACAGGTCCTAAAGCATCATCTTTCCTCTACAGACTTTCTTTTTCTTCAAATAATTCATCACGATCATAATGTATCAACAAGAACCGTTTGGGTTGGTCGAGCTAGTGAATGTTAGGTCAATTGCATCCCAGAAGGTTGGATTCAAGGAGAATTTTTTTGATCGAAGGGCCACACAGCCCGTGGCCCCCATTTTCATTTATGAAAATGGAGTTGTTTACAAGGCATCAAACCAACCATTACATCACTGATCTAGAAGCCACACCAGGATGCTCCAGCCTATCAAGCCTAACCATCACACCACTGATATATATATCACCACATCAGGATGCTTCAATTTGTCCAAAACTAGCCATGAAAGGGCCTAGTGCTATGCTAGCTACAAAGGTATCAACGGACTAAAGGACGACAACCAAATTAACATAAAGGCTTCGAAGCCAGCAAGCATTTCCAGCGGCTAGCTTCACAAAATCCTTCTCACATGCGGCGCCAAACCATGCCCTCCTCTGAAGATATCACGAGTCACCCTCACGATACGTCTAGACACCTGATGAAGCATGCTTTGCACCCCTCTTTTCTGCAGATTTTTTCAAGAGTCAAGTAGGGAACAAACAAGAAAGATAATGCCAATAGGATCTCTAGGCATAACACTTTAAAAACAGGATTTGTTCCTTATTTTTCATATAGACCACAAGAGAGCAGCAGTACCCAATAAAACAACTATCCTATCTTTGTCGGTATAGCTAGACAACCAGTTTTGACATAGGTCGAAAAAAGACATTGGAGCTCTCATTCCAGGAGATCGAGGACGATCAGTTACACATTCAATTTCAAGCCATGCTGAGCAGTACTGATTTCGTACATTTCTCGCAAAGACAAAGTACTGGCCCCACCGATTTACCTGACTGAGAAAGGAAAAGAAAAATGGACGTAATCAGCGGTAAAAACGTGTGGGTGAGTAAAACGGAGAGAAAATAACGGCCCGTCCCAGCTCCAACCCAATCCTGTTCCGCCTCCACCCATTTCGTTTCAGTTCCATTCATCCTCCTCCGGTCCTCTCCCCAATTAAGACCAGCCGCGACCGCCGCCGCCGACGACTCCCCCTCCGGCACCCGAAATGGCGTGATCCCTGCCCCCGATTCCCCTCGCCCCCCGCCGTTCAAATACCTCCCGTCCACCGCGACCCCTCCCTCCCCATCCCCGAATCGCGGAGATCCCGGCGCCCCCGAACCCTAACCCTAGCCACCACCACCACCCACCATGAAGGCCTCCATCAAGTTCCGCGACGACGACCGGCCGCTGCTGCGCGCCAAGGTGCCCATCGGCGTGCTCGGGCTGCCGTTCCTCTCGGGCGTCTCGGCCGGCGGCGACGCCGAGGACCTCCGCTTCGATCTCTCCACCGCCTTCCCCTCCGGCCCGGGGCTCCGCCTCTCGTACCGCCCCAACGACCCGCTCCAGCCCTTCGCGCTCTCCATCCGCACGGGCCTCGGCGCGCTCGGCTCTCCCGTCCGCGCCCCCTTGGCGCTCTCCGCCGAGTTCAACCTCCTCTCCTCCAACCCGCCCGCCTTCTCGCTCCTCTTCAAGCCCCGGCTCGGCGACTTCTCCCTCGCCAACTCCGTCCGCTCGCCGCCCTTCCCCGACACCCCCGCGCTGCCGCCGCCCCACAAGCTGGCCGACCTCGCCAACGGCGACGACCACGACCATGAGGGCCACAAGGAGTTCTCCCTCAACGGGAACGGGTTCGCGGCGGACGTCACGGCCGCCGGGACCACCGGCGGAGGGGTGGGCATGCTGCTGTCCGGGATGCGCCTCACGACCAGGAGCATGCTGCCGCTGTGGAACAGGGCGAGCCTGAGGTTCCAGTGGGGGCTGCGTGTGCCACCAGAGCTGAAGGCCGCGCTCGCTGACGATGGATACGGGCGGAAGGCGGGGAGCCTGGCTGTCAGCAAGCTGCCGCTGCTCGTCATGAACAAGATCACAATTGAGCACACACCACGCCGGCATCCCAAGTCTGAAGAGGACAAGAAGGGGAAGAGCGCGCCTGTAGCCCAGGGAGAGGAATTCTCATTGATGAAGAGGCAGCTGGAGGCCCTGAACGATGAGAGCATCATGCTGCGGCACACTGTGGAGGGCCTGCGCGCTGAGATCGGGGTCAGCCGAGCTATCTCAGTTCCCAGCAAGGGCGACGCTCGAAGGATGCCGGCAACGTCGCCGCCTCTGCAAAATCCTTTCCCCGTGAAGCCTGATCTCCATGGAAATGGGAAGGAGCTGGTGGCCAGTGGACCGAATGATGCCAGCGAGGAGCTGAAGAAGGCACTCGAGGCCCGGAGGAAGTGAGCCATTACCGCATTAGTGCTTGCTGACATTGCAAGCTCTGCAATTTTACATCTATTCTGTGCTTAATAATATAGGTTGGTAGGCAGTTTGCGTCCTTGAGTGGAAGCAAACGACATTCTCATAAGGTGATTCAGTAATTTTCCATGTTTTCCATGTCGATCGTCGTGTTAGGATATGTCATTATGTATAAACCTGCGTTTTCGTCTTTGCAAGTTCCTGTTAGTAGTAGAAGTTTCAACTTCTGTTGTGATGTTCAAAATTCTTCTGTTGGCCAGATGCTATTCTGGAGGCATTTTGGTAAACCTGGTTGCTATGATTGCTTTGTGCAAGTGGAGGCATTTTGGTAATCTTGATGCGGTATCTATGTGCAAGTGTGCCTAGTTGCAGTTAAATCTGGGGCCAACTTTTGCATTTGCCTCAGAAAGTGCAGGAATCATGGACCCTGAAAGCGAGAACAGGGAAAATGAATGATCTGACTCCGCATATATTAAATTCCGTAAATAACCTTTTAATTACATAAGGAATGGTCCTCAGAGGTACAGTAGAAGGTAGAATATGTACCAGTCTTTAATCAACACAGTAAGATGCTTCTTTGTGTGCTGCTATGCTTTGATCAAATACTCACTAGATACCTGCAGTATTTAAGGAGTCGATGCTCCTGTCGCCTTCGTCTGCTTGCTGGTAAAATCTGAAGCTAACCTTTGCATCCGGCATCCAAAGAGTTCCTCCAGTAATGAAGGTTCCTCCTGAAATATAAAATTGATGCAAATATTGGTCTGACATGGGCGGCTGGTTTAAAACTTTTGATTTTAGGAACAGTTGGTTTAAAACTCGGTGTACTAGAATCCTGAATTCACTACTTACGAAAAAAATACAATTTCGTCTTCACTCCTTCACCCAGAACAAAGATTGACCGTAGATATGCACATTCGTAGATTCATTGGCCATAAAACAGGAGGTTGCAACCCAGTCAGGCCCCACCTGTCAGTCAGCTAACCAAAGAGACACCGCTTGCCAAATTCAAATAGTTTCCATACTCTGAGCCTCAGGCGTTCCGATGGTCAGATACTACTGCTTTGGATCTAGCCATGACGCTGAAATTTTTAGACAGTTTAGCTCAGTGACGCGCTGCAACAGTTCAACTGTGCTTTGTAACCTTGCGCGCTTTCGCACGTCAGGCTAACGGTAGTGCCGTAGGCCGATCAGTGATCAGGGGGGCAGTATGGGCATCACGCAGGAATTGGCCCGTGGTGGGCCCCGGTTTGAAAATGGCCCTCCCTCTACGGCTCCACCCACCTCTTTTCTATTTGCCCAAATGGCGAAAACGCCCCTGTGGAACGGAGAAATTGCCCGCGCGCGCGGCTATGAACTCTGGGCCGTATCCGTCCTTCCGATAAAAATCAAATCGGAGGCGAGGGAGGGACGAGGAGGAAAAGGAAAAGGCTGACGACGGGAAAAAAATTGACGGAGGAGGGCGAGGGGGAGGGAACCTACCAGCCTGAGACGGCACCACCACTACCGGCGGAGAGAGCACGGCACGGCACGGAGAGGGCTGAGGCGGCGCATGGCGGGCGGATCAGACGGCACCGACGTGCCGGCCGGCGGCGAGATCTGGGGCACGCTGGAGGAGCTGCTGCTGGCGTTCGCCGTGTGCCGGCACGGCACGGCCAGCTGGGACTCGGTGGCCACGGAGGTGCAGGCGCGGTGCCCGCTGGCCGCCCGCCCCCGCCTCACGCCCGGCAGCTGCCGCCTCCGCTTCCACCAGCTCCACCGACGCTTCTCCGCCGGCGGCGGGGCGGAGGAGGAGGAGCAGGAGGATGGGGAGGTCGGCCCTGAGGCCGAGGCCTCCGCCGCCGACGGGTGGCTGGACGAGCTCCGGCGCCTCCGCGTCGCCGAGCTCCGGCGCGAGGTCGAGCGATGCGATCTCTCCATCGGGTAAAAACGATTATAGTAGTACTGTATATCCGAACCGATAAAACCACCGTTTGAATTGAAGGAAAACCTTTCACCGCGCGCCTCGTGGCCCGTCCGATGGCGAATCCTGCGGCCGCCATTTTTGCAGAGCACGATGTTTATTTATTTACTTGTTCGTTTTGTTTTTACTTGTCGCAGGACGTTGCAGAGCAAGGTGGAGCTGATGAAGGAAGAGCGGGAGCGGAGCCTGTCGAGTGGCGAGGCGAAGCCGGAGGGGGTGACCGGCGACGAGAACGTGTCGAGCGAGGAGCCCGGGCGGTCGTGCCGGGAGTCCAACTCCACAGATCTGAAGCGCCCCGGCGCCGCCGCCAAGGCGGCTGAGGAGGCGGCCAAGGAGGAGCTGTCCGGGGAGTCCAAGGAGAGCGCCGTGAGCCTGCAGTGCCGGCGGCGGAAGGCGAGCGCCGAGGAGGAGGCCGACGAGCCGCTGGCCGCCCTGCTCGACAGGGTCGCCGCCAGGTTCGGCCCCGTGTTCGAGCAGCTGCAGGAGAGCCAGGTAAAAATCTCCATCAGAGTTACCGCCCCCGCCCTGCGCTGCCCGTCCTGTCCCTTCCCTTCCCTTCGCCGTCGGCCGCTACCCGCCATGTCAAAACTTTCTGTTTACTGTTACTAGGGGTAAAAACGAGGAGAGAACGTAGACGTACACGGTGGAAACCAAAGAGCACGAAGCATGTCAGATGCTAGGTGTTCGTCCGTCTCATGATACGGATATGGTTAGGCTGGCGCGCACGCACGCACGCACGCACGCGGCATGATGGCCTGCGATTAGCAGCACTGACCGGCCGGCCGGCCGCCCGATCTACGTGACCGGAGCAAAGCCAGCGCGTCATCGCGGTGCCCGCACGCACGCCTCGGCACCCATGACGGACGGACCCCATGTTTGTTGCTGTGGTAGTGGTAGGTGGCCAGGTGGGTGTGTAGCAGCTGCTGCAGTGCTGCGTATGGTCATGGACCATCGCCGGCCGAACGGGTTGGGTGATGATGCGGGAGAAATTCTTTGCCGTTCAAGCCATCGAGTGTCATCTCTAGCCGAGCGCTAACGCCTGTTCGTTCGAGCTCGTGTCTCTCGCGCAAGAGAAGAGAGAAAAGTTGCTGCTTTCTGCGGGTCGGATGATGATCCATCCGGCGATTCGATTCCTTGTCGCACGGGCCAGTCGGGTGCCGCGTTGCGGTCACCACCACATGGGCGGCCGTCCGTGGGTGCATGCCGCCTCAACAGCACTCGATCGAGGACCCGAGATGCTTGGCAGATTTTTTTTTCGTCTACGCTTTCATTTGTGATTTTTTAATTATTTTTCGCTGTTTATTCACGTGCTGGTGGGTCCGCTTTGCTTTGGTCTGCTGTGCAGGAGAGCGAGTCGTACCGGGGCACGATCAGGCGGCACGTGGACCTGGAGGCCATGCGCCGGAAGCTGGACGGCGCGGCGGGCTACGCCAGCAGCGCCGAGCTCTACCGCGACCTGCTGCTGCTCTGCGCCAACGCCGCCGTCTACCTCCCGCGCCACGCGCCCGACCACGCCGCCGCCGCGCTCAACGCCCTCCGCCTCGTCTCCGCGCAGGTCTCCGCCTCGCTCCGCGAGTCCCCGACCAAGCGGGAGCCGCCGAGCGGCGCCAACCCCCCACCGGCGCCGGCGGTGGGGCTGGACCCTCGGAGGGCCGAGGCCGACATCGTCGGGCCGCTCATCCAGAAAGCTGCCAAGCCGCTCATCTTCTGCCGCAAGAGGAGCTCCATCGCCAAGGCTGCCGCGGCGGCGGCCGTCGCGAGGAAGGAGGAGGCCGCGGAGAAGCCGGACGTTGAGGAGGAGGCTGAGAGCGACGGCGAGAAGAAGGCCGCCGTGGCCGCGGCGGCCAAGGGCAAGGCGTGGGGTACGGGGACGAAGAAGACCCGCGGCCCCGGCAAGAACTCGGCTCTGAGCCGCAAGAAGGCGGCGGCAGCTGCGGAAGAAGCGGCTTCGGCGGCGGCTGAGAAGAAGGACAACGGGGACTCCGACGGGGCGGCCGCCGGTGGGCTGCCCAAGAAGCGGATCGCCGTGGACTTCCTGAAGCGGCTGAACCAGGGCAAGTCGTCGCCCCCGAAGAAGAGAGGGTCGCCGCTGACGAAGCGGAAGCGGTCGGCGCCGGCGCCGGAGGAGGAGGAGGAGCAGCAGCCCAAGGCCAGGAGGGGGCCAGGCAGGAAGAACACCGGCCGCGGTGGCTCCAAGGCAGGAGCCAAGTCTAGCGCGACGAAGAAAAGTGTCGGGCGGCCACAGAAACGGGGCGCTGCTCCGGCGACTCCGCCGCCGGCAAAGAGGGCCAAGGTGAACAGGTCGGAGAGGTCCTCCTCGTCGTCGAGGCGAGGAGGGAGGAAGTAGTCGCCATTGGAGTAGCTTAGTAGATGTAGCCGGTAGAGATTTACGTGTACTAGTATTAGGAGGAAGTGATAGCTGTGTGTAAATCATGTAGTGTGCTTGCACTGTTAGGGCGTCCTAGACACTCACCACTGAACTGACGACATGTTGTAATCGGACTAACAGATCGAATGTCGTGCATAGCGCAGAAGATGCGGGCGAAGTGACGGTGAGCGGCGAGCTGCATCCGGTAACGGCGCCGGGTCAGGAGCAAAGGATAGAGCGGATGGTTCACGCGACGACCTCTGAAATAAGCAAACGCAACTCTTTTTTTTCTTCTAGTCTAGTGAAGAAACGTAGTTTGGCGACGTCACGCTACTCCGCGACACGCAAAGAGCAAGGCCGGTCATCCAGTGGATCAAACATAAATAAATCATCTCATGTTTTAGTTCTACTACTACTACAAAACCTCACACTCGTTCGTCCCCACTGATGTGAGGTGTATCCAATGAGAAATGGCATAGCCGGGATTCACCAAGCTCCTTATTTTTCAAGCGCGAATACAAAGGGCACGTCTGGGAGGTAACAACTCGCCCTTGCCACATACCAGCACGCACGAATGGCTCACAGCAGCGACCTCATCCGGTCGCCCTCGGTCTGGACACGGTCCCGGGTGATCTCGGCGACGCTCCGGCAGCCGCAGAGCGTCATGGCCAGCTCCAGCTCCCGGTTCAGCATCTCGATCACGTGCTTGGCCCCGGCCTCGCCCCGCGCCGCCAGCCCGTACATCACCGGCCTCCCCACCTGAAACCACACGCACACAACACTTGAATTCAAAACCTTTTCGGTTCTGCATGCACGATGCGTATGTACTCCCTCCGTTCCTAAATATTTGTCTTTTTAGATATTTCAACAAATGACTACATACGAAGCAAAATGAGTGAATCTACACTCTAAAATGTCTACATACATCCGTATGTGGTAGTTCATTTGAAATGACTAGAAAGACAAATATTTAGAAACAGAGGGAATACGTACGTACCATGACTGCCCGGGCACCGAGCGCCAGCGCCTTGAGCACGTCGGTCCCCCGCTGGATTCCACCGTCCACCAGCACCGGCACCGCCCCCGCCACCGCCTTTACTACCTGCACACACGACGGCACCGTGATGTCCTGGACTCCGAGAGATCACAATATACAACTGGGAGTTGGAGAGAATTGGGTACCGGGAAGAGCAGGAGAGGAGGAAGGGGTATGACAGCCGTGCTCTCTTTCATTAGCCATAAGTTTACCACCTTCGAACTGACATGTTTTTTTAGGGGGGTTCTTTTTTTTTAGCGGAAGGGGGGTTCTTTTTTTAGGGGGATTCGAACTGACATGTTATAACAAGGCACCACGGGCCAAAACGGTCGGTCCACTCCCGCTCCAACATTGCCCATATAAATAACGCACACTACACACTGTTGAAGGCGTAACTTCAGGTTTACTTCTAAAAATTCCCTATAATAGAGGTGAGGCCCAATCCTCCCAATTTAATAAAGCATCGCTATGGTGTTCTTAGGATCAGTTGCCACACCGTAATCAGAGATAATGTGGCTCAAGTGTTCAAGTTTAGGCTGTCAGGCTAAGCAAACGTGCACTTACTTCTACTGCCAAACAATTGGCGTTTCCCCAAAATCGTGAACCTTGTTTGCAGATGTTCTAAGTGCGGTTCCATGTTTTTGTTGTACACTAATATATCACCCATAAAAATTAAGACAAACTAATATGATCAAATAGGAATTCATTGGGCACTTTAATATTAAAGGAGCATTGGCAAGCCCAAAAGGGCATCGCCCTGAACTAGAAAGGCCCAGGTGTGTCTTAAAAGTTGTTTCATTTCATCTAGGGGAGCCATTCTTATTTGGTGATACCGAGCTTGTAGATCCAGTTGAGAAAACCAACTAGTGCTAACCAATTCATCTAATGTTACCATAGAAAACTTATTTTTAACCGTGATGTTGTTTAAGTTCCTGTAATTTACACAAAACCTTCAAGAGCCATCTTGTTAACTAGCATACGGGTGAAGCAAATGGACTAAGACTGGGTGTAATGATGCTTGCAATGATGATCTAAGCTACATGTCGTTATGTTTCATCCTTTTATAAAGGAGAATACATGTATGGTCTTGAATTGATATGAAAGACACCAGGAAGTAGATGTATATCATCATCAAGAACAATCAATGGAGGCAATGTAGTTGGTTCTTGAAAATGTCAACACAATGCTATAGAAGAGGTTGAATCATCATATGTGAATCTTTTGTTGTATACTCCACCAAAATACTTGTTCTAGGAATAACACATGAATTTCAGAAGGAGATTCGTTGTTCACTCCATGTAGAGTGATCAAAACACCAGTATGAGGAAATTGCGCCCATTTTAGGTCAGAGCCACCCACTACTGCAGACAATCTATGCCTAAGGTCATGTAATAGCCTCCTAAGCCCACCACCTTTGCCGAGAAAGTGAGTGTGCGATCTTGGGCTCACTAGCTAAGGTTCTGAACTTCGGTATACAAGAGAGTACTTCACTATTGTCTACTATCAAGCTCGGTAGAGATTGTGGTTCAACTACAAATTTGGGCAACAAAGCTGAATCAAATAAACCATGTGAACTACCCGAGTCAAGAAGAATGAGTACCACTTGACTACTAATGAGAGCTTGATCACCTCCTGATTGTGCATTAACTGAAGTTGAAGCTCATCCACTGATGCTTCTTGAGAAACCATAACATCTAGCATTTCATCAAAAAGAAGCTCACCTGTCTCCATGGCTTATAGCTAAGCAGGTTATCGTTTTCTAGAAACATGCCTTGGGCCTACTTTCTCTCCACAACTAAAACAAAGGTCGTGTGAAACTGCATCTAATCCCCTTGGTGAATTTTGGTAGTGAGTCCAAGATCTCAAGGAATTAATGCCTACTGCAAGATTATTTCAAGAAAGTTCCTTTGGGTGCAACAAAGGAATGGAAGGTGACCCCCCACAAATTTACATGAAGACAAGTGGTGGTCAAGCCAAAGGGTTCTTCTTTTTTATTCTAGTGATGTAAGATCACATTGAGTCCATAAGCATGGCATTACTATCAAAAGGGGACGAGGATCCTGTGATGAGTTTCTTTCCCCATGCGCTTAATGATCAAACTCCAGAGCCCTCAAAATCCTTCAAAGTTCCTCCACTATATCTACCCAACTTTCACACTTTAGAGTTGTCGAGCTCTTCCAGTCGGAACCGCCGAGCAATACACCAGATATATGCCGTTGCAAAACCCCTTCTAATTCGGAGCTGCTAATCATTCCATTCAGAATCACCGAAGCTCTTGGCAAACCTTTTAACTTGTTGCCTTTTCAGAATTTTTGAAGCAACAACAAGAGTGTGCAACTACTGAAGTGTTCCCTTGGGAGCCTCCGAATGATCCCTGGTCGAACCGTTTGAGTCATTTGAAAGTCACCTCTTTTATTCACGTGGAGTCTCCGAGCTGATCACTCCAGAGCTTCCTAGTTGTGCAATAAAGTTGGTAACAGCAAGATTTCTAGTATCTCCTATTTATACTCTCACCTATCCCACCTGTTCACTCGAAACAAATTCCAAACCCGTAATATGTTCTAAGGGAGAACTCCACCTCCTTGTGATGATTTTAAAGGGCTGTCTACTCCAACAATCCAAGATAATCCTTTGAGACCTAATCCCCTCTTGCTTTCCACTCCTATTTCTCAAATCCAAAAGCCAAATCTTGAGAGAGTTTGAGTGTTGATGAGATTATCTTTTGAAGCACAAGAGCAAGGGATTCATCACCAATCACTTTTCGAGGTTTTGGAGGGTGTGCACCTCCTAGATCAGCTAGGTGCTTGGAAGCCTTGAAGTTGTGAAGAAACCAAGAAGTTTGTAAGGGCTTGGAGATCACCTACTTGGTGAAGATCTACCTTTAGTGAGGCTAGTCCTTTGTGGGCGTACGACATGGTGGAATAAGTTGGTTGCTCCTTCATGGACCCTTCGTGGGTGAGTTCCCTACGTGGAATGTACCTTAGTGGGATCTCGCAATCGTTATCCTTGTGATCTTAGGTCCTTGTGGATTGAAGACTCCATCAACGTGGATGTAAAATAGCGCAACTATCCGAACCACAGGAAAAATCTTCACTGATCTAGTTCGTGTTTGCATATCTCTAATTCTACCTGTTACTTTCACTTGCATGTCTTTACTTTCTGCAGCTCATACTTTCATAAACTTGCATGTGTACGGTGCTTGATAGATTGCTAGAAAAGCCTAAAATTGCCAATGGAACTAAAATTTGGGAAAAAGAGTCCCCTTTTGGCTTAGTAGTCACCCCCCTCTATACGTACTTAATCGATCCTACACCCTGCACACACATGCAGTCTTTTAGTTTCCTGGCCTTCCACATATTGCTATGATGTGTTGTTGTTGATTTAGCATCAGACTTCTCATAGACACGCTTGTGCAATGGATCACATGATGGTTTCGCTATGCTCAGGATGTCCTCTTGAACTGTTGCAAGCCTCTATCTCGCTAGCCATTGCACGTAACAGAATTTTGAAAATGCCCTTTTGTTCATCCTTCAAACGCTAACACAAAACGTGTCACAAGAATGTGTCACTTACCACATTCATACAAATGCAACTGCTACACAAACTGTTAGAACTCCGTTTTGTATCCCCCCATGGAGCTGGTCCACATGAGCACTATTAACGTGCATATATTGTCTTGGTGTATATTATGATCGAATTCCTACAGCACCGCCTCCTGAAATTGAGCCCACATTGGCCACGATGACTTGTCTTTTGACATGGTACTAGTGAGCCACATTGCCAATCATATGTCGTGCAGACGATGTGGCCTCGAACCCGTCAAGGAAATACAAAGCGAAGTAAGATGTTTACCCATCCAACTAGGTTCGTACATCAGTGACGTCGAACGCGGGGAGTTCATCTTGGGCATCCATGGACACCAGTCACTAGTGTGGAGTTAGGAAATTTGGCTGCAGTGGTGGTCGCAGGATGCTGCCCTCCTTAGATGGCGGCAAGAGGGTCTGCATGCCCTTCATGGCGCGGCGATTGCCGCCTCCTAGCGCACATGCCTAGCGACATAATGGATAAATTGGCTTCAATGTAAATCAGATCGATCCATTCAACTTGCTCCCCAAACGCCTGACCTAGTTCATCCAGATGAGCAAAAATAAAATTGATTTTTCCCTATTTCTCTCATATCCATTCTAATTTGTCCAATTCGGACATCACCCTGGTCTTGAGCGCTTCTATTGTCGAGAAAACTCAACACACTGCACGCTAGCCTTGGACGACCCGTCGCAATTTCAGCTCTAAATCATCCAACCCGATTCGGGATTTAAGCAGATCGGGCCCTAAGGCCTCCAACAACATTCCTAAGAATTTACTAGTACGATCGCAATGATATGAAGTATGCCACATCAACACTGGCTCTGGTACCAACTTGTGATATCCTGAACTCCAAGCAATCACGATACAATGGGATCTTGGAGAGACGGGGATCATGAAAGAGCAGGAAAGGAGGAAGAAGAACAGAGGAGGAGAGGATTCAATGTTCATTAATTCGCTACCAGATTTGGACGAGTGTACCACGGGCCTTAACAGCTCACCCACTCCCATCCCAACATGGCCCATATAAATAACGACACCACACTCTAGATCAAAAGTGTAACTTTAGGTTGCGTCGTCCTCTTGCAAGGCGCAATCCTTGTCAGCATGGGGACGGCCGCGCTGGTAGATGCGCCGCCTTAAGAATGTCTTTTATGTATAGGAAAGCTTCATTGCCTCTCTGGCCCTTTGCATGGACTAATGCACACCCCTTTTTAAGGATATACTCCTTCCGTTCCTTTATATTTGTCTTTTTAGAGATTTTAAATGGACTACCACATATGGATGTATTTAGACATATTTTAAAGTGTAGATTTACTCATTTTGCTCCGTATGTAGTCACTTGTTGAAATCTCTAGAAAGACAAATATTTAGAACGGAGGGAATATGACATAAAATCTACTTGATTGTCTCTGCTGATCAAAATGAAAGACGAGAAGAACGATGAGCACGCTTCAGTATACCTCTTCGAGCACGGATATGGTGGCAGGCGCATAGTCAAGCTGCCGACCGCCGTGGTTGGAGACGATCACACCGGCCGCCCCAGCCTCCACTGCTTTTCTAGCTGTTTGTTCCCCACGGCGTTCAGTGTCACGCAGAAATAAATGATGATTAACAAGTTGCAAGATTAACACAAATTTATCCTCTCAATTACAGTGAGGATGTTTTACAGTGGCCACAGACTTACCGTCCTCAGCCGTGAGGATGCCCTTCACTAGAATCGGCAGGCTGGTTATGGATTTCAGCCACTCCACATCCTGCGCAGAGGGTTACCGGAGACAGAATGTCAGAATCCATGTGCCAATTTCCAATATACTCCTGGATGATTGCCTCGTTTTCAGACATCAGTGCAGCAGCCTAGTTAGTACTGGAGCAGTTCAAGGTTACTGTCTCCCTATATATACATACAGGGCAGGACTACATGTTATATCAGCATGTCCTACTACTGAGTGTGCCTAATTGTGCTTGAAACTACAGTTGAATATACTTGTGAAATGTCCACACCCCGCAAAAAAAAAGAATATACTTATGAAATACTGAAGCATACACTGTAGTATCTAAAATTTTAGTTTGCATATAGGTGCCGATTTTCAATACCTTCCATGATAAGGATGGATCCATCGTATCCCGCACGTATTTCGCAAGCTGCGAGCCGTCTGTCTGCAAATGCGAAATATATGAGTTTGTGCTTGAGTCTTTCAGAAAGGAAAATGAGTTCATGCAGTATCTGAGTATCATAAACTATTTTTTTCCAGAACGAACAAATTATTATTTTCAAGTAAATATACTCTAGGTAATTCTACCGAACAGACATTGACTCACAGTATCAAGATTCTCCAATGAAATTAAACCTTCGAGGTTTGGCTTGTCAGGAGCAACCATCCTGCATGAGCAATCACATCAGCAAACTGAACATAAGAAGTCTGCACCATGGTGATTGTTTAAGATCTTGAAATGCCACATGAATATCTTTTAGGTATAATTGTATCTCATATTATTAAGAATCTAAGGTAGTACTAAAAGAACTACCAGATTAAGGTTGAAATTCCCATATGGTCATTTTAGTGGGTTAGTATATGTAGACTAAAAATAACATAATGTTGTACAAAGAAATTTTAAAATATAACTTTACTTATTTCTAATATCACGTTCACGACGACCGAGCATTGGATTATCAACTGTCAAAACAATTGCCTTGAATCCACTGCTCTCCGCCCGCCGTACCAATGTTGCTGAAACAGCTCTCTTCTTAAACACCTATGATGTTAGTAAAAAATAAAATCAGAAATCACATCATCATGAAAGGAATTATATAACTGGAGCTTGAAGTCTAGATGTCATACATATAACTGATAAAAACGAATCGCATCACAACTGGCGGCAACCTCCTCGATTCTGCAATTGGATGAGAAGGATAGCACCTGTACTTGAAAAATACAAACATGTATAGAAATCCACAGCAGAAATAAAAGTCGAGCGAAAGATCTTGTTATCAGATGTCACCAACCATTAGGCTATTACATGATGCTGCAGCTTTTGCTGTAGCCACCTCCCCTGAAATAAGCATTGAGATGTAGGGATATTACCAGAGCTTAGATGCCACATTTTAACATTCTGAAATAACTTTAGAATTTTGGGACCTTCTGGGTTTGCTACTTTGTGTGACCCCGTTGGTGCAACAATTATGGGAGAGGGCATGTTATATCCCAACAAGCTTGTCGACATGTCTATGTTGCTGACATCTACAAGAACCCGAGGTCGTAACCTGCAGAATACACACCAAGAAAATCTTCAAGTCTAAACTCTTCAGGTCAATGAAGATTTTACCTATAAGATTCAAGTCTATAGGAAAGTACAAAATTCTTCCATATGCCGCGATATTGTCCCTCAATGTGTGTTCATCCTCCGCTCCTCCGTTGATGTAATCATAGTGCATCTTTGACAGTGCTTTTTTGGCCAGTTCTTGATACTCACGAACGTTGACTGGTAGATTGTTCTCCATTTCTGCTGGTACATATAGTGGTTATAGGTCATCCAGCTGATGCAAATATCTATTCAACCATACATCGGCCCGGAATATAATTTTAACACATGACCAACTAAGCTGCATACTTTTCAGTGCTAGAACCCCATCATTACATCTTTTAAACATATACAGAGCTTCAATTGATGTCCCTATATTCCCCCTTGCAAAGAAAATCTCTCTTTATACTTCAGAAAGAGCTATAAAATACAGTAGTAACCGCCTTTCGGAGCTGCCCTTTTCTTTTTTAGTAGACAACCTACTGCTTATGTTGCCTGATTTTTTTAGCCAATTTGTTTCTCTTTCGAACATGAGGCGAAATGCGCATCGTTTACCATTAGAAGTACACACACAAAGATGGAGAAAAAACTTACAAGGGTAAACCGGCAATGGATTCTTCTCCAGCGTGGTTTTAGATGATGTAGTTGTAGCTGTAGCATGTACCAATGCAAATTGGGATGACTCAGGATCTCAAACTACTCAAGTACAAAGCCCCATGACTGCACACAATGATGCGAGTCGGCCTATTGTTCAAAGGTACTACTCCTCTACCACATCCTTTTCGAAAAAAAACTACTCCTCTACCACATCCCCAAAATGGATAAACAGAGGTACGGCTTAGCACCAATTCATAGAGAAATTCGACGCTCAGAAACCGCAAAACACATCTGAAACTTCACTGGCAGAAATACAAAATACGCAGCTATGTTCAGATCAGCGAGACCGGTGCTCTCTGGTGTATTACCTGTAGCGCTGGTAGCAGTGGCTACAACAAATCTGCACTAACAGAAATCTAGACGCAAAGAGAGCTGGAGAAATACAGCAAACCGAGAGCGGAGCGGCCGTATGAGACAGCCAACTGAAGGAGGGCGTGGAGCAGCAATCAAGCAAGCAACATAGATCTAGAGATTAGTTTAGGGGGGAATGGGCAGCAATGGAGATGCCTGGAGGATGAAATGACCAATGATTGCTGGCTGCTGGCTGGGAGCGGATAAGATAACCAAGAATCAAGACAAAGCGGGACATGCCAATTTCAAACAGTATTGAACACGTCGATGGCGGATTTCAGCGGCGGCTCCGTCAATAACTATGAAAATAAAATAAAACGGAGCTAAGCCCATTTTGCTCTTTGCTTAAATCATGGGGGAAAAAAATCATATAACCGAGTTAATTACATGGAGGCACTGGCGGAGCTAGACAAGATACTAGGGGGGACCAAACATAAAACATGGATGCTTGAGGGGGCCAAAGACTATAATTTTTCTAATCTAATCAGCCCCTAAAAAAATTCTTCCTAATTTTGTCCAAGGCTGGGGGGGGGCACGGCAC
Organism: Aegilops tauschii subsp. strangulata; assembly: GCF_002575655.3. Taxonomy (NCBI): domain Eukaryota; kingdom Viridiplantae; phylum Streptophyta; class Magnoliopsida; order Poales; family Poaceae; genus Aegilops; species Aegilops tauschii. The sequence continues at coordinate 390,219,141 of NC_053039.3, read as the reverse complement.
CTGCAGCAGTGCACGTAGCTCCGCCACTGCATGGAGGTACCACAATTGGGGCATTGGGTGAGGATTGGAACCACTTTACGTAATCTTTACATGTCAATACAAATATTGGGGGTGCACGGCAACATGACGATCTAAACGCCGTATAAACATGTATAGACGCTGAAACTGACCGGTGGGGCTCTCCAAATTCCAGTCAGGTGCCACGATGGCCAATCGGCGCGTGCCCGCGTGCTGACTAGGACGAGTACAACTCGGTCGTTCTTAACCTGGCTCGTTTGAACCAGTTCGGCCAGTCGCCCCCTACCTCTCTCGCACAGCTGCTCTGCGGCGATGGCGGTGGAGACCTTCCCGGCTTAGGTAGCACCACGGCAGGAGGAATCGACGGTGCCGGCGGCTACTCTAGCTCTGCGTACTCCAACGACGACGACAATTTTTTAGAGCCGGTGTTGTCCATGGAGTAGCGGGTGCGGATGGCGCATATTTGGGTGGTGAACCCTAGCACTCGCCATTACTGGACGCATGGAATCAACAGTGTGTTGTAAGTTATCCTTTCCTCCTTTGCTAACTGAAAATGGGGATTGGGGGTTAGGTTTACTTTCTTCTTTTTTCTGTTAACTCCAAATGGGGATTAGGGTTAGGCATCACTGTTCTTCCTTGCATGTCAACTCAAATTGTGGATTAGGCCTAACTGTTCATTCAAATTGTGGATTAGGGTTAACTGTTCATTCTCTTGTGTTCTGTTAAGACAAATTGTGGATTAGGCCTACTAATTACTTGAAATTTTCTTTGATTTGTAGTTTGTATGATGACATTTGGGAGGTTAGGATACATTTTGATGTCAGGAAAAATTGGAGAGGAAGCTATGCAGTTCAGATGTAACATTTCTGAATTTAGTTGCACTGATGGAAACCAAAGGATTATATGATTCATTGTATTACATTGAGACTCCAGGCTTAGGAGAGCAAGGGCTAGCATTGGTAGAGAGTAATGCTCAATTAAAAATGATAAAGAGGCAGAATAAGGAGACTCTAGTGCTTAATTTGTTAGTTAGGGCATGTCCACCACCTGTGAGTGAATTTCGGAGGCAAGAATTATTCCCAATTGTGTATCAAGAGCCTGTTGTTTATTATCTTGGTGGGCCTACTATTTTAGTTGTTGATCAACAAGGTGTTGTCTTTGAAAGCCAGTGTGGCAGCTCCAATGCAACTCATGGTCCTGCTATTTGCACACAAGAAATCGGGAATGTAAATGCCAAGTTAAAAGTTGTTGTGCAAGAAGAAGAAGAAGAAAAGGGATATGCTGGCAGTGATGCTTCTGACTCTGATTTTCAAGGTGAATATGGCAGTGACAATAACCCTTATTATATGACTGTTGCTGAAGACATGGAGATAGAAGAGGGAAAGAGACAGAGAGAGCAAGGACTAGAAGAGAAATAAACAGATGATGAAGAATCAAAAGAGGAAGTGCTACATTATGAGAGTGACATGGAGGTTGAGAAACTGTTTGAGCTGGAAGAAGATGACAAATTTTGTTCAGTAGAAGAAGAAACTATAGTTGTACCTGCACACAAGAAGCAAAAGTTGCCAGTTAGGACAGGACCAACAACAAGGTCACATTCTTGTGTATTAGAAGAAGAGGAACCTGATTTTAAACCTTCACCAGATGAATAAGAGAATGGTTTGCTGAAGGAGAGTGGTGGTGATGGGTTTGAGCCACTACCATTTGTCCTACCAAAGAAAAGGAAGGCTGGGAAAAAAGAGGCCAGCTAGAAAATGGTACGATGAGAAAATGGAGCAACCACATCAGCAACTACGTCTGCACATGTGTTTCAGGGATCAACGTCAATTTAGAGATGCTTTGTTGATCTTATATATCACTCAGGTCAAAGGATAATTGTTTAGTGTAGAGCAGAACATTGCAAGTTCTTTATTGTGGCAGCAGTTATATAAGGGGAAAAAATTTTGTAATTAAGAAGTTGAGAATAAACCACACTTTCCCTAGTAGTACAGAGACAACCAGGATCGGTGCCAAGTGGCTGACAAAGAACTACGAGTCACTGTTCAGATCTGATCCAACTACTAGCATTCAGACTTTGATTGATGCATGCTTGGAAAAGTATGGTGTAGATGTCACTACTGCAGGATGCTGCTAACGCGACACTACGATCAGAGACCCTTCGACGAAACTGTGTGCGATGCCATAATCGCAAACGGTGGTGTAAAAAAACCGTCAAAAAAGGTGCAAAACATTTGCGATGGAGGATGCATCAAACATGGTTCAGATTTTAGTTGCATGTGCGATGCAGGGCATACGGTTCAGTTCAATTAACTATTTGCGATGAGGAGGAACAAAAGAAACGGGCAGCCAGATGAAGGTGTGTGCGATATACAACATACGGTTCACTCGGATGAATTGTTTGTAATTAGGCAACACAAAAGAAACGGTCAGCCAGATCAAGGTGTGTGCTATATACGGCATGCGGTTCACTCGGATGAACTGTTTGTGTTGAGGCAAGAGAACAGAAACGGTTCAATATAACAAGATGTGTGTGATATGCGGCAAACAGGTCTGTAATCAGAAATGTGTGCGAAGACCGATAATAACACAGACGGTTGCTGCTAATAAGACGTGTGTGTTGTGCGATGGGATTGCATACATAAACAACATTATATAATACTTATAAGGACATGGTTACATAACCAAATTAAACATCCACTTACATAGGTGGCTACTACAACCATGGCATTTCCACACACCAAAGTAAACTATTACATGCATAATTACATAGGTGGCTACTACACACATGACATTTTCACACACCAATAAAGTAAACTATATATTACATGCATGATTAACTAGCATAAACGATCATCTGATCATCATCTACTTCTTGTGACGCTTGCTCTGCTTGTGGCTCGATCCGGGCTCGTCGATTTGGGTAACGAGGCACTTCCTCATGTCAACGATCCGCCTGTGCATCTCGTAGCATGTGTACACGCTCTTGGCCATGAACCTGAGGTGAGGTTCATCCAGTTGCCGCATCCAGGCCCTGTGCCAGGATACGGTACTGGTTCTCTGGCATCCTGCTTCATCTTTTCGTAGTAGGGGTCGATGATGGCCGAGGCGAGTTCGACTAGGGAGTCCTTCTTTTGTGCTGCCCCAGACCCTGTAGTGGTCACGAATTTCGACAAGGTTCTTGCAGTCCAAGCCCGTAACACTGAGCGCTTTTACATCGTCGGTGGTTTCCACCGTGGCGAACTTGTAGTCGGTGCTGTTGACAAACCTATTGAAACGGTCGCAAGGCTCTGTGGCCATGCAGTAGTGGTAGATGAGGACATGATGGCGCACACACAACTGGGCGACGACAACCTTCTGATCTATGCCGGGACGACCGGCGGTGTACTGGAGGTCGATGCCAACCACCTTTACTTGTCTCGAGCAAGCAACTGCTCAACGCTGTTGATGTAGTCGTCCACCACGGCCGGGCCGATGGTGTACACCACCGAGAGATCTGTCTCCCTCGCCTGGGTCTCCACTCTATGCTCGCCGAACTCCATTGGAGCGCCGCTAGACATCCCCTCTCTATGTGTCGTCGTGGGTGTGCTTGTTGTGTTGTGGGGCACGATCGAAAGGTTGAAGAGACTAAGGTTATAATGGCCGCGGGAATTAAAGGGGAAGTCGGACGGCCAGGAATATCGGCAGGCCCTGATGGCAGTTCTAATTTGCAGCGCGTAACTCCACCATGCCGCACGTTACTGCATCGTGTGGCAACGCGCGCGGTGCATCCGCATGCATATGGGGCCCCCGACGTGATCGTGCGCACACCCAACCGCTGGCAGAGCACGAACGAAGGGACGCGAGCAGAGCGCTCCGCGGTTGCCTCAACGGCCACAAGCCCAGCGCGTCGACGGACGCGAGCAGAGTGCGCCCCGGCGCCTAACGGCGAGCACAGCGCGCTGCGGCGCCTAACGGCGAGCAGAGGCCGGCACAGTGATAGGTGGCAAATAAGATGAACTATGCGAGCGATGTCGGAGACATCAAGCACGAATCAGATTAGAGTTGCGTGTGCGATACGTGGCATACAGTTGATCCATCCGAGCTATTTGTGATGGAATAAATCGTGTGTGTTGCGGGCAAACGCTTGCTGGTATATAACCTTAAATTTAAGCAAAAACGTGTTAATGCATGTTACAAAAATTGTATAGCTGGAAACTATGTTCAAATACGACTCCAACGATATAATCTTTGGCGACATGCATTCGTATTTTATTAGTTAAATCCTACTTATAAACCAGGACGGGGGTATAGTAGGTAATTAAATCGCAAATGTTTTTATATTAACCGTATGTGTACGTGTCCTTTCGTCCTCCTCTCGCACGTCTTGTCACCCCGCTGCCGCAGACGGCTTACAACGCAAGCTTGCGCAGCGCACGGGGGCGTTCTTTTTGCCAAACGGTGGCGCCAATGAATCGTCGGTGAGCCCGTTCCCGCGCAACCTTGCAGGTTCCCGCGCATGCTTCCCGCCCGACTCGGTGAAATCCCCCAAAATCCCAATGCTTACCGGCCTGCTATATAAACCCTCACGGCCGGCGAGTCCTGCGTCGCATTTTCCCCTCCCTCCCTGTAGCTTATCTCGTCTGCTTCTCCCACAATCGCCAATGGCACCGGTCCGCCATTGTCGCTCAGCCACTCCGCCGTCATCAGAGGACAGCTCCAGCTGGGAGCCTACACCGCGGGGGCGGCGCAGTCTCCGGCGTAGTGTAGTGCGCATGGCGTCCCTATTGGGTGTGCGCGGAACACCCACCACACGCTCCGCCGCCGCTGCCCGTCGGCAGCTGTTGCCGGTCGCCATTGCCACCACACCACCATAGAAAGCCAGGGCCATCACCCGCTCCGCCACCGCGGCCCGAAGGCGGGAGGTGGTGGTGGTGGCCGCCACCCTATCATCGACCGCGGTGGCTACCAGCCCACCGTCGACCGCCGGGATCATCACCCCTCCGCCACCGTCGCCCGAAGGAGGGAGGCGGAGGTGGAGGCCCGCACGTGCGTCAGTGACCTTGCACGCTACATCGAGTTCCTGCGGGAGGAGGAGGAGCACCTCGCCGAGCACGCAAAGAGCCTTACCGCAGCCGTGGTCGCAGCACACGCCGACGCAGAGGCAAGGAATCAGGAGATCTACGAGCAGTCCGGCCGCTTCGAGAGGGATCGTCTGGAGCGGCAGTAGGCGTTCGAGCTGGCGAGCGTCGCTGAACATGCAGCAGAGGCAGGCACCGTATCGCATTTTTCCATCTCGTCGGTAGGCTCCTCCTCCTCCTCTGCCTCTTACTGAGCGCGCTCGATAGAGGAGAGGCTATCGGAAGTAGCACAAAGCCCCTCCGTAGTAGTAGTATTTAGGGGCTATTTTGTTCAATTCATCTGACTATAGATGTGTGGTGGAACTGTACAACGTACTTAAAATTAGCTAGTATATATAGTTGAACTAGCTATTTCAGTACGTGGTTGGCAACAATTGGGGAAAAGTTTGGTCGGTTCAGCTGTCGAGTTGAACTGTTTGTATAAATTAAGAACGACTCCTTAATCTATGAATGAAATCTATGCTTAATTACTGAATTTTAGTTGCAAAAATTAGATGGTGCTAGTGATCTTTAGCTGCATATTTTGACAAATCACAGTGTTACAAGGATTGACAAATGGCAATGTTATTAGATCAACAAATGTCAATCTTTCCAGTTTGACAAATGGCAACATACCCAATATGATAGATGCAAATCTTACCAAATTGTTTGTACGTGGTTGCACACGGGTCATCCAAAACAACCGTTTGTGTTGAAAGGACGCACAAATCCTGCGCTGCGAATTTTTCCTCGACTTAAGGGGCAAGACATAGCTCTCACTTTGCATACGGGTGTTCTATCTAAAACATTTGTGATCAAGAGCTGCAGAAATCCTGCTCGGCACATTTTCTCTTGGCTTCCTGGGGAAGCTGTCAGTTTGCATACAAGTGTTCTAACTAAAACGTTTGCGATCAAGAGCTGCACAAATCCTGCTAGGCACATTTTTCCTTGGCACCTGTCTGCACGGCACCTCCTAGCCATTAAAAGAGTGAGGCATGGCGTCACGTGAATGGTTAACAGAACGCACACAATTTATATGCACCGGAGCACGTGCATGTAGTTCAAATTTGAATTATGCACATAAAATGCCTAGAAAACCCAGTTAATGTATAAAAATGAACGAACCCCGAAAAATTCCAAAATTAAACAAAACACTCCTGTTGTTCTATGTTGACACTAGAAAATTTTTGAAAGCAATAAGAGGCAACGGATATCGTTTCGTCCCCAAACGTGGCACGTTCCCTACCGAAACCATCACGCTTGTGGTGAGAAACTCTGGTTTGTGAGACGCTTATACCCAAACCTTCCCCAAATGGGACAAAATTTTTACCACGGCATGCTGATGCCGCTCCATGATAGCATGCCAAGTTTCATGAATTTCAGACGAGTTTTGGATTTACTTGAATTTAAAAACCAGCTATCTCAATGTTTGTGGCCGAGTGACGGTGGTAGGGTGTTTGAAATTCATTCTCATTTCTTGCATGGGACCTAAGCATGCAACCATGGACACATATTTGGTTTTTCAACCAGTTTATATGCACTAGAGCATGTGCATGTAGTTCAAATTTGAATTATGCACCTCAAATGCCTACAAAACCAAGTTAATGTATAAAAATGTCCAAACGAACCCCAAAAAATTCAAAAATTAAACACAACACACCTGTTGTTCTATGTTGACACTAGAATTTTTTTGAAAGCAATTAGAGGCAACAGATATTGTTTCGTCCCCAAAGGTGGCACGTTCCCTACCGAAACGATCACGCTTGTTCTAAGAAGCACTCGCTGTGAGATGCTTATACCCAAACTTGCCCCAAATGGGATAAATTTTTTACCACGGCATGTTGATGCCGCTCCATGATAGCATGCCGAGTTTCATGAATTTCAGACGAGTTTTGGTTTACTAGAATTTAAAAACCAAGTACCTCAATTTTGCGGCCGAGTGACGGTGGCAGGGTGTTTGAAATTCATTCCCATTTCTTGCATGGGACCTAAGCATGGAACCAAGGACACAGATTTGATTTTTCAACCAGTTTATATGCACTGGAGCATGTGCATGTAGTTCAAATATGAATTATGCATCTGAAATGCCTACAAAACCAAGTTAATGTATAAAAATGTCCAAATGAACCCCGAAAAATTCAAAAATTAAACAAAACACCTGTTGTTCTATGTTGACACTAGAAATTTTTTGAAAGCAATAAGAGGCACCAAATATCGTTTCGTCCCCAAAGGTGGCACGTTCCCTACCGAAACCGTCACGCTTGTTCTGAGAAGCTCTGGTTTGTGAGACGCTTATACCCAAACCTGCCCCAAATGGGAGAAATTTTTTACCACGGCATGTTGATGCCGCTCCATGATAGCATGCCAAGTTTCATGAATTTCAGACGAGTTTTGGATTTACTAGAATTTAACAACCAGGTATCTCAATGTTTGCGGCCGAGTGACGGTGGCAGGGTGTTTGAAATTCATTCCCATTTCTTGCATCGGACCTAAGCATGCAACCAAGGACACAGATTTGGTTTTTTAACCAGTTTATATGCACTGGAGCATGTGCATGTAGTTAAAATTTGAATTATGCACCTGAAATGCCTACAAAACCAAGTTAATGTATGAAAATGTCCAAACGAACCCCGAAAAATTCAAAAATTAAACACAACACTCCTGTTGTTCTATGTTGACACTAGAATTTTTTTTGAAAGAAATAAGAGGCAACAGATATCGTTTTGTCCCCAAAGGTGGCAAGTTCCCTACCGAAACCATCACGCTTGTTCTGAGAAGCTCTGGTTTGTGAGGCGCTTATACCCAAACCTGCCCCAAATGGGACAAAAAATTTACCACGGCAAGTTGATGCCGCTCCATGATAGCATGCCAAGTTTCATGAATTTCAGACGAGTTTTGGATTTACTAGAATTTAAAAACCAAGTATCTCAATGTTTGCGGTCGAGTGACGGTGGCAGGGTGTTTGAAATTCATTCCCATTTCTTGCATGTGACCTAAGCATGGAACCAAGGACACAGATTTGATTTTCAACCATTTTATATGCACTGGAGCATGTGCATGTAGTTGAAATTTTAATTATGCACCTGAAATGCCTACAAAACCAAGTTAATATATAAAAATGTCCAAACAAACCCCGAAAAATTCAAAAATTAAACACAACACTCCTGTTGTTCTATGTTGACATTAGAAATTTTTTGAAAGCAATAAGAGGCAAAGGATATTGTTTCGTCCCCAAAGATGGCACATTCCCTACCGAAACCATCACGCTTGTTGTGAGAAGCTCCGGTTTGTGAGACGCTTATACCCAAACTTGCCCCAAATGGGACAAATTTTTTACCACGGCATGTTGATGCCGCTCCGTGATAGCATGCCAAGTTTCATGAATTTCAGACGAGTTTTGGATTTACTAGAATTTAAAAACCAGGTATCTCAATGTTTGCGGCCGAGTGACGGTGGCAGGGTGTTTGAAATTCATTCCCATTTCTTGCATGGGACCTAAGCATGCAACCAAGGACACAGATTTGGTTTTTCAACCATTTTATATGCACTGGAGCATGTGCATGTAGTTAAAATTTGAATTATGCACCTGAAATGCCTACAAAACCAAGTTAATGTATAAAAATGTCCCAACGAACCCCAAAAATTCAAAAATTAAACACAACACTCCTTTTGTTCTATGTTGACACTAGAATTTTTTTGAAAGCAATAAGAGGCAACGGATATCGTTTCGTCCCCAAAGGTGGTGGCACGTTCCCTACCGAAACCATCACGCTTGTTGTGAGCAGCTCTGGTTTGTGAGACGCTTATACCCAAACCTGCCCCAAATGGGACAAAAAATTTACCACGGCATGTTGATGTCGCTCCATGATAGTGTACCAAGTTTCATGAATTTCAGATGAGTTTTGGATTTACTAGAATTTAAAAACCAAGTATCTCAATGTTTGCGTCCGAGTGACGGTGGTAGGGTGTTTGACATTCATTCCCATTTCTTGCATGGGACCTAAGCATGCAACCAAGGACACAAATTTGATTTTTCAACCCGTTTATATGCACTGGAGCATGTGCATGTAGTTCAAATTTGAATTATGCACATGAAATGCCTACAAAACCAAGTTAATGTATAAAAACATCCAAACGAACCCTGAATAATTCCAATTTTTTTGACGACACACCTATAGTTGCATGTTCACTGCAGATAAAAGTTCTAGCAATTCAAACACCATCCTTTGCAGCTGTGACCCCATTACATAATTCAAATCAAGACGAAAAATCAAGTAGATCGCACACAGTTTATTATCACCAACCGTGTGAGATGCAGCACAAAATATCTTGGAGCACCGTCGAAGTGTCAAGCACACTAGCCCGCTCTTAAAATATCATTTCACTGTTCAATCATCGCCGGTGAAAGGATGGGGACATGGACCCGCGTCGTGAGGGCAGCTTCGGTGGCCCACTTTGGCGAGAGTGCGGTCGCAGCCGCCAGGCGCGTGCTAACAAGCTTCGTGAGGGCGACCGCAATCTGCGTCCGGGCGGCCAAGGCAGCCCAAACGGTCGTTGTTGCTTCTCAGGCGGCGGCAGCAGCATCTGCCTCGGGGATAGCAACTGGCGAGAGCGGCACAACAGTTGTCCGTTCCGCAACGGTGGTCTTAGCCCTGATGGAGGCCGCCCACGACCATGTCGAGCCATCCACGCCCAGCTCATGGCGGTCACCGCACAAATTGAACGAAGCTTCTCCGACAATGATCGGCAACCCACGACCGAAGAGTTGGCAATCGCCGAGAGAGTTCGAGCAGCCGTCCGTTCCTGCGCGGCATACCTTGCCACGACGGAGCCCGCCAAAGCCCAGATCGCGGCCGCCCACGCCCAGCTCATGGCGGTCTATTCCAAATATATGGCGGACGCGGATGGTGAGATGCTTGCGGAGTATGGTGCAATTGATGCCATGGAGCCCCTTCCCCAGGAGACCGTCGGGCGCGAGCTGGACATGGAGGCGATGGCGGAGATCAACGAGCACCAGCCGTAGTAGTACTCTTTATTTTGTTTAATTAAGAGCGCCGGTCTTTAATTTGTTAGAGTAATGTTTAGGTCAACTAGCTCTGTTTAATTGCTGAACTTGCTCGATTAAGAAGTGTGGGTGTGCTGTAATCTCCTTTGTGTACCCAAATTATGCAATGACGTGGATGGCCACTGTAACCATCGAAATTCGAACCAAAATTTTTGACGTTCAAACTCATCACACGGGTTAAGCTATCTGAATCGTTTGTGATGTTCACACATCGTACACAGTTTTGAATAAGGGACCGTGTTTGATGAAACTTTGCGCGCCAGTTTTTTCGCTGAAGCGACTCCAAATTTTTGGCTTCCGCGGAAATATCTACCTCCCCGCCCCCTCCCCCTTACCAAAAGCCATATTTCCCCTGTTTTCACCTTCCTTTCCAAGTTGATACCTTCACTCCTTGCTTGCAGCGCCGCCTCCTTGTCGGCGACCCTCCTTCACACTGCTCGGCCTCGCCTATCCAGGCAGGTAATCCACACCCGACCCCCATCCTCCTCCTCCTTCCACATCCCACATGCCCCGACCGCCGGCGCGAGTGATGTCTACTACGCAACCTTCTTCTTGTAGACGTTGTTGGGCCTCCAAGTGCAGAGGTATGTAGGACAGTAGCAAATTTCCCTCAAGTGGATGACCTAAGGTTTATCAATCCGTGGGAGGTGTAGGATGAAGATGGTCTCTCTCAAACAACCCTGCAACCAAATAACAAAGAGTCTCTTGTGTCCCCAACACACCCAATACAATGGTAAATTGTATAGGTGCACTAGTTCGGCGAAGAGATGGTGATACAAGTGCAATATGGATGGTAGATATAGGTTTTTGTAATCTGAAAATATAAAACATCAAGGTAACAAGTAATAAAAGTGAGCGTAAATGGTATTGCAATGCTAGGAAACAAGACCTAGGGTTCATACTTTCACTAGTGCAAGTTCTCTCAACAATAATAACATAATTGGATCATATAACTATCCCTCAACATGCAACAAAGAGTCACTCCAAAGTCACTAATAGCGGAGAACAAACGAATAAATTATGGTAGGGTACGAAACCACCTCAAAGTTATCCTTTCTAATCGATCTATTCAAGAGTCCGTAGTAAAATAACACGTAGCTATTCTTTCCGTTCGATCTATCATAGAGTTCATACTAGAATAACACCTTAAGACACAAATCAACCAAAACCCTAATGTCACCTAGATACTCCAATGTCACCTCAAGTATCCGTGGGTATGATTATACGATATGCATCACACAATCTCAGATTCATCTATTCAAACCAACACAAAGTACTTCAAAGAGTGCCCCAAAGTTTTTACCGGAGAGTCAAGACGAAAACGTGTGCCAACCCCTATGCATAGGTTCATGGGCGGAACCCGCAAGTTGATCACCAAAACGTACATCAAGTGGATCACGTGATATCCCATTGTCACCACAGATAAGCACGGCAAGACATACATCAAGTGTTCTCAAATCCTTAAAGACTCAATCCGATAAGATAACTTCAAAGGGAAAACTCAATCCATTACAAGAGAGTAGAGGGGGAGAAACATCATAAGATCCAACTATAATAGCAAAGCTCGCGGTACATCAAGATCGTGCCAAATCAAGAACACGAGAGAGAGAGAGAGAGATCAAACACATAGCTACTGGTACATACCCTCAGCCCCGAGGGTGAACTACTCCCTCCTCGTCATGGAGAGCGCCGGGATGATGAAGATGGCCACCGGTGAGGGATCCCCCCTCCGGCAGGGTGCCGGAACAGGGTCCCGATTGGTTTTTGATGGCTACATAGGCTTGCGGCGGCGGAACTCCCGATCTGTTCTGTTCCCCGATGTTTTTAGGGTATATGGACATATATAGGAGGAAGAAATATATCAGGGGAGCCACGAGGGGCCCATGAGGGTGGAGGGCGCGCCCCCTGCCTCGTGCCTTCCTCGTTGCTTCCCTTACGTATACTCCAAGTCTTCTGGATTCCTTCCGTTCCAAAAATAACTTTCCCGAAGGTTTCATTCCGTTTGGACTCCGTTTGATATTCCTTTTCTGCGAAACACTGAAAAAAGGAGAAAAACAGAAACTGGCACTGGGCTCTGGGTTAATAAGTTAGTCCCAAAAATAATATAAAAGTGTATAATAAAGCCCATTAAACATCCAAGATGGATAATATAATAGCATGAATACTTCATAAATTATAGATACGTTGGAGACGTATCAGCATCCCCAAGCTTAATTCTTGCTCGTCCTCGAGTAGGTAAATGATAAAAGAAATAATTTATGAAGTGTGAATGCTAGCAGGTGCACAAGTTTGATCAATGATAATTTCAATCACCTTTTCTAGCATCATCATAACAGTAGCTCATCTCATAAAGCTTCTCATGATCAAGTAACAAGCTATTCACATGTTAAAGTATAGATCATAAACTTTCTTGAAAACTAACAAACCGTGTTATTAGTCATCAAACAATTACAATTCATCTTATTTTCAGGAAGAATCTATGTCAGAGCTTTGATTCAGCAAACTTCACATACTCAACTATCATTTAGTCTTTCACAATTGCTAACACTCACGCGATATTTATGGGTTCAAAGTTTTAATCAGACACAGAGAAAGACAGGGGCTTATAGATTCGCCTCCCAACCTTTTACTTCTAGGGTAATGTCAACAATAATAGCTCATGATTCCTTACATCCAATTGGATATATATATCAGAATCTTTCCAACACAATGTGCTTGCCAAAGGATAAAATGTAAAAAGGAAAGGTGAAGTCACCATGACTCTTGCATAAGGTAAAAGACAAGAATAAAAGATAGGCCCTTCGCAGAGGGAAGCAGAGGTTGCCATGCGCTTTTATAGTTGGATGCACAAAATCTTAATGCGAGGGAACGTCACTTTATATTGCCACTTGTGATAGGGACCTTTATTATGCAGTCCGTCGCTTTTATTTCTTCCATATCACAAGATCGTATAAAGCTTATTTTTTCCACACTAAAAGATCATACATATTTAGAGAGCAATTTTTATTCCATGCACCGATGACAACTTACTTGAAGGATCTTACTCAATCCATAGGTAGGTATGGTGGAATCTCATGGCAATACTGTTTTAAGGGATGTTTGGAAGCACAAGTAGTATCTCTACTTGGTGCAAGGAATTTGGCTAGCATGAGGGGGAAAGGCAAGCTCAACGTGTTGGGCGATCCATGACAATATACTTTATTTCGGATATAAGAAAACATAACCCATTACGTTATCTTCCTTGTCCAACATCAACCTTTTAGCATGTCATATTTTAATGAGTGCTCAGAATTACAAAAGATGTCCAAGATAGTATATTTATATGTGAAATCTCTCTTCCTTCAATATTCTTTCATGAATTGTTCAAGTGACCAATACAACATTTGCTAACCTTCAATAAATTTACCACCTCTACTTCTTATATGTAAAGTCATTACTCCCCATGGGATAAGCATATGAAACATATATAAATTTCAGATTTATGATATTCAATTCATTCAACGATTTACTCATAGGATATAAGTGAAGCACACGAGTAAATGACAAACTACTCCAAAAAGATATAAGTGAAGATCAATGAGTAGTTAAATAATTATGTAGCTATGTGAAGACTCTCTCTCCTTTAAGAATTTCAGATATTGGTATTTTATTCAAACAGCAAGCAAAGCTAAAGAAAATAAAATGATGCTCCAAGCAAAACACATATCATGTGGTGAATAAAAATATAGCTCCAAGTAAAGTTACCGATGAACGAAGATGAAAGATGGGATGCCATCCGGGGCATCCCCAAGCTTAGGCTCTTGGTTGTCCTTGAATATTACCTTGGGGTGCCTTGGGCATCCCCAAGCTTAAGCTCTTGCCACTCCTTATTCCATAGTCCATCGAATCTTTACCCTAAACTTGAAAACTTCACAACACAAAACTCAACAGAAAACTCGTGAGCTCCGTTAGCGAAACAAAACAAAACACCACTTCAAGCTACTGTAATAAACTCATTCTTTATTTGTATTGGTGTTAAACCTACTGTATTCCAACTTCTATATGGTTTATAAACTATTTTACTAGCCATAGATTCATCAAAATAAGCAAACAACACACGAAAAACAGAATCTGTCAAAAACAGAACAATCTGTAGTAATCTGTAACTAGCGCAAACTTCTGGAACTCAAACAATTCTACCAAAATAGGAAGGCCTAGATAATTTTATTATTGATCTGTTGAAATTGGAATCAGTATTTTATCACGTTCTGGTGATTTTAAACAATTGTTTTCGTGAACAGAAAGTTTCTGGAATTTTCAGCAAGATCAAATAACTATCATCCAAGAAGATCCTATAGGTCTTACTTGGCACAAACACTAATTAAAGCATAAAACCACATCTTACGAGAGGCTAGATCAAATATTTATTACTAAACAGAACCAAAAAGAAAGAACAAAAATAAAAAATTGGGTTGCCTCCCAACCAGCGCTAACGTTTAACGCCCCTAGCTAGGCATGATGATTTCAATGATGCTCACATAAAAGATAAGAATTGAAACCTAAAGAGAGCATAATGAAGAATATGACTAGCACATTTAAGTCCAACCCACTTCCTATGCATAGGGATTTTGTGAGCAAACAACTTATGGGAACAATAATCAACTAGCATAGGAAGGCAAAACAAGCATAACTTTGCACATAGAGAGGAAACTTGTTATTATTGTAATTCCTACAAGCATATATTCCTCCCTCATAGTAATTTTCAGTAGCATCATGAATTAATTCAACAATATAACCAGCACCTAAAGCATTCTTTTCATGATCTACTTGCATAGAAAATTTACTACTCTCCACATAAGCAAAATTCTTCTCATTCGGAATAGTGGGAGTATCATAAGAGACTTGAATACTATAATTTTTTTCCATATTAAAAGAGTAATGTTCAGAAAAAGGGTAATCATAATCATGACAAGTTTTATAAATATAATCATCACTACTTTTTATAGCATAAGTTTCATCACAATAATCATCATAAGTAGCAACTTTTTTCTCATCATAATCAATTGAAACCTCTTACAAGATAGTGCACTCATCACTAAATAAAGTCATGACCTCTCCAAATCCACTTTCATAAATATTATAAGATTCAACATCCTACAAAATAGTGGGATCATTACTTCCTAAAGTTGACACTCTTCCAAACCCACTTTCATCAATATAATCATCATAGGTAGAAGGCATGCTATCATCATAACAACATTGCATATCAAAACTTGGGAGGCTAAAAATATCATCTTCATTAGTAGCATCCCCAAGCTTGGGACAAACATTAATTTCAGCAAATATATTCTCAAATGTGTCATCCTCATCAAACATAGCATCCCCAAGCTTGGGCCTTTTCATATCATAAGCATAATCACTCCCATTATTAATAGTATGGATAGCACCAATAGTATAGCAATTATCATCATCACAATGAGTAGTAGGAGCAACATCATTTGGGAGGGATACCTTTTTACCTTTGCTTCTCCATTTTTTTATTTTTCTTCTTCACATCATGTGCGGGTTTATCCCTCTTTTTTCAGCTCCTTATTGATGAGATTGGTTGAATAGAAAGCTCCTCCTCGTTACCTGATTCATCATAAGAAATAATAGGAGGATATTGGGAAGTCTCTTCCCTTTCATTAGTGTTCTCTTCATCTTCTATTTGCTTTCTTTTCTTTATGTAATTGGCAATATAAGGATTTTCAATGCAATTCACTGCACAATACATATAAATTTCCTCTAGATCAAAATCAAGAAGTTTATCACGGGCAAATACTGGAAGATAGTTAGTTATACGTTTCATTTCTTCATAACCCATAAGCAAACTAAGTTCATTATGATGTGCAAGGGAAATCAAGTCATCACAATTTTTGGAAACGATTAGATCATGAAACAATTTGCATCGGATAGTTAAATGACCACGTTCATTGCAAAGTTCACAAGTACGGCAGAGAAAATTTAAATTTTCAGCACAAACATCTAGCCTTTCTTGCAACCATTTAGTTTCTAAGTACTTATGCCTCTTGCAAAATCTATCTTCCCTTTTTGGTATGTATTTGCAAACTCTATGCACTCCACAAAAATAAACATGCTTCTAAGAGACATGTTCATCATGACTAGTGCAATCATCATTAGTACTATGGATATTCAAAGAGTTCATACTAACAACATTGCAATCATGCTCATCATTCAAAGATTTAGTGCCAAACATTTTAATGCATTCTTATTCTAACACTTTGGCACAATTTTCCTTTCCATCATACTCACGAAAGATATTAAAAAGATGAAGCGTATGAGGCAAACTCAATTCCATTTTTTTGTAGTTTGCTTTTATAGACTAAACTAGTGATAAAACAAGAAACAAAAAGATTCGGTTTCAAGATCTAAATATATACCTTCAAGCACTCACCTCCCCGGCAACGGCGCCAGAAAAGAGCTTGATGTCTACTACGCAACCTTCTTCTTGTAGACGTTGTTGGGCCTCCAAGTGCAGAGGTTTGTAGGACAGTAGCAAATTTCCCTCAAGGGGATGACCTAAGGTTTATCAATCCGTGGGAGGTGTAGGATGAAGATGGTCTCTCTCAAACAACCCTGCAACCAAATAACAAAGAGTCTCTTGTGTCCCCAACACACCCAATACAATGGTAAATTATATAGGTGCACTAGTTCGGTGAAGAGATGGTGATACAAGTGCAATATGGATGGTAGATATAGGTTTTTGTAATCTGAAAATATAAAAACAGCAAGGTAACAAGTAATAAAAGTGAGCGTAAATGGTATTGCAATGCTAGGAAACAAGGCCTAGGGTTCATACTTTCACTAGTGCAAGTTCTCTCAACAATAATAACATAATTGGATCATATAACTATCCCTCAACATGCAACAAAGAGTCACTCCAAAGTCACTAATAGCGGAGAACAAACGAAGAAATTATGGTAGGGTACGAAACCACCTCAAAGTTATCCTTTCTAATCGATCTATTCAAGAGTCCGTAGTAAAATAACACGTAGCTATTCTTTCCGTTCGATCTATCATAGAGTTCGTACTAGAATAACACCTTAAGACACAAATCAACCAAAACCCTAATGTCACCTAGATACTCCAATGTCACCTCAAGTATCCGTGGGTATGATTATACAATATGCATCACACAATCTCAGATTCATCTATTCAAACCAACACAAAGTACTTCAAAGAGTGCCCCAAAGTTTCTACCGGAGAGTCAAGACGAAAACGTGTGCCAACCCCTATGCATAGGTTCATGGGCGGAACCCGCAAGTTGATCACCAAAACATACATCAAGTGGATCATGGGATATCCCATTGTCACCATAGATAAGCACGGCAAGACATACATCAAGTGTTCTCAAATCCTTAAAGACTCAATCCGATAAGATAACTTCTAAGGGAAAACTCAATCCATTACAAGAGAGTAGAGGGGGGAGAAACATCATAAGATCCAACTATAATAGCAAAGCTCGCGGTACATCAAGATCGTGCCAAATCAAGAACACGAGAGAGAGAGAGATCAAACACATATCTACTGGTACATAACCTCAGCCACGAGGGTGAACTACTCCCTCCTTGTCATGGGGAGCGCCGGGATGATGAAGATGGCCACCGGTGAGGGATCCCCCTCCGGCAGGGTGCCAGAAAAGGGTCCCGATTGGTTTTTGATGGCTACAGAGGCTTGCGGCGGCGGAACTCCCGATCTATTCTGTTCCCCGATGGTTTTATGGTATATGGAGGTGGAAGAAATACATCAGGGGAGCCACGAGGGGCCCACGAGGGTGGAGGGCGCGCCCCCTGCCTCGTGCCTTCCTCGTTGCTTCCCTTATGTATACTCCAAGTCTTCTGGATTGCTTCCGTTCCAAAAATAACTTTCCCGAAGGTTTCATTCTGTTTGGACTCCGTTTGATATTCCTTTTCTGCGAAACACTGAAACAAGGAGAAAAACAGAAACTGGCACTAGGCTCTGGGTTAATAAGTTAGTCCCAAAAATAATATAAAAGTGTATAATAAAGCCCATTAAACATCCAAGATGGATAATATAATAGCATGAATACTTCATAAATTATAGATACGTTGGAGACGTATCAGCGAGCGCGACACCTTCCACCCAAATCACCGACCCCTCCACCAAATAAGCGCCGCCCTAAGCCATGGTGCATGCAGTATAGGCAGGTTCGCAAGGAGCATTTGGCAGCGGAGAAGCAAATCGCGGCCGCACGCGTGGATGAGGTCGCGATGGCTGCCATTCGTGCCGACCCCAGATCTTGGAGGAGCACCTTGCCATTTGCTAGCTACGCCGGTTAAGCATGCTTGGTTTACCCATTGCGTGTGCTGCTCCTGCCTTTCCTTCACAAATTCTAGTGAATTATGCTATCTAATTTTACCATGCAATCTGTTGCTCTAGTGTATACGTTCTCTATGTCGTGCAGTGTGGTGCTCACTTATTAATTGTTTTGTTAATTAGTTGTCGTCTTCAGTTTACTGTTTGGTTCAATTATGCAAATGTGATGTTCAATTCTTCAAGCTGCAATTTTGTATTGACTTCCATGTGAGAAATAAATCGAATTTATCTTTACAAAATACATGAGAAACGAATACAATTGCTATATTTCCAAGTTGTCAAGCATGCTTGGTTTGGTTATATATTGTGCAATGTGGTGCTCAGTTAATGTTTGGTTCTGTGTTGTGGTGTTTAGTTAACTGTTTGGTTCAATTCTGCAATGCGATGTCCAATAGTTGTGGGTGCATTCTGTTATTGTGTACCATGTGAGAAATAAATTGAATTTGGCTGTAGTAAATACATGAGAAACAAATACAATTGCTATATTTCCAAGTTGTTAAGCATGCTTGGTTTGGTTAACTGCCTGATCTTCTATTAGGAGTATGTTATATTGTGCAATGTGGTGCTCAGTTAATGTTTGGTTCATTTGTTGTGGTGTTTAGTTAACTGCTTGGTTCAATTCTGCAATGCGATGTCCAATTGTCGTGGGTAGAATTTTGTATTGTTGTGCATGTGAGGAATAAACCGAATATGGCTGCACTTAATACATGAGAAACATATACAAGTGCTATATTTGCTAGTTCTTAATCATGCTTGGTTTGAATAAATGAGTTTTCCATGTGGCTTGAATTAATCTGTTGAATCTGCAATGTGCTTATTTTTCATCAACATATTTTACTGATAGCATGCGAACCCTTACTTAACCTGATGACTAACTACCTTATATGTGTTGCAGGGAAACAATGGGAAGCACAGAGGTTTACAATCGAGGTTAGCATGTGCATGGTCCGTTGTCTAATAGCACATTATTATGCAATTGCAGGAACCATTCTAATATTTAGGCTTTTAACAATTTGGTCTTGCACATGTAGGTCCTGCTGTCAGAGGTTTTGACCAACTGTTCGACTCTTTTTGCATATGGGGAAATGAGTTGTCCATGAATATTAGTCAAGTCAAGAAACCCAGGAAGATTGTTAGGATAAAGAAATTAGCGACAAAAAACAACAAGATCTTTGTCTGCACAATGAAGAAGACATCAGTTCACTACAGGATGGTACTAACTATTATACCTTGCCTGTTTTATTCCTTTGCCCCTTTTCCAATATAGAGAAGATATTTATGCACATCCTTGTTTTCATGCCTTTCCAAAGTAGTTCACTGATGATTAGCTCTCAAACCACCTGTATGGTCAGGAGGCGAGGAAGGTATTCATACAACACCCACGGTTCAATATTGAAGTGTTCCTGAAGAGGACGAAGGATGGACGGTCAATCATCCACAGGCACTGGCCTAAAGTTACAAAGACCTTCAACATCAATGAAGGCTCAATATTCGCCTTCTGCTTCAGCAGTTTTCCAGATGAGATACATCTGTCTATGTACCGTCTATGATGCTAATTTCGAAAGGTTATAGATGTTGCATGTGAAACTTGGTGCTGGTGTAGTTGTGTAATGGGGTAGCTGAGTGCTGAAGCTATATGATGTTGTACTCTGATGTATTTCAATTATGAAAATGAAATATATTGTGTGCTTAATATGAAATATCAATTAGATTAATAAATGGATTATTAATAATCGGATAATTAGCCTGCTAATTGGGTTTTTCTATTGCAAACGGTTATTGAGAAAACACCGTGTGCGATGCATTCAATAATGCACACAGTTTCTACGAATAAACCATGTTAGATTAATGAACAATCACACACGACATCCTCTTGAAAACTGTTTGCGTTAGGCCACCTTGCGCAAACGTTTACCACATAAAAACTGTGTGTGATGGACAGCCCTTGACACACAGTTTCTTCTACGCACCGTGTGTGATGCATTCAATAATGCAAAAGATAAAATTGTTAATATCGTGTGCAATGGCAACGCTATCACAAACGATTTAACGGGAAAAATTGTGTGTGATGTACCTGTGAACGGAAACGTTTTCCTTGGAGCGACTGTGTGGGATGTATATACGAACAGAAACGTTTAGCGGTGACTGACTGTGTGGGATGTACTTACGACCGGAAATGATTTCGCATGCATAATTGTATTTTTTAGCTCTACTGTACGTATTTCCGTATTTGGTCGCTCGCCGGTCGCACACGACCTCATTTTGCCGAGCGTGTGTGCCAGGAGGACATACCCCCGACGGTTTCTGGGTCGTGTGGGAAGGACCCCCCTATCGCCGACACTCACTAGGCGACGGTTCCAAAAGCCGTCGCGGAAAGGGGTTAAAAACCGTTTGTATAGCTCCGACGCATACTAGTGTGTGCCCAAGGCCATGGCATATAGGGCATAAAAACTAGCTATTGATATAGTATTAGGAGAACACAAGAAGCAATACGCCAGGCTTAGAGACTATGCTCAAACTGTGATGGATACAAATCCTGGGAGTAGAGTAAAAGTGACTATTGTAACTCCAACACCCATGGAAAAAATTCCCCATCCGGGACCAAGATTCCATGCCATGTTCTACTGCATCAACTGAGCAAGGGAGGGTGATAACCCACAAGTATAGGGGATTGCAACAGTTTTCGAGGGTAGAGTATTCAACTCAAATTTTTTGATTGGACACAAAGGGAGCCAAAGAATATTTGTAAGTATTAGCAGTTGAGTTGTCAATTCAACCACACCTGGAGACTAAATATCTGCAATAGCATGATCAGTAGCACAGTTGGCAATTCGATAGTAGTGGTAACGATAGCAATGGTAACAGTAACAACAATCACAGTAGTTTGTAACACTTGTAACAGTAGTAACAACAGTAGTAACTTAGCAAGAACTATATGTGAAAGACTTGTAGGCATTGGATCGGTGATAACGTTGGATAATATTCATCATATAACAGTCATAACCTAGGGCGACACAGAAGTAGCTCCAATTCATCAATATAATGTAGGCATGTATTCCGCAAATAGTCATATGTGCTTATGGAAAAGAACTTACATGACATGTTTTGTCCTACCCTCCCGTGGCAGCGGGGTTTGTAAGGAAACTAAGGGATATTAAGGCCTCCTTTTAATAGAGAACCAGAACAAAGCATTAACACATAGTGAATACATGAACTCCTCAAACTACGGTAATCACTGGAAAGAATCCCAATTATTGCCACCTTAGGGTATGTGTTGGGGAACGTAGCATGCAATTTCAAAAATTTCCTACGCTCATGCAAGATCTATCCAGGAGATGCATAACAACGAGAGGGGGAGAGTGTGTCCACATACCCTCGTAGACCGAAAGCGGAAGCGTTTGTTAACGCGGTTGATGTAGTCAAACTTCTTCTTGTTCCGACCGATCAAGCATCGAACGTACGGCACCTCCGAGTTCTGCACACGTTCAGCTCGATGACGTCTCTCAAACTCTTGATCCAACAAAGTGTCGAGGGAGAGTTCCATCAGCAGGATGGCATGATGATGGTGATGGTGAAGTGATCCATGTAGGGCTTCACCTAAGCACTATGTGAATATGACCGGAGGCGTAAACTGTGGAGGGGGGCACCGCACACAGCTAACAATGTTTGATGTGTCTTGTAGGCGCCCCCACGTATATAAAGGAGGGAGGGGGAGGAGGCCGGCCCTAGGCGCACCCAAGCAGGAGGAATCCTACTTGGGCTCCTAGTTGGATTCCTTCCCCTTCCCTTTTACCGGAGGGGGAAAGGGGGAAAGAGAGAGGGGGGAGAAGGAAAGGGGGGCGCCACCCCCTCCCCTAGTCCAATTCGTCCTCCTTCCCTGTGGGGGTGCGCCACCCCTGTGGGTGGGTGTGCCTCCCTCCTATGGCCCATATCTTCCCCCGGGGGCTTTGTGGGTGGGTGTGCCTCCCTCCTATGGCCCATATCTTCCCCCGGGGGGTTCCGGTAACCCCCCGGCACTCCGATATGTACCCGACACATTCCGGAACACTTCTGGTGTCCGAATAGTATCATCCAATATATCAATCTTTACCTCTCGACCATTTTGAGACTCCTCGTCATGTCCGTGATCTCATCCAAGACTCTGAACAGCATTCGGTCACCAAATCACATAACTCATATAATACAAATCGTCATCGAATGTTAAGCGTGCGGACCCTACGGGTTCGAGAACTATGTAGACATGACAGAGACACCTCTCCGGTCAATAACCAACAGTGGAACCTGGATGCTCATATTGGTTCCCACATATTCTACGAAGATCTTTATCAGTCGTACCGTAATGACAACATATGTTATTCCCTTTGTCATCGATATGTTACTTGCCCGAGATTCGATCGTCAGTATCTTCATACCTAGTTCAATCTCGTTACCGGCAAGTCTCTTTACTCGTTCTGTAATGCATCATCCCGCAACTAACTCATTAGTCACATTGCTTGCAAGGCTTATTATGATGTGCATTACCGAGAGGGCCCAGAGATACCTCTTGTGATGCCCTCGATTCAACCGTACACTAATCATACACGCAAATGTGTACGATCAAGGTCAAGGACTCACGGGAAGATATCACAACACAACTCTAGACACAAATTAAAATAATACAAGCTTTATATTACAAGCCAGGGGCCTCGAGGGCTCGAATACATAAGCTTGAATACACAAGAGCCAGTGGAAGCAACAATATCTGAGTACAGACATAAGTTAGACCAGTCTGCCTTAAGAAGGCTAGCACAAAAGTAGCATCCATCGAAAAGGCAAGGCCTTCTGCCTGGGAGCCTCCTAACTACTCCTGATCGTCGGCGGTCTCCACGTAGTAGTAGGCAACCTCGGGGGTAGTAGTAGTCATCGGTGGTGTCATCTGGATCCTGGGCTCCACCATCTGGTTGCATCAACCGGAAAGAAGAAGAAAGGGGGAAAAGGGGAGGCAAAGCAACCGTGAGTACTCATACAAAGTACTCGCAAGCAAGGATCTACACTACATATGCAACATTATCAAAGGAAGGTTGTATATGTGGACTGGGCTGCAAAAATGCCAGAATAGAGAGAAGGCCTAGTCCTATCAAAGACTAGCATCTTCTGGAAATCACCATCTTGCAGCAACAGGAGGGAGTAGAGTAGCATAAAGTAAAGTAGTAGTAGTGTTATCAACCTCGGCCAGAGATCCTTTCTCGACTCCCTGCGAGAAAGCAATCCCAGAGCCATACTATCCATTTATCACCTCATATCCAAGTCTCATCTCAACTATCTAGTTCTAGTTGTATCGATCGGGATACAACTCCAAGTGTCCGTTACCATAGGACAGGCTATCGATAGATGTTTTCTTCCCTGCAGGGGTGCACCAACTTACCCACCACGCTCGATTAACTCCGGCCGGACACACTTTCCTGGGTCATGCCCAGCCTCGGCCAAACAATACGCCGCAACCCGACCTAGGCTTAATAGAGAGGTCAGCACGCCGGACTAAACCTATGCCCCCAGGGGTCATGGGCCATCTCCCCGGGAACTCCTCCACGTTGTGTACGCGGCCGGTGAGCAGACCTAGCTACCTCCTTCAACAAGGCAGGTGCTTACACAGACCAACCCGGCGCGCGCCGCTCTGTCGCTGGCGTCTAATAAGCTTCGGCTGATGCATACGACGCAGAACGCCCATACTATGCCCACGTGATGGTTAGTGCTATCAGGCCAGAGGCCCCTCGAATCAAATATCCATATCGTAGTGGATTAGGAACGCGCGGTAACAAGCAGAGACTCACGAAAGATGTGACCCCGTCGCCCCATCTCGAGGACTTGCGGCAAGGGCTAGGAATGCCCGGCCACGCCTCGTAATTATCTCGCGGGCACCCTCCAGGTCAACCCGTCTCCACATCACTCGCAAATATGCTCGCGCGGGTACCCCTCGGGGCCGACCCGTCTTAGTAACAGGTTCAGTGTAAAGTCATAGTAACCATAGTAACCGTGTGTCCAAACATCAAGGGGAAAACCCGAGGAATCACCCCCGGTGAATTCCACTCGATGTAATCATCAAGGTGAACGTAAGAGGAACCACCCCCGAGGTTCACACTTGAGGGGTTGCACGACAGAGTCGTATCGGAAGTGGTTAAGGCGGAATCACCCTCGATGACCACGACCGAATAGCTACACTACAGGGTTAACATCAGAAGTGCTGTAGAGGTCTCACCCTCGGCACTCGACAGTAACCCAGTAGTGTCGAGCAACTAAGGGGAAAGTGATGTGCGGTGTCGGGGCCTGGTCTTTGATCCCGTTGATCGGGTCTTCGATGACGAAGCAGGGGCAACAAGGACAAGGTGGGGGTCACTGATGGATCACTAACCAACCTATACTAAGCAGTTTAGGATAAGCAGGTAAGGTACAATGAGCAGGTTACAAAAGCAGGCTATGCATCAGAATAGGAGCAAACAATAACAGTAGCAAAATCTAATGCTAGCATGAGAGAAAGGAATGGGCGATATTGGGATGATCAAAGGGGGGCTTGCCAGGTTGCTCTGGCAAGGAGGGGTCGTCGTCGACGTAGTCGATCACAGGGGCAACATTGGCCTCGGGTTCTACCGGAGAGAAAAGGGGGAAGAAACAGTAAATATAGAGCAAACATAGCATCATAAAGCATAACATGGTAATACGCGGTGTTAGGGGTGATCTAACGCGATACTACACGTTGCAGACGGAGAGGGAAAACATCCGAAGGGGTTTTCCTGGTGTTAAGCATTTTTCGGACAAATGAAAGAGAGGGGAAAGTTCCATGTTCAGCATGCTAGGGGCATGTGACAGATGAACGGACTGCGCATTCGGATTCGTTGGATTTTTTAGCAACTTTCATGTAGAAAACATTTTCATCCGAGTTACGGATTAATTTATATGAATTATTAAAGTTTTAGCAATATTCTGAAATTATAATTAATTCGAAAATGATGATTAAAACGCTAGGTGCACCCAGCTCTGCGTACACAGAAGTGTACCAGAGGGTGACATGTGGGTCCATGGGGTCCCAGTTGACCAGTCAATGTTTGACTGGTCAACATGGGGGTGGGGCCCCTTGTCATACACACATCTAGTTAATTACTGATTTAACTTAACTAATCCAGTTCATTAGGTTAATTAAGTTAATTAATCACTTAACTAAATAATTAATTAATTTTAATAATTTTTTTAAACTCTCTTTTTTTGGGGGAGGGGGCCCAGCTGCTAGTGGCACAAAGGCCACTGGAACGGGCTAAACGGGGGCGGGCGCTTGGGCGTAGCCCGCCCGAACACAGGCGAGGTTGCCGGGTGATGGGGAGGAGCAGGGCGTGAAGGCAGCGGGGCGCCGGCGGCCGGAAGCGGAGGCGAACGGCGGGAGGGCCGGCGGCTGGAGCCGTGGCAGCGGCCAGCGGGCGCGCAGGCTTGGCGCGGGGAGGGGCGCAGCTAGCGGCGGTTAGCGGCGAGGTCAGAGGTAGAGCGGGGGCACGGCCATGGCAAGGAAGGCGCGGGGAGCGGGAGGTGGCTGCGGGTGCGCGCGCGCAAGCGGGTGCGGCAGAGGGCGGTCCAGGGCGTGCGGAGCACGGCGGTGGGCGCGCGCGGACGCGTTGAGCACGAGCTCACTGAGGCGCCGGGCACGACGGCTTACAACGAGTACGACTAAGAAGGCGGGACAGGGGTCGCGAAGGAGGCTCACAGTGAGCGACGGGTTGCCGGGGAAGTGGTCGGAGCGGCCGGAGACGATTTGGAGAGGCGGTTCGACGGCGGGTGGTGGTGGTGGCCGAGGCGGATGGGGAGGACCGACGAAGGAGAGGTGGGGACGGGCAGTCTGTCGGGGAGGCGGTCGAGGACGACGCGGTGAAGTGGCGGGCGGCGGGCGACGGCGACTGGTCAAGCACGGGGCGGCGGCGGCCCGATCCTGAACTGGATCGGGGGGAGGGGCAGAGGGAGGAGACGAGGGAGAGGGGGATCGTGGGGGAAGAGTGGGGGGGGGGAGTGCGTGGGGAGTGGGGGTAGCGATTTAGGTCACGGGAGTGGGAGGGGATAAGGAGGCAACGGGGTGGGCCGGCCTGTGGGGGTGGCCGACTGGGCCGGCGGGGTTGAGGCCCGGTGGGGAAAAAGGGGGGGGGGTTCCTTTTCTAAAATTTTATTTCTGTTCAAATTTTTGCTTGTGTTTTCTAATAAACTGTAAATCTAAACAAGCTTTATTAGATATGAGACCTACCTCATAAAACAAGCACATTAATTCTAGGAGTCACAAAAAGTTTGAGGCAAAAAGAAGTTGTCTAACCATTTTTGGAAATTCAAAAGGTCAATTTTAAAAGCTGCTGGATCACTAAATAATTTTCAGGGGCACTTTCGGAAACCAAAAGAGGTTGGTTCAAACATGACAAATATCCAGGGATTATTTGCCACACTTTGAACATTTTAGTTTTCATGTCTGACAAAACAATTTTTGACTTTAGATTGGATTTGAATTTGAATGGTGACTTGGATCAAGTGAAGATTAGCAACAGTAACATGATGACATGGCACCATTAACAGGTGATTACTGTAGCATGACACTGGGGGTGTTACAAATCTCCTCCATTACAAGAAATCTCGTCCCGAGATTTAAGTGCGGAAGTAAAGAGTAACTTCGGGAGAACTGACCCTTGTAGGGTTAATTATCTGGTGAACAATTCAAGAAATGTGGCAGAAGTATCTCTCGAGTTGAAACTTAAGAAAACATCGAGAGCAAAATATGAAGGTACAATATGGAGTTTCAAGCGAATGGACAAACGATCGATACGTGGACAGAATGTGAGAAGGGGGTTCAGAGTATCGGGAATAGATCATCTCTCGGACGGTGGCTCGTGACAACACACAAAGCCAAGAGAAAATGCTAGTTCGGAATAAAGGATATACATGAGAGTCAGGTTCTGATCCTGTGGAACTGTGGGTTATGGGCCCACCGTGTGGGTTAAAAGTAGAAAGAGCGGTGACATGTTACACGGTTATGATAGCAAGCTTTGTCGGAGGATAGTCTGTCAGTTATGTTGGCAACCACGTTGGTACCAAGGGCGAGGGACGAAGAGAACCATAATCCTGCTCGTTGGATGAGGCGGACCAATCGGCAAGGTTCGCGTCCATCGGTGGTTACCGGAATGTCATCAACAATAGTAACAGGGTCTCACTGACAAGGTTGTACATCAGGGCGTTTTATAAGCAGGGAATTATTTCTGCTTATATCATATAGATCACAAGAAGGTTAAACAAACCAATGGAAAGGAAAATGAAATTATTGGATTAATCAGACCAATGGAAAGGAAAATGTGTTTACACACTAGAATGGGAGTATATCCTTCCCAAGGGGAAGCGGAGCAGGATATACATGATATGAAAGCAAGTTCAAAAGCATTTAGATAAAGGGGGCGAGGGAACAATCATGATATTACGCATACAACGGTGTTTGGATAATAGATCAAGAAACATTCGACAATGTGCTTCCAATGTTCTTATTGATATTCGGAAAACCTCACTCATGCTTCGAGGTAGCATTAACTGTAACATCCCAAATTTTCAATTTGGAATGTTATACATAGATCATCATTGCATATCATGTTTTGTTGCATTTTGACAAATCCTCGATAAATCCTAAGCAACTCAAGGACCCTCGGAGAGAGTTGGGGATTTTCTCGAATTTTCAAATTTGATTTTCAAACGAGGATTGTGGTTTTAATTATTTTCTCTCCGGAAAAATATTTCATTTTAAATAAACGAGAGGAGAAAATATGACTTCTCCAAAAAAATTGAAATACTGGAGAAATAATGTTAAAATCATTATTTGGAATTTATTTGGATTTTATTTGCAATTTTTATTGCATTAAAAAATATTGCATGTTTTCAAAATATTTATTTTGGATTATAAAAATGTTCACCCTATTCTAGATTTTCTAACTAGACGGGGAAAATTTATTTCATATTTTTCTGATTTTTATTTATTTTTCTACGAATTATTTTCCGCGGAACTTATTAAAAAAAAAACGCCCGCGCGCCGACTGGGCCAAAGGCCCAGCCGACGGCCCGCCTCGCGCCTCTCCTCTTCCCGCACGGGATCGCCGCCGTCGCCGTGTCCGCCATGGCCACGAGCCGCCGCGCTCGGCTTGCCCCCTCCCCCAAGCCGCCGGACCCCCCCTCCTTAAATACCGCGCCCCCCTCTCTTTCCTCTCAATCCGCCGCCGCCGCCCGCACTCACCGCCGCCGCCGCCGGAGTCGCGCCCGCCGCCGCCGTTCATCGCCGTTCATCGCCGCCCCTCGCCCCCTCGCGCCCCCCGAGCCCCGCACCCCGCGCCGCCCGAGCCGGAGCCCACCGGAGCCCTCGCCGGAGTAGCCCCGACGAGGTATGCCCGCCGCCCGTTGACTTGCCGGTTTTTGTTTTAAAAAAAACCCTTCGTTTTAAAAAAAAAACCCTAGATCGGTTTTTTTTTCGGTTTTATTATTTTACGAGCGTTCACCGAACCGTTCGTTTTAACGAACGCGTTTGTCGGTTTTTCTCTGTTAACGAACGTCCGTTATTTAACCGTTCGTCCGTTTTTCTTTTTCATCGGATTTTCTCGTTATTTTCTCACATTCGATTTCTGATCGAATCTTCGATTCTGTTTAACTTCTCGCTCGTTTATCGGAATCAGGTGATTCAAGCGCCTAGAGTTTCGTCTCAAAATTCTCTTTCCATTTAACCTACTCAAACAAGTTTTTGCTACAGTAAAATTTGACCTAGATCCAGATTAGCAAACGAAGTTTCTTTCTTTCGCCGTTTGACTTTCGTTGCTTCTTTCGAGTTGATTCTTTTGCAAACCGGAGTTCTTAAGTTGAACTTTCTGGTTGGATCTTTCATTCGAGTTTTATCTGTGCATTAGATGAGTACTGATTGTATGCTTGTTTGTTTGCGATAGAGTACCCGGAGTGTGCCGCTTGTTACTTCGAATCGCTAGGTTTTGCGGATCATCAGCAAGGCAAGTAACACTTTGATCATATCCCGTTCATACCCAGTTTTTATTGCATTAGATCTGTTTTCCTCCAACATTGCATGATTAGGATCTAATTAACTTGTGGGTATTGGGAAGTAGTTGAGGTAGTACCTATTACCTGTTTTATCTATCAAACCCTTGGGAGTTACTTCTACGTTGCTTTTATTATTGCCATGCTATGCTCGTAGACGTGGATTGGGTTTGAGTGAAATTCATGACAGATGTGAGATTGTTAATTAATGGTTTACTTAAGGTGGCAATTTAAACTCACATCTGGGTGGATTGAGGTACCTGGGTATTCCAGGATTGCCTGTTTTTCTTTTGGACCGCCACCCAGGTTCAAAGGGATCATGAGATTATTCATGCTAGAAACTTCCGTGTGCAGCCGCAAGCTATTATGGGCTCTAGCATAGTTGACTAAGTTATGTGAACTCTTACAGTGGCAGACTAGCAGATGTAGGGGAAAGTAGGTGTAACTGTCTACCCATACGTAAGGTGCAAACACTTCTGAAAGACTGTGTCTTGGTCATCCATTACTCAAACACCATGTAGTGCGAGTAATCCAACGGAGGAGATCAAGTCTTGTGGGGAAAAGTGCACAAACCTCTGCAGAGTGTATAAACTAATCATGATTAGCCGTGTCCCCGGTTATGGACAACTTGAGTATCTAGTACTTGGATTATCATGTGAATCTCAACACTATGTTACTTCTAATTAATTTTGTTGGGTTATTGATGACTTCTTTTAATTGGGATTGAGATGCTGTCAACCATCTCAATGTTTCACAACCACCATGATAGTTAAATACAATTTATTCCTTTGAAGTAGGATAAAATTGGCTTTTCGCAAAAATTGTAACCATAGAGCTTTCCACCAGCCATATATGCATGTAGTATAGCATTGGTATTATTCATTATTCTCTATGTGTTACATTGCCAGCATATTCTATGCGCTGACCCGTTTTCGGGCTGCAACGTTTCATGTTGCAGACTTTTCAGACGACGAGTAAGATGCCTTAGGTCGTGGTCTTATACTCAGTGATGCCGCTGGAGTGATGGACTCACTTATCTTCCAAGTCTTCCGCTGTTATCGTTATTAGATGGCCTTAAGCCATGCTTATCATACTTAATCTCTTTGGAGATATTCGATGTAATAAGTGTGTGATTGCTACTCTGTTATAAATCCTCCATTTGTACTGTGCGTGTCAGCATTACTGATCCAGGGATGACACTGGTGCACAGCAGCACAGGCCATTTGAGGTCTGGTCGCTACATTAACATGGTGTTCCAAGTAGGGGTTGGAGTTGAAGATCACAAGAAATACTCAAAGAACAATTGCAGGAATAACAAGGAGTCCAAGGTATAACCAAGACATGATCAATCATGTGTTGGAAAGAAGACAAGGGGGTAGTCAATGATAACTCAAATCATCGTAGGTCAAGGATGGTATTTCTCACCATGAATTCAATTGTCCTTTCAACAGAAGTCAAAATGTTGATGCTAATCACGACACCTTTGTCGAGAGGCTCTATGAAGATGCCATCGAGGAGCAATGCCATCAAGTAATAGGAAGGACGAAGCGAAAGGCTATTGGAACCATGAGTACGACACAAAGTCGAAATCAAACTTGCTGTTTAAGGTGAAATGATATGACGAGAAAGATCGATGTAAGCTTATCTTATCATCGAAAATTATGCTCCGGGAAGAAGGACCAGGTAGCACAGTTACAATTTAGCAGGATAATGACATAGCCGGCCAGGCTAGGAATGACTAGAAGGATTATTAAACTCGTAAGCAATGAAAATTACTTAGAGTTATAGAATTGGAGTGCGGAACCGATTCAACCGTTTCACTTATCGGTGTCCTCGAATGATTAATTAACTCAGATCCCGGGGGAAATCTGAAATCGGTGAGAAGCAATACTAGATGGAGACTCATAGGAAGCAACACAGTTCTTTGATATTCTCGAGGTACCGGAGGGTAATACTCGAAGGAAGATCAAAATAGAGATTGCGAAGATGCATTTACCTACAGAAGACAAGTGCTTTAACTTGTCCGAGAAATGGAATCAAAGGGGAACAATCATGGTCAGAACCACGGTTGCAAAGGATCAAATCCTAGATATAAGATGATCTTATACCAAGGGGATAATTAATTTTAAGAGAAGCTTCCATGATAAGATCTACATCGTGGCCATGGGCATGAACACAAAGTTCAAGGTCGACTCCCACTTCTTCAATGCATATCATTTTATTTACTTCTTGCTTTCGATGAAGTTGTAGTGTTGAAATGTTATCTGGCAAAACATCAGAAGAGCATGACTCGTGAAAACTCTCGGGTTCACATGGATTAAGGAAGGCATAGGTTCAACCCATCGGGACATTTTTATGAAGCTATACAACACAATAACAGGAGCGACTGGTACACGCTCGAAAGCAAAGGGCTGGCGATGCTGGAGTAGATGATACAATTCGCCAGAGGCATTTTGTATCATGGGAAAGTCGTCAATGATTTAAAATATGAAGGAGCTGTCGGATAGTAATCCACCAAAAGATCACGTGGTCCGCAAAGGATCTGATGTGAAATATCGGTACTCAACCAGAAGAAGGGATGCAAAGGATTCGGTTTATGGAAACATCTGAATAAGCCGAAGCTTGAATACGAAGGGTTTACAATTTTTAAAACAGAAGATCAGAAGCAGAGGCTCCGATCAAAAGATAATTGAGTTGAATCGATATAGATCGACAGTCGATCAAATTTTGTTTTGCCAAGAATAAGCTCAAGTTTGGAGTGACGTCTGAGCCGGAAGAATGAATGCTAGGATCAGATTGAGGAGTGCGAGCATTCGCACATATTGGATCAAGGGATTCGAAATGATAGTGACAGAGGATGCCAACAAAGATTACTAGAAATATGGAATTAACCATAATGCAAGCAAGTAAGAATTTCAACAACAATAGGCTACTGAGGATTTACGAAAGGTCGAATGGTATTTTGAAGACTTTTGTGAAACACATGAACAACTGGAGATGAGCGGATACTCGGTAAGGGCAAGGAATTGTCCGAAGGGGTATTCATGTGGCAAAGAACTACAAGGCAGTAGACACAGTATGCTTGGAACAATAGAGAGAATTTCGGGGTATCTTGTAATAACAAGATCAACGGGGAATGATTGCACGAATGGCAAGCATACGCGGTTATCCATAGGGGTTTATCGATGGAAGGGAATTGCAAAAGCATTGGCACAAAGTATTGAGAGAACAACGTAGAGTAACTTCGAAATCTTCTGGTGAAGCAGGCGATCATCTGGAATGAGGGGCTCTCCGGGAGGAAGTGGTTACGAGATCCTAGAGTCAGAGTTAGTAAAAAAAATTAACACGAATAGATGAGAGATCAGAGTCCCAGAGTATAGACGAGGAATAAAAAGATCCTAATACCACCCAATGGCGACGCGGGCCCGCAAGCCACACAGCCATGTTAGTAAAAGTTTTTCAATGACTAGACTCAACTTCAGCCAAGGAGTTGGAAAGGGGGCTACCTACAGGCAGTCAGCTCTGACACCAACTTTTGACGCCCTTGATTCAATTGTACACTAATCATACACGCAAATGTGTACGATCAAGGTCAAGGACTCACGGGAAGATATCACAACACAACTCTAGACACAAAAAAATAATACAAGCTTTATATTACAAGCCAGGGGCCTTGAGGGCTCGAATACATAAGCTTGAATACACAAGAGTCAGCGGAAGCAACAATATCTGAGTACAGACATAAGTTAGACAAGTCTGCCTTAAGAAGGCTAGCACAAAAGTAGCATCGATCGAAAAGGCAAGGCCTTCTGTCTGGGAGCCTCCTAACTACTCCTGATCGTCGGTGGTCTCCACGTAGTAGTAGGCAACCTTGGGGGTAGTAGTAGTCATCGGTGGTGTCGTCTGGATCCTGGGCTCCACCATCTGGTTGCATCAACCGGAAAGAAGAAGAAAGGGGGAAAAGGGGAGGCAAAGCAACCGTGAGTACTCATCCAAAGTACTCGCAAGCAAGGATCGACACTACATATGCAACATTATCAAAGGAAGGTTGTATATGTGGACTGGGCTGCAGAAATGCCAGAATAGAGAGAAGGCCTAGTCCTATCGAAGACTAGCATCTTCTGGAAATCACCATCTTGCAGCAACAGGAGGGAGTAGAGTAGCATAAAGTAAAGTAGTAGTAGTGTTATCAACCTCGGCCAGAGATCCTTTCTCGACTCCCTGCGAGAAAGCAATCCCAGAGCCATACTATCCATTTATCACCTCATATCCAAGTCTCATCTCAACTATCTAGTTCTAGTTGTATCGATCGGGATACAACTCCAAGTGTCCGTTACCGTAGGACAGGCTATCGATAGATGTTTTCTTCCCTGCAGGGGTGCACCAACTTACCCACCACGCTCGATTCACTCCGGCCGGACACACTTTCCTGGGTCATGCCCGGCCTCGGCCAAACAATACGCCGCAACCCGACCTAGGCTTAATAGAGAGGTCAGCACGCCGGACTAAACCTATGCCCCCAGGGGTCATGGGCCATCTCCCCGGGAACTCCTGCACGTTGCGTACGCGGCCGATGAGCAGACCTAGCTACCTCCTTCAACAAGGCAGGTGCTTACACAATCCAACCCGGCGCATGCCGCTCTGTCGCTGACGTCTAATAAGCTTCGGCTGATGCATACGACGCAGAACGCCCATACTATGCCCATGTGATGGTTAGTGCTATCAGGCCAGAGGCCCCTCGGATCAAATATCCAAATCGTAGTGGATTAGGAACGCGCGGTAACAAGCAGAGACTCACGAAAGATGTGACCCCGTCGCCCCGTCTCAAGGACTTGCGGCAAGGGCTTGGAATGCCCGGCCACGCCTCGTAATTATCTCGCGGGGACCCTCCAAGTCAACCCGTCTCCACATCACTCGCAAATATGCTCGCGCGGGTACCCCTCGGGGCCGACCCGTCTTAGTAACAGGGTTCAGTGTAAAGTCATAGTAACCATAGTAACCGTGTGTCCAAACATCAAGGGGAAAACCCGAGGAATCACCCTCGGTGAATTCCACTCGATGTAATCATCAAGGTGAACGTAAGAGGAACCACCCCCGAGGTTCACACTTGAGGGGTTGCACGACAGAGTCGTATCGGAAGTGGTTAAGGCGGAATCACCCTCGATGACCACGACCAAATAGCTACACTACAGGGTTAACATCAGAAGTGCTGTAGAGGTCTCACCCTCGGCACTCGATAGTAACCCAGTAGTGTCGAGCAACTAAGGGGAAAGTGATGTGCGGTGTCGGGGCCTGGTCTTCGATCCCGTTGATCGGGTCTTCGATGATGAAGCAGGGGCAACAAGGACAAGGTGGGGGTCACTGATGGATCACTAACCAACCTATACTAAGCAGTTTAGGATAAGCATGTAAGGTACAATGAGCAGGTTACAAAAGCAGGCTATGCATCAGAATAGGAGCAAACAATAACAGTAGCAAAATCTAATGCAAGCATGACAGAAAGGAATGGGCGATATCGGGATGATCAAAGGGGGGTCTTGCCAGGTTGCTCATGCAAGGAGGGGTCGTCGTCGACGTAGTCGATCACAGGGGCAACATTGGCCTCGGGGTCTATCGGAGAGAAGAGGGGGAAGAAACAGTAAATATAAAGCAAACATAGCATCATAAAGCATAACATGGTAATACGCGGTGTTAGGGGTGATCTAACGCGGCACTACACGTTGCAGACGGAGAGGGAAAACATCCGAAGGGGTTTTCCTGGTGTTAAGCATTTTCTGGACAAATGAAAGAGAGGGGAACGTTCCATGTTCAGCATGCTAGGGCATGTGGCAGATGAACGGACTGCACATTCGGATTCGTTGGATTTTTCTGAGCAACTTTCATGTAGAAAACATTTTCATCCGAGTTATGGATTAATTTATATGAATTATTAAAGTTTTAGCAATATTCTGAAATTATAATTAATTCGAAAATGATGATTAAAACGCTAGGTGCACCCAGCTCTGCGTACACAGAAGTGTACCAGAGGGTGACATGTGGGTCCATGGGGTCCCAGTTGACCAGTCAATGTTTGACTGGTCAACATGGGGGTGGGGCCCCTTGTCATACACACATCTAGTTAATTACTGATTTAACTTAACTAATCCAGTTCATTAGGTTAATTAAGTTAATTATTCACTTAACTAAATAATTAATTAATTTTAATAATATATATTTTTTAAACTCTCTTTTTTTGGGGAGGGGCCGCAGCTGCCAGTGGCACAAAGGCCACTGGAACGGGCTAAACGGGCGCGGGCGCTTGGGCGTAGCCCGCCCGAACACATGCGAGGTCGCCGGGTGATGGGGAGGAGCAAGGCGGGCAGGCAGCGGGGTGCCGGCGGCCGGCAGCGGAGGCGAATGGCGGGAGGGCCGGCGGCTCGAGCCGTGGCAGCGGCCAGCGGGCGCGCAGGCTTGGCGCGGGGAGGGGCTCAGCCAGCGGCGGTTAGCGGCGAGGTCAGAGGTGAAGCGGGGGCACGGCCACGGCAAGGAAGGCGCAGGGAGCGGGAGGTGGCTGCGGGTGCGCGCGCGCAAGCGGGCGTGGCAGAGGGCGGTCCAGGGCGTGCGGGACTATGGCGTTGGGCGCGCGCGGACGCGTTGAGCACGAGTTCACTGAGGCGCCGGGCGCGACGGCTTACAACGAGTACGGCTAAGAAGGCGGGACAGGGGTCGCGAAGGAGGCTCACAGTGAGCGACGGGGAGCCGGGGAAGTGGTCGGAGCGGCCGGAGACGAGTCGGAGAGGCGGTTCGACGGCGGGTGGTGGTGGTGGCCGAGGCGGACGGGGAGGACCGACAAAGGAGAGGTGGGGACGGGCAGTCTGTTGGGGAGGCGGTCGAGGACGGCGCGGTGAAGTGGCGGGCGGCGAGCGACGGCGACTGGTCAAGCGCGGGGCGGCGGCCCGATCCTGAACTGGATCGGGGGGAGGGGCAGAGGGAGGAGACGAGGGAGAGGGGGATCGTGGGGGGGAAGTGTGTGGGGAGTGGGGGTAGCGGTTTAGGTCACGGGAGTGGGAGGGGCCGGCCTGTGGGGGTCGCCGACTGGGCCGGCGGGGTTGAGGCCCGGTGGGGAAAAAAGGGGGTTCCTTTTCTGAATTTTATTTCTGTTCAAATTTTTGCTAGTGTTTTTTAATAAACTGTAAATCTAAACAAGCTTTATTAGGTATGAGACTTACCTCATAAAACAAGCACATTAATTCTTGGAGTCACAAAAAGTTTGAGGCCAAAAGAAGTTGTCTAACCATTTTTGGAAATTCAAAAGGTCAATTTTAAAAGCTGCTGGATCACTAAATAATTTCCAGGGGCACTTTCAGAAACCAAAAGATGTTGGTTCAAACATGACAAATATCCAGGGATTATTTGCCACACTTTGAACATTTTAGTTTTCATGTCTGACAAAAGAATTTTTGACTTTAGATTGGATTTGAATTTGAATGGTGACTTGGATCAAGTGAAGATTAGCAACAGTAACATGACGACATGGCACCATTAACAGGTGATTACTGTAGCATGACACTGGGGGTGTTACACCTCTCCGATACTCGTAGTGACAAATCCTAATCCCGATCTATGTTAACCCAACAAACACCTTCAGAGATACATGTAGAGCATCTTTATAATCACCCAGTTACGTTGTGACGTTTGATAGCACATAATGTATTCCTCAGGTATTCGGGAGTTGCATAATCTCATAGTCAAAGGAATATGTATAAGTCATGAAGAAAGCAATAGTAATAAAACATAACGATCATTATGCTAAGCTAACGGATGGGTCTTGTCCATCACATCATTCTCCTAATGATGTGATCCCGTATCACACCATTCTCCTAATGATGTGATCCCATTCATCAAATGACAACACATGTCTATGGTTAGGAAACTTAACCATCTTTGATTAATGAGCTAGTCTAGTAGAGGCTTACTAGGGACACTATGTTTTGTCTATGTATCCACACATGTACCAAGTTTCCAGTTAATACAATTCTAGCATGAATAATAAACATTTATCATTATATAAGGAAATATAAATAACAACTTTATTATTGCCTCTAGGGCATATTTCCTTCAGCCTCCCACTTGCACTAGAGTCAATAATCTAGATTACGTTGTAATGATTCTAACACCCATGGAGTCTTGGTGCTGATCATGTTTTTCTCATGGAAGAGGCTTAGTCAACGGGTCTGCCACATTCAAATCCGTATGGATTTTGCAAATCTCTATGTCTCCCTCCTTGACTTGATCACGGATGGAGTTGAAGCGTCTCTTGATGTGTTTGGTTCTTTTGTGAAATTTGGATTCCTTCGCTAAGGCAATAACTCCAGTATTGTCACAAAAGATTTTCATTGGGCCCGATGCACTAGTTATTCCACCTAGATCGGATATGAACTCCTTCATCCATACTCCTTCATTCGCTGCTTCCGAAGCAGCTATGTACTCCACTTCACACGTAGATCCCGCCACGACGCTTTGCTTGGAACTACACCAACTGACAGCTCCACCATTCAATATAAATACGTATCCGGTTTGTGACTTAGAGTCATCCGGATCAGTGTCAAAGCTAGCATCGACGTAACCATTTACGACAAGCTCTTTGTCACCTCCATAAACGAGAAACATATCCTTAGTCCTTTTTAGGTACGTCAGGATGTTCTTGACCGCTGTCCAGTGATCCACTCCTGGAATACTTTGGTACCTCCCTGCTAGACTTATAGCAAGGCACACATCAGGTCTGGTGCACCGCATTGCATACATGATAGAACCTATGGCTGAGGCATAGGGAATGACTTTCATTTTCTCTCTGTCTTCTATAGTGGTCGGGCATTGAGTCTGACTCAACTTCACACCTTGTAACACAGGCAAGAACCCTTTCTTTGACTGATCCATTTTGAACTTCTTCAAAACTTTATCAAGGTATGTGCTTTGTGAAAGTCCAGTTAAGCATCTTGATCTATCTCTATAGATCTTGATGCCCAATATATAAGCAGCTTCACCGAGGTCTTTCATTGAAAAACTCTTATTCAAGTATCCTTTTATGCTATCTAGAAATTCTATATCATTTCCAATCAACAATATGTCATCCACATATAATATTAGAAATGCTACAAAGATCCCACTCACTTTCTTGTAAATACAGACTTCTCCAAAAGTCTGTATAAAACCATATGCTTTGATCACTTCATCAAAGCGTATATTCCAACTCCGAGATGCTTGCACCAGTCCATAAATGGATCGCTGGAGCTTACACACTTTGTTAGCACCTTTAGGATCGACAAAACCTTCTGGTTGCATCATATACAACTCTTCTTTAAGAAATCCATTAAGGAATGCAGTTTTGACATCCATTTGCCAGATTTCATAATCATAAAATGCGGCAATTGCTAACATGATTCGGACAGACTTAAGCATCGCTACGGGTGAGAAGGTCTCATCGTAGTCAACTCCTTGAACTTGTCGAAAACCTTTCGCAACAAGTCGAGCTTTATAGACAGTAACATTACCATCAGCGTCAGTCTTCTTCTTGAAGATCCATTTATTCTCTATGGCTTGCCGATCATCGGGCTAGTCAACCAAAGTCCATACATTGTTCTCATACATGGATCCCATCTCAGATTTCATGGCCTCAAGCCATTTCGCGGAATCTGGGCTCATCATCACTTCCTCATAGTTTGTAGGTTCGTCATGGTCTAGTAACATGACTTCCAGAACAGGATTATCGTACCACTCTGGTGCGGAACGTGCTCTGGTTAACCTACGAGGTTCGGTAGTTACTTGATCTGAAGTTTCATGATCATTATCATTAGCTTCCTCACTAGTTGGTGTAGGCATCACGGGAACGGTTTTTTGTGATGAGCTACTATCCAATTCGAGAGAAGGTGCAATTACCTCATCAAGTTCTACTTTCCTCCCACTCACTTCTTTTGAGAGAAACTCCTTCTCTAGAAAGGATCCATTCTTAGCAACAAAGATCTTGCCTTCGGATATATGATAGAAGGTGTACCCAACAGTTTCTTTTGGGTATCCTATGAAGACGCACTTCTCCGATTTGGGTTCGGGCTTATCATGCTGAAGTTTTTTCACATAAGCATCGCAACCCCAAACTTTAAGAAACGACAGCTTAGGTTTCTTGCCAAACCATAGTTCATACGGTGTCATCTCAACGGACTTAGATAGTGCCCTATTTAACGTGAATGCAGCTGTCTCTAATGCAGAACCCCAAAACAATAGTGGTAAATCGGTATGAGACATCATAGATCGCACCATATCAAATAAAGTATGGTTACGACGTTCGGACACACCATTACGCTGTGGTGTTCCAAGTGGCGTGAGTTGTGAAACTATTCCACATTGTTTTAAATGAAGGCCAAACTCATAACTCAAATATTCGCCTCCACGATCAGATCGTAGAAACTTTATTTTCTTTTTACGATGATTCTCCCCTTCACTCTAAAATTCTTTGAACTTTTCAAATGTTTCAGACTTGTGTTTCATTAAGTAGATATACCCATATCTACTCAAATCATTCGTGAAGGTCAGAAAATAATGATACCGGCCGCGAGCCTCAACACTCATCGGACCGCATACATCGGTATGTATTATTTCCAATAAGTTAGTGGCTCGCTCCATTGTTCCGAAGAACGGAGTTTTAGTCATCTTTCCCATGAGGCATGGTTTGCAAGCATCAAATGATTCATAATCAAGTGATTCCAAAAGTCCATCCGCATGGAGTTTCTTCATGCGCTTTACACCAATATTACCTAAACGGCAGTGCCACAAATATGTTGCACTATCATTATCAACTTTGCATCTTTTGGCATCAATATTATGAATATGGGTATCACCACGATCGAGATTCAACAAAAATAGACCACTCTTCAAGGGTGCATGACCATAAAAGATATTACTCATATAAATAGAACAACCATTATTCTCTGATTTAAATGAATAACCGTCTCGCATCAAACAAGATCCAGATATAATGTTCCTGCTCAACGCTGGCACCAAATAACAATTATTCAGGTTTAAAACTAATCCCGAAGGTAGATGTAGAGGTAGCGTGCCGACGTCGATCACAGCGACCTTGGAACCATTCCCGGCGCACATCGTCACCTCGTCCTTAGCTAATCTTCGCTTAATCTGTAGCCCCTGTTTCGAGTTGCAAATATGAGCAATAGAACCAGTATCAAATACCCAGGCGCTACTACGAGCATTAGTAAGGTACACATCAATAACATGTATATAAAATATACCTTTATTCGCTTTGCCATCCTTCTTATCCGCCAAATACTTGGGGCAGTTCCGCTTCCAATGACCAGTCCCTTTGCAGTAGAAGCACTCAGTTTAAGGCTTGGGTCCAGACTTGGGCTTCTTCCCGGGAGTGACAACTTGCTTGCCATTCTTCTTGAAATTCCCCTTCTTTCCCTTGCCCTTTTTCTTGAAACTAGTGGTCTTGTTAACCATCAACACTTGATGCTCTTTCTTGATTTCTACCTCCACAGCTTTGAGCATAGCGAAGAACTCGGGAATTTTCTTATCCATCCCTTGCATATTATAGTTCATCACGAAGCCTTTGTACCTTGGTGGCAGTGATTGAAGAACTCTATCAATAACACTATCATCCGGAAGATTAACTCCCAGCTGAGTCAAGTGGTTATGATACCCACACATTCTGAGTATGTGTTCACTGACATAACTATTCTCCTCCATCTTTCAACTATAGAACTTGTTGGAGACCTCATATCTCTCAACTCAGGCATTTTCTTGAAATATTAACTTCAGTTCCTGGAACATCTCATATGGTCCATGACATTCAAAACGTCTTTGAAGTCCCGATTCTAAGCCGTAGAGCATGGCACACTCAACTATAGAGTAGTCATCAGACCGCGTCTGCCAGACGTTCAAAGTGTCTACATTAGCGGGAGGGGGCTTGTCACCTAGTGGTGCATTAAGGACATAATTTTTCTGTGCAGCAATGAGGATAATCCTCAAGTTATGGACCCAGTCCGTGTAGTTGCTACCATCGTCTTTCAACTTAGCTTTCTCTAGGAACGCATTAAAATTCAAGGGAACGGTAGCACAGGCCATTGATCTACAACATAGATATGCAAAAACTATCAGGACTAAGTTCATGATAAATTAAGTTCAATTAATCTTATTACTTAAGAACTCCCACTTAGATAGACATCCCTCGAGTCATCTAAATGATCACGTGATCCATATCAACTAAACCATGTCTGATCATCACGTGAGATGGAGTAGTTTTCAATGGTGAACATCTCTATGTTGATCATATCTACTATATGATTCACATTCGACCTTTCAGTCTCTAGTGTTCCGAGGCCATGTCTGTACAAGCTAGGCTCGTCAAGTTTAACCCATGTATTACGCATGTGCAAAACTGTCTTGCACCCATTATATGTGAACGTAGAGCTTATCACACCCTATCATCACGTGGTGTCTCAGCACGACGAACTGTCGCAACGGTGCATACTCAGGGAGAACACTTATACCTTGAAATTTTAGTGAGGGATCATCTTATAATGCTACAGCCATACTAAGCAGAATAAGATATATAAAAGATAAACATCACATGTGATACGTCTCCAACGTATCTATAATTTTTGACTATTCCATGCTATTATATTATCTGTTTTGGATGTTTTATATGCATTAATATACTATTTTATATGATTTTTGGGACTAACCTTTTAACCTAGAGCCCAGTGCCAGTTTCTGTTTTTCCTTGTTTTAGAATTTCGCAGAAAAGGAATACCAAACAGAGTCCAAACAGAATAAAACTTTCGCCATGATTTTTCTTGGACCAAAAGACACCCAGGGGACTTGGAGTGCAATTCAGAAGAACCGCGAGGCGGCCACAAGGGTGGAGGGCGCGCCCCCAACCTTGTGGGCCCCTTGTAGCCCCTCTGACCTAGATCTTTCGCCTATATATACTCTTATACCCCAAAAACATCCAGGGGAGCCACGAAACCACTTTTCCACCGCCGC
Source organism: Aegilops tauschii subsp. strangulata (assembly GCF_002575655.3). Taxonomy (NCBI): domain Eukaryota; kingdom Viridiplantae; phylum Streptophyta; class Magnoliopsida; order Poales; family Poaceae; genus Aegilops; species Aegilops tauschii. The sequence goes on along the minus strand of NC_053039.3, from coordinate 390,176,481 downwards.
AACCTTCTGTACCTGTGAGATCCCATCTTGGGGCCTTTTTCGGCATCCTGTCGGAGGGGGATTCGATCACGGAGGGCTTCTACATCAACACCATTGCCTCTCCGATGAAGCGTGAGTAGTTTACAACAGACCTACGGGTCCATAGCTAGTAGCTAGATGGCTTCTTCTCTCTCTTTGATTCTCAATACCATGTTCTCCTCGATGTTCTTGGATATCTATTCGATGTAGTACTCTTTTGCGGTGTGTTTGCCGAGATCCGGTGAATTGTGGATTTATAATCAGCTTATGTATGAATATTATTTGAATCTTCTCTGAATTCTTATATGCATGATTTGATATCTTTGCAAGTCTCTTCGAACTACCGATTTGGTTTGGCCAACTATATTGGTTTTTCTTGCAATGGGAGAAGTGCTTAGCTTTGGATTCAATCTTGCAGTGTCCTTTCCCAGTGGCAGTAGGGGCAGCAAGGCACGTATTGTATTGTTGCCATCGAGGATAACAAGATGGGTTTTTCATCATATTGCTTGAGTTAATCCCGCTACATCATGTCATCTTACTTAATGCGTTACTCTGTTCTTATGAACTTAATACTCTAGATGCAGGCAAGAGTCGGTCGATGTGTGGAGTAACAGTAGTAGATGCAGGCAAGAGTCGGTCTACTTGACACGGACATGATGCCTATATTCATGATCGTTGCCTTAAATATCGTCATAATTATGCGCTTTTCTATCAATTGCTCGGCAGTAATTTGTTTATCCATCTCTATCAGATCTCACTTTGCAAATAACCGTGAAGGGATTGACAACCCCTTTATCGCGTTGGGTGCAAGTTGGTGTTTGTTTGTGCAGGTATTCGGTGGCTTGCACGTTGTCTCCTACTGGATTGATACCTTGGTTCTCAAAAACTAAGGTAAATACTTACTCTCCTTTGCTGCATCACCCTTTCCTCTTCAAGGGAAAAACCAACGCAAGCTCAAGAGGTAGTGATGTCCACTACACAACTTTATTCTTGTAGACTCGTGTTGGGCCTCCAAGCGCAGAGTTTTGTAGGGCAGTAGCAATTTTCCCTCAAGTTGATGACCTAAGGTTTATCAATCCGTGGGAGGTGTAGGATGAAGATGGTCTCTCTCAAGCAACCCCGCAACCAAATAACAAAAAGTCTCTTGTGTCCCCAACACACCAAATACAATGGAAATTTGTATAGGTGCACTAGTTCGACGAAGAGATGGTGATAAAAGTGTAGTATGGATAATAGATATTGATTTTTGTAGTAGGAAAAATAAAAAACAGCAAGGTAGCAAGTAACAAAAGTGAGCACAAACGGTTTTGCAATGCTTGAAAACAAGGCCTAGGGTCCGTACTTTCACTAGTGCAATCTCTCAACAGTGCTAATATAATCGGATCACATAACCATCCCTCAACGTGCAACGAAGAATCACTCCAAAGTTCTTATCTAGCGGAGAACATAAGAAGAAATTATTTGTAGGGTACGAAACCACCTCAAAGCTATTCTTTCCGTTCGATCTATTCAAGAGTTCGTACTAAAATAACACAAAGCTATTATTTCTTTTTGATCTATCCTAGAGTTCATACTAAAATAACACCAAAGCAATTCATATTCATAATACTCAATCCAACACAAAGAACTTCAAAGAGTGCCCCAAGATTTCTACCGGAGAAACAAAGACAAGAACGTGCATCAACCCCTATGCATAGATTACCCCAATGTCACCTCGGGAATCCGTGAGTTGTGTGCCAAAACATATATCAAGTGAATTAATACGATACCCCATTGTCACCATGAGTATTCAATTGCAAGACATATATCAAGTGTTCTCAAATCCATAAAAGTATTCAATCCGATAACAACGAAATCTCAAAGTGAAAACTAAATTCATCACAACAAGATAGAGAGGGGAAAACACCATATGATCCGACTATATTAACAAAGCTCGCGATACATCAAGATGGTGACATCTCAAGAACACGAGAGAGAGAGGGAGAGAGATTAAACACAGAGCTACTGGTACAAACCCTCAGCCCTGAGGGTGGACTACTCTCTCCTCATCGTGGTGGCCACCGGGATGATGAAGATGGCCACCGGTGATGATCCCCCCTCCGGCAGGGTGCCGGAACGGGCTCCCAATTGGTTTTCGGTGGCTACAGAGGCTTGCGGCGGCGGAACTTCCGATCTAGGTTAACCCGGAAGGGTTTCGGAATATTTGAGAATTTATAGTGCAAAGAGGGGGTGTGGGAGGCCACCGAGGTGGGCACAACCCACCTAGGCGTGCCCTGGTGGGTTGTGCCCCCTCGGGGCACCCCCCAAGTGCTGCTCTGGCCCATCCTAGGTGTTCTGGTCCATAAAAAATCTCCAAAAAGTTTCGTGGTGTTTGGACTCCGTTTGATATTGATTTCCTGCGATGTAAAAAAACAAGCAAAAAACAGCAACTGGCACTGGGTCAATAGGTTAGTCCCAAAAAATGATATAAAGTTGATATAAAATGATTAGAAAACACCCAAGAATGATAATATAAGAGCATGAATACTTCATAAATTATAGATACGTTGGAGATGTATCAGCATCCCCAAGCTTAATTCCTACTCGTCCTCGAGTAGGTAAATGATAAAAGAAATAATTTATGAAGAGTGAATGCTAGGAAAGTGCATACGTTTGATCAATGATAATTTCAATCACTTTTCCTAGCATCATAACAGCAATTCTTTCTTATAATAGTTCTCATGTTAAAGTAGCAACCAATTCACGTATTAAGGTTCAAACAATGAATTTTCTTGAAACTCGACAACCTATGTTCTCAGTCACCAAGCAATTGCAATTCAACTTATTCAACAGAGTCTAAGTAAGAGCTCCACCTACTCAACCATCATATAGTCTTCTATGATTGCTAACACTCACCACATACACATGAGCAAAACGTTTCAACCAGACACATAGAAAGATAGGGGCTTATAGTGTCGCCTCCCAACGTATTCACCTCAAGGGTGATGTCAACAATAATAACTCATGCTGCCCATATTCAACTGGACATATGTGCCTAGATCTTTCCTCACCACATGATGCTTGCTAAAGGAGAAAAATAAAAAGGAATAGAGAGCAAAACTTTGACTCGTGCATAAAAGTAAAAGATAGGCCCTTCGCAGAGGGAAGCAGAGGTTGCCATGCGCTTATTTATTTGTATGCTCAATACCTTAGTGCAAAAGAACGTCACGTTGTATTGCCCCTTGATGGCAACCTTTATTATGCAGTCTGTTGCTTTTATTCTTTGCCATCCAAGTTCGTACAACGCTCAATTTTCTCTTACACTAAATGATCTCACTTTTAGAAGCAATTTTTATTGCCTTATTGCACCGATGACAACTTACTTGAAGGATCTTGCTCAATCCATAGGTAGGTATGGTGGACTCTTGAAAATAAGATTTGGGTTTAAGGGTTTTGGATGCACAAGTAGTATCTCTACTTAGTGCGGAATTTTGGGCTAGCAAAGATGGGGGGCAAGCACCACATGTTGAAGGATCTATGACAATATAACTTTTATGTGAATATGAACAAACATAAATCATTACGTTGCCTTCCTTGTCCAACGTCAACAATTTTGGCATATAATATTTGGATGGGGGCTCACAATCACAAAAGATTTCCATGATAGTGTATTTGCATGTGAAAGTTCTCTTCCTTCTACTAATCATTCATGAATTGCTTGTATGACCAATATTGTGATTGTCAAGCCTCAAAAGATTTCACTTTCTAAACCCAATGTGAAGCTACCACTTGGCATGATATGAACATATAATTTCAACTTCATTTCATTGAATTTATTCAACAATTTACTCATAGGATATTAGTGAAGCACAAGAGCAATTCCATAGAAAAGAGCTTCATTGACGGGATGTAAGTGCTGCTTACCTAGCCACCCTGGCAACTATTTGAGGACTCTATTTTATTTAAAAACTTTTAGATCTAAGTATTTTACTAAAACAGCAAGCAAAACAAAACATAATAACATTTCAAGAATAGCACACATCATGTGAAGAAGCAAAAACTTAGGTTCAACCGATACTAACCGATAATTGTTGAAGAAGAAAGGTGGGATGCCTACCGGGGCATCCCCAAGCTTAGATGCTTGAGACTTCTTGGAATATTAACTTGGGATGCCTTGGGCATCCCCAAGCTTGAGCTTTTGTGTCTCCTTAATTCCTCTCATATCACGGTTTACCTAATATTGAAAACTTCATCCACACAAAACTCAACAAGAACTCGTGAGATAAGTTAGTATAAACCAATGCAAAAACCTTATCATTCTCTAGAAAATCACTAAAATTATTATTCAACATTGCATACTAAATGCCTCTACATATTTAATACTCATATCCTCAAATAGAATCATTAAACAAGCAAACATATGCAAACAATGCGAACATAACAGCAATCTGCCAAAATAGTACATCCTGTAAAGAATACAAGAGTATCCATACTTATTCAACATGAAAAACTCTAAAAATTTAACACACTGTAGAAAATTTATCATAGGTTATCGTGCAAAAAGTTTCAATATTTTATCACATTCTGAATTTTCTAGGGAATTTTTGCAACAGCGGTAAACTTTCTGCTTTGAAACAGCAACATGTAGACTTGCAAAATAAGCATGGCAAAGGCTATACTTGACATTTTTTTATTGAAACAAAAGATGCAAAACGTTATTCCAAATAACAGCAAGCAAATCATAACAAAATAAAATGACGCTCCAAGCAAAACACATATCATGTGACGAATAAAAATATAGCCTCGAGGAAGGTTACCGATAATGTTGAAGACGAAAGAGGGGATGCCTTCCGTGGCATCCCCAAGCTTAGTTGCTTGGATATTAATTGGATATTAACTTGGGGGTGCCTTGGGAATCCCCAAGCTTACGGTCTTGTCACTCCTTATTCTCCTCATATCGATATCTCACCCAAAACTTGAAAACTTCAATCACACAAAACTTAAAGGAACTTTGTGAGATAGGTTAATTAGTATGATAAAGAGCAAACCATTTCACTTTGGCACTGTCAAAGACAAAATTCATAATTGTTTACACTCAATTCCTACTTTAATATATCATTTCCACAATCTATATTGAGCAATATAAGCCATAGAAACTAGAAAACAAGCAAACTATGCATTGAAAACAGAATCTGTCAAAAACAGAACAGTCTGTAGTAATCTGTACTCCAACCATACTTATGCTACTCTAAAAATTCTGAAATTTAGGACCGCATGAGAAATTTGTATATTAATCTTCTTAAAAAAGAATCAACTCAAGATCACTCTTCTGTTAAAAATTAGAATTATTTTCGTGAGCACAAAATTTTCTGTTTTTCAGCAAGATCAAATCAATCATCACCCAACATGATCCCAAAGGCTTTACTTGGTACTTTATTGAAACAAAAGCTATTAAATATGATAAATACAGTAGCTTAATCATGTGAGCACACAAAACAATAGGTAAATGTGTTGGGTTGTCTCCCAACAAGCGCTTTTCTTTAGTGCCTTTTAGCTAGGCATGATGATTTCAATGATGCTCACGTAAAAGATAAGAATTGAAACATAAAGAGAGCATCATGAAGCATATGACTAGCACATTTAAGTATAACCCACTTCCTATGCATAGGTATTTTGGGAGCAAATAATTCATGGGAACAAGAATCAACTAGCATAGGAAGGCAAAACAAGCATAGCTTCAAAATTTTCAACACATAGAGAGAAAACTTGATATTTTTGCAATATGTAAAAGCATATGTTCCTATCTCATAGTAATTTTCAGTAGCATCATGAATGAATCCAACAATATAACTATCACTTAAATAATTCTCTTCATGATCCACAATCATGGAAAAATTATTACTCTCCACACAAGCAAATTTATTCTCATCAATAGTAGTGGGAGCAAACTCAACAAAATAACTATCATGTGATTGAAAATTAAAATCATGATGACAATTTTCATGATTATCATTATTCAATATAGCAAACATGTCATCACCATAATCATCATAAATAGGAGGCACGCAATCATCATAATAAATTTTCTCATCAAAACTTGGGGGACTAAAAATATAATCTTCATCAAACATAGCATCCCCAAGCTTATGGCTTTGCATATCATTAGCATCATGGATATTAAAAGAATTCATACTAACAACATTGCAATCATGCTCATCATTCAAATATTTTGTGGCAAACATTTTATTGACTTCTTCTTCTAATAATTGAGCACAATTTTCCGATCCATCATTTCAAGAAAGATATTATAAAGATGATCAATAATATGATGCAACCTCAATTCCATTTTTATGTAGTTTTGTTTTATAAACCAAACTAGTGATAAAACAAGAAACTAAAAGATTTGATTGCAAGATCTAAAGATATACCTTCAAGCACTCACCTCCCCAGCAACGGCGCCAGAAAAGAGCTTGATGTCTACTACGCAACTTTATTCTTGTAGACTCGTGTTGGGCCTCCAAGCGCAGAGTTTTGTAGGACAATAGCAATTTTCCCTCGAGTGGATGACCTAAGGTTTATGAATCCGTGGGAGGTGTAGGATGAAGATGGTCTCTCTTAAGCAACCCTGCAACCAAATAACAAAAAGTCTCTTGTGTCCCCAACACACCAAATACAATGGAAATTTGTATAGGTGCACTACTTCGGCGAAGAGATGGTGATAAAAGTGTAGTATGGATAATAGATATTGATTTTTGTAGTAGGAACAATAAAAAACAGCAAGGTAGCAAGTAACAAAAGTGAGCACAAACGGTATTGCAATGCTTGAAAACAAGGCCTAGGGTCCGTACTTTCGCTAGTGCAATCTTTCAGAAGTGCTAATATAATTGGATCACATAACCATCCCTCAACGTGCAACGAAGAATCACTCCAAAGTTCTTATCTAGTGGAGAACATAAGAATAAATTGTTTGTAGGGTACGAAACCACCTCAAAGCTATTCTTTCCGTTCAATCTATTCAAGAGTTCGTACTAAAATAACACAAAGCTATTCTTTCCGTTCGATCTATCCTAGAGTTCGTACTAAAATAACACAAAAGCAATTCATATTCATAATACTCAATCCAACACAAATAACTTCAAAGAGTGCCCCAAGATTTCTACCGGAGAAACAAAGACAAGAACGTGCATCAACCCCTATGCATAAATTACCCCAATGTCACCTCGGGAATCTGCGAGTTGAGTGCCAAAACATATATCAAGTGAACTGATATGATACCCCATTATCACCACGAGTATTAAATTGCAAGACATATATCAAGTGTTCTCAAATCCATATAAGTATTCAATCCGATAACAACGAAATCTCAAAGGGAGAACTCAATTCATCACAACAAGATAGAGAGGGGAAAACACCATATGATCCGACTATATTAACAAAGCCCGCGATACATCAAGATCGTGACATCTCAAGAACACAAGAGAGAGAGAGAGAGATTAAACACATATCTACTGGTACAAACCCTCAGCCCCGAGGCTGGACTACTCCCTCCTCATTGTGGTGGCGGCCGAGATGATGAAGATGGCCACCGGTGATGATTCCCCCTCCGGCAGGGTGCCGGAACGGGCTCCCGATTGGTTTTCGGTGGCTACAGAGGCTTGCAGCGGCGGAACTTCCGATCTAGGTTAACCCCGAAGGGTTTTGGAATATTTGAGAATTTATAGTGCAAAGAGGGGGTGCGGTAGGCCACTGAGGTGGGCACAACCCACTTGGGCGCGCCTGGGCCCCCAGGCGCGCCCTGGTGGGTTGTGCCCCGCTCGGGGCACCCCCCAAGTGCTGCTGTGGCCCATCCTGGGTGTTCTGGTCCATAAAAAATATCCAAAAAGTTTCGCGGTGTTTGGACTCCGTTTGATATTGATTTCCTGCGATGTAAAAAACAAGCAAAAAACAGCAACTGGCACTGGGCACTGGGTCAATAGGTTAGTCCCAAAAAATGATATAAAGTTGCTATAAAATGATTGTAAAACACCCAAGAATGATAATATAAGAGCATGAATACTTCATAAATTATAGATACGTTCGAGACGTATCAGGTAGCAGGAAGAATTTTTGGCGCCATTGCCGGGGAGATCTATGCCAAGCCAAGACAAACCGAGTACCCATCATAAACTCTCATCCCTCGCATTACATTATTCGCCATTCGCCTCTCGTTTTCCTCTCCCCCACTTCTAAAACGATTTTCGAAAAGATTGACCTTTTCTTCGCCCCTCTTCCATTCGTCTTCTTCGCTTGCTTTTTCTGTGCTCGTGTGTTAGATTGCTTGCTTTGTCACGATGACTCAAGAGAATACTAAATTGTGTGACTTTTCCAATACCAACAACAATGATTTTATCAGCACCCTGATTGCTCCCGCCATGTGGCACCCCGGCTCAGAGCAACCGGTTTACCCTGCATTGCCAGCCCAGAGATCGAGTCTTCTGGCAACACACAACAACATGGTACAGAAATAACCGCTTTATAGATACTAGCGGGGTACATAGGTCTGATATTACATCGAGATTCGAGGCCAAGCGGCACACATGGTGCTGCTGGACAGTATGTACATTATTTAATGAACATGGCTGGGGCCTCGATCACACAAAACTACGCGGCAGCGGAAGAACGTCGTAGCGGAACTCCATAGCACAGGGACACCGACGTGGACACGGCCTATACACGAGATGCGCTCCGATGCGAATCGACTTGCCTGAAAGCTGGCATAACACGCCAGGTCAGTACATTGAACGTACTTGCAAGCTCACAACAAACATAAGCACGGTGACAAACAATATCATGACAATTAATCAGGTTAAACTAATGCAAGAAAATGCTATAGATGCAAAGCAGCCAAACAGCGCACCGAGTCACATGGACTCGCTTACCAGACGGTTACCTTGTAACCAAACGGTGACCACATCGGGGTCACACTTGAAACCAATCGCTCATGAACACCTTGAGTGTTCAAGGTTCACCACAAACAATGCATCACAACAATTTCTAGTTTGCAAGATTAATTATAAAAGTTGATCCATGGTGTGACTTACTCCCGAGTTTTGCCCACAACCGAGGGCGCGGCTATCGATAGATTAAATACACTCTGCACAGGTAGCACACTTTACCCACACTACAGAATACCTGGCCTCGCACTCCCATTCGGGTGGACCAAAATATCCCGACGAAACCCTCCCTTTGTCATGCACTTTCCTCGGCCACTACAACCATCTCCCTCCCAGGGCTAGGTCTTGGGTGGCCCGTGTCTACCAAAGACACCAACGGCCACCGTCGTGGCAAAACGGTCCCAAACGGGGACAAGGTACCATAAAAACAAAAACGAGCACACAAGGTTATGTCTGCCTACCGGGCCAGGGTATGCACGCCCATAACCTTCCCTCGCGGGAGGCACCGGTGAAAGCCACAACAAAGGACCGAATCAAGACCTTCCCATTAGGTAAATGTGGTCGCATTGAACTAAGAACCCGATTCAGTGGCACCATGATGTGATCAACATCATATTCAAGTTGAACTTAATCAAGTTTAACTCTTAAGAAAAACTTTTTATTACTAACAATGGCATAATACCGAAAATCATGCAACTACTCGCTATGCAAAGCAAACAACTCATGCTCATGGATCAAACTTAACCACATAATTATCTTGCAACACTAATGATCAAACCTTCATGTTATACCTCATTTTTATCAACAAGCAATGTTTTTATTGGTTCTTTATTTAAATGAAAATATCATTTAGTGAAATCAATACCATCAATTTCCATAGCAATATGCATAGTGTAAAAATCTTACTCTACTTAACCAAGCAAGTTCATGCATGCAACCAATAACTAAAACAAGCATTTCTAACAGAATAAAGTGACTAGCATTTTACCAAAAATTATTTACCAAATTTTAATGCAAATAAGAACTCATATTCAAGTAGAAAATCATAGATATTGAAATAACACCATCCAAATGCTGGTGTGGCTTGCCTTAGTGTAGGGGAGGATCACACCCCTCTTGGTTTGCTTCAAGACAAGCTTCTCCTTCTAAAAAACAATTTAAACCCACAAAAATAAATGTCAAAACACATTCTGAAAATCACCAGAAATTCTAGACGGCAAGGAAAAATCCACCATTTGGTGTGCTGCTAGAGCTTTCTGTAACAAAGACAATGCAAAAAGAATCAATTCATTTGGAGTTATGGTTTAGAAATAATGGCTGGTCAATGTTTAGCCAAATTTCTGAATTAAATTTGAATAAACAGAAAATCCTGGGGGGGAGGGTGACGTCGAAGGCGTAAAACGGGAGTGCGCCTCCACTCGTACCGCTTCGGGCGTGAGTCGTGAGGCTGACACTGGGCCCCACCCGTCAACAGAGAGAGGGGGGAACGAGATCAGAGGAGGGGCGGCGTTTCGCCGGAGCTCACGCTGACGACGAGGGGTTTGGGACTAAGCTAGCGGGATAGATTGGAAAGCAGGGCTCGCGGCGCACCTGCCCGTACCCGTGGCTTGGCGAGAGGTGGACAGAGCTGGCCGTAGTCGAGCTCGCAAGCTTCGGTGACGGACGGGGTTCGCCGGAGAGGTTGAAGACGGCGGCTAGAGGCAGCTCCGAGGGCTTGGCGGGGTCCAGGAAGCACCAGCAGACCCCTAATGCCCCGCCCAAGCAGCTGCTTGAGCTCGAGAGGCACCGGAGCGCGGCAGCTGGACTGCGGGGATCGCCGGAGTCCTCGGGTCGGGCGACGGCCAGAGGCCTGCCCGACCGGGCTTCTGCACGTCTACGTGCTCGTGGAGGTGGTGTAGAGTGGTGCGTGGCTAGCAAGGGAGGCGGGGGCGCTATATATAGCCGGAGCGGAGGGGGGGGACATGTCGCCACCGGAGCGTTCTGGACACGCGGCGAACGTTGACGAGAAGCTCCAATGCGAGGGGGCAAGATGCTGCATCGACTCAGGGGCTTGCCCACGCTTGCGGACGCGCACAGGAGGCGGTTGGAGAAGAGGACAAGTGCACGTGCACACTGTGCCGATTTGGACGCGATGCGCCCGTGCTTGCTGCGGTGGCTCCGGCGTCGGCGAGTGCCAGGGAGGGGTCAAGGGTGATGGGTCGAGGGTTGTGGCGCGGTGCGGTAGTCGGAGGTGAGCGCTGGAACAGGCACGCGCGAAACAGAGGGCAAGGCGACAGCCAGAGCGCGTCGAGACGCTGCCAGGCGCCGTGTCCTCGCGCGGTCACCATGCTGGCATGGTCAAAACGACGGTCAGGAGCGGCCAAACCTTGTCCAAGCGCTCGACCGTGCAGTGTTACGTCAAGGAGGGGTGATGGATCATACCCAGGCCGACCAGACGCGACTCTACCAAGCTGGCAAGTTTCTGGTCAGAAACTTGGTCGCCAAGTTTGGTCACCTTCTAGAAGGCCATTAGGGCTAATCTCATGGGGTTTAGGGTTACTTAGGGAGGTGTTCAAGCTCAAGAAAACTCTGGGCCAAATGCTGAAGGAAAAATGCACTTGTTGTACAAAGTGCATTTCTGGTCCAGAAGTGAAAATATTTTCTACAAAAAATATATTACAAAAAGTGATGCAATATTTTTGCATGGGAAGGTGTGCCAGGGTTCTAAGAATATTTAGGAATTATCTCAGATTTTTCTGAGCAAGAAAATTTGAGGTTGCTTTGGAGCACAAGGTTCTGAAGTGAGTTTAAGAGGGGAAAATGAATATTTTTCTTTTAGGAAAAATATTCATTTGATTATTTTGGAAATTTGTGGGAGGAATAAGATAGATGGGTCACTTGGGTGAAAGCCAAGGATATGCCCAAGTGACAAGTCCATTTGAATTGATCCAAAACCCAAATCAAATCAGGGAAAAAATCACGGTGAAAACCAAGTCCGGAAAAAGAGAGAAGGCAAGTCCTGCAAAAGAGAGAAGGCAAAATCCAGGCTGTCACAAACCTCCCCCACTTAGGATGAATCTCGTCCTCGAGATTTGGTTGCTTTGGAAAACCATTCTGGGTATGCAGTCCTTAAAAATTCCTCTCTTTCCCAGGTTGCTTCTTCTTTGGTGTGATGCTCCCACTGAACCTTGTAAAACCGTATCTCTTTGCTGCGAGTGACCCTTTTTGTCTGATCCAATATTCTGGTTGGCTTTTCCTCATAAGTCAAATCCTTAGCCAATTCTATCTCTGACATATCAGTCCTTTTCTCCGATGGCGAGATGCATCTTCTTAGCTGTGAGATGTGGAACACGTTGTGTACTTCTGACAATTCTGGTGGCAATTCCAACTGGTAGCCAACTGTTCCGACTCTTGCCATGACGGGGAATGGGCCGATATATCTGGGTGCCAATTTTCCTCGGGTCTGAAATCTCTTGACTCCTTTCATAGGGGTGACTCGGAGATATACGTGTTCTCCGGGTTCGAAGATGATCTGACGATGTTTGGCATCATAGCAGCTCTTCTGTCGGGATTCGGCCAGTTGCAGTCTGTCTCGGATTTCCTTGACTTGCTTCTCTGCTTCAAGCATTAAATCAGTCCCGAAAATGCGGCTGTCTCCGGTTTGAGACCAATTCAATGGGGTGCGGCCGGCCATACAGGGCTTCATAGGGTGACATCTTCAAGCTGGCCTGGAAACTGTTGTTGTAGGAAAACTCGGCGTAGGGCAGATAGTCTTCCCATTTGGTTCCTTGGGCCAATGTACAGGCTCATAGCATATCCTCGAGTATTTGATTTACTCGCTCAGTTTGTCCATCTGTCTGAGGATGATAAGCCGTGCTGTACTTCAGAGCGGTCCCCAAAGCTTGATGTAGTCAGGCCCAAAATGCGGAGGTGAAAAGGGATCCTCTGTCGGAGGTGATGGTCTTAGGTACTCCATGTAGACTAACGATTCTTGATACATACAGCTGTGCGAGTTGATTTGCACGGTATGTAGTCCGGATAGGCAGGAAGTGTGCCACCTTGGTTAAGGTGTCCACTATGACCCATATCGCGTCGTTGCCTCGATGAGACCTTGGCAATCCGGTGATGAAGTCCATGCAAATATCATCCCATTTCCATTGGGATACCGGCAGAGGCTGAAGGAGTCCGGCGGGCTTTTGATGTTCCGCCTTTACTTTATTGCATGTGTCGCAACAGGCCACAAAATACGTGATGTCTTTCTTCATACCATCCCACCAAAAATCTGACGAAGGTCTATATACATTTTGGTACCACCGGGGTGAATTGAGTATGGTGCTTCATGTGCTTCTGCCAATATTTTCTTCTTCAGACTTTCGTGATTGGGTACGCAAAGTCTTCCGCGGAATCTTAGCGAACCCTGTTGATCCATAGAGAAATCCGGTGCATGCCCTTGGTGCATCTTCTGAACATATATTTGTAACACCTTGTCATCCGCCTGAGCACAGCGGATTTCCTCTTCGAGAGTGGGGCAACTTCCAATATGCTGGTAATACGGGCGTCGGTGATTACCAAGTTTCGCTGCATGATTTCTTCATAAAACTCCGGAGGTAAGGAATCCATTAGAGCATTAAGGTTGGTTGGTTTGCGGCTGAGGGCGTCAGCCACCACATTAGCTTTGCCCGGGTGATAATTTATTCCGAGGTCATAGTCCTTAACCAACTCGAGCCATCTTCGCTGTCGAAGGTTCAAGTCGGGCTGAGTGAATATATACTTGAGACTCTTATGGTCGGTGAATATCTGACACTTCTTCCCAATCAGATAATGTCTCCAGATTTTCAAAGCGTGCACCATGGCGGCCAATTCCAAATCATGGGTAGGATAGTTTCCTTCATGTTGTCGCAGTTGTCGAGATGCATAGGCTACCACTTTGCCATCCTGCATGAGTACACACCCCAGTCCTCTTCTGGAGGCGTCGCAGTAAACATCGAAACTGTGGTAGATGTCTGGAAGAGTTAATACAGGTGCGGACATCAGCCTAGTTTTTAACTCATTAAAGCTTCGTTCGCAGTCCTCAGTCCATACGAACTTCTTGTCCTTCTTGAGGAGCTCCGTCATTGGCTTGGCGATCTTGGAAAATCCTTCGATAAACCGACGATAATATCTGGCTAGTCCAAGGAAACTCCGGATTTCTGAGACGGTGGTGGGTGCGGACTAATCAAGTACGTCCTTTACCTTGCTTGGGTCCATCGAGATTCCTTCTGCTGAGAGGATATGTCCAAGGAATCCCACTTGCTGGAGCCAAAACTCACATTTGCTGAATTTGGCATACAGTTGATGATCGTGAAGTCTTTGCAGAACTGCTTGAAGATGCTCCTTATGCTCGTCCTTGCTCTTGGAGTAAATGAGTATGTCGTCAATGAACACCACCACAAATTTTTCCAAGAAGTCCATAAACACCTTGTTCATCATATGCATAAAGAATGCAGGAGCGTTGGTGAGGCCGAAGGACATAACGGTGTATTCATAAAGACCGTACCGAGTGGTGAACGCGGTCTTAGGAATATCCTCCTTCTTTATCTTGAGTTGATGATATCCCGTCCTCAAATCAATTTTGGAGAATACTTTGGCCCCACTGAGTTGATCAAACAGATCATCAATCCTTGGCAGTGGATACTTGTTTTTGATGGTGACGTCATTCAGCTGTCGGTAGTCTACGCACATTCATAGACTGCCATCCTTTTTTTTCCACGAAGATTGCGGGTGATCCCCATGGTGAAGAGCTTGGACGAATGTATCCTTTCTGCATCATCTCATCCAATTGTTTCTTTAACTCCACCAATTCCGAGGAAGGCATCAATAGCAAACTCCAATTCTCGGTCTGGTGGCATGCCGGGTAATTCTTCAGGAAATACATCTGGATACTCGCTGACCACTGGAATTAATTCCACCTCTTCTGCCACGGCTGCGAAAACCATATCTTTCGTGGGGATGCGCTTGCGGGCATAAAAACTGGTAGTGCGACCTTCCATATTTTTCAGGGTAACTTATCGGGTTGCACAGATGATGCAGACTTGGTATTGGGTCAACCAATTCATGCCCAGAATGACATCCAGTTTGTTGGAGTCGATGATTATCAATGATGTTGGAAACTTGACGCCCTTGATGTCGATCTCCAAATTTCGGCAGACGAGATTGCTTCTGAGAAGGGATCCCGGGGATTGTACCAGCATGTGTTTTCCCAAAATCGAGCAAGGAAAATTGTTTTGGGAAGCAAAACTCCACGAAATAAAAGAGTGGGAAGCCCCAGAGTCAAATAAAAGGGCCATTTGCATTTCTATCCCTAACTCGAACCACCTACTCAGATTTTCCCCTAATTTCAAAGCATGCTCATATTTTCCCCTCTGCCGTTAGGTGCGCTTATAGAAATGCCCATCTGTGCCGTTTCTGTCCGGTCAAAGCTGTTTGACCGGTATCTGGCCGTTTCTTTGACAATTTTGCCCCTGTCATCATGTGTCAGTTACCGGTAGTACCCACTCCCTTTTTTTGAAAAAACCCTTTCTCTCACCCCCATCTCTCTCACACACACTTACATGTGGGTCCTAGCTAGACAAAAAATATTTTTCTTTCTATCACCTCTCTCTCCCTACCGAACGACGGGCCGACGCCACTCTCTCTCAACTCCGGCGAGAGTGCCGAACGGGCGCCGCCTCTACCGCTGGCCTCCCCTAAAGCCGCATCCCTCTCGCCCTCGTTCTCTTTCTGCCGCTAGCCTGCTTTCTCTCTCCCACCCTTGAGCCCTCTCCTGCAAGCACGCTGGAGAGTGACCTGTTGCCGTCGTTTGTCAAGAACGTGGCCAAGGGCAACCCCAAGCCCCACCAACTCACCGGGAAGCTCTTACGACATGAACGCATCCTACCAGCCCACTAATTCGACCAGAGACATCAAGGATTGAGCGCTACAACGCATCTTCCCCGCCTCCAGTCTCGGATTGCCTCCTTCAATTCGACGCCATTGAGGCACGCCGGTCGATTCCACCTGCTCCCCGGGCATCGTGATGTACCAAAGAAGACGTGGGCTTCCTCCACAGCAAGCGCCATGAGCTCGGGTTGTCTTCCCCGCGAGCTCCGAGCTCTCCCATGGCCGCCATCGTCGAAGTCCTCGCTCTGGCCTTCTCTTAGCCCGAGCGGCGTAGCCATCGTGATCCAAGTGATGGAAGATCCCCCACACAGCCTTTTCCCCTCTCCCTCCCGCTCGCATGGAAGCTCCCCCACTTGCGCCGCCCAGAGCCGCCGCGGGAATGGTCGCCGCCGTTTGTTCCGGCGACCATATGGTCCGACGACAATATCCCCGCACGCGGTAGATCGAGGGCTATCGCCTGGTCCTCTCGGTCAGCCTCCTTGCGGCCTCCCTGTGTGCCTCCGGCACGGGAATTGGTCGTCGCCGGCGACCATCGGCCTAAGCCACGGTTTTTAATTGAGGCAGCCTAATCCACTGTTAATTAAAAAATTATTTGAGAAAATACTTATGAGCCAATGGCATGTGGGCCTAATATCTAGTTTGACTAGTCCTTTTCTATTTTTCATTTTAGTTTTTAGCTAGGACCCACGTGGAAGTGTGTGAGAGATAGGTTTTTTACCAAAAAAAATTGGAGTGGGTCCCATCCATAAGAGACACATGGAGACAGGGGCAAGATTGTCAAAGAAACGGCCAGATACCAGTCAACCCACTTGGACCGGACGGAAATGGCACGGAAGGACATTTCTATAAGTGCACCTAACGGCGGAGGGGCAAATTTGAGCACACTTCAAAATTAAGGGCAAATATGAGTAGTGGGTTCCAGTTAGGGACACAGATGTAAAATACCCCAAATAAAATTACGGCTGGTATGTCGTTAACGAGAAACATACCAATGACGACTTCCGGGTCCTCTTGGGCTTCGTCTGCGGAGATGTGATGAACTTGCCCTTGGATTATATCGGGGGCAGAATACGGCTCCATGTAGTTGACTTGCGACTGAAATGGAGCGACGTGCTTGGTGTTCTTGGGACACTGTCGGGCGTAGTGTCCGGTTTGACCACAGCTGAAGCACGAATTGTTGCGCTGACAATCGTCGCGCACCGGGCTGGTCACGACATTCTTGACTTGTGTAGTAGTCCTGTTGACATTCTGCTGCCAATTGGGTTTGTACTCCACCTGAGTCTGTTGCCAAGTACGAGCCTTTTGCACTGGTTGCGTATCCTTCTTTGGCTCGAATTTGCGCTTGTGGTCATTAACGGCTGGCTTGCTGTCGTGCATGAGCTTATGTTCCCTCTCGGCGATGAGGGCCTTGTTCACCAGAGTTAGAAAGTCTGGGAAATCAAACATACTGCGAGTGCACCTGAGATGCTGATTCAGGCCTCCAAGAAACCGGTCGATCTTCCGCTCTTCTGTGGCCACATCGTGGAGAGAATAACGGGCCAAATGGTTGAATTTGTTCAGGTACTCATTGACGGTCGCGCTCCCTTGAGTGAGAGCGAGAAATTCGCGCTGCTTGATCTTCATAATTCCGGTGGGAATATGATACTTGCGGAAATGCTGCTTGAATTTTGTCCAAGTGATTTCCTCGTCTGTGGGCCCTATTGCTTTGGCATTATCCCACCATATAGCGGCAGCTCCTTCGAGATAATGCGTTGCAAAAGGAACCTTGTCTCCTTCTTCAGTGCGGGCAATCTCTAGTTTCTTCTCAATGGTCCTTAGCCAGTCGTTGGCGTCCAATGGGTCCAGTACTTGGCTGAAGCTGGGAGGATTGGTTCGCTGAAAATCTGATAGGTTGGAGTGATGGCCATTCTGGTTTCCATTCTGCCCAACCATAACTTGTACACTTTTCAGTACTTCCAGCAGATCGTTACTCCTTCTTTCTTCAAACATTCGCAGGGGAGGCGGTTGTGGAAGGCGGTTGTGGCGGTGGAGGCGGAGGTGGCTGGTATGGCTCAGGGGAATGTCCTGCCTGTCTTGCGGAGCGACGGACAGGGACATCGTCACCAGCTTGACTGCCGCTGCCTCCACGCGACATCCTATTTTTCTTTTTCCCAATACATAGCGACTAGGATGAGAAAATTCCAGAATGGGGGAAAACCAATGACAAATCCTGAAAGAAAACAGCGAATGAAAACCAAGTCGAATAAAAGAGTCCAACATAATTATACATAGTCCCAACATGAAAGTAAACATCACAATGGGTCTACTACCCTCGTACATGAAACTACGCGTCATGACAAGTGCGATTACAGCCATACATCATGCTCATGACTACAACGATACTCTAACGGTCTACTGCTCGGGTGGTGCTGCAGGCTCGTCTCCTGAGCCGGACCCAGATCCTGAACTGATAGTAGAGATCTCCGGGGGAAGAGAGGTGCGCTGGCGCTGCCTCGAGGGTTGTCCCTCAGGGGCAGGCGGTGGATGGGATCTAAGCATAGGAGTAGCGACAAGAGAAGACCATGCAGCAGGAGCGCTGCGAGGGTTCACCGTTAGAGGGTTAACGGTACCCTGCGAGGTCGTCGAAGGAACGGAGGTGGGAGGAGCAGAATAGTAGATGACAGCTGGAAGAGGGTTCCTTATACGAGCAGCAGCGAGAGCGGCGCGAGCGCGTGAGAGCTCCCAAGCTAACTCGTAGTTAAGGAGATAACTAGCGGTGATGTAGCGTGCAAGGTGGCTAGTGGGATGACGCACGCTGGGTTAATCAAAGGAAAGTGGATACGCCCATTCTCGTGCAGCGATGGGTAGTAGAAAAGACCAGGGTGGGTGTGCATGCGAACCTCATTGTAGCGCAAGTCTACAAGAGCCTCGATAGCAGCAAACTGAACCGCCTGAGATGGCATAGAAGCAAGACCACCCTTAGATGAACGAGTGTAAGCGCCGGAAGGGGAACTGTGGTGTAGAGTGACCTCAGCATAATACTCATACAATGCACCGGCCAGATGCTCGCGATACACCCGATACTCTAGATCAACACCCTCTAGATAGAGTCGTCGCCACACGTTCTGAAGCAGGTGCAGCGATGTGCACGGAGCTGGCTCAGGATGGTACAAGATCGGTACTGGTGCCATCTACACTCACAAACCATACGGTTAGTAATAACAACAATTAAACATGCATGCAATGCAACAACCAATTCCTATGTCTACCAGCACTCAAACGAAACTATCTACCATTTTACTAATGTGCTACCGTTCTAGCGTGTCCTACGATCAGCGCGGCTCTGATACCAAGCGTTGTGGCACCCCGGCTCAGAGCAACCGGTTTACCCTGCATTGCCAGCCCAAAGATCGAATCTTCTGGCAACACACAACAACATGGTACAGAAATAACCGCCTTATTGATACTAGCGGGGTACATAGGTCTGATATTACATCGAGATTCGAGGCTAAGCGGCACACACGGTGCTGCTGGACAGTATGTACATTATTTAATGAACATGGTTGGGGCCTCGATCACACGAAACTACGCGGCAGCGGAAGAATGTCGTAGCGGAACACCATAGCACAGGGACACCAACGTGGACACGGCCTAGAGACGAGATGCGCTCCGATACGAATCGACTTGCCTGAAAGCTGGCATAACACGCCAGGTCAGTACATTGAATGTACTTGCAAGGTCACAACAAACATAAGCACGGTGACAGACAATATCATGATAATTAATCAGGTTAAACTAATACAAGAAAATGCTATAGATGCAAAGTAGCCAAACAGCGCACCGAGTCACACAGACTCGCTTACCAGACGGTTACCTCGTAACCAAACGGTGACCACACCAGGGTCACGCCTGAAACCAATCGCTCATGAACACCTGAGTGTTCAAGGTTCACCATGAACAATGCACCACAACAATTTCTAGTTTGCAAGATTAATTATAAAAGTTGATCCATGGTGTGACTTACTCCCGAGTTTTGCCCATAACCGAGGGCGCGGCTATCGATAGATTAAATACACTCTGCAGAGGTAGCACACTTTACCCACACTACGGAATACCTGGCCTCGCACTCCCATTCGGGTGGACCAAAATATCCCAACGAAACCCTCCCTTTGTCATGCACTCTCCCAAGCCACTCGGGGACAAGGTACCATAAAAACAAAAACGAGCACACAAGGTTATGTCTGCCTACCGGGCCAGGGTATGCACGCCCATAACCTTCCCTCGCGGGAGGCACCGGTGAGAGCCACAACAAAGGACCGAATCAAGACCTTCCCATTAGGTAAATGTGGTCGCACTGAACTAAGAACCCGATTCAGTGGCACCATGATGTGATCAACATCATATTCAAGTTGAACTTAATCAAGTTTAACTCTTAAGAAAAACTTTTTATTACTAACAATGGCACAATACCGGAAATCATGCAACTACTCGCTATGCAAAGCAAACAACTCATGCTCATGGATCAAACTTAACCACATAATTATCTTGCAACACTAATGATCAAACTTTCTGGTTATACCTCATTTTTATCAACAAGCAATGTTTTTATTGGTTCTTTATTTAAATGAAAATACCATTTAGTGAAATCAATACCATCAATTTCCATAGCAATATGCATAGTGTAAAAATCTTACTCTACTTAACCAAGCAAGTTCATGCATGCAACCAGTAACTAAAACAAGCATTTCTAACAGAATAAAGTGACTAGCATTTTACCAAAAATTATTTACCAAATTTTAATGCAAATAAGAACTCATATTCAAGTAGAAAATCATAGATATTGAAATAACACCATCCAAATGCTGGTGTGGCTTGCCTTAGTGTAGGGGAGGATCACACCCCTCTTGGTTTGCTTCACGAGAAGCTTCTCCTTCTGAAAAACAATTTAAAACCACAAAAATAAATGTCAAAAGACATTCTGAAAATCACCAAAAATTCTAGACAGCAAGGAAAAATCCACCATTTGGTGTGCTGCTAGAGCTTTCTGTAACAAAGACAATGCAAAAAGAATCAATTCATTTGGACTTATGGTTTAGAAATAATGGCTGGTCAAAGTTTAGTCAAATTTCTGAATTAAATTTGAATAAACAGAAAATCCTGGGGGGTGACGTCGAAGGCGTAAAACGGGAGTGCGCCTCCACTCGTACTGCTTCAGGCGCGAGTGGTGAGGCTGACACTGGGCCCTGCCCGTCTGGAGAGAGAGAGTGAGGGGGAACGAGATCAGAGGAGGGGCGGCGTTTCGCCGGAGCTCACACCGGCGACGAGGGGTTTGGGACTAAGCTAGAGGGATAGATTGGAAGCGGGGCTTGCGGCGCACCTGCCCGTACCCGTGGCTTGGCGAGAGGTGGACGGAGCTGGCCGCAGTCGAGCTCGCAAGCTTCGGTGGCGGACGGGGTTCGCCGGAGAGGTTGAAGACGGCGGCTAGAGGCAGCTCCGAGGGCTTGGCGGGGTCCAGGCAGCACCAGCAGACCCCCAATGCCCCGCCCAAGCAGCTGCTTGAGCTCGAGAGGCACCGGAGCGCGACAGCTGGACTGCGGGGATCGCCGGAGTCCTTGGGTCGGGGCGACGGCCAGAGGCCTGCCCGACCGGGCTTCTGCACGTCTACGTGCTCGTGGAGGTGGTGTGGAGTGGTGCATGGCTAGCAAGGGAGGCGGGGTGCTATATATAGCCGGAGCGGAGGGGGGACGTGTCGCCGCCGGAGCGTTCTGGACACGCGGCGAACATCGACGAGAAGCTCCAACGCGAGGGGCAACAAGATGCTGCGTCGACTCAGGGGCTTGCCCACGCTTGCGGACGCGCACATGAGGCAGTTGGAGAAGAGGACAAGTGCACGTGCCACTGTGCCGATTTGGACGCGATGCGCCCGTGCTTGCTGCAGCGGCTCCGGCGTCGGCGAGCGCCAGGGAGGGGTCAAGGGTGATGGGTCGAGGTTTGTGGCGCGGTGCGGCAGTCAGAGGCGAGCGCTGGAACGGGCACGCGCGAAACAGAGGGCAAGGCGACAGCCAGAGCGCGTCGAGACGCTGCCAGGCGCCGTGTCCTCACGCGGTCACCATGCTGGCATGGTGAAAATGACGGCCAAGAGCGGCCAAACCTTTTCCAAGCGCTCAACCGTGCAGTGTTACGTCAAGGAGGGGTGATGGATCATACCCAGGCCGACCAGACGCGACTCTACCAAGCTGGCAAGTTTCTGGTCAGAAACTTGGTCGCCAAGTTTGGTCACCTTCTAGAAGGCCATTAGGGCTAATCTCCTGGGGTTTAGGGTTACTTTATTAAGGTGTTCAAGCTCAAGAAAACTCAGGGCCAAAAGCTCAAGGAAAAATGCACTTGCTGTACAAAGTGCATTTCTGGTCCAGAAGTGAAAAGATTTTCTATCGCAAAAATATTACAAAAAGTGATGCAATATTTTTGCATGGGAAGGTGTGCTAGGGTTCTAAGAATATTTAGGAATTATCTTAGATTTTTCTGAGCAAGAAAAATTGAGGTTGCTTTGGAGCACAAGATTCTGAAGTGAGTTTAAGAGGGGGAAATGAATATTTTTCTTTTAGGAAAAATATTCATTTGATTATTTTGGAAATTTGTGGGAGGAATAAGATAGATGGGTCACTTGGGTGAAAGCCAAGGATATGCCCAAGTGACAAGTCCATTTGAATTGATCCAAAACCCAAATCAAATTTGGGCAAAAATCACGGTGAAAATCAAGTCCGGAAAAAGAGAGAAGGCAAGTCCGGCAAAAGAGAGAAGGCAAAATCCAGGCTGTCACACGCCACTAATGCAGAATCTTGTGAAATTAATGCTGCTTTGTTGAATCTCGTTATGAAAGATCAATTTTCCGGCCTTCCTAGTGAAGATGTCGCATCACATCTAAACAATTTCGTTGATTTGTGTGATATGCAAAAGAAAAAATATGTGGATAATGATATTGTTAAATTGAAGCTATTTCCGTTCTCACTACGAGATCGTGCTAAGGCTTGGTTTTCATCTTTGCCTAAAAATAGTATTAATTCATGGAACAAATGCAAAGATGCGTTTATTTCCAAGTATTTTCCTCCTGCTAAGATCATCTCCCTTAGGAAAGATATTATGAATTTTAAGCAACTTGATCACGAACATGTTGCAGAATCTTGGGAGAGGATGAAATTGATGATACGAAATTGGCCTACGCATGGTTTGAACTTATGGATGATTATACAAAAAATCTATGCTGGCTTGAATCTTGCTTCTAGAAATCTCTTAGGTTCGGCCGCGGGAGGCACTTTTATGGAAATTACCTTAGGAGAAGCTACTAAACTCCTAGATAATATTATGGTTAATTATTCTCAATGGCATACTGAAAGATCTTCCACTAGTAAAAAAGTGCATGCGATTGAAGAGATTAATGTTTTGAGTGGAAAGATGGATGAACTTATGAAATTATTTGCTAGCAAGAGTGCTCCTATTGATCCTAATGACATGCCTTTATCTACCTTGATTGAGAATAATAATGAATCTATGGATGTGAATTTTGTTGGTAGGAACAATTTTGGTAACAACGCATTTAGAGGTAATTTTAATCCTAGGTCGTTCCCTAGCAATTCCTCTAATAATTATGGTAATTCCTACAACAATTCTTCTGGAAATTATAATAAGATGCCATCTGAATTTGAGAATAGTGTGAAAGAATTTAGGAGTTCGCAAAAGAATTTGAATGCTTTGATTGAAGAAAAATTGGCTAGGAACGTGGATAGAATTTCTCTTGATGTTGATTCTTTAACACTTAGATCCATTCCACCCAAGCCTGGTATCAATGAGTCTCTCAAAGCCAAGAGAATTTCCATTGATGAGTGCAAAGAAAGAACCGCTAAGATGCGCACTAAAAAGATTGGTATATAAAAACGTGTTCTTCTAGTTTCCGTGAAAATAATGATGAAGATCTTAAAGTGATTGATGTGACTCCTATTGAATCTTTATTTTCCAATATAAATCTTGATAAAGATGGGACTGGAGATGAGTCAACTTTAGTTAGAAGGCGCCCCAATGATTCGGAGTTTTTAGATCTTGATGCAAAATTGATAAAAGTGGGATTGGAGAGGTCAAAATTTAGATAGCAATGAACCCACTATTTTGGATTTCAAGGATTTTAATTATGATAATTGCTATTTGATAGATTTTATTTCCTTGTTGCAATCCATGTTGAATTCTCCTCATGCTTATAATCAAAATAAAGCTTTTACTAAACATATCGTTGATTCTATGATGCAATCTTTTGAAGAAAAGGTTAATTTGGAAGTTTCTATCCCTAGAAAACTTTATGATGAGTAGGAACCTACTATCAAGATTAAAATTAAAGATTATGAGTGCCATGATTTGTGTGATTTGGGTGCTAGTGTTTCCACGATTCCAAAAACTTTATGTGATGTGTTAGGTTTCCAAGAATTTGATGATTGTTCTTTAAATTTGCATCTTGCGGATTCCACCATTAAGAAACCTATGGGACGGATTAATGATGTTCTTATTACTGCAAATAGAAATTATGTGCCCGTAGATTTCATTGTTCTTGATATAGATTGCAATCCGACTTGTCCTATTATTCTCGGTAGGCCTTTCCTAAGAATGATTGGTGCAATTATTGATATGAAAGAACGAAATATTATATTTCAATTTCCGTTAAGGTTGGGTATGGAACACTTTCCAAGAAAGACAATTAAATTGCCTTATGAATCTATTATGAGATCCACCTATGGATTGCATACCAAAGATGATAACACCTAGATCTATTCGTGTTTTCTGCCTCGCTAAGGGCGTTAAACAATAGCGCTTGTTGGGAGGCAACCCAATTTTTATTTTTGTGTTTTTTGTTTTGCTACTGTTATTGAATAAAATACACATTATTACCTCTGTAGTAATTGTGTTTAGGTGTTTTAATTAGTGTTTGTGCCAAGTAAGACCTTTGGGATAGCTTACGGTGATAGTTGAATTGATCTTGCTGAAAAACAGAAACTTTTGCGCCTAGGATAATAATTTCTATAATTCACAGAAGCATGATTTTGTTCTGTTTTTTTTGCGTTATATTGGTCAACAAATTTCCCAGGTTTTCCTAATTTATCAGAATTTTTAGAGTTACATAAGTATTCGAAGAATTCAGATTGCTACAGACTGTTCTGTTTTTGACAGATTCTGTTTTTCGCATGTTGTTTGCTTATTTTGATGAATCTATGGCTAGTATCGGGGGGTATGAACCATGAAAAAGTTTGAATACAGTAGATTACACCAATATAAATAAAGAATGAGTTCACAACAGTACCAAAAGTGGTGATTTATTTTCTTATACTAACGGAGCTTATGAGATTTTCTGCTGAGTTTTGTGTTGTGAAGTTTTCAAGTTTTGGTTAAGGATTTGATGGACTATGGAATAAGGAGCGGCAAGAGCCTAAGCTTGGGGATGCCCAAGGCACCACAAGGTAATATCCAAGGAGGCTAAAAGCCTAAGCTTGGGGATGCCCCGGGAAGGCATCCCTTCTTTCGTCTTCGTCTATCGGTA
Source organism: Aegilops tauschii subsp. strangulata (assembly GCF_002575655.3). Lineage (NCBI taxonomy): Eukaryota > Viridiplantae > Streptophyta > Magnoliopsida > Poales > Poaceae > Aegilops > Aegilops tauschii. Next base: position 390,151,098 of record NC_053039.3, on the reverse strand, counting down.
ACTTTACTTGAGGCTATATTTTTATTCACCACATGATATGTGTTTTGCTTGGACGTCTTGTATTATTTGAGTCTTTGCTTTTTGCCACAATCATCCTTGCTGTACTCACCTTTTGAGAGAGACACGCATGAATCGTGATTTATTAGAATGCTCTATGTGCTTCACTATATCTTTTGAGCTTGGCAAATTTGCTCTAGTGCTTCACTTATATCTTTTTAGAGCACGGCGGTGGCTTTATTTTATAGAAATTGATGAACTCTCGCACTTCACTTATATTGTTTTGAGAGTTCTTAAAACAGCATGGTAATTTGCTTTGGTTATAAGATTAGTCCTAATATGATAGGCATCCAAGAGGGATATAATAAAAACTTTCATATAAAGTGCATTGAATACTATGAGAAGTTTGATTCTTTATGATTGTTTTGAGATATGAAGATGGTGATATTAGAGTCATGCTAGTAAGTAATTGTGAAATTGAGAAATACTTGTGTTAAGGTTTACGAGTCCCGTAGCATGCACGTATGGTGAACCGTTGTGTAACGAAGTTGGAGCATGAGATATTTTTTTATTGTCATCCTTTGTGTGGAGGTCAGGATCGCGCGATAGTTAACTCCTACCAACCCTTCCACTAGGAGCATGTGTCTAGTGATAGCTTCTAAATTATTGCAATAAGTATATGAGTTCTTTATGACTAATGTTGAGTCCATGGATTATACGCACTCTCACCCTTCCACCGTTGCTAGCCTCTCTAGTACCGCGCAACTGCTACCTCTTGAGCACTTCGTTGGTTTTCCCTTTAAGAGGAAAGGGTGATGCAGCAAAGTAGTGTAAGTATTTCCCTCAGTTTTTGAGAACCAAGGTATCAATCCAGTAGGAGGCTACACGCAAATCCCTCGTACCTGCACAAACAAATAAGAACCTTGCAACCAACGCGATAAAGGGGTTGTCAATCCCTTCACGGCCACTTGCAAAAGTGAGATCTGATAGAGATAATAAGATAAATATTTTTGGTATTTTTGTTGTATAGATTGAAAAGTAAAGATTGCAAAATAAACGGCGCCAGAAATCGCTAATTGTTGGGAGATTAATATGATGGAAAATAGACCCGGGGGCCATAGGTTTCACTAGTGGCTTCTCTCAAGATGGCATAAATATTACAGTGGGTGAACAAATTACTGTCGAGCAATTGATAGAAAAGCGCATAGTTATGAGAATATCTAGGAATGATCATGTATATAGGCATCACGTCCGCGACAAGTAGATCGAAACGATTCTGCATCTACTACTATTACTCCACACATCGACCGCTATCCAGCATGCATCTAGAGTATTAAGTTCATAAGAACAGAGTAACGCATTAGGCAAGATGACATGATGTAGAGGGATAAACTCAAGCAATATGATATAAACCCCATCTTTTTATCCTCGATGGCAACAATACAATACGTGTCGGTTCCCTTTCTGTCACTAGGATCGAACACCGCAAGATTGAACCCAAAGCTAAGCACTTCTCCCATTGCAAGAAAGATCAATCTAGTAGGCCAAACCAAACTGATAATTCGAAGAGACTTGCAAAGATAACAAATCATACATAAAAGAATTCAGAGGAGATTCAAATATTGTTCATAGATAATCTTGATCATAAACCCACAATTCATTGGATCTCGACAAACACACCGCAAAAAGAATTACATCGAATAGATCTCCAAGAAGATCAAGAAGAACTTTGTATTGAGATCCAAAGAGAGAGAAGAAGCCATCTAGCTAATAACTATGGACCCGAATGTCTGAGGAAAACTACTCACACGTCACTGGAGAGGCTATGGTGTTGATGTAGAAGCCCTCCGTGATCGATTCCCCCTCCGACGGAGCGCCGGAAAAGGCCCCAAGATGGGATCTCACGGGTACAGAAGGTTGCGGCGGTGGAAATAGGGTTCCGTGGTGCTCTCGGATGTTCACGGGGTATATGAGTATATATGGGCGAAAGAAGTCAGTTGGAGGAGCCACGAGGGGTCCACGAGGGTGGGGGCGCACCTACTCCCCCTGGGCGCACCTCCCTACCTCGTCGCCGCCTCGTTGCTTCCTTGACGTCCACTCCAAGTCTCCTGGATTGCGTTTGTTCCAAAAAATCACCCTCCCGAAGGTTTCATTCCGTTTGGATCCCGTTTGATATTCCTTTTCTGCGAAACACTGAAATAGGCAAAAAAATAGCAATTTGAACTGGGCCTCCGGTTAGTAGGTTAGTCCCAAAAATAATATAAAAGTGTATAATAAAGCCCATTAAACATCCAAAACAAATAATATAATAGCATGGAACAATCAAAAATTATATATACGTTGGAGACGTATCAAGCATCCCCAAGCTTAATTCCTGCTCGTCCTCGAGTAGGTAAATGATAAAAACAGAATTTTTGATGTGGAATGCTACCTAGCATAATTCTCAATGTAATTTTCTTTATTGTGGCATGAATATTCAGATCCGAAAGATTCAAGATAAAAGTTTAATATTGACATAAAAATAATAATACTTCAAGCATACTAATAAAGCAATCATGTTTCTCAAAATAACATGGCCAAAGAAAGTTATCCCTACAAAATCATATAGTCTGGCTATGCTCTATCTTCACCACACAAAATATTTAAATCATGCACAACCCCGGTTTTAGCCAAGCAATTGTTTCATACTTTAGTATTCTCAAACTTTTTCAACTTTCACGCAATACATGAGCGTGAGCATTGGACATAGCACTATATGTGGAATAGAATATGGTCATTGTGGAGAATACAAAAGGAGGAAGATAGTCTCACATCAACTAGGCGTATCAACGGGCCATGGAGATGCCCATCAATAGATATCAATCTGAGTGAGTAGGGATTGCCATGCAACGGATGCACTAGAGCTATAAGTTTATGAAAGCTCAACAAAAACTAAGTGGGTCTGCATCCAACTTGCTCGCTCATGAAGACCTAAGGCAATTTGAGGAAGCCCATCATTGGAATATGCAAGCCAAGTTCTATAATGTAAAATTCCCACTATTATATGAAAGTGATAACATAGGAGACTCTCTATCATGAAGATCATGGTGCTACTTTGAAGCACAAGTGTGGTAGAAGGATAGTAACATTGTCCCTTCTCTGTTTTTCTCTCATTTTTTTATTTGGGCCCTTTTTTGCCTCTTTTCTTTCTCTTTTTTATTTTTTATTTTTTTAGTCCGGAGTCTCATCCTGACTTGTGGGGTATCATAGTCTCCATCATCCTTTCCTCACTTGGGACAATGCTCTAATAATGATGATCATCACACTTCTATTTACTTACAACTCAAAAATTACAACTCAATACTTAGAACAAAATATGACTCTATGTGAATGCCTCCGGCGGTGTACCGGGATATGCAATGAATAAAGAGTGACATGTATGAAAGAATTATAAAGGTGGCTTTGCCATAAATACGATGTCAACTACATGATCATGCAAAGCAATATGACAATGATGGAGCGTGTCATAATAAACGAAACGGTGGAAAGTTGCATGGCAATATATCTCGGAATGGCTATGGAAATGCCATAATAGGTAGGTATGGTGGCTATTTTGAGGAAGGTATGTGGTGGGTGTATGATACCGGCGAAAGTTGCGCGGTATTAAAGAGGCTAGCAATGGTGGAAGGGTGAGAGTGCTTATAATCCATGGACTCAACATTAGTCATGAAGAACTCACATACTTATTGCAAAAATCTACAAGTCATCAAAACAAAGTACTCAACGCATGCTCCTAGGGGAAGGGTTGGTAGGAGTTAACCATCGCGCGATCCCGACCTCCACACAAAGGATGACAATCAATAAATAAATCATGCTCCAACTTCATCACATAACGGTTCACCATGCATGCTACGGGAATCACAAACTTCAACACAAGTATTTCTCAAATTCACAACTACTCAACTAGCATGACTCTAATATCACCATCTTCATATCTCAAAACAATCATAAAGAATCAAACTTCTCATAGTATTCAATGCACTTTATATGATAGTTTTTATTATACCTATCTTGGATGCTCATCACTTTAGGACTAAAATTTTAACCAAAGCAAATTACCATGCTGTTCTAAAATACTCTCAAAATAATATAAGTTAAGCATGAGAGATCAATAATTTCTATAAAATAAAACCTACACCGTGCTCTAAAAAGATACAAGTGAAGCACTAGAGCAAAATTATCCAACTCAAAAGATATAAGTGAAGCACATAGAGTATTCTAATAAATTCCGATTCATGTGTGTCTCTCCCAAAAGGTGTGTACAGAAAGGATTATTGTGGCAAACTAAAAAGCAAAGACTCAAATCATACAAGACGCTCCAAGCAAAACACATATCATGTGGTGAATAAAAATATAGCATCAAGTAAAGTTACCGATGGACGAAGACGAAAGAGGGGATGCCTTTCGGGGCATCCCCAAGCTTAGGCTTTTGGTTATCCTTGAATTTTACCTTGGGGTGCCTTGGGAATCCCCAAGCTTAGGCTCTTGCCACTCCTTATTCCATAATCCATCAAATCTTTACCCAAAACTTGAAAACTTCACAACACAAAACTCAACAAAAAATCTCATGAGCTCCGTTAGCGAGATAAAACAAACCACCACTTTAAGGTACTGTAATGAACTCATTATTTATTTATATTGGTATTAAACCTACTGTATTCCAACTTCTCTATGGTTCATACCCCCCGATACTAGTCATAGTTTCATCAAAATAAGAAAACAACACACGAAAAACAGAATCTGTCAAAAACAGAACAGTCTGTGGTAATCTGTATCAAACGCAAACTTCCTGTGACTCAAAAATTCTACCAAAATAGGACGACCTAGATAATTTGATTATTGATCTACTTCAATTGGAATCAGTATTTTATCACGTTCTGGTGATGTTTAACAATTGTTTTCGTGAGCAGAAAGTTTCTGATTTTTTCAGCAAGATCAAATAACTATCATCCAAGAAGATCCTATAGGTTTCACTTGGCACAAACACTAACTAAAACACAAAACCACATCTAACAAGAGGCTAGATGAATTATTTATTACTAAATAGGAACAAAAAGCAAGGAACAAAAATAAAATTGGGTTGCCTCCCAACAAGCGCTATCGTTTAACGCCCCTAGCTAGGCATAAAAGTAAGAATAGATCTAAGTATTACCATAATAATGGTAAGGCAAATCGTGAAAACTCCTCTCATATTCCCTACGTTCAGCAGCAAGTTTTCTTTGCGGTAGGCAAAAATAATCAAAAGAGCTAAATTTAATGGGACAAGAGTCCCCAAGATCAAGCTCGGGAGGTATGGGTTCCTCCTTTGGCCCCTTATATTGCACAACCAATTCATCATTATAAGCGTTCTTTTGGCAAAAAGTCATGAGCCTTTGTTCAAGAGAAAAACCTAACCCGTTATTCTGAATAGCAAAATCATCATTGAGTTCAGAAATTCTATCAACTAGAACATCGGTAGGAACCTTCTTTCTAAGGTTTTCATTGTAAGCAACATGATCTAAAGATCGTAAACGCATTAAGTCTTCTTGATTAAAAAGGATAGCTTCTATGGGAGGACGACCAGCGTCCACCCTATAATGCGCAAAAATTTCATTCGCTTCTTTTATTATAAATCTAAACTCATGTGCCAAAAAGATAGTAGCTGCTCGCTTAACAGAAGAGAGCTCAATATTGGAAAATTCTAGAAAAATCCTTCGTATGCAAGGATGCATATAAATAAACTGTCTTTCAAGTTCAACTACGAGCAAAGAAATAGCATCTGCAAGACTACTTGTTTTAAGAAGAATAGATCCACCCATAGTGGGCAAAGCACTGGCACAAGTAAAGAAATCTTGAATAACTCCTTTTCCAATAATATTACCACTACCGATTCAAAACTTTTTAGTATGTAAGATAGTGGGTTCTTCAGGAGGATCATCAAAACCTTCAAAGTTTCCCATGTTATTACTATTGTCCTTATCAACGATAACCTCCCCAGTTTCAGACATAAAGGCAGCAAAAACCACAAGGAGCAAGTGAAGAAGAGGCAAACGGAAAAGAGGGTGAATAAAACGGCAAAGGTGAAGTGGGGGAGAGGTAAACGAGAGGCAAATGGCAAATAATGTAATGTGAGGGATAAGAGTTTGTGATGGGTACTTGGTATGTCTTGACTTGTGCTTAGACTCCCCGGCAACGGCGCCAGAAATCCTTCTTGCTACCTCTTGAGCACTGCGTTGGTTTTCCCTTGAAGAGGAAAGGGTGATGCAGCAAAGTAGCGTAAGTATTTCCCTCAGTTTTTGAGAACCAAGGTATCAATCCAGTAGGAGGCTACACGCAAATCCCTCGTACCTACACAAACAAATAAGAACCTTGCAACCAACACGATAAAGGGGTTGCCAATCCCTTCACGGCCACTTGCAAAAGTGAGATCTGATAGAGATAATAAGATAAATATTTTTTGTATTTTTGTTGTATAGATTGAAAAGTAAAGATTGCAAAATAAACGGCGCCATAAATCGATAATTGTTGGGAGATTAATATGATGGAAAATAGACCCAGGGGCCATTGGTTTCACTAGTGGCTTCTCTCAAGATAGCATAAATATTACGGTGGGTGAACAAATTACTGTCGAGCAATTGATAGAAAAGCGCATAGTTATGAGAATATCTAGGCATGATCATGTATATAGGCATCACGTCCGCGACAAGTAGATTGAAATGATTCTGCATCTACTACTATTACTCCACACATCGACCGCTATCCAGCATGCATCTAGAGTATTAAGTTCATAAGAACAGAGTAACGCATTAGGCAAGATGACATGATGTAGAGGGATAAACTCAAGCAATATGATATAAACCCCATCTTTTTATCCTCGATGGCAACAATACAATACGTGTCGGTTCCCTTTCTGTCACTGGGATCGAACACCGCAAGATTGAACCCAAAGCTAAGCACTTCTCCCATTGCAAGAAAGATCAATCTAGTAGGCCAAACCAAACTGATAATTCGAAGAGACTTGCAAAGATAACAAATCATACATAAAAGAATTCAGAGGAGATTCAAATATAGTTCATAGATAATCTTGATCATAAACCCACAATTCATCGGATCTCGACAAACACACCGCAAAAAAAATTATATCGAATAGATCTCCAAGAAGATCAAGGATAACTTTGTATTGAGATCCAAAGAGAGAGAAGAAGCCATCTAGCTAATAACTATGGACCCGAAGGTCTGAGGTAAACTACTCACACATCATCGAAGAGGCTATGGTGTTGATGTAGAAGCCCTCCGTGATCGATTCCCCCTCCGGCAGAGCGCCGGAAAAGGCCCCAAGATGGGATCTCATGGGTACAGAAGGTTGCGGCGGTGGAAATAGGGTTTCGTGGTGCTCTCGGATGTTCACGGGGTATATGAGTATATATAGGCGAAAGAAGTCGGTTGGGGGAGCCACGAGGGGCCCACTAGGGTGGGGGCGCGCCTCCCTACCTCGTGGCCGCCTTGTTGCTTCCTTGACGTCCACTCCAAGTCTCCTAGATTGCGTTTGTTCCAAAAAATCACTCTCCCGAAGGTTTCATTCCGTTTGGATTCCGTTTTATATTCCTTTTCTGCGAAACACAAAAATAGGCAAAAAAACAGCAGTTTGGACTGGGCCTCTGGTTAGTAGGTTAGTCCCAAAAATAATATAAAAGTATATAATAAAGCCCATTAAACATCCAAAACAGATAATATAACAGCATGGAACAATCAAAAATCACTACTAGGAAAAGGGCTATAGCTAATATGGACATTAATGGCGCACCATGTATATACAGGTGCGCGATTAATGACATATTACTAATGGCGCACCTGGTGTGTGGTGCGCCATTACTAGTTTTGAAAAAAAAATGTTAGCAGTGGCGCACCAGGGGATAGTGCGCCATTAATAGTTGACATAGTAATGGCGCACATGTACAAAGTGCGCCATTACTATGTGTATGACTGGGTCAAACCTTGGTCAAACTTAATAAAGGTCTATAGTGCGCCATTAGTACTTGTTACTAGTGGCGTGATGATAGTGGCGCACCTATAGTGCGCCATTAATGGCCAAAATAGGTGCGCCACTAACAGGCCTTTTCCTAGTAGTGAATTATAGATACGTTGGAGAGGTATCAGCAACTCTCTCCGGTACCATACACCCACTACCTTCCTCAAAATAGCCACCATATATCTTCCTCAAAACAGCCACCATACCTACCTATTATGGCATTTCCATAGCCATTCCGAGATATATTGCCATGCAACTTTCCACCGTTCCGTTCATCATGACATATTTTGTCATTGTCATATTGCTTTGCATGATCATGTAGTTGACATCGTATTTATGGCAAAGCCACCGTTCATCATTTCATGTCACTCTTGATTCATTGCACATCCCGGTACACTGCTGGAGGCATTCATATAGAGTCATATATTGTTCTAGCATTGAGTTTTAATTTTTGAGTTGTAAGTAAATAGAAGTGTGATGATTTTCATTATTAGAGCATTGTCCCATGTGAGGAAATAAAAAAAGGACAAAGGACAAATAGAAAAAGAGAAGGCCCAAAAAACGAAAAAAAGAAAAGAAAAAAAGAAGAAAGAAAAAAGAAAGAAAAAGAGAGAAGGGACAATGTTACTATCCTTTTTGCCACACTTGTGCTTCAAAGTAGCACCATGATCTTCATGATAGAGAGTCTCTTATGTTGCCACTTTCATATACTAGTGGGAAATTTTCATTATAGAACTTGGCTTGTATATTCCAACGATGGGCTTCCTCAAACGCCCTAGGTCTTCATGAGCAAGCAAGTTGGATGCACACCCACTTAGTTTTCTTTTTGAGCTTTCATAAACTTATAGCTCTAAGTGCATCCGTTGCATGGCAATCCCTACTCACTCACATTGATATCTATTAATGGGCATCTCCATAGCCCGTTGATACGCCTAGTTGATGTGAGACTATCTCCTTCTTTCGTCTTCCCCACAACCACCTTCTATTCCACCTATAGTGTTATGTCCATGGCTCACGCTCATGTATTGCGTGAAAGTTGAAAAAGTTTGAGAATGCTAAAGTATGAAACAATTTCTTGACTGAAACCAGGGTTGTGCGTGATTTAAGTATTTTATGTGATGAAGATGGAGCATAGCCAGACTATATGATTTTGTAGGTATAAGCATTCTTTGGCCATGTTATTTTGAGAAGACATAATTATCTTGTTAGTATGCTTGAAGTATTATTATTTTTATGTCAATATTAAACTTCTGTTTTTAATCATACGGATATGAACCATGCCACAATAAAGAGAATTATATGAATAAATATGTTAGGTAGCATTCCACATCAAAAATTCTGTTTTTATAATTTACCTACTCGAGGACGAGCATGAATTAAGCTTGGGGATGCTTGATACGTCTCCAATGTATCTATAATTTTTTATTGTTCCATGTTATTATATTATCTATTTTGGATGTTTTATATGCATTAATATGCTATTTTATATGATTTTTGGGACTAATCTATTAACCTAGAGCCTAGTGCCTGTTTCTGTTTTTCCTTGTTTTAGAGTTTCGCAGAAAAGGAATACCAAACGGAGTCCAAACGGAATAAAACTTACACCATGATTTTTCTTGGACCAGAAGACACCCAGGAGGCTTGGAGTGCAAGTCAGAAGAGCCGTGAGGTGGCCACAAGGGTGGAGGGCGCACCCCCAACAATGTGGGCCCCTTGTAGCCCCTCTGACCTAGATCTTTCGCCTATATATACTCTTATACCCCAAAAACATCCAGGGGAGCCACGAAACCACTTTTCCACCACCGCGACCTTCTATACCCGTGAGATCCCATCTTGGGGACTTTTTCGGCATCTTGCCGGAGGGGGATTCGATCACAGAGGGCTTCTACATCAACACCATTGCCTCTCCGATGAAGCGTGAGTAGTTTACCACAGACCTACAGGTCCATAGCTCGTAGCTAGATGGCTTCTTCTCGCTCTTTGATTCTCAATACCATCTTCTCCTCGATGTTCTTGGAGATCTATTCGATGTAATACTCTTTTGCGGTGTGTTTGCCGAGATCCGATGAATTGTGGATTTATGATCAGCTTATCTGTAAATATTATTTGAATCTTCTCTGAATTCTTATATGCATGATTTTATATCTTTGCAAGTCTCTTCGAACTATCGATTTGGTTTGCCCAACTAGATTGGTTTTTCTTGCAATGGGAGAAGTGCTTAGATTTGGGTTCAATCTTGTGGTGTCCTTTCCCAGTGACAGTAGGGGCAGCAAGGCATGTATTGTATTGTTGCCATCGAGGATAACAAGATGGGGTTTTCATCATATTGCTTGAGTTAATCCCGCTACATCATGTAATCTTACTTAATGCGTTACTCTGTTCTTATGAACTTAATACTCTAGATGCAGGCAGGAGTCGGTCGATGTGTGGAGTAATAATAGTAGATGCAGGCAGGAGTCGGTCTACTTGACACGGACGTGATGCATATATTCATGATCATTGCCTTAGATATCGTCATAATTATGCGCTTTTCTATCAATTGCTCAGCAGTAATTTGTTCACCCACCGTAATATTTTCTATCTTGAGAGAAGCCTCTAGTGAAACCTATGGCCCCCCGGTCTCTTTTCCATCATACAAGTTTCCGACCTACAATCTTAGTTTCCTATTTTACTTCTATTGCAATCTTTTACTTTCCGTTCCATAAACCAAAAATACCAAAAATATTACTTTACCAATTATCCATCTCTATCAGATCTCACTTTGCAAATAACCATGAAGGGATTGACAACCCCTTTATCGCATTGGGTGCAAGTTGGTGTTTGTTTGTGCAGGTATTCGGTGGCTTGCGCGTTGTCTCCTACTGGATTGATACATTGGTTCTCAAAAACTGAGGGAAATACTTACTCTCCTTTGCACCCTTTAGTCTTCCAGGGAAAAACCAACGCAAGCTCAAGAGGTAGCAACATGCAATCAAAATATGTGACATGATATGGCCATCATCGTCTTGTGCCTTTGATCTCCATCTCCAAAGAACCGTCATGATCTCCATCGTCACCGGCTCGACACCTTGATCTCCATCGTAGTGTCGTGGTCGTCTCACCAACTATTGCTTCTACAACTATCGCTAATGCATAGTGATAAAGTAAAGCAATTACATGGCACCTGCATTTCATACAATAAAGTGACAACCATAAGGCTCCTGCCAGTTGCCGATAACTTGTACAAAACATGATCATCTCATACAATAACGTATATCACATCATGTCTTGACCATATCACATCACAACATGCCCTGCAAAAACAAGTTAGATGTCCTCTACTTTGTTGTTGCAAGTTTTATGTGGCTGCTACAAGCTTCTAGTAAGAACCGTTCTTACCTACGCATCAAAACCACACGTGTTTCATCAAGTTTGTTGTTTTAACCTTCAACAAGGATCAGCCGTAGTCAAATTCGATTCAACTAAAGTTGGAGAAACAGACAACCGCCAGCCACCTCTATGCAAAACTAGTTGCATGTCTGTCGGTGGAACTGGTCTCATGAACGTGGTCATGTAAGGTTGGTCCGGGCCGCTTCATCCAACAATACCGCCGAATCAAAATAAGACGTTGGTGGTAAGCAGTATGACTATCACCGCCCACAACTCTTTGTGTTCTACTCGTGCATATCATCTACGCATAGACCTGGCTCGGATGCCACTGTTGGGGAACATAGCATGCAATTTCAAAAATTTGCTACGCTCACGCAAGATCTATCTAGGAGATGCATAGCAACGAGAGGTGGAGAGTGTGTCCACGTACCCTCGTAGAACGAAAGCGGAAGCGTTTGTTAACGCGGTTGATGTAGTCGAACTTCTTCTCGTTCCGACCAATCAAGCACCGAACATATGGCACCTCCGAGTTCTGCACATGTTCAGCTCGATGACGTCCCTCAAACTCTTGATCCAGCAAAGTGTCGAGGGAGAGTTCCGTCAGCACGACGGCGTGGTGACGGTGATGGTGAAGTGATCCGCGTAGGGCTTCGCCTAAGCACTACGTGAATATGACCGGAGGGAGGGGGAGGGAGGGGGAGGAGGCCGGCCCTAGGCGCGCCCATGTAGATGGGCGCGCCCATGTAGGTGGAATCCTACTTGGGCTCCTAGTTGGATTCGCCCTCCCCTCTTTCCTTTTACCGGAGGGGGAAAGGGGGAAAGAGAGAGAGGGGGGAGAAGGAAAGGGGGCGCCGCCCCCTCCCCTAGTATAATTTGGCCTCCTTCCATTGGGGGGGCGCCACCCCTTTGTGGGCTGATGTGCCTCCCTCCTATGGCCCATATCTTCTCCGGGGGGTTCCGGTAAACCCCTCGGTACTCCGATATGTACCCGATACATTCCGGAACACTTCCGGTGTCCGAATACTAGCATCCAATATATCAATCTTTACTTCTAGACCATTTCAAGACTCCTCGTCATGTCTGTGATATCATCCGGGACTCCAAACAACATTCGTTCACCAAATCACATAACTCATATAATACAAATCGTCATCGAACGTTAAGTGTGTGAACCCTACGGGTTCGAGAACTATGTAGACATGACTGAGACACCTCTTCGGTCAATAACCAACAGTGGAACCTGGATGCTCATATTGGTTCCCACATATTCTACGAAGATCTTTATCAGTCATACCGGTTATTCCCTTTGTCATCGGTATGTTACTTGCCCGAGATTCAATCGTCGGTATCTTCATACCTAGTTCAATCTCGTTACTAGCAAGTCTCTTTACTCGTTCTGTAATGCATCATCCCGCAACTAACTCATTAGTCACATTGCTTGCAAGGCTTATTATGATGTGCATTACCGAGAGGGCCTAGAGATACCTCTCTGATACTCGGAGTGACAAATCCTAATCTCGATCTATGCCAACCCAACAAACACCTTCGGAGATACCTGTAGAGCATCTTTATAATCACCCAGTTACGTTGTGACGTTTGATAGCACACAAGGTATTCCTCCGGTATTCGGGAGTTGCATAATCTCATAGTCAAAGGAATATGTATAAGTCATGAAGAAAGCAATAGTAATAAAACTTAGCGATCATTATGCTAAGCTAATGGATGGGTCTTGTCCATCACATCATTCTCCTAATGATGTGATCCCGTTCATCAAATGACGACACACGTCTATGGTTAGGAAACTTAACCATCTTTGATTAACAAGCTAGTCTAGTAGAGGCTTACTAGGGACACTGTGTTTTGTCTATGTATCCACACATGTATCTAGTTTCCAATTAATACAATTCTAGCATGAATAATAAACATTTATCATGATATAAGGAAATATAAATAACAACTTTATTATTGCCTCTGGGTCATATTTCCTTCAGTATGCGGATCATAACACGTAGTAGGTGCATATAACTTGCAAGATCGAATCAAGAACACAAATATATTGGTGAAAACATAAACGGTTCAGATATGAAATCATGGCACTTGGGCCCTAGTGACAAGCATTAGGCATAACAAAGTCATAGCAACATCAATCTCAGAACATAGTGGATACTAGGGATCAAGACCTAACAGAACTAACTGGATTACATGATGAATCTCATCCAACCCATCACCATCCAGTGAGCCTATGAAGGAATTACTCACTCCCGGCAGTGAGCATCATGAAATTGGTGATGGAGGATGATAATGACGAAGACGGAAGACCCTCCTTCTCCGGAGCCCCGAACGGACTCCAGATCCAGCCTCCTGATGAAGAACATGAGGTGGCGGCGGCTCCGTATCGTAAAACGCGATGAAACTTCCTCCATGATTTTTTCTCTGGAAATAGGAATTTATAGAGTTGGAGTTAGGGATAGCGGAGCCTCGAGGGGCCCACTACCCACCAGGGCGCGCGAGAGGGGTGTGGCGCTCCCTGGTGCCTAGTGGGCAGCAGCCCCCCCTCCAGTGGGTCTTTGCTCCAATATTTTCTTTTATTCCAAAATAATTCTCCAAAAAGTTTCGTCCAATTCCGAGAACTTTTATTTCTGCACAAAAACAACACCATGGTAGCTCTGCTGAAAACATCGTCAGTCCGGGTTAGTTTCATTCAAATCATGCAAATTAGAGTCCAAAACAAGAGCAAAAGTGTTTGAAAAAGTAGATACGACGGAGACTTATCATAGGGGTTTCTAAAGGTGTGTAGACCATTCATTGGCCATTTTCTTCACCTTGTGCACTACTTACATATTGTTTCACATTTAAATGCGTTTAACTGTTTTAAATGTTGATTCTGGTTGCTCATTTAGGTGTTGATGGATGCTTTATTAGAATGGTTCCTGCAATTGCACAATAATGTGCTATTAGACAACGGAGCATGCACGTGCTAACCTCGATTGTAAACCTCAGTGCTTCCCATTGTTTCTCTGCAACACATATAAGGTAGTTAGTCATCAGGTTAAGTAAGGGTTCGCATGCTATCAGTAAAATATGTTGATGAAAAATAATCACATTGCAGATTCATCAGATTAATTGAAGCCACACGGAAAACCCATTTATCCAAACCAAGCATGATTAAGAACTAGGAAATATAGCACTTGTATATGTTTCTCATGTATTAAGTGCAGCCAAATTCGATTTATTCCTCACATGCACAACAATACAAAATTCTACCCACGACAATTGGACGTCACATTGAAGCATTGAACCAAGCAATTAACTAAACACCACAAAAAATGAACCAAACATTAACTGAGCACCACATTGCACAATATAACATACTCCTAATAGAAGATCGGACAGTTAACCAAACAGTTAACTACAGCCAATTGTAGCAATTGTATTTGTTTCTCATGTATTTACTACAGCCAAATTCAATTTATTCCTCACATGGTATACAGTAACAGAATGCACCCACAATTTGTAAAGATAAATTCAATTTATTTCTCACATGGAAGACAATACAAAATTGCAGCCTGAAGAATTGAACATCACATTTGCAGAATTGAACCAAACAGTTAACTGAAGACGACAACTAATTAACAAAACAGTTAATACGTGAGCACCACAGTGCACGACATATAGAACATATACACTAGAGCAACAGATTGCATGGTAAAATTAGATAGAACAATTCACTAGAATTTGTGAAGGAAAGGCAGGAGCAGCACACGCAACGGGTAAACCGAGCATGCTTAACCGGCGTAGCTAGCAAATGGCAAGGTGCTCCTTCAAGATCTGGGGGTCGGCACGAATGGCAGCCATCACGACCTCATCCGTGCGTGCGGCCGCGATTTACTTCTCCGCTGCCAAATGCTCCTTGAGGTCCTGGCTATACCGCGTGCACCATGGCTTAGGCCGGCGCTTATTTGGTGGAGGGGTCGGTGATTTGGGTGGAAGGTGTCGTGCTCGCGCCGGCGGTAGGGGCATGTGGGATGTGGAAGGAGGAGGAGGACGGGGGTCGGGTGTGGATTACCTACCTGGATAGGCGAGGCCGAGGAGCGTGAAGGACGGTCGCCGGCGAGGAGGCGGCGGCGCTGCAAGCAAGGAGTGAAGGTTTCAACTTGGAAAGGAAGGCGGAAAGAGGGGAAATGTGGCTTTTGGTAAGGGGGAGGGGGCGGGGAGGTAGATATTTCTGTGGAAGCCAAAAATTTGGAATCGCTTCAGACAAAAAACTGGCGTGCAAAGTGTCATCAGACACGGTCCCTTATTCAGACACAGTCCGAAGATATTTTGTGATGCATCTCACACGGTTGGTTATAATAAACTATGTGGGATCTACTTGATTTTTGGTCTTGATTTGAATTACATAATGGGGTCACAGCGGCCATGGACGGTGTTTGAATTGCTAGACCTTTTATCTGAAGTGATCATAAAAGAATTGGAATTATTCAGGGTTCGTTTGGACATTTTTACGCATTAAGTGAGTTTTCAATGCATTTATGTGCATAATTCAAATTTGAACTACATGCACATGCTCCAATGCATATAAATTCGTTGAAAAATCAAATCTTTGTCCTTGGGTGCATGCTTAGGTCCCATGCAAGAAATGGGAATGAATTTCAAACACCATGGCACCGTTGATTGCCGGCAAAACATTGAGATGCCTGGTTTTTAAATTCTAGTAAATCCAAAACTCGTCTGAAATTCATGAAACTTGGCATGCTATCATGGAGCGGCATCAACATGCCGTGGTACAAATTTTGTCCCATTTGGGGCAGGTTTGGGTATATGCTTCTCACAAACCGGAGCTTCTCACAACAAGCATGATGGTTTTCGGTAGGGAACGTCCCACCTTTGGGGACGAAACGATATCCATTGCCTCTTATTGCTTTCAAGTTTTTTTCTCGTGTCAACATAGAACAACAGGAGTGTTGTGTGAATTTTTGTGATTTTTCGGGGTTCGTTTGGACATTTTTATGCATTAAGTGAGTTTTCAATGCATTTATGTGCATAATTCAAATTTGAACTACATGCACATGCTCCAATGCATATAAATTCGTTGAAAAATCAAATATGTGTCCTTGGGTGCATGCTTAGGTCCCATGCAAGAAATGGGAATGAATTTCAAACACCAGGGCACCGTTGATTGGCGACAAAACATTGAGATGCCTGGTTTTTAAATTCTAGTAAATCCAAAACTCGTCTGAAATTCATGAAACTTGGCATGCTATCATGGAGCGGCATCAACATGTCGTGGTACAAATTTTGTCCCATTTGAGGCAGGTTTGGGTATATGCTTCTCACAAACCGGAGCTTCTCACAACAAGCATGATGGTTTTCGGTAGGGAACGTCCCACCTTTGGGGACGAAACGATATCCATTGCCTCTTATTGCTTTCAAGTTTTTTTCTCGTGTCAACATAGAACAACAGGAGTGTTGTGTGAATTTTTGTGAATTTTTGGGGTTCGTTTGGACATTTTTATGCATTAACTGAGTTTTCAATGCATTTATGTGCATAATTCAAATTTGAACTACATGCACATGCTCCAGTGCATATAAATTGGTTGAAAAATCAAATCTGTGTCCTTGGGTGCATGCTTAGGTCCCATGCAAGAAATGGGAATGAATTTCAAACACCAGGGCACCGTTGATTGCCGGCAAAACATTGAGATGCCTGGTTTTTAAATTCTAGTAAATCCAAAATTCTTTTAACCATTGACGTGATGCCACGTGTCTTAGTTTTAATGGTTGTAGCAGGTGTCGTGCGGACAACTGCTTGACCTTGACTGAACGGGAGGCGTGCGAGCGCCGTCCGGTGCGCGGCTGACCGAGAGGCGTGCAAGTTGTCCTCGAGTGCGCAGGCTCACCGGGAAGCATGCGAGCTGTACGCTGCGCAGGCTCACTGGGTCCCTTTGACTTCCTTAGCCGCCCGCCTTGCTCGCATCCTCTCCATTAATGGCGCCCAAGCCACAGTTTAATTCGCTTTTTAAATATAAAACACTCATCGCAAACGTTTTAGTTAGAACACCCGTATGCAAACCGACAGCTTCCCTAGGAAGCCAAGAGAAAATGTGCCGAGAAGGATTTCTGCAGCTCTTGATCGCAAACGATTTAGATAGAACACCCGTATGCAAAGTGAGAGCAGCGCAGGATTTGTTCATCCCTTCAACGCAAACGGTTGTTTTGGATGACCCATGTGCAACCATGTACAAACAATTTGGTAAGATGTGCATCTGTCATATTGGGTATGTTGCCATTTGTCAAACTGGAAAGATTTACATTTGTTGATCTAGTAACGTTGCCATTTGTCAATCCTTGTAACACTACGACTTGTCAAAATATGCAGCTAGAAATCATTAGCACTATGTAATTTTTGCAACTAAAATTCAGTAATTAAGCATAGATTTCATTGATAGATTAAGCAGTCGTTCTTAATTTATACAAACAGTTCAACTCGACAGCTGAACCGACCAAACTTCTCCCCAATTGTTGCCAACCACGTACTGAAATAGCTAGTTCAACTATATATACTAGCTAATTTTAAGTACGTTGTACAGTTTGACCACACATCTATAGTCAGATGAACTGAACAAAATAGCCCCTAAATACTACTACTACCACGGAGGGGCTTTGTGCTACTTCCGGCAGCCTCTCCTCTGCTGAGCGCGCTCAGTAAGAGGCAGAGGAGGAGGAGGAGGAGCCTACCGACGAGCTGGACAAATGCAATACGGTGCATGCCGCTGCTGCACGTTCAGCGACGCTCGCCAGCTTGAACGCCCACTGCCGCTCCAAACGACCCCTCTCGAAGCGGCCGGACTGCTCGTAGATCTCCTGATTCCTCGCCTTTGCGTCGGCGTGTGCTGCGGCCACGGCTGCGGTAAGGCTCTTTGCATGCTCGACGAGGCGCTCCTTCTCCTCCCGCAGGAACTCGATGTAGCGTGCAAGGTCGTTGATGCACGTGCGGGCCTCCACCTCTGCCTCCCTCCTTCGGGCGGCGGTGGCGAAGTGGGTGATGATCTCGGCGGTCGACGGCGGGCTGGCAGCCACGGTGGCCGACGATGGGGTGGCGGCCACGACCACAACCTCCCACCTTCGGGCCGCGGTGGCGGAGCGGGTGATGGCCACGGTGGCCAGCAGTGGGGTGGCGGCCACGACGGCCACCACCCGCCTTTGGGCCGCGGCGGCGGAGCGGGAGATTGCCCTGGCTTTCGACGATGGTGTGGCGGCAACGGCGGCCGGCAACAGCTGCCGACGGGCAGCGGCGGCGGAGCGTGTGGTGGGTGTTCCGCGCACACCCAACAGGGACACCACGCGCACTACACTACGCCGGGGACTGCGCCGCCGCCGCGGTGTAGCCTCCCAGCTGGAGATGTCCTCTGATGACAACGGAGTGGCTCAGTGACGACGACGAACCGGTGCCATTGGCGATTGTGGGAGAAGCAGATGAGATAAGCTACAGGGAGGGAGGGGAAAATGCGACGCAGGACTCGCTGGCCGTGAGGGTTTTTATAGCAGGCCGGCAAGCATTGGGATTTCATCGAGTCGGGCGGGAAGCTTGCGCGGGAACCTGCGATGTTGCGTGGGAACGGGCTCACCGACGATTCATTGGCGCCACCGTTTGGCCAAAAGAACGCCCCTGCGCGCTGCGCAAGCTTGCATTATAAGCCGTCTGCGGCAGCGGGGTGACAAGATGTGCGAGAGGAGGACGAGAGGACACATACACATACAGTTAATAAAAAAGTTTGTGATTTAATTACCTACTATACCCCCGTCCTGGTTTATAAGTAGGATTTAACTAATAAGATACGAATGCATGTCGCCATAGATTATATCTTTGGAGTCATATTTGAACAGAGTTTCCAGCTATACAATTTTTGTAACATGCATTAACACTTTTTTGGTTAAATTTAAGGTTATACACCAGCAAGCGTTTGCCCGCAACACACACGGTTTATTCCATCACAAACAGCTTTGATGGATCAACTGTCTGCCACGTATCGCACACGCAACTTGTAACGCCCCGGATCCATGCGCCAGGTGTCTACCAGTTATTCGCCGTCCTTGCCATGTCAGCTGCTTGCGTGTTGCATTTTGCCATGTCATCATCTGCATTTCATCTGCATGTTTTTCAAAGCTTGCATCCGGTCCTTTTCCCCGTTGTCCGTTTCGCGATCCGACACTCTCGCTGCGCCCGTTGCACCCCTCTGTATTCTTTTCGTGAGCGGGAGAAAAACGTTCTCGGAATGGGCCGAGATTTGCCGAGTGGCCTTGGTATAGCACCGACAGACCGCCCGTCAAATTTTGTTCCATTTGGAGGTCGTTTGATGCCCCAAAGGTTGACCGCGTAGCCCGAAACCCCCTTCTCTTTGCAGCCCAGCACCCCTCCAAATCAGCCCACTAACCCAGCAAACTCCCCTCCATGCTCTCGGTCGTTCGATAACGATCGTGTGGGCGAAAACCGCACCTCATTTGGACTCTCCTACCTCCTTCTACCTATATAAACACCTCCCCTTCCATTTTTCGCGGATGAATCCTAGCCCTCTCCCTCCTCGCGCCGCCGGACATATCCGCGCCGTCGCCGGACACGTCCACCCCCGCCAGCCACGTCGCCCGGCCAATCCCGGGGCGACACGTCACCGCCGCCATCGCCCGCAGCCAACCGGCGCCCGCCACATGTCGCCTCCGCCGCCACCCGTCCCGCGTGCCGCCGCGGCCCGCCAGGCCCGTCGCGGGCCCGCGCGAGCCCATCCGCCGCCGTCGCCCGAGGCGCCCCGCGCCCGCGCCTGGCTATAGCGCCCGCCGCCCGTTCGCCCAGCTCCCCGCCGCCTCGCGCCTCCAGCCCCGCCGCCTTCCGCGCCTGCCGCGCCGCTGTGCGCCGCCGCCTCCTCGCCGGCGTGGCCCGCCACCGCCGCCGACCTCACCCCGCGCTGCCATGCTCCGCCACCGGAGGCCAGCGCCCCGCCGCCGGTCGCCTTCCGCCTTCGCCCGCCGGCGCCCCGTCCTCCCTCGCCGGACCCCTCCTCCGGCGACCCCCGATCCGCAGACCCGCGCCCGGATCCACCTCGCCTGAACCGCCCGCGTTGACTTTCCCGTGAGGTCCAATTCTTCCAAGTCCCAGAGTTTTCATCATATGTTGCTTCGCTCATCCTACTGTAACTTCGTGCTCGCTGCTCCGTTTCTTGCATATAATATATCGAAATGTTCGTCATGAGATGCTCTTCATTTTGTTCCATTGTGACATGCTTGTTTGTGTCCATCTTGATGCCCTAATCATCGTTGCAAGATTACTATATGATGTTATCTGCTGTCTGTTATTAGAATTTGGTGATTTGTCTTTTTCATTGCATTTTGTGTGTGCATCCTATGAGCTTGATGTCTACATGTGTTTTGTTCTACATCATGCCATCTTTACAGTGGTGCTAGTCTTATATTTTTAGGATCTCTGTGGTGACTAGCACAAGCATGGAAAGTAGCCTTCATGATGTTGCTGATTTCTGTGACTTAGTCATTTCTGCCAAGTCTGAATCTGTTATATTTTGTTGCTATGTAAACCTGCTGCTACAAGTTATTCTATGCATGATCTGGAGATGTTCACTAAGGATGTTTTGTTACCCCTGTTATGCTCTATCCATCTATGCCCTTGTTTGTATTTATGGAATGCTGTAGCTTGTTGTTATCTTGCTCTATTTTTGCTATAAAATGTTCCTGGCAGATTATTTACATGTTAATCAATTTTGCCATGGTTGTTACTAGTGATCCATGTACCCTATGACTATGCTATTGCCATACTTATCTTCATATTTATGCCGTCTTACTGTTGGTTACCTTGTCATGCCATGTAATGCTCTGTGGTGAGTGATTCAAGCTCACCAACATGCCTACTTATCGTTGTTTCTGCCATGAACTGTTATTTTCATTCTGAATCTGCTTATGAAACTTGCTATGTTTACCTGGGTGCCATCATATCTTATGTGCCTTTTTTGCTCGTGATCATTAAAGGACTTTTTTTCTATGCCATTAGTAGATTCATGCCATGCCTTTTTTTTGCTATGATATGTTCCTGTAGCATGTTGTTTGATAGCTCTAAACTTTGCAACCTGATGTTATTTCTGCCATGTCCAGTGATTTCTGCTAAGTCTGTGAATCTGTTATTATTTGCAATATTGCCATGTTCTTTTGAGCATGTTCTAGTTATTTCTGGAGATAGCTCAGTGTTCCTGTTTTGTAATGCTTTACCTGTACATCATGCCCATGCCTTTTGCTGTCATGTTAGGATGCCGTAACATATTGTTGTGATGCTTGCAAGATGCCTAGTTGCTGTTTTGGACAGTTTGTTGCTTTATCTTGTTTGAAGTGTATGTGTTGCACCGTTGCTCCGTTTTGAGCGTGCTCTATATGTAACTTGCTTAGAATTGCATGTAGATTCATGTTATCATGTTGCATCCTTATTTTGAGGTGTTTGCTTGATGTTTGAATGCATTTTGCATCAATGCCATGTTTAACTTGTTTTGCTCATATCTTCTAGACCGTAGCTCCGACTCTAATGAACTTTATATGTAACTTGACTAGAATTTTGTGTAGATCATCTTGGTGCATTTTAATTTGCTGTTTAACAACTTGAACATAAGGTTATTCAGTTCTGGACCAATTTCGAAATTTGCATATGAGGACTTACCGAAATTGTTATATGTTGTTTCCGGCCTCATTTAAACTTGCTTTGATGTGTTGATCTTGTATGCATCATCTCTTGCCATGTGTAGCTTCATATAGCCTTGTCAGGCATCATACTTGGTTGAGCATCATGCCTTGTTCATGTGTGGTGTGTTTACTATGTTGTGTGATTCTTCTCGATAGTTCCCGTGTCGTTGCGATCGTGAGGATTCGTTCGTCTTCGTGGCTTCATCTTCTTCATGGACTCGTTCTTCTTCCTAGTGGGATTTCAGGCAAGATGACCGTCACCTTGGATCTCATTACTATCATTGCTATGCTAGTTGCTTCGTTCTATCGCTATGCTGCGCTACCTTTTCACTTGCTCTTCAAGCCGCCCAAATTGCCATGAAACCACCCCTAACCTTTGTCACCCTTCCTAGCAAACCGTTGTTTGGCTATGTTACCGCTTTGCTCAGCCCCTCTTATAGCGTTGCTAGTTGCAGATGAAGATGAAGATTGCTCCATGTTGGTTTATGTTTATGTTGGGATATCATAATATCTCTTATTTAATTAATGCATCTATATACTTGGTAAAGGGTGGAAGGCTCGGCCTTATGCCTGGTGTTTTGTTCCACTCTTACCGCCCTAGTTTCCGTCATACCGGTGTTATGTTCCTTGATTTTGCGTCCCTTACGCGGTTGGGTGATTTATGGGACCCCCTTGACAGTTCGCTTTGAATAAAACTCTTCCAGCAAGGCCCAACCTTGGTTTTACATTTGCCTCACCTAGCCTTTTTTCCCTTGGGAGTCGCGCTCTCAAGGGTCATCTTTATTTACCCCCCCCCCCCCCCCGGGCCAGTGCTCCTTCGAGTGTTGGTCCAACCTGTCAGTCGCCGGTGGCCACCAGGGGCAACTCTGGGCTCGCCTATCGGAAGCTTGGACAATCCGGTGTGCCCTGAGAACAAGATATGTGCAGCTCCTATCGGGATTTGTCGGCACATTCGGGCGGCTTTGCTGGTCTTGCTTTACCATTGTCGAAATGTCTTGTAACCGGGATTCTGAGACTGATCGGGTCTTCCCGGGAGAAGGAATATCCTTCGTTGACCGTGAGAGCTTATAATGGGCTAAGTTGGGACACCCCTGCAGGGTATTATCTTTCGAAAGCCGTGCCCGCGGTTATGTGGCAGATGGGAATTTGTTAATATCCGGTTGTAGAGAACTTGACACTTGACTTAACTAAAACGCATCAACGGCGTGTGTAACCGTGATGGTCTCTTTTCGGTGGAGTCCGGGAAGTGAACACGGTCTTTGGGTTATGTTTGACGTAAGTAGGAGTTCAGGATCACTTTTTGATCATTGCTAGCTTCACGACCGTTCCGTTGCTTCTCTTCTCGCTCTTATTTGCGTATGTTAGCCACCATACATGCTTAGTCGCTGCTGCAACCTCACCACTTTACCCCTTCCTTACCCATTAAGCTTTGCTAGTCTTGATACCCATGGTAATGGGATTGCTGAGTCCTCGTGGCTCACAGATTACTACAACACCAGTTGCAGGTACAGGTTTTGCGATGATCACGACGCGAGAGCGATGTTACTTGTTTTGGAGTTCTTCGTCTGCTTCTTCTTCGATCAGGGGATAGTTTCCAGGTCGGCAGCCTGGGCTAGCAGGGTGGATATCGTTGGAGTTTCTGTTTGTGTTTCATCCGTAGTCGGATGTTGATCTTATGTATGATGTATTGATGTATTCTTGCGGCATTTGTATGCCTTGTATGTATCCCCATATATTATGTAATGTTGATGTAATGATATCCACCTTGCAAAAGCGTCTTCAAGATGCGCTTCTATCCTTGGTGGGACCTCGAGTTCCTTTAGGATAGGGTCGCATCTTGGGCGTGACACAACTCTAATATGATTCATGCTTGATATCTCCGACATCGCTCGCACAGTTCGTCTTATTTGCCATGTATCACTGTGTCGTCCTCTGCTCGCGTCCCTCGGCAAGCTCTGCTCCCCGTTAGGCGCCGCAGCGCTGTGCTCGCCGTTTGGCGCCGTGGCGCGCTCTGTCGCGTCCATTGGCACGCTCTGCTCGCGTCCGTCGACGCGCTCGGCTTGTGGATAGCTTTTCCTTGAGGCGACCGCGGAGCGCTCTGCTCGCGTCCCTCCGCGCGTGCTCTGCCAGCGGTTGGGTGTGCGCACGATCACGTCGGGGGCCCCATATGCATGCGGTTGCGCCGCGCGCGTTGCCACACGATGCAGTTACGTGCGGCACGATGGAGTTACGCGCTGCAAATTAGAACTGCCATCAGGGCCTGCCGATATTCCTAGCCGTCCGGCTTCCCCTTTAATTCCCGCGGCCATTATAACCTTAGTCTCTTCAACCTTTCAATCGCGCCCCACAACACAACAAGCACACCCACGACGACACATAGAGAGGGGATGTCCGGCGGTGCTCCAATGGAGTTCGGCGAGCATAGAGTGGAGACCCACGCGAGGGAGGCGAATCTCTCGGTGGTGTACACCATCGACCCGGCCGTGGTGGACGACTACATCAACAACGTTGAGCAGTTGCTTGCTCGAGACAAGTACAAGGTGGTTGGCATCGACCTCCAGTACACCGCCGGTCGTCCCGGCATAGATCAGAAGGTTGTCGTCGCTTAGTTGTGCGTGCGCCATCATGTCCTCGTCTACCACTACTGCATGGCCACAGAGCCTTGCGACCGTTTCAACAGGTTTGTCAATAGCACCGACTCAAGTTTGCCACGGTGGAAACCAAAGACGATGTAAAAGCGCTCAGTGTTACGGGCTTGGCCTGCAAGAACCTTGTCGAAATTCGTGACCACTACAGGGTCTGGGGCAGCACGAAGCAGGACTCCCTGGTCGAACTCGCCTCGGCCATCATCGACCCCTACTACGAAAAGATGAAGCGGGATGCCCAGAGAACAAGTCCCGTATCCTGGCACGGGGCCTGGATGCGGCAACTGGATGAACCTCATCTCAGGTTTGTGGCCAAGAGCGTGTACACATGCTACGAGATGCACAGGCGAATCGTTGACATGAGGAAGTGCCTCGTTACCCAAATCGACGAGCCCGGATTGAGCCACAAGCAGAGCAAGCGTCAAAAGAAGTAGATGATGATCAGATGATCGTTTATGCTAGTTAATCATGCATGTAATATATAGTTTACTTTATTGGTGTGTGGAAATGTCATGTGTGTAGTAGCCACCTATGTAATTATGCATGTAATAGTTTACTTTGGTGTGTGCAAATGCCACGGTGTAGTAGCCACCGCATGCCGTATATATATATGTTGTTGTTCTGTATGCAATCCCATCGCACAACACACACGTCTTATTAGCAGCAACCGTCTGTGTTATTATCGGTCTTCACACACATTTCTGATTACAGACCTGTTTGCCGCGTATCACACACATCTTGTTAAGTTGAACCGTTTAGGTTCTCATGTCTCAACACAAACAGTTCATCCAAGTTAACCGCATGCCGTATATCGCACACACCTTGATCTGGCTGACCATTTTTTTGTATTGCCTAATCACAAACAGTTCATCCGAGTGAACCGTATGCTGTGAATCGCACACGCCTTCATCTGGCTGCCCGTTTCTTTTGTTCCTCCTCATCGCAAACAGTTAATTGAACTGAACCGTATGCCCTTCATCGCACACGCAACTAAAAGCTGAACCATGTTTGATGCATCCGTCATCGCAAACGTTTCATACATTTCTGACGGTTTTCATATAGCACCGTTTGCGATTATTGCATCGCACACAGTTTCTCGAAGGGTCTCTGATCGTAGTGTCGTGTTAGCAGCATCCTGCAGTAGTGTATGTAGTCGGATCCTGCTCTTTTGTATGATGATTGCTATGTATTGATGTATTGATATATCCATGTTGTAGCTTGTGGCAAGTGTAAGACAACTATATCTTGTATTCTCTTCTATTCAGTTGATGGTATCTTGTAATGATGTCCACCTTGCTATGCGACTCGACATGCGTTTCTATCCTTATCAAGATTTCATATCTTGATCAGGCTAGAGCCGCATGTTGGATATTACAAGGGGCTACTAAATGCAGTGAATCAAGTGTTTCCTTATTGCCACCAAAGATTCTGCCTTAAACACTTTTATGGAAACTTCCAAGATGTTGGGTTTAGGGGGAGAGATCTTAAGAAGTGCATGGACAATGCCAGCTATGCCTATAATGAACACAAATTTCATATCGCAATGAATGATCCGAGAGTTGAATGTGAGGAAGCTTGGAGTGGCTTAGTGCAATACCAAAAAGAACTTGGGCAAGGCATGCATTTGAGACAAATTGCAAGACTAACTTGGTAGTTAACAACTTGTCCGAGGTTTTTAACAAGTGCATCCTAGATGTTGGGGAAAAACCTATAAGGACAATGTGTGATGGCGTAAAAGATAAGCAGATGGTGAGGTGGCACAGGAATAGAGAGATTGCAAAGGCATCCAGAAGGGGCATTACACCATATTACAGTGAAGCTAGAGCTTGAGGAGGAGAGGGCCAAATACTGCAAACCAATACAAGCTGGTGTCAACTTATGGCAAGTTACAAGTGGGCAGCAAACACATGTTGTGAACTTGGAACTTGAGACATGTGGTTGCAGAAAGTGGGACTTCAGTGGCATCCCATGCAACCATGCCATCTGAGCAATAAACAAGGCTAAAAGGTTTCTAGAGGATTGTGTGAACAAATTCTTCAAGAAACCATTTTACCTGGCAGCTTATGAACCAATGATCTATCATGTTCCTGGTCAGCATGAATGGACAAAGACCCCTGGTTCAGACATAAAACCACTTGCATTTAAAGTGAAGAAGGGAAGAAAGAAAGAGAAGAGGATAAAGGGGAAATTTGAAGTTCCAACGCCAAAGGACACTTCAATAATGGGGATTATAACATGTGGCAATTGTGGACTCCAAGGACATAGGTACACAAGCTGTCTGAAACAGTTGTAGCCTGAGCTGGCTTTGAGGGAAAACAAAAATGTGGTAATCCCCTTTATCCTCTTCAAAATTTCACATGTTTGTATATTACTTCTTCTACATAACTTACTTGTATGTTCACTGTTTTATGTGTGTATGCAAGCCTTATGCAAGGAATTCACAACCAATAACTATTGTTGCTTCTCCTACACCACCAAGAGCTCCTGCTGCTGCATCTGCTCCTCCTCCACCACCAAGAGCTCCTACTGCTTCTGCAAGATCTGGAAGAACTAGTGTTGCAAGGAATCCATCCGGAAGAGGTGCTAGTGGAGGAGGTGCTGGAAGGAGTTCAAGGGCATTCTCTGCCCCAAGGCAATCTGTTGCCTCCACTTCTGGTGCTCCTCCACCTTCTGGTGGCAAGCGATTCGAAGACCATGAAGATGCCAACGGAGTAGACGCGTGTTGTAGACGAAGAACGTCAACGAGTGACACAAACTGATCTGCGATCGAAAACCAAAAAAGAGGCACTGATCAAACGACCGGCGCGAGAAGAAAAACTTATCAAAGGATCAGGAAAAAGACTCTCTAGTGCGGCTGATCAACGCGATCGGCAGACGAATGCTAGGTACGGGATGCGCGACCCCCGGTGGCGATCATGGAGATCGACCGCCCCGAGGGCGGCGTGGTGCGGAAGCGGCGGCTAGGGTTTGGATCGAAGTTAGGTCGATACCATGTAGAAGGAATAGAGGGAATATGGTGGAATTGTTGTTGTATTGCTTGAGCCTCGTGGCCATATATATAGGAGTACATGATCATCTTGAAATACAAGACAAGGTATAATAAATCCTACGCTATCCTACTTTCCTAAATAACAATGATACTCAGCACTCTCTGACTTGTGTTCCTCGTCCTCTCAACAACCAAGCAATGAACAAGTGTGTTCCAGGCATCATAATTGTGTGCATAAGTTTCTTGCGGTTTCCGGTCGTAAGAATTGGCCCACCTACTTTGCTTCGTATAAGTGCGCGTCTTGACGGATCCAACCGTTCAACTCGAACTCTAACATTATTGCGCCACGTCGCTCATGTTGTGAAGCGCTCACAGAATCATTATTTTCAAGAGTATATAAAGTACATACCATATACTCCCTCTATTCCAAATTGCATGACTTAACTTTATATCAAAATTAATATAAAGTTAGGTCATTTATTTTGGAACAGAGAGAGTAGAAGTTATGAATTCCGAGAGAACATATCCGCACTGTGAACATTGTCATAGGTACACACCACACCGAAAATAAGAAGACTACTCTCACAAAAGAGCTAAGACAGTACCCGCACCCTTCCAATTACGCAATTCGTTTAATATTTGCGGCACAAACGCAATGACTGAATGTTGCGCCAGATTATGGAACACCTAGCGTTGCGCTGCTTTCAAAGACTCCAAGCAATTAGGTTGACCACCGAGTCGAAACCTCTAAGACTCCACGCAATTAGGTTGACCACCGAGTCAAAACCTCTCCTGTACGTTGCTGTGCTCACAGAATTCCATTGCATGTTTGCATGGCAGTGGCAAGCCACGTGAGAAATTCCTCAATGAAGAAAGAGAAATAAATTTCATAGGTGTAAATATAAATTTAGCAATAATCCTACACGCACGGAGCAATACGGGCATCTCACGGGCATCTCAGCGCTAATCAATCTCTGCCCCCTGATTTTCATGGAGGTGGGCCCCGCCTCACTCCTAATCTCCAATAAAAAACTGCCAACCAAGCACAGTCCGTTGATTCCGTAACCATCAGCCCGTGCGTGTAGCATTGCCGTAAATTTAGTCACGAGTTTAGTCGTTTGGAAGTTGAAGGAAGAACAACGGCAATCTCTGCCCCCCTGATTTTCATGGAGGTGGGCCCCGCCTCACTCCTAATCTCCAATAAAAAACTGCCAACCAAGCACGGTCCGTTGATTCCGTAACCATCAGCCCGTGCGTGTAGCATTGCCGTAAATTTAGTCACGAGTTTAGTCGTTTGGAAGTTGAAGGAAGAACAACGGCTTGGTTAATTATCAACGATGTATCCGTGATGAAAAGCATTAAAAAGAAAAGTAGCATGCGGTGAGCGTGGATCGAACACGCGACCTTCAGATCTTCAGTCTGACGCTCTCCCAACTGAGCTATCCCCGCTTACAAATATATAGCACATATAAGCTTACAAATACCGTAATATTTTCCAGATTTAAACTCTTCAGTTTTTTTTTTGTGTGTGAGGGGTACACGTAAACGAGCTAGCTGTCAAGTGGTCTGTTGGCGTGTTTTGTTATCGGGCAAGTGCTCTCCTCACCTCGCCCAGCTAGGAAGCGGGTTTTGGTTCCATGGAGAGCTCGCCTCGTTACACCTCAATTTCCAGCCTTGATCCAGTAGACAAAATGTACCTAAGCATAAACAACATAGGGGCCATCTAAAATACGTTAGGATATGCCTCCCACGCGCTCCCCTCCCACGCCCGTCCCCGCGCCGCCGGCGGCGGCGGTGGCTCCCCCCGCGCCGACCACGGATTCGCCTCCTGGTTCATGCCCCTGCCTCCGCCTCCGGTTGGTCGTCCGGGGGCGGTCGCGCTGCTGCGGAGATCTTTTCCTCTCCTGCGTTCATCCTCCCTGCCACGGCCAGATCCAGTTTTAACGAGCTACGACCAGGACGGTGTCTTGGCCTTCGTGGAGTTTGTCCCTGACTCGCAGCCGCCCGTGGCGTCGGTCCGGGCTGCGCTTGGGTCGGCTCAAGCCCCTCCTCCTGCGCAGGCCGCACGCCTTGAAGTTCCGGGCGGTGGAGGCATTAACTGCTCGGGTGCGGAGCAGCTGGCCGCCTCCATCCCTCCTACCTCTGGTGCGCCTTCTATGCAGGCGATACGGTCCGACGCGGGGCGCGAGGCTGAGGTGACCGGAGGCTGGCAGCTCGTCGCGTCGCGTAAAGGCCCGCGCAGTCTGGCTTTGGCCGCCCCGGCATTCAAGCCGGCGCCCATCCCCCGATGGCTCCTAGGCCGGTGCTGTAGGTGTCTCCACCGCGGGCATAGGGTTGAGGCGTGCCGTGACCCGCTGCGCTGTTCACGCTGCCTCCAAAATGGCCATAAATCTCGTGGTTGCAAGAACCAGTGGAAGCCATTAAGCTTGCTGGACTCCCCCGGAGTGCCTCCACCCCCTCTCCCTCGGCCTGCCGCTGTTGCTGTCCAAGTAGCAGCTCCTCGCTCTGGTCGTGGCTGGGAGAATCCTCTGCTGCCTACTGCAACCTCTCCGGCCACGATGCTCCGCCTCGGTGATGCGTCGCTCCGTCCGGAGGAGGACTACGTCGTCGTCCCTGCAACGCCTGAGATGCAGGTTGAGTCTGCTCTCCTCTCCACCAACGGGGCAGTTGCCTGGCTAGAAGGCGCCAGGCAGGACGTCTCCTGCCAGCAGGTGGCCTCCGAGCTGGCAAAGGCCCTGGGGGCGCGCCAGACTGATGTCGAAGTCGTCAAGCACTACCCCGAGCAGTTCTTCGTCCGCTTCATGAACGGCGTCGAGGACGCACTGATTGAGCATGGTGAAGAGGGAGCACTGGAGCTTGCTCAAGAGGGAGGTGTAGCTATCCAGGATGCTTGAGGTTCCTAGTTTGTCTGTTAGGGTACTATGGATCCTTATGTTAGTCCACCCTCTTAGTGCTCCATGGGGTGATCTGTGTGTTGTTCGTGTTGTGGGTGTGCGTTGTATCAGGTGTGATAGTGTTGTGGGTGCTTGCTGTTGCATGAGAGAAAAATCATGCACTTTGGTTGTCGGTCTGCTGTGTTGTTTTGCTGACGCTGGAGTAGCTCTCCTCTGCCTGATGACCGTGCACAGCTGCTGTCGCTGCCAGAGGTCTTGTGTTTTTTGGTGTGACCCATGACGACACAGCCCATCAACACGTTAAGTTGGAATGTTCGCGGTCTAAACAACCCGGCGCGGAGGTCAACTGTTAGTGCGACGATTGCAGCCTCCTCATGCCAGCTTGTATGTTTGCAAGAGACTAAGCTTGGCTGCGTTGATAAATTCGTTGCTGCTTTCCTTGGTGGTAATAGGCTTCAAGGCTTTGCGCAACGCCCGACTCTGGGGACTAGGGGAGGGATTCTGCTACTTTGGGATGACACGGTCCTCGACGTCTCCGATATCACTGCATCGACCTATTGCCTCTCTGGTACGGTTCGTGCCCGTGCGACTGACGTCTGTTTTAGGGTCACCTCCGTTTATGGGCCAACTGACCACGCCTGCAAAGATGCGTTTTTTGCCGAGCTTATCTCCCACAAGCCTCCTAATGGGACTGCTGTTGGGAATCGTAGCATAATTTTAAAATTTTCCTACGCTCACCAAGATGCATCTATGGAGTATACTAGCAACGAGGGGAAAGGAGTGCATCTACATACCCTTGTAGATCGCGAGCGGAAGCGTTCCAATGAACGTGGATGACGGAGTAGTACTCGCCGTGATCCAAATCACCGATGACCAAGTGCCGAAAGGACGGCACCTCCGCGTTCAACACACGTACGGTGCAGCGACGTCTCCTCCTTCTTGATCCAGCAAGGGGGAAGGAGAGGTTGATGGAGATCCAGCAGCACGACGGCGTGGTGGTGGATGTAGCGGGATGCCGGCAGGGCTTCGCCGAGCTTCTACGAGAGAGAGAGAGGTGTAGCAGGGGAGGAGGGAGGCGCCCAAGGCTGTGATGTTGCTGCCCTCCCTCCCTCCCCCCCCCTTTATATAGGCCCCCTGGGAGGGGGGCGCCGGCCAAGCCCCATCTAGATGGGGCGGCGGCGGCCAAGGGGGTGCCTTGCCCCCCAAGGCAAGTGGGGCGCCCCCCCACCCTAGGGTTTCCAACCCTAGGCGCAGGGGGGAGGCCCATGGGGGGCGCCCAGCCCACTAGGGGCTGGTTCCCATCCCACTTCAGCCCACGGGGCCCTCCGGGATAGGTGGCCCCACCCGGTGGACCCCCGGGACCCTTCCGGTGGTCCCGGTACAATACCGATAACCCCCGAAACTTTCCCGGTGGCCGAAACTTGACTTCCTATATATAATTCTTCACCTCCGGACTATTCCGGAACTCCTCGTGACGTCCGGGATCTCATCCGGGACTCCAAACAACTTTCGGGTTTCCGCATACACATATCTCTACAACCCTAGCGTCACCGAACCTTAAGTGTGTAGACCCTACGGGTTCGGGAGACATGCAGACATGACCGAGACGCCTCTCCGGTCAATAACCAATAGCGGGATCTGAATACCCATGTTGGCTCCCACATGTTCCACGATGATCTCATCGGATGAACCACGATGTCGAGGATTCAATCAATCCCGTATACAATTCCCTTTGTCCATCGGTATGTTACTTGCCCGAGATTCGATCGTCGGTATCCCAATACCTTGTTCAATCTCGTTACCGGCAAGTCTCTTTACTCGTACCGCAATGCATGATCCCGTGACTAACGCCTTAGTCACATAGAGATCATGATGATGATGCATTACCGAGTGGGCCCAGAGATACCTCTCCGTCACACGGAGTGACAAATCCCAGTCTCGATCCGTGCCAACCCAACAGACACTTTCGGAGATACCCATAGTGCACCTTTATAGTCACCTAGTTACGTTGTGACGTTTGGCACACCCAAAGCACTCCTACGGTATCCGGGAGTTGCATGATCTCATGGTCTAAGGAAAAGATGCTTGACATTGGAAAAGCTCTAGCAAACGAAACTACACGGTCTTTTATGCTATGCTTAGGATTGGGTCTTGTCCATCACATCATTCTCCTAATGATGTGATCCCGTTATCAACGACATCCAATGTCCATAGTCAGGAAACCATGACTATCTATTGATCAACGAGCTAGTCAACTAGAGGCTTACTAGGGACACGTTGTGGTCTATGTATTCACACATGTATTACGATTTCCGGACAATACAATTATAGCATGAACAATAGACAATTACCATGAACAAAGAAATATAATAATAACCATTTATTATTGCCTCTAGGGCATATTTCCAACAGTCTCCCACTTGCACTAGAGTAAATAATCTAGTTACATTGTGATGAATCGAACACCCATTGCGTCCTGGTGTTGATCATGTTTTGCCCTAGGGAGAGGTTTAGTCAACGGATCTGCTACATTCAAGTCCGTATGTACTTTACAAATATCTATGTCTCCATTTTGAACACTTTCATGAATGGAGTTGAAGCGACACTTGATATGTCTGGTCTTCCTGTGAAATCTGGGCTCCTTCGCAATGGCAATAGCTCCAGTGTTGTCACAGAAGAGAGTCATCGGGCCCGACGCATTGGGAATCACCCCTAGGTCGGTAATGAACTCCTTCATCCAGACTGCTTCCTGCGCTGCCTCCGAGGCTGCCATGTACTCCGCTTCACATGTAGATCCCGCCACGACGCTTTGCTTGCAACTGCACCAGCTTACGACTCCTCCATTCAAAATATACACGTATCCGGTTTGTGACTTCGAGTCATCCAGATCTGTGTCGAAGCTAGCGTCGACGTAACCCTTTACGACGAGCTCTTCGTCACCTCCATAAACGAGAAACATATCCTTAGTCCTTTTCAGGTACTTTAGGATATTCTTGACCGCTGTCCAGTGTTCCATGCCGGGATTACTTTGGTACCTTCCTACCAAACTTACGGCAAGGTTTGCATCAGGTCTGGTACACAGCATGGCATACATACTAGACCCTATGGCCGAGGCATAGGGGATGACACTCATCTTTTCTATATCTTCTGCCGTGGTCGGGCATTGAGCCTTGCTCAATTGCACACCTTGCAATACAGGCAAGAACCCCTTCTTGGACTGATCCATATTGACCTTCTTCAATATCTTGTCAAGGTATGTACTCTGTGAAAGACCAATGAGGCGTCTTGATCTATCTCTATAGATCTTGATGCCTAATATATAAGCAGCTTCTCCAAGGTCCTTCATTGAAAAACACTTATTCAAATAGGCCTTTATACTTTCCAAGAATTCTATATCATTTCCCATCAATAGTATGTCATCCACATATAATATGAGAAATGCTACAGAGCTCCCACTCACTTTCTTGTAAACACAGGCTTCTCCATAAGTCTGTGTAAACCCAAACGCTTTGATTTTCTCATCAAAGCGAATGTTCCAACTCCGAGATGCTTGCACCAGCCCATAGATTGAGCGCTGGAGCTTGCATACTTTGTTAGCATTCTTAGGATCGACAAAACCTTCCGGCTGCATCATATACAACTCTTCCTTAAGGAAGCCGTTAAGGAATGCCGTTTTGACGTCCATCTGCCATATCTCATAATCATAGTATGCGGCAATTGCTAACATGATTCGGGCGGACTTCAGCTTCGCTACGGGTGAGAAAGTCTCATCGTAGTCAACCCCTTGAACTTGTCGATAACCCTTAGTGACAGGTCGAGCCTTATAGATGGTCACATTACCATCCGCGTCTGTCTTCTTCTTAAAGATCCACTTGTTTTCTATGGCTCGCCGATCATCGGGCAAGTCAGTCAAAGTCCATACTTCGTTTTCATACATGGATCCTATCTCGGATTTCATGGCTTCTAGCCATTTGTCCGAATCCGGGCCCGCCATCGCTTCTTCATAGTTCGAAGGTTCACCGTTGTCTAACAACATGATTTCCAGGACAGGGTTGTCGTACCACTCTGGTGCGGAACGTGTCCTTGTGGACCTACGAAGTTCAGTAGTAACTTGATCCGAAGCTTCATGATCATCATCATTAACTTCCTCCCCAGTCGGTGTAGGCACCACAGGAACATCTTCCCGCGCTGCGCTACTTTCCGGTTCGGAAGGGGTGACTATCACCTCATCAAGTTCCACTTTCCTCCCACTCAATTCTTTCGAGAGAAACTCCTTCTCCAGAAAGGACCCGTTCTTGGCAACGAAGATCTTGCCTTCGGATCTGAGGTAGAAGGTATACCCAATAGTTTCCTTAGGGTATCCTATGAAGACGCATTTCTCCGACTTGGGTTCGAGCTTTTCAGGTTGAAGTTTCTTGACATAAGCATCGCATCCCCAAACTTTTAGAAACGACAGCTTAGGTTTCTTCCCAAACCATAATTCATACGGTGTCGTCTCAACGGATTTCGACGGAGCCCTATTTAAAGTGAATGCGGCAGTCTCTAAAGCATAGCCCCAAATGAGAGTGGTAAATCGGTAAGAGACATCATAGATCGCACCATATCCAATAGAGTGCGATTACGACGTTCGGACACACCGTTTCTCTGAGGTGTTCCAGGCGGCGTGAGTTGTGAAACTATTCCACATTTCCTTAAGTGTGTACCAAACTCGTGACTTAAATATTCTCCACCACGATCTGATCGTAAGAATTTTATTTTCCTGTCACGTTGATTCTCAACCTCACTCTGAAATTCCTTGAACTTTTCAAAGGTCTCAGACTTGTGTTTCATTAGGTAGACATACCCATATCTACTTAAGCCATCAGTAAGAGTGAGAACATAACGATATCCTCCGCGAGCCTCAACACTCATTGGACCGCACACATCGGTATGTATGATTTCCAATAAGTTGGTTGCTCGCTCCATTGTTCCGGAGAACGGAGTCTTGGTCATCTTACCCATGAGGCATGGTTCGCACGTGTCAAATGATTCGTAATCAAGAGACTCCAAAAGTCCATCTGCATGGAGCTTCTTCATGCGCTTGACACCAATGTGACCAAGGCGGCAGTGCCACAAGTATGTGGGACTATCGTTATCAACTTTACATCTTTTGGTATTCACACTATGAATATGTGTATCATCACGTTCGAGATTCATCAAAAATAAACCATTGACCAGCGGGGCATGACCATAAAACATATCTCTCAAATAAATAGAACAACCATTATTCTCGGATTTAAATGAGTAGCCATCTCGAATTAAACGAGATCCAGATACAATGTTCATGCTCAAAGCTGGCACTAAATAACAATTATTGAGGTTTAAAACTAATCCCGTGGGTAGATGCAGAGGTAGCGTGCCGACGGCGATCACATCGACCTTGGAACCATTCCCGACGCGCATCGTCACCTCGTCCTTCGCCAGTCTCTGTTTATTCCGTAGTTTCTGTTTTGAGTTACAAATATGAGCAACAGCACCGGTATCAAATACCCAGGAGCTACTACAAGTACTGGTAAGGTACACATCAATTACATGTATATCACATATACCTTTGGTGTTGCTGGCCTTCTTGTCCGCTAAGTACTTGGGCAGTTCCGCTTCCAGTGACCACTTCCCTTGCAATAAAAGCACTCAGTCTCGGGCTTGGGTCCATTCCTTGGCTTCTTCCCGGCAACTGGCTTACCGGGCGCGGCAACTCCCTTGTCGTCCTTCTTGAAGTTCTTCTTACCCTTGCCCTTCTTGAACTTAGTGGTTTTATTCACCATCAACACTTGATGTTCTTTTCTGATCTCCACCTCCGCTGATTTCAGCATTGAATATATCTCAGGAATGGTCTTTTCCATCCCCTGCATATTGAAGTTCATCACAAAGCTCTTGTAGCTTGGTGGAAGCGACTGGAGGATTCTGTCAATGATCACGTCATCCGGGAGATTAACTCCCAGCTGAGTCAAGCGGTTGTGCAACCCAGACATTCTGAGTATGTGCTCACTAACAGAACTATTCTCCTCCATTTTACAGCTGAAGAACTTGTCGGAGACTTCATATCTCTCGACCCGGGCATGAGCTTGGAAAACCAATTTCAGCTCCTTGAACATCTCATATGCTCCATGTTTCTCAAAACGCTTTTGGAGACCCGGTTCTAAGCTGTAAAGCATGCCGCACTGAACGAGGGAGTAATCATCAGCACGTGATTGCCAAGCGTTCATAACGTCTTGGTTCTCAGGGATTGGTGCTTCACCTAGCGGTGCTTCTAAGACATAATCTTTCTTGGCTACTATGAGGATGATCCTCAGGTTCCGGACCCAGTCCGTATAGTTGTTGCCATCATCTTTCAGCTTGGTTTTCTCTAGGAACGCGTTGAAATTGAGGACAACGTTGGCCATTAGATCTACAAGACATAGTGTAAAGATTTTAGACTAAGTTCATGATAATTAAGTTCATCTAATCAAATTACACAATGAACTCCCACTCAGATAGACATCCCTCTAGTCATCTAAGTGAAACATGATCCGAGTTAACTAGGCCGTGTCCGATCATCACGTGAGACGGACTAGTCAAGATCGGTGAACATCTCCATGTTGATCGTATCTTCTATACGACTCATGCTTGACCTTTCGGTCCTCCGTGTTCTGAGGCCATGTCTGTACATGCTAGGATCGTCAAGTCAACCTAAGTGTATTGCGTGTGTTCCGAGGCCATGTCTGTACATGCTAGGCTCGTCAACACCCGTTGTATTCGAACGTTAGAATCTATCACACCCGATCATCACGTGGTGCTTCGAAACAACGAACCTTCGCAACGGTGCACAGTTAGGGTGAACACTTTCTTGAAATTATCATAAGGGATCATCTTACTTACTACCGTCGTTCTAAGCAAATAAGATGCAAAAACATGATAAACATCACATGCAATCAAATAGTGACATGATATGGCCAATATCATCATGCTCCTTTGATCTCCATCTTCGGGGCACCATGATCATCTTCGTCACCGGCATGACACCATGATCTCCATCATCATGATCTCCATCATTGTGTCTTCATGAAGTCGTCACGCCAACGATTACTTCTACTTCTATGGCTAACGCGCTTAGCAACAAAGTAAAGTAATTTACATGGCGTTATTCAATGACACGCAGGTCATACAAAATAATAAAGACAACTCCTATGGCTCCTGCCGATTGTCATACTCATCGACATGCAAGTCGTGATTCCTATTACAAGAATATGATCAATCTCATACATCACATATATCATTCATCACATCTTCTGGCCATATCACATCACATAACACATGCTGCAAAAACAAGTTAGACGTCCTCTAATTGTTGTTGCAAGTTTTTACGTGGTTTGTAGGTTTCTAGCAAGAACGTTTCTTACCTACGTATGACCACAACGTGATTTGCCAATTTCTATTTACCCTTCATAAGGACCATTTTCATCGAATCCGTTCCGACTAAAGTAGGAGAGACAGACACCCGCTAGCCACCTTATGCAACTAGTGCATGTTAGTCGGTGGAACCTGTCTCACGTAAGCGTACGTGTAAGGTCGGTCCGGGCCGCTTCATCCTACAATGCCGCCGAAACAAGAAACGACTAGTAGCGGCAAGAAGAATTGGCAACATCAACGCCCACAACTTCTTTGTGTTCTACTCGTGCATAGTAACTACGCATAGGCCTGGCTCATGATGCCACTGTTGGGAATCGTAGCATAATTTTAAAAAATTTCTACGCTCACCAAGATGCATCTATGGAGTATACTAGCAACGAGGGGAAAGGAGTGCATCTACATACCCTTGTAGATCGCGAGCGGAAGCGTTCCAATGAACGTGGATGACGGAGTCGTACTCGCCGTGATCCAAATCACCGATGACCGAGTGCCGAACGGACGGCACCTCCGCGTTCAACACACGTACGGTGCAGCGATGTCTCCTCCTTCTTGATCCAGCAAGGGGGAAGGAGAGGTTGATGGAGATCCAGCAGCACGACGGCGTGGTGGTGGATGTAGCGGGATGGCGGCAGGGCTTCGCCGAGCTTCTACGAGAGAGAGAGGTGTAGCAGGGGAGGAGGGAGGCGCCCAAGGCTGTGATGTTGCTGCCCTACCTCCCCCCCCCTTTATATAGGCCCCCTGGGAGGGGGGCGGCGGCCAAGCCCCATCTAGATGGGGGGGCGGCGGCCAAGGGGGTGCCTTGCCCCCCAAGGCAAGTGGGGCGCCCCCCCACCCTAGGGTTTCCAACCCTAGGCGCAGGGGGGAGGCCCATGGGGGGGCGCCCAGCCCACTAGGGGCTGGTTCCCTTCCCACTTCAGCCCACGGGGCCCTCCGGGATAGGTGGCCCCACCCGGTGGACACCCGGGACCCTTCCGGTGGTCCCGGTACAATACCGATAACCCCCGAAACTTTCCCGGTGGCCGAAACTTGACTTCCTATATATAATTCTTCACCTCCGGACTATTCCGGAACTCCTCGTGACGTCCGGGATCTCATCCGGGACTCCGAACAACTTTCGGGTTTCCGCATACACATATCTCTACAACCCTAGCGTCACCGAACCTTAAGTGTGTAGACCCTACGGGTTCGGGAGACATGCAGACATGACCGAGACGCCTCTCCGGTCAATAACCAACAGCGGGATCTGGATACCCATGTTGGCTCCCACATGTTCCACGATGATCTCATCGGATGAACCACGATGTCGAGGATTCAATCAATCCCGTATACAATTCCCTTTGTCCATCGGTATGTTACTTGCCCGAGATTCGATCGTCGGTATCCCAATACCTTGTTCAATCTCGTTACCGGCAAGTCTCTTTACTCGTACCGCAATGCATGATCCCGTGACTAACGCCTTAGTCACATAGAGCTCATTATGATGATGCATTACCGAGTGGGCCCAGAGATACCTCTCCGTCACACGGAGTGACAAATCCCAGTCTCGATCCGTGCCAACCCAACAGACACTTTCGGAGATACCCATAGTGCACCTTTATAGTCACCCAGTTACGTTGTGACGTTTGGCACACCCAAAGCACTCCTACGGTATCCGGGAGTTGCACGATCTCATGGTCTAAGGAAAAGATGCTTGACATTGGAAAAGCTCTAGCAAACGAAACTACACGATCTTTTATGCTATGCTTAGGATTGGGTCTTGTCCATCACATCATTCTCCTAATGATGTGATCCCGTTATCAACGACATCCAATGTCCATAGTCAAGAAACCATGACTATCTGTTGATCAACGAGCTAGTCAACTAGAGGCTTACTAGGGACACGTTGTGGTCTATGTATTCACACATGTATTACGATTTCCGGACAATACAATTATAGCATGAACAATAGACAATTACCATGAACAAAGAAATATAATAATAACCATTTATTATTGCCTCTAGGGCATATTTCCAACAACTGCATGGCTAGCCCTTGGGGATTTCAACCAAATTTGTCGTGCACGCGACAAAAACAAGAGAATCTTCAACCGACGTAGGATCAATCGCTTTCGGGCTGCGTTACAATCTTGTGAGCTCAAGGAAATTCACCTCCAGAATCGGCGCTTCACCTGGAGCAACGAGCGGACAACCCAACTCTCTGCAAGCTTGACTCCTTCTTCTGTAATGCGGAGTGGGATATGACCTTCAGCACCCATGTCCTACATGCTCTGTCATCTTCACTTTCCGACCATTGCCCCCTGCTGCTTGCTGATGATAAAGGGCCCAGAAGGCCTCGATCCTTCAAGTTCAAAAACTTCTGGGCTTCTTTGCCTGGCTTCTCCGAGGTAGTGCAAAAGGCCTGGGACGAGCGAGTCGGGCACTCGGAACCGTATCAAGTGTTGTACCATAAGCTAAAAAAAACTGCGATCCGGCTATCTGAGTGGAGCAAGAACTTGTTCTCCAAGGCTAAGGTTCAGCTCCATGCGGCCCTGCTTGTGATTCTCCACCTCGACATCGCGCAAGAGGCAAGGGCTCTCTCTCCTGAGGAGCGAGACTTGCTCACGAGACTCAAGCGGAGGGTGATTAGCTTGGCGGTACTTGAGAGGTCTAGGAAGAGTCAATGTGCTCGGTTGGCAAATTTGAAGCATGGGGATGCAAACACAAAATTCTTCCACCGACGCATCAATGCCAGAAGGAGGAAAAATCACATTCACCGGATCAAACATGTGCATGGGTGGGTGACCGAACACAAGGAAAAAGAGAAGATCATACATTCCCACTTCATAGAGATCATGGGTACAGGATGCAGTAGCAACAAAGACTTCAACTGGGAGGAGCTTCGAATAGAGACCCATGACTTGCACGACCTGGGCAACACCATCACGGAAGATGAGGTTTGGGGGGCCATAAAGGAGATGCCTAGTGATAAGGCGCCCAGTCCGGATGGCTTCACAGGGATCTTCTTCAAGAAGTGTTGGGGCATCATCAAGCTTTCGGTCATGAGAGTCATCCAGTGTTTTGACTCTCTCCACACCTCCAACCTGCATTGGTTGAATTCCGCCAATGTTGTGCTATTGCCCAAAAAGGAGGGTGCGAAAGGCATCTCTGATTACAGACCTATCAGTCTCATCCACGCCATCGCAAGAATAATTGCCAAGGTCCTTTCGCTCCGGCTGGCTCCACACATGGACTGCCTTGTCTCCAACGCCCAAAGTGCATTAATAAAGAGGCGTGGCATACATGACAACTTCATGTGCGTGCGTAATTTTGCTAGGCGCTTACACAAGTGCAAGACCCCGTCACTCCTTTTCAAGCTAGACATAAGAAAGGCTTTTGACTCCGTCAAGTGGGGCTACATGTTAGATCTCCTTCAGCGTTTGGGTTTCCCGGATAGGTTCCGGGCTTGGATTGCCGCACTCCTATCCTCGTCATCGTCTCGTGTTCTCTTAAATGGCATCCCCGGCCCTCCCATTATGCATGGGAAGGGGTTTCGGCAGGGGGACCCCATTTCCCCCTGCTTTTCGTCATCGCGATTGATCCGCTGCATAAGATTCTGGATTTGGCAACCCGGAAAGGCCTTCTTCACAAGATACGTGGGCGGGGGCCTACGGTGAGAACCTCCATATATGCGGATGATGCTGCTGTTTTTCTGGCTCCTATCAAAAGGGACGTTGACAATCTTGCTTCCATCTTGAGAGGCTTTGGTGAAGTGACAGGTCTATGCACCAACTTTCAGAAAAGCTCCGTTGTGCCAATTCGATGTAGTCATCTTAATCTTGGGCACACTCTTCAGTGCTTGCCTGCAACTCGTGCTACTTTCCCGGTGAAGTATCTTGGCTTGCCTCTCTCTGTTTGGCAGCTCAGAAAGGTGGATTTCCAATATCTTGAGGACAAGGCGGCGAGCAAATTGGCCACTTGGGACGGCCAAAATATCACTACCATCGGCCGCACGGCACTTGTCAAATCGGTCATTTCATCCCAAGCGATCTACTCAATCACGCCTCTCATTGTGCCGCCAAGTACGCTCAGCAACCTAAATAAGTTGGAGAGGTCGTTCCTATGGTCCAGTGCGGATAAGACAACGGGAGCCAAGTGCAAAGTCAATTGGAAAATAGTCTGTAGGCCAAAGGAATATGGTGGCCTGGGGGTACTCAACACCGAAAAAATTTCGCGGGCTTTACGTCTTCGTTGGCTGTGGTATGAATGGAAGGAGCCCCACAAGCCTTGGGTGGGGTTTGGTAACCCTTGCACCGCCGAGGACCTCGAGTTTTTCTACGCCTCTACAACTATCACTGTGGGTGACGGTGCAAAAACACCGTTCTGGGACTCCCCTTGGCTATTTGGGCGGAAACCCATGGATATTGCTCCATTAATCTACGAGGCATCAAGGAGAAAGAATTGGAAGGTGCGTGAAGCCCTCAATGAGAATGCATGGATTCTCAAAATCAATCCAAACACTGTTATCTCCATTCGCCACATTAGCGAATTCTTCACTCTTTGGATGCTTGTTCATGACTTCCCCCTTGACGACCAAGCCGAAGACGACATTACTTGGAAGCACGCGAACGATGGGATCTACTCGGCGGCCACTGCGTACAAGGCTCTGTTCCTTGGATTGACTCTCTCTCCCATGGACCGTATGGTTTGGAAGGCTTGGGCACCCCCTAAGGTTAAATTCTTTGCGTGGCTTGCCCTCAAGACCGAATTTGGACCGCCGATCGTCTGGAG
Organism: Aegilops tauschii subsp. strangulata; assembly: GCF_002575655.3. Lineage (NCBI taxonomy): Eukaryota > Viridiplantae > Streptophyta > Magnoliopsida > Poales > Poaceae > Aegilops > Aegilops tauschii. The sequence goes on along the minus strand of NC_053039.3, from coordinate 390,108,231 downwards.
AAGCGTGGTTGGGTCAATTGTGGTCTTTGTCCACTATGCAACAGAGAGCAAGAACGGGGCCACACCTCTTCTTCAAGTGTCGCTACACTCTTAGGCTTTGGAGATCTATCATCGAGAAGCTTGGGCTACCTCACGTCAACATTCCCGATTGGCATCTTGATGAATCCGTCAAGGAGTGGTGGGTCAAGCGTACCGATGACCGAAACCCGAATTGGCATGCCATGTCCTCTCTCGTCATGCTCACCTCTTGGACCATTTGGAACGAGCGAAATGCTAGGGTATTTCGGCAAAAATTTGCGCCACCGCCTATTCTCCTCCAAACCATCATTGGCGAGGCAAAGTTATGGGTTACTGCCGGTGCCAAGAAGCTAGGGACTATAATTGTGTGTGAGTAATTGTCATGTCGCTTGTATGGGGTATCCTGTAAAAATCTAAACTCTATTCTCTCCTTATTTAATAGATGAGGCAAATCTTATGCCTCTGTTTTGAAAAAAAAAAATTCCAGCCTTCAACTCGTTCCAGGAAAAGACCCGATTTGGTTCCCCTCCGTTGGCAAGACCAGCCTTGCCCAGCGAGGTAAATGAACCAGTTTCGAAAGAAAGAAAGATAGGGAACATTTCTTTTCAGAGTAATCGGCCCGGTAAGAAATATAGAGAATTGTTTTTTCTGAAGGACCTTCAGTTTACTGATTACTAATTATTCCAAATACAGAACTGTTATTGGAAAAAAAAATACATTATTTTTGTACACTACAAGTACAGCCAGTATGCCCACTGCAAAACTCAGTGCACATAGGAGGGACAAAGAAAAACAGAGATTTCGGCCAAGGTTAATCAGCTGTGGGCACCGAACACAAAGAATCTTCAGCTGATTTATGTCAACAACAATTTCTAGAAAATTAGTCACTTCTAGTCCATCAGAGAGGAAAGGCGCCATTAAAGCTTTTTCGTTCCATCTGGATTCATCCTTGCCAGGTCCGAATTTTGAGCAGGCAAATAAACTCATCTCATGGAGCAGCAACTGCCAAATCCACCTTCTTTTGGTAGTCCAGTTTTCCATCACATCGCTTCTTTGTCCAGTGATGATCCAGCAAGGTGGCAATCTTCCAACATACTTCCCATAACAACTAACAGGCAATGCCGTTCCTACCCGTGTGATCACCACCAGAACCCATTCGGGCTTCCATGGCCTTATCCTCTGTTATATGAAGACTGGTTAGTGAAATAGGCAAAGTAGTAATGTAACTGATTTGTGTATCATCCATGGAAATATAAATTTCTGATTACTGCGAGTAATCATTAGTAGTAGTATCTAGGAAGACACTACCAAAATTTCAATTTGGATTCAACAATATTCATCTTCTCAAGGTTCTGGACAAAATTTCTATCACCCTAATTTCAATTGAATGAGATAATGCATGGAAATTGTCCAGAATACCTCTAAAGAAATACAGATAATGTTATTTGTCCATTAATGATACTATTACTTTTACAGTGCTTTTTCAAGGTAGCATTGGCAAATAACTTACCACTTTCGCTATCTGATGCATCGTCAAGACTGGCAATTGCATCAAGTAATGACTGCTCCTGGTCCTGCAAGGACAATTACTTCGCCTTACGGTTCTCAAATAATAGACTTAAGGAATTACAAGTAAGCCTTTCCCCATCATGCACTGCTTTCGACAGGGAACGACCTCAAGATAGACAAGTCAACTCACTGTTAGCAGTTTCTTTGCCTTTTCAATTTCATGCATATTTGGATTTGACAATACCCTCTCCACCTGCATCGAGAAAATAAAGTTGTGAGCAACAAACAGTATCTGACTACCCTGTGATGTCCGATCCTTCAATATAAATTTACCTCAATCACGACACTCTGAGTGTTAGGCACGTCAATTTCACCAATATTCCTGTTGATGCCATTTTGAGGTGGACCATATTTATTTGGATGCTCATTCTGAGATAGTCTCCCTCTACCATTGTTGCTTTGGTTCCTGTTCAACAATGGACCAGAAGGGCCCCACCCATCTCGATTTGAGATCCCTTGATCATCACGTTCCCATCTTATATCTTCAGGTCTCATCTGTGAAAGAATTGTTCACCCCTAATTGGTTAATTATATCGTTAAAAGGTGGCGATCATACATTCTGGGCAAATAAGCAAGTAAAAAATTATTCCATGCCAGAGTGGACAACTAATTAAACAAATCTCCATAGTCCGGTGAAACAACAAAGCATAAGTCTCCATGTGGACTAAACTAATGGTCAACATGATGAACTCTAGAGTGCCGAATATCGGCCCCTATGGATACTAAAGGTATTCATATTGGTAAATTTTAAGCCATGATACCACTCTCGACGTAATTGTGAAAACAAATCAGCAGCAACTGCAAATCATTTCCCCACTAATTTATATTCCCTCAGTTCGGAAATAAGTGCGCTGTTTTAGTTCAAAGTTTCAAACACTTATTTCCGAACGGAGGGAGTGTATGGTATTGGGCACATGAGCAACCAGCCTCTGGTTCACTACTGGAGTAAGTCAGCACATTATGGCACGTGTAGCATATAAAAAAGGGTGAATAATTCATAGCAAAGGGTTGAAAACATGAAAAAAATGGATCAAATTCTTAAACAAAATACATAATTAGTGTACAAATCAGGAGCAAGGAGTAAGAAAAGAAAGATAAAGAACAATACAAGCATCAAAGGCTTGAACGATGCTTACATCACAAAGCCTGACAGACTCCCATGACTCAGTTGTTTTGCCCATGTCATAGACAAGAGCATGTTCGCCCTGAAAAGGATCAGGAGAGTAGGTAAAATTACTTAATACAGATGCATATCTGCATCAAGGAGAAAAATAGGTAAAGTTGGAACAAACCGTAGCAGGATTGTAACGGGTTATAGTAGCCTCATAGAAGTTGTTATCATCTGGCCATCTTGTAAAAACTTTCCGGCTAATCAATGAGGTCGGGTCCATGGATGGTAATGCCAGTGGCGTAGTCTGTACATGCATCAACAGATTGCCATAAAATTGACCCGAATTCAGAAGAACATGGCATACAGCATTCCAAACATACCGACTTTGCTCTTTTCCCCCTTGATGCTGAAGATGGTCCCCACTTTGACGAAGACGGGACAGAATGTGAAGACATAACAGGGGACTGGAGGCCTGAAGAATGCGAAGGCATTAAATGGGATGGTCGTTGCCTTTTAGCAGTTGGCCCAGGTTCTCCATCATGAAGAACTCTGCTGCCACGATGCAGCCCACTCGGGGTCCCACCTCCCTGTCTCAGCTCCCTATAGAAAAATTAAGATAAGTAAATGATTAGGTAAATATGACGATTAAGTATAACATGTTACGGAAAAATGGGTCCTGTATGCAAAAGACCTCATTCCACGGATGGCCCCATCTTCATTAACCTTGTTTAATAGCTCCCTGTGTTCCTCATCAGAAACTCTCAGTTCCTTCCTGAGTTCAGAAATCAGACTTTCTTTTTCCTGCACAAAAGCATGAGTATTAATTAATTTTCAGCTGAAATCAGCAACAGGACATGCAGTGGTTACTGAAAATGTAGCCATTAATTTCAGTGTGCAGATAATCACCCAAGACAATGCATCAGATTGAACTTTGAATGCCCTAAGAACACCAGTGTACGCCTCTTGCTCAACCAGATGTACTTGGCTCTCCAAATCATTGTGTGGCCTTGCATAAGGAAACGGTCCAGCTGATGCTCTCCCATTCCCACTGAAAGATCGTCCTCTTAGTCCTCTATTTTGTGACGAGGGGAGATCATCGTCCGTCCCTGCAAGCAAGAGCGAGGAATCAGTACTGCAGCATATTCAAATGCACAATTTGGCTGCAAGCCTGCAAGTCCTCATAACACGAAAGCACCTCATAAAAGGTCATAAAAAATGATGTTTATAATTTGTGGAGTACAGGGTCAACCGAATGACAAGCCAATCATGAAGAATTCACAATTTGGCAAGAGGTTCGAGAAGCTCACAATTGCTCAGGGATGACTGGATTTCTATTTATCAACTAATCAATCTGCAGTACCAAGGGCTTGGCAAAAGGGACTACTTCTCCAGGGCCATGCAAATGTACACATTGTTCGATAAATTTAACAAATTTCAGTTATCTATCGGCTCAGCTTTGCTAGAAAGCAAGAGGCACAATATATACTTGGTGCGTATTCCAATTATTTGGCAATAAACGTATGCCAATCTCCTCCAGATATTTTCCTCCAGGAATCTAACAAGCCATGCAAAAGAATGGAATTTTTCTGCCCGGCCAAGTTTACCGGGTCAAAGTCAAAACAACATGTTGATTCAGGGCAAGGGATCAATAATCAAATGCACAATTTGACTGCAAGTCATCATAACGCAAAAGCACCTCAGAGGTCATAAAAGATGCTGTTAACAATTTGTGCAATACAGGGTCAGGCGACTGCCACGGCAACTATGACGAATTCACAATTGGGCAAGAGGTTCGAGAAGCTCACAACTGCGCAGGGAAGAATAGATTTTTAGTTATCAACTAATCTCAGTCTGTAGTACCAATGGTTTGGCAAAAGGAACTACTTTATGCTCCTATCTCTTCAGGGCCGTGCAAATGTACATGTTGTTTGATAAATTCAACAGATTTTCAGTTATCTATGGGCTCAACTTTACTAGAAAGCAAGAGGAACAATTTATACTCGGTGTCTATTCTCATCATTAGGTACTATTTGGTATAACTTATGCCAATTTCCTCCGGGAATTCAACAAGCTGCGCGAAATAATTGGCCTTTTCCGCCCGGCCAAGCTCACCCGGCCAAAAAAGCACGTAGATTCGAGGCGACTCACCGCTGCTATCATAGGGGCGGTACCCCATGGGATTCATGGACCCGGCTGGCGCGCCGAGACGGAGGAACCCTAGGAATCAGCCGAGTTCCTCCCCCAGATCCGGACGGCGCGGCCGGACCGAGCGCCAACGGATCCGAGGATATATGGAGCGGCCCGGGGCCGGGCGGAGGCGTGCCTGGGGGCGCCGGAGGCAGATTCGGGGAGGTTTTGCGGCGTGGAATCGGATGAGGATTTGGGGCGGGCGACGGAGGGGGGGCGGCAGGTAGGGTTCAAGGGGATCGGGAAATTTAGGAAGTGGACTTTTCTGATTTGCCCCCTGGAAAAAGGTCGGTTTTGCTCCGCGCGAAGAGTTTTGCACCGGGGCTGGTAATTTCGGGGGGGCTTTATGCTTATGAGTTATGCCGCGTCTTACGTGGCGCTCTGGTGGCCGTGTGTTTTTCCGTCGGGCCGCACGTGGGCGGCGCGGCCGTACACGAGTCCTGTTTGTGCACGCACTGGCGCAGACGGACTCCGGCGCCGCGACACGAGACTTCCCGGTTCCCATGAGCGGCGGCGCCGTGGTTGTGCACGCAGTGGTGCAGCCGGACTCCGGCCGGCGACCGGCGCGGCGGGCGGTACTGCCGTGGCTGACCCGTGCAGGTGCAGGTCTAGCCGGAGCCGCTCCTTTGGGCATGTTCCCTCGCTAGCTTCCGGCTCTTCCTAAAAAAAAGAAGAAAAAAGGGCTATGGATCGTCATTTTCTGTGTTGTTCGTTATAGTGTCGTTTATTATGGCGATTGGACGCATACAAAAGAATCTTCAAGAATTGCTCTTAGTTTTAAACTTGCAAGTATTGTGCGTAATTCACAAAAAAAAATTGTGCGTAGGTTTGTTCACCGTTTAATGGCGACTAACCTTGTTTCTCTGTATCTCGACATGTCCACACATCTTTAGAAGAATCATACAATCTCCAACGGTTCGCTGCCCTCGGTGACCACATATCTGACAGATCCTACTAATATTTGGTGGAGAATTTTTATGCACGAAGATCAAGTATGTATGATTTACCACCAAATCTTGAGGAACATGGTGTATAGTCAAATGTAAGAGTATGTATGTGTTTTAGGCATACCACGGAATTGGGGAATTGATTGAATGATCCAACCCTAGCCATAGCCTGAATCTTTGATATGCGTCCGATAACTAAAGTGATACATGCATGTGTTCCTTCTTTAACGGGATAATTCAACAGTTAGCAGGGTTCATTGTGTGGTCTCACATGACCCCCCATTGAGAAACGGCATGCCCTCACCGCGCTGTAGCGGCAGAGCACCAATGCTTCAGGAGTGTGTAGAAAGAACTCCAGAGATGTATACTTTATGAAGCCATCGTCTTCCCATGTCGCATCAGCAAGTGTCAGGTTCACCCATTGGATAAGTCACGCGACAACATGCATGTTTTGTCGTGGTATTTGTCTCACTTCCAGAACGAATTGCGGTAGTTTTTTTAGTGTCATTAGGATTGACAACGGGTAGATTAGGTCTTGGTACGACATGGGGATGAATGGTTATTTAAGCTGGCTCATATGGAGAAATAGGACGAATCTTGACGTGTTTAGGGATGTTATTAAGTTTGTAAGCATTGTTACCCACTTTCTAAATTATGTGAAAAGTTTCATAATACGTGTGTTGAAGTTTTAATGCTCCTCAAAATCAAAAGGCAGCCAACCTATAAGGAGCCATTTTGAGGTACACCCAGACAGAAAATCGTTTGTCCCACCTCTTTAGATCGACATTTTTTTAGTTATGTTCTGAGTTTGGATCAAGTTTTGCTTCAGTTGAGCAAGCATAGATTGTTTGTGAGTTGAGAACTCGTGTGAAATATTATTAGAGGGACTAGCAATTGCCAACTCGCAAATAAGTGGCGCAGGAAAATTGTGGAGTGTTTGGATTGGTGACATTTTTAATGCAATGTGAGAGGTCAAGTTGTACAAGTACTAAGCTAGTGTGGTAACCAATCTAGACACTTCTTTGGTTCATTAGTAGCCATGCATCTCAAGTAGGTTTCTGAACATTAGTTAACTCTCTCTGACTGGCTATCAGTTTGACGGTGGTATGCAGTGTTATACCTGAGCTCCACTTTCAGTGCACTAAAGATATCTCTCTAGAATTTGCTGGTGTAAATCCTATCTCTATCAGAGATGATCAGGACAGGTGGGCCATGAAGTTTAATGATGTTATCCACAAATTTTGCTGCTGACTGAACAGTGTAAGGATGGGCTAATGTGATATAATGCACATATTTAGTAAAACGTGTCTACCACTACAAGGATCATCTCCTTGCCGTGGGAAATGGCTAATCCCTCAATAAAGTCCATTGTGATATATTTTCATGACATGCCAACAATGGGTAGTGGCTCAAGTAACCCAGGAGATAGGCAATGTTCCCTTTTAGCTCTCGGGCAAATAGGACATTGAGTTATGTAACTTTCAATCATCTTCTTCAGACCAGTCCAGTAAAAGATGTTTTCCACTCTATGATAGGTAGCCCTCATACCAAAGTGGCCTCCAATTGGAGAGGAATGCAATGTAGTAATTAGCTTGTGCTGCAAGTAATTGTTGTTTCCCACTAAAATATTTCCCTTGTACTCCCTCCGTCCTTGAAAGAGTGTGCTTCCAACTTTGTTGAAAAGTCAAACTTTTTTATGTTTGACTGTATTTATACAATAATACACCAACATTTATGCTATCAAATTAGTAGTATTAAATTCATGATAAAATATATTTTCATCATATACCTATTTGATTTTACAAACATTGATATATTTTTACACAAACTCGGTCAAACTTTTAGATAGTTTGACCCTCCAACAAAGTTGGAAGTACACTCTTTCAAGGACGAAGGGAGCATTTGATAATACTTGCATTATAAATGTAGTTAGCAAAGCAACCCAAAACCAATAATCACATCATGTTGTGGGAGATACAAGGCTCTAAAAATGTGAGTGTATATAATTTTTTCCAACAGGAAAGAGCAGTCAGTAACCACTGATGTAGATGACAGAGAACCTCCCCGGCCCCAACAACAGTTATAAGCTTAAGAGCAACATGTATTGATGAGCAGTTAGAGTTAATTGCAAATTGTTGGTCAAAAAAAGAGGAAGTATAGCTTGAATCCAATAAAGTTATTGCTCTCTTGCCATTTATGTGAATAATCATAGTGGGAGCTCATTGTCGGTGTCAAAACCGGCAGATCTCGGGTAGGGGGTCCCGAACTGTGCGTCTGAGGATCGAAGGTAATAGGAGACAGGGACACGATGTTTACCTAGGTTCGGGCCCTCTTGATGGAGGTAATACCCTACTTCCTGCTTGATTATCTTGGATGAATATAGGGTTTACAAGAGTTGATCCACCTCGAGATCGTAATGGCTAAACCCTAGATGTCTAGCATGTATGATTATGATTGCCTCTACGGACTAAACCCTCCGGTTTATATAGACACCGGAGGGACCTAGAGTTGTACAGAGTCGGTTTACAGAGGAAGGAATCTTCATATCCGAACGCCAAGCTTGCCTTCCACGTAAAGGAGAGTCCCATCCGGACACGGGAAGAAGTCTTCTATATTGTATCTTCATGGCCCATTAGTCCGGCCCACGTCACATAGCCCGGACGTCCGAGGACCCCTTAATCCAGGACTCCCTCAGTAGCCCCTGAACTAGGCTTCAATGACGATGTGTCCGGCACGCAGATTGCCTTCGACATTGCAAGGCAGGTTCCTCCTCTGAATACTTCGAAGTAGCCCTAGAACACAGGAAACATGTCCGGCTCTGCAAAACAGGCACCACACACAGCCGCAAAGAGTATAATATTTCACAAGTCCCATCTACTAACAACTTTTGTAGCGAGATGTTACGTCTCTGCCCGGTCATTATTTCGAACCGTTTTTTAGCCTCCCGCTCCATGTTTCAAGATGCGGTTTTCATTGGCACGTCTTGTCGAAGCAGAGATCGTGTCCCCTTATCGCGGGATTCTCAACAATACGGGTGTGGGTAATCCAACCGCGTCGTCTGCACGACCCTTGGGGAATAGGCGAGTTTTAAGGCGAGTGGGGAGGCGCTTGATATTTGCTGCCTTTATAAGAGGATAAAGATTCATTCTTTCACCCACGCCTTCTTCCTCTCTGCCCATCCGTTCTCGAGCTCCAGCGCCCAAGCTTCCATCCCTTCCGCCCCAAAAAGCACTCCGACCATGTCCGGATCTGGAGCGCAGGGCAAGTGCATGGCCTCCTCCGTCACGGAGGAGAACATCACGGAGCTCCGAGAAGCGGGGTACTTGGCCCAGGAGATCGCCCACCGGCTTCTGGCCAAGGGTCAAATCGTTCCCACCCCGGAGCCCAACGAGAGGGTGGTTTTCATCCCCCACTTCACCCGCGGGTTAGGATTTCCCCTTCACCCCTTCGTCCGCGGACTCATGTTCTACTACGGCTAGATTTCCACGATCTAGCCCCAAATTCTTTCCTCAACATCTCGGCATTCATTATCGTGTGCGAGGCCTTCCTCCGCATCCCACCCCACTTCGGATTATTCAATGTGAAGCCGAAGGTGGTGGATGGTCAACATGCTGAGTGCAGAGGCGCCATGGTGAGCAAACTGTCCAACGTCACATGGCCCACAGGCACCTTTGTGGAGACCGTCAAAGGGTGGCAACAACAGTGGTTCTACGTCACAGAACCCGCGACGTCACCTGGGCCGCGGCTCCCGAATTCAAGTCCGGGCCCCCAATGCGGCTTACCTCCTAGCTAAAAAAGGGCCTGGACTGGGCGTCGTCGGACGAGGTGTCAGCGCTGCAGACGCGCATCAAGAGCATGGTGGACAAGAACATCAAGCTTGTCAATGTGATCCAGGTGATGCTTTTTCACTGGATCCTTCCTTGCCAAAGCCGGACTTGCCATTTGTGGGAGTTCGATCCGGCCAAGCACCAGACCTTGCAACAGTTCTTCGGTTCCACGCACGAAGGTATCTAGAAGGTGCTTTTCAAGGCCAATCAGACGTGGCCGAAGACCACCGAGGACTGCGGATATAACCTGACTCATCCAGCCAGTCCGGTAAGTTCTTTATATTTCACAGTGTATCCCTACCTGTGCATTACATGAAGATGTCTAAGCTTCTCCATTTGTCTTTTCAGGCCTGGATAAAGAAGGCAGAGCGGATCCAGTGTCCGGCTCCGCTGCCTGAAAATCTAGCTATCCCACTTCTGATGAAGATGCTGGTTCCGGTGCCCTACCAGGCGCCGGAGAAGAAGGCCAAGAAGAAGGGCCAGGAGGCGAGAAGCGGCCTCCGCCGTAAATGCGCTTCGGACGCAACGTCCGAAGACGCCGAAACCCACTCCTCCCCGCCGAGAATGACAAGGAGGAGGAAGAAAAGGGCGGCCTCCACGGATCTGGAGGCGGAGGCGGAGGCGTCCAAGAAAGGGAGGGTCTCCCTTGCGGACCATTCCGAATCGGACACCGACAGCAGCCCTGAGTGGCATCCCAGGGAGAAGCCCCTGGCCGGATCGTAAGTACTCAAAGGCACTTATGCACATACATATCCAGCTCCTTTACTTCGTGGTTTTAACATGTTGAATCATATGCTGCAGTCTGGCTCACGTCCACCTCCAGCGATCCTCATCTTCGGGGAATTCGCTGGATCCAAATGTAATGGACAGTGGGTCGCCTCCGCCGGCCTTCTCCCCCAAGACTACGGTCGACACCGAAGTGTTGTCCCGAAGGACCCTCCCTGGCTGGGGAGAGGTACAGGAGGCCACCAAGGTGGCGCCAGAGGTTGATACCTCGGCCGACGGACACATGGGGGAGCAGACCCCCTTGGAAACTGGCGATGGGGGCCATACCCCAATTCGGCCCCCAGCCGAATACAGTTCCGGGGGCCCATGCGGCTCTGGAATCAGGTAAGCAGCCTTCTTCGAAAGAAGGAGGTGCACCTATTCCGCCGGTGACCTCTGTCCATCCAAAGGCACCGGATACTCTACTAGAAGCGCTTCAAGGTGCTTCCATTGTAGAAGAACACCGTATCCTTATGGGTACGGTGGTTGAGAGGGTTCAGTCTGCTAAGACTGACCGAAGCCTGCACCAGCCTTCTAACAGGCTTTGAGGTATGTGACGTAATTATGCAAAAAGAATGTCGTAGTATAGACAGTAGCCCCTGAGACTCTGTCCGGTTTTCGAAAAGAAAGGCCGGACAGAGGATCGAATAATTTTCGCAGGAGACTGATCATATATGTCTATGTGAATAAACAGGCGTTGATGCTGGCTGCGACCTCCCATTCTGCCGAAGTCTCCAAACTGAAGTGGAGTCTGGAGCAGGCCGATGAAGAGCCTAGCTGTGTCAAAAAACAACTAGAGGACAAGCAAGGTATGCAATGGCCTGTTCAGATCTAAAATGATATGAATTGTTTGTGTTGATCATGTTATTATGATGTTTCATAGGAGCTGCGGCCGAGGTGGGGTCCCTCAAGAACGCGCTGGCCGAGGCCCAAAAGAAAGCAGAGAAGGAACAAGCCGTCCAAAAAAACACGAGTCAAGGGTTGGGGAGGTTCAGCAGGAGCTCAAGGACGCCATAAAGAAATGCGAGTCCTTGGAGCGCAAGATTGCGGACCAAGAGTCCGAACTTGCTAAGGCCCGCCAAAGCGCACAAGAGGCCCGGGTTGAGGCCCAGGGCGCCCTCCGGGAAATCCAGGAGGCCAAGCAGATTACGGCGGGTAAGCCCTTTATTATGCAGAGCAAATTTGTGAAGAGAAGGTACCTCTTACTGACCCGGATTTGGAGTTCTCCAGGAGCGTTTGCGGATATGCCTCGCAGTGTTGCTGATGCTGCGGAGTTCTTCCGAGCCGAAGAGGGGAGCTCAACGGAGAAGCTGTTCTGGTCATAATACCTTGCGCCAGAGCATCTGGTGCCCCTTAGCGATCAGCTGAAACAGCTGACCGAACTGCATAAGATGGCCGGATTGGCCATGAAGGATTTGATAATCCGTCTATGGCCTGCTAAAGCCATACCCAGTAGTCACTTCGGGCTCGTGAAGCGGCTGGTCGATGCCTGCCCTCGGCTTGATGCCATAAAGCGGCCGGTCTGCATTGAAGGTGCGCGGATGGCCTTTGCCCGTGTCAAGGTACAGTGGGCGAAGATGAACGCCGTCAAGCTTGCGACCGAGGGACCGCCTGTGGGCAAAGAGCACCGCATGCCCGAGCTGTATTTTGATGATGTCCTGGAAGGATCCCGCATTATAGCGGGCCAGTGTGCGAAGGACATTATCTTTGAATGAATGTATTCGTGTTATCCGGTCCTGTATTATGGAACAAAGCCTATATGTAATATATTGCTTTTGTTTTTGAAAATATTTCCTCCTGTGCGGCCGTTTATTAAATCTAAGAGTTGGCCAGTCGTCGGCTTCTGCCCCCCGTAGGTAGTACGGGGTGTTCGGGTTGGAACCTAAACACACTTGACCCAAGAGTTTGGTCCTTGAAGGAGGTGTTTAGTGTATCGAACCAGGCAATTGGACTATGTGGCTTTATCACCCTCACTTAGCCATAGGAGTTTGACAATAGTAGTGTAGGCGCAGCCCCTAGTTAGTATTTGTTTATCCGGACTAGGGCGCTGTAGACACCTGATCGGCTAGAGGCCGATCCGTCGCATAATGCGAAAAAAATCGCAAGAGATTTATGTTTAGCCACCGAATAGCTGACCAGCTCTCGCTGCATCATGACAGTCAGTTTTCGGCTTTCTCTACTGAGGTGTTTATCCGGATGAACCAGAAACACAATCGCAGTAGTTCTCCCTTTACTACCCTAGCCGATAAGACGGAACGTAAGGTAGCAAGCACAGGAGCCGGGCAACCCAACTATTGACCAAAGACATGATTCGGAGCCGATGCATATAATGCTATATTCAAGGCATCGAATGGTACTGTAAAAAGTGTTCGGACTTGTTGCAAACGTATGAAGCGCAAAGGAGCCCCTGGCGATTTAAGTCGGACCAAGGTGTACGAGTGCAATCGATAAAAACAGTTAAATATAATGAAGGAGTAGGCCAGTGCCACGTATGTTGGGCCGGAAACTATTTCCATTATAATATGATTGATACGTCAAAGCGTATTTTGTACAGGTAATGCGATAAGCAATAGGGCTATTTAACATGCCGAGACCAAGGGGAAGCTGCGTGTGGGTCTTGAAAACAGGTAAAGTGATCGTCAAGAAGATCATCTAGGTATTCTGCCACACGTCTATGCTGCTTGCCTCCTTGGTATGTTTATCCTTCGAAAGGATCGATGATCAGGCCGTCGTGAGGGGCCCGTGGAAAAGAAACCTGAAAAGGATAGAAAGAAAAGGGAAAGTATAAGTGCCCAGATAAGGTCGAGCCGTATTGTGGACCGTGATCGAGTTATGCCTCAGTCTTTGCCCATGGTATTTTTAGTGCGTAGTTAAATACGCGCGGTACATACGCCGCAATTCGGTCGGGGGTAAGATGGAGGCCGAATTGCTATTCGAACTCCTGACGAGCTGGACCGTCGTGCTGCGGAGTAGTCCGGACTCGTTTAATAGTGTCCGGGGGCTTGGCCGCCGAATTGATGTTCTGCTTGATAAGGCCGCCCTGTACTTCCGCTGCCAGGGCCGCGGTGTGCTCCTCGGTACGAAGGGAGCGTTCCATGTTTCCGTTGACTGTTATGACACCTTGTGGTCCGGGCATCTTAAGTTTGAGATAGGCATAGTGTGGCACCGCATTGAAGCGAGCAAATGTGGTTCGTCCGAGCAGTGCGTGATAGCCACTGCGGAAGGGGACGATATCGAAGATCAAGTCTTCGCTTTGGAAGTTGTCCGGCGATCCGAAGACGACTTCCAATGTGATTGAGCCCGTGCAACGGGCCTCTACACCTGGTATTACTCCTTTGAAGGTAGTTTTTGTGGGCTTGATCCTTGACGGACCGATGCCCATCTTGCGGACTGTGTCCTGATAGAGCAGGTTAAGGCTGCTGCCACCGTCCATGAGGACTCGCGTGAGGTGGAATCCATCAATGATTGGGTCGAGGACCAATGCGGCTGAGCCTTCGTGACGGATACTGGTCGGATGGTCCCTGCGATCGAAAGTGATCGGGCAGGATGACCATGGATTGAATTTTGGGGTGACTGGCTCTATCGCATAGACGTCCCTGAGCGCGCGGTTGCGCTCCCTCTTGGGGATATGAGTAACGTATATCATGTTCACCGTTTTGACTTGGGGGGGGGGGGGTTCTTTTGTCCCCCTGTGTTCGGTGGATGGGGCTCCTCGTCATCGTCCTCACTTGGCGACCCCTTCTCCTTATTCTTGGTATTTAACTTACCAGCCTGTTTAAAGACCCAACAACTTCTGTTGGTATGATTGGCGGGTTTATCGGGGGTGTCGTGGATCTGGCATGGTCGATCGAGGATTCGGTCCAAGCTGGATGAGCCCTTTTAAATGGCTTCTTCCGCTGACCGGATTTGGAGACACTGAATCCGGCGTTGACCGGCGTGTCATCGGTATTGTCACCGTTGTTCCAACGCTTGTGCCTGTTGCGTCGGGGCTTGCCGTTGCTATTTCTGGCTTCAGAAGTGCCAGGTTCGCTTGCATTGTTGCTGCTACGGGCTAGCCAACTATCTTCGTCCGTGCAAAAGTGGGTCATAAGTGCCATGAGGGCTGCCATGGACTTCGGCTTTTCTTGGCCAAGGTGTCGGGCGAGCCATTCGTCGCGAATGCTATGCTTAAAGGCCGCTAGGGCTTCGGCATCCGGACAGTCGACAATCTGGTTCTTTTTAATTAGGAACCTGGTCCAGAATTTCTTGGCCGACTCTCCGGGCTGTTGAACGATGTGACTTAAGTCATCGGCATCCGAAGGTCGGACGTATGTGCCCTGGAAGTTGTCGCGAAAGGCGTCTTCCAAGTCCTCCCAGCTGCCAATGGAGTTTTTTGGCAGGCTGTTTAACCAGTGCCGAGCTAGTCCCTTGAGCTTTAGCAGGAGGTATTTGATGGCATGAAGATCATCACCGCGGGCCATATGAATATGGAGAAGAAAGTCCTCAATCCATACTGCGGGATCTGTTGTTCCATCATATGAATCGATATTCACGGGTTTGAACCCTTTTGGGAATTCGTGCTCCATTACTTCGTCAGTGAAGCACAGGGGGTGTGCGGCACCTCTACAAGTCACGATGTAGCTCGGATGGAGTCCGTCTGCGGTTTTCGGCCCGGACATGGTTATGCTTGTCGCGCCCGGCTGGATAGCCGTGCTCGCGCGCCGGGGCACGCCCCCGTGATCCGTAGATCGATCTGGTCTGACCTGCTCTATTTTCCAGGTCCTGTCGTAGGTCGTACGTATATCCCTGAGTTGTTGTGTCTCTGCTTTTACGGGGAGGTAGTATGGGCTGGTGTTCGGCTTGAGTTGTCATTTTGTCACGGCCACGTGGTGGCCGGTCGGCCGCGTTACGCATTGATGGTACGGGCTCCAGCGCCTCATCATCAAATTGAGGTAGCAGCTTGCGCTTCGGGTAACTCTTGGTCGGGCGCCCGAGGCCGTATTCCTTGGCTGCCAGGACATTGGTCCACCTGTCGTTGAGCAGATCTTGGTCAGCTTGAAGCTGCTGCTGCTTCTTTTCAGGCTCCTTGCAGTGGCTATTAGCCGGCGCTTGAAGTGCTCCTACTCAAGGGGTTCCTCAGGCACGATAAAGTCTTTGTCCCCGAGGCTCACCTCATCCTCGGAGAGTGGAAGATAATTACTATCCTGTGAGTCTTCGTTTACTGCTTGTTCATCAGGGCCAATTTGCCCATCTTCCCGATCGTCCTATTCGGAGGTTGGCTCGACGGGGTCTTCTTGGTCTTCGGCGTCGTCCGGAGTATTGTTGTCTCCGGTGCCGGTATTGCTGTCTTTTCCACGGCGTGATTTAGAGCGGCGCCGCTGACGTCGGCGCTTTGGTTGTGTCTTAGGAGGTTTATCCTCAACTGGGTTTTTCTTGTTATCGTCATTACCCTCTTTGGGTGTATCCACCATGTACACATCATATGAAGAGGTGGCCGTCCAGCGTCCGGTAAACGGCGGGTTTTGGGCCTGCTCTTCTCCGGCATCGTCGTCCATATCGTCGATGTCTTCGGAGCCGTAATCGAGCATGTCGGTTAAGTCCTCGACAGTGGCTATGAAGTGGGTGGTGGGTGGGACGTAAAATTCCCCGCTCTCAGCCCCTAGTTCGGGCTGGGCGTAGTTCGGACGTTGCCCCTCTGTAATGATGAGGGATCGCATTAAGTCCAGAGCCTCGCTTAAAGGCGAGGTTTGGCCAGGGAGAAGAGAGTCTGTGGAGTACGACGAGAAGAAAACTCCTTGGCCGAGCTCACACGATGCTGACTTCGAGGGTTCGGAGCCAGTGTTCGGAGAAGGGTCCAGCTTCATGATGATTGCCGGTGACACTACTTCCTTCGGCTCTCCCGTACTAGGCTTAATAGCCGCAGAGAGTCCAGCGGGCTCGGGAATCCCGCCTTCGGACCTGGTAATGCGCTCTGGATCTAAGGCCAGAGCGGAGGTTGGGATCGCGAATCCTTGGAAGATCAGGTCTCCTCGGATATCGGCGACATAATCCAGATTTCCAAAACTAATCTGGTCACCTGGGGCGTAGCTGTCGATCTGCTCTAGATGGCCAAGCGAGTTGGCCCGCAGTGCGAAGCCGCCAAACACGAAGATCTGGCCGGGGAGGAAGACCTCCCTTAGGGCAGCATTGTTGTAGATGATTGATGGAGCCATTGAGCCTTCTGTCGATGGCACAGTGGAACTCTCAATGAAAGCACTAATGTCGGTGTCAAAACCGGCAGATCTCGGGTAGGGGGTCCCGAACTGTGCATCTGAGGATCGAAGGTAACAGGAGACAGGGACACGATGTTTACCCAGGTTCGGGCCCTCTTGATGGAGGTAATACCCTACTTCCTGCTTGATTATCTTGGATGAATATAGGGTTTACAAGAGTTGATCCACCTCGAGATCGTAATGGCTAAACCCTAGATGTCTAGCATGTATGATTATGATTGCCTCTACGGACTAAACCCTCCGGTTTATATAGACACCGGAGGGACCTAGGGTTGTACAGAGTCGGTTTACAGAGGAAGGAATCTTCATATCCGAACGCCAAGCTTGCCTTCCATGTAAAGGAGAGTCCCATCCAGACACGGGAAGAAGTCTTCTATCTTGTATCTTCATGGCCCATTAGTCCGGCCCACGTCACATAGCCCGGACGTCCGAGGACCCCTTAATCCAGGACTCCCTCACTCATGTAGTCCCTCCAGTATTGATGGCATTAGCTGAGATGCATATCATGTTGACAAACCTCTTTAGTTAACTATCCTAGTCATTTTGTATTGTTTTTTAGTAACTTGTTGTTCTTCTTCCATGCTTTCGTCGTGTAGCAGGTGGATGTTAGGAACTAGTTTGCACTTATGCCCTTGTACCAATTTAACACCACATGTCTAACAAACTCCCCTAGTTTTCTTGCTATAGGGAAATGAGTAATATGATTTTTTTCCAGTTGTTTAACTTGTTGTGGTGGAACTAATTGAGCAAAAAAAATTGAGGGTATATTGTTAGTTTGCTTCTGGTAGCTAGTAATGTTTGTAGGGAACAACTATCTTATTTGTTGGGTCCTAGGCTGACCAGTATGCATCAGCGAGAATAGTTGGTCTGAGTGGTCGTCTCACTTGAAATTTTACATCATCTCTCCAACCATTAACATAACATTTTATGAGCCATTGTTCAGATATTTATGGAATTTCTTCCTACATGAACCATAAAATATTGTTTTGCTTCATTGATTAAACCTTCCAGTTAAATCATAAATTCACAGGATCCATGTGCATAAAATCTATGCACAATTTCAATACATAGCTCTAGCCATGTCAAATGTTTCTTCAATAGAACATACCTTCTTAACCATACACCAGCCTCCCCAGTAATAATATACAAATGGGCCAAAGACACTTTGTATTCTTCCGAAGCTGCAGACATTTGAGAAATACTTGTTGCATTGTTTGATCAACCAACATGATATGTGCCTTCAAACCTAGGGAGATCCATCTTGGTCCCTTTAATAATGGACTTCATAAATGGAGCTCTCATGTCCCGCTCATGTCATTCTATTTTGGCGATATTGCTGGAAAGCTGGTGTGTGAGCCCTGCCTTGATTTGTTGCAGGTGTGCCCATTTTAGAGCACAGAGCATGTACTGCTTGAGACTAAGAAATATTAGGGATAATTTGTACGAATTCTAATGTGCGGTAAGTTGTGCAGTTCAAGATCCTCAATTTGCCTTGTCAATTCTCTTTCCATTTCCAAATGTTTTCTATGGTATTCATTTATTGCCATTCGAGCATGTATCTCTACTTGTTGCAAAGTAGGAGACTTATCAATATTACTAGGGCCTTCCTCAACCTCTTTTTTGCTTAGTTTCAGTGGATTGAGGTGTTAGTGATTTTAGAATGGTGCTCATAGTTGATAATTTCATGCCTAGATCTACTACAACTTTCTATACCCCACCTACTTCATCTAAGATCTCACCTTGCACATAACTGATGGATGTGACATCTTTCTAAAGCTTGGTGACGTTAGTATGAATAGTTGTCGATTCATGCCGAGATCCCGCAGAATCGTCCTTCATACAAAGGACCTCTTGCAAGTTTGCATCATCCAGGGTGTCGCCGCCATGCCCCATCACCTTGATCCGAAGGGAGGGGTGAATATTACCACTAGATTACTAGCAACCAAACCGCTTATTCAGATGCTGTCGCCGCCTCGCTCCACGCCACAGATGGTACATGAATCAAGAATGTGTTGGGGAACGTAGCATGAAATTTCAAAAAAATTCCTATGATCACGCAAGATCTATCTAGGAGATGCATAGCAACGAGAGGGGGAGAGTGTGTCCATGTACCCTCGTAGACCGAAAGCGGAAGCGTTAGCTTAACGTGGTTGATGTAATCGAACGTCTTCCCGATTCAACCGATCAAGCACCGAATGTACGACACCTCTAAGTTCTACACATTTCAGCTTGATGACGTCCCTCAAACTCTTGATCCAGCAAAGTGTCGAGGGAGAGTTTCTTCAGCACGACAGCGTGGTGACGGTGATGGTGATGTGATCCGCGCAGGGCTTCGCCTAAGCAGTACGACAATATGACCGGAGGAGTAAACGGTGGAGGGGGGCACCACACACGACTAAGAAACAATTGATGTGTTTAGAGGTGCCCCCCGCCCCCGTATATAAAGGAGGGAGATGGGAGGAGGCCGGCCTAGGGCGCGCCAAGTGGGGAGGAATCCCACTTGGACTCCTAGTCCTATTCGGCCCCCTTCCTTCTATCGGAGGGGGAAAGGAGGAAGGAGAGGGAGAGGGAGAAGGAAAGAGGGGCCGCGCCCCCTCCCCTTGTCCAATTCGGACTCCCCATGGGGGGCGTGCGCCACCCCCTTGTGGGCTGCATAGCCTCTCCCCTATGGCCCATATGGCCCATTACTTCCCCCGAGGGGTTCCGGTAACCCCTCGGTACTCCGATAAAAACCTGAAACACTTCAGAACCATTTCCGGTGTCTGAATACTATTGTCCAATATATCACTCTTTACTTCTCGACCATTTCGAGACTCCTCGTCATGTTCGTGATCTCATCCGGGACTCCGAACAATCTTCGGTCACCAAAACACATAACTCATAATACAAATCGTCATCGAACGTTTAAGCGTGCAGACCCTACGGGTTCGAGAACTATGTAGACATGACCGAGACACATCTCCGATCAATAACCAACATCGGAACCTGGATGCTCATATTGGTTCCTACATATTCTACAAAGATCTTTATCGGTCAAACCGCAATGACAACATACGTCATTCCCTTTGTCATCGGTATGTTACTTGCCCGAGATTCGATCGTCGGTATCTTCATACCTAGTTCAATCTCGTTACTAGCAAGTCTCTTTACTCGTTCTATAATACATCATCCCGCAACTAACTCATTAGTCACATTGCTTGCAAGGCTTATCACGATGTGTATTACCGAGATGGCCCAGAGATACCTCTCCGATACTCGGAGTGACAAATCCTAATCTCGATCTATGCCAACCCAACAAACACCTTCGGAGACACATGTAGAGCATATTTATAATCACCCAGTTACGTTGTGACGTTTGATAGCACACAAGGTGTTCCTCCGGTATTCGGGAGTTGCATAATCTCATAGTCAAAGGAATATGTATAAGTCATGAAGAAAGCAATAGCAATAAAACTTAACGATCATTATGCTAAGCTAACTGATGGGTCTTGTCCATCACATCATTCTCCTAATGATGTGATCCCGTTCATCAAAGACAACACATGTCTATGGTTAGGAAACTTAACCATCTTTGATTAACGAGCTAGTCTAGTAGAGGCATACTTGGGACACTTTGTTTTGTCTATGTATTCACACATGTATCAAGTTTCCGGTTAATATAATTCTAGCATGAATAATAAACATTTATCATGATATAAGGAAATATAAATAACAACTTTATTATTGCCTCTAGGGCATATTTCCTTCAGTCTCCCACTTGCACTAGAGTCAATAATCTAGATTACATTGTAATGAATCTAACACCCATGGAGTCTTGGTGCTGATCATGTTTTGCTCGTGGAAGAGGCTTAGTAAACGGGTCTACAACATTCAGATCCGTTTGTATTTTGCAAATATCTATGTCTCCCTCCTTGACTTGATCATGGATGGAGTTGAAGCATCTCTTGATGTGTTTGGTTCTCTTGTGAAATCTGGATTCCTTTGCTAAGGCAATTGCTCCAGTATTGTCACAAAAGATTTTCATTGGACCCGATGCACTAGGTATTACACCTAGATCAGATATGAACTCCTTCATCCAGACTCCTTCATTTGCTACTTCCGAAGCAGCTATGTATTCCGCTTCACACATAGATCTCGCCACGACGCTTTGCTTGGAACTGCACCAACTGACAGCTCCACCATTCAATATAAATATGTATCCGGTTTATGACTTAGAGTCATCCAAAT
Source organism: Aegilops tauschii subsp. strangulata (assembly GCF_002575655.3). Taxonomy (NCBI): domain Eukaryota; kingdom Viridiplantae; phylum Streptophyta; class Magnoliopsida; order Poales; family Poaceae; genus Aegilops; species Aegilops tauschii. The sequence continues at coordinate 390,087,329 of NC_053039.3, read as the reverse complement.
CAGTGTCAAAGCTAGAATCGACGTAACCATTTACGACGAGCTCTTTGTCACCCCCATAAACGAGAAACATATCCTTAGTCCTTTTCAGGTACTTTAGGATGTTCTTGACCGCTTGATACGTCTCCAACGTATCTATAATTTTTGATTGTTCCATGCTATTATATTATCAATCTTGGATGTTTTATATGCATTTATATGCTATTTTATATGATTTTTGGGACTAACCTATTAACCTAGAGCCCAGTGCGAGTTTCTGTTTTTTTCCTTGTTTTTGAGTATCGCAGAAAACGAAAACCAAACAGAGTCCAATTGACCTGAAAATTGACGGAGATTATTTTTGGACCAGAAGAAGCCCACGGAGCATCGGAGATGGACCAGAAGAGTCCCGAGGCACCCACGAGGGTGGGGGCGCGCCCTACCCCCCTGGGCGCGCCCCCTACCTCATGGCCGCCTCGGAGACCCCCCTGACTTGTTCCCGACGCCAAAACCTCTTATATATACAGAAACCCCCAGAACATAACCTAGATCCGCAGTTCCGCCGCCGCAAGCCTCTGTAGCCACCGAAAACCAATCTAGACCCGTTCCGGCACCCTGCCGGAGGGGGGGGGGATCCCTCACCGGTGGCCATCTTCATCATCCCGGCGCTCTCCATGACGAGGAGGGAGTAGTTCACCCTCGGGGCTGAGGGTATGTACCAGTAGCTATGTGTTTGATCTCTCTCTCTCTCTCGTGTTCTTGATTTGGCACGATCTTGATGTATCGCGAGCTTTGCTATTATAGTTGGATCTTAAGATGTTTCTCCCCCTCTACGCTCTTGTAATGGATTGAGTTTTCCCTTCTAAGTTATCTTATCGGATTGAGTCTTTAAGGATTTGAGAACACTTGATGTATGTCTTGCATGTGCTTATCTGTGGTGACAATGGGATATTCACGTGATCTACTTGATGTAAGTTTTGGTGATCAACTTGCAGGTTCCGTAACATTGTGGACTTATGCATAGGGGTTGGCACACGTTTTCGTCTTGACTCTCCGGTAGAAACTTTGGGGCACTCTTTGAAGTTCTTTGTGTTGGTTGAATAGATGAATCTGAGATTGTGTGATGCATATCATATAATCATACCCACGGATACTTGAGGTGACATTGGAGTATCTAGGTGACATCAGGGTTTTGGTTGATTTGTGTCTTAAGGTGTTATTCTAGTATGAACTCTATGATAGATCGAACGGAAAGAATAGCTTTGTGTTATTTTACTACGACTCTTGAATAGATCGATCAAAAAGGATAACTTTGAGGTGGTTTCATACCCTACAATAATCTCTTCGTTTGTTCTCCGCTATTAATGACTTTGGAGTGACTCTTTGTTGCACGTTGAGGGACAGTTATATGATCCAATTATGTTATTATTGTTGAGAGAACTTGCACTAGTGAAAGTATGAACCCTAGGCCTTGTTTCAACGCATTGCAATATCGTTTGTGCTCACTTTTATCATTAGTTACCTTGCTGTTTTTATATTTTCAGATTACAAAAACCTATATCTACCATCCATATTGCACTTGTATCACCATCTCTTCGCCGAACTAGTGCACCTATACAATTTACCATTGTATTGGGTGTGTTGGGGACACAAGAGACTCTTTGCTATTTGGTTGCAGGGTTGTTTGAGAGAGACCATCTTCATCCTACGCCTCCCATGGATTGATAAACCTTAGGTCATCCACTTGAGGGAAATTTGCTACTGTCCTACAAACCTCTGCACTTGGAGGCCCAACAACGTCTACAAGAAGAAGGTTGTGTAGTAGACATCAAGCTCTTTTCTGGCGCCGTTGCCGGGGAGGTGAGTGCTTGATGGTATATCTTTAGATCTTGCAATCGAATCTTTTAGTTTCTTGTTTTATCACTAGTTTAGTTTATAAAATAAAACTACAAAAAAATGGAATTGAGGGTGCCTCATATGCTTCATCTTTTTAATATATTTCATGAAAATAAGGATTCTGATAATTGTGCCAATATGTTAGAAGAAGAATGCATTAAAATGTTTGGCACTAAATCTTTGAATGATGAGCATGATTGCAATGTTGTTAGTATGAACTCTTTGAATATCCATAGTACTAATGATGATTGCACTAGTCATGATGAAAATGTCTCTTATAAGCATGTCAACTTTTGTGGGCTGCATAGAGTTTGCAAGTACACACCAAATAGGGAAGATAGATTTTGCAAGAGGCATAAGTATTTAGAAACCAAATGGTTGCAAGAAAGGCTGGATGTTTGTGCTGAAAATTTAAATTTTCTTAATCATCCTTGTGAAATTGGCAATGAACGTGGTCATTTAAATATCCAATGCAAATTGTTTCATGATTGTATCGTGTCCAAAAGTTGTGATGACTTGATTTCCCTTGCACATCATAATGAACTTAGTTTGCTTTTGGGTTATGAAGAAATGAAACGTATAACTAAGGATATGGCAGAATTTGTCCTTGATAAAGTTCTTGATTTTGATCTAGAGGAAATTTATATGTATTGTGCAGTGAATTGCATTGAAAATCCTTATATTGCCAATTACATAAAGACAAGAAAACAAATAGAAGATGAAGAGAATACTAATGAAAGGGAAGAGATTTCCCAATATCCTCCTATTATTTCTTACGATGAATCAGGTAACGAGGAGGAGCTTTCTATTCAACCAATCTCATTAATAAGGAGCTCAAAAAAGAGGGTTAAACCCACACATGATGTGAAGAAGAAAAAGAAAAGACGGATAAGCAAAGGTAGAAAGGTATCCCTCCCAAATGATGTTGCTCCTATTACTCATTGTGATGATGATAATTGCTATACTATTGGTGCTATCCATACTATTAATGATGAGAGTGATTATGCTTATGATATGGAAAGGCCCAAGCTTGGGGATGCTATGTTTGATGAGAATGACATGTTTGATAATATATTTGCTGCAATTAATGTTTGTCCCAAGCTTGCGGATGCTATGTTTAATGAAGATGATATTTTTAGCCTCCCAAGTTTTGATGAGCAAATTTATTATGATGATAGCATGCCTCCTATTTATGATGATTATTGTGATGACACTTATGCTATAAAAAGTAGTGATGATTATATTTATAAAACTTGTCATGATTATGATTACCCCTTTTCTGAACATCACTCTTTTAATGTGGAAACAATTTATAGTATTCGAGTCTCTTATGATACTCCCACTATTCCGAATGAGAAGAATTTTGCTTATGTGGAGAGTAATAAAATTTCTATGCTTATAGATCATGAAAAGAATGCTTTATGTGATAGTTATATTGTTGAATTCATTAATGATGCTACTGAAAATTATTTTGAGGTAGGAACATATTCTTGTAGGAATTGCAATAATATCAAGTTTCCTCTCTATCTGCTTACAGTTTTCAAGTTATGCTCGTTTTGCCTTCCTATGCTAGTTGATTATTGTTCCCATAAGTTGTTTGCTCACAAAATCCCTATGCATAGGAAGTGGGTTAGACTTAAATGTGCTAGTAATATTCTTCATGATGCTCTCTTTATGTTTCAACTCTTATCTTTTATGTGAGCATCATTGAAATCATCATGCCTAGCTAGGGGCGTTAAACATAAGCGCTTGTTGGGAGGCAACCCAATTTTTTTTTTGTTCTTTGCTTTTTGCTCCTGTTTAGTAATAAATAATCTATCTAGCCTCTGGTTAGATGTGGTTTTATGTTTTAATTAGTGTTTGTGCCAAGTAGAACCTTTGAGAAGACTTGGGTGAAGTCTATGCGATCTTGCTGTAAAAAACAGAAACTTTTGCGCTCATGAGATTAGCTGCCGTTTTTTACTGGAGAGTGCTTTTAGGTTGATTCTTTTTGCAGATGATTAATAGACAAATTCCTCAGGTCCACCAATTTATTTCAGAAATTTTGGAGTTCCAGAAGTATACGTTTGATACAGATTACTACAGACTGTTCTGTTTTTGACAGATTCTGTTTTCTATGTGTTGTTTGCTTATTTTGATGAATCTATGAGTAGTATCGGAGGGTATGAACCATAGAGAAGTTGGAATACAGTAGATATTACACCAATATTAATTTAGAATGAGTTCACAACAGTACCTAAGTGGTGATTTATTTTCTTATACTAATGGAGCTTACGAGTTTTCTGTTAAGTTTTGTGTTGTGAAGTTTTCAAGTTTTGGATAAAGATTCGATGGACTATTGTAACATCCCAAATTTTCAATTTGGAATGTTATACATTAGAGCATCATTGCATATCATATTTTATTTGCATTTTGATTTTGATCCTAGAAATTCTACGCAACTCAAGGACCCACGGAGAGAGTTGGGGATTTCGTTATTTTCATATTTGGGTTTCCTCAAATTTTGAAAAGAGGATCATTTGATTTTATTTATTTTATCTTCAATCATTTCATTTATAAAAATACGAGAGAGGGAATAAAATGACTTTCCCAAAAATAAGAAATATTGAGGATTTAATAAAAAAATCAAGTATTATATTATTTGGAAGTTTTCGCTATTTTATTTGAATTTAGGAAAAATTGCACGTTTTTCAAAACTGCATTTTAGGGCCAAGAAAATGTTCATCTCGTTCTAAATATTTTATTTAGACGGTAAAAATTTGTTTTGGCATTCTTAGATTTTTATTTTATTTCCTAGAATTTTTCTTAGTTTCGGTGAAATTGTTTTTTTTAAGAGTCGCGCGCCCGACTGGGCCGAGGCCCAGCCGAGCCGGCCGGCCTCCCCGCCGCCGTCTCCCGCGCGGAGACCGCGCGCGCGCCGCCGCCGCCGACCCGGACAGAGTCCGAGCCGGACTCCGCCTCCGCCACCGCCTTGCCCCCTCCCCCAAGCCACCACACCCCCCTTTTTAAATAGCCGCCGCCCCCTCACTCCGCCACCCGACCCGCCCCGCCTCCCGCAGCCGCAGCCGCCAAGCCGCCGCCGCCGCCCGAAGCCGAGCCGCCGCCGCCGCCTTCCCGCCGCCGCCGCCCGGAGCCCCGCAGCCCCACCGGACTTCGCCGGAGCCCGACGAGGTAGCCGCCCGCCGTCGCCGCCGTTTTTTTAAACCCGTTCGGTTTTTTTAGAAAACCTAGATCCGGTTTTTTAGAAAACCCTAGTTTTCGTTTTTTTAGATTAGATCGGTTTTTTTTTGGTTTAGTTTTTTTCAGCGGACGTTCGTCCGTACGTTCGTTTTAACGAACGAGTTCGCCGTTTAGTCTCTGTTAATGAAGCTTCGTTGGTTAGCCAGTTCGTCCGTTTTCTTTTTCTCGGATTTTCCGCGATTATTTCTGATCGCGATTTCCGATCTGTTTTTCGTTTTCGTTTTTCTTTTCGCTCGTTTGTCGGAATCAGGCGATTCAAGCGCCTAGAGTTTCGTCTCGAAGCTCTCTTTCCGTTTAACCAACTCAAACAAGTTTTTGCTACTGTAAAATTTGACTTAGGTTCAGATTAGTAAACGAAGCTTGTTTCTTTCGCCGTTTGACTTTCGTTGCTTCGTTTGATTTGATTCTTTTTGCAAACCGGAGTTCTTAAGTTGAACTTTCTGGTTAGATCTCTTATTCGAGTTTTACCTGTGCATTAGATGAGTACTTATTGTATGCTTGTTTGTTTGCGATAGAGTACCCGGAGTGCGCCGCTTGCTACTTCGAATCCCTAGGTTTCACGGATCATCAGCAAGGCAAGTAACACTTTGATCATACCTCTTTCATACCCAGTTTTATTGCATTAGATCAATCCTCAAACATTGCATGATTAGGATCTGATTAAATTGTGGGTTTTGGGAAGTAGATGAGGTAGTACCTAGTACCTGTTTTGTATTCAAACCCTTGGGAGTTACTTCTACGTTTGCTTATATTGCTATGCTATGCTAGTAGACGTGGATTGGGTTTGAGTGTATCCATGTCAGATGCGAGTTTGTTAATTAATGGTTCAACTTAAGGTGGCAACTTAAATACACATCTGGGTGGATTGAGGCACCTGGGTATTCCAGCGATTGCCTGTTTTTTTTATGGACCGCCACCCAGGCTCAAAGGGATCATCAGATTATTCATGCTAGAAACTTCTGTGTGCAGCCACAAGCTATTATGGGCTCTAGCATAGTTGATTAAGTTGTGTGAACTCTTACAGTGGTAGACTAGCAGATGTAGGGGAAGTAGGTGTAACTGTCTACCCGATCGTAAGGTGCTAACGCTTCTGAAAGACTATGTCTCGGTCATTCGTTTCTCAAACACCATGTAGTGCGAGAATCCCAACGGAGGAGATTGAGTCTTGCGGGGAAAAGTGCGCAAAGCTCTGCAGAGTGTACAATCTAATCATGGTTAGTCGTGTCCCCGGTTATGGACAACTTGAGTATCTAGTACTTGGATTATCATGCGAATCTCATCATGTTACTTTAATTAATTTTGTTGGGATTAATGTTGAAACTTAATTGGGATTGAGATGGTGTCACCCATTCTCAATGTTTAACAACCTCCATGATAGTTAAATAAAATTTATTCCTTTGCAGTAGGGAAAATTTGGCTTTTCGCAAAACTGTAACCATAGAGCTTTCCACCAGCCAAATATGCATGTAGTATAGCATTATTCTGTTCATTACTCTCTATGTATTACATTGCCAGCATATTCCATGTGCTGACCCGTTTTTGGCCTGCAACGTTTCATGTTGCAGACTTTTCAGACGATGAGTAAGGTGCCTTAGGTCGTGGTCTTATACTCAGTGATGCCGTTGGAGTTGATGGACTCGCTTATCTTCCAAGTCTTCCGCTGTTATCGTTTTTAGATGGCCTTAAGTCATATTTATTGTATAAGTTCTCTTTTGAGACATTCGATGTAATAAGTGTGTGATTGCTACTCTGTTATAAATCCTTCGAGTACTGTGCGTGTCAGCATTACAGATCTAGGGATGACACTGATGCACAGAGACTTGACCGTCTGAGGTCTGGTCGCTACAAGATGGTATCAGAGCACACGCTGGCTGTAGGACACGACCACTAAGCTTAAACCGTAGATCACTATTCTCTTCTCATTTCTGACTCCTCTCCATTTTCCACTCTTTTAGGATGGTGGATGCCAGGAACAAGTTCATGCAACCAGATGAAGATACACCCTTTGGACGCCACTTGAAGGAAGTCACTAGATACCTGAACATCGGAATACCAAGCTTCACCGGAACCTACAACGCCACACTACCAGAAGAGGAGCGTTGGATGATTCAAGTTCAAGTTCCAGGAAGGACATTCATGCCCGTCACCGAGTCCATAGAGTTTTCCTTTGATGCACCAACCTGGAGTCTAGGAAAGAGCATGGCAGCCCACATCACCATGGGACGCATTGGAGAAGTTTACCACAAGGAGCTTAAGGATACCATTTACCAGATTTGTGGGCGCCGAGATGAGCAATGGGAGATGATCAGCACCAAGAAGGATAAATCAATTGCAGCTTTCATCCAGGAGCAAAACCAACACATTCGTCGCCAGGAGAACGAAATGTGCACAGGCATGATAGATCTGAAGAAGGCATTAACCAAGATCATGGAGTTGGAGGAAGAACTCAAGTCTACGCGCGATGGATATGAGGAGGAGATCGCCACGTTGTTGGAGAAGAATGACGACCTGATAAAGAAGATCGGAGTATTCATGGGAGACCCAGCACCAGGAGGAGAAGACGATGATTGCGCTTGCCCGGATAACTACATCATCATCGACGACACCGACTCGGACCCCAGTGAAGATGACTTTGTTGATGAAGCTGGAGCAGATATCATGGAGTCTTCGACCGATCAAAATTTCTAGTAGACCACCATAATCAGTAGTAGTATTCCCCCATGTATATAGTATAGTCCGAGCACTTTGTGACGATAGTTAGATCGATTGTATGCCTTGTTTGAATTGATTTGAGTGATATTGATTGTGTTTGTCTCATGTGCATATGGGTAGTGTTTTCTCTCTAGACCTCATTCTATTCTAAATTCTCATCTTTTCTAAACCCATCAGATGCCTCAGAGACGCGACACCGGATTTGTTTTCCCACCGGAGATCACTCAGTTGATTCAGCAGCAGAATGTCTTGATGCAAGCACTAGTACAGAACCAAGGCAACAACAACAACAACCCACCACCACCACCACCTGTTGATCACTTAACCCGTTTCTTGAGACTGAATCCGCCGGTGTATTCCAGTAGCACCGAGCCGATTGTTGCAGATGATTGGCTCCGCAAAGTTGGAAGGGAGTTGACCACTGCAGGATGCACAGATGCGGAAAGAGTGTGTTTTGCCGCACATCAGCTTGATGGACCCGCAGCATCATGGTGGGAGAATTACACAGCCACACACCCTATAGACACTGTCACATGGGACCAGTTCCAGCAAGCTTTTCGTACTGTCCATGTTTCAGCAGGAGCTATGGCCATGAAGAAGCATGAGTTTCGCAACCTACGCCAAGGAGGACGCACCGTAGGCCAGTATGTGGAGGATTTTAGTAAACTAGCACGTTATGCCCCAGATGACGTTGCTACTGATGCAGCCAAGCAGGAGAAGTTTTTGGAAGGACTGAATGATGAGTTGAGCATGAAGTTGATGGTAGCAACCTTCAACAACTACCAGGAGTTGGTAGATAGAGCTCTCATGATTGAAGGGAAGAAGCCAAACCCTTTTAATAAAGGACATGTGAACCACGTTAACGTGGAGGAGGTTGAAGCCCAGCCAGATGCAGTAATAGGTAAGTTTTTGGTTAAGTCATTTACTGCACTCATTCTTTTTGATACTGGTGCATCGCATTCATACATATCAAGGGGATTCATGGATAAGTATAAACTGCCCACCAAAGTTCTTAGAACACCTATGTTAGTGAGTTCACCAGGAGCAGATTATATGGCAAGCCAAGGATGTTGTCAGATGCCATTGGCCATAGGTAGGCATGTTTTCCCCTCAGACTTAATAATCTTGGAGTCGCAAGGTTTGGATGTGATTTTGGGTATGGATTGGCTGTCGGTACGGAGGAAACATCGATTGCGCCAGTAAGACGATTTTACTTACCACCCCAGAAGGAAGAAGGATTAAGTATGTATCCCGGCATGTGCCGAAGAGGACTCAGGTGAATTCCTTATCAGGAGTTGTACAGGAGGAAGTACCAGTGGTGAAGGATTTCCCTAACGTATTTCCAGAGGAGTTGCCAGGCATGCCACCGGATAGAGACATTGAGTTTTTGATTGAGCTTTTGCCAGGCACATGGCCAATATCTAAGAGACCGTACGGGATGCCCGCAAAAGATTTGGAGGAGATTAAGAAGCAGATTAAGGAGTTACTGGATAAAGGCTATATTTGCCCAAGTTCTTCACCTTGGGGATCGCCAGTACTTCTAGTAGAGAAGAAGGATGGATCGTTAAGGATGGTTGTTGATTATCGAGGATTGAATGAAGTGACCATCAAAAACAAGTACCCACTGCCGATGATCAACGATTTGTTTGATCGCTTACAAGGAGCTAAGGTATTTTCCAAGATCGATCTGCGGGCAGGATACCATCAGTTGAAGATTCGAGAGCAGGATATACCTAAGACAGCTTTTACCACCAGGTATGGGCTATACGAGTATACCGTTATGTCATTTGGTCTGACTAACGCACCTGCCTATTTCATGAACCTGATGAACAAAGTGTTTATGGAGTTTTTGGATAAGTTTGTCGTAGTGTTCATTGATGAAATTTTGGTCTACTCAAAGAACGAAGAGGAGCATAAGGAGCATTTGCGTTTGGTACTTGAGAAGCTCAGAGAACATCAGCTATACGCCCAGTTCAGCAAATGTGAGTTTTGGTTGAAGGAAGTTGGATTCCTCGGACATGTTATATCCGGAGAAGGAATAGCAGTAGACCCCACCAAAGTCGACACTGTGACAAACTGGAAATCACCCACATCAGTTGGAGAGATCCGGAGTTTTCTTGGACTCGCAGGATACTACCGAAGATTCATTGAGAATTTCTCGAGGATTGCAAAGCCCATGACGGAGCTGTTGAAGAAGGAAACCAAGTTCAATTGGACTGAGGAATGTGAAGCTAGTTTCCAAGAGTTGAAGAAACGTTTGGTTACATCACCAGTGTTGATTCTGCCAGATCAGCGCAAGGATTATGAAGTATACTGCGATGCTTCTCGTCGAGGACTTGGAGCAGTGCTTATGCAAGAAGGAAGAGTTTTTTCATATGCCTCACGACAGCTTAAGCCCCATGAGTTGAATTATGCTACGCATGATTTGGAGTTAGCAGTCGTAGTACATGCGTTGAAGACATGGAGACACTTTCTCATCGGAAACCACTGCGAGGTGTACACGGATCATAAGAGTTTGAAATACATCTTCACGCAGAAAGAGTTGAATCTCAGGCAAAGGAGATGGTTGGAGCTCATAAAGGATTATGATATGAGATTGCATTATCACCCCGGAAATGCTAACGTAGTAGCAGATGCGTTGAGCCGCAAGAGCCATGTCAACACACTCATGACCGGAGAGTTACCAAAGGAATTAGCCGAGGATCTTCGCGAGCTATGTTTGGAGATAGTTCCGAGAGGCTATGTTGCCGCATTAGAAATACAGTCTACTTTGATGGATAAGATCAGAGAAGCTCAGAAGACTGACAAGGAGATTGCCGAAATAAAGGAAAGGATGCGCAAAGGAAAAGCCAAGGGATTTCGTGAGGACGAGCACGATACCTTATGGTTTGAGGACCGCGTTTATGTGCCTAATGATCAGGAGATCAGGAAGTTGATTCTGCAAGAGGCCCATGATTCGCCGTATTCGATTCACCCAGGAAATACCAAGATGTATTTGGATTTGAAGGATACTTTCTGGTGGACCGGAATGAAGAAGGATATTGCGGAGTACGTAGCAGTTGTGATGTATGTCAGAGAGTGAAGGCAGAGCATCAGAAACCAGCAGGATTGCTACAGCCATTGCCGATACCCGAATGGAAGTGGGATAAGTTAGGCATGGATTTTATCACAAGATTGCCCAGAACTCGTTCAGGCTATGACTCAATATGGGTTGTAGTCGATCGTTTGACGAAAGTAGCTCATTTCATCCCAGTGAAGACCACTTACACCAGTGCTAAGTTGGCAAAGATATACATGACCAGGATCGTATGTCTGCATGGAGTTCCGAGGAGCATTGTATCAGATAGAGGAACCCAGTTTACCTCAAAGTTCTGGCATCAGTTACATGAAACTTTGGCTACCAGGCTAGAGTTCAGTACGGCCTTTCATCCACAGACAGATGGACAGACCGAAAGAGTGAATCAGATTTTGGAGGACATGTTGAGAGCTTGTGCGCTAGATTATTGATCTAGTTGGGACAACAATTTACCGTATGCAGAATTTTCTTACAACAACAGCTATCAATCCAGTCTGAAGATGGCCCCTTTCGAAGCTTTGTACGGAAGGAGGTGTAGAACACCATTGTTATGGGATGAAGTTGGAGACCGTCAGTTGTTTGGACCAGATTTGATTAAGGACTCTGAACAGAAGGTGAAGTTGATTCGCGATAGGCTCGAGGTAGCCCAATCCAGGCAGAAGAGCTATGCAGATTCTAAACGCAAGGAGACTGTTTACGAAGTCGGAGACAGAGTTTATCTTCGTGTATCCCCACTTCGAGGAGTTAAGCGCTTTGGAGTTAAGGGAAAGTTAGCGCCACGATTTGTAGGACCATACAAAGTTTTGGAGCGTATGGGAGAAGTTGCTTACAAGTTGGAATTACCCGAAGGATTGTCAGGAGTTCACGATGTGTTCCACGTTTCCTAGTTGAAGAAGTGCCACGCAGAGATGGCTGATATACCATTGAGAGATACCGTGCCGCTGGAAGCGATTCAGTTGGATAGTGATTTGACCTACGAGGAGAAACCAGTTAAGATTCTCGAATATGCCAGCCGAGTCACCCGCATCAAGGTTATCAAGTTTTGCAAAGTTCAGTGGAGCCACCATACCGAGGATAAAGCCACCTGGAAGCGAGAGGAAGATCTACGGAAGGACCACCCTCACCTATTTTCTAGCCAACCCGAATCTCGAGGGCGAGATTCATCTTAAGGGGGGTAGGTTTGTAACATCCCAAATTTTCAATTTGGAATGTTATACATTAGAGCATCATTGCATATCATATTTTATTTGCATTTTGATTTTGATCCTAGAAATTCTACGCAACTCAAGGACCCACAAAGAGAGTTGGGGATTTCGTTATTTTCATATTTGGGTTTCCTCAAATTTTGAAAAGAGGATCATTTGATTTTATTTATTTTATCTTCAATTATTTCATTTATAAAAATACGAGAGAGGGAATAAAATGACTTTCCCAAAAATAAGAAATATTGAGGATTTAATAAAAAAATCAAATATTATTTTATTTGGAAGTTTTCGCTATTTTATTTGAATTTAGGAAAAATTGCACGTTTTTCAAAACTGCATTTTAGGGCCAAGAAAATGTTCATCTCGTTCTAAATATTTTATTTAGACGGTGAAAATTTGTTTTGGCATTCTTAGATTTTTATTTTATTTCCTAGAATTTTTCTTAGTTTCAGCGAAATTGTTTAAAAAAAAGAGTCGCGCGCCAGACTGGGCCGAGGCCCAGCCGAGCCGGCCCGCCTCCCCGCCGCAGTCTCCCGCGCGCAGACCGCGCGCGCGCCGCCGCCGACCCGGACAGAGTCCGAGCCGGACTCCGCCTCCGCCGCCGCCTTGCCCCCTCCCCCAAGCCACCACACCCCCTCTTTAAATAGCCGCCGCCCCCTCACCCCGCCACCCGACCCGCCCCGCCTCCCGCAGCCGCAGCCGCCGAGCCGCCACCGCCGCCTTCGCGCCGCCGCCGCCTTCCCGCCGCCCGGAGCCCCGCAGCCGCACCGGACCCCGCTGGAGCCCGACGAGGTAGCCGCCCGCCGTAGCCGCCATTTTTTTAACCCGTTCGGTTCTTTTTAGAAAACTTAGATCCGGTTTTTTTAGAAAACCCTAGTTTTCGTTTTTTAGATTAGATCGGTTTTTTTTGGTTTAGTTTTTTTAGCGGACGTTCGTCCGTACGTTCGTTTTAACGAACGAGTTTGCCGTTTAGTCGCTGTTAATGAACCTTCGTTCGTTAGCCTGTTCGTCCGTTTTCTTTTTCTCGGATTTTCCGCGATTATTTCTGATCGCGATTTCCGATCTGTTTTTCGTTTTCGTTTTTCTTTTCGCTCGTTTGTCGGAATCAGGCGATTCAAGCGCCTAGAGTTTCGTCTCGAAGCCCTCTTTCCGTTTAACCAACTCAAACAAGTTTTTGCTACTGTAAAATTTGACTTAGGTCCAGATTAGTAAACGAAGTTTGTTTCTTTCGCCGTTTGACTTTCGTTGCTTCGTTTGATTTGATTCTTTTTGCAAACCGGAGTTCTTAAGTTGAACTTTCTGGTTAGATCTCTTACTCGAGTTTTACCTGTGCATTAGATGAGTACTTATTGTATGCTTGTTTGTTTGCGATAGAGTACCCGGAGTGCGCCGCTTGCTACTTCGAATCCCTAGGTTTCACGGATCATCAGCAAGGCAAGTAACACTTTGATCATTCCTCTTTTCATACCCAGTTTTATTGCATTAGATCAATCCTCAAACATTGCATGATTAGGATCTGATTAAATTGTGGGTTTTGGGAAGTAGATGAGGTAGTACCTATTACCTGTTTTGTATTCAAACCTTTGGGAGTTACTTCTACGTTTGCTTATATTGCTATGCTATGCTAGTAGACGTGGATTGGGTTTGAGTGTATCCATGACAGATGTGAGTTTGTTAATTAATGGTTCAACTTAAGGTGGCAACTTAAATACACATCTGGGTGGATTGAGGCACCTGGGTATTCCAGCGATTGCCTGTTTTTTTATGGACCGCCACCCAGGCTCAAAGGGATCATCAGATTATTCATGCTAGAAACTTTCCGTGTGCAGCCGCAAGCTATTATGGGCTCTAGCATAGTTGATTAAGTTGTGTGAACTCTTACAGTGGTAGACTAGCAGATGTAGGGGAAGTAGGTGTAACTGTCTACCCGATCATAAGGTGCTAACGCTTCTAAAAGACTATGTCTCGGTCATCCGTTTCTCAAACACCATGTAGTGCGAGAATCCCAACGGAGGAGATCGAGTCTTGCGGCGAAAAGTGTGCAAACCTCTGCAGAGTGTACAATCTAATCATGGTTAGTCGTGTCCCCGGTTATGGACAACTTGAGTATCTAGTACTTGGATTATCATGTGAATCTCATCATGTTACTTTAATTAATTTTGTCGGGATTAATGTTGAAACTTAATTGGGATTGAGATGGTGTCACCCATTCTCAATGTTTAACAACCACCATGATAGTTAAATAAAATTTATTCCTTTGCAGTAGGGAAAAATTGGCTTTTCGCAAAACTGTAACCATAGAGCTTTCCACCAGCCAAATATGCATGTAGTGTAGCATTATTTTGTTCATTACTCTCTATGTGTTACATTGCCAGCATATTCCATGTGCTGACCTGTTTTCGGGCTGCAACGTTTCATGTTGCAGACTTTTTACACGACGGGTAAGGTGCCTTAGGTCGTGGTCTCATACTTAGTGATGTCGTTGGAGTTGATGGACTCGCTTATCTTCCAAGTCTTCCGCTGTTATCGTTTTTAGATGGCCTTAAGCCATATGTATGGTATAAGTTCTCTTTTGAGACATTCGATGTAATAAGTGTGTGATTGCTACTCTGTTATAAATCCTTTAAGTACTGTGCGTGTCAGCATTACTGATCCAGGGATGACACTGATGCACAGAGACTTGACCGTCTGAGGTCTGGTTGCTACAACTATGGAATAAGGAGTGGCAAGAGCCTAAGCTTGGGGATGCCCAAGGCACCCCAAGGTAATATTCAAGGAAAACCAAGAGCCTAAGCTTGGGGATGCCCCGGATGGCATCCCCTCTTTCGTCTTCGTTCATCGGTAACTTTACTTGGAGCTATATTTTTATTCACCACATGATATGTGTTTTGCTTGTAGCGTCATTTTGTTTTATTTTGTTTTGCTTGCTGTTTGAATAATATCCCAAGATCTGAAATTCTTAAATGTTAGAGAGTCTTCACATAGTTGCACAATTATTCGACTACTCATTGATCTTCACTTATATCTTCTGGAGTAGTTTGTCATTTGCTCTAGTGCTTCACTTATATCTTTTTAGAGCACGGCGGTGGTTTTATTTTGAAGAAATAGATGAACTCTCATGCTTCACTTATATTATTTTGACAGTCCTTTAGAACATCATGGTAATTTGCTTTGGCTATAAAATTAGTCCTAATATGATAGGCATCCAAGAAGGGTATAATAAAAACTTTCATACAAAGTGCATTGAATACTATGAGAAGTTTGATACTTGATGATTGTTTTGAGATATGAAGGTAGTAATATTAGAGTCGTGCTAGTTGAGTAGTTGTGAATTTGAGAAATACTTGTGTTGAAGTTTGCAAGTCCGGTACACAAGTATTTCTCAATTTCAAACATGGTAAACGTTGTGTGACAAATTTGAAACATGAGGTGTTCTTTGATTGCCATCCGTGGCGGTCGGGGACGAGCGATGGTATTTTCCTAGCAATCTATCCCCCTAGGAGCATGCGCGTAGTGCTTGGTTTTTGATGACTTGTAGATTTTTGTAATAAGTATGTGAGTTCTTTATGACTAATGTTGAGTCCATGGATCATACGCACTCTCACCCTTCCATCATTGCTAGCCTGTTCGGTACCGTGCATTGCCCTTTCTCACCTTGAGAGTTGGTGCAAACTTCGCCGGTGCATCCAAGCCCCGTGATATGATATGCTCTATCACACATGAACCTACTTATATCTTCCTCAAAACAGCCACCATACCTACCTATTATGGCATTTCCATAGCCATTCCGAGATATATTGCCATGCAACTTTCCACCGTTCCGTTTATTATGACACGCATCATCATTGTCATATTGCCTTGCATGATCATGTAGTTGACATCGTATTTATGCCAAAGCCACCTTCATAATTCTTTCATACATGTCACTCTTGATTCATTGCACAGTCCGGTACACCACCGGAGGCATTCACATAGAGTCATATTTTGTTCTAAGTATCGAGTTGTAATTCTTGAGTTGTAAGTAAATAAAAGTGCGATGATCTTCATTATTAGAGCATTGTCCCATGTGAGGAAAGGATGATGGAGACTATGATTCCCCCACAAGTCGGGATGAGACTCCGGACGAAGAAAAAAAAAGAGAAAGGCCAAATAAAAAAATAAGGCCCAAAAAAACAAAAAACAAAAAAAAAAACAAAAAACAAAACAAAAAAATGAGAGAAAAAGAGAGAAGGGACAATGCTACTATCCTTTTACCACACTTGTGCTTCAAAGTAGCACCATGATCTTCATGATAGAGAGTCTCCTATGTTGTCACTTTCATATACTAGTGGGAATTTTTCATTATAGAACTTGGCTTGTATATTCCAACAGTGGGCTTCCTCAAATGCCCTAGGTCTTCTTGAGCAAGCAAGTTGGATGCACACCCACTTAGTTTTTTTGTTGAGCTTTCATACATTTATAGCTCTAGTGCATCTGTTGCATGGCAATCCCTACTCCTTGCATTGACATCAATTGATAGGCATCTCCATAGCCCGTTGATTAGCCGCGTCGATGTGAGACTTTCTCCTTTTTTGTCTTCTCCACACAACCTCCATCATTATATTCTATTCCACCCATAGTGCTATGTCCATGGCACGCGCTCATGTATTGCGTGAAAGTTGAAGAAGTTTGAGAATACTTAAGTATGAAACAATTGCTTGGCTTGTCATCGGGGTTGTGCATGATGAGAGCATTCTTGTGTGACGAAAATGGAGCATGACCAAACTATATGATTTTGTAGGGATGGACTTTCTTTGGCCATGTTATTTTGAGAAGGCATAATTGCTTAGTTAGTATGCTTGAAGTATTATCATTTTTATGTCAATATTAAACTTTTATCTTGAATCTTATCGATCTGAATATTCTTGCCACAATAAAGAATATTACATTGATAAATTATGTCAGGTAGCATTCCACATCAAAAATTCTGTTTTTATCATTTACCTACTCGAGGACGAGCAGGAATTAAGCTTGGGGATGCTGATACGTCTCCAACGTATCTATAATTTTTGATTGTTCCCTGCTATTATATTATCAATCTTGGATGTTTTATATGCATTTATATGCTATTTTATATGATTTTTGGGACTAACCTATTAACCTAGAGCCCAGTGCCAGTTTCTATTTTTTCCTTGTTTTTGAGTATCGCAGAAAAGGAAAACCAAACAGAGTCCAATTGACCTGAAAATTGACGGAGATTATTTTTGGACCAGAAGAAGCCCACGGAGCATCGGAGATAGACCAGAAGAGTCCCGAGGCACCCACGAGGATGGGGGGCGCGCCCTACCCCCCTGGGCGCACCCTCCTACCTCGTGGCCGCCTCGGAGACCCCCTGACTTGTTCCCAACGCCAAAACCTCTTATATATACAGAAACCCCCAGAACATAACCTAGATCAGGAGTTTCGCCACCGCAGGCCTCTGTAACCACCGAAAACCAATCTAGACCCGTTCCGGCACCCTGCTAGAGGGGGATCCCTCACCGGTGGCCATCTTAATCATCCCGGCGCTCTCCATGACAAGGAGGGAGTAGTTCACCCTCGGGGCTGAGGGTATGTACCAGTAGCTATGTGTTTGATCTCTCTCTCTCTCGTGTTCTTGATTTGGCACGATCTTGATGTATCGCGAGCTTTGCTATTATAGTTGGATCTTAAGATGTTTCTCCCCCTCTACTCTCTTGTAATGGATTGAGTTTGCCCTTCGAAGTTATCTTATCGGATTGAGTCTTTAAGGATTTGAGAACACTTGATGTATGTCTTGCATGTGCTTATCTGTGGTGACAATGGAATATTCACGTGATCTACTTGATGTATGTTTTGGTGATCAACTTGCGGGTTTCGTAACATTGTGAACTTATGCATAGGGGTTGGCACACGTTTTCGTCTTGACTCTCCGGTAGAAACTTTGGGGCACTCTTTGAAGTTCTTTGTGTTGGTTGAATAGATGAATATGAGATTGTGTGATGCATATCGTATAATCATACCCACGGATACTTGAGGTGACATTGGAGTATCTAGGTGACATTAGGGTTTTGGTTGATTTGTGTCTTAAGGTGTTATTCTAGTACGAACTCTATGATAGATCGAACGGAAAGAATAGCTTCGTGTTATTTTACTACGGACTCTTGAATAGATCGATCAGAAAGGATAACTTTGAGGTGGTTTCGTACCCTACAATAATCTCTTCGTTTGTTCTCCGCTATTAGTGACTTTGGAGTGACTCTTTGTTGCATGTTGAGGGACAGTTATATGATCCAATTATGTTATTATTGTTGAGAGAACTTGCACTAGTGAAAGTATGAACCCTAGGCCTTGTTTCAACGCATTGCAATATCGTTTATGCTCACTTTTATCATTAGTTACCTTGCTGGTTTTATATTTTCATATTACAAAAAACTATATCTACCATCCATATTGCACTTGTATCACCATCTCTTCGCCGAACTAGTGCACCTATACAATTTACCATTGTATTGGGTGTGTTGGGGACACAACAGACTCTTTGCTATTTGATTGCAGGGTTGTTTGAGAGAGACCATCTTCATCCTACACCTCCCATGGATTGATAAACCTTAGGTCATCCACTTGAGGGAAATTTTCTACTGTCCTACAAACCTCTGCACTTGGAGGCCCAACAACGTCTACAAGAAGGTTGTGTAGTAGACATCACCGCTATCCAGTGATCCACTCCTGGATTACTTTGGTACCTCCCTGCTAAACTAATAGCAAGGGACACATCATGTCTGGTACACAACATTGCATACATGATAGAACCTATGGTTGAGGCATAGGGAATGACTTTCATTTTCTCTCTATCTTCTGGAATGGTCGGGCATTGAGTCTGACTCAATTTCACACCTTGTAACACAGGCAATAACCCTTTCTTTGACTGATCCATTTTGAACTTCTTCAAAACTTTATCAAGGTATGTGCTTTGTGAAAGTCCAATTAAGAGTCTTGATCTATCTCTATAGATCTTGATGCCCAATATATAAGCAGCTTCACCGAGATCTTTCATTGAAAAGTTCTTATTCAAGTATCCTTTTATGCTATCCAGAAATTCTATATCATTTCCAATCAACAATATGTCATCCACATATAATATTAGAAACTCTACAGAGCTCCCACTCACTTTCTTGTAAATACAGGTTTCTCTGGAAGTCTGTATAAAACCATATGCTTTGATCACACTATCAAAGCGTATATTCCAACTCCGAGATGCTTGCACCAGTCCATAAATGGATCGCTGGAGCTTGCACACTTTGTTAGCACCTTTAGGATCGACAAAAACTTTCTGGTTGCATCATATACAACTCTTCTTTAAGAAATTTATTAAGGAATGCAGTTTTGACGTCCATTTGCCAGATTTCATAATCATAAAATGCGGCAATTGCTAACATTCTGACAGACTTAAGCATCGCTACGGGTGAGAAGGTCTCATCGTAGTCAACTCCTTGAACTTGTCGAAAACCTTTCGCAACAAGTTGAGCTTTGTAGACAGTAACATTACCATCAGCGTGAGTCTTCTTCTTGAAGATCCATTTATTCTCTATGGCTTGCCGATCATCGGGCAAGTCAACCAAAGTCCATACTTTGTTCTCATACATAGATCCCATCTCAGATTTCATGGCCTCAAGCCATTTCGTGGAATCTGGGCTCATCATCGCTTCCTCATAGTTCGTAGGTTCGTCATGGTCTAGTAACATGACTTCCAGAACAGGATTACCGTACCACTCAGGTGCAGAACGTACTCTGGTTGACCTACGAGGTTCGGTAGTAACTTGATCTGAAGTTTCATGATCATCATTAGCTTCCTCACTAATTGGTGTAGGCATCACGGGAACAGTTTTCTATGATGAACTATTTTCCAATTCAAGAGAAGATACAATTACCTCATCAAGTTCTACTTTCCTCCCACTCACTTCTTTCGAGAGAAACTCCTTATCTAGAAAGGATCCATTCTTAGCAACAAATATCTTGCCTTCGGATCTGTGATAGAAGGTGTACCCAACAGTTTCTTTTGGGTATCCTATGAAGACACACTTCTTCGATTTGGGTTCGAACTTATCAAAGCTTTTTCACATAAACATCGCAACCCCAAACTTTAAGAAACGACAGCTTAGGTTTCTTGCCAAACCACAGTTCATACGGTGTCGTCTCAACGGATTTAGATGGTGCCCTATTTAACGTGAATGCAGTTGTCTCTAATGCATAACCCCAAAATGATAGTGGTAGATCGGTAAGAGACATCATAGATCGCACCATATCTAATAAAGTTACGTTGTGACGTTTGATAGCACACAAGGTATTCCTCCGGTATCCAGGAGTTGCACGATCTCATTGTCGAAGGAATATGTATTTGACATTAAGAAAGCAATAGCAATAAACTGAACGATCAGATGCTAAGCCAACGGATGGGTCTTGTCCATCACATCATTCTTCTAATGATGTGATCCCGTTCACCAAATGACAACACATGTCTATGGTTAGGAAACTTAACCATCTTTGATTAACGAGCTAGTCTAGTAAAGGCATACTAGGAACACTTTGTTTTGTCTATGTATTCACACATGTATCAAATTTCCGGTTAATACAATTCTAGCATGAATAATAAATATTTATCATGATATAAGGAAATATAAATAACGACTTTATTATTGCCTCTAGGGCATATTTCCTTCAGAATGCACCCATGACTTCTCCAGTAAGGAGATGCTCATAAGCAACCGATCTGTGCTACCGATCTACATTCGAATGAAATCAGCGCCGGTACACCACCACGCCTGGATCCGCCACCGCTGAACTGGGTGGAACTTTATGACCGTAGAGAGGAGAACCACCAATCGAAAGCACAGTCGAGGAAGTTTTTGCTCTGAATACCAATTTGTCAAATCCTAATTTGGTGGAGAATTTGTATGAACTAATGAAACCTGATCAAGTATGTATGATCTATGGCCAAATCCAAAGGGCCATGATGTGCATGTATGTGTTCTAGCCATACGATAGTATTGGGGAATTGATAGAATGATCCAACCCTAGCCATAGTCTGTCTCTTTTATAGGTGTACTTAATTCCCCACGTTAGCGGTAAATAGTATTCGGACTTTGCCAAAGCAGCAATGCGCCTAGTCGAGGATGATGTCCAATGGGTGAAGCCGTCGGAATCCTTTCTACAATAAATGTTGTTGCATCTTATTTTCATGACGGCTCGAGTGCAGTAGCGGCAATTCTGCGTGAGAATCAAGGGCGGGCACTCGCTGGTTCATCCTGTATCCTACAAAACTTGCTTAACTCAGCATCCAAGGCTATGGCTGTTCAAAGGGGACATGAGCTATTCAGAGCCTTAACTGCAGCAAATTATTCTTTGAATCTGATTCACTGAAGGTAATCGATGCGTGTACATAAAGTGGCACACAAGCTAAGTTAACGTATGATTCAAAGTTGGCAATGTACTAGGACGATGACCCCCCTTCTGCTATTATTCTAGACATTATAAGCGATGCAATGTTTTTTTTAACTTGGAACATCTCATTCCATTAATCCACGTGCCGAGCAAGATCGCTGGCAACAAAAAACTGGGCAAAATTAGGGGCAAGACCCGGCCATACGACTTGGGGCTCTAGCTCCATCTTCGACCATGCAGCGCTAAAACATCTGCAACCTTATTACAGGCCCGAGGGCAATGAACAATACAAAAAGACTAAAGTTTAATGAGGAAAAAGCCTTGATCTCCCTAAATAAAACGTCATTAAAAGACAAATCATAACTTGAAGTCTTAATCGCCTGGACTAGCAATAATGCATCCGTCTCCACCACAACCCGGCTAATGCCGAGCTCCTCGCCTTGTAAAGTGCCTGAATGCAGGTCTTAGCTTCTGTCTGTAAAGCATCAAGGGCATAGTTAACATGCCCAGCATACCTTCACGAGGACTTCGACAAGGTGATCCATTATCTCCGTTTTTGTTTCTTTTTGTGGCTGATGCTTTCTCTGCTCTTGTCAACAAAGCAATTATGGACGGGAGTATGGAAGGTGTAAGGATATGTAGACATGCACCGGTGATCTCTCATTTATTATTTGCGGATGATTCTCTATTATTTTTTCGGGCTTCCGAACAACAAGCTACAATTGTCAAAGGTTTGTTGAACACTTATGAAGTGGCTACATGTCAACTTATTAACCCTTCAAAGTGTTCCATCCTTTTTTCTGATAACTGTTCGGAGACAGTAGCAAATGGGATTAAAGGAATCCTAGATATTACAAAAGAGGTCTTTGAGCCTAAGTATTTGGGCCTTCCGGTGCCAGAAGGTAGGATGCACAAAGGTAGGTTTGAAACAACTCAAGCAAGAATTAGTAAGAAGCTAGTAGATTGGAGTGAGCAATTCATGTCCTCGGGTAATAAGGAGATTCTAATTAAGTCTATTGCGCAAGCTATCCCCACATATGTTATAAGCGTCTTCAAATTGCCTGCTTCTGTGTGCGATGATTTAACACGCATGATGAGGCAGTATTGGTGGGGAGTTGACAAAGGAAAGAGAAAAATGGCTTGGCTCAGTTGGGATAAAATGCACCTTCCAAAATTGAAGAGTGGCATGGGATTCAGAGATATGCGAGCCTTTAACCAAGCCCTGCTAGCTAAACAGGCGTGGCGGTTGATTGAAACCCCGGATAGTTTGTGTGCTCGCCTGCTTCGAGCAAAATATTATCCAAACGAAAATATTCTGGATACAGTGTTTTCTGGCTGTTCTTCGGTTGTTTGGAAAGGCATTGAATATGGCCTTCGGCTAGTGAAAAAAGGAATTATTTGGGGAATTGGTGATGGCTCTATGGTACGTACGTGGCGGGATCCTTGGATACCTAGGGGT
This sequence comes from Aegilops tauschii subsp. strangulata, assembly GCF_002575655.3. Classification (NCBI taxonomy): domain Eukaryota; kingdom Viridiplantae; phylum Streptophyta; class Magnoliopsida; order Poales; family Poaceae; genus Aegilops; species Aegilops tauschii. Next base: position 390,064,327 of record NC_053039.3, on the reverse strand, counting down.
AACGACTTACGACCGATCACTCCGAAAAGAAACTGCCGGTTTAATCGTGTTTCAGATTTCCTTTTTGATAATGGTGGATGGAATCTGGAGTGTCTCCAGAAGCATTTCTGGGACATGGATGTGCAACAAATTTTGAGGATACGTACGTCACCGAGGAATCGTGTTGATTTCCTTGCTTGGTTCCCAGAGAAATCCGGACCTTTTACTGTTAAAAGTGCCTATCGTCTCGCAACAAAAGACCATGATGATTCGTTTGCGGGTGGGGCATCTAGTTTACATCCGGAGGGGGAACGATCTATATGGAATTTTATATGGCAAGCTAAAGTCCCTCTGAAGATGAGGATAACTGCATGGAAGGCCGCGTCGGGAGCTCTTGCAACGGAACAAAAAAAGTTGTTTCGCCATCTGGGCACTACAGATGGTTGTCGGGTGTGTGGTCGTGAAAGCGAAGGCTCCTTTCATGCGCTGGTTGCGTGCTCTCAGGCGCGTCTGGTTTGGCAAAGCATGCGTGGAATACGCCGCTGCCTGGGGATGATGTGCTAGTTGATAACGGCAAAGAGTGGATATTGCATGTATTGGCGACATGTGATACCAAAATTCGTGATATGGTAATTCTGCTTGTATGGAGGATATGGCAGTTATGTAATGACGTTGTGCATGGGAAAGAAGTACCACCCGTTGAGGTTACTATGGATTTTCTAGATAGTTACTACAAATCACTTGATCTTGCCAGGAATCATAGTATGGAGGAGATTATTAAAGGTAAAATGTTAATAGGGGAGAAGGTAGTACGTCCAATGGTACATCAAACAGGGCCTACAACTCCTTGGTCACATCCTCCGGCAAACTGGACAGCCTTGTCTGTTTGTGACTCTTACTCGTTTCAGGATGGCAGTGCGGGTATTGGTATGATTTTGCGACGTGACGACGGATCAGTAATTTTCGCTGCCTACCGAGTTATTTTTAATTGTAACGAGGTGTTGAAGGCAGAGATTCATGCACTTATGCAGGGGATGGCCCTAGCATTACAACATACAGAGCGGCAAGTCATGGTGCAATCTGATTCTTCTGAAGCGCTCAATGTTCTCAAGTGATAGCTTGTCTCGTTCGGCTTATGGACACCTAGTAGCAGAAATCAAGTCAATGATGAATGAAAGGGAGTTTGTTCCACAGAAAATTAGTAGAGCTCAAAACAAGGTAGCAAATTGTATGGCAAACTATAGCCGTACCGAGTCATGTACTGCGGTGTGGATGTGCAGATGTCCTTCATGTTGTGAGGACTTATTGCCTCTCGATTGTAACCCTGTAAGTTTGGAATAAAACTCCCATATGATCTTGCAAAAAAAAAAAACCATGCCCAGCAGCAGCCACAACGACGTCACCCTCATGATCCCGTATCACATACCCCCAACCGTCGGACGACGATTCCTTACTGAAACTACCATCAACATTTGTTTTGAGGTTGTCCTCACTTGGTTTTGTCCAGACCTCGGCTACCTTCACTATTGTTCGTTTCGAAAAGAATTCCTTGTACTCGGCTGATGCAATGATTATTTGAGGGCATGTACATTAGTTCAGACATCAAGTGTTCCTCATTTTACTAAATATATATATTTCTACAGTTTGTCATGTTCAGTAGGTGGCCTGACAATGTCCTTCGTCAGGCGCCGCCGCGGTTCCTCCTCTCCGGCGAGCCGGGCTTGTTTTCTCCTCCTAGGAGACCCCCTCAGCCCAGCGTCACATGTTTTCTTTTCTTTTCTGGAAACCACTGCTGCTTGCTCCCATCCACATCTGTTCCATGGAGTCCTGCCCGGTTTCCTCTGGGACTCGGAGCAGGCTCCGCTCCTGGCGGCGCTGATGCGGTCTCCTTAGCTCAGAGTCCCGCCCTGTTAGACCCGAATCAAAACCGTGTTTGTCGGGAGGGAGCGGGACTCCTCGCGTTGTTCTGATTCAATCCGAAATCCGCCCTTGGTTCGTCGTCGCGAGTCTCGACCCCACCCAGGTGCCGTCGTCCTCGCGTGATGGCGCTGCTGCCGCTCCAGCGGTTCCTGTCCCTGCGACGGGGTCGGCGTACCGCAAAACCTGAGCCCGTGGTAAGCCATCTCTCACCACCTCGCGTTCACAGCACTAATACATAGCTTGTGCGGAACAGTATTAATATGAGTAATGCTACACGTACAAACGAGTTACAAGGTTTTACAAAGATGGTTAATTTGATTGGTCAATAGGTGGGGAGGCGGCCCACCCCCCTGAAAATCAGGGGAGGGGGGGGGGCAGGTTTATGATTGGTTAGTAGATGGAAAAAATCCTAGTCAGCGTGTAATTGCATGTAACTCTTTGTATGTTTAGCATTATTGGTATTAATATATGCCTCCACGCCCTCGATGCAACAAGACGCTAGGAATATGTATGCCCATGGAACCACCACCATAAGGTCACGAGAGGTCAGAAAAATTGACAGCATTGATATAGGATGCATCATCTACCTTGCCACAAAATTCTGTTGGATTTGATGATATTGACCCATTCGTGTGGATTTTTCAATTGATCCGTCTCTTAAATTGAAACATATGTTCTTCCGCAAAAGTTGCATAACGGAAATAAAATTAGTGTTTGCACTCATACCCTTGAATTTATTTTCCTTGTGTTGATTTCCATGCATGATGTGTTGCAGGTACATCGATTGCTTCTGCGGCTAAAAGAAAAGGCTCATCCTGTCAACAAGGGGATAATTCTCAAGATGGCAAAAGAATGAGATTTTCAGGGCCAAACCTTCCAATGGTACTGCATAAATATAAAGTTGCTGATAATGAAAGGCTTATGTTGCTAACTCTGTACTTATAATATTGCTATATGTTTGTTTTGATCACTCCAACGCTCATGGGTACTCTATTAATTGCACAAATTGTTACGAACATATATTTCAATACTTTACTATGACAAGTAAAGACTAAATTGTAGCTTCGTCAGAAGCCAGTCATCATATATACTTCTCACACCTGGCATACACAGTTCAGTATAAAAAATCACATCATTCAAAACTACGGCACCTTTGCCTTACTTACCGCAGCTCTTCGCTTTCGACGTCCAAAACCAAATTGTTTTCCCATTTGCGCAGCACTTAACTTCCCACAGTCTGACTAGCTGGGTTCATCCTGAAACCTTTTACCTGATCCTTGTGTCAGAACATATTTTAGGCATGACTGCAGTGGCAATGTGTCACATGGGTATTTCTATTCCCTAGCCTAACTACAGATTTTTCTTCGAGAAGACATGATTATTTCACTTCAGACAAATAGTCCTAATGAATGGAATAGGACAAAAATGCATATTCAGGCAAAGAATTGGGAGTGTCCTCAGTTTTGATATCTTGAGCCTACTTTTTCTACATTGTTGAAATGTCAAAGTGTAATGAAATTTCTGCACAAATAAAATAGTGTGCCCTTTCTATTTTCTAGTTTCATAATTCAGAAAAGGGCATCAGTTTCACTATTATGCATTTTTTAGAACAAGTAATAACACTGTTAGGGAATAACAGCTGACCTTACAAAAGAAATTAGTGACTGTTAGGGGAAACACTTCTCGGCGTTAAAATACTTGATTTAATTTCCTTTGCACATTTTAAATATGTCATACAGCACACTTTACGCAGAGCACCTGGGATGCCATGTTAGTTCATATCGTCCTGTTTTTCACTCCTGTTAAAGGAGCCACTTTCCAATATAATTCAATGTTAATGCTTCTCCCTTTATCTTCTGCAATGTTAGTGACTTAATGTTTCTCCCATTATCTTGTTTGCAGGACGTCTGGCATCATATACATTCCCTACTGCCAATGAGAGATGCTGCCCGAGCTAGCTGCGTGTCTCATGCATTTCGATATTCCTGGAGATGCTACCCCAACCTCACCTTCAGTAAGAGTACAATGGGCCTGGATGAACCGAAAAAATATTTTAACTGGAGCCAGAAAGATGAACAAAATTTCGTTCTCGTCAACAGAATTGACCAAATTATGAAAAACCACTTGGGTGGCATTAAGACATTCGAGTTTGAATACTATAATTCTTGCTTGGCCACCAGTAAGCTCGACACAAGTAAGCTTGATGGCTGGCTTCAGATTGCTGTTACTTCAGGGGTTGAAGAACTCGAGATTTCACTCTCTCTAGCAAACAAGACAGAGCACTACAACTTCCCATGCGCACTTTTATTTGCTAGGAGTGGAGGAAACTCGATACGGAGTCTTCACCTCAGCGGATGCGCCTTCCGTCCCATGGCTGGACTTGGTTGCTTGACAAGGCTTCATCTGTATTCGGTGCATATTACCGAATAAGAGTTAGGGTGCTTTCTTTCCAATTCTTTTGCTTTGGAGGAACTGGATCTCATGGACTGCAGTGACATCATTCACCTCAAGATACCTTGCCTGCTACACCGGCTCAGCAAGCTGGATGTGGAGTCTGATTGCGAGGCACTGAAAGTTATAGAGAATAAAGCTCCAAATCTCTGCACTGTTAGTATCTCTAGTTACGTAGCACACCATTCTATTGGAGATTCATTGCGGGTGAAGGACCTTGAAATGCGCTGTTTGTCTGAGTTTAACCTCGTTCATCATGTCTGTGCCAAGCTTCCAGCAAGTATGCCAAATCTTGAAATTCTTCGCATTTTTTCGGTTGGTGAGGTATATTCAAAACTTCTTGATTTGATCGTTAGATGCCGGCGTCATTGATATAACAGTACTCATGCACTGGATATAATTACTGCATATCTGTGCAGATGTTCATCGTACCATCAGCACCTCTCAAATTCCTCCACCTCAAACACTTGGATATTTGTCTTGATGTTGAAAGTGAGGCATTTTCCCCAAATTCAGATTATTTTTCTCTTGTCTTTGTTTTGGATGCCTGTCCTATCTTGGAGAATTTCAAGCTGGAAGTAAGTCACTTATCTTGCATATCTCTTACCTATGTGCATAGAAAAAAATAATTAATTAAGTATGGTGTTCCTAACTTCCTGTGCAGCTTATGCATGCTCGCATGAAACATGTTTCAGTTCTTGAAGATTCCTCTCATCTGAGGCAGATGCCGGGATTCTGCCATAGCAACATCAACAAGGTGGAGATCATCGGCTTCTGCTCCGCCAAGAGCATGGTCTAGCTAACCTGCTGTATTCTTGAGAATGCAACATCGCCCGAGTGCCTTACATTGGACACCATCGCATGTGGTACTGATATTGGCGATGTAGATGCTTCTATTCAGGATATACACAAACCAGATAATAAATGCCACGGTCAAGTTGAATGTTATTAAGCCCTGCAGCCGTTGTCATTTTGTTAAACAACGGCGACCATCCAAAGCTGGCAACTATCTAGTGTTTAGCTACCATTCTTTCTTGAACTAGCAGAATTGTGCAGAATAGTACAATCACATTTTTTTTAACACAATACAGACACAAGCGCTCATACATACACGTATATACTCACCCATATGAACGTACACACACATCCTATCCCTATGAGCATCTTTGAGAGACTGAGCCGGCATACCATCTTGAGATTTACGAAGTCATCGTAGGCAGGTCGTCGTCGACGGGAACGTCTGCTCCCACTAAAAGCGCATCGCCGGAAGTCCTGAAAAAAATCCAGAAATAATGCGAGCACTGGGACTTGAACCATGGTAGGTTGGGATATTATTGTCCCTCTCACCATCCAACCATTCGCAGTACAATCACATATTGGTTGTGATTAAGCTATGTTGTCATGGTCATAATTCAAGACCACTGTGCTGACTGTGTGTCCAGCTGTGTTTTATCTACTTCTATTCTGCTGGGGCACCTTTTCTGTTTGTACTGAAATCGGGTGGTAACAAACTTCTGTTTTCCCTGTACCCTGAGGCACATGTTCAGGGAGAGAATCCTGCACGGCTCGGCGCGGCGCGGTTCTCGTTCCCGCGCTGGTACTCCAACTCGCAACCACCAGACCAGAGAATCCCCAGCTCTAAATCTTCACGCATTTGTCGCCGGAGTCCGAGAGTATTTAGATGCATGAGAAACAGAACACTGCTGCGCTTGTGTCTCTCTCGGCAATGGCGGCTGATCTGCCACCCTCCTCGTGGCATGCTCTGCTGTGCCTCGTGCTGTTCTCGGCCGTCGTCGCGTCGTCGTCCGCGATGGACTGCGACGGCGAAGACCGCGCCGCGCTGCTGAGGGTCAAGGCGCAGCTGGGCCACCCTGTGCAGCTCTCGTCCTGGCTCCCGGCCACCAACTGCTGCGCCTGGGAGCCGCCCGCCGTCTTCTGCTCCGCGGCCGGCCGAGTCACGGGGCTGGCGCTCTCCTCCCTCGACGGCGTCCGCGCGCCCGTCCCGCCGGCGCTCGGCGAGCTCCCCGAGCTCGTCATCCTCCAGGTCCAGTCCGTCCGCGGCCTGTCCGGCCCCATCCCGTCCTCCTTCGGCAACCTCACGCGCCTCGAGGACCTCAACATCGCCGGCACCTCCATCTCCGGCCCGGTGCCGGACTTCCTCGCGGGGCTGACGAGCCTCCGCACCCTCGTCATCGCCGACGGCAAGCTCGCCGGCCCCATCCCCGGGTGCCTGGGCAGCCTCCCCGACCTCAGGTACCTGGACCTCAGCGGCAACATGCTCACCGGCGCCATCCCGCCGGGGCTGCTGCACGGGAGCTTCAGGTTCCTGATCCTGGCCAACAACCAGCTCACCGGCGAGATACCGAGCGACTGCGGCGACGACGACGTCGACACCCTCGACCTCTCCCACAACCTGCTCGTCGGTGACCCGTCGCCGTTCCTCTTCGGCATCACGAAGCCGGTGGCTAAGGTCGACCTGTCGTGGAACGAGCTCGAGTTCGACATGACCGACGTCAGCTTCCCGCACCACCTCACGTTCCTGGACCTCAGCCATAACCGGATCAACGGCAGCGTCGCCAAGTCGCTGATGGACGTGAAGCTGGAGCACTTCGACGTCAGCTACAACGGCCTCTGCGGCGAGATCCCGGCGGGGAGGTTCATGTCGGCGCACGGGGCGGAGAGCTACGAGCAGAACAGGTGCCTGTGCGGCACGCCTCTGCCTCCGTGCACCACGGGCATGCTAGGTCGGTAGTCTGTAGACTGTAGAGGTAATTCAGGTTTGTGCATGCATGTTCGTGGGTTAGTTCAAATTACCTTCGGTAAATTGCACGCTCCATAAGCTATATATATCGTACTCCATCCGTCCCATTATGGGACATAGGGGGTAGAATCTAGGCGCGCACGGTGTGAATTGCATGCTCCGTTGAACAATTGTCACGAGTGTACCAGGGTGAGGAGTCGTGTTGGCAGAGCACTGAATCATGAAAGAGAATAACAACACTACGCTTAGGGCATAAATGGACACTTCCAGGTTGATCCGGTCCGCAGAGTGGTTCGGACCAATTTGCGTACACCGATGCATGAGTCGGCTATTCAACCATGTCCGCATACATTTCAAAGGCAATTTGCACAAAATAGATGGTTTTCATGCGAATCATACGATTTTTATTTAAATCATACCAAAATCATTAATATTTGGCATGTTATTTTCAACTAAATGAAAGTGGATGATACTTTTTTAACATCTAAATGACCGCGGAGTCCGTGTTGCACTTCCTGTCTTCCCCATGTCCGATAAGCTCACCGCCGATGCTGCAGCAGAAGGGGAATAATAGGAGTGGCCTTCCTGGGACCCAAGCAGTGGTGGCGTTCCATGTGCTACTCTTCCTCAGCGGAGTGTGCTCTGTCGACGGCGTAGCTGGCGCCGTCCGCGGTTGCATGCGCCTCCTCTTCGGCCACCCCCGCATCAATTTCTGCGAATAGGACGTCCCACTCTCCCCCAGGACACGCAGCCGCCATCGCTCGTGGTGGATCTCGTGGGCATAGCTCATGGACTGGTACAACGCCCGCTACTCATCTATGAAGCTTGTATCCTTCACGACCATGGCCGCGATGGCATAGTCGTTCAGCTGCTCGCGGGCTATTTGCCCCGCCACGAGTCGGTGCTCATTGAGGAGCGAGGTTATAGCTTTGGTCCTCCAATGCCTGCTAGAACACCGACATCTGCAGCACTTGTAGCTCTTCCGCCATTACCGCGTCGAAGTGTGCCCGCACCTGCTCCAAGGTGATACTGACATGGACCGCGGAGGGCAGTGGTGCCAGCTCATCGTCGTACGCCTCATCCATCATCTCGTCCGTTTCGTTGCCCTCTAGCGAGCTTGCCGACGAGCCAACCTTTATCCGACTAGCATGGCGGGCCTGCCAGACGGCCCCAATGCCGGTCAACTCCCTTTTCCTCGCTCTGTCGCGAGCCTCTCCCACATCTCTCTAAGGGTCATGGCAGAGGGTGGTATTGTGTTGATCGTTCCGGCCAAGGAGACACTATTAAATAGCGGGTGTTAGCCAGGCCAAGTGGGTTCCGTGTCCGCAGCGCCTGTTTAATGCCGGCAGGCGGACGAATAGGAGTTGATTTGAACGCGGGTCAGAGCTGTCTAGTCCCGTCCATTCACGTGTCTTCGGCATTAGAAACAGGCGCGGAGACTCTACCTCCACCAACGTAGCCGACTATGATTTGTAACCCTAGGCCCCCCGGTATGCTATATAATCCAGGGTCTGGGCTAGTCAATAGACGAAATGGTTCCATTCCTTGGTTCATACATGTACTTTGTATACCCCTGTCACAATATACACGAGTATGAGTAGGGCATTACCTCGACCATGAGGGCCCGAACCTGGGTAAACTTTGTGCATGTTTCCCCTTGATCGAATCGCTATGCCGAGATACCCTACCGAGGGAACTACCGGATTCAGCTTCGACATGAAACAACAGGCTGCATACCTCGGACATGTGGTGGATCCTTCAAGTGTATCAACAAACCCAAAAATAATTCGGGCAATTAAACAGTGGCCTACTCGAGTGAAACCGAAGAAAGTCTACAGTTTTTTGGCTTTGCAGGGTAATTATAGAAAGTTTGTCCAACATTTTGGGATCATAGTAAGACCCCAGTTCAACCATATGAATAAAAACCAATCGTTTTTGTGGACTGATGACACCAACCAAGCATTTTGAGCTACTCAAGCAATGCCTCATCTCTACACCTGTTATGCAACTCTTAAACTTCACTAAACCCTTCACCATCGACACTGATGGGTATGATTATGTAGCCGAATTTGTTTTACAACAAGGTGGGCATCCCATTGCTTGCATGAACAATCCACTGGGTCCGAAAATCAGAGGGTTATCTACATATGAAAACTAATGTATGGGCATCTTGATGGTTGTCAAACAATGGTGACCATATCTCCATGTAGATAGATTTGTGACTAGACCAAATAAGCCTAGTTGACCTTGATAGTCAATGCTTGTTGACATCGTGGCAGCAAAAAAGCATTCACCAAATTGCTCGCCTTATGCTACAATTTTTTTATCAGCTCCTCCAACAACGCATCCAATGCTTTGTCCCATCGCACGCCTATTGAAGTCATGTTATCTGTAGTCTCTGTCTTCCAACCAGTTTGGCTTGAGGATATATCCACCAGTTACACAACAATCCCGCACGCGACAACGATCAATGCTCGGTTGGATCCCATCCTGGTCCCAAGAGATGATTCACCGTGTAAAATGGCCTACTTTATTTTAGCATCTGCCTCTAGCTCAGCGGTGCCCCTGCTATATAACAAATTATACTCCATACTTTCCACGACAACACAATCGGTGGGCATTTCAACTTTCCAGTCACATACTCCGTCTCTGGCTATCATTTGCTTGGTCAAAGATGAAGGAACAACTGCGCTAATATGATAAATCATGTAAAAATTTCCAACAAGTCAAATACCCCGGCCTCCTGGAACCAATTCCTCTTCCATACGGTGCCTAGAAGGTGCTAACCATGGACTTAATTGATGGTCTTCCACAATCACAGGTTTAACCCCATTCTGGTGGTCGTCAGTAAGTTCACTCGCTATGCATGCTTTCTTCCTTTGAACCATCCCTTCACAACCGCTAAAGTCGTTCACTCATAGACTGGCTAGAATAAAACAAGTTCATGCAGCAGATCCTAAGCAACACATGCACCAGGCGCGTAACATCATGAAAGTGCAAGCCCACAAGAAGCACACCGAGCGTACATTCAACATTGGCGACTCCGTCTTTGTCAAGCTCCAGCGCTACATTCAAGCATCCATTGAAAGACATGTCAACAAGTTATCATTTTGCTACTTCGACCCCTTCAAAAGTCTTCTTACTACTCGTCAAGAAAAGTCTTCTTCCTCCTCCTCCCGCGATGCGTCGCTGGTACGCCCTGATTCCTATGGCCTTTGAGACATGAAGGTGCAGAGGATCTCTATCCCCGTTGGCGCGAGGAACCACGATCTCGTTTTTAGTTAGGCTCAACATCTTTGTTGGGGCTGTGTGGCGGTCGTGATGTCCCTCAGTAGGAATAATGTCTCCCGCGTCCGATCCCCTCCCTGATGATGTGTACAGTATCGTCGGGGGGGGGGGGGGGCATCTGGAGGTGTGTCTCCATCAAATCTCGCTAGATTCGATTGGTGTGGTCTCCGTTGGATCTATTTGGATCCAGTTTTCGTTCATGTGGTTACAGGTTTGATCTTTTCGATCTACGACTCTTTTCGTCGGTGATGGTTGCTGCTCTGGTGCATTGGTCCTTTGGGGCCTTAGCACGATGATTTCCCGACTGTCTATTGCAACAAGGTTTGCCCGGCTGTAGTGAGGGAGCGGCGATGATGACGGCGCGCCTTTGGCTCGCTCCAGTGCTTGTAGTCATTGCTAGGTGGTCCATGGACCTTGTTCTAATATTACCTCTATTGTTCTCTGTACTGCCATGGTTGATAAATGAATAAATCGGAAATTTTTCTCACAAAAAAACATCCACGTACGAGCTTGACCTCCCCAATGAGTCCAAGGTACACCTAGTGTTCCACGTCTCCCATCTGTGCAAATTCCCCGCGCCTGGGATGACGGCTACGACATACCTTCTCGTACCATCATCAACACCAATGAGGCCGGTTGAGATCCTTGACAAGAGATGGTGCCGCACTCCCACTGGTCAACGTGAGCAAGTCCTGATCAGTTGGTTTGATCCATTCATTATCAACACCACCTTGGAAGATACTACAAACCTGTTCAAGCGCTGTCCGGAGCTCTTGACTTGAGGATAAGTTAGCACTCAAGGGTAGGGGGATGTCAAGACCCTAAATGCCTCGACAACCCAAAACGCAGCCATGGCAACCAACGCGGCTGACAGCGAAGCAGAAAAATGCTGCCATGGCAGCCAAAATCTGTGCCATGGCAACCACCGGAACCGATCGTGAGAAGAGGTGCATCACCACAAGGCTAACTAGGACGGTACAGGAGATACATCGGCTTGGACTTGATTAACAACACCAAGGCTCGAGCCAACACGTCACCCACGACTACTTAAGTGAAGAGGAGTGAAGAGGAGGTCACCCACTTGCGAATCAAACTGCGGGTTTGTCATAAACCTGCTGGATTATACTGAAGAAAATCGTTTTCTCTCTCCCCTGGAACTTTGCCTCCATCACATTCTCATTAAAATCCTCCACCGCATCATCAGGGAGAAAATGATGTACTGGCGGATTCGATCAAAAATCAGATCGACCATCAATGGGGATGAAAACTCTAAGTTCTTCCATGCCTCACCCTCTCATCGGCACCGGCATAAAAAAATCACAACCCTATTACATGATGGGAATTTTCCTCTCACTGCGACAAAATTTCCCTCCTCCCGGCTTTCTATGTAACTCTCCTAGGCACCCCTTCGATTCCTACTTGGAATTTCGTGACGACCTATATTGTCCCCACTCCACCCCTTCAGTCCACCTCGACTCGCCATTCACCGGCCAAGAAATTTACGATGCATTTGCAAATATGAACCAACTGGATAGCCTTGGCCCGGATGGCTTTGCCCCTTTTTCTATGACAAGTTTTGGCCTATTCTTAAACCAAAAATCACAAACCTATTTCATAGCTTTTACAACTCCTCGGCAGACCTCTCCTGCCTCAATCGATCACTCATTGTGCTCATCCCAAAATCAACTACAGCCCCCTCTCCCGACTCCTTTGGGCCCGTCTCTCTTCAAAACTACCCTGCTAAAGCTATTGCTAAACTTATGGCCAATCATTTAAAAGATGAGATCTCGAACCTTGTCCACCCTGATCAAACTAGCTTCCTTGCAGGCCGCACCATTTCGGAAAAAAATATACGTTGTTGATATCCTCCATGTCTGTGCTAGGACTAAAGCTCCAACATTTGTGGTTAAACTATACTTCTCTAAAGCTTTTGAGTTGGTTGTTGGACATCTCTTCTTGCGATCAAGCGCGCGAAGGGTTTTTCTGGCAGATGGCTACAATGGACTGAATCTCTTCTTCTCTCGGCTCAAACGACAGTCCTTGTAAATGGAGTCCCTAGACCGTGGATTAAATGCAAAAATGGCCTTTGGCAAGGAGATCCTATTTCATCCTTTCTCTTTATCATAGTTGCGGATCTACTACAACGTCTGCTTAATCATGCTTCATCCTCGGGTCTTCTGTGCCACCCTATTAGGAATAATCTGTCATGTCCAGTTCTTCAATACACGGATGGCACCTTGATTATTGTTAAAGATGAACCTCTCACTACTGCAAACCTTCGGAATATCCTTGATGACTTTGCCTTAGCCACTGGTCTTCAAATAAATGTTCTTGAAACAACTTTTGTCCCTCTAAACATTCCATCGGAGCTGGCTGATGCACTGGCACTGCAGATGGGCACATCCATTTTCCTCAAAAATACCTAGGGCTTCCCCTCTCCCTGCATAAATTACCTCCCTCTGTGTTTCAACCTGTTATTGACCATTGCGTCACCTACTTAGCTGGTTGGGTTTCTTTCTTTCTCTCACGCGGTGGCAGACTTGTCCTTCTCTCCTCGATCCTGGATAGCCTCCCCACATACTTCATGCTATGTTTCACTCTACCGAAGAGTATCTTGGAGGAAATAGACAAGCATGTACACGCATTTTTCTGGTCCAATGATGATTCATACTCAGGTGCAAAATGCCTGGTGGCATGGGACCGGGTTTGCTCGCCTCGGTCGGCAGGTGGTATAGGGGTGAAAAACTTACAAGCACAAATGTTTTGCCTTAATTATGTTGAAATTTGCTTACCAATTCCTCCACTCCTCCAACTTGCCTTGGAAAGATTGGATTCTTTGCCATTCCCCCTCCACCTAGGTCTAGGAAAAAACTCATCTTTCCTTGGCAAGGTTATTTTCAAACATTTGGACACCCTTAGAGATATTTCACAAGTCAATATTGGTAATGGCTTATCCACCTTCCTTTGGTTAGATCTTTGGCTGCTCCCTGAGCCTCTATGTACTGCTTTCCCTGCTCTTTTTACACACCATACCAAACCTACAACATGAGTGCATTGAGCCTCTATGTACTGCTTTCCCTGCTCTTTTTACACACCACTAGATGACCCGTTGCGCCAATGGCGCAAAGGCCGAGTGTAATCCGGGTATTGAAAGAGTGTGCATTAAAATATGTAAACAGAAAATAAAATATATATGGAAATAAGTCGCAAAGAGCGGGAGCGAAACATGCTTTCAAACCGTGAAAGTTAGAATATTTAGAGACCGATGCCTACTTATATTGCCTTATGAATGTTACCATACTATTGAGTTAGGAGTGATAACAGGGTGTATTCTTCTTAGCTCTTTCCCCCCATTCCCTCCTATTTATAAAGGATAAGTAAACATGAGACTGGACATCCCAGATTGAGCATATCACAAGCATATTAGACATGGAAGTGCCATTTTTAGTACATGGCCAGCAAGACAGAGTATTAAAGACTAATATGATCAGCACCCAACAGGCATTGCTATTTAAAATGATAAGCCATATTATCTTGATGGTACATAACAAAAAAGCTCTAGAATTTCCCGCCAGTTATACTACTCCTTGCTCATCAAGCTTCTTGTTCTGGGAGAGATCACACCAAGCAAACACGATTCAGTTGAGCACAGACACGTAAAGATTCATGATCAAGAACAGAGCGCCCATAGCGCAAAAGGCGAGAGCGAGCCAAGTATTCAAACCATGTATATATGACCGATACTTAATAGATAATTGGTACCATGATAGACTAAAAGTAATGAGGTCACTTGATAATAGCATACTATGTAAGTACATTGCTTTTGTCAAGCAAGGTACATAGGTAGAGATGCATCATATAGACACCTTTGAATTTACTATATATGATTGGTAGTGTTATGACAAATATGTAGTAGTACCAATATAATAGAGGGGATACATCAATATTAGGAAGTGCTTGTTTACATTTAGAATACACGGCCACCAAAGGATGTGTGGCACATAGATGATTACGATAGTCTAAGGTCAATACATGTCTTGTTCTCGAGAGCAAGAACAAAAGGGTTGGGATATCACTAAACTAAATCCGGACTATGGTGCACATGAAACCACTAACCACAACTATTAATGAGAATTCAATTCATGTGTGCTATTTTCTAGACTGTGCGCCAAATTAGCAGATTTTAGTACGAGGAGGCATTGGTACCCATTACTACAAATTGATCCACTTCGATGCCCCACTGTAGAGGCAAGAGCATTAAGCACCAATTTTTCAGCGAACCTAGCACCTATCTGAGAAACAGATTATTACTTATATATCCTGTAAAGAAAACAGACTTGTGTTTTCTCACCACACAAAAAACATATCAGTTTTCTCGTTAAAGGTGGTATTGCAATTTAGTTAACAGAAGACAGCATGACAAATTCATAACTAACAGTAGAAGGGGTAAACAATCTTGAGAGCTAAGGAACCATGTAACATCCAGACCAAGCTATTCAGATATAGTTCCAGATCAAACTTCAATTAGGACATTACCGAGGAAAAGACACCATTATTGTAGAAAACGCCTTGGCTCAGATTATATGACCTATATCTGTTTAGGGCATCCACACATGCCCAACATCCAAGGGAAAGCAGTGGGGAGTAATAACAATTGCAGCCTGTACGTACCAAGCTGTAGCTTCTCCATGGTCGTTCCTGCTCCATGTGGCAAAAGAAGGGATATTGGCTGATTTTCCTCTACTTTGGCAAGGTATAATGAAAACCTGAAAGTGGAAATGATTGACACTGAAACACTCTCCAAGTTTGTGTACACTGGGGCGGAGCATCACATCTCAACATCACCATTATTAAGGCACTCTCCAAGTTTGTGCCCAAAGCTTTCTATCCCCAGGTCCACATCTAAGCAAGATCATGAAATAAAAATATATCGTGACCATTACCTACACAGCCTTTGTATATGTTATCCCGATTAACATGTATGGAAACAACAGAAAATACCAGGGGATAATTAAGTAACACCAAGTAAACTGCTAGCAGATCACAAACAATGCAATCTGACAACCAAAGCACAGGGTTGCCAATAGAAAGGCGCACTTACAGAGAGTTCGTCAACCAGATAGCAAGCAGAAAATATAACATAAAACTGAGGCATAATTCCCCTTTGTATTCTGATGTACATGCTTGTTTAGGGCAAACCATTTATCTTCAAAATTTTCCGAAGCATTATATAATTGAATGTATATAAGCTTGAAATGTACAAGACCTTTTTGTTCAGTGGCTTGGCCTTGAACTTGGGGGCTTTCTTCAATTCTTCTAGTTCCAGTTCCTAGTACTTTTCACCCTGTTAAAGCTGATGATGTTAGAGTCGAATATACAAGGTTGCAGCACAGTAAAAGTGATTATTGTTTTCTCAAATAAATGTACCTTGATGGCCTTACGCGCAGTGCTGTCTCAAGTTGTGGCGGTTTCGCTTCAGTCAATTTAAGTGGCTTACTACCCTGACTCTATAAGATGTATTTAACATTCAGCAACTGCCACAATGAACATCATAACATGGCAAAACCAGGTGCTAGTATGCTTACCCGCATAGTTCCTACAGAAGAAGCTTCTGAACATGTGTCAGCATGTCGAGACGCTCTTTCCATTGTTTTAAGGTGAAACTCCAGTAGTCAATGCAAAGGCATGACTTGATTAGTGGACGGTCACTCGGTAAATTTGTTATGACAGTCAAATACGTACATTGAAATCGGG
Source organism: Aegilops tauschii subsp. strangulata (assembly GCF_002575655.3). Taxonomy (NCBI): domain Eukaryota; kingdom Viridiplantae; phylum Streptophyta; class Magnoliopsida; order Poales; family Poaceae; genus Aegilops; species Aegilops tauschii. The sequence goes on along the minus strand of NC_053039.3, from coordinate 390,048,174 downwards.
AAGCTGTGGAGCTGTCCTTGGAAGAGGAGGGAAAGACGGAGCTTCAGCTATCTAAAAGCAGAAGCAAGAAATTAGTTAGGCTTCATGCTATCTAAAAGCAGAAGCAAGAAATTAGTTAGGCTTCATGCTATCTAAAAGCAGAAGCAAGAAATTAGTTAGGCTTCATGCCCTGAAGCGTGCAATTAATTTAGTTAAACAGAAACACAGGAAACTTTCCCACCTTTTTGTTAAATGGCCATGCTCTGAACTTTGGGATCTTGGCCAGCATTTCCTCCTCTAGTTCTGAAGAGCTTTTCATTCTGACTGCTCGGACCCTGTGGGTAGTCTGAAACTCAGGTTCCTTTGGCCTTGTTAGCATAAGTTTGGGCCTTCTCTGTGAGGCAGTTGTTGCATCCTCCTGCATGGTGAGTCCAAATTATTAATATATTTTTTCATGTACAAGTATTAAGATGTAATAAATGCGGCAATTCATCAAACTCTGGATTGCTAGTGGAGATATCCATATCATGGCACCAGGAAAAATAAATTAAACAACAGCAATTCACAATGAGCATACAAACTGCAATATGGATGTAAAGCTCCTAATCAACTACTAATACCGTTATCATCATCAAATATTCACAGATGGACGATAAAGGTAATGATTCTTTTTATCAAACTCCGAACTGCTATCAGCCCCAAGAATAACAAAAATTAAGCAACGTACACCGACACGCTATATGGAAAGTACCGTTTTCACCATCAAATATTCACAGATTAATGATAAGGGTATGTTTGTTTTTATCAAACTCCGAACTGCTATCATGCGCCAAAAATAACAAAAAGTAAGCAATACACCCACATGATATGTGGAAAGGAGTAGTTAAACTTACATTAGACATTGATCTGCTGTAGTGGCTGCCCAAATCTCTAGTCCCTGACTCAAACTTCTCGACCATTTCAGCTGCCAAAATATATGGAGTCACTGTCACTTCCTGAAAAAGGGCAACAATTACAGTAAGTACAAGTTCACAAAATAATAAAATCACATTACACCTGCAGTTTCATATCTCTTCCCACTACGCAACAAAATGAACTTTACTATTTGCATATGTATACAACAAGAGGTGCTTTGCCAGATTCTGAAGCACACATCCATCGATCTAACCATCCATCCACAGATCCATCAATTCCTAAATCTATACATGAAACAAAAAAAGAACAGAGAGGGGGGCCGGTGCTGACCGTGGGTGGGGCGGAGGGGCCGATGGCCACCAGAGGCGGCGGCAGCGTAGGCGAAGGTGCTGCCAACAGCGACCGCGGCCGTAGGTGGTGCCAGACGGCAGCGGCCCTAGGGCTCGAGCCGAGGAGGGAGCGCCATTGGAGGAGGGGTTGGGGAGTTGGAGGAGGGGCGTGGGTGCAGTAGCTCGCCTCCGCACCCGGGGTGGACGAGATGCGAGGGGGGGGGGCGGAGGAGGAGGGGACGACTGTGGGAGGAGGAGGAGGGGGCGGCGATGGGAGGAGGAGGAGGAGGAGGGGGCGGAGGAAGGGGAGAGGCAGCTCCCGTGCAAACCCTAGCCACCCCACCCGTCCCGCTCGCCCCTTGCCAGCCGCTCACCCCGCCGCCCCGCCCGTCCCGCTCACCGTGGCCGATGACCCGCACTCGCGCCACCTCCCCAACCCTTCTTGCCCCCTCGCGCCGCCACCCTACTGGCCTCGCCTCTTCCCCCCTTTCTCCTCCAGCGTCTCCTCCCCATCTGCTCCGCTCCACCTCTCCACGGACGCGCCCAAGTCCGAGCGCGCCAAGTTCGCCGGCCCCCGCGTGCGCCTGCACCGGCTCCGCTTCGTCTAGCCCGCGCCACGCCGCGTCGCCTCCTCCTGCGCCCCGCGGGCTCCGCCGCCCCCGACCGCGCCCCTGCGCATGCCCCTGCAGCGGCTGCGCGCCCACGGGCCGCCCGCAGCGCCCCCCGCTCGGTCGCCGGCTCCCTCCGGCCGGCTCCGCTTCTGCCCATGCCCGGGGCGGACGAGATGCGAGGGGGGCGGAGGAGGAGGGGACGACCGTGGGAGGAGGAGGAGGGGGCGACGATGGGAGGAGGAGGAGGAGGAGGGGCGGAGGAAGGGGAGAGGGGGCGGCGCGAGTGCGGGAGGAGCAACGGCTAGGTCTTCTCCACTAGAGCGGCTCCCTTTTATACTCCAACGCATGAAATGACGAAAATGCCCCCAGCAGGGCACCAAATTAACACGTGGTGACATTCGCGATTTAAAGACGACGTGGCCACCTTCCGCCTGCCTAGCGGTTCTCCAGGCTTTATAGGTTAAATACCAAACCTACGACATGAGTGCATTCAGTTATGATGATGGGGAACGATCTAGGTTTGCGTAGTCGGCTAACTTTAACAGCCACTCGCGAGCTTGCCTCTTTGCGTTTATTGTTGCAAGATGTCTCACTGGGTCAAGCTCCGGATGCTCGTACACAACTGACTGGCTCCCCTTTCACCACCAAGGGGGCATGTGATGCTCTGAGTTCTCAACTCTCCGCCCCCAGCATGGAGTTTATTTGGTCCTCGCGCGTACCCAGCCGTGTCCATGTCTTTGACTGGTTGTTCTCGCGCGTACCCAACCTTCTTACAGCACGGAAATAGGGGGTGGACGCTGGCTCCGGCAGCCGCTGCAAAATATGACGCGCGCGAGAGCTCCAGCAAGCGCGCTAACTTACAGCGCGCGTGAGTAGTCGGCGCTTGAAAATAAGATTTTATATGTCCATTTTGACAATATGATAATGCTTCAAACATTGAACAAATGTGCAAAATAAAGACATAGCATAGTTCAATTGCACGGCACATCAACAATCATGCCACATCATCATCCAACCAAGTTTAAAATCACCCAACCAAGTTCATGACACACAAAAATTCACACAAACAAATGGCACATGAACAATCATGCCACATCATCATCGTCCTCCTCTTACTCCGATTCTTCATCCTCAATCCGAAGACGATTCGTTCTCCTCCTCTTCATTGTCGCGCGCCGCATCATGCGAAGGTATGTGAGGTTCACTCATGCCACCTGGAGGAGGGGTCGCGGGTGTAGGAAGGGGTTGGGAGGATGCCGGCGCGGCCGTCCATCGGGCGAATTCGCCAGCGGCGGCGCGTGGCGGGGCGGCCGGAGAGGGTAGCGGCAGTGCGGCGCGGGCGCTCGAGTGTGCAGCGCGTGGGAGCGGGCGTATGAAATAAGCGACGCGCGATGCCGTTTCGCTCCGTGCTCTAAACCAAATATACCGGCACGCGTATTTTGCGCGTCCGCTGGAGCGCCCGAAATGGCTGCGCGCGCATAAAAGTCAATTTTCAGCGCGGCATTAATATCGCGCGCCTATGCTCTAACAACTTATCAAATCCAGTTATCTGTATGAACTAGTGAATGTGAATGAATGTATCCTTGAGTGACTATTCGCTAAATCGGGTTATCCCCAGCCATCACATCCTTCTTTCCAAACATACGACATTCCTTAAAAATCTGGCTATCCCTATCCCACTGAGGATAGCGTCAGAACCAAACGCCACCTAGATCGCGTCGGTACCTAACAGTTTTGGACTGCTGGATTTCTCGCGCTAATATTTTGTTTGTTCTTGCCTTGTCTCATCCAATCGGTTCTCCCATAACCACGGCCGGCGCCTACCATGTCGCGTCCCATCACTCTAGCCCAGACGTCCTGCCGCCGTACATGACCATCTCTCCGACAACAGGGAAGACATGTGTTTCTTCTTCCGGATCAGAAAAATGCGGCCGCCCACCGTCTAGTAAATGCAAACTGGACTGGCCAGTGGTTGTATCGCTGATTTCGTTGCGTTCTCGCACATGGTACATATCTCCACGCAGACCTCACTGTTCAGCTACGGTTTCGGACCGCCGCAAATCCCTGGCATTCTTCTACGTATAGTTTTTGTTTTTGAAAACCACTTACCACTGGTCCCATCACCATTCATGAGACCAGCATGAATGCACATACGTGAGAATGGTAAAATAACGAGGACACAAACCACGTGTTCGTTGAGCGTTGCATACATCTGCACACCGGCCTGCCTCCACCGACACACCGTCGCACTATTTGCACTACTAGCATTGAGCCAAAATGTCATGACATGAACGTTTGGTTTCCTGGGAGTACATACATTCTATATGAAAAAATAGTAATTAAATAAAAATTTAAAAGTTCTGAAAATATTTTTGCAATAAATTTGACCTTCTATTGTACTCGTAAAAAAGCACAAAGAAAATGCCCGGTGACTTCAGGGCAAAAAAATAATTAAGCTCAAATAGGTGTTAATAGTAACATGTATATATTCGTCAAAAGAAGTAACTTGTACTCCTTCTATAAACTAATATAAGAGCGTTTAGATCACTACGCTCTTATATTAGTTTATGGAGGGAGTATATAGCAATAAATTTTGTTTATGTTTTGCCCAGAAGTCAACGTGGACTTTTCCTTCGAAAAATTTTATATACTAGTGCAAAAGAAAATCAAGTTCATTCCCAAAAAATCTGAGATATTTTTGAATTTTTAGTTTTCACGATATTATTTAAGAAAGTTCCATATCGGGGAGTGCAGCAATTCGGTGCCCAGGCTCATCTGCACCCGGTCCGAAAAAAATTCAAAAACAATACCAGAAAAATTCAAAAACTTCCAAACTTTTTTCCCATGGTAGACAATTTATTGCGTGAGACATCTTAGTAGCTCTCAGCAAAAAAAAAAAACAAATTGGGTCAAAACAGTACATGAACAGTAAACTGTTTTACAGACCCTGAATTTGTCTTTTTTGCCGAGAGTTGCTCAGTTGTCCAAATAATTTGAAAATTAAGGCGGACCTCACGCATCAAATTGTCTACCATGAGAAAAAATTTAGAATTTTTTATTCAACACAGGTGCAGATGAGCCCAGGCTCAGAAAAGGATTTCTCCATATCGGGTATTTATACACTCAAGAACCAAAGGGCATTTCCCCATAATGACATAGATAACATGGGTGTGACGTGTGAACAGATATCATTAGGCCATCTTTAGCCAAACCTTTTAAATTTAATTTTTCAAACACCTCCTCAAACCTTAACTCTTTAATTCTTTTGAGGAGTTAAAAAAAATACGAACCCAACTAATGAACTCTCAAACTTAACTCCTCCAATGAACAAGATCCACATGAAAGCCTCTCTCCCTCTTCTCCCTTCTTCCTTTCACGCGGCTAATGACGACTTTTCTGCACTAAATGATTCCCATGAGCTAGCTAGTACCTAGGATAGATGCTCCGCTCATCGTGCGTGACATAAGCATGTAACGAAGTAGTCGGCAAAGTAATTGAAATATGTCCTCCACAGTCCATGGCTCGGCCTTCTTCGTCCGATTGAGTTCTTCCCCTCATCCTTCTCCTAGTGGCGCAATGGCATATGCACCGGAACGCAAGGATTCATCAGAATCCTCGATGGTGTCAGGCGACCACTTTTCATGTAAGTTTTCTTCATGTATGTGAACTTTTCCTCGGTGTAGATGTTCCTCCGCGTGTGCTGCAACTTTGCTCGTGGCCGGGGACAACAGGTGGAGCGCCGCCGGTCTAGGGCCATGGCTTGATACGACGGGAAATACGTAAAGATGAAGAAAAAATGACCGTGGATTTTCACCGGAATTTGGCGGCTAGAGGTCAGCAAAGTTGCGGGGTGTCAACCAGTGTGCGGGTTGCTCACCGGAGGCAAGGAACACGACGGGGGTGGAGCTGGCGTGCAAGTGGCCGAACTATGGACATTTGAGGAGTTGGTTTTGACTGCTCAAATTTGAAAGAGTTGAAACACTCCTTAAATATTTGAGGAGTTAAAAGTTTTGAGAGTTCGGCTAACTTATCCAAAGAAAATCATGTGCAACGGTTGCAGGGTGTCCCAATCCTATTGGGAAGACAGCGTGAGGTGGCTAGGGTTAGGACAACTGGCTGCGGGCTGCTACGGGCCGAACTGCCTTGGCGAGGCGGGCGGCATCGATAGGCAGCCGGAGCTTGACGAGGAGGACCCGATTGTAGTTTTTAATCTGTGATTTGGGAGCATCTTTGCACATGCCTAATAAACAAAGTACTTTTATTGAGATTTTTTCTAGATTGACATGTGGGCCCATCTGTCATAACGGCCAAGTTAACGATCCAACCTAGCAGAGTTAACTTTTTGTCACGTCAGCCCTGGCGAGTGGGCCATTCCTGTCATCATCGTGATTAGTTTCGGTGTAAATGATAACTAATGCAACTTGGTAGGCCTTTGTGAAAATTTACTTTTTCTCAGAGTACGCAATCGCGTACCTTAGCTCTATAGAAAGCAGAAAGATATGTATAAGATGTGATACAACTAAATTTTGTTAGGTCCCACAAAAGTGATAGTTGTCCGGAACACATGCCCCGGTTGTGATAGTTCATCTCCATGTGTAAATGACCATTTCTTAATCTTCTACACATTTCCACTGGCCTATAAAATGCACCCGGCCACCAGCCAACCTCGCACACTCCCACCATCTCCAATTCTCCATCTGCACTACTCAGAATGGAAACCACTACCACGAAGCCATCCCCCCCACCGCTAGCCCCACTGCACGTCACCATGCCCACGCTAGTCCTCCTGGCCGTCTCATGCATTCTACTGCTGCTAGTGCGTAGCATAACGCGAGCCAGAAAACCTCCCGCGCACCGCCTCCCACCGTCCCCGCGGGGTCTCCCGATCGTCGGTCACCTCCACCAGCTCGGCGCGCTCCCGCACCGCGCCCTGCACGCGCTCGCCGCGGCGCACGCGCCCGTCATGCTGCTCCGCCTCGGCCGCGTGCCCACCCTGGTCGTCTCGTCCGTGGACGCGGCGCGCGAGGTGCTGCAGCTGCAGGACCACGCTTTCGCCAACCGGCCCTCGCTCGCCATCCCGCGGCGGCTCCTCTACGGCTGCACGGACATCGCCTTCGCGCCCCACGGCGCCTACTGGCGCGGCGTGCGCAAGATCGCCGTGCTCTACCTGCTGAGCCCCGCCAGGGTGCGCGCCTACCGCGGCGTGCGCGAGGAGGAGGTCGCGGAGCTTGTCCGGAAGGTGGAGCGGCAGGCACACGCAGGCGGCGGCGTGGTGCGCCTGAGCGAGCTCCTGAGCGGCTTCGCCAAGGACGTGAACGGGCGGATCGTGCTCGGGGTGCGCGCCTCGGGCGGGGCCGGGTGGCGTGCCAAGGTGGACGCGCTGCTCGAGGAGGCCAACGCGCTGCTCGGGGAGTTCCACGTCGGCGACTACATCCCGTGGCTGGCGTGGGTGGCCGCCGTGGACGGGACGGACGCCAAGGTGAGCAGGGCGTTCGAGAGGATCGACCGGATCCTCGAGGAGATCATCGTGGCCGCGAGCGCTGGCACGGGTGCCGCCACGTCGAGGCGTTCGCGCATGTGCTGCTCTCGCTTCAGGGTGGTTCGAGCGGGGCTGGGTGGCGCTTGACCAGAGACAACGTCAAGGCTCTACTTGAGGTACGTAAAACTGCATGCATGGTGCATTCCTGCTGGAGGCTGGACACATACTTTTTTTTTTACGGAAAGGCCTTCATGGCTAGCTTTATTAAACTAAATAACAGATACATTGTCTGCCAAGGAATTGGCAATGAAACTTGGTGGTGCCTCGATCTACAGAGACGGATCATTTGCACGGCCATATTCAGCTAGCGCATGAGCTGTTATATTTGACTCTCTATTACAATGCTTAAGAATAACCTTCCCTAAACCTCTTAGTAACTCTCTGCACTCTTCTAAAACGGGGGCAGCCACCATTGATCGTCCTTCATTCAGTTGTAGAGCGTTTACTACAATCAAGTTATCCATCCTCGCCATGATGTTATTGCAACCCATCGAAATAGCTAACTTCAAACCTTCCCGAAGTGCTGCAGCTTCAGCAGAGACTACGTCTGCAACGTGGTCAATACGTGAGGTAGAAGCTGCTATGAAATTCCCTTTGTGGTGTCTTATAATGGCCCCACATGACCCCGAATGATCCTCCTCACGGAAAGATGCATCAACGTTCAAGAGCTGTTGCGACGCCAGAACTATTGGCCAAGAGTTTATCCTCGGTGTTGGCGCGGGAACGGCCATCGCACGGGTGAAATTCAGAGCAAGTGCATGAATGGATTGTCCTGTTCGCGCCGGAGGTTGAACTACCTCCCCTCTAACATGCATCCTTCTCTGCCACCAAATATACCAGCTCGCCGTAGCGATAAGTTCAGGTAGGTCAAGCTGATCCATATACGCCGTCTGATGCACCTGATCACACAATAGAAATTCCAGTACTGCTGCTCCCGATCGGTCCACCAGTAGAGCATTAGATATAGTATTCCAAATCCCCAAAGACGACCAAACTGCTTTGGCTCGCTCACAACTAAAGATGGCGTGCTTAATATCTTCAGCAGCCAAACGACATATTGGGCACTGAGAGACGTGGCCGATGTGCCTGTTTGCTAGGACACCGAAACACGGAATTGCATTATGTAAGCATCTCCAAAAAAGATCTTCACTTTCCCAGGAACTTTCAAACTCCATAATTTCTTCCATACTGGGTGTGGCGCTGTCCCACGAAACAAGTTTGCTTCATTTGCCTCGCCTACATATGAAACCTCCCATTGTTTATAGTAAGCTGATCTGACTGAAAAAATTCCGCTCGTAGTCAGATGCCAAGCAACATAATCTTCTGTTACTTGTTGGTGCAAGGGGATCTGTAGGATGCGTTCTGCATCGGTATGCCAAAAAATTTCACGGATCAGCTGCTCATCCCATTCACCTGTAATCGGGTCTATGAATTCGATTACTTTTGTGAGCATTTGGTTACCCCGGACAGTGACCACTTTCCTTGAAAAACTGTTGGGGATCCAACAGTCACTCCAGATATTAATTTTTGCACCATCGCCAACCCTCCAAATACATCCTTCTTTGAATGTTTGTATGCCCGACCAAATGCTCCTCCAAATATAAGAGGAACCCTTCTTCAGTTCACAATTCAATATGTCGCCAGTGGGATAGTATCTCGCTCTTAATACCCTTGCACACAGGGACTCATTATGCTCAATCAGCCTCCAACACTGCTTGGCCAGCATGGCTAAGTTAAAACTCTGGACATCTCGGAATCCCATACCCCCCTTTTCCTTCGGAATACACATTCTCCACCAAGCAAACCAATGCATCCTTTTATGGTCTTCCTCGTCACCCCACCAATAATGCGACATTGCATCAGTGATCCCCTTGCAAATTTTCTTCGGGAATTTAAATACACTCATCGCATATGTAGGGATGGCTTGGGCCACCGCTTTAATTAGTGTTTCTTTTCCACCATAGGATAAAGTTCTCTCCTTCCACCCATTCACCATTTCCTGGATTCTTTCAATTAGATGTTTGAAACAAGTTACCTTGTCTACTCCAATCATGGATGGCAGCCCCAAATATTTGTCAGACAGCGACTCAGTCATTATATTCAGTATTTGACACACATCGACTTTTGTTTCCACCTCTGTATTGGGGCTGAAAAAGATAGAACACTTGGCCTCACTCACCATTTGGCCTGATGCTGCACAATAGTCATCCAGGATTCTTTTCAAGGTTTGGGCATTCCTACAGTCTGCTTTCATCAAGATGAGGGAGTCGTCAGCAAATAATAAATGTGAGATACGAGGGGAGTCACGGCACACCTGAACTCCTTGTAAATTCCCAAGGTTCTCCTCATGGCAAATAAGTGCAGATAGACCTTCCGCACACAACAGAAGCAAGGAGAGAGGGGATCCCCTTGCCGAAGCCCTCTTGTTGGTGAGAATGGCAAGATTTCATTTGAATTGAACCTTACCTTATACTGCACTGAAGTCACACATGCCATTACCAATTTTATCCATCTTGCATCAAAGCCAAGCTTCCCAAGAATTGCCTCCAAAAACACCCACTCCACTCTATCGTAAGCTTTGTGCATGTCCAGCTTCACCGCACATGTCCCTTGCTTCCCTGTTTTCCTCTTCTTCATTGTATGAAGGCACTCATAAGCAACAATAACGTTGTCGGTAATAAACCTTCCAGGCACGAACGCACTCTGGGTTTCACTGATGATATCTGGAAGTAGTAGTTTCAACCTTGCCGCTAGCATTTTTGATATTACTTTATAGACAACGTTACAAAGACTTATGGGTCTGAACTGGGCAACCGTCTCTGGGTTCTCAACCTTCGGTATGAGCACAATAGTGGTCATGTTCCACCCTTCAGGAATGATTCCCGTGTTTACTGCCTGCAGCACTTCTTTTACTAGTTCATCGCCCAATATTGGCCAGAATTTCTTATAAAAAATTGCGTGTAGTCCATCTGGACCGGGTGCCTTCAAATCCCCAATACTGAACAATGCACGCTTAACCTCCTCGGCAGTGTACGGTGCCAATAAAGCTTGGTTCATATAATCTGTAACAAAGTGTTTCACTTTATTCAAAACATGTACATTAGGAAGAGCAACTTCAGATGAGAATAAATGCTGAAAGTATTATGCTATCATAACCCTCATTGACTCATTATCCTCCACCCACACCCCACTATCATCCTTCAGTTTGCGGATATGGTTCCTCTTCTTCCAGGCAGTAGCAAAATTGGTGAAAAAGTGTGTGTTACGATCACCGAATTTAAGCCAGTTTGCCCTACTCCTCTGTACCCAGTAGATCTCCTCCTTTTCTAAGTTTCTTCAATTGCAATCAGCAAAGCATGTTGCCGATCCACCAACTCATTAGTGAGAGGGCCCGACCGCAAGCTTTCCAACTCCTCCTTAAGCTCTTTCAGGCGTCTGTGGGGCGCCTTCAAGATTTCCCTATCCCATACATGCATCTCTGCATGTACCGCAGCAGTACGTTCTGCCAATGTTGCATGTGGATTAGTTCTGTTCCATGCATCAGATACAAGCTGCTCCACATCGTCCTCCTTCAACCATCTCGCTTCAAATTGCTTGATTTTTGCTCTGAAATGATCGCTCGCCAAGTCACCATATGTGTCCAAAAGGACCGGTCTATGATCTGATTTAGTATGCCCTGTGTTGGTGATCTTTGCATTAGGGAAAAGACCTAGAAACTGTCCATTGCATACAACTCTATCCAGCCTCTCCCGTATTCTTCGTCGCCGCCATGTGAATTGGTCGCCGGTGAAGCCCATATCCTCAAGTTCACTATCGACCAAGCCGTCCCTGAATCTCTGCATCATATTTGTTGGTCGCGGCGCTCCACCTTCCTTCTCATGAGAATACAGAATCTCGTTAAAATCGCCTGCCACTACCCATGGTGCACGCGCTTGCTGATACAGACTATGGATGTACCCCCATGAAAGGTGCTTATCCTCCCACTTAGGTTCTCCATAGAAACCTGTAAACCTCCAAGTTTCATCCACTGAACCTCCCACGACCACATCAATGAAATTCTTTGATTTGTCTTTCACTTGTATTTCCACCGGGTTCCGCCAGTAGAGGATCAGGCCTCCACTAGCTCCCACACTCTCGACAACCTCCATCTTATCCATATTTATTTTCCTTCGAACCTTCTCTGCCTTAGCTGTATTCAGGTGTGTTTCAGACAGAAAAAACACATCTAGCCCAAACTGCTTCTGGACATCCAGAAGCGATCTCACTGCCGCGGTACTGGCCAAACCACGACAGTTCCAACATAGTATTTTCATTGATCCCGGCGAACACCCTCGAGGGGAGTCGCCGATGTGCTTGATGTTGGATCCTCACCCACACTTGTGGGCCTCATTCTCTTGTTGTCATGTATCTTTTGAGGGGTACTCAGCTTACTCTTATCAACTGGCTCCTCCTGACCACTCTCTAGCAAGCTCACTTTATCGTTGACAAATCCTACTGGTGGCATCACCGAGGACACCACTCTTCCACTCCCCTGACTAGCCACCAAGCCATCTTGGTTCATCAATCTCTTCCGTACCATTGGAATCATTGCACCAGGGTTACGCTCTAGCTCCTCCCCAATGATCATATCACTTTCCTCTTCTTGGTTCGGGGCACCTGGGTTTCCTCTACCCCGTCCAAAGCCTCCTCCTCTACCCGAGTTGTTGCGTCCCAGGGCTCCCCCTCTGCCTGTCTTTGTTCTGCCCATGGGCGGATCAAAGTTCACAAGGAGCCACTCCCCCCATTCACAAGATTCTGCACTGTGTATACCATCGCCACATTCAGTCACAACGTGCCCAATCAACCCACAAAAATCACAGAAATCCGGTAGCTTCTCATACTGGTATTTTTTGCTCTCCTTCAGAGTCAACGGGACAAAACACACTAGAGGCATATCAAGCTTTACGAACACCCGCGCTCTTAGGTATCTAGTTGGGTTGATGCGTCCTTCATTGACGATCACCATAAGCGGCGATACAGCCACTTTCCTCGCTATCTTCTCTGCAGTCTCTCTCTTTTTCATCAGTCCATCAGGGACACCAATGATTCGTGCCCAAACCGGGATTCGATCTAGCTTATATTCTTGCACATCTGTAATTCCATCATATTCCTCTAGCACCATCGCAGCTTTACGGAAGAGCCATGCCCCCCCGTTCATGATTCGATTCCAGTCGACCAAACACATCACTTGGGCTAAAAAGAGATTCTCCCCTACCGGCTTGAAAGTCATCCTCTGCGATGCTATCCAGGCGTTCCGCAGGGATTTATATAGTGAAACATAACTGTAGGGTTTCTGGGTATGAACCCTAAATATTCTGATCCATCTCGTCTCCTCAATCAGTTCTTCAATCTCACCCGACAAGTCGAGCTCCTCCTCCTCTTCCCCATGCAGGTTTAGTCCCGCGAATCGATCCGCTAAAATTCCATCAGCACCTCCTTCCTGTCTCCTTGCATTGCCCGATCCAGATCCGTCGTCCGCCGGCGAGCCCCTGTGAACTCCGTCAGCCATGCAATCTCCTCCTCAAGGAAGCCGATCACTTGGAATCACGTCCAGACCGCCCCGTGGGGAGATCGACGTGAGATCGGTATCGAAATCGTCACGATAGTTGGGAACCCTGACGTCGCCGCCAAGGGAAGTTGGGAACCCTAGGAGACCTAGGGGAAGCTTTAATTAGGCTGGACACATACTTTCTCAACGCGTCGAAACAAGAGCAGTGCTACATCCACGGGGATGTCACTCATAGCTTAAAAAACGATTGAAACGGAGGGAGTACGTTTTACGGTGGCTAGAACAGTTGGTAAGGGCGTGTTTGGTTGCCTGCATCAAGCCCAACCAGGCCCGCGCGGTGCAGCATCTTTTTTGGCCTCGGATGCTTGGTTGCCTGCAAACACTGTTCAGCCTGCATAGCACGGTTCTTAAAGCACCCCTAGGCCTGGCCCGTTGGGCACGGCCGAATCGGCAATTTCCCAAGAGCCAGGCCCGAGCGATGCTTTCAGGCGCACGTGGGTGGCTCTCTGGAGACGTGTGTCTCGAGTTAACCCCCCTCTCTCTCCCTAATCCTCAATCCCCTCTCTCTCCCTCCATGGCCTGCTTGTTCTTCTCCTCCGCGGCTAGCGCCACCCGCAGCTCGCCGCTGACCCGCTGCATGTCGTGGTCAAAGCGGCCCCTCGGCTTGGCGGCAGCGACAGCGAAGACGCTAGCCTCGACCACCCGAAGATGGCAGAGCTGGAGGCGGGCGGATGCGGCTGGTGCCGCGATGTCGGATACCAGCGCGGCCGGGGGCGGAACTGTTGGGAATAGTAGCATAATTTAAAATTTTCCTACGCTCACCAAGATGCATCTATGGAGTCTACTAGCGACGAGGGGAAAGGAGTGCATCTACATACCCTTGTAGATCGCGAGCGTAAGCGTTCCAATGAACGTGGATGACGGAGTCGTACTCGCCGTGATCCAAATCACCGATGACCGAGTGCCGAACGGACAGCACCTCCGCGTTCAACACACGTACGGTGCAGCGACGTCTCCTCCTTCTTGATCCAGCAAGGGGGAAGGAGAGGTTGATGGAGATCCAACAGCACGACGGCGTGGTGGTGGATGTAGCGGGTCTCCGGCAGGGCTTCGCGGAGCTTCTGCGAGAGAGAGAGAGAGAGAGAGAGAGAGAGAGAGAGAGAGAGAGAGAGGTGTTGCAGGGGGAGAGGGAGGCGCCCAAGGCTGTAGGTTGCTGCCCTCCCTCCCCCCTTTATATAGGCCCCTTTGGGAGGGGGGGCGGCCAAAACCCATCTAGGGTTGGGGGGGCGGCGGCCAAGGGGTGGAAAGGGGTGCCTTGCCCCCCAAGGCAAGGGGGAAGCTCCCCCCTAGGGTTCCCAACCCTAGGCGCATGGGGGGAGGCCCAAGGGGGGCGCCCCAGCCCACTAAGGGCTGGTTCCCTTCCACTTTCAGCCCACGGGGCCCTCCGGGACAGGTGGCCCCACCCGGTGGACCCCCGGGACCCTTCCGGTGGTCCCGGTACAATACTGGTAACCCCCGAAACTTTCCCGGTGGCCGAAACTTGACTTCCTATATATAATTCTTCACCTCCGGACCATTCCGGAACCTCTCGTGACGTCCGTGATCTCATCCGGGACTCCGAACAACTTTCGGGTTTCCGCATACATATATCTCTACAACCCTAGCGTCACCGGACCTTAAGTGTGTAGACCCTACGGGTTCGGGAGACATGCAGACCGAGACGCCTCTCCGGTCAATAACCAACAGCGGGATCTGGATACCCATGTTGGCTCCCACATGTTCCACGATGATCTCATCGGATGAACCACGGTGTCGAGGATTCAATCAATCCGTATGCAATTCCCTTTGTCAATCGGTATGTTACTTGCCCAAGATTCGATCGTCGGTATCCCAATACCTTGTTCAATCTCGTTACCGGCAAGTCTCTTTACTCGTACCGCAATGCATGATCCCGTGACTAACGCCTTAGTCACATTGAGCTCATTATGATGATGCATTACCGAGTGGGCCCAGAGATACCTCTCCGTCACACGGAGTGACAAATCCCAGTCTCGATCCGTGCCAACCCAACAGACACTTTCGGAGATACCCGTAATGCACCTTTATAGTCACCCAGTTACGTTGTGACGTTTGGCACACCCAAAGCACTCCTACGGTATCCGGGAGTTGCACGATCTCATGGTCTAAGGAAAAGATACTTGACATTGGAAAAGCTCTAGCAAACGAAACTACACGATCTTTTATGCTATGCTTAAGATTGGGTCTTGTCCATCACATCATTCTCCTAATGATGTGATCCCGTTATCAATGACATCCAATGTCCATAGTCAGGAAACCATGACTATCTGTTGATCAACGAGCTAGTCAACTAGAGGCTTACTAGGGACAGGTTGTGGTCTATGTATTCACACATGTATTACGATTTCCGGACAATACAATTATAGCATGAATAATAGACAATTACCATGAACAAAGAAATATAATAATAACCATTTATTATTGCCTCTAGGGCATATTTCCAACAGTCTCCCACTTGCACTAGAGTCAATAATCTAGTTACATTGTGATGAATCGAACACCCATTGCGTCCTGGTGTTGATCATGTTTTGCCCTAGGGAGAGGTTTAGTCAATGGATCTGCTACATTCAGGTCCGTGTGTACTTTACAAATATCTATGTCTCCATTTTGAACACTTTCACGAATGGAGTTGAAGCGACGCTTGATATGCCTGTTCTTCCTGTGAAACCTGGGCTCCTTCGCAAGGGCAATAGCTCCAGTGTTGTCACAGAAGAGAGTCATTGGGCCCGACGCATTGGGAATCACCCCTAGGTCGGTAATGAACTCCTTCATCCAGACTGCTTCCTGTGCTGCCTCCGAGGCTGCCATGTACTCCGCTTCACATGTAGATCCCGCCACGACGCTTTGCTTGCAACTGCACCAGCTTACTGCTCCTCCATTCAAAATATACACGTATCCGGTTTGAGACTTCGAGTCATCCAGATCTGTGTCGAAGCTAGCGTCGACGTAACCCTTTACGACGAGCTCTTCGTCACCTCCATAAACGAGAAACATATCCTTAGTCCTCTTCAGGTACTTCAGGATATTCTTGACCGCTGTCCAGTGTTCCTTGCCGGGATTACTTTGGTACCTTCCTACCAAACTTACGGCAAGGTTTACATCAGGTCTGGTACACGGCATGGCATACATAATAGACCCTATGGCCGAGGCATAGGGGATGACACTCATCTCTTCTATATCTTCTGCCGTGGTCGGGCATTGAGCCGTGCTCAATTGCACACCTTGCAATACAGGCAAAACCCCTTCTTGGACTGATCCATACTGAACTTCTTCAATATCTTGTCAAATGAGGCGTCTTGATCTATCTCAATACAGGCAAAGACCAATGAGGCGTCTTGATCTATCTCTATAGATCTTGATGCCTAATATATAAGCAGCTTCTCCAAGGTCCTTCATTGAAAAACACTTATTCAAATAGGCCTTTATACTTTCCAAGAATTCTATATCATTTCCCATCAATAGTATGTCATCCACATATAATATGAGAAATGCTACAGAGCTCCCACTCACTTTCTTGTAAACACAGGCTTCTCCATAAGTCTGTGTAAACCCAAACGCTTTGATCATCTCATCAAAGCGAATGTTCCAACTCCGAGATGCTTGCACCAGCCCATAGATTGAGCGCTGGAGCTTGCATACTTTGTTAGCATTCTTAGGATCGACAAAACCTTCCGGTTGCATCATATACAACTCTTCCTTAAGGAAGCCGTTAAGGAATGCCGTTTTGACGTCCATCTGCCATATCTCATAATCATAGTATGCGGCAATTGCTAACATGATTCGGACGGACTTCAGCTTCGCTACGGGTGAGAAAGTCTCATCGTAGTCAACCCCTTGAACTTGTCGATAACCCTTAGCGACAAGTCGAGCTTTGTAGATGGTCACATTACCATCCGCGTCCGTCTTCTTCTTAAAGATCCATTTGTTTTCTATGGCTCACCGCTCATCGGGCAAGTCAGTCAAAGTCCATACTTTGTTTTCATACATGGATTCTATCTCGGATTTCATGGCTTCTAGCCATTTGTCGGAATCCGGGCCCGCCATCGCTTCTTCATAGTTCGAAGGTTCACCGTTGTCTAACAACATGATTTCCAGGACAGGGTTGCCGTACCACTCTGGTGCGGAACGTGTCCTTGTGGACCTACGAAGTTCCGTAGTAACTTGATCCGAAGCTTCATGATCATCATCATTAACTTCCTCCCCAGTCGGTGTAGGCACCACAGGAACATTTTCCCGCGCTGCGCTACTTTCCGGTTCGGAAGGGGTGACTATCACCTCATCAAGTTCCACTTTCCTCCCACTCAATTCTTTCGAGAGAAACTCCTTCTCTAGAAAGGACCCGTTCTTGGCAACGAAGATCTTGCCTTCGGATCTGAGGTAGAAGGTATACCCAATAGTTTCCTTAGGGTATCCTATGAAGACGCATTTTTCTGATTTGGGTTCAAGCTTTTCAGGTTGAAGTTTCTTGACATAAACATCGCATCCCCAAACTTTTAGAAACGACAACTTAGGTTTCTTCCCAAACCATAATTCATACGGTGTCGTCTCAACGGATTTTGACGGAGCCCTATTTAAAGTGAATGCGGCAGTCTCTAAAGCATAACCCCAAAATGAGAGCGGTAAATCAGTAAGAGACATCATAGATCGCACCATATCCAATAGAGTGCGATTACGACGTTCGGACACACCATTTCTCTGAGGTGTTCCAGGCGGCGTGAGTTGTGAAACTATTCCACATTTTCTTAAGTGTGCACCAAACTCGTGACTTAAATATTCTCCACCACGATCTGATCGTAGGAATTTATTCTCCTGTCACGTTGATTCTCAACCTCACTCTGAAATTCTTTGAACTTTTCAAAGGTTTCAGACTTGTGTTTCATCAGGTAGACATACCCATATCTACTTAAATCATCAGTGAGAGTGAGAACATAACGATATCCTCCGCGAGCCTCAACACTCATTGGACCACACACATCGGTATGTATGATTTCCAATAAGTTGGTTGCTCGCTCCATTGTTCCGGAGAACGGAGTCTTGGTCATCTTACCCATGAGGCATGGTTCGCACGTGTCAAATGATTCGTAATCAAGAGACTCCAAAAGTCCATCTGCATGGAGCTTCTTCATGCGCTTGACACCAATGTGACCAAGGCGGCAGTGCCACAAGTATGTGGGACTATCGTTATCAACTTTACATCTTTTGGTATTCACACTATGAACATGTGTATCATCACGTTCGAGATTCATCAAAAATAAACCATTGACCAGCGGGGCATGACCATAAAACATATCTCTCAAATAAATAGAACAACCATTATTCTCGGATTTAAATGAGTAGCCATCTCGAATTAAACGAGATCCAGATACAATGTTCATGCTCAAAGCTGGCACTAAATAACAATTATTGAGGTTTAAAACTAATCCCGTGGGTAGATGCAGAGGTAGCGTGCCGACGGCGATCACATCGACCTTGGAACCATTCCCGACGCGCATCGTCACCTCGTCCTTTGCCAGTCTCCGTTTATTCCGTAGTTCCTGCTTTGAGTTACAAATATGAGCAACCGCACCGGTATCAAATACCCAGGAGCTACTACGAGTACTGGTAAGGTACACATCAATTACTTGTATATCACATATACCTTGGGTGTTGCCGGCCTTCTTCTTGTCCGCTAAATATTTGGGGCAGTTCCGCTTCCAGTGACCACTTCCCTTGCAATAAAAGCACTCAGTCCCGGGCTTGGGTCCATTCTTTGACTTCTTCCCAGTAACTGGTTTACCGGGCGCGGCAACTCCCTTGCCGTCCTTCTTGAAGTTCTTCTTACCCTTGCCCTTTTTGAACTTGGTGGTTTTATTCACCATCAACACTTGATGTTCTTTTCTGATCTCCCCTTCCGCTGATTTCAGCATTGAATATACCTCGGGAATGGTCTTCTCCATCCCCTGCATATTGTAGTTCATCACAAAGCTCTTGTAGCTTGGTGGAAGCGACTGGAGGATTCTGTCAATGACCGCGTCATCCGGGAGATTAACTCCCAGCTGAGACAAGCGATTGTGCAACCCACACATTCTGAGTATGTGCTCACTAACAGAACTGTTCTCCTCCATTTTACAGCTGAAGAACTTGTCGGAGACATCATATCTCTCGACCCGGGCATGAGCTTGAAAAACCAGTTTCAGCTCCTCGAACATCTCATATGCTCCATGTTTCTCAAAACGCTTTTGGAGACCCGGCTCTAAGCTGTAAAGCATGCCGCACTGAACGAGGGAGTAATCATCAGCACGTGATTGCCAAGCGTTCATAACGTCTTGGTTCTGTGGGATTGGTGCATCACCTAGCGGTGCTTCTAAGACATAATCTTTCTTGGCTACTATAAGGATGAGCCTCAGGTTCCGGACCCAGTCCGTATAGTTGCTGCCATCATCTTTCAGCTTGGTTTTCTCTAGGAACGCGTTGAAATTGAGGACAACGTTGGCCATTTGATCTACAAGACATAGTGTAAAGATTTTAGACTAAGTTCATGATAATTGAGTTCATCTAATCAAATTATTTAATGAACTCCCACTCAGATAGACATCCCTCTCATCATCTAAGTGAAACATGATCCGAGTTTAACTAGGCCGTGTCCGATCATCACGTGAGACGGACTAGTCAAGATCGGTGAACATCTCCATGTTGATCGTATCTTCTATATGACTCATGCTCGACCTTTCGGTCCTCCGTGTTCCGAGGCCATGTCTGTACATGCTAGGATCGTCAAGTCAACCTAAGTGTATTGCGTGTGTTCCGAGGCCATGTCTGTACATGCTAGGCTCGTCAACACCCGTTGTATTCGAACGTTAGAATCTATCACACCCGATCATCACGTGGTGCTTCGAAACAACGAACCTTCGCAACGGTGCACAGTTAGGGTGAACACTTTCTTGAAATTATTATAAGGGATCATCGTACTTGCTACCGTCGTTCTAAGCAAATAAGATGCAAAAACATGATAAACATCACATGCAATCAAATAGTGACATGATATGGCCAATATCATTATGCTCCTTTGATCTCCATCTTCGGGGCACCATGATCATCTTCGTCACCGGCATGACACCATGATCTCCATCATCATGATCTCCATCATTGTGTCTTCATGAAGTTGTCACGCCAACGATTACTTCTACTTCTATGGCTAACGTGTTTAGCAATAAAGTAAAGTAATTTACATGGCGTTATTCAATGACACGCAGGTCATACAAAATAATAAAGACAACTCCTATGGCTCCTGCCGGTTGTCATACTCATCGACATGCAAGTCGTGATTCCTATTACAAGAATATGATCAATCTCATACATCACATATATCATTCATCACATCTTCTGGCCATATCACATCACATAGCACTTGCTGCAAAAACAAGTTAGACGACCTCTAATTGTTGTTGCAAGTTTTACGTGGTATGTAGGTTTCTAGCAAGAACGTTTTCTTACCTACGTATGACCACAACGTGATTTGCCAATTTCTATTTACCCTTCATAAGGACCCATTTCATCGAATCCGTTCCGACTAAAGTAGGAGAGACAGACACCCGCTAGCCACCTTATGCAACTTGTGCATGTCAGTCGGTGGAACCTGTCTCACGTAAGCGTACGTGTAAGGTCGGTCCGGGCCGCTTCATCCTACAATGCCGCCGAAACAAGAAAAGACTAGTAGCGGCAAGAAGAATTGGCAAACTCAACGCCCACAACTACTTTGTGTTCTACTCGAGCATAGTAACTACGCATAGGCCTGGCTCATGATGCCACTGTTGGGAATCGTAGCATAATTTAAAATTTTCCTACGCTCACCAAGATGCATCTATGGAGTCTACTAGCGACGAGGGGAAAGGAGTGCATCTACATACCCTTGTAGATCGCGAGCGGAAGCATTCCAATGAACGTGGATGACGGAGTCGTACTCGCCGTGATCCAAATCACCGATGACCGAGTGCCGAACGGACGGCACCTCCGCGTTCAACACACGTACGGTGCAGCGACGTCTCCTACTTCTTGATCCAGCAAGGGGGAAGGAGAGGTTGATGGAGATCCAACAGCACGACGGCGTGGTGGTGGATGTAGCGGGTCTCCGGCAGGGCTTCGCGGAGCTTCTGCGAGAGAGAGAGAGGTGTTGCAGGGGGAGAGGGAGGCGCCCAAGGCTGTAGGTTGCTGCCCTCCCTCCCCCCCTTTATATAGGCCCCCTTGGGAGGGGGGGGGCGGCCAAAACCCATCTAGGGTTGGGGGGGCGGCGGCCAAGGGGTGGAAAGGGGTGCCTTGCCCCCCAAGGCAAGGGGGAAGCTCCCCCCTAGGGTTCCCAACCCTAGGCGCATGGGGGGAGGCCCAAGGGGGGCGCCCCAGCCCACTAAGGGCTGGTTCCCTTCCACTTTCAGCCCACGGGGCGCTCCGGGACAGGTGGCCCCACCCGATGGACCCCCGGGACCCTTCCGGTGGTCCCGGTACAATACTGGTAACCCCCGAAACTTTCCCGGTGGCCGAAACTTGACTTCCTATATATAATTCTTCACCTCCGGACCATTCCGGAACCTCTCGTGACGTCCGGGATCTCATCCGGGACTCCGAACAACTTTCGGGTTTCCGCATACATATATCTCTACAACCCTAGCGTCACCGGACCTTAAGTGTGTAGACCCTACGGGTTCGGGAGACATGCAGACATGACCGAGACGCCTCTCCGGTCAATAACCAACAGCGGGATCTGGATACCCATGTTGGCTCCCCACATGTTCCACGATGATCTCATCGGATGAACCACGGTGTCAAGGATTCAATCAATCCGTATGCAATTCCCTTTGTCAATCGGTATGTTACTTGCCCAAGATTCGATCGTCGGTATCCCAATACCTTGTTCAATCTCGTTACCGGCAAGTCTCTTTACTCGTACCGCAATGCATGATCCCGTGACTAACGCCTTAGTCACATTGAGCTCATTATGATGATGCATTACCGAGTGGGCCCAGAGATACCTCTCCGTCACACGGAGTGACAAATCCCAGTCTCGATCCGTGCCAACCCAACAGACACTTTCGGAGATACCCGTAATGCACCTTTATAGTCACCCAGTTACGTTGTGACGTTTGGCACACCCAAAGCACTCCTACGGTATCCGGGAGTTGCACGATCTCATGGTCTAAGGAAAAGATACTTGACATTGGAAAAGCTCTAGCAAACGAAACTACACGATCTTTTATGCTATGCTTAAGATTGGGTCTTGTCCATCACATCATTCTCCTAATGATGTGATCCCGTTATCAATGACATCCAATGTCCATAGTCAGGAAACCATGACTATCTGTTGATCAACGAGCTAGTCAACTAGAGGCTTACTAGGGACAGGTTGTGGTCTATGTATTCACACATGTATTACGATTTCCGGACAATACAATTATAGCATGAATAATAGACAATTACCATGAACAAATAAATATAATAATAACCATTTATTATTGCCTCTAGGGCATATTTCCAACAGGAACAACCGCCGACCAGCCGGAACAGCCGCCGCCGACCACCACCACCACCGCCTAGCAGCAGCAGGAGGGAGCCGAGCAGTCCCAGCAAGCGGAGGACGAAGACGTGAAGGTGGCCCCGCTGATCCAGCCACATGAGGTCACGGCGCCGACGCCCGCCGCGAGCAGCAACTGCTCTGTTTCCCCTGCCCGGGGCATCTCGTCGTCCTACTCCTCCTCGTCGGCGGCGTCTGGTCTGGAGGCAGCGGAGTGGCCGGAGCCCATGTACCTCCTCGGCTTGGGCGGCATCATGGACGTCGGCTTCGTTGTCCCCGGCGGACTGGGCGTCGACCCATTCGACCACTACTACCCGGACCCCACGTGGCCGGCGCAGCATGTGTGTAGGCGGAGGCGACCGACGGGTGCGAAGAGGCGGCTTGGAAGAAGGCAGCAGGCGGCGCGAGGCGCCCGACCCGGCCGGCAGCGGACGCGCGCGAGGCACAGAGGAGCGGAGCGGACGGCAGCGGCTGGGTGCACGGCGGGGCGAGCCCGACGCGGCGCGGCAGGCGGAGATGGCGTAGCGGCGCGGCGAGCTGGCCCACGAGACGGTGTAGCTCGGCGTAGCTCGTCTGGATCACCTCCGGCGTGCCGCCCTTGAAGTTCGACACCTTCTACGGCAGCGTCGGCCCCTGGAAGGCCGGCGTCATCGCGGCCGCGGTCGCGTCGCTGCTGGTCGTCCTCGACTGCTTCACGCCCAGGAGCGGCTCCTCGTCTACGTGCTCCTCCCATGCGGCAGCCTCGACGCCCCACCTCTTCCTCCCTCTCCCCGGCAACCTCTCCGGCCAGGCCGAAGCCCATTACACAACCGCGGTGAGCCGGACGCGGCCACTCCGGCGCGCTCAAAGTGTTTGACGAAATGTCAAGCCCAATCTGTTGGCTGTTAAGTTTTGTTGTTAACGCTGCTAATCATGTGCATGTATGCAACCAAACGCCAGGTGAAAATTGCATCTCGATGACAAGACCCCCTAATACAGGCAACCAATCAACTGGTCATCTACGTTTTTGACCCTGTTTTTGCTAACCCAGACCCTGCTAAGCCTGGCTCGTTTTCTCCCTCTGAGCCAGGCCCGGCAGCGAAAGCAACCAAACACGCCCTAAGATTTATTGGAAAGAAGGGGGAAGGAGAGGCCCACCCCGGTGAAATTCAAGCGGGCGGGGGCGATAGAATTAATAGGCAGGTTACGTAGCTCTTCGTAAGGGCTTCGTAGGTGTAGGATTATTGTCGAAACAAACTGGTTTTGCTAAACCTTATGTGCCTCAAATTATTCTTAGTGCCAGTCACTTATTTCTTTTCTCGAGCGGGCGAGATGGGAGGGTCGGATCTTGCCATAAATGCAGCAGCCTCACAATCTATCTTAGGGATGTGGGGTGCAGGTTCATCGTGATGCGGGGGGTTACCGGAGTTGTTCACTGGTGCAGGGCTTAGAGAGATGGTCAGGCGGCGGCCAGCATAACGGTGGGGGAGGTCCAGGGAAGGGCGGGCGGCGAGGCGGCAATGGTCACGGTTGCAGGAGACAGGGGTGGAGGTTGACGGTTAGGGCTTGGTTGGTTGGCAGCTACGCGAGGAAGAAGAAGCAGAGGTTGAAGATGAACAGTGACCTGATCTATTTTCAGCCGTTGGAGGAAGATGTAATGGCCCTTAATGAAAGTGACTGATGCAACATATTATTTCAGGCACTTGACGTATAGGCTATCCCCAAACAAACTCATAACCCAATGAAAATCACATCGGTGCACTTTCTCAAAGGAGTTTGCTAAACCTACGGCCCACCGTGAAATACGAGGGTTGTGTTTGGTTAAGGAGGTAAAGAGGTTTCGTAGCCCATGCAAAAGGTTTGCATAGGCTTAGCATTTTTGTTTGCGGAGTCGGGATATTTGTTTACAGCTAACCCTATAGTATTTTGTCTTCTACCCACCACAAAAGAAAATAGCAACTTTTTTCATCAAAAGGAGGCTAGATTGCGTCTGTAAGGAGAACTGTTTTTTTAGAAGTCACAACTGAAGCAGTGAAAGAAGTCCTACTACTCCTTAGTAGATACCGGTATCCTCTAAGCATTAAACATTCAATAATCCGACATCTACGATGGGTTACCAAAGTTTTTACGTAATTTTCAGTGGGTGGGATGGCCCGGTCCTTGCCGCTAGTCTCAATCATAAACTGCCAACTAGCTACCCACGTAAAATTTACGTAAATCTGTTCGTAGGTGTAGCATTGATCTTAAACATTGGACTAGGCTCGTGGAATCTCAGTCCCGTTCCATGCATGTGCGCTAAACGTACCGCTCGCTCGTTGTCGCACATGCCGTTTGCCTACACGTCGGTAGGTCCCGAAATGCAGTGGGCTCATGGGACTTGTTGATGTGTCTTAATCTGGAAATTACGAGCTATTAATACCACTGCCGTTCGTCCATTGTCGTCTTCAACTCTCTTTTTTGACGTCGTGTTCAACTTCAAGAGCCTTTGCACTATTGGCGCTCATCGCGTACTACCTCCTTGGTCTCGAAAGGCAGTGGGCCCGTACGTGGGACATGATGTGTCTTAATCTGGAAATTACGAGCTATAATGCCTAACTTTTGTAATCAACATACCTCGCAAAAAACAACTTTTGTAATCAACATCTTCCGTGCATTGCTTACTTTTCAAGAGCTTATGTACGATTGGAGCTCATCGTGTATCTACCTGGTTTCTTTTGTCCTCTCTTCATGAGGCCGCCTTCAGTGGCGGAGACAGGGGGGTGCCAGCCAGGGCCCTGCCCCCCCCCCCCCCCCCCCCCCTAACATCAGTGATTTAAGCCTATAATGAATAGTAATAGTGATTTGCTTTTGCTAAAATTGGTGTTTTTTCATGGATTAGCCCTCCCTAACAAGATTTAACAGTAGTTGGCCCCCCTTGTCTGAATTTTCTGGCTCCGCCACTGGCCTTCTTTGTGTTCCCTTACAACATCTACAGCTGGATTCATCAAATCAGGCCCCTTAAACATTTGTGGACTGTTCAGACATGTCCACAGAAAGTGACCGGTCAAATTTTTGTCTCCACAATCGAGTATATCATTTAGCAAACCTCAAATCCACATAACCACATGCATTTTAAACTATCTTCACGATGCAAGCAACCGTCTAGATTGACTTTTTCTTTTACCGGTCAATGACTGGACCGTCTGCCGGGGATTGGAGGCTTGGGACTGCACACGGAGCAACCCCAAAAGGATGCAGGCAAACGAGTCCGCAAAGATGGTGAACGTTCGCGTTAATTCTTTTTGCGGCATGGTTATTAAAGCAACAAAAAATAGAGTAGCTTATTTTTATTTTCACGGACAGACACACCCACTTGTATCCCTATTTAGGACAACTGTAATTTTGTGTGCAACAATAACTGTGTACTTGTTTTTTCTTTACTTTGTATGAATCATTTGTGACATGTTCTCCGGTAACCGGTTGTTCCTTTTTTGAGAAATAGAGGAAATTTTAGTCTCCCAACATTACTTTGCACCATTACCAATCTAGCTTGTCACCATAATTGAGGACGACATCCACATGCCTTCTTGTTTCTGTGATGCCACATTCATTTCAATAATTTTCACAGGACCTATTCGGAGCAGGGACAGACTCGACCATAATCGTTCTGGAATGGGTTATGGCCGAACTACTCCGCAACAAGGAAGCGATGCAAAAGCTACAACAAGAGATCCGACGCCACTGCACGAAGAGTCACTCCCGCATCATCACCGAGCAGGACCTCCAAGCAATGGAGTACCTTAGGGCCGTCATCAAGGAGACGATGCGGCTGCATCCGCCGGGGCCTCTCCTTGTCCCTCGCGAGTCCATGCAGCACGCAAAGGTCCACGTCTACGACGTCCCACGTGGGACAAGAATCATTGTGAACGCATGGGCTGTAGGCAGGGACCCGACGGTATGGGATAATGCCGGCGAGTTTCGTCCAGAGCGGTTCATCGATAGCGAGGTGGACTTCCGTGGGCGGCATCCTCAACTCATACCATTTGGCGCCGGGAGTAGGATGTGCCCTGGGATCGGGTTCACGACATCCGTCGTCGAGCTGGCACTAGCGAACCTGTTGGGACATTTCAATTGGACGGTTCCTATGTTGGAGAATAAGGAGCCGGGGGTGATCGACATGGAGGAGGCCTCTGGGATCACATCACGGAAGAGGGTGCCGCTGTGCGCCGTAGCGACACGGCCGACATAGTTGCATGGGTATTATTTAGCAATAACATTGGGCTATAGTATGTGTTGTCAGGTTTTGTTCTAAAGGACGTGTTGTCGATGTAATTTGTTTTTTTACATACTCCCTCGGCTCCTAAATCTAATACGCTCCATGTGCAATGCACCCCAGCCACACACACTTCCGCATGCAGAGGAGGCTGTGCCACACCCATGTCCAGCCACAGGGCTACTTGTGTCCAAACAAGCAACTGCGAACTACAATTCGGAATATGGGCAAAAAACTTATACACACTATAAAGTGGAACAGAGGGAGTAGTACATATGCAGACGCTTGTATATACGAACATACACTCACCCCTATTAACGCAGGCATGCACGCACACACTCTATCTCTATGGGCACATCATCTTGAGATTCATAAAGTCACCACAAACGCCTTCTTAGTCGACGGGAACGTCACCCCCCACTAAACGCACATCGTCGGAAGGCCTGAAATAAATCCAGGAAAACACGAGCATCAGTGTCAAATTTAGGACTTAAACTCTGATGAACTGTGAATACCACTGTTCTCCTAAACATCCAACCACAGGTTAGATCGCGTCTGTGTAATTTGCCGAAACAACGTTTATTGTGCTGGTTATGTTGGATGCTAATGCTAGTGTGATGACTAGTGACTATCATTGGAGATTGTTGACAATCTGTTTGAGTCACGACCTTTTGGAAGCCGTTAGCAGCTGTCATCGTCATAGCGTCCCCACAGGCAACTAACTCAATTGCAAATGGATTGGTTGGCAGTCATCTTATCACAGAGATGTGATCTTAGAGCATCTCTAACCGAAGCTCGGAAGGGGTCTAACTTCTCGGAAGACAACTAAATTCATATTTGTTTTAGCTGCTCAAATTGTTGAGGAGAAGTCTCCGCGGACCCTCAATATTGGGCGTGAGTTATCAGCAAAAGATCCCCTTCCCTTCCTCGCGCGGCTGCCTCTCCCCTGCCCGTGCATCCACGCCGGCCACCGCCCACTCATGTCGACACCCTGTAGCCCCCGCCGACATCCCGCTCGACTTTAGTTCGTTCCGTAGCCGTCTCCGGAATCGATGCATCTAGACTCTGATCCGCCGCCGTCGCGAACTCGTTGACAAGAAAGGCCACTGCAGAGCCACGTTTTGTCCGTAATGGAACCACATAGCCACCCCAAGCTAGGGCCCACACAGCCTTCAAAGCTTCTTACAGTATGTCCTCGTCCTCTTGGCGCTCGCTCCTCCTGTCAGCATGTCCTCATCCGGCGCTCGATCAGGCTTAAAAATGTTCTCATGTATTTGAAAATTGTTCAACGCATACCAAAAACAAGTTATGCATGTATACGAAAGATGTAGAGCATGCATTGAAAAAACTAGACATGGATTGACAAAAAGAAAGAAAAAACAACAACGGAACCGAAGAAAAATGATAAGAAAAACACATAGAAAAGCGAGAAAAAAACACGAAAGCTTCTAAACCCGGACCAAACAGGTTCATAGAAGCTTCCTAAAACTGTTCCTAGAAGCTACAGTATTGGGCCGACCCACTATCCTCGCGCCAGAGATGAGACAGATGGTTCTCTCGGTACCAGCTTAGCCCAAGGGGGTACTGAGGCCCCTTTGACAGGTGAATCTTATTTTGTACAGTGTAATTCCTACGTGGCGCAAACTCCCTCTACAACACATCTAGCATATCATACCGGCGGGAGCTACCCCCGATTTTTAGGAGCGTCCACCAATTTTTTTCCTTTTCAGTTGTTTTTATGCGGTTTTTTTATTCTTATCCTTTTTATTTTTCTTTCTTTAAAAAACTTAAGATTTTTTCAAATGCATGAACTTTCTTCAGAATCCCGAACTTCTTTCAAATGCATGAGTTGTTGACAAGAGTGCAACTAATTATTTAATTCACAAACATGTTTTAATTTGAGAACATTTTTCGTGAATATTTTTAAAATTTTGTGGACATATTTCAAATTCGTGATTTTTAAAAACTTGTGAACATTTTTTACGTATTCGCAAACATCTTAAAATGCATGAATAATTATCAAATTCACGATATTCTTTCTAATCCATGACCTTATTGTGAATCTGTGAACATTTTTTCACATCCATGATCTTTTTTTTTCAAATTCATGCACTTTTTCCGAATCCACAGATTTTTATTCAAATTCAGGAATTTTTCTTGTATCCATGAAATTTTGTCAAATTCATTATTCTTTTCCTAATCCATGAGCAGTTTTCAAATTAATGAAATTTCTCCAAATGCACAAAGTTTTGAATAGTTTTTCAAATATGTGAACAATTTTTTTTGTATCGATGAACATTTTTTTCAAATTCATGAACCAAAAAAATGATGCTGGTTTTTCTTAAACCATTAACAGAGGGAGGAAAAACCCAATTGAGCCAACCGGGGGTTTGAAGCGAACTTGCCAAGAAATATCTAGTCGAAAGAGCAATACAGAGCGATATCCATTTTTCATGCCTCGGCCTATGTAAGCATTCATGCGAGCAGTACCTTTTCGAACCGGCGATTAGGAGGTCTCCCTTTAATGACATCATCCAAAGTACCCCTCTCGTTCTTTGGGCCAAGTCGCTACAGAGACACGCAGTTCTGGCACGTTCTTATGACCCTTTCAGGCGCGGCTACGTCTCGCTTATTGCGAGACGGTAGCTCGCGTCACCTCAAGGGAACCCATTAGTGGTCGGACCGGTACTGGTACGTTACCTTTACTCGCTATTTAGTTGGTCCATTTTATCCCTTTTTTTTCTTTGGTTTATATTTTTTGAGATACTATAAATACATCTTTAAAAAATTCTTTAAATTTCAAAAACTTTCATCACACATTTACAAACTGTTCATGCATTTCAAAAATATATTCATGACAGTTTTAAAAAATACAATGTAAAAAAACGCATGTGTATTTTAGAAAATTATTAGTGATTTATTTTTTTTAAAAAGTGTTCGTGCGTTTAAAAAAATATGTTCGTGCCATATTCAGAAAAGATTTACATGCATAAGAAAATAGCCGTGTTATTTATAAAAATGTTTTGTACCATCCAAAAAATGTGCATGTCATTTAAAAACTATTCTGACAATTAGCAAATGTTCGTACGTTTTAATAATTTTTTTGGCATTTATCAGTAATGTTGAATGTATGTTAAAAACGTATTCACCGTGTATTAAAAAATGTTGAACATGTATCTGGGAAAAGTTTAACATGTATTATAAAATTCTTGAGCGTGTACTAAAAAATGTTCAGTGTATATGTGAAAAATGTTAAACTTATATATGAAATATGTTAAACTTGTATTTAGATAAAGCTCGGAATGTATTTTTAAAATTAATAAAAAAGGAAAAAGGCAAAGAGTGAAACAAATGAAAATCGGAAATAAGCAGAAAACCAGAAGAAAAGTAGAATAAAAAACAAACAAAGACCCAAAAGAAAATCCATGAAGATACATAGGAAAACACAAACAAACACAAAAAGGGTGAAAACCCGCGCGAAGGTAGAAAACCGATTGGCAGCAGTACACATACAAGGTTTCCAAACCGTGTGGTTGGACCGGCCCACTCAGATAAACTGCCTGAGGCGAGGATATCTTCCGAATTAGGCGAGATAAAGCGGACCTTTCGGCGCCTCCATCCAGTCCAGTCCACGCACGACCGACCAAACGGTCCACGCGGACCGCAGCAGAGCAGAGTGGCAGCAGCAAACACGCGACACGCTTCCGCTTTCCTCCTCGTGACCACGAAGCGGACAAAAGGCTGACGCTCGAGTTCGAGACCACCGTCGTGGCGACCGGGCCGCCGGTGGAAGGATCATTGAAGCCTTGACCGGCGACCGCCCGTTAACTTCCCCCGGCCGGCTGTCTTCTGAGCACACGGGCAGGCGGCGGCCACGAGGGAGTACCACATACGGCAGCACGCGTGTGCAGACCGCGGAAGGGATGGGTCATGGGTGGACGGTGAGTTAATTTGCTACCACGAAAGGGGCGGAAGCAGCGGGGCGCATGCGTTGGCGCAAGGCTGCCTGCCGGCGCATGCAGACGCCCCCGATGCCGCCTGCCGCGCCGGGCCGAGCGCCGACCCGATGCACTCGGCTCCCGTCGGGGAACGTGCCGTACTCGCTGGCACGTCTTCCATGTCGTCGTAGGCACAGCTGGACGTGGCTGCGCAGTGCTACTGCGCGCAGCACCGGCCGAGCTTAATTTCTTGCTGTCTAGTGCGCGTCAGAGATGGTAGGAGGAACCCATGCACGGCGCCCGGCCGCGTTCACGCTTGTGCGGGAAGCTGGCCACCGCCAGCCACACCGCGTGATGATGGTCGAGCCTTTGGTGCGCCTTCCGTCAGTTCCACGCCATCTCCATGGCCGCCCCGGTCGCTGGCAGCCGCTCCAATCGGCGTCCCCCTTTTGCATGAGTTTTTTTCCTTCGCTAGGGGTGGTTGGCCGAGTTGGATACAAGTGGTTTAGTTTTGTTGGGATCTCTTCTCCAAGGGATCCGGCTTGCCTGCTCCCTTCCCATGCTCCCATCCGTGCTTCCATTTCATTCTACGGCTGTTTTTTTTCCTTTTTTTCCTTTCTAATCTAATCATCTCCCCCCGATTTTAAGGAGGTGAGGCCAGCCTTATTTTGTTCCAATCAAATGAAGCCACGTATGCGGAAGCACGGATGGGCGCACGCGTGGGGAGCAAGCAAGTATCGTCCGCGTGTTTTCTACCGAAAATGCTAAACTCATGGGCATTTTACTTGCTTTTACGAGGCCTTTCCTTAATTCTCTAGAACCCCCCTGAGTTTCAGGTGGATGGGGCCCGTTTCTCTCCCTTTTAATCCAATGACAACTCGCCAACTAATGATCACCCCGTAACACCCCCGTAAAAGCCCGTTGATGTAGCATTACTGGTTTTCTACGGGTCGACTACACTATTTTTGCTCTTCACATGGACAGATCAACCGCTCGAAGCCGGGTTTTTTTTTTCATATTGAGGCACTTCGGTTCTAAAAATATGTAAAGATCGTCTTAATTATCTAGCTTAAATATCAAATATTATGCCCTGGGCCTATCTACACCATCAACCCACGCAATCCGGCCGAAGAACAAAGACGGTGTGAGGCGTTATCTTATTGATCTATACACGTTGCTAAAAAAACAATCTATACACGAGTATCACGCGCTGATTGGGTCACCGCTTAGTACGTACCTTTGGTGGGAAAGAAGATTAGAGCTCAAACAGCGAACTTTGTTCCTTCTTTGACTCCAAAGACAACCATTAAGGTAGAAGGAGGACATCGTTCACCTTTGATAATTGATACCCCCCCAACACACACCCCGCATCGTCTCCTCTAAGGCAACTCGGGGGCAAACCCTAGCCGCCGTCTTCGTTCCCCCTCTCCCTCTCATGTCCGCCGCCACCAGAGGTGGCCTCCGACGCGATCACGTGGCACTGATGAAGGTGGCGGCGGGGAATTGGCGGCTCCACCCCTCATGGAGGGCCTTAGATCCCAAGGTGGCGGCCCTGGCCGGAGGCGCTCGGTGTGGCTTGAGCAGCAGGCTGCGCTGGCGGGTGCAAATGGGTCGTCCCTCGGCTGTGCAGGCAGCGGTCATCGGCTGCGTGGGCGGTGGTTCCTCACTGGCCTCCCCCGATTCCCGGTGTTGCTTTTCCCATCGCTCGATCTACTTCGCTCCAAGCCATCTCCTGCTCCCGGCTGCCGTGGTCGTATTCCTCATGCACTGGCTCTACGGATCTGGTGGGAGGACGCGAATCCGGAGGAAACTTCTCGTCGGCGAGGCGGCCAGATGGAAGTCGACACCTTTTGGTGATGATCCCCTTCCTGGAGGCTCCGGTGGGGATCCTCCCCTGCCCACCCCCATCCTTGAGCATGGGTGAAAGGCGTTGGTCCCCTATTCTGGACGACGACGGCGCCGTGGTGTCATGCTCCTTTTCTGAAGGTGTCGGTCGGGACCTGCTAGGCGGTGGGGGAGTAGTGGTGGCTTAGTGGCGGTGTTGTTGGCTTGTTCTCATCTCCGACAACTTGCTTGACTTTGGTTGGTGCTTGGTATTGCCCCTTTCGGCCTGCTCCATGGATTGCGCCTGCGATCAATAGCTCTCGCCAGGCGTGGTGCCTTTTCGATGCCGATGACGATGCCCATGTGACAGGTTACTCTGTGCTTGTAGTTTTGTTTTTGTTGTTCTCCTTTGTCAGCTTGCGAACCACGGCTCTTGGTTCTGGGGAGCCATTCTACCGACCACCAGCGTAGCACCCATCAAGCCTGGGTGAAGGGTAGTAGCCCTTTGCAGCGGTGGACATTGGCATCGGTGCTTCGAGCTCTCGCCCGGTTTGTCACTACCTTTGAGTTTGTGTTGTATTGTACCTTGTATCATTTTATCCGTTTCATTTTTATTTTCTTTGTATTGTGTTGCTTTTGTAATCATGGCCGGTTGATGGCTTTGTTATTCAAAGCCAGGAAAGGTTCGAGCCTTCTCTCGGGCTCGGTCTTCGCCTTTTCTCTAAAAAGGGTGGAAGGATGGTTCAAGCCACCTGTTTGGTCTGTGACGTGGGCCTCCCTCATCAGCGGCGACGAGAGCAATGACTATGGGATCTATTCTTGCGCACGTCACTGGCTACCCAATGTTTGACTCCGTTCGTTCGTTCGTGTATGGAGCGGGACGCTCTGACGAGTGGGGGATGGAAGGATGTGGTGCTGCGGTGTGTTCCACGGCGTCCGGCATCGCCAGCCCACACAATGGCTACCCATCCCACCCCTGCTTGGCTTCAGGGTACATGTTGTGGAGATCCTTTTCGGAGCTCTTGTATTTAGAGAATGGTCACCGTGCACGCGAGTGCCACAATTTTTGGCGTCCACCTAGCTCGTTGTCATGCCTTTCGTGTCATTCATGTCCCGCCTCGGCATCTAGCACCGCCAGGCTCTGGTTTCATGCGAGGGACCGATGAAATCTGCACTCCCCTCTAAGGTGCTTCGTTGATGGTTGTGGGTAGCAGTCACCTTTGGTACTGCTCGCTTGGGATCCCCGTCTGATGTGGTGCTGCGGTTTTTGCTCTAGTAGATCAGCCCGAGCTAGCGAGGCTGGCTGGCATGGGCTGGGAGCTTTCTAGAGTAGGCAGAGGTTGCTCTGAGCAGGATCTTCCTTGTGTCGGCTATGTTGCAAAGCACTGACGTCGTCTCCTCCTATCATGTCTGGTGTTGGCTCCGCAGAAGACAGAGGGACGGAGCTATATGGTTGTTTCCCCCCTTATGTTGGGGATAATTCACCGTCAATGTCTGCCTTGCCCCCTGTGTTGTCTACCTCTAAGGGCGAGTCTGTCACCGTCCTCGTGGCTCCGGTGCAGCAAACCATGCCTGAACATCGGGAGCTATATTTGAGTCCTATGATGGTGCATTCGGTAGTGACCTCGTGCGAGGGACATGATTCACCTCTGTTATGTGAGCAACTAAAGGCACCCGAGTACATCGTGTCGGTAGTATGTGTGGTTGATGGTGTTGTTGCGGTCGGTGTGTTGGCACCTACTCCTGAGAAGCTCTAGAGCTAAGCTTGGGGGAGCTGACACGTCTCAAACATATTTGCTTTCTCAAACACTTTTGCTACTATTTGACCCCTAATTTGTATGATTTGGATGAAACTAACCCGGACTGACGCGTTTTCAGTAGAATTTCCATGATGTTATTTTTGCGCAGAAATAAAACTGCTCCAAATTGGACGGGGAATTATTTTAGAAAATAAGAAGATTTACGGAGCTGAGATGGACCATATGGGCCCCACCAGGCCTCCTCATGGCTTGGTGGTGAGACCATCCGTCGGCCGCGCCTGGTGGCCATATGGGCCCCCCGATCACCGCCTTTCGACGACTCTTTCGCCCAAAAATCCTATATATACCAAAAAACGCAGAAAATCAGCGGCGCATTTTATGATACGGAGCTGCTATCACCCCATGTTCTTCCTCTCGAGATCCGATCTAGAGTATGATTTAGGCTTCAGAGAGGGGGATTTTGCGCCATCGTCATCGCCACCTCTTCTCCAACAACAATTTCAAGAAGCTCTCATCCATGTGTAAGTCATTTGTAAGCACATGGAGGTAGATGGGGATTGGATGAGATTTCTTATGTACTCCCTCTGTACTGAAATATATGTGGCTGGAGTAGCTGAAGGTACAGAGGGAGTACTCGATATCCGATTTGGTATGGCTTGATGTCTAGTATCAACTATGTTCTGAGATTGATGGTGTTATGACTTTGCTATGTTTAATGCTTGACACTAGGGTCGAATGCCATGGTTTTAGATCTGAACTCTCTATGTTTTCATTAATATATTTGTTTCTTGATCTTATCTGCAAGTTTTATACACCTCTTATTGTTCTGAACCCGTGACCCTAAGGTGACAATAATTAGGATATCAATGATTTATTGATTGTTAATGTTTTGGTCTGGTTCTCTACTAAAAGAAGCACATTAATTACCCCAAATTTTCATTAGGACCCCGCTGCCATGGGAGGGTTGGAAAGAAGATGTTGTGTAAGTTCTTATCATAAACACGTACAACCACATATAAAATACATGCTTACATATGATTGATGAATTGAAGCTAGTTCATTATCGCTCTATGTTACGACTATTACATAATGAATCTCGTCGAAACAAAACCCACTGTCTACTTTCATGCCTACGCTTTTCATTACTGTTGCTCTCTCTCTAAAA
Source organism: Aegilops tauschii subsp. strangulata (assembly GCF_002575655.3). Taxonomy (NCBI): domain Eukaryota; kingdom Viridiplantae; phylum Streptophyta; class Magnoliopsida; order Poales; family Poaceae; genus Aegilops; species Aegilops tauschii. The sequence goes on along the minus strand of NC_053039.3, from coordinate 390,012,716 downwards.
TTACTATTGCTGCAGTCTACTACTCCCTCCGTCCATAGTTATAAGATGTTCCAATGTCTTTTCTGATTCGGACATATTTAGACGCATTTTAGTGTTCTTGTTCAATCATTTCAATTCGTATGTAGTCGATATTGAAATATCCAAAATGGAGTACTTTTCTGCATTACTGTTTTTGTTACTCCCTCCATTCCTTTATATAAGGTGTATTTTATTTTCAAATGTCAAATGAGTTCATGTTTGACTTGGTTTTTAGAAAAATATATCAACATCCACGATAAGAAATTTATATCATTTGATCCATGTGAAAAGTAGTTTCATATTTTATCTACTAGGTATTGCAGATGTTGTTATTTTATTCTATAATCTTAGTCAAACATTCAATAGTTGACTTGCATAGAAATCAATACACCTTATATTCTGGACCGGAGGGAGTACTATTTTGTTGCTATTATCATCATATTACCGTGCTACTAATTTTTTTTGCCAAGCAAGTTATCTATCCAGATATTGTTGAATTGACAACTCAAAAGCTAAGGCTTACAAGTATTCTTTGGATCCCTTTGTGTTGAATCAATAAATTTGGATTCAAATACTTTCTTCGAAGACTGTTGCGATCCCCTACACTTGTGGGTCATCAGTCGTCGCCACAACTCGAAGAAAGACGTCACCGAGGATGATCACCTGCAATGAGGCAGGCCAGCAAAGTGCTAGCCCGGCCACATGGGATGTGCCTACATTGAGGACCGCAGTAGCACACACAACAAGAGGAGCTGGGCTACGCCGTCGGGGGAGGGGGCCTGCAGGGGAGTAGCAACCAAGGCCGAGGCCATGCCATGCCGATTCGCACGCCGGACCAGCAAGGGGAGCAGCAGCCGGAAAGGAGCTCTCGAGCCGCATCGAGAGTGGATCTTAGGGGAGGAAGACGCAACACGCCGAGAGGGACGAATCTAGACCTGTGCATGGGCAGCCCGGCCCGGAGGCCCGAGCCTGAAAGCCCGGCATCCGGGCCGGGCTCCATTTTCCCGCCCGAAGCCCGGCCCAAAAGCCCAAAAATGCCCGAAACAGTCATAAATCTATATTTTATTCGAAATATAGGTATAGTTTATTATTGTAATACCCCGAATATAATTATTTTAATTGAAAAATGGCACTGTTCATGTGCTTCGGGCCGGGCCCGGGCTTGGGATTTTTTGCTTCGGGCTTTACAAAGCCCGGCCCGGGGTTTGATCAGGTTTAGACGAATCCGTCCTGCCGCCACCCTCCCCAGGCTCAACACTCCTTCGCCGGTGAACCCTCCAGTGGCGGCAATGCGAGGGGGTGTAGGGTTTCCGCGTTGCGCCTTGGGGAGGAGTGTGTGTGTGTGTGCGCGCGCGCGCGGTGGGGGGGTGCAGGATACATCTTGTCAGCACTGAAGCTGATGGTCGTTTTCAGTTGGCTTGCCATAGGCTTAAACTGAAACCAAACAGTCGATAGTACAATCCTTGGAGGCCGGGGGGTGCACGGGACGGCCATAACTACGGGCGCGTTTGGTTACCTGCATCGGTTTTACCACTTTGCATACTTGTCCCAGTTGGGCCTGACTGAGCATATACAGGCTAAAAACCAACATCTGCATGTTGATTGGTTGCTTGCATTCCCTCTAGCCTGAATGTGCTAAAACGAAAGGCCTGTTGTTTGGTTGCGGACTTGTTTGAGGGGAAACATAAGTCCGATTGTTTGGTTACATCCAGGACAGTTGTGTGGTAACCTCCTACTCGATGTGGTGAGGTTACCAAAGTCACACATGAACTAGTAAGAACTAAACTAGTAGCGAAAGAACAATCTTAGGTACAAACATAAGTCTTAACCACGCAGAACAAGTTTTAAACCAACATAGTACGATAAGTTCTAAACGAAACCGAAGCAGCAAGAACAACCAAGGACTGGACCATAGGAGCTCAGGCGGTCGCGGCGAAGGCATTGCCGTGCTCCTTGCACTTGTGATCACCTCCACGCCCTCGTCGTTGAAGACGATCACCTTCATGGTGTCAGGGGACAGCAACTTGAACATCAGCATGTACCCGATCATGATCTGGTGAACGACGGTGAAGGTGGCCCAACCCTGATCAAGGGTGACCCTGCCATAGATCACCCTCACCGTCACCCTCCATGCGCAGCCGGTGTTCGTCTTCAGCTTGAACTCTGTAGGGATGGCGGGGAAGTGCTTTGTGAAGTCTAGAGGCAATGACAGACTCTCCAGCCTAGGAGCAAGGATAACCTTGCAGAAGTGGTTTGGTCCTGACTCCTGATGAAAGTGGCCATAGTTCCTCTGCTTGGGGCTTGGGTGATCCGGCACTTGCACTTCGTCCAATGGAGGCACAACCTCCTTGTCCTTCTCCAATGGTGGCACGACATCCTTGCCCTTGTCCATCTGCATTATGAACAATACGCAGTTCAATGGTCAGCATTCATTCATATCGGCCTAACGCTCCTATATTAATCCACCCTACTAACTCAGCACCGCACTCAAACCCCCTCTGTTTCACCACCTCTCCTCTTCCACCTCTCTGTTTCACCACCTCTCCCTCGCCATGAACTCCCACTCCAACCCCAACCCTTTCCCCTGGGGCATTGGATGGAGGGACCTTCTTCCTTGGGTGCTCGCTCGGTGACCGCAAGAAGTTCGAGCAGACCACATAAGTGTGCTCGAACTTCAGCAGCATCGATGACATGCACAAGGAGGCTGATGTTGTGATGAAGAAGGCTACGCCGGACGAGCTGAAGACACTGGTTCGACCCAGCCAAGGGCGCGATGTCAGTGGACATGCTGTGCTGGGCCATGAATCAGGCAGACTCCAGCGACGCTCGATGGGCCAAGTACAGTCAGTACAAGGCGCCTCAAGACCAGCGTGCCGCGGCGTACTGGAGTAGTACGTTCGGGTCGCCGGAGTTCGACAACGACGAGGTGCAGATGGTGGCCAGGGTGCCGACGTCAGGCGACCGTGCAAGACCCATCGTTCTTGACGAAGACGATGAGGACGAAGCCAGTGAGGAAGAAAATAAGAATAAGATGACTACGCCCCCCCCCCCCCCCCCCGCTCGACACGACTCCAGGGTCGCCGCGGCTAGACAATCCAATCCCTGCCCCCGATGTAATCGAAAAATAACCTATGAGCTGTAGATGCAGAATCGATTGATGTCAATCCCTACGCCCGATGTGTTAAATCCCCCCTAACTCTTCAATGGCGTGCTCTAATTGAATCTAGCCCGAGTCGAAAGCAGTGAATGTACAGAGAGGACGAGGTCTTACCGCCATGGCCGATGTGCTCCAGTACAGGTCTGCAGTCACTCCGGTGGTTGCCGCCGCCGTCTTGGATCGATTCGCAGTAGAGCTCAGGTGGTCGCCGCCGCCGGTGTGAGTGGGGAAGAGGGGAGAGAGCGGTGAGGAGGGGGAGATGAGGGTAATTTATGACGACGCGTCTGGAAACAACAAGACTTCTCGGGACCGCACCCACGCGTGCAACCGCCCACGCCCACGTGCCGAGGGTTGCATCGCTCGGGCCTGGCTGAGGAAAAACGGTCGATTTGAGCGTTCCCAGAGATGCAGGCCCAGAGATGCTTTAATTTTCATGCTATACAGGCCTAATAGTGAATGCGGGCAACCAATGGCGTCCTACGTGAAGAACAACAACATCACTCGAGTCGTCCAAGTTGTTGGTTCGTCCTCCGTGCAGAGGACACGGCCGAGTTTGGTGTTTTCCGCCAAGATGGTAAATCCCTTGTCTCTTCCAGCATTTTTCATCCCTCTGCGCATTTCCCTCCAAAACTATAAACAGGGAATCATCAGTGCATCCACGTACACTGCTTCGTCAGGGGACATTTCACATTGGCCTTGTCTCGTCTCTCACGTTGCATGTCCCCGCCGTCCTCAGTGGCCAAGTGTAAACCACAAGCAAAAGCGAGAAGAAATGGGTGGTTTTACCGTGACGCTGCCCCCAGGATGCCCTGCGGGTACATTCCTGCCTGTGCCTCCACGTTGTTACTGCGGTCCATGGGCGGTATAGCAACTCCTCTCTCTCTCTCTCTCTCTCTCTCTCTCTCTCTGGAGAATAGTGTGACCAGTTCTCCTCTGCCTCTTGGTTCTCTTCTCTTCTCTGTGTGCGCACAATCTTCCACAAAACCTCAGACGCTCCCCACCCACCGTCCGTATCTGCTGCCCATAGTCCATTTGCCCAACAGCATCACCCTGTGCCTCCTCTGTTCTCCGTCTTGTTCTTGCCCGAGAGCAACCGTAGATCAGTCCAGACAAACCATCAAAAAGGCCATAGATCAGTCCAGACAAACCAGCAAGCCTCTGAAGATCTCCTCTTGCTGCAAGAATCCAAGAGAGGGGAGTTTTGCTAGAACAAGTTCGTCGCCTGCCTTGCCTTGCCAGCCAGCCTCTGCGTCGTTGCAGGTTCTTCGTCGTTTCTTTCTCTGTTCTTCTGTTAATCAATCCCTAGTTGGACCTGGGGTGATGATTTGGAGTTCTTGATAGCGCTCCACTAGTAGATATGAGGTTGCTCGCGGTTCTTGCCTTCTGTTTTTGGTTGTTGGATTTAGATGGTACAGTGGTTAGGTTGCTTTGTAGCTGGTTCTCCTTGGATCCCCACCAAGCAAGCAAGCTTTCATTCCCACCTGAAATGTGCCGGAGTCCTTTGATGCTCCTGGTTCTACAGACTGATTTGTGGTGAAATCATCGGAACTCTGGAAGATCTTTTGTGTATTTTACCCCCAACAGCAGATGGCATGCATCTGTAAGAAGGGAGACATCGTTAGATAGCCGAGCTTTTAAACCAACAGCTGCTTAATCTGAACCTTCTCTTAGCCATTTACAGTAGCAGATTTTCAGATGCTGACTGAAAGTCTGAAACCGTCTTCTGCTCTCTTTGTTGACTGAAAATCATGTCTCTTTATACATCAGTTATTTGGTTGATTCTTTCCAAGGAAGGCACCGAGAGGAAAGATGGTCTCACTCGATTTATTTCTGCTACTTGCAGCTCTGCGATTAGAGCTATTGGCTCAGGCTGCGGGCTGCCTGGATCCTGGATGGGCAGGCCTAGAGGTGGGAAGGCCAAGGAATCGATGGAAGCTGCGAAGAACGAGGACGCGGGTAGCGCGGGTGAGGAGGTGATCCCAGCCTACAAGAGGAGGGGACGGCCACAGAAGCTTTTCAAGCACGACGTCGATGAGGAAGAGGATGTCGCCAAGGTTGAAGACGACGGCGACGGCACAAAAGAAGAGATTGCGCCACGCAGGGAGTCGACGGGCGCAGCTGGGAACGGAGGGAAGAAGAGGCGGCGACAGTCGAAGCGCGGCTCGGCGTCAGCGACGGAGGAGAAGGGCGGCGCGCCAGCGAGGGCACCGACCGGATTCCGGCAGAATGGGAGCCGGCGGAAGAACACCCCGCGGAGAGCTGCGGAGGCGGGGGTGGAGAGCAAGTGAGGCTCTGAAGACTGAAGAAGTGTGTGACGTAATGAGGAACTGCAAATGTGACGTAACGAGGAACTGCATAATTGCAGTAGGTTGTTATGTACTAGCTTGAAAATTGCACTATTAGTGGTAGCTTTTAGGTTTATGAGTTACTGTGACATTATGGATTTTAGGGGTTTATGTCAGTTAATTCTATGGACAGTGCTAGTGACTGGCATATGGATTAAAACTTTCTGAGAGAAACTCCATTTACAGTGCACTAATTGCTTCGTTTTTTATGAGAAACTTCCAATCTATTCATCTTCAATCATGGCAGTATAAAGAACAACAGAGATAATAAAAATTACAACCATGTTCGTTAACCATCTAGCGACGACTACAAACACTGGATCGAGCTGAAGACGTGTTGTTGTCATCTCCCCTTCGTCACTGGAGCCGGACAAACCTTATTGTAGTAGTCAGTCGGAAAGTCCGTCGTGCTAAGGCTCCATAGGACCAGCGCACTAGAGCAACAACCATTGCCGATGAAGAAAGGCGTAGGTCAGAAGGATCAAACATGTAAACACTCAAACGAAGATGAACGAAGACCGGATGAAAACAGATCCACCGAAGACCAGCACCGACCAAATCCCGCGAGATCCGATGAAGAAACACCTTTACACTCCCTCTGACGATGCTAGACGCACCATCGAGACAGTGATAGAACGTGGGAGATGTTATTCCTACTAAGTACATCGCCGCTGCCACACAACTCAACCAAGACACTGATTCTAACAAGAACGAGAACGGGTCCCTCCCGCCGTCGGGCGGCCGAGATCCTCTGCACCTCCATGGCTTTGAGGCCATCAGAGATAGGGCGGACCGGCGGCAGCGCCGACGAAAGGAGAAGGGGCTTTTCTTGTGGAGGAGGAAGGAGATACAACAACGCTTAGCCCTATCCACCGTACTATGCTTTCCTGTTCATGACATGCCTGACTAAACTAGCAATTACAGTTTTGTTTTATTCTTAAAGACTTTTTATTGAAAAACTTCTGATTTATTCATCGATAGTCATGGCAATACATAGAACATCACAAGTAACAAAGATTACATCCGTGTTCAGGAGCAAGCGGAAGACGTGCCCCCGTCATCGCCCCTCCCTTAGTAGAAAGTCAGAAAGTCGCTGCGCTAAGGCCCCATAGGACCAACGCACTAGAACATCAACAATCTCCGATGAAGAGAAGTGTAGATTGAAAGTATCTAACCTATAGACACACGAACACAGACGGACAAATATTGAATCCAAGTAGATCCATCGAAAACAAACTCTGGCTGAATCCCGCAAGTTCCCTAGAGACACACCTCCATAGGCCCTTGGACGATGCTAGATGGACCACCAGGATGAGGGCTAGACGGGGAGAATCTTATTCCATCACTAGAGAGTCGTTGTCCTCTTCTTCGTGAGCAGGACACAAACCCTAAATGAACACAAAAAGACACCTAAAAATGGAGTAGGGGCCCTCTCACTGGCAAGACCTGGGGTCCACCGTGCCTCCATGTCTTAAGGCCACATAAAGCCAGGCAGACACGTGACGACGCCGACAGGACACGAGGGATCCCTGAGACGTCTCAAACATATTTATAATATTTGATTGATTCATACTACTACATTATCACTTTTTTATACATTTTATGCCAATTTATATTATTTTCTGGACTAACCTATTAATTCACTGCCTAGTGTGACTTGTTATTTTCTGTATTTTTTTAATTTACAGAAAAATCGAGGTCAAAAGCCCCCGAGGATTAAATACGATTTTTATGGGCACAAAGGTTTTAGGAAGTATCGGAGGGGAACGGGAGGAGCTAAAGGGGCCCCAAACAGCCACCTGGCACGGCTAGGGCCTTGGTCGCGCCCCTAGGTCATATGGGCCCCCTATCCACCGCCTTACATCCATTCCACTGACTAAAAATCTTATAAATAGCAAAAACCTTCAGAAGATTTTTATCCAAAAAAATTTGCCACTGCAAACTTCTATTCCGAGGAGATCCAATCTGGAAGCCTATTCTGGTACTCTGTCGGAGGAGGAATCCATCGTCGGAGACTTCTTCATCAACCTTACTACCTCCGTGACCATGTGCGAGTAGTTCCCTTAAGACCTTAGGATCCATAGTAGCATCTAGATGACTCTCTCTCTCTCTCCCTCTCTCTCTGATCTTCAATACCAAGTTCCCGTGAGATACCTCACATGCTTGAGATCCATCTGATGTAATTCATGGATGTGTTTATTGGGATATGATGAATTGACTCTTGATGATCAAATTGTTCATTGCATTCAATTGAATCTTTTGAGTCTTCTTGCTGTATAATTGAATAACTTTGTGTGCTCTCCGATCTATCTATCATTTTTGGCCAAGTTTGACGGGTTTATCTTCAGAGTGATTTGTGCTTTGTAGGATAAAAGTTGGTGTCTCTTCATATTGATTGATGTTTTACTGTCCAAATTATGCCATCATACTTATTGCAATGCTCTATTTCTTATAAACTTAATACCTTGAGATGCATGTTGAATATCGTTCTTGGGATGGATTATTAGCAGTAGATGCAGTTGGATTAACGGTCTACTTATCACAGACGTAATGCATATATGATATTATATCATTAATGATCATAGTCATAAATAAAAAAATTGCAATTTAATCACTACCCAATCGTAATTTGTTCACGACACCACACTTGTATCCTTGAGAGAGATGTCACTAGTGAATCTATGCCCCTGAATCTATTCTCCTTTACTGATAGCTTTAAAAAATTACTATTTTTATTGTACTATTTTACCTCCCTACCCATTATCATTACCACTTGCAAGTTAATCTTGTAACTAGCAAGACAAGAATCTTGACGACCTTCTTCTTGTGTTGGGGACAAGCTTGTTTGGTTTTGTGTGTACAGATACCAATGATTTTTTTGTTGGGGAACGCAGTAATTTCAATAAAATTCCTACGCACACGCAAGATCCATCTAGGTGATGCGTAGCAACGAGCAGGGAGAGTGTGTCCATGTACCCTCGTGGACCGAAAGCGGAAGCGTTTAGTAATGCAGTTGATGTAGTCGAACATCTTCGCGATCCAACTGATCCAAGTACCGAACGGACAACACCTCCGCGATCTGCACACGTTCAGCTCGGTGACGTCCCTTGTACTCTTGATCCAGCTGAGGCCGAGGGAGAGTTTCGTCAGCATGACGACGTGGTGACGGTGATGATGAAGTTACCGACGCAGGGCTTCGCCTAAGCTCTACAATGATATGTCCGAGGTGGAAATCTGTGGAGGGGGCACCGCACACGGCTAAGACAACTATCAACTTGTGTGTCTATGGGGTGCCCCCTCCCCCGTATATAAAGGAGGGGAGGTAATACGTCTCTGTCGTATCTACTTTTCCAAACACTTTTGCCCTTGTTTTGGACTCTAACTTGCATGATTTGAATGGAACTAACCCGGACTGACGCTGTTTTCAGAAGAATTGCCATGGTGTTATTTATGTGCAGAAACAAAAGTTCTCGGAATGATTGAAACTCCATGGAACTTATTTTTGGAAAATATTAAAAATACTGGAAGAAGAATCCACGTCAGGGGGGCCACCACCTGTCCACGAGGGTGGGGGGCGCGCCCCCTTCCTCGTGGGCCCCCTGTTGCTCCACCGACCTCAACTCCAACTCCATATATTCGTGTTCGGGGAGAAAAAAAAATCAGAGAGAAGGATTCATCGCGTTTTACGATACGGAGCCGCCGCCAAGCCCTAAAACCTCTCGGGAGGGCTGATCTGGAGTCCGTTCGGGGCTCCGGAGAGGGGAATCCGTCGCCGTCGTCATCATCAACCATTCTCCATCACCAATTTCATGATGCTCACCGCCGTGCGTGAGTAATTCCATTGTAGGCTTGCTGGACGGTGATGGGTTGGATGAGATTTATCATGTAATCGAGTTAGTTTTGTTAGGGTTTGATCCCTAGTATCCACTATGTTCTGAGATTGATGTTGATATGACTTTGCTATGCTTAATGCTTGTCACTAGGGCCCGAGTGCCATGATTTCAGATCTGAACCTATTATGTTTTCATGAATATATGTGAGTTCTTGATCCTATCTTGCAAGTCTATAGTCACCTACTATGTGTTATGATCCGGCAACCCCGAAGTGACAATAATCGGGACCACTCCCGATGATGACCGTAGTTTGAGGAGTTCATGTATTCACTATGTGTTAATGCTTTGGTCTGGTACTCTATTAAAAGGAGGCCTTAATATCCCTTAGTTTCCGCTAGGACCCTGCTGCCACGGGAGGGTAGGACAAAAGATGTCATGCAAGTTCTTTTCCATAAGCACGTATGACTATATTCGGAATACATGCCTACATTACATTGATGAATTGGAGCTAGTTCTGTGTCACCCTATGTTATGATTGTTACATGATGAACCGCATCCGGGATAATTCTCCATCACCGATCCAATGCCTACGAGCTTTTCATATATTGTTCTTCGCTTATTTACTTTTCCGTTGCTACTGTTACAATCACTACAAAACCCAAAAATATTACTTTTGCTACCGTTACCGTTACTTCCATATTACTTTGCTACTAAATACTTTGCTGCAGATATTAAGTTATCCAGGTGTGGTTGAATTGACAACTCAACTACTAATACTGGAGAATATTCTTTGGCTCCCCTTGTGTCGAATCAATAAATTTGGGTTGAATACTCTACCCTCGAAAACTGTTGCGATCCCCTATACTTGTGGGTTATCAAGACTATTTCCTGGCGCCGTTGCCGGGGAGCATAGCTCTATTCTTTGAGTCACTTGGGATTTATATCCGCTGGTCACTATGAAGAACTTGAAAGACGCAAAAACAACAATTTATCCCTCAACTACGAGGGAAGGTAAGGAACTGCCATCTAGCTCTGCACTTGATTCACCTTCTGTTTTGAGTAAGCTTGCAACACCTAAACCTGCTTCTGCTATTAATTCTAATATGTCGCATGTTATTGATGATGCCACTCCTGCTATGCATGATACTTATGATGAAACTACTTCTATGCTTGATACTACTGTGCCACTTGGTGAATTTCTTGATGAACAACTTGCTAGGGCTAGAGAGAATGAAATTATTGAAACTGATAATATTGATGATAGTGATGATGAAGACTCTGCCCCTAATAAATATGAATTACCTGTTGTTCCTGAGGGTTATGATATGGATGAAGAAGGTGCTAGAGCTATTTTAGCTTGTAATGATAGATATGATCTTAAGAAGTTATTAGCTAAATGGAAGCAGCAATCTCTTAATGCTAGAATGAAACCTGCCCCTGCTTTTGCTACTTCACCTATCTGTGTTACTGATAAGGATTATGAATTCTCCATTGATCCTGATATAATTAATTTGGTTGAATCTGATCCTTTTTATGGCTATGAATCTGAAACTGTAGTGGCACATCTTACTAAATTAAATGATATAGCCACCCTGTTCACTAATGATGAGTGAACTCGCTACTTTTATATCCTTAAAATATTTCCGTTCTCATTAAAGGGTGATGCTAAGATATGTTTTAATTCTCTTGATCCTGGTTGTGTGCGTAGTCCCCAGGATATGATTTATTACTTCTCTACTAAATATTTCCCTGCTCATAAGAAACAAGCTGCTTTAAGGGAAATATATAATTTTGTGCAAATTGAAGAAGAGAGTCTCCCACAAGCTTGGGGGAGGCTTCTCCAATTACTTAATGCTTTGCCTGATCATCCTCTCAAGAAAAATGAAATACTTGATATCTTTTATAATGGACTAACCGATGCTTCCAGAGATTACTTGGATAGTTGTGCTGGTTCTGTTTTCAGGGAAAGAACACCGGATGAAGCTGAGATTCTATTGAATAATATGTTGACAAATGAAAATAATTGGACACTTCCGAGCCAACTCCTGAGCCTATTCCTAAACCAACTCCGAAGAAAAGGGGAGTTCTATTTCTCAGTCCTGAAGATATGCAAGAGGCAAAGAAATCTATGAAAGAAAAAGGTATAAAAGCTGAAGATGTTAAGAATTTACCACCTATTAAAGAAATACATGGTCTTAATTTACCTATTTTGTCCAAACTTCACTCCCTGAAATATCATTATCCTTTCCATGGGTCAAGTATTCTTCACAGGGTACTACCACCCTTAAATGAAATTCACAAATCCATCCATAGACCATATTTCTCATATCCTCGAAACTGGTCCAAAATCTTTGTTCATAGAGTAAAAACTCACATAATACAACATATGAAATCATAACACATTAACTTTATTGATTTCATGAATTCATTACAATCTCTGAGCACCCATTACATAACTCAACTCATCGAACTTATGAAAATAAGATTGCTTTCTACCACTCTTATTATCCATATCAAAATCTCAACTACTCAGCTCCAGCTTTCTTCTGATTTGAACATTCCCTAGAAAAATGTCCTGCTTCCTTGCAGCGAAAACAAATGTCTCGGGGCTTCTTTGTGATTATGTAGGCTCCTTGGATTCTAGGCTTCTTCTCTGGACATTTATTGGCATAGTGACCTAAGGTCTTGCACTTGTAACAAGTGATCTGACTCAGGTCCTTTCTTGCAGAAATTGGGGTGTTCTGGGTATGCCTTCGTTTTCTCTTTCTAGATTTCTCTGTAATGATCAGAGCTTCTATTTCCTGAGGGTCAAACTTCACTTCTATTATCGGGAAGTCTCTGAGATACTCTTGGCTTTCCTTCATGCAATACTCTGAAAAATGTCCTTCTTCTCCACATGAATAGCAAGCTTGGGCGAAAAATCTGTTTAGGCCTTCACCATTAGGGTCTTCAATAACTTCCTTCATCGCAGGTTCTTCTGAATTTTCCCTGAGGGTTTCTTTCATGGCTACTTCCTGCTGCTTGGTAATTTCTTGTACCTTGGGGTAAATATGACACTGAGCCGGGAAATGAGTAATTCCTTCACACAGGAAACAAGTAACCTGCCCAGTCGGGCATTCTTCGGTTGGGTGATTCTCCTCACAATGAGGGCATCCATCCTTGTGTTCCTCCTGGGTGTGTCCTATTTCTCTGCAAATCTTGCATGCACAAGGTTTCTTCTTCGGGTTATCATCGTGCTTCCGGATAAGACGAGATCTTGTCAGAGTCTTCTTGCAAGTCTTTGCTCCATTGCATCCTTGTATGGCTTGATGCATTTTCCACCAGGTTGCAGCACTCTCGGTAAAATACTGAATAGCATCTTGAACCTCGTACTTCCTTGAAATCATTTTTTCCCCGAAGTGATCCTCCATGTTTTTAATCCATAGCTCTGCCTTCGGCTGAGTCATCGGTCCAAAGAATACTAGTCCTTCTTCCTTCCTCATCTATTGGGTCCAAGGGCTTTGGGGTGAGATAAGAGAGAGGTGGGGAGGGATACACACAATACAAACAATAGTTTTGAAGAAACCGGTTTTATTTTTTGTGGCTGTCGGAAAAACATCAAACAAATGACAGCTCACAAATCGTCGCATCTAACGTAAGTATATAACAGGAGTTTGGTCTTCTAAAGGTCAAATAAATCTTTAGTCTTCAAATTCTTCGAGTCTTCGAAGTCTTCAAATGATGAAATCCTCTTTACTCTGAAGTGGTTATCAGTTGTCCGATATCTAGTCCTTCATGGAGTGGCTTCAGCTGATCCTCCGAGTGGTCAAAAGGGGATGTGGTATGTTCTAACTATTTGAGGTAAGAGGGACTATTTGATAAAATCAGAAAAGGTGAGAAGTAAGGGTCTTTTTGAAAGCAAAGTTTTAGATATATCCTGTCATAGGGGCTTTCCGATTTCTAGGGTCACGTCCTACAGTCAACATGTGCTCTGATACCATATCTGTAGCGACCCGACCTCAGACGGTCAAGTCTCTGTGTATCTGTGCCATCCCTGGATCAACATGCTGGCACACACAGTACATCAATGTATATATCAAAGTGCAATCACATGTATAAATAACGTAAAACTGATATATACCTCATAATACTCAGCGGAAACAATTAAACGGGTGTGGAGTCCCATCAACGCCATCGGCAGGTTGAGTGTAGACCGTAACCCTGTACCGTACTCTTACTCGTCGGAAGAAAGTATCTGCAACATGATACGTTGCAGCCGTGTAGGTTAGTACATTGAATGTACCGGCAAGATCACTGTAATAAAAACAGATGATAAACTATACTATATGCAATATGGCTTTGTGGCTCTGTATCTGAATTTTGTTTGCGTAAAAGCTGGTTTTATTTTCCCTACATCAAAGGAATTAACCGGAGTCTGTACTACGGAGTTTCCTATCATGACATGGTTCCGCCAACCGATGTCTCATGGCCCAAATCATCATAAGTTGCCCACAATTATGTTATCAGTCCGATGTTGAGAGTTCCGAGATAGATCCAAGTCCAGAGGCTCAAATTGTCCGTAACCGGGGACACGGCTAATCGATTAGGTTTTAAACCCTCTACAGAGGTTTGTACACTTTCCCCGCAAGATTCGATCCCTCTTTTTACGTTCTCGCACTTCAGGGTGTTTGAGAACAAGATGACCGAAACATGGTCTTCCAAAGAGTTCCTCTGACCACTGTCCGGTGCTCATCCAATCCTACCGTAGTTCTACATCTGCTAGCACCGTCCCAGCCAGAGTCACAACTAAGGTCAACCAAGCCAGAGCCCATAGTGACTTGCGGTTGCACAGGTAAGCTTCCGTGCATGAAGTATTCTTCCGTCTCTTTGAGTCTGGGTGAAGCTTTCCGCAAGATGTCATGGCGCTTCTCCATGCATCCCGGCCATCCACTGGTTTCTCCAGGGTGCCCGTCAACCGTCCTTCACCCAGTAGTGTGTATTGAATTCTTGTCTCGAGTCTTGAAGTCTTAAGGCCTTGAAGATGTAGTCCTTGCAGATGCCATCATGGAGTTGTCGTCATTGACGTAGAGTCCTCCTTCTTCACACCACTCTCGTGCACTCATACCAAACCCCGTCTACTATAGCGTAGCATTAAAATAAATAACGTCCCGGGCTTGGTAACAGGGTGATGGGTTCCTACCTCATGCATACTACTCAACTACAAGAATTCAATATTACTACTGGAGGGTTGTTGCAAAGATGCCACTAAATGCAGTAAAAACATAGGTATGAAAGCATGGTCAAAGTGAACTTGCCTGGTATTACTTGATGAAGATAACAAAGCTCTCAGAATAATGACTTGGTAGAACTATTCGTCACTCTGTTGAAAATCTATATAGTCAAACATAGCATTCATATAAGCAAACATACTAGCAAACAATTCTAACACTCATAATGAAACCAACAAATAAATTGCAAAACAACAAGGGACACCGAATGAGAACAAAGGACAACTACACAACAAAACTAATAAAGAAAACTCTAAGACATAACACAAAATAGTTTTGTCCTAAGTAAAAACTTAACAACAATTAAAACACTAAACTTATAAATTAACAGAAAATACAAAGTAAAACAACTAAGTTAACAGAAGGTATTTTTCATAAAATTTTATTTGCAAAAAGAAACAAATAAAAAGCTTTTATGAAACAGTAACTATGACCTAAACAAGTTTTCATACAAAACTAAATAAAATAATTTTTTGAAATAAAAATAAAATTTTCTTTGGTTGACAAACAGAAACAAAACTAAATTTGTCAAAAGTGACAAAAAGAAATAATTTAAAACTAATAAAAACAATAAAGAAAAGGCTAAAACAACACTATAACTAAAACAGTACTGTTTTGCTAAAACATTAATTTAAAATAAACTAAAAATAAATCACTATATGCTACTGGATAGACAAAACTATAACAAAACAGTAGCAAAAAGAATCAATCAAAAATATTTTATAAAACCCAAGATACGACCAAATTGGTGATTTGAACAAATTTCATCAAATTCAATTTTAAACAACTCAAATATGAAATCCAATTGCACTAGCAGAAACTTCAAGAAATTATAAAACTAATGCAAAAAGAAACACTAAATTTGGATCTAAAACATAAAAGTTATAAGCAATATAGAATCAGAACTATTCTGTTTTTAAAACAGAAACGAAAATCAAAACAAAAAAAATCGGCCACTAGCTACGTGGCCTACTGCTATCGGGCCAGGGAGGTGGGCGATCTGAACTATCTAGCGCTCGGTCGTAAAATAACACAAACGTGTACGGGCTAAAACAGAAAGACCGGTCGGCTAAACCGACTAGACTTGAACTGATCTAAACCGAATAAAAACCGTAACAAACCGGAACTAAACCGATCTAATTTTAAAAAACGTAACCGTTCGTTAGATCTAACCTATGCCGTCAATAACAGATCGGACGGTGGAGGTTGCTTACAGCGGTGGTGGCGTCTCCGGCGAGGTCGTCGTCGGCGGTGGCGGTGGCGCTCCGGTCGTCCGCGATGAAGGTGGAGGGGTCGGCGCGATGTAGCGGGCGACGACGAGTCCAACGGTGGTCGTGGAGTCGGAGGAGATGGTCGGAGGTGGTTGACGGCGAGCTCGAGGCGGCGGATGGCGTCGGTGATCAACGACGATGGCAATCCGGTGGTTTTGCGGCTCAGGCGAGTTGTTGGGAAGGTGTAGTCGAGGGAGGGGATCACGATGGTGGTGGCTGCGGGTCTCGGGGAGGTCGGAGGCGGGCTCTAGGGCATCAATGGTGCGGCGGCGGTGCTCGGCTCCGGCGAGAGATTACGGGCGAGGCAAGGGGTTTCGGTGAGGGGAAAGGAGGGGAACGGGTCGAGGGAGAGGGGTATTTATAGGGGGAGGAGTTCTTGGAGGAGGGGCGAGGGGATTCGTGATCCCGAGAAGATCGGGATTCCGGCGGCGGCGGCGCGACTTGGCGTGGGGAGGAAGAAGACGGCGGGCGAGGGCGATCGGGCAGTGGGGCCCAGCGGTCAGTGGCACAAGGGCGAGAGAGAGGAGCGGGCGACCGAGGCGGAGGCGTTTCGGGCGTGCGCGTAGCTGTGGGCTGAAAGGCCAATGGGCCGTGCGGTGCGGGAAGAGAGAGAGGGGAACAGTGCTGGGCTTCGGCCTGGTACTGTTCGAGGATTTTCTTTTTATTCTTTTCACAGACAACAAAATAAAAAGAAACAACAAATAATAATAAAAAGTATATAGGCATATAATATATCAAAATTTTCAGAAAAACATTTCCTAAAACATGAACTATTTTCCAGGTTCAAATAAAATACTAAAAAAAGGCAAACAGTGCTACTATTGCAATAAAACTCAACAAAAAATCATTTTTAAAATACCAAAATTATTTCAAAATTATTTTCTCCTAATTTTCCATTAAAGGGAATCATTTTACCCTTATTTCCATTTATTTATTTTTAGGAGAAAAATAATTTTGAATAAAATCCAAATAATTCCAAATTTGAAAGGGAGTTTCAAAATACTTTCAAATGACTTTCAATTTGATTCTTTTTAACTTCCAACTCATATTTCATATAATTGAAGAAGTCATTTTATCTTCTCTCCTGAAAATCATTGAGTTGCATAAAGTTTTCGAATTTGAAATATTTCCAAATGGAATTCAAATCTTTTCAAAACTTTTTTTTTCATTTATTTAAATGGAAGAAGTCATATCATCTTCACTCTAGGGTTTTGTGATGAAATAATTTGAATTCATGGAGATCATAAATGCAAGGGTGAAAGTTTGGGAAAGTCATTTCATTCCCTCTCATTCAACTTTCAAAATTTTCAAATTTCACTCAATTTCACACAATCAGTCACACAACAATCAAACAAACAAGCATAAATATTTATTTAATATAACATTCCAAAATTTAGAATTTTGGGATGTTACAAGGAACCTTTGTATCCTAAAGGCCACCCTAAGAGAATTGAGCAGGATTCTCAAAAAAATAATTTAGATGCACCTAGACCTTCTAAAAAGAAGAAAAATAAAAATGATAGGACTTTGCATGCTTCTAGTGAACCTATTGCTGAACCACCTGAGAATCCAAATGATATTTCTATTTCTGATGCTGAAACACAATCTGGTAATGAACATGAACCTAATGAAAATGTTAATGATGATGTTCATGATGATGCTCAACCTAGTAATGATAATGATATAGAAATTCAACCTGCTGTTGATCTTGATAACCCACAATCAAAGAATCAACGTTATGATAAGAGAGACTTTGTTGCTAGGAAGCACGGTAAGGAAAGTGAACCATGGGTTCAGAAACCCATGCCTTTTCCTCCCAAACCATCCAAGATAAAGGATGATGAGGATTTTGAGTGCTTTGCTGAAATGATTAGACCTATCTTTTTGAAGGAAATATGCCCTAGAGGCAATAATAAAGTTATTATTTATTTCCTTATATCATGATAAATGTTTATTATTCATGCTAGAATTGTATTAACCGGAAACATGATACATGTGTGAATACATAGACAAACAGAGTGTCACTAGTATGCCTCTACTTGACTAGCTCGTTGATCAAAGATGGTTATGTTTCCTAGCCATAGACATGAGTTGTCATTTGATTAACGGGATCACATCATTAGGAGAATGATGTGATTGACTTGACCCATTCCGTTAGCTTAGCACTCGGTCATTTAGTATGTTGCTATTGCTTTCTTCATAACTTATACATGTTCCTATGACTATGAGATTATGCAACTCCCGTTTACCGGAGGAACACTTTGTGTGCTACCAAACGTCACAATGTAACTGGGTGATTATAAAGGTGCTCTACATGTGTATCCAAAGGTACTTGTTGGGTTGGCGTATTTCGAGATTAGGATTTGTCACTCCGATTGTCGGAGAGGTATCTCTGGGCCCTCTCGGTAATGCACATCACCTAAGCCTTGCAAGCATTGCAACTAATGAGTTAGTTGTGGGATGATGTATTACGGAACGAGTAAAGAGACTTGCCGGTAACGAGATTGAACTAGGTATTGA
This sequence comes from Aegilops tauschii subsp. strangulata, assembly GCF_002575655.3. Classification (NCBI taxonomy): domain Eukaryota; kingdom Viridiplantae; phylum Streptophyta; class Magnoliopsida; order Poales; family Poaceae; genus Aegilops; species Aegilops tauschii. The sequence continues at coordinate 389,994,305 of NC_053039.3, read as the reverse complement.
GATACCGACGATCGAATCTCAGGCAAGTAACATACCGATGACAAAGGGAACAACGTATGTTGTTATGCGGTCTGACCGATAAAGATCTTCGTAGAATATGTGGGAGCCAATATGAGCATCCAGGTTTCGCTATTGGTTATTAACCGGAGACATGTCTCGGTCATGTCTACATAGTTCTCGAACCCGTAGGGTCCGCACGCTTAACGTTTCGATGATAGTTATATTATGAGTTTATATGTTTTTATGTACCGAAGGTTGTTCGGAGTCCCGGATGTGATCACGGACATGACGAGGAGTCTCGAAATGGTCAAGACATGAAGATTGATATATTGGATGACTATATTCGGATACCGGAATGGTTCCGGGGGTTATCGGATAAACCGGAGTACCGGGGGGTTACCGGAACCCCCCCGGAGGCTATTGGGCCTCATGGGCCCAATTGGTGGAAGAGGAGAGGCGGCCAAGGGGAAGCCGCGCACCCCTCCCCCCCAAGTCCGAATTGGACAAGGAGGGGGGTGGCGCCCCCCCCCCCTTTCCTTTCCCCCTCTCTCCTTCCCTCTCCTCTCCTAGTCCAACAAGGAAGGGAGGGAGTCCTACTCCCGGTGGGAGTAGGACTCCTCCTGGCGCGCCTCCTCCTGGCCGGCCGCACCTCCCCCTTGCTCCTTTATATACGGGGGCAGGGGGCACCCCAAAGAGACAACAATTGATCGTTTGATCTTTTAGCCGTGTGCGGTGCCCCCCTCCACCATAGTCCACCTCGATAATACTGTAGCGGTGCTTAGGCGAAGCCCTGCATCAGTAGAACATCATCATCGTCACCACGCCGTCGTGCTAACGAAACTCTCCCTCAACACTCGGCTGGGTCGGAGTTCGAGGGACGTCATCGGGCTGAACGTGTGCTGAACTCGGAGGTGCCGTGCGTTCGGTACTTGATCGGTCGGATCATGAAGACGTACGACTACATCAACCGCGTTGCGCTAACGCTTCCGCTTTCGGTCTAGGAGGGTACGTGGACAACACTCTCCCCTCTCGTTGCTATGCATCACCATGATCTTGTGTGTGCGTAGGATTTTTTTTGAAATTACTACGTTCCCCAACAGTGGCATCCGAGCCTGGTTTTATGCGTTGATGTTATATGCACGAGTAGAACACAGGTGAGTTGTGGGCGATATAAGTCATACTGCTTACCAGCATGTCATACTTTGGTTCGGCGGTATTGTTGGATGAAGCGGCCCGGACCGACATTACGCGTACGCTTACGTGAGATTGGTTCTACCGACGTGCTTTGCACACAGGTGGCTGGCGGGTGTCAGTTTCTCCAACTTTAGTTGAACCGAGTGTGGCTACGCCCGGTCCTTGCGAAGGTTAAAACAGCACCAACTTGACAAACTATCGTTGTGGTTTTGATGCGTAGGTAAGAACGGTTCTTGCTAAGCCCGTAGCAGCCACGTAAAATTTGCAACAACAAAGTAGAGGACGTCTAACTTGTTTTTGCAGCGCATGTTGTGATGTGATATGGTCAAGACATGATGCTAAATTCTATTGTATGAGATGATCATGTTTTGTAACCGAGTTATCGGCAACTGGCAGGAGCCATATGGTTGTCGCTTTATTGTATGCAATGCAATCGCCTTGTAATGCTTTACTTTATCACTAAGCGGTAGCGATAGTCGTAGAAGCATAAGATTGGCGAGACGACAACGATGCTACGATGAAGATCAAGGTGTCACGCCGGTGACGATGGTGATCATGACGGTGCTTCGGAGATGGAGATCACAAGCACAAGATGATGATGGCCATATCATATCACTTATATTGATTGCATGTGATATTTATCTTTTATGCATCTTATCTTGCTTTGATTGACGGTAGCATTATAAGATGATCCCTCACTAAATTATCAAAGTATAAGTGTTATCCCTGAGTATGCATCGTTGCGAAAGTTCTTCGTGCTGAGACACCACGTGATGATCGGGTGTGATAGGCTCTACGTTCAAATACAACGGGTGCAAAACAGTTGCACACGCGGAATACTCAGGTTAAACTTGACGAGCCTAGCATATAACAAATATGGCCTCGGAACACTGAGACCGAAAGGTCGAGCGTGAATCATATAGTACATATGATCAACATAGTGATGTTCACCACTGAAACTACTCCATCTCACGTGATGATCGGATATGGTTTAGTTGATATGGATCACGTGATCACTTAGAAGATTAGAGGGATGTCTATCTAAGTGGGAGTTCTTAAGTAATATGATTAATTGAACTTTAATTTATCATGAACTTAGTCCTGGTAGTATTAGCATATCTATGTTATAGATCAATAGCTCGCATTGTTGCTTCCCTATGTTTTATATATGTTCCTAGAGAAAACTAAGTTGAAAAATGATAGTAGCAATGATGTAGACTGGGTCCGTCATCTGAGGTTTATCCTCATTGCTGCACAGAAGAATTATGTCCTTGATGCACCGCTAGGTGACAGACCTATTGCAGGAGCAGATGCAGACGTTATGAATGTTTGGCTAGCTCAATATGATGACTACTTGATAGTTTAGTGCACCATGCTTAACGGCTTAGAATCGGGACTTCAAAGACGTTTTGAACGTCATGGACCATATGAGATGTTCCAGGAGTTGAAGTTAATATTTCAAGCAAATACCCGAGTTGAGAGATATGAAGTCTCCAACAAGTTCTACAGCTAAAAGATGGAGGAGAATAGCTCAAGCAGTGAGCATGTGCTCAGATTGTCTGGGTACTACAACCGCTTGGATAAAGTGGGAGTTAATCTTCCAGATAAGATAGTGATTGACAGAATTCTCTAGTCACCATCACCAAGTTAGTAGAACTTTGTGATGAACTATAATATGCAAGGGATAACAGAAACAATTCCCAAGCTCTTCGTGATGCTGAAATCGACGAAGGTAGAAATCAAGAAAAACATCAAGTGTTGATGGTTGATGAGACCACTAGTTTCAAGAAAAGGGCAAAGGGAAGAAGGGGAACTTCAAGAAGAACGACAAGCAAGTTGCTGCTCAAGTGAAGAAGCCCAAGACTGGTCCTAAGCCTGAGACTAAGTGCTTCTACTGCAAAGGGACTGGTCACTTGAAGCAGAACTACCCCAAGTATTTGGTGGATAAGAAGGATGGCAAAGTGAACAAAGGTATATTGGATATACATGTTATTGATGTGTACTTTACTAGTGTTTATAGCAACCCCTTGGCATTTGATACTGGTTCAATTGCTAAGAGTAGTAACTCGAAACGGGAGTTGCAGAATAAACAGAAACGAGTAAAAGGCAAGGTGACGATGTGTGTTGGAAGTAGTTCCAAGATTGATATGATCATCATCGCACACTCCCTATACTTTCGGGATTAGTGTTGAAACTAAATAAGTGTTATTTGGTGTTTGCGTTGAGCATGAATATGATTTGATCATGTTTGTTGCAATTAGAGAATAATTGTTGTTCTGTTTACATGAATAAAACCTTCTATGGTCATACACCCAATAAAATGGTTTGTTGGATCTCGACCATAGTGATACACATATTCATAATAATGAAGCCAAAAGATGCAAAGTTAATAATGATAGTGCAACTTATTTGTGGCACTGCCGTTTAGGTCATATTGGTGTAAAGCGCATGAAGAAACTCCATACTGATGGGATTTTGGAATCACTTGATGCTTGCGAACCATGCCTCTTGGGCAAGATGACTAAAACGCCGTTCTCCGGAACAATGGAGCAAGCAACAGATTTGTTGGAAATCATACATACTGATGTATGTGGTCCAATGAATATTAAGGCTTGCGGTGGGTATCATTATTTTTTGACATTCACAGATGATTTGAGCAGATATGGGTATATCTACTTGATGAAACACAAGTCTGAAACATTTGAAAAGTTCAAAGAATTTCAGAGTGAAGTGGAGAATCATCGTAACAAAAATAAAAGTTTCTACGATATGATCGCAGAGGTGAAATATTTGAGTTACGAGTTTGGCCTTCAGTTAAAACAATGTGAAATAGTTTCACTACTCACGCCACCTGGAACACCACAGTGTAATGGTGTTTCCGAACGTCGTAACCGTACTTTATTAGATATGGTGCGATCTATGATGTCTCTTACCGATCTACCACTATCGTTTTAGGGTTATGCATTAGAGACAGCTACATTCACGTTAAATAGGGCACCATCTAAATCCGTTGAGACGACACCGTATGAACTATGGTTTGGCAAGAAACCTAAGCTGTCGTTTCTTAAAGTTTGAGGTTGCAATGCTTATGTGAAAAGGTTTCAACCTGATAAGCTCAAACCCAAATCAGAGAAATGCGTCTTCATAGGATACCCAAAAGAAAATGTTGGGTACACCTTCTATCATAGATCCGAAGGCAAGATATTCATTGCTGAAAATGGATCCTTTCTAGAGAAGGAGTTTCTCTCGAAAGAAGTGAGTGGGAGGAAAGTAGAACTTGATGAGGTAACTGTACCAGCTCCCTTATTGGAAAGTAGTTCATCAGAGAAACCGGTTCCTGTAACACCTACACCAATTAATGAGGAAGCTAATGATGATGATCATGAAACTTAAGATCAAGTTACTACCGAACCTCGTAGGTCAACCGGAGTAAGATCCGCACCAGAGTGGTACGGTAATCCTGTTCTGGAGGTCATGTTACTTGACCATGACGAACCTACGAACTATGAGGAAGCGATGATGAGCCCAGATTCCGCAAAATGGCTTGAGGCCGAGATGGGATCCATGTGTGAGAACAAAGTATGGACTTTGATTGACTTGCCCAATGATCGGCGAGCCATTGAGATTAAATGGATCTTAAAGAGGAAGACAGACACTGATAGTAGTGTTACTATCTACAAAGCTAGAATTGTCGCAAAAGGTTTTCGACAAGTTCATGGTGTTGAGTACGATGAGAGTTTCTCACTCGTATCTATGCTTAAGTCTGTCCTAATCATGTTAGCAATTGCCGCATTTTATGAAATCTGGCGAATGGATAAACAAAATTGCATTCTTTAATGGATTTATTAAAGAAGAGTTGTATATGATGCAACCAGAAGGTTTTGTCAATCCTAAAAGTGCTAACAAAATATGCAAGCTCCAGCGATCCATCTATGGACTGGTGCAAGCATCTCGGAGTTGGAATATACGCTTTGATAACTTGATCAAAGCATATAGTTTTATACAGACTTGCGGTGAAGCCTGTATTTACAAGAAAGTGAGTGGGGGCACTACAATATTTCTGATAAGTATATGTGAGTGACATATTGTTGATCGGAAATAATGTAGAATTATTCTGCAAAGCATAAAGGAGTGTTTGAAAGGAGTTTTTCAAAGAAAGACCTCGGTGAAGCTGCTTACATGTTGAGCATCAAGATCTATAGAGATAGATCAAGACGCTTGATAAGTTTTTTTCAATGAGTACATACCTTGACAGGATTTTGAAATAGTTCAAAATGGAATAGTCAAAGAAAGAGTTCTTGCCTGTGTTACAAGGTGTGAAGTTGAGTAAAGACTCAAAACCCGACCACGGCAGAAAAATAGAAAGAGAATGAAGAGTCATTCCCTATGCCTCAGTCATAGGTTCTATCAAGTATGCTATGCTGAGTACCAGACCTATTGTGTACCTCACCATAAGTTTGGCAAGGGAGTACAATAGTGATCTAGGAGTAGATGACTGGACAACGGTCAAAATTATCCTTAGCGGAATAAGGATATATTTATCGGTTATGGAGGTGATAAGGAGTTCGTCGTAAAGAGTTACGTCGATGCAAGCTTTGACACCGATCTGGATGACTCTAAGTCACAATCCAGATACATATTGAAAAGTGGGAGCAATTAGCTAAAGTAGCTCCGTGCAGAGCATTGTAAACATAGAAACTTGCAAAATACTTACGGATCTGAATGTGACAGACCCGTTGACTAAAATTATCTCACAAGCAAAACATGATCACACCTTAGTACTCTTTGGGTGTTAATCACATAGCGATGTGAACTAGATTACTGACTCTAGTAAACCCTTTGGGTGTTGGTCACATGTCGATGTGAACTATGGGTGTTAACCACATAAAGATGTGAACCATTGATTTTAAATCACATAGCGATGTGAACTAGATTATTGACTCTAGTGCAAGTGGGAGACTGATGGAAATATGCCCTAGAGGCAATAATAAAGTTATTATTATTTTCCTTATATCATAATAAATGTTTATTATTCATGCTAGAATTGTATTAACCGGAAACATGATACATGTGTGAATACATAGACAAACAGAGTGTCACTAGTATGCCTCTACTTGACTAGCTCGTTGATCAAAGATGGTTATGTTTCCTAGCCATAGACATGAGTTGTCATTTGATTAACGGGATCACATCATTAGGAGAATGATGTGATTGACTTGACCCATTCCGTTAGCTTAGCACTCGATCGTTTAGTATGTTGCTATTGCTTTCTTCATGACTTATACATGTTCCTATGACTATGAGATTATGCAACTCCCGTTTACCGGAGGAACACTTTGTGTGCTACCAAACGTCACAACATAACTGGGTGATTATAAAGGTGCTCTACAGTTGTATCCAAAGGTACTTGTTGGGTTGGCGTATTTCGAGATTAGGATTTGTCACTCCGATTGTCGGAGAGGTATCTCTGGGCCCTCTCGGTAATGCACATCACTTAAGCCTTGCAAGCATTGCAAATAATGAGTTAGTTGTGGGATGATGTATTACGGACGAGTAAAGAGACTTGCCGGTAACGAGATTGAACTAGGTATTGAGATACCGACGATCAAATCTCGGGCAAGTAACATACCGATGACAAAGGGAACAACGTATGTTGTTATGCGGTCTGACCGATAAATATCTTCGTAGAATATGTGGGAGCCAATATGAGCATCCAGGTTCCGCTATTGGTTATTGACCGGAGACGTGTCTCGGTCATGTCTACATAGTTCTCGAACCCGTAGGGTCCGCACGCTTAACATTTCGATGACAGTTATATTATCAGTTTATATGTTTTGATGTACCGAAGGTTGTTCGGAGTCCCGGATGTGATCACGGACATGACGAGGAGTCTCGAAATGGTCGAGACATGAAGATCGATATATTGGATGACTATATTTGGACACCGGAATGGTTCCGGGGGTTATCGGATATATACCGGAGTACCGGGGGGTTACCGGAACCCCCCGGAGGCTATTGGGCCTCATGGGCCCAATTGGTGGAAGAGGAGAGGCGGCCAAGGGGCAGCCCCGCGCCCCTCCCCCCCCCCAAGTCCGAATTGGACAAGGAGGGGGGCGGCGCCCCCCTTTCCTTTCCCCCTCTCTCCTTCCCTCTCCTCTCCTAGTCCAACAAGGAAGGGAGGGAGTCCTACTCCCGGTGGGAGTAGGACTCCTCCTGGCATGCCTCCTCCTGGCCGGCCGCACCTCCCCCCTTGCTCCTTTATATACGGGGGCAGGGGGGCATCCCAAAGAGACAACAATAGATCGTTTGATCTTTTAGCCGTGTGCGGTGCCCCCCTCCACCATAGTCCACCTCGATAATACTATAGCGGTGCTTAGGCGAAGCCCTGCATCGGTAGAACATCATCATCGTCACCACGCCGTCGTGCTGACGAAACTCTCCCTCAACACTCGGCTGGATCGGAGTTCGAGGGACGTCATCGGGCTGAACGTGTGCTGAACTCGGAGGTGACGTGCGTTCGGTACTTGATCAGTCGGATCGTGAAGACGTACGACTACATCAACCGCGTTGTGCTAACGCTTCCGCTTTTGGTCTACGAGGGTACATGGACAACACTCTTCCCTCTCGTTGCTATGCATCACCATGATCTTGCATGTGCGTAGGAATTTTTTTGAAATTACTACGTTCCCCAACACTTTTTGCGTATGCGATTAACTGATATGCTCAAAATGAATCCTTATGCTAAGTATATGAAAGAAATTGTTACTAACAAAAGGAAGATACCGGAAGCTGAAATTTCCACCATGCTAGCTAATTACACTTTCAAGGGTGGAATACCTAAGAAACTAGGAGATCCAGGAGTACCCACTATACCATGCTCCATTAAAAGAAACTATGTTAAAACTGCTTTGTGTGATCTTGGAGCCGGTGTTAGTGTTATGTCTCTCTCTTTATATCGTAGACTTGATTTGAATAAGTTGACACCTACTGAAATATCTTTGCAAATGGCTGATAAATCAACTGCTATACCTATCGGTGTTTGTGAGGATGTGCCTGTTGTGGTTGCAAACGTTACTATTTTAATGGACTTTGTTATTCTTGATATTCCCGAGGACGATAGTATTATTCTTGGAAGACCCTTTTTGAATACTGCAGGGGCTGTTATTGATTGCAACAAAGGCAATGTCACTTTCCATGTTAATGGCAATGAGCATACGGTACACTTTCCGAGGAAACAACCTCAAGTCTACAGTATCAATTCTATTGGAAAAATTCCATCGATTATTTTTGGAGGTTTTGAATTTCCTCTACCTACTGTCAAGAAGAAATATGATATTCTTATTATTGGGGATGTGCATATCCCCGTTGAGGTAACATAGTGTTATTCGAAATTTCTCCGGTTCCATGTTAGTCGGAATGAGTTTGTTAACAAGACTTGATCAACCTTGTTAGTGGATTCCTTTTGATGAGCATGAGATGGATGAAGTTACAAGGCACAACCTTCTGTACCCTCCTTTTACTTTCTGTTATTTAGTTGAAATAAAGTAAAAATAGTATTTTTCTGTCTGTTTTCTGAATTATCCATGTAATATAAAAATACCTCGAAAATAAAAGTTCTCCAAATGCCCTGAAACTGGAATATGATTTTTTCTGGAATATTTGAGAATATCTGGCACTGAGAACACAGCAGGGGAGCAAGCACCTGGCCACGAGGGTCCAGGGCGCGCCCACCCCTACAGGGTGCGCCCCCTGCCTCGTGGGCCCATGGTGGCTCCCCCCACTTATTCCTGCACCCACACGCTTCTTCTTCCTCCCAAAAAAATCACCATCCAGCTCAAGCACGAGTTCTAGCTCATTTTGCTGCTATTTTCGATCTCCTTGCTCAAAGCACCTCTCACAAAACTGCTTTAGGGGATTGTTCCTTGGTATGTGACTCCTCCATTGGTCCAATTAGTTTTTGTTCTAGTGCTTTATTCATTGCAAATTTGTGCTGCCTAGGTGACCATGTTCTTGAGCTTGCATGTCAAATTTATATGGTTCTAAGTAGTTCTAATGCATGATATAGTCTCTAGGCACTTGTAGGAGTAGTTGCTATCAATTTTGTTGAGCTTGGTTCACTTTTATTTGAAGTTACTAGAAATTTTTCAGAGGAAGAAATATGTTTAGGAAAATGTACCAAGGTGGCCCTTCAAGGAAGCAAGGACCCAGGCTCGCAATGCGCGATGCCGATGATGAGCCACCAAGGAACGCTCCAGTGCGGCCTTGTGAATGGCCTTCAGAAGACTTTATGGATCAAGAGGGAATCAAGGAAGAATTTAACGCGTATTTGCGTAACGCTGATCTTGTGAGCTTCGAGGAGGAAAAGTGCCGCCAGTACCACTATCTCACTAGTTCCCTTGTGAGGAGGTTTGAATTTTCATCCTCACGCAATTCTCAAACTGTCCTGTTTGATCTTTATGAAAAATCTTATACTATGGACTTAGAGGATTTTACCACTGCTTGCAAGCTTCCACAATGGGGTAGCCCTCGTGAACCTCGCAAATATGAATTTAGAGATTTTCTTGCGAGTATAACTGTGGGTGAATCTAGAGACATAACACAAGCTACAATAGGGAGTATTCATTTTCCTGCTATACATTATTTTGCTCTCTTCATAGGTAGGTGCATAAATGGTAAAGATGAAGCATGTCACATGTGTGTCCCTGACCTCAGTATTCTTAGAAGTGCTGTGTTAGGAGATAAATCTTATAATTTGGGAGCCATTGTTGCACGTAGGTTGCATCACAATAGATTTAATGGAGATTTCTTTGGTGGAATTTATGCAACCCGCTTAGCTGATTTTCTTGGTGTAGCCATATGTGATGATGATATTGAGTTTCCTCCTACTTATCTAGACTTTAATGCTATGGTTCACCATCAGTCTGTTGAGAGGAATGAACCACCTCTCTAGTACCGACTAATCTTTGACAGGCATCACGCTGTCAATATTGTCCTCCCTGCTCCTTCTTTCTTTGACTTTTAGGAAAAAGGGAGACATTACATAACCAGAGAGGAGGCAGAGGAGTATAAGAGGAGGGCTGAGATAGCTCGCCTCCAAGCTGCAGCACACGATGCGATGACCGCTGCATCTCAGTATGACCCCAGTACAACTTTGGATATCCGCCAGGCCATCCGTGGCAATAAACCAACTTAGGCCAAAAGCCTAAGCTTGGGGGAGTACGTATTTCTCACCGACATTACATTTATGTTCACACACTCATTGCTAGATGTCGGTGCTCATACTTTTTCATTGTATTATCCATGCTAGTTTACTTTGTTTTTCTTGCTTTCTTCTTGTGTGTTTGATAAACCTTAAGAAAAAAAATTAGTAATAGCTTTTAGCTAGTTTACTTTCTTGCTGTAGTAGTAATAATTAAAAAGAAAACCCAAAAAGATTTCCCGTTCTTCTTTTGCTTGTTGGGAGCTTTCCCGTGTAAATAGTTTTATTTCTTTTCTTTTCTTTGGGGGTCGATAGGAGAAGACCATAATTGAAATTGTTGAAGTGGCTCTTATATGCATTATTGTTGAATTACCCAAGAGCCCATATTGCCTTGTCTTCTCCTGCTTATTGAATGCTCGCAGATTCCAGCTTAGTCCAATGCACGTGCACTCTTATTATTATTCACATCATTCGGTCGTGCAAGTGAAAGGCAATTATGACGATATATGATGGACTGATTGAGATGAGAGAAGCTGGTATGAACTCGACCTCTCTTGTTTTTGTAAATATGATTAGTTCATTGTTCCTGATTCAGCCTATTATGAATAAACATGTTTGCAATGACAATTAGAGATCATAGTTGCTCGTGCCATGCTTGATTAGCTATGAGTTATAATGGTTTACCTTGCGTGCCAACATGCTATTAAAATGGTTGTGATGTGGTATGATGGGGTGGTATCATCCTTTGAATGATTCAAGTGGCTTGACTTGGCACATGTTCACGCATGTAGTTGAAACAAATCAACATAGCCTTCACGATATTTATGTTTATGGTGGATTATATCCTACTCATGCTTGTACTCAATGTCTATTAATTTTAATGCATGTTCATGACTGTTGTCGCTCTGTAGTTGGTCGCTTCCCAGTCTTTTGCTAGCCTTCACTTGTACTAAGCGGGAATACTGCTTGTGCATCCAATCCCTTAAACCCCAAAGTTATTCCATATGAGTCCACTATACCTTCCTATATGCGGTATCTACCTGCCGTTCCAAGTAAATTTGTATGTGCCAAACTCTAAACCTTCAAATGAAGTTCTGTTTTGTATGCTCGAATAGCTCATGTATCAACTAGGGCTTTCCTTATCTTCCATGTTAGGCGGGTTATTCTCAAGAGGAGTGGACTCCGCTCCTCACTCACGAGAAAATGGCTGGTCACTGGGATGCCCAGTCCCATGCTTTATGCAAATCAAATCAAAATAATTGCAAACAAAACTCCCCCTGGGACTGTTGTTAGTTGGAGGCACTCGTTGTTTCGAGCAAGCCATGGATTGATGCTTGTTGGTGGAGGGGGAGTATAAAATTTACCATTCTGTTTGGGAACCACCTATAATGTGTGTAGCATGGAAGATATCGCCATCTCTTGGTTGTTATGTTGACAATGAAAGTATGCCGCTCAAAATATTATTTATCTCTGCTTTAAAATCGAGCTCTGGCACCTCTACAAATCCCTGCTTCCCTCTGCGAAGGGCCTATCTATTTACTTTTATGTTGAGTCATCCCCCTCTTATCATAAGCACCAGCTGGAGAGCACTGCTGTCATTTGCATCCATTATTATTAATTTATATTGGGTATGACTATGACTGGATCTCCTTTACCATGAATTACAATGTCTAGTCAGTCCTTGATCTTTAAAGGTGCTCTGCATTTATGTTTTGCGGTCTCAGAAAGGGCTAGCGAGATACCATCTTGTTATATCATATCATGATTGTTTTGAGAAAGTGTTGTCATCCGAGATTTATTATTATTGCTCGCTAGTTGATTATGCCATTGATATGAGTGAACATGAGACCTAAATGTTATTGTCAATATTGTTAGTTCATAATCTTTGCTGAAAACTTGAATGCAGGCTTTACATATTTACAACACCAAGAGCAAACAGAGTTTGTAAAAGTTTTTCGTTATCACTTTCAGTTTGTCAACTGAATTGCTTGAGGACAAGCAAAGGTTTAAGCTTGGGGGAGTTGATACGTCTCCGTCGTATCTACTTTTCCAAACACTTTTGCCCTTGTTTTGGACTCTAACTTGCATGATTTCAATGGAACTAACCCGGACTGACGCTGTTTTCAGCAGCATTGCCATGGTGTTATTTATATGCAGAAACAAAAGTTCTCGGAATGACCTGAAACTCCACGGAACTTATTTTTGGAAAATATTAAAAATACTGGAAGAAGAATCCACGTCAGGGGGGCCACCACATGTCCACGAGGGTGGGGGCGCGCCCCCTGCCTCGTGGGCCCCCTGTTGCTCAACCGACCTCAACTCCAACTCCATATATTCGTGTTTGGGGAGAGAAAAATCAGAGAGAAGGATTCATCGCGTTTTACGATACGGAGCCGCCGCCAAGCCCTAAAACCTCTTGGGAGGGCTGATCTAGAGTCCGTTCGGGGCTTCGGAGAGGGGAATTCGTCGCCGTCGTCATCATCAACCATTCTCCATCACCAATTTCATGATGCTCACCGCCGTGCGTGAGTAATTCCATCGTAGGCTTGCTGGACGGTGATGGGTTGGATGAGATTTATCATGTAATCGAGTTAGTTTTGTTAGGGTTTGATCCCTAGTATCCACTATGTTCTGAGATTGATGTTGCTATGACTTTGCTATGCTTAATGCTTGTCACTAGGGCCCGAGTGCCATGATTTCAGATCTGAACCTATTATGTTTTCATGAATATATGTGAGTTCTTGATCCTATCTTGCAAGTCTATAGTCACCTACTATGTGTTATGATCCGGCAACCCCGAAGTGACAATAATCGGGACCACTCCCGGTGATGACCGTAGTTTGAGGAGTTCATGTATTCACTATGTGTTAATGCTTTGTTCTGGTACTCTATTAAAAGGAGGCCTTAATATCCCTTAGTTTCCGCTAGGACCCCGCTGCCACGGGAGGGTAGGACAAAAGATGTCATGCAAGTTCTTTTCCATAAGCACGTATGACTATATTCGGAATACATGCCTACATTACATTGATGAATTGAAGCTGGTTCTGTGTCACCCTATGTTATGATTGTTACATGATGAACCGCATCCGGGATAATTCTCCATCACCGATCCAATGCCTACGAGCTTTTCATATATTGTTCTTCGCTTATTTACTTTTCCGTTGCTACTGTTACAATCACTACAAAACCCAAAAATATTACTTTTGCTACCGTTACCGTTACTTCCATATTACTTTGCTACTAAATACTTTGCTGCAGATATTAAGTTATCCAGGTGTGGTTGAATTGACAACTCAACTACTAATACTGGAGAATATTCTTTGGCTCCCCTTGTGTCGAATCAATAAATTTGGGTTGAATACTCTACCCTCGAAAACTGTTGCGATCCCCTATACTTGTGGGTTATCATGAGGAGGGGGCCGGCCGGCCCTTCATGGTGCGCCCCAAGGGGGGATTCCTACTCCTACTAGGAGTAGGTTTCCCCCCTTTCCTAGTCCTAATAGGAGGGGGAAGGAAGGGGAAGAGGAGAGGAAGGAAAGGGGGGCCGACCCCCTTCCCAATTCGGATTGGGCTTGGGGGCACGCCCCCACCTCTTGGCCGCCTCCTCTCTCTCCCACTAAAGCCCATTAGGTCCATTTAGACCCCGGGGGATTCCGGTAACCCCCCGGTACTCCGGTATATGCTCGAACTCAACCGAAACCATTCCGGTGTCCAAACATGACCTTCCAATATATCAATCTTCATGTCTCGACCATTTCGAGACTCCTCGTCATGTCCGTGATCATATCCGGGACTCCGAACTACCTTCGGTACATCAAAACATATAAACTCATAATACCGATCGTCATCGAACGTTAAGCGTGCGGACCCTACGGGTTCGAGAACTATGTAGACATGACCGAGACTCACTTCCAGTAAATAACCAATAGCGGAACCTGGATGCTCATATTGGTTCCTACATATTCTACGAAGATCTTTATCGGTCAAACCGCATAACAACATACGTTGTTCCCTTTGTCATCGGTATGTTACTTGCCCGAGATTCGATCGTCGGTATCATCATACCTAGTTCAATCTCGTTACCGACAAGTCTCTTTAATCGTTCCGTAATGCATCATCCCATAACTAACTCATTAGTCACAATGCTTGCAAGGCTTATAGTGATGTGCATTACCGAGAGGGCCCAGAGATACCTCTTCGACAATCGGAGTGAAAAATCCTAATATCGATCTATGCCAAATCAACAAACACCATCGGATACACCTGTAGAGCATCTCTATAATCACCTAGTTACGTTGTGACGTTTGATAGCACATTAAGTGTTCCTCCGGTATTCGGGAGTTGCATAATCTCATAGTCATAGGACCATGTATAAGTTATGAAGAAAGCAATAGCAACAAACTAAACGATCATAGTGCCTAGCTAACGGATGGGTCAAGTCTCGTTCATCAAATGACAACTCATGTCTCTGGGTAGGAAACTTAACCATCTTTGATTAACGAGCTAGTCAAGTAGAGGCATACTAGTGACACTCTGTTTGTCTATGTATTCACACATGCACTAAGTTTCCGGTTAATACAATTCTAGCATGAATAATAAACATTTATCATGATATAAGGAAATATAAATAACAACTTTATTATTGCCTCTAGGGCATATTTCCTTCAGTCTTCCACTTGCACTAGAGTCAATAATCTAGTTCACATCGTCATGCGATTTCACACCAATAGTTCACATCTTTATGTGATTAGTTCACATCTTCATGTGACTAATACCCAAAGGGTTTACTAGAGTTAATAATCTAGTTCGCATCACTATGTGATTAACACCCAAAGAGTGATCATGTTTTGCTTGTGAGAGAAGTTTAGTAAACGGGTCTGCCACATTCAGAGCCGTATTTATTTTGCAAATTACTATGTCTACAAAGCTCTGCACGGAGCTACTCTAGCTAATTGCTCCCACTTTTAATATGTATCCAGATTGAGACTTAGAGTCATCCGGATCAGTGTCAAAGCTTGCATCGGCGTAACTCTTTACGATGAAATCTTTATCACCACCATAACCGAGAACTATCTCCTTATTCCAGTAAGGATAATTTTGACCGATGTCCAGTGATCCACTCCTGGATCACTATTGTACCCTCTTGCTAAACTCATGGTGAGGTTCACAATAGGTCTGGTACACAGCATAGCATACTTCATAGAACCTATGACTGAGGCATAGGGAATGAATTTTCATTCTCTTTCTATTTTCTGCAGTGGTCGGGCATTGAGTCTGACTCAACTTCACACCTTGCAGCACAGGCAAGAACTCCTTCTTTGACTGTTCCATTTTGAACTACTTCAAAATCTTGTCAAGGTATGTACTCATTGAAAAATTTTATCAAGCATCTTGATCTATCTCTATAGATCTTGATGCTCAATATGTAAGCAGCTTCACCGAGGTCTTTCTTTGAAAAAACTCCTTTCAAACACTCCTTTATGCTTTGCAGAAAAATTCTACATTATTTCTTATCAATAATATGTCATTCACATATACTTATCAGAAATGTTGTAGTGCTCCAACTCACTTTCTTGTAAATACAGGCTTCACCGCAAGTCTGTATAAAACCATATGCTTTGATCACCTTATCAAAGCGTATATTCCAACTCCGAGATGCTTGCACCAGTCCATGGATGGATCGCTGGAGTTTGCATACTTTGGTAGCACCTTTAGGATTGAAAAAACCTTCTTGTTGTATCATATACAACTCTTCGTTTAAAAAAATCCATTAAGGAATATAGTTTTGACATCCATTTGCCAGATTTCCTAAAATGCGACAATTGCTAACATGATTCGGACAGACTTTAAGCATCGATACGAGTGAGAAATTCTCATCGTAGTTAACACCTTGAACTTGTCGAAAACCTTTTGCGACAATTCGAGATTTGTAGATAGTAACACTACTATCAGCGTCCGTATTCCTCTTAAAGATCCATTTATTCTCAATGGCTCGCTGATCAACGGGCAAGTCAATCAAAGTCCATACTTTGTTCTTATACATGGATCCCATCTCAGATTTCATGGCCTCAAGCCATTTCGTGGAATCTGGGCTCATCATCGCTTCCTCATAGTTCGTAGGTTCGTCATGGTCTAGTAACATGACTTCCAGAACAGGATTACCGTACCACTCTGGTGCGGATCTTACTCTGGTTGACCTACGAGGTTCAGTAGTAACTTGATCTGAAGTTTCATGACCATCATCATTAGCTTCCTCACTAATTGGTGTAGGAATCACTCGAACTGATTTTTGTGATGAACTACTTTCCAATAAGGGAGCAGGTATAATTACCTTATCAAGTTCTACTTTCCTCCCACTCACGAGAAACTCCTTATCTAAAAAGGATCCATTCTTAGCAACGTATAACTTGCCTTCAGATCTGTGATAGAAGGTGTACCCAATAGTTTCTTTTTGGGTATCCTATGAAGACGCACTTCTCCGATTTGGGTTTGAGCTTATCAGGCTGAAACTTTTTCACATAAGCATCGCAACCCCAAAATTTAAGAAACGACAGCTTAGGTTTCTTGCCAAACCACAGTTCATATGGTGTCGTCTCAACGGATTTAGATGGTGCCCTATTTAACGTGAATGCAGCTGTCTCTAATGCATAACCCCAAAACGATAGTGATAAATAGTAAGAGACATCATAGATCGTACCATATCTAACAAAGTACGGTTATGACGTTCGGACACACCATTACGCTGTGGTGTTCCAGTTGGCGTGAGTTGCGAAACTATTCTTGTAACTCAAATATTGTTCTCCGCGATCAGATCGTAGAAACTTTATTTTTTTGTTACGATGAATTTCCACTTCACTCTGAAATTCTTTGAACTTTTCAAATGTTTCAGACTTATGTTTCATCAAGTAGATATACCCATATCTGCTCAAATCATCTGTGAAGGTCAGAAAATAACGATACCTGCCGTGAGCCTCAACACTAATCGGATCGTATACATCAGTATGTATTATTTCCAGTAAGTCAGTTGCTTGCTCCATTGTTCCGGAGAACGGAGTCTTAGTCATCTTGCCCATGAGGCATGGTTCGCAAGCATCAAGTGATTCATAATCAAGTGATTCCAAAAGCCCATCAGCATGGAGTTTCTTCATGCGCTTTACACCAATATGACCTAAACGGCAGTGCCACAAATATGTTGCACTATCATTATCAACTTTGCATCTTTTGGCATCAATATTATGAATATGTGTATCATTACGATCGAGTTTCAATAAACCATTTATATTAAGTGTATGACCATAGAAGGTTTTATTCATGTAAACAGAATAACAATTATTCTTTGACTTAAATGAATAACCGTATTGCAATAAACATGATCCAATCATATTCATGCTCAACGCAAACACCAAATAACATTTATTTTGGTCCAACACTAATCTCGAAGGTAGAGGGAGTGTGCGATGGTGATCTTATCAACCTTGGAATCATTTCCAACACTCATCGTCACTTTGCCCCTAACTAGTCTGTGTTCATTCTGCAACGCCTGTTTTTAGTTACAACTTTTAGCAACTAGATCAGTATCAAATACTGAGGGGTTGCTATAAACACTAGTAAAATACACATCAATAACATGTATATCAAATATACTATTGTTCACTTTGCCATTCTTCTTATCCGCCAAGTATCTCGGGCAGTTCCACTTCCAGTGTCCATTTCCTTTGCATTAGAAGCACTCAGTTCCAGGCTTGGGTCTAGCTTTGGGCTTCTTCATGGGAGTGGCAAATTGCTTGCCATTCTTCTCGAAGTTCCCCTTGCCCTTTTACTTGAAACTAGCGGTCTTGTCAACCATTAACATTTGATGCTTTTCTTGATTTCTACCTTCATTGATTTCAGCATCACGAAGAGCTTGGGAATCATTTTCGTCATCCCTTGCATATTATAGTTCATCATTAAGTTCTAGTAACTTGGTGATAGTACTAGAGAACTTTGTCAATTACTATCTTAACTAGAAGATTAACTCCCACTTGATTCAAGAAATTGTAGTACCCAGACAATCTGAACATATGCTCACTGGTTGAGCTATTCTCCTCCATCTTGTAGGCAAAGTACTGTCAGAGGTCTCATACCTCTCAACACGGGCATGAGTATGAAATACCAATTTCAACTCTTAGAACATCTTATATGCTTTGTGGTGTTCAAAACGTTTTTGAAGTCCCGGTTTTAAGCCGTAAAGCATGGTGCACTAAACTATTAAGTTGTCATCATACCGAGCTTTGTCAAACATTCATAACGTGTGCATCTGCTCCTGCAATAGGTCTGTCACCTAGCGGTGCATCAAGGACATAATTCTTCTGTGCAGCAATGAGGATAATCCTCAGATCATGGACCTAGTCCGCATCATTGCTACTATCATCTTTCAACATAGTTTTTCTCTAGGAACATATCAAAAATAAACGGGGAGCTACATCGCAAGCTATTGATCTACAACATAGTTATGCAAATACTATCAGGACTAAGTTCATGATAAATTAAAGTTCAATTAATCATATTACTTAAGAACTCCCACTTAGATAGACATCCCTCTAATCATCTAAGTGATCACGTGATCCATATCAACTAAACCATGTCCGATCATCACGTGAGATGGAGTAGTTTTCAATTGTGAACATCACTATGTTGATCATATCTACTATATGATTCACGCTCGACCTTTTGGTCTTAGTGTTCCGAGGCCATATCCGCATATGCTAGGCTCATCAAGTTTAACCCGAGTATTCTGTGTGTGCAAAACTGGCTTGCACCTGTTGTATGTGAACGTAGAGCTTATCACACCTGATCATCACGTGGTGTCTCGGCACGACGAACTGTAGCAATGGTGCATACTCAGGGAGAAGACTTATACCTTGAAATTAAGTAAGATATCATCTTATAATGCTACCGTCGTACTAAGCAAAATAAGATGCATAAAGGATAAACATCACATGCAATCAATATAAGTGATATAATATGGCCATCGTCATCTTGTGCCTTTGATCTCCATCTCCAAAGCACCGTCATGATCACCATCGTCACCGGCTTGACACCTTGATCTCCATCGAAGCATCGTTGTCGTCTCACCAACTATTGCTTCTACGACTATCGCTACCGCTTAATGATAAAGTAAAGCAATTACATGGCGATTGCATTTCATACAATAAAGCGACAACCATATGGCTCCTGCCAG
Source organism: Aegilops tauschii subsp. strangulata (assembly GCF_002575655.3). NCBI lineage: Eukaryota > Viridiplantae > Streptophyta > Magnoliopsida > Poales > Poaceae > Aegilops > Aegilops tauschii. The sequence goes on along the minus strand of NC_053039.3, from coordinate 389,974,692 downwards.
TTGCCGATAACTGTGTTACAAAACATGATCATCTCATACAACAATTTATATAATCACGTCTTGACCATATCACATCACATCATGCCCTGCAAAAACAAGTTAGACGTCATCTACTTTGTTGTTGCAAGTTTTACGTGGCTGCTACGGGCGTAGCAAGAATCGTTCTTACCTACGCATCAAAACCACAACGATTTTTCGTCAAGTTTGTTGTTTTAACCTTCAACAAGGACCGGGCGTAGTCACACTCGATTCAACTAAAGTTGGAGAAACAGACACCCACTAGCCACCTGTGTGTGAAGCACGTCGGTAGAACCAGCCTCGCGTAAGCGTACGCGTAATGTCGGTCTGAGACGCTTCATCCAACAATACCGCCGAATCAAAGTATGACATGCTGGTAAGCAGTATGACTATTATCGCCCACAACACTTTGTGTTCTACTCGTGCATATAACATCTACGCATAGACCTAGCTCGGATGCCACTGTTGGGGAATGCAGTAATTTCAAAAAAAATCCTACACACGCAAGATCCATCTAGGTGATGCATTGAAACGAGCGGGGAGAGTGTGTCCATGTACCCTCATAGACCGAAAGCGAAGCGTTTAGTAACGCGGTTGATATAGTCGAACGTCTTCGCGATCCAACCGATCCAAGTACCGAACGCACGGCACCTCCGTGATTTGCACACGTTCAGCTCAGTGACGTCCCTCGTACTCTTGATCCAGCTGAGGCTGAGGGAGAGTTTCTTTAGCACGACGGCGTGGTGACGGTGATGATGAAGTTACCGACACAGGGCTTCGCCTAAGCTCTACAAGGATATGACCGAGGTGGAAATCTGTGGAGGGGGCACCGCACACGGCTAAGACAACTGTCAACTTGTGTGTCTATGGGGTGCCCCCTCCCCTGTATATAAAGGAGGGGAGGAGGGGGCCGGCCGGCCCTTCATGGTGCGCCCCAAGGGGGGATTCCTACTCCTACTAGGAGTAGGTTTCCCCCCATTCCTAGTCCTAATAGGAGGGGGAAGGAAGGGGAAGAGGAGAGGAAGGAAAGGGGGCCCGGCCCCCTTCCCAATTCGGATTGGGCTTGGGGGGTGCGCCCCCACCTCTTGGCCGCCTCCTCTCTCTCCCACTAAAGCCCATTAGGTCCATTTAGACCCCGGGGGATTCCGGTAACCCCCCGGTACTCCGGTATATGCTCGAACTCAACCGAAACCATTCCGGTGTCCAAACATGACCTTCCAATATATCAATCTTCATGTCTCGACCATTTCGAGACTCCTCGTCATGTCCGTGATCATATCCGGGACTCCGAACTACCTTCGGTACATCAAAACATATAAACTCATAATACCGATCGTCATCGAACGTTAAGCGTGCGGACCCTACGGGTTCGAGAACTATGTAGACATGACCGAGACTCACTTCCAGTAAATAACCAATAGCGGAACCTGGATGCTCATATTGGTTCCTACATATTCTACGAAGATCTTTATCGGTCAAACCGCATAACAACATACGTTGTTCCCTTTGTCATCGGTATGTTACTTGCCCGCGATTCGATCGTCGGTATCATCATACCTAGTTCAATCTCGTTACCGACAAGTCTCTTTATTCGTTCCGTAATGCATCATCCCGTAACTAACTCATTAATCACATTGCTTGCAAGGCTTATAGTGATGTGCATTACCGAGAGGGCCCAGAGATACCTCTCCGACAGTCGGAGTGACAAATCCTAATCTCAATCTATGCCAACTCAACAAACACCATCGGAGACACCTGTAGAGCATCTTTATAATCACCTAGTTACGTTGTGACGTTTGATAGCACACTAAGTGTTCCTCCGGTATTCGGGAGTTGCATAATCTCATAGTCATAGGAACATGTATAAGTTATGAAGAAAGCAATAGCAACAAACTAAACGATCATAGTGCTAAGCTAACGGATGGGTCAAGTCAATCACATCATTCTCTAATGATGTGATCTCGTTCATCAAATGACAACTATGTCTATGGCTAGGAAACTTAACCATCTTTGATTAACGAGCTAGTCAAGTAGAGGCATACTAGTGACACTCTGTTTGTCTATGTATTCACACATGTACTATGTTTCTGGTTAATACAATTCTAGCATGAATAATAAACATTTATCATGATATAAGGAAATATAAATAACAACTTTATTATTGCCTCTAGGGCATATTTCCTTCATTTGTTTGCTGTAGAACTCCTTCTAGTTCGATAAACCTTGGTTCTCTAATTGAGAAAAATAAATATTGCTAGGTTACATCACCCTTACACTTGAAGAAGCCAAACAACTCTTACAAGAGAGCAAGCAATCCTTAATCGCGTGGGTCTTGATAGCACGGGCCAAGGGGTACAAAGCATGTATGCTCTTGAAACTTTTTATTATGTAATAAATTGTGCTTCATGCACCGTGGATGCATAGCCAGGGCATAATAAAGTTTTCATTTCCCATGAAAGATGGAGGCCTTTTTATTTTCAAGATTTTAAAAGCATGGAAAAAAATTAAAAGTTCCAAAATAACTCCTTTTTCCTACAAAGAGATTTTCTGCGAGAAAAATTCTGATCTATTCATCTCCAATCATGGCAGGACAAAAAACACGAGAAATTATAAAAAAAATCATCCAGATTCATAGACCACCTAGCGCCTAGCGACGAATACAAGATCTGAAGCGAGCTGAAGGTGCACCACCGTAATCACCCCTACCACGTTGGAGCCGAGGAAAACTTGTCGTAGTAAAAAGTCGGGAAGTAGCTGTGCTAAGGCCCCATAGGACCAGCGCACCAGAACAACAACCATCGTCGATGCAGAGTATGTAGATTGGAAGAATCTAACCTGAAGAAACACGAGCATAGACAAACGATGAGCAGATCCACCAAAATTAGATTCGTTGTACACACATCTCCACATGCCCACCGACGGTGCTAGACGCACCATCTTAATGGGGGCTAGGCAGGGAGAACCGTATTCCATCTTCAGGGAGCCATCGTCGTCTCGTCTTCCTGAGCAAGATACAAAACCTAACAAAAACTCAAAGTAACATCTAAAAATGGAGCCCTCCCATCGTCAAGGCTGGGATCCACCACACCTTCATGGCCCTAAGGTCACCGGAGACGAGGCGGGCCGGCAGGAGGCGGAGAAAACCTAAGCTTGGGAGAGGAGGCGGCTGAACTAGCGACTTTGGGTCTCTAATCCTTTTCTACATAGACATATACATGCTCTCTAGTTATCTCTAAATTTTTAGTAAATAATAAAATGATTTGTGGGCTACACAAAAAGACAAAAAAAGATTAAAATATAAGATCATTTTAAACTGTATATCTGTCTTTCTTTTTTTGCGTAAGCCACAAACAGAAATATAGGGAAAATCCATCGTACCACCCGGTGGTAGTTACCTCACATATCTCATATACTACCATGTGGTACTATATATATTATTTTATTATTTTAAATATATTCATATATTATATCTAAGATATTTCAAAGCAAGTTACATGAAAAAATTACATATGAATCAATAGTTTTTGTTATATTTGTGAAATACGTACATATTTGTACGTAAAAAAGAGCATAAGCAAAACATGATACATAGTACCTAAAAATTAGTATATATACTACCTAATCATTGATATATACTACATACTACACGTACATACTCTCGATTTTGACAGATACTACATACAACATACAAAACGCAAGTGATGGTAACTAACACTGCTTGTAGGAAACATTTGTTCTATATATAGGGATTGACTATTCGTCACCCTGGGTGAGGAATAGTTATTCTTCACCCCCTTTATTTTACCATCAATACACCGTAATTTTACGTTTCGTAAGTTTTGTCTTATTTCTGATGTAAAAAGAGACCGTAAAAAAAATATAATGGTCGTAAAAAATATTTTATGTTATATAAAATTAGAAACGTAAAAACATAGTGTAAAATACACATAAACTGCAAAATTTCTTGTCTTATGCCCTATATTTTTATTTTTCATGCCAAATTTTACGTAGTGAATCAATAACAATGTAACTATTTGAATTCCAAACGTAATTTAATTATGAAATGATCGTAAGATTACCTCGGGTGAAGAATAACTTATTCTGCACCCTGGGTGATGAATAGTAACACTATATATATATATATATATATATATATTCATGTATACAATTTTAAAAAAGGGTAGAGTATGGAAATATTGTTTAAATAGGAACGAACTTCCTGTTTTTGGAGCCCATAGAGGCATCCATCAAAAATCATTATTGTTGACCATATATGATGGATAGAAACAAGCTCATGTGCATCACCACAATTCTTGCCAACGAGTTGAGTCCAGAACACCAGATCTCTTTGGCATCCTTTACCTGTTGCCACTTTTCCTTTTGCTCCCAAAGCCTACAACTAGTTGGGATTAGGTTTGAATGAAGGCTTTTGGACTTCAACTCTGAACTTCATTTGGTTCATAGAACCTTGTGAATTCGCGAAACCGTCTAAGATACCCCCACCCCACCCCACACCACCACCACCAATTGGTTGTTTAAACCGTGCTTTTCTCCTAGCCAGCCATGTCACGTCACCCCCTTTCTATCCCTTGTCTACCATGTCAACCTCTCGGTCAGTGTGTAACTATAAGACCCTCCTCTCTCTTTCTCTACTCAACTTAGCTTCTTCTTCTCGAGCTTCTCTCTCTCCCAATCCAGTTTTATTGATTCCTTTCCTAGCGCGAAAAATCTCCAACATATTCCACCCTCAATACCAAAAAATTGCCTGAGAGCTCACATTTTGTACTCCAACAGATTACCTATCTCAACCCCATTATCTATGTTTCTTTATGGTACCAGCCTATATTATGTTTTGACCCCATCGAAATAGAGCGCAAACACCCCACACCCTATGCCTGAAAATTCTGGAAGGCTAAACTTTCAACCTCCCAACCGCCACCTCCCTCTCGCATTAGTTGCCTCTACCTCCTCTCGCTCGCTCGAGCTTCCCGATACCATCCTCTCTTGCCCGTGTGGCTGAGTTAGCTCAAATGCCCCACTTCGTGGGTCGACGTTGTCTCCTACACAGCCTCATGTTGTTGCCTCAACATGCCTCAAAGCGACCGATACGGAGATCATTTGTATATCTTTTTCATAAGTACGAGTGTCAAATCCAACGAATAATAGAAGAAAATGGTGCGTAAAAAATAGATGGAAATGACCACAAAATATGCATGAAGCGATAATGTGATTCAAAGTAGTGTTACTTCAAAGTGTTGCAAAATAGAAAGTTTATGAGCTTTATATTCACTGTTGGAAATTGATTTAACATTGTCCGAGCAACACTGAATGACCATAAGCCATAGGTTAGTTATTCGCTCATCACTGACAAGCCCACCCACATTGGTTAGTGATAAGGCCCTCAGGGACCGACTGGAAAGTTATCACTAATGAACCATAGGACGACCGGGTAGTGATAATTGGCTCGTGTCAATCTTCGATAGCTAAAGTTGACCATTTATCATTACTGATTAGTTGCTTACTATAGGTCCATCAGTGATAATGCATTAACACTGACATTGCGTTTGACCCAAAGATTTTGACCCAAATGGGAGAAAGAAAAACACTGGTGCGCGTCAGTCCTAAACAAACGTTTTTTTACCCCTTTCCACGGCGGCATTTGGAACCGTCGCCAAGTGAGTGTGTGCGATAGGGTGTCCTTCCCACACGACCCAGAAATCGTCGGGGATAGGCCCTCTTGGGACCCAGGCTGGGGCCGTGTGCGATCGGGCGAGGCATTGAAACCCAATCATTTCCGTAGGTATGTACATCCCACACGGTGAATCGCAGAAATCATTTCCGTAGGTATGTACATCCCACACGGTGAATCCCAGAAATCATTTCCATAGGTATGTTCATCCCACACGGTGAATCCCAGAAATCATTTCCGTAGGTATGTACATTCCACACGGTGAATCCCAGAAAAACATTTCCGTTCGTATGTATATCACACACAGTCAATCCAAGGAATACGTTTCCGTTCTTATGTACATCCCACACAGTCAATCCAGGGAAAACGTTTCTGTTCGGACGTACATCCACACAGTTATATGTGTAGGCTCGTGTGTGAAAGGTGTAACTATCACACACGGTCTGCCTTGGTTAACTGTTTGCTTTTATCAACTATATCACACACGATTTGATGAAGAAAACTATGTGGCATTGGGCTATCCATCGCAACCGCTTTTACTGCTAGAACCGTTTGCAAAGGTCCATGACACATTTAGCAGGTTTATTAGTTTACAATTAATAATTCCAGTATTACGCAAATTCACATTTCATATCGAACAGCTGTTTGCCAATTTCATATCAGGCACATAAATATATTATAACATCACAGTACGGTAGCTACATGAAAACAGCACAGTACAACACATAGCTAGTTCAACTTCATAAGAACAATATATTCATTTCCCTAATCGAGATCATCCAGGCTCGTCTTTGATATGTCTCCAACGTATCTATAATTTATGAAGTATTCATGCTATTATATTATCCATCTTACATGTTTTATATGCATTTGTATGCTATTTTATATGATTTTTGGGACTAACCTATTAACCTAGAGCCCAGTGCTAGTTTCTGTTTTTTCCTTGTTTTTGAGTTTTACAGAAAAGGAATACCAAATGGAGTCCAATTGACGTGCCAATTTTTGATGATTTTTTATGGACCAAAAGAAGCCCCTGGAGTAAAAGAGTTCGGCCAGAAGAGTCCCGGGCTGTTCACGAGGGTGGGGGCGCACCCACCCCCCTGGGCATGGGCCCCTACCTCGTGGACGACTCGGAGACCCCCCTGACATCAAACCAATGCCAAAAATTCCTATAAATACATAAACCCCCAGAAAATAACCTAGATCGGAAGTTCCGCCGCCGCAAGCCTTTGTAGCCACGAGAAATCAATCTAGGCCCTCTCTGGCACCCTACCGGAGGGGGCCATCATCACCGGAGGCCATGGAGGAGGATCCCGGAGGGGCCATCATCGCCATGAAGGCCAAGGACCAGAGGGAGAACCTCTCCCCATCTAGGGGGGAGGCCATGGAGGAGGAAGCACAAGGGGGAGGACCTCTCCCCATCTAGGGGGGAGGCCATGGAGGAGGAAGCACAAGGGGGAGAACCTCTCCTCCTTTCTCTCAGTGGCGCCGGAGTGCCATCGGGAGGGGAATCATCACCGCGGTGATCATCTTCATCAACATCACCATCATCATCACCATCCTCATCTCTTTTACGCGGTCCACTCTAGCGCACCCCGCTGTAATCCCTACTTGAACATGGTGCTTTATGCCACATATTATGATCCAATGATGTGTTGCCATCTTATGATGTTTTGAGTAGATATCCTTTGTCTTTGGGTTGATTGATGATCTAGATTGGTACGAGTTGTATGTTTTATTTTGGTGCTGTCCTATTGTGCCCTCCGTGTCGCGCAAGCGTGAGGGATTCCCGATGTAGGGTGTTGCAATACGTTCATGATTCTCTTATAGTGGGTTGCTTGAGTGACAGAAGCATAAACCCGAGTAAGGGGGTTGTTGCGTATGGGATAAAGGGGACTTGATGCTTTAATGCTATGGTTGGGTTTTACCTTAATGATCTTTAGTAGTTGCGGATGCGCTAGAGTTCCAATCATAAGTGCATATGATCCAAAAAAAGAATGTATGTTAGCTTATGCCTCTCCCTCATATGAGATTGCAATGACGACTACTGGTCTTGTTAACAATTGCCTAGGACAATTCCGCACACCGATCCATCATTATTCCACACTCGCTATTTATAATATTTAGTAATATATTCTAACTTTATGATAACAGCACCTACTCTCATATTTTATCTCCGATATCATGCAAAGTTATCCTCTTCATACCCACAACGTAGTTTTATTTCTCGTTTCTAGTTGGAAGCAAACGTTCAGCGTACGTAGAGTCGTATTAGTGGCAGATATGACTTGAGAGAATATTGATCTTACCTTTAGCTCCTTGTGGGTTCGACACTCCATACTTATCACTTCCACCTTTGGTAATTGCTACTATGATTCCCTGCACTTGGGGATTATCAAGCTCTTTTCTGGCGCCGTTGCCGGGGAGCAATAGCGTGGGGTTGATATTCTCGTGTGTGCTTGTTTGCTTTCTTCACTAAGTAGATTTTGTTTTTCCTTTTTGTTTCTGTTTAGTTGTGGGTGAAACATACAAAAAAAATTAAACAATGAAAATACAAAAAAAAAATATTACTTGCCTCTCATGCCTAAAAAGTTTTTCAAAAAGAGAAGTGATTGGAAAGTTATGCATTGAAGAAGTGAGAGTCGACCTTGAGCACTTGTGTTCATGCTCACGGAAACAATGTAGAATTTTTCATGGAAGTTTCTCTGTAAATAATTATCCCCTTGTATATATCCATTGTATTATAAAAATAATGTGCCAAGCTTTGATTTTAGGATGATTAGATTGCTTGTTTACTATGTGCAGAACAAAAACAGAAACTTTGGCTGTAGTGTATGAATTTAAAATTTTTACTGGAAGGTCAAATGGGCCTGAAACTTTTTGCACATTACTTCTGTACAAATTTTTCAAATTTTCAAATTTATTTCATAATTTTAGGAGTTACGGAAGTTTACTAAACTTCCAGATTACTACAGACTTTCCTGTTTTTGATAGATTCTGTTTTTCGCGTGTTGTTTGCTTATTTTGATGAATCTATGGCTAGTATCGGGGGGTATGAACCATAGAGAAGTTGGAATACAGTAGGTTTAACACCAATATAAATAAATAATGAGTTCATTACAGTACCTTAAAGTGGTAGTTTGCTTTATTACACTAACGGATCTCACAAAGTTTTTGCTAAAGTTTTGTGTGGATGAAGTGTTCGAAGAACGAGGAGTTACCGATGTGAGAAGAATAAAGAGAGGCAAGAGTTCAAGCTTGGGGATGCCCAAAGCACCCCAAGTAAATATTCCAAGGATACTCAAGCATCTAAGCTTGGGGATGCCCCGGTTGGCATCCCATCTTTCTTCTTCAACAATTATCGGTATACCTCAGTTTTTGTTTTGTTCACATGATTTGTGTCCTTTGTGTTTTTCTTTTTCTTTAAGAACCATGCTAGTATGAGATGTCCCTTCATAAATTTATAGAATACTTCATGTGCTTCACTTATATCTTTTAAGTATGATCTTATAGAATTGCTCTTTGTGCTTCACTTAAATCTTTTGAGTATGGTTTTATAGAATGCTTCGTGTGCTTCACTTATACATTTTGAGCTTGGATATTGGTTAGTCTATATTAATTGTAGAATGCTCCATGAACTTCACGTATATCTTTTGGAGTATGCATAATACCATCATCTAAAGTGGGTTTGGAAGAGTGTCAACTTTTGGAATTAGTGATCCCACTATTCCGAATGAGAAGAATTTTGCTTATGTGAAGAGTAGAAAAAATTCTATGCTTATAGATCATGAAAAGAATTCTTTATGTGATGGTTATATTGTTGAATTAATTCATGATGATACTTAAAATTATTATGAGGGAGGAATATATGCTTGTAGGAGTAGCAATAATACCAAGTTTCCTCTCTATGTGCTTAAAGTTTTGAAGTTATACTTGTTTTGCCTTCCTATGCTAGTTGATTATTGTTCCTATAAATTATGTGCTTGCAAAATCCCTAGGCATAGGAAGTGGGTTATACTTAAATGTGTTAGTCATATTCTTCATGATGCTCCCTTTATGTCTCAATTCTTATCTTTTATGTGAGCATCATTGAAATCATCATGCCTAGCTAAAAGGCATTAAAGAAAAGCGCTTGTTGGGAGACAACCCAATATTTACCCTTACTGTTTTTGTGTGTTTACATGATTAAGATACTGTAGTAATCATGTTTTATAGCTTTTGTTTCAATAAAGTGCCAAGTAATACCTTTGGGAAGACTTGGCTGAATGTTAATGTGATCTTGCTGTAAAAAACAGAAACTTTGCGCTCACGAGAATAGATGCCATTTTTTACAGAAGAGTGCTTTTGAGTTGATTATTTTTGAAGAATATTAATAGACAAATTCCTCACGTCCACCAATTTATTTCATAATTTTTGGAGTAGCAGAAGTATGGTTGCTGTTCAGATCATTACAGACTGTTCTGTTTCTGACAGATTCTGTTTTCATTGTATAGTTTGCTTGTTTTCTAGTTTCTATGGCTTATATTTCTTAATATAAATTGTAGAAATAATATGGTACAGTAGTCATTGTGTGAGAACAATTGTGAACCTTGTATTTGACAGTACCAAAGTGAATGGTTTACTCTTTATCATACTAACCTATCTCACGAAGTTCCGTTAAGTTTTGTGTGATTGAAGTTTTCAAGCTTTGGGTGAGATATCGATATGAGGAGAATAAGGAGTGGAAAGACCCTAAACTTGGGGATGCCCAAGGCACCCCAAGGTAATATTCAAGGAAGACTCAAGCGCCTAAGCTTGGGGATGCCCCGGAAGGCATCCCCTCTTTCGTCTTCAAAACTATCGGTATACCTTACTCGGAGCTATATTTTTACTCATCACATGATATGTGTTTTGCTTGGAGCGTATTTTCAATTTTACTTGCTGTTTGAATAAAATCATTGGATCTGAAATCTTGAATGAAAAATAATCCTCCCATGGCTAGTTAATTATTTGACTACTCAGTGTTCTTCACTTATATCTTTTGGAGTAGTTTGTCATTTACTCACGTGCTTCACGTATATCCTATGAGTAAATGGTTGAATGAATTAAATATCATAAACCTGAATTTATATATGTTTCATATGCTTATAACATGGGGAGTAATGACTTCACACATAATAAGTATAGGTAGTAAACTTATTGAAAGTTAGCAAACACAGAATTGGTCACTTGAACAATTCATGAAAGAATATTGAAGGAAGAGAGATTTCACATATAAATATACTATCTTGGACATCTTTTGTAATTGTGAGCACTCATTAAAATATGACATGCTAAAAGGTTGATGTTGGACAAGGAAGACAACTTAATGGGTTATGTTTTCTTATATCCAAAATAAAGTATATTGTCATGGATCATCCAACATGCTGAGCTTGCCTTTCCCTCTCATGCTAGCCAAATTCTTTGCACCAAGTAGAGATACTACTTGTGCTTCCGAATATCCCTTAAAACGAGTTTTGCCATGAGAGTCCACCACACCTACCTATGGATTGAGTAAGATCCTTCAAGTAAGTTGTCATCGGTACTTGCAATAAAAATTGCTCTCTAAATATGTATGATCTATTAGTGTGGAGAAAATAAGCTTTATACGATCTTGTGATATGGAAGCAATAAAAGCGACGGACTGCATAATAAAGGTCCCTATCATAAGTGGCAATATAAAGTGACGTTCTTTTGCATTAAGATTTTGTGCATCCAACCTTAAAATCGCATGACAACCTCGGCTTCCCTCTGCGAAGGGCCTTTCTTTTAGTTTTATCTTCTACCTTATGCAATAGTCATGGTGATCTTCACCTTTCCTTTTTACATTTTATCCTTTGGCAAGCACATTGTGTTGGAAAGGTCCTGAGATATATATCCAATTGGATGTAAGTTATCATGAACTATTATTGTTGATATTACCCTTGAGGTAAAAGGTTGGGAGGCAAATCTATAAGCCCCTATCTTTCTCTATGTCCGATTAAAACTTTGAACCCATAAATATCACATGAGTGTTAGCAATTGTGAAAGATTAAATGATAGTTGAGTATGTGGAGTTTGCTGAACCAAAGCTCTTACATAGACCCTTCCCGAAAATAAGATGAATTGCAATTGTTTGATGACTAAGAGCATGGTTTGTTAGTTTTCAAGAAAGTTTATGATCTATACTTTAACATGTGAATAGCTTGTTACTTGATCATGAATAGTTTTATGAGATGAGCTACTGTTATGACATATAATGATGCTAGAAAAGGTGATTGAAATTATCATTGATCAAACTTGTGCACCTACTAGCATTCACACTCATAAATTATTTCTTTTATCATTTACCTACTCGAGGACGAGCAGGAATTAAGCTTGGGGATGCTGATACGTCTCCAACGTATCTATAATTTATGAAGTATTCATGCTATTATATTATCCATCTTACATGTTTTATATGCATTTATATGCTATTTTATATGATTTTTGGGACTAACCTATTAACCTAGAGCCCAGTGCCAGTTTCTGTTTTTTCCTTGTTTTTGAGTTTTACACAAAAGGAATACCAAACGGAGTCCAATTGACGTGCCAATTTTTGATGATTTTTTATGGACCAGAAGAAGCCCCTGGAGTAAAAGAGTTGGGCCAGAAGAGTCCCGGGCTGTTCACAAGGGTGGGGGGCGCGCCCACCCCCCTGGGCGTGGGCCCCTGCCTCGTGGACGACTCGGAGACCCCCTTGACGTGAAACCAACGCCAAAAATTCCTATAAATACAGAAACCCCCAGAAAATAACCTAGATCGGAAGTTCCGCCGCCGCAAGCCTCTGTAGCCATGAGAAATCAATCTAGGCCCTCTCTGGCACCCTGCCGGAGGGGGCCATCATCACTGGAGGCCATGGAGGAGGATCCCGGAGGGGCCATCATCGCCATGAAGCCCAAGGACCAGAGGGAGAACCTCTCCCCATCTAGGGGGGAGGCCATGGAGGAGGAAGCACAAGGGGGAGAACCTCTCATCCTCTCTTTCGGTGGCGCCGGAGTGCCATCGGGAGGGGAATCATCGCCGCGGTGATCATCTTCATCAACATCACCATCATCATCACCATCCTCATCTCTTTTACGCGGTCCACTCTCCTGCACCCTGCTGTAATCCCTACTTGAACATGGTGCTTTATGCCACATATTATGATCCAATGATGTGTTGCCATCTTATGATGTTTTGAGTAGATATCCTTTGTCTTTGGGTTGATTGATGATCTAGATTGGTATGAGTTGTATGTTTTATTTTGGTGCTGTCCTATTGTGCCCTCCATGTCGCGCAAGCATGAGGGATTCCCGCTGTAGGGTGTTGCAATACGTTCATGATTCGCTTATAGTGGGTTGCTTGAGTGACAGAAGCATAAACCCGAGTAAGGGGGTTGTTGCGTATGGGATAAAGGGGACTTGATGCTTTAATGCTATGGTTGGGTTTTACCTTAATGATCTTTAGTAGTTGCGGATGCTTGCTAGAGTTCCAATCATAAGTGCATGTGATCCAAGAAGAGAAAGTATGTTAGCTTATGCCTCTCCCTCATATGAGATTGCAATGACGACTACCGGTCTTGTTAACAATTGCTAGGACAATTCCGCACACCGATCCATCATTATTCCACACTCGCTATTTATAATATTTAGTAATATATTCTAACTTTATGATAACAGCACCTACTCTTATATTTTAGCTCTCTGATATCATGCAAAGTTATCCTCTTCATACCCACAACGTAGTTTTATTTCTCGTTTCTAGTTGGAAGCAAACGTTCAGCGTACGTAGAGTCGTATCAGTGGCAGATAGGACTTGAGAGAATATTGATCTTACCTTTAGCTCCTTGCGGGTTCGACAGTCCATACTTATCACTTCCACCTTTGGTAATTGCTACGATGATTCCCTGCACTTGGGGATTATCAGTCTTATCCAGCTCTATTTTCAGTTCAGTAAGAAGCCGTTTTGCATGGGCCAACTAGGAAAGTGCATCCTCCTTCGCAAACACCATCTTAGCAAAGTCTTTTAAAAAAAACTCAGCTCATTCTCCACCTTCAACTTTTTATCCCGCATCTTGAAATATGCTTCAGCGTTGACAAGACTTTCTCTAAGCCTAGTTGTGTTCACTTCCGCATACATGCTCCAGAGCTTCGTTAGGCACATCTTCAAAGACTGTGGCCACTGTTGATCAACCCACTCCAAGTAAGAACACTTCCTTCATCCTGTAATATTTAAAACTAGATCAGTAACAATTGTAGGGGAAATGGGTTTATAGAAACATAGGAAATCACCAATTCTTATTTTGAAAAACTGAAGAAACATGTTAATTATGACATATCTTCTCAAAAAGATCAATGTGCAAATGAAAGAATTGGTACTGAGACAACAACCAAATTCTGGAACATCAGAAGCTACAATTAACTACAACGACGCTACAAGTTCTTACTCATGTACAATAAATAACAAATTGAACATTTTATGAGGAAGGTAAATATAACTGCAACAGCATAGCGACAGTGTTTGGATGACAGGAAATTGATACTAAAAGGTGTGTACATGCACAAATTTAGTAACATAGAACTAATAGCTGATGACCCACAAGTATAGGGGATCTATCATAGTCCTTTCGATAAGTAAGAGTGTCGAACCCAACGAGGAGCAGAAGGAAATGATAAGCGGTTTTCAACAAGGCATTCTCTGCAAGCACTGAAATTATAGGTAACAGATAGTTTTGTGATAAGGTAATTTGTAATGGGTAACAAGTAATGAAAGTAAATAAGGTGCAGCAAGGTAGCCCAATCCTTTTTGTAGCAAAGGACAAGCCTGGACAAACTCTTATATATATAAAAGCGCTCCCGAGGACACATGGGAATTATCGTCAAGCTAGTTTTCATCACGTTCATATGATTCGCGTTTGGTACTTTGATAATTTGATATGTGGGTGGATCGGTGCTTGGGTGTTGTCCTTACTTGGACAAACATCCCACTTATGATTAACTTCTATTGCAAGCATCCACAACTACAAAAGAAGTATTAAGGTAAACCTAACCATAGCATGAAACATATGGATCCAAATCAGCCCCTTACGAAGCAACACATAAACTAGGGTTTAAGCTTCTGTCACTCTAGCAACCCATCATCTACTTATTACTTCCCAATGCCTTCCTCTAGGCCCAAACAATGGTGAAGTGTCATGTAGTCGACGTTCACATAACACCACTAGAGGAGAGACAACATACATCTCATCAAAATATCGAACGAATACCAAATTCACATGACTACTAATAGCAAGACTTCTCCCATGTCCTCACGAACAAACGTAACTACTCACAAAGCATATTCGTGTTCATAATCAGAGGGGTATTAATATGCATAATGGAACTGAACATATAATCTTCCACCAAGTAAATCAACTAGCATTAACTACAAGGAGTAATCAACACTACTAGCAACCTACAGGTACCAATCTCAGACTTAGAGGCAAGGATTGGATACAAGAGATGAACTAGGGTTTTAGAGGAGATGGTGCTGGTGAAGATGTTGATGGAGATTGGCCCCTTCCCGATGAGAGGAGCGTTGGTGATGATGATGGCGATGATTTCCCCCTCCCGGAGGGAAGTGTCCCCAGCAGAACAGCTCCGCCAGAGCCCTAGATTGGTTCCGCCAAGGTTCCGCCTCGTGGCGGCGGAGTCTCGTCCCGAAAGCTTGCTTATGATTTTTTTTCTCAGACGAAAGACTTCATATAGCAGAAGATGGGCACCGGAGGGCCACCAGGGGGCCCACGAGGCAGGGGGCGCGCCCCCACCCTCGTGGCCAGGGTGTGGGCCCCCTCTGGTATTTTCTTCGCTCAGCATTTTTTATTATTTCCAAAAATAACTTCCGTGGAGTTTCGGGACTTTTGGAGTTGTGCAGAATAGGTCTCTAATATTTGCTCCTTTTCCATCCCAGAATTCCAGCTGCCGGCATTCTCCCTCTTTATGTAAACCTTGTAAAATAAGAGAGAATAGGCATAAGTATTTGTGACATAATGTGTAATAACATACCATAATGCAATAAATATCGATATAAAAGCATGATGCAAAATGGACGTATCAACTCCCCCAAGCTTAGACCTCGCTTGTCCTCAAGCGGAAGCCGATAACAATAAATATGTCCACATGTTTAGAGATAGAGGTGTCGATAAAATAAAATACGGACATGAGGGCATCATGATCATTCTTATAACAACAACATATACGGATATTGTCATATTATTTCTTATGCTCAAGTAATAATCTATTCACAATGTCAAGTATGAATCAGAAACTCCATTGAGAACTAACAAATTATAATCTCAGTCATTGAAGCAATTGCAATTTATCGTAACATCAGAAAGAGTCAATATAAGAGCTTTTCAGCAAGTCCACATACTCAACTATCATTTAGTCTTTCACAATTGCTAACACTCACGCAATACTTGTGGTTACGGAGTTTTAATCGGACACAGAGAAAGATTGGGGCTTATAGTTTCGCCTCCCAACCTCTTACCTCAAGGGTAATGTCAACAATAATAGTTCATGCTAACTTACATCCAATTATATATATATATATATCAGGATCTTTCCAACACAATGTGCTTGCCAAAGGATAAAATGTAAAAAGGAAAGGTGAAGATCACCATGACTCTTGCATAAGGTAGAAGAAAAAAGTAAAAGATAGGCCCTTCGCAGAGGGAAGCAGAGGTTGTCATGCGCTTTCATGGTTGGATGCACGAAATCTTAATGCAAAAGAACGTCACTTTATAGTGCCACTTGTGATATGGACCTTTATTATGCAGTCCGTCACTTTTATTTCTTCCACATCACAAGATCGTATAAAGCTTATTTCCTCCACACTAATCAATCATACATATTTAGAGAGATTAATTTTTATTGCTTGCACCGATGACAACTTACTTGAAGGATCTTACTCAATCCATAGGTAGGTATGGTGGACTCTCATGGCAAAACTGGGTTTAAGGTGGAAGCACAAGTAGTATCTCTACTTGGTGCAAAGAATTTGGCTAACATGAGGGAGAAAGGCAAACTCAACATGTTGGATGATCCATGACAATATACTTTATTTCAGATATAAGAAAACATAACCCCTCACGTTGTCTTCCTTGTCCAACATCAACTCTTTAGCATGTCATATTTTAATGAGTGCTCACAATCATAAAAGATGTCCAAGATAGTATATTTATATGTGAAACCTCTCTTTCTTTATTACTTCCTATTAATTGCAACGTTGACCAAAACTATGTTTGTCAACTCTCAACAACTTTTAATCATCATACTCTTTCTATGTGAAGTCATTACTCTCCATAAGATCAATATGATCTCTTTTATTTCTTTTTATTCTTTCTTTTCTTGTATTCACTTATAATCATAGCAAGATAATCAAGCCCTTGACTCAACACTAATCTTTATTATATAGCTCACGGACTCGATTACATAGAGAGATCATAAAGCAAAACTCAAAACTAGATCATACTAAAACTTTTATTCTACTAAATCAAGATATTACTAAAAGGATCGAACTAAGAAAAACGGTAAAGATAGAGATGTGATGGTGATACGATACCGGGGCACCTCCCCCAAGCTCGGCAGTTGCCAAGGGGAGTTCCCATACCCATGTGATTATATCTCTTTCTTCGGAGGGGGTGGTGTGATATTCTTGGCGATGATACTCCTCAGGATACGATTCTCTTCCTCGAGCTTATTGAGTTGCTGCTTGGGATCCATTATCTCCTTACGGAGCTTACCCGTGACGGTTAAAGCTCCTTGCACCCATGGATGTTGCATAGCTGCGGGGGAACAAGTAACACTCCTTTTCATATTCTCGTAAGAAAGAAATCTAACATTGGAAGGGATAACCGAGTTTGGAATAGCCGAGCTCTGTGGTTCCCCCATCGTGAATCCAGCTCGGAAGCGAGAAGTGACTTCTTGATCCTCCTCCATGGCATCTATCCTCTTCAAATCAGCCTCCATCTCTTCCTCCGTTGCTGGCCCAAAGTGGTCAGCATCGCTGTTTGTCCTTGATCTCGATGCTGGATGAGACACCCGGCTCTCCCCGACTGACTCTTGAGAAGACATCTTGCTCTAATCTGTAGCAGCAACAGCTCGAAACAAAAATAGAGGATATTTGCGCGATACGAGAGTCAAAACCTTCGGGGGATTATATAATGTTTTTTTACCGACCAAAAGAAGTATCGTGCAAGAAAACGGAGTCCGGAGAGCACACGAGGTGCCCACGAGGTAGGGGGCGTGCCCAGGGGGGTAGGGCGCGCCCTCCACCCTCGTGGAGGCCTCGTGTCCTTCCCGGACTTCTTCTCATTTTCCTATTTTCTTAAATATTCCAAAACGGAGAAAAGTTCCATTAGAACTGTTTTGGAGTCGGTTTACTTACCGTACCACATACCTATTCCTTTTCGGGGTCTGAAACGTTCTGGAAAGTGTCCCTTATGTATTCCTCCGGGGTTACGGTTTCAATAACATTAGTTTCAACATTTATAGGATTACCTGAGATATAATGTTTGATTCTTTGACCGTTCACCACCTTCGAATTTGTGCCTTCAAAATTATTGATTTTATGGCACCGAAATGATAGACCTCCTCGATAACGTAAGGACCTTCCCATTTAGAGAGAAGTTTTCCTGCAAAAAATCTTAAACGAGAGTTGAATAGCAACACATAATCACCTACATTAAACTCACGCTTTTGTATCATTTTGTCATGCCATCTTTTAACTTTTTTCTTTAAACAACTTGGCATTCTCATAGGCTTGGGTTCTCCATTCATCAAGTGAGCAAATGTCAAATAGCCTCTTCTCACCGGCAAGTTTAATAATCATAATTGAGCTCTTTAATGGCCCAGTATGCCTTATGTTCTAGTTCGAGAGGTAAGTGACATGCTTTTCCATAAACCATTTTATACGGAGACATACCCATAGGATTTTTATATGCAGTTCTATAGGCCCATAATGCATCATCAAGTTTCTTGGACCAATTCTTCCTAGATCTATTAACAGTCTTTTGCAAAATTAATTTAAGCTCTCTATTGCTCAATTCTACTTGACCACTAGGCTGTGGGTGATAAGGAGATGCAATTCTATGATTAACATCATACTTAGCAAGCATTTTATGAAAAGCACCATGAATAAAATGTGAACCACCATCAGTCATTAAATATCTAGGGACACCAAACCTCGGAAAAATAACTTCTTTAAGCATCTTAATAGAGGTGTTATGATCAACACTACTAGTTGGAATAGCTTCTACCCACTTAGTAACGTAATCAACAGAAACTAAAATATGTGTATACCCATTAGAGGAAGGAAAAGGTCCCATATAATCAAAGCCCCAAACGTCAAATGGTTCAATAACAAGTGAATAATTCATAGGCATTTCTTGACGTCTACTAATGTTACCAATTCTTTGACATTCATCACAAGATAAGAGAAACTTACGAGCACCCTTGAAGAGAGTAGGCCAATAAAAACCGGATTGCAATACCTTATGTGCAGTTCTATCTCCAGCGTGGTGCCCTCCATAAGCCTCGGAGTGACACTTGCGTAGGATTTGTTCCTGTTCATGCTCAGGTACACAACGCCTAATAACACCATCTACTCTGTAACATCCCAAATTTCCAATTTGGTATGTTATACATAGATCATCATTGCATATCATGTTTTGTTGCATTTTGACAAAACCTCGATAAATCCTAAGCAACTCAAGGACCCTCGGAGAGAGTTGGGGATTTTCTTAAATTCTCATATTTGATTTTATCAAATAATAAGACGAGGATTTGGTTTTAATTATTTTTCTCTCCGGAAAAATATTTCATTTTAAATAAACGAGAGGAGAAAATATGACTTCTCCAAAACAATTGAAATACTGGAGGAAAAAAATGTTAAAATCATTATTTGGATTTTATTTGCAATTTTTATTGCATTATAAATATTGCACGTTTTCAAAATATTTATTTTGGACTATAACAATGTTCACCCTATTCTAGATTTTCTAACTAGACGGGGAAAATTTATTTCATATTTTTCCGATTTTTATTTATTTTTCTACGTATTATTTTCCGCGGAACTTATTTAAAAAAAAACTGCGCGACGCCCGACCGGGCCGAAGCCCAGCCGAGCGCCGGCCCGCCTCGCGCCTCTCCTCTTCCCGCACGACGCCGACCGCCGCCGGAGTCCGCCCCGGCCACGCCGCCCCGGCCGCCCCCTTCCCCAAGCTTCGGACCCCCCCCCCTCCTTAAATAGCCCCCCCTCTCTCTTCCCTCAACCCGCAGTCGCCGCCGCCGCACTCACCGCCGCCCGTTCACCGCCGGAGTCGCCGTCCCTCGCCGCCGGAGCCGCCGCCCCCGAGCCCCGCACCACGCGCCCCTCGCCGCCGAGCCGGAGCCCCGCCGGAGCCCTCGCCGGAGTAGCCCGACGAGGTACTGCCGCCGCCCGTTGACTTTGCCGGTTTTCGTCTAAAAAAACCACTTCGTTTAAAAAAAAACCCTAGATCGGTTTTTTTCGGTTTTATTATTTTACGAGCGTTCACTGAACCGTTCGTTTTAACGAACGCGTTCGTCGGTTTTTCTCTGTTAACGAACGTCCGTTCTTTAACCGTTCGTCCGTTTTTCTTTTTCGTCGGATTTTTCTGCGATTATCTCAGATTCGATTTCTGATCGAATTTTCGATTCTGTTTAACTTCTCGCTCGTTTATCGGAATCAGGTGATTCAAGCGCCTAGAGTTTCGTCTCGAAATTCTCTTTCCGTTTAACCTACTCAAACAAGTTTTTGCTATAGTAAAATTTGAGCTAGATCCAGATTAGCAAACGAAGTTTCTTTCTTTCGCCGTTTGACTTTCGTTGTTTCTTTCGAGTTGATTCTTTTTGCAAACCGGAGTTCTTAAGTTGAACTTTCTGGTTGGATCTTTCATTCGAGTTTTACCTGTGCATTAGATGAGTACTGATTGTATGCTTGTTTGTTTGCGATAGAGTACCCGGAGTGTGCCGCTTGTTACTTCGAATCACTAGGTTTTGCGGATCATCAGCAAGGCAAGTAACACTTTGATCATATCCCGTTCATACCCAGTTTTTATTGCATTAGATCTGTTTTCCTCAAACACTTGCATGATTAGGATCTAATTAAATTGTGGGTATTGGGAAGTAGTTGAGGTAGAACCTATTACTGTTTTCTATTCAAACCCTTGGGAGTTACTTCTACGTTGCTTTTATTATTGCCATGCTATGCTCGTAGACATGGATTGGGTTTGAGTGAAATTCATGACAGATGTGAGATTGTTAATTAATGGTTTACTTAGGTGGCAACTTAAACTCACATCTGGGTGGATTGAGGTACCTGGGTATTCCAGGATTGCCTGTTTTTCTTTTGGACCGCCACCCAGGTTCAAAGGGATCATGAGATTATTCATGCTAGAAACTTCCGTGTGCAGCCGCAAGCTATTATGGGCTCTAGCATAGTTGACTAAGTTGTGTGAACTCTTACAGTGGTAGACTAGCAGATGTAGGGGAAAGTAGGTGTAACTGTCTACCCATACGTAAGGTGCAAACACTTCTGAAAGACTGTGTCTTGGTCATCCGTTACTCAAACACCATGTAGTGCGAGTAATCCAACGGAGGAGATCGTCTTGTGGGGAAAAGTGCACAAACCTCTGCAGAGTGTACAAACTAATCATGGTTAGCCGTGTCCCCGGTTATGGACAACTTGAGTATCTAGTACTTGGATTATCATGTGAATCTCAACACTATGTTACTTCTAATTAATTTTGTTGGGTTATTGATGACATTTTAATTGGGATTGAGATGCTGTCAACCATCTCAATGTTTCACAACCACCATGATAGTTAAATAAAATTTATTCCTTTGAAGTAGGATAAAATTGGCTTTTCGCAAAACTGTAACCATAGAGCTTTCCACCAGCCATATATGCATGTAGTATAGCATTGTTATTGTTCATTATTCTCTATGTGTTACATTGCCAGCATATTCTATGTGCTGACCCGTTTTTGGGCTGCAACGTTTCATGTTGCAGACTTTTCAGACGACGAGTAAGGTGCCTTAGGTCGTGGTCTTATACTCAGTGATGCCGCTGGAGTTGATGGACTCACTTATCTTCCAAGCCTTCCGTTGTTATCGTTATTAGATGGCCTTAAGCCATGCTTATCATACTTAATCTCTTCGGAGATATTCGATGTAATAAGTGTGTGATTGCTACTCTGTTATAAATCCTCCATTTGTACTGTGCGTGTCAGCATTACTGATCCAGGGATGACACTGGTGCACAGCAGCACAGGCCATTTGAGGTCTGGTCGCTACAAAGTTGGTATCAGAGCACACGCTGACTGTAGGACACGACCACTAAGCTTAAGCCCTAGAAAGCTTCTCTCTTCTCATTTCTGACCCCTCTCCACTTTCTACTCTTTTAGGAATGGCGAATGCAAGGAGCAAGTTCATGCAACCAGATGAAGACACGCCGTTTGGACGACATTTGAAGGAAGTCACCAAGTACTTGAACATAGGAATACCAAGCATCACCGGAACCTACAACGCCACATTACCTGAAGAGGAGAGCTGGAAGATTCAAGTTATCATTCCAGGAAGGATGTTTAGTGCCATGAGATTGGTTTTCGAAACACCAACTTGGAGTTTAGGGAAGAGCATGGCCGCACACATCGCCATGGGACGTATCGGAGAAGTCTACCACCAGGAGCTTAAGGATACAATTTATCAGATTTGTGGACGTCGAGACGCGCAATGGGAGATGATCAAGACCAAGAAGGATGGATCAATTGCAGCTTTCATCCAGGAGCAGAACCAACATATTCGACGCCAGGAGAATCAGATGTGCACGGACAAGGAAGAACTGAAGAAGGCATTCACGAAGATCAAGGAACTCCAAGAAGAACTTAAGGCTACACGCGAAGATTACTTGGAGGAAATCAACGCACTAGTAGGGAAGATTGACGACCTGGAGAATAAGATTGGAGCATTCGTGGGAAATCCAGTGCCAAAAGCAGAAGTCGACGAATGCACTTGTCCGGATAACTACATCATCATCGACGACACCGACTCGGAACCAAGTGAAGACGAATGGATTGATGAAGCTGGAGCAGACATCATGGAGTCTTCAACGGATCAGAATTTTTAGTAGACCACCATATCAGTAGTAGTTTTCCCCCATTCAATAGTATAGTTCAAGCACTTTGTAACGCTAGTTAGATTGATTGTTTTGCCTTGTTTGGATTGATTGAGTGATATTGATTGAATTTGTCTCATGAGCATATGGGTAGTGTTTTCTCTCTAGACCTCATTCTATTCTTAACTCTCATCTTTTCTAAACCTATCAGATGCCTCCGAGACGCGACCCCGGATTTGTTTTCCCGCCAGAGATCACCCAGTTGATTCAGCAACAGAATGCCCTGATGCAAGTGTTAGTTCAGAACCAAGGCAACAACAACAACCCACCGCCACCACCACCTGTTGATCACTTAGCCCGTTTCTTAAGGCTAAACCCGCCGGTGTTTTCCAATAGCACCGAGCCGATTGTAGCAGATGATTGGCTCCGCAAAGTTGGAAGGGATTTGACCACTGCAGGATGCACAGATGCGGAAAGAGTGCGTTTTGCCGCACATCAGCTTGATGGACCCGCAGCATCATGGTGGGAGAATTACACAGCCACGCACCCTATTGACACTGTCACATGGGACCAGTTTCAGCAAGCTTTCCGTACAGCTCATGTTTCAGCAGGAGCTATGGCTATGAAGAAGCGTGAGTTTCGCAACCTACGCCAAGGAGGACGCACCGTAGGCCAGTATGTGGAGGAATTCAGTAAGCTAGCACGTTATGCACCAGATGACGTTGCTACAAATGCTGGCAAGCAGGAGAAGTTTTTGGAAGGACTGAATGATGAACTGAGCATGCAGTTGATGGTAGCAACTTTCAACAACCACCAGGAGCTGGTAGATAGAGCTCTCATGATTGAAGGGAAGCAACAGCAGATTGAAAACCGTAAGAGGAAGTATGGACAAGGGAAGTATAACTCAGGAGCTCAGCAGAAGCCTCGATTTACCCCAAAGCCGGGAGGACAGTTTCAGCATACCCATGGAGGAGGTAGTTCGCACAACCATAATGGCTCCAAGAATGGTAATGGGAATGGAGGAAGCAACGGACAGAACCGCACCAACCCATCTACCCCAGCCAAGAGGGACCTGAGCCAAGTCACTTGTTTTAAGTGCCAGAAGAATGGACATTATGCCAATGAATGTCCTGAAGCCCAAAATGGAAATGGCAATGGAAGCTCTGGGAAGAAGCCGAACCCGTTCAACAAAGGACATGTGAACCACGTGAGCGTGGAGGAGGTTGAAGCTCAGCCTGATGCAATAATAGGTAAGTTTTTGGTTAAGTCATTTACTGCAACTGTTCTTTTCGATACTGGTGCATTGCATTCATACATATCAAGGGGATTCGTGAATAAGTTTAAGATGTCCACCAAAGTTCTCAGAAACCCTATGTTAGTAACCTCGCCAGGAGCAGAGTATATGGCCCCCCAAGGATGTTTTCAGATACCATTGGCCATTGGTAGGCATGTTTTCCCCTCAGACCTCATTGTTTTGGAATCGCAAGGTTTGGATGTGATTTTGGGAATGGATTGGCTATCGTTGTATGGAGGAAACATCGATTGTGCCAGCAAGACGATTTTGCTTACCACCCCGGAACGAAAAAGGATCAAGTATGTATCCCGGCATATGCCGAAGAGGACTCAAGTAAATTCCTTATCAGGAGTTGTACAGGAGGAAGTACCAGTGGTGAAGGATTATCCGGATGTATTTCCAAAAGAGTTGCCAGGCATGCCACCAGATAGAGACATTGAGTTCTTGATTGAACTTTTGCCAGGCACAGGGCCAATATCTAAGAGACCGTACAGGATGCCCGCAAAGGATTTGGAGGAAATTAAGAAGCAGATCAAGGAGTTACTGGATAAAGGCTATATTCGCCCAAGTTCATCACCTTGGGTATCACCAGTACTTCTAGTGGAAAAGAAAGATGGATCACTAAGGATGGTTGTTGATTACCGAGGATTGAATGAAGTGACCATCAAAAACAAGTACCCACTGCCGATGATCAACGATTTGTTTGACCGCTTGCAAGGAGCTAAAGTATTTTCCAAGATCGATCTACGATCAGGATACCATCAGTTAAAGATTCGAGAGCAGGATATACCCAAGACGGCATTTACCACCAGATATGGATTGTATGAGTATACCGTTATGTCATTTGGACTGACTAACGCACCTGCCTATTTCATGAACCTGATGAACAAAGTGTTTATGGAGTTTTTGGATAAGTTCGTCGTGGTGTTCATTGATGATATTTTAATCTTTTCCAAGGATGAAGAAGAGCATGAGGAGCATTTGCGATTGGTACTTGAGAAGCTCAGAGAACATCAGTTATATGCCAAGTTCAGCAAATGTGAGTTTTGGTTGAAGGAAGTTGGATTCCTTGGACATGTTATTTCTGGAGAAGGAATAGCAGTAGACCCTGCCAAGGTTGACACAGTGACAAGTTGGGAACCACCCACGACAGTTGGAGAAATCCGGAGTTTTCTTGGACTTGCAGGATACTACCGGAGATTCATCGAGAATTTCTCAAAGATTGCTAAGCCCATGACTGAGCTATTGAAGAAGGACACCAAATTCAATTGGACTGAGGAATGTGAAGCTAGTTTCCAAGAGTTGAAGAAACGATTGGTTACCTCACCAGTGTTGATTCTGCCAGATCAACGCAAGGATTATGAAGTTTATTGCGACGCTTCTCGTCGAGGACTTGGAGCAGTGCTTATGCAGGAAGGAAGAGTTGTGTCATATGCTTCACGACAACTTAAACCCCATGAGAAGAATTATGCTACGCATGATTTGGAGTTAGCAGCCGTGGTGCATGCGTTGAAGACATGGAGACATTTTCTCATCGGAAACCATTGTGAGGTGTACACGGATCACAAGAGTTTGAGGTATATTTTCATGCAGAAGGAGTTAAATCTCAGACAGAGAAGATGGTTGGAGCTCATTAAGTATTATGATATGAGATTGCATTATCACCCAGGAAAGGCTAACGTAGTAGCAGACGCGTTGAGCCGCAAGAGTCATGTCAACACCCTCATGACAGGAGAGTTACCTCAGGAGTTAGCCGAGGACCTACGCGAGCTATGTTTGGAGATAGTCCCAAGAGGCTATTTAGCGACATTGGAGATTCAGTCTACCTTGATGGAAAGGATCAGAGAAGCTCAGAAGACGGACAAGGAGATTGAAGAGATAAAGGAGAAGATGAGCAAAGGAAAAGCCAAGGGATTTCGTGAGGATGAGCACGATACCTTATGGTTTGAGGACCGCGTATATGTGCCAAATGATCCGGAGATCAGGAAGTTGATTTTGCAGGAAGCTCATGATTCACCGTACTCGATTCACCCAGGGAATACCAAGATGTATTTGGATTTGAAGAATACTTTCTGGTGGACCGAAATGAAGAAGGATATTGTGGAGTATGTAGCAGTTTGTGATGTGTGTCAGAAAGTGAAGGCAGAGCATCAGAAGCCAGCAGGATTGCTACAGCCATTGCCGATACCCGAATGGAAGTGGGATAAAATAGGCATGGATTTTATCACAGGATTACCCAGGACTCGTTCAGGCTATGACTCGATATGGGTTGTAGTCGTCCGTTTGACAAAAGTGGCTCATTTCATTCCAGTGAAGACCACTTACACCGGTACTAAGTTGGCAAAGATATACATGACCAGGATCGTATGTTTGCATGGAGTTCAGAGGACCATTGTATCAGACAGAGGAACCCAATTTACCTCGAAACTTTGGAAGCAGTTACATGAAACATTGGGAACCAGGCTGGAATTTAGTACAACATTTCACCCGCAGACAGATGGACAGACCGAGAGAATCAACCAGATTTTGGAGGACATGTTGAGAGCATGTGCACTAGATTACGGATCTAGTTGGGACGACAACTTGCCATATGCGGAGTTTTCATATAACAACAGTTATCAAACCAGTTTGAAGATGGCCCCTTTCGAAGCCTTGTACGGAAGGAGGTGTAGAACACCGTTGTTATGGGACGAAGTTGGAGACCGTCAGTTGTTTGGACCAGATTTGATTAAGGAGTCTGAACAGAAAGTGAGGATGATTCGTGATAGGCTCAAGGTAGCCCAGTCCAGACAGAAGAGTTATGCTGATTCTAAACGAAAGGAGACCGTTCACGAAGTCGGAGACAGAGTGTATCTTCGAGTATCACCACTTCGAGGAGTGAAGCGCTTTGGAGTTAAGGGAAAGTTAGCGCCCCGTTTTATCGGACCATACAGAGTTGTGGAACGTATGGGAGAAGTTGCTTACAAGCTGGAATTGCCCGAAGGATTGTCTGGAGTTCATGATGTATTTCACGTTTCGCACTTGAAGAAGTGCCACGCAGAGATGGCTGAGATACCACTGAGAGACACTGTGCCACTGGAAGCGATTCAGTTGGAAAGTGATTTGACTTATGAGGAGAAACCAGTTAAGATTCTCGAGTATGCCAGCCAAGTTACCCGCAGCAAGGTTATCAAGTTTTGCAAAGTTCAGTGGAGTCACCACACGGAGGATGAAGCCACCTGGGAGCGAGAGGAAGATCTACGGAAACACCACTCCCACCTGTTTTCTAGCCAACCCGAATCTCGAGGGCGAGATTCATCTTAAGGGGGGTAGGTTTGTAACATCCCAAATTTCCAATTTGGTATGTTATACATAGATCATCATTGCATATCATGTTTTGTTGCATTTTGACAAAACCTCGATAAATCCTAAGCAACTCAAGGACCCTCGGAGAGAGTTGGGGATTTTCTTAAATTTTCATATTTGATTTTATCAAATAATAAGACGAGGATTTGGTTTTAATTATTTTTCTCTCCGGAAAAATATTTCATTTTAAATAAACGAGAGGAGAAAATATGACTTCTCCAAAACAATTGAAATACTGGAGGAAAGAAATGTTAAAATCATTATTTGGAATTTATTTGCAATTTTTATTGCATTATAAATATTGCACGTTTTCAAAATATTTATTTTGGATCATAAAAATGTTCACCCTATTCTAGATTTTCTAACTAGACGGGGAAAATTTATTTCATATTTTTCCGATTTTTATTTATTTTTCTACGTATTATTTTCCGCGGAACTTATTTAAAAAAAAACTGCGCGACGCCCGACCGGGCCGAAGCCCAGCCGAGCGCCAGCCCGCCTCGCGCCTCTCCTCTTCCCGCACGATGCCGAGCCGCCGCCGGAGTCCGCCCCGGCCACGCCGCCCCGGCCGCCCCCTTCCCCAAGCTTCGGACCCCCCTCCTTAAATAGCCCCCCCCTCTCTCTCCCCTCAACCCGCAGTCGCCGCCGCCGCACTCACCGCCGCCGCCGCCGCCCGTTCGCCGCCGGAGTCGCCGCCCCTCGCCGTCGGAGCCGCCGCCCCCGAGCCCCGCACCCCGCGCCCCTCGCCGCCGAGCCGGAGCCCCGCCGGAGCCCTCGCCGGAGTAGCCTGACGAGGTACTGCCGCCGCCCGTTGACTTTGCCGGTTTTCGTCTAAAAAAAACCACTTCGTTTAAAAAAAACCCTAGATCGGTTTTTTTCGGTTTTATTATTTTACGAGCGTTCACTGAACCGTTCGTTTTAACGAACGCGTTCGTCGGTTTTTCTCTGTTAACGAACGTCCGTTCTTTAACCGTTCGTCCGTTTTTCTTTTTCGTCGGATTTTTCTGCGATTATCTCAGATTCGATTTCTGATCGAATTTTCGATTCTGTTTAACTTCTCGCTCGTTTATCGGAATCAGGTGATTCAAGCGCCTAGAGTTTCGTCTCGAAATTCTCTTTCCGTTTAACCTACTCAAACAAGTTTTTGCTATAGTAAAATTTGAGCTAGATCCAGATTAGCAAACGAAGTTTCTTTCTTTCGCCGTTTGACTTTCGTTGTTTCTTTCGAGTTGATTCTTTTTGCAAACCGGAGTTCTTAAGTTGAACTTTCTGGTTGGATCTTTCATTCGAGTTTTACCTGTGCATTAGATGAGTACTGATTGTATGCTTGTTTGTTTGCGATAGAGTACCCGGAGTGTGCCGCTTGTTACTTTGAATCGCTAGGTTTTGCGGATCATCAGCAAGGCAAGTAACACTTTGATCATATCCCGTTCATACCCAGTTTTTATTGCATTAGATCTGTTTTCCTCAAACACTTGCATGATTAGGATCTAATTAAATTGTGGGTATTGGGAAGTAGTTGAGGTAGAACCTATTACCTGTTTTCTATTCAAACCCTTGGGAGTTACTTCTACGTTGCTTTTATTATTGCCATGCTATGCTCGTAGACGTGGATTGGGTTTGAGTGAAATTCATGACAGATGTGAGATTGTTAATTAATGGTTTACTTAAGGTGGCAACTTAAACTCACATTTGGGTGGATTGAGGTACCTGGGTATTCCAGGATTGCCTGTTTTTCTTTTGGACCGCCACCCAGGTTCAAAGGGATCATGAGATTATTCATGCTAGAAACTTCCGTGTGCAGCCGCAAGCTATTATGGGCTCTAGCATAGTTGACTAAGTTGTGTGAACTCTTACAGTGGTAGACTAGCAGATGTAGGGGAAAGTAGGTGTAACTGTCTACCCATACGTAAGGTGCAAACACTTCTGAAAGACTGTGTCTTGGTCATCCGTTACTCAAACACCATGTAGTGCGAGTAATCCAACGGAGGAGATCGTCTTGTGGGGAAAAGTGCACAAACCTCTGCAGAGTGTACAAACTAATCATGGTTAGCCGTGTCCCCGGTTATGGACAACTTGAGTATCTAGTACTTGGATTATCATGTGAATCTCAACACTATGTTACTTCTAATTAATTTTGTTGGGTTATTGATGACATTTTAATTGGGATTGAGATGCTGTCAACCATCTCAATGTTTCACAACCACCATGATAGTTAAATAAAATTTATTCCTTTGAAGTAGGATAAAATTGGCTTTTCGCAAAACTGTAACCATAGAGCTTTCCACCAGCCATATATGCATGTAGTATAGCATTGTTATTGTTCATTATTCTCTATGTGTTACATTGCCAGCATATTCTATGTGCTGACCCGTTTTTGGGCTGCAACGTTTCATGTTGCAGACTTTTCAGACGACGAGTAAGGTGCCTTAGGTCGTGGTCTTATACTCAGTGATGCCGCTGGAGTTGATGGACTCACTTATCTTCCAAGTCTTCCGTTGTTATCGTTATTAGATGGCCTTAAGCCATGCTTATCATACTTAATCTCTTCGGAGATATTCGATGTAATAAGTGTGTGATTGCTACTCTGTTATAAATCCTCCATTTGTACTGTGCGTGTCAGCATTACTGATCCAGGGATGACACTGGTGCACAGCAGCACAGGCCATTTGAGGTCTGGTCGCTACATACTCCTTCTTTATAAAGATGTGGGTCATCCCAGAAGTAATGTCTTAAATCATAGAAAAACTTTTTCTTTTGCTGGTATGTGAAACTAGGTGGTATAAATTTAGCAACAATGTAATTAGCATAATCAGCATACCATGGAGCAGTTTGAGAAGCATTTATGACATTTAATTGTTCATCAGGGAAGCTATCATCAATAGGTAGTGGGTCATCAAGAACATTTTCTAACCTAGGCAAGTTATCTGCAACGGGATTCTCAGCTCCCTTTCTACCAATAATATGTAAATCAAATTCTTGTAGTAAGAGAACCCATCTAATAAGTCTAGGTTTGGCATCTTTCTTTTCCATAAGATATTTAATAGCAGCATGATCAGTGTGAATAGTTACTTTGGAATCAACAATATAAGGTCTGAACTTATCACAAGCAAATACAACTGCTAAGAATTCTTTTTCAGTAGTGGAATAATTTCTCTGGGCATTGTCTAGAGTTTTACTAGCATATTGAATAACATTTAATTTCTTATCAACTCTTTGCCCTAGAACATCACCTACAGCATAATCACTAGCATCACACATAATTTCAAAGGGTAATTTCCAATCGGGTGGTTGAACAATAGGTGCAGAGATTAATGCTTTCTTAAGTATTTCAAATGCTTCTACACAATCATCATCAAAGAAAAATGGTATATATTTTTGTAATTGATTAGTCAGAGGCCGGGAAATTTTTGAGAAGTCCTTAATGAACCTCCTATTAAAACCGGCATGACCAAGGAAACTTCTTATACCTTTGATGTCCTTGGGACATGGCATCTTTTCAATTGCATCAACTTTAGCTTTATCCACTTCAATACCTCTTTCAGAAATTTTATGCCCCAAGACAATGCCATCGTTAACCATAAAGTGGCACTTCTCCCAATTCAAGCCAAGATTAGTTCCTTCACATCTCTGCAAAACTCGATCAAGGTTGCTCAAGCAATCATCAAAATAGGATCCATAAACGGAGAAATCGTCCATGAAAACCTCACATATCTTTTCACAAAAATCAGAGAATATAGCCATCATGCATCTTTGAAAAGTAGCAGGTGTATTACATAAACCAAAAGGCATACGTCTATAAGCAAAAGTACTGAAAGGGCAAGTAAAAGTGGTCTTTGCTTGATCATCAGCTGACACAGGTATTTGAGAGAAACCAGAATAACCATCTAGAAAGCAAAAATGTGTGTGTTTAGATAATCTTTCTAGCATTTGATTAATGAATGGCAATGGGTAATGATACTTTTTAGTAGCTTTATTTAATTTATGGAAATCAATTACCATTCTATAACCTGTAATAATTCTTTGCGGAATCAATTCATCTTTATCATTAGGAACGACAGTAATACCTCCCTTCTTAGGGACACAATGGACAGGACTTACCCACTGACTATTAGCAACGGGATAAATTATACCTGCCTCAAGGAGCTTTAGTATTTCCTTTCTTACCACTTCTTTCATCTTAGGATTCAGCCGTCGTTGATGATCAATAACTGGTTTGGCATCTTTCTCCAAATTTATTTTGTGTTGGCATAGAGTGGGACTAATGTCCTTAAGATCGTCGAGAGTATATCCAATAGCAGCACGGTGCTTCTTCAGAGTTTTCAATAATTTCTCTTCTTCATGCTCTGAAAGGTTAGCACTAATAATAACTGGATATATCTTCTTTTCATCTAGATAAACATATTTAAGAGTATCAGGTAACGGTTTAAGCTCAAACACGGGATCACCCTTGGGTGGAGGAGGATCCCCTAGGATTTCAACAGGCAAATTGTGTTTCAGAATAGGTCCTTGTTTAAAGAATACTTCATCTATTTCCCTTCCTTCATTCATAAACATATCATTTTCATGGTCTAGCAAATATTGTTCTAAAGGATTACTAGGAGGTACGACAATAGAAGCAAGACCAATAATTTCATCTTTACTAGGAAATTCCTCATCACGAGGTTGTCTACGAAATTTAGAAAAATTAAACTCATGAGACATATCATCCAAACCAATAGTAACAACATCCTTCTTGCAATCTACCTTAGCATTAACAGTATTCAAGAAGGGTCTACCAAATATAATGGGACAAAAGCTATCTTGAGGGGAACCAAGAACAAGGAAATCAGCAGGATATATAGCTTTCCCACACAAGACCTCAACATCTCTAACAATCCCAATCGATGAAATAGTATCTCTATTGGCAAGTTTAATTGTAACATCTATATCTTCTATCTCAGTAGGTGCAATATCATGCATAATTTCTTTGTATAAGGAAATAGGTATTGCACTAGCACTAACACCCATATCACACAAGCCATGATAACAATGATCTCCTATTTTAACAGAAATAACAGGCATGCCTACCACAGGTCTATGCTTATCTTTAGCACCAAGTTTAGCAATTCTAGCAGTCTCATCACAGAAGTAAATAACATGCCCATCAATACTATCAACCAAGAGATCTTTAACCATAGCAATATTAGGTTCAACTTTAACTTGCTCAGGGGGTTTGTGTGTCCTAATATTACTTTTGTTGACTACAGTTGAAGCTTTAGCATGATCCTTAATTCTAACAGGGAAAGGTGGTTTCTCAACATAAGCAGTAGGAACAATAGGATCATTATAAGTGATAGTCTTTTCTTCAACTTTAATAGGTGCAACTACTTTTACTTCAACGGGAGGATTATATTTAAACCACTTCTCCTTAGGGAGATCAACATGAGCAGCAAAAGATTCACAAAAAGAAGCTACTATCTCAGAGTTAAGTCCATATTTAGTGCTAAATTTACGGAAAACATCGGTATCCATAAAAGATTTAACACAATCAAACTTAGGTGTTATACCTGACTCCTCACCTTCGTCGAGATCCCAATCTTCAGAGTTGCATTTAATTGTTTCCAATAAATCCCATTTGAATTCAATAGTCTTCATCATAAAAGAACCAGTACAAGAAGTATCGAGCATGGAGCGATTATTGTCAGAAAGTCGAGCATAAATTTTTTGAAAAATCATTTCTCTTGAGAGCTCATGATTGGGGCATGAATATAACATTGACTTAAGCCTCCCCCAAGCTTGAGCGATGCTTTCTCCTTCGCGAGGCCAAAAATTATATATATAATTACGATCACGATGAACAAGATGCATAGGATAAAACTTCTGATGGAATTCCAATTTCAACCGTTTGTAGTCCCATGATCCCATATCATCACATAGCCTATACCATGTCAATGCATCTCCCTTCAAAGACAAAGGGAAGACCTTCTTCTTGATAACATCATCGGGCATAACTGCAAGCTTAAATAATCCACAAACTTCATCCACATAGATTAAGTGTAAATCGGGATGCAATGTTCCATCTCCTGCAAAAGGATTAGCTAGCAGTTTCTCTATCATACCCGAACGAATTTCAAAGTAAACATTTTCATTTTCAGTAGGTTCAGTAGGTTGAGGAGCCACTCTTTGCTCTACTGGTCGAGGTGAAGATACCCCGAACAAGCCCCTCAAAGGATTAATTTCCATAGTAACAAGTGACAGTAAATTTTAGCACACTATAAATTTTTCCTTACCAAATTCCACCTACCAAAGGCGCTTCACTCCCCGAGAATGGCGCCAGAAAAGAGTCCTGATGACCCACAAGTATAGGGGATCTATCGTAGTCCTTTCGATAAGTAAGAGTGTCGAACCCAACGAGGGGGAGAAGGAAATGATAAGCGGTTTTCAGCAAGGTATTCTCTGCAAGCACTGAAATTATAGGTAACAGATAGTTTTGTGATAAGGTAATTTGTAACGGGAAACAAGTAATGAAAGTAAATAAGGTGCAGCAAGGTGGCCCAATCCTTTTTGTAACAAAGGACAAGCCTGGACAAACTCTTATATAGAGAAAAGCGCTCCTGAGGACACATGGGAATTATCATCAAGCTAGTTTTCATCACGTTCATATGATTCGCGTTCGGTACTTTGATAATTTGATATGTGGGTGGACCGGTGCTTGGGTGTTGTCCTTACTTGGACAAACATCCCACTTATGATTAACTCCTATTATAAGCATCCGCAACTACAAAAGAAGTCTTAAGGTAAACCTAACCATAGCATGAAACATATGGATCCAAATCAGCCCCTTACGAAGCAACGCATAAACTAGGGTTTAAGCTTCTGTCACTCTAGCAACCCATCATCTACTTATTACTTCCCAATGCCTTCCTCTAGGCCCAAACAATGGTGAAGTGTCATGTAGTCGACGTTCACATAACACCACTAGAGGAGAGACAACATACATCTCATCAAAATATCGAACGAATACCAAATTCACATGACTACTGTTGGGAATCGTAGCATAATTTAAAATTTTCCTACGCTCACCAAGATGCATCTATGGAGTCTACTAGCAACGAGGGGAAAGGAGTGGATCTACATACCCTTGTAGATCGCGAGCGGAAGCGTTCCAATGAACGTGGATGACGGAGTCGTACTCGCCGTGATCCAAATCACCGATGACCGAGTGCCGAACGTACGGCACCTCCGCGTTCAACACACGTACGGTGCAGTGACGTCTCCTCCTTCTTGATCCAGCAAGGGGGGAGGAGAGGTTGATGGAGATCCAACAGCACGACGGCGTGGTGGTGGATGTAGCGGGTCTCCGGCAGGGCTTCGCAAGCTTCTGCGAGAGAGAGAGAGAGGTGTTGCAGGGGAGGAGGGAGGCGCCCAAGGCTTAGATGTTGCTGCCCTCCCTTCCCCCCACTATATATAGGGCCAAGGGAGAGGGGGGGCGCAGCCTTGCCCCTTCCTCCAAGGAAGGGTGCGGCCAGGGGGGAGTCCTTCCCCCCCAAGGCACCTCGGAGGTGCCTTCCCCCTTTAGGACTCTCCCTTTTTTCTTATCTCTTGTGCATGGGCCTCTTGGGGCTGGTGCCCTTGGCCCATATAGGCCAAGGCGCACCCCTTACAGCCCATGTGGCCCCCCGGGGCTGGTGGACCCCCGGACCCCTTTCGGCACTCCCGGTACAATACCGATAAAGCGCGAAACTTTTCCGGCGACCAAAATAAGACTTCCCATATATAAATCTTTACCTCCGGACCATTCCGGAACCTCTCGTGACGTCCGGGATCTCATCCGGGACTCCGAACAACTTTCGGGTTTCCGCATACATATATCTCTACAACCCTAGCGTCACCGGACCTTAAGTGTGTAGACCCTACGGGTTCGGGAGACATGCAGACATGACCGAGACGCCTCTCCGGTCAATAACCAACAGCGGGATCTGGATACCCATGTTGGCTCCCACATGTTCCACGATGATATCATCGGAT
Source organism: Aegilops tauschii subsp. strangulata (assembly GCF_002575655.3). NCBI lineage: Eukaryota > Viridiplantae > Streptophyta > Magnoliopsida > Poales > Poaceae > Aegilops > Aegilops tauschii. The sequence goes on along the minus strand of NC_053039.3, from coordinate 389,939,143 downwards.
GAACCACGGTGTCGTGGATTCAATCAATCCGTATGCAATTCCCTTTGTCAATCGGTATGTTACTTGCCCGAGATTCGATCGTCGGTATCCCAATACCTTGTTCAATCTCGTTACCGGCAAGTCTCTTTACTCGTACCGCAATGCATGATCCCGTGACTAACGCCTTAGTCACATTGAGCTCATTATGATGATGCATTACCGAGTGGGCCCAGAGATACCTCTCCGTCACACGGAGTGACAAATCCCAGTCTCGATCCGTGCCAACCCAACAGACACTTTCGGAGATACCCGTAATGCACCTTTATAGTCACCCAGTTACGTTGTGACGTTTGGCACACCCAAAGCACTCCTACGGTATCCGGGAGTTGCACGATCTCATGGTCTAAGGAAAAGATACTTGACATTGGAAAAGCTCTAGCAAACGAAACTACACGATCTTTTATGCTATGCTTAGGATTGGGTCTTGTCCATCACATCATTCTCCTAATGATGTGATCCCGTTATCAATGACATCCAATGTCCATAGTCAGGAAACCATGACTATCGGTTGATCAACGAGCTAGTCAACTAGAGGCTTACTAGGGACAGGTTGTGGTCTATGTATTCACACATGTATTACGATTTCCGGACAATACAATTATAGCATGAATAATAGACAATTACCATGAACAAAGAAATATAATAATAACCATTTATTATTGCCTCTAGGGCATATTTCCAACAGTCTCCCACTTGCACTAGAGTCAATAATCTAGTTCACATCACCATGTGATTAACACTCACTGGTCACATCACCATGTGAGCAACATCTAAAGAGTTTACTAGAGTCAACGATCTAGTTCACATCACTATGTGATTATCACTCAATGTGTTCTGGTTTGGTCATGTTATGCTTGTGAGAGAGGTTATTAGTCAACGGGTCTGAACCTTTCAGAACCGTGTGCTTTACGAATATCTATGTCATCTTGTGGATGCTACCACGCGCTATTTGGAGCCATTTCAAATAATTGCTCTACTATACGAATCCGGTTTACTACTCAGAGTCATCCGGATTAGTGTCAAAGTTCGCATCAACGTAACCCTTTACGACGAACTCCTTTCCACCTCCATAATCGAGAAAATTCCTTAATCCACTAGGTGCTAAGGATAAGTTCGACCGCTGTCATGAGATCCTTTCCCGGATCACCATTGTACCCTCTTGACCAACTCATGGCAAGGCACACTACATGTGCGGTACACAGCATAGCATACTATAGAGCCTATGTCTAAAGCATAGGGGACGACCTTCGTCCTTTCTCTATCTTCTGCTGTGGTCAGGTCTTGAGTCTCACTCAATACTCACACCTTGTAACACAGCCAAGAACTCCTTCTTTGCTGATCTATTTTGAACTCTTTCAAAATCATGTCAAGGTGTGCTGTCTTTTGAAAGTATCATCAGGTGTCTTGATCTATCTCTATGGATCTTGATGCCCAATATGTAAGTAGCTTTATCCAGGTCTTCCTTTGAAAAACTCCTTTCAAACAACCCTTTATGCTTTCCAGAAATTTTACATCATTTCGGATCATCAATATGTCATTCACATATACTTATCAGAAATGTTGTAGCGCTCCCACTCACTTTATTGTAAATACAAGTTTCTAACAAACTTTGTATAAACCCAAAAACTTTGATCACCCCATCAAAGCGTATATTCTGACTCCGAGATGCTTGCTCTGATCCATGGAAGGATCGCTGGAGCTAGCATACCTTTTAGCATCCTTAGGATCGACAAAACCTTTCTGATTGTATCACATACAACCTTTCCTTATGAAAACTGGTAAGGAAACTTGTTTTGACATCCATCTGCCAGATTTCATAAATGTAGCTAATGCTAACATGATTCCGACGGACCTAAGCATCGCTACGGATGAGAAAAACTCATCGTAGTCAACTCCTTGAACTTGTGAAAATACTCTTTGCCACAAGTCGAGCTTCATAGACGGTAACATTACCGTCCATGTCCGTCTTCTTCTTAAAGATCCATTTATCTCAATGGCTTGCCGATCATCGGGCAAGTTCACCAAAGTCCATGCTTTGTTCTGATACATGGATTCTATCTCGGATTTCATGGCCTCGAGCCATTCGTCGGAATATGGGCCCACCATCGCTTCTCCATAGCTCGTAGGTTCATTGTTGTCTAGCAACATGACCTCCAAGACAGGATCACGCATTACTCTGAAGTAGTGCGCATCCTCGTCGTCCTACGAGGTTTGGTAGTGACTTGATCCGAAGTTTCATGATCACTATCATAAGCTTCCACTTCAATTGGTGTAGGTGCCACAGGAACAACTTCCTGTGCCCTGCTACACACTAGTTGAAGCGACGGTTCAATAACCTTATCAAGTCTCCACCATCCTCCCACTCAATTCTTTCGAGAGAAACTTTTCCTCAAGAAAGGACTCGTTTCTAGAAGCAATTACTTTTGCTTCCAGATCTGAAATAGGAGGTATACCCAACTGTTTTTGGGTATTCTATGAAGATGCATTTATCCGCTTTGGGTTCGAGCTTATCAGCCTGAAACTTTTTCACATAAGCATCGCAGCCCCAAACTTTTAAGAAACGACAACTTAGGTTTCTATAAACGGTGTCGTCTCAACGGAATTGCATGGTGCCCCTTTTAAAGTGAATGCGGTTGTCTCTAATGCCTAACCCATAAATGATAGTGGTAATTTGATAAGAAACATCATGGTATGCACCATATCCAATAGGGTGCAGTTATGATGTTTGGACACACCATCACACTATGGTGTTCCAGGCGGTATTAATTGTGAAACACTTTCCACAATGTCTCAATTGTGTGCCAAACTCGTATCTCAGATACTCATCTCTATGATCATATCACAGACATTTTATCCTCTTGTTACGACGATCTTCAACTTCCCTCTGAAATTACTTGAACCTTTCAATAATTCAGACTAGTGTTTCATCAAGTAAATACACTCAGCATCTACTCAAATCATCTGTGAAGTAAGAACACAACGATATCCACTGCATGCCTCAGCACTCATTGGACTGCATACATCAAAATGTATTACTTCCAATAAGTTGCTCTCTTGTTCCATCTTACTGAAAACGAGGCCTTTCAGTCATCTTGCCCATGTGGTATGATTTGCATGTCTCAAGTGATTCAAAATCAAGTGAGTCCAAACGATCCATCTGTATGGAGTTTCTTCATGCATATATACCAACAGACATGGTTCGCATGTCTCAATCTTTTCAAAAATGAGTGAGTCCAAAGATCCACCTACATGGAGCTTCTTCATGCGTTCTACACCAATATGACTCAAGTGGCAGTGCCACAAGTATGTGGTACTATCATTACTATCTTATATCTTTTGGCATGAACATGTGTATCACTACGATCGAGATTCATTTTAGGTGCAAGACCATTGAAGGTTTTATTCAAATAAACAGAGTAACCATTATTCTCCTTAAATGAATAACCGTTTTGCGGTAAACATAATCCAATCATGTTCAACGCAAACACCAAATCTCGATGGTAGAGGGAGCATGCGATGCTTGATCACATCAACCTTGGAAACACTTCCAACACATATCGTCATCTCACCTTTAGCTAGTCTCCATTTATTCCGCAGCTTTTATTTCGAGTTACTAACACTTAGCAACCGAACCAGTATCTAATACCCTGGTGCTGCTAGGAGTACTAGTAAAGTACACATTCATATAACGTATATCCAATATACTTCTGTCGACCTTGCCTGCCTTCTCATCTACCAAGTATCTAGGGTAGTACTGCTTCAGTGACCGTTCCTCTCATTACAGAAGCACTTAGTCTCGGGTTTGGGTTCAACCTTGGGATTCTTCACTAGAGCAGCAAACGACTTGCTGTTTCATGAAGTATCCCTTTTGCCCTTGCCCTTCTTAAACTAGTGGTTTTACTAACCATCAACAATTGATGCTTCTTCTTGATTTCTACTCTCGCGGTGTCGAACATCGCGAATAGCTCAAGGATCATCATAACTATCCTTGATATGTTATAGTTCATCACGAAGCTCTACTAGCTTGGTGGCAGTGACTATGGAGAACTATCACTATCTCATCTGGGAGATTAACTCCCACTCGATTCAAGCGATTGTGGCACTCAGACAATCTGAGCACACGCTCAACGATTGAGCTTTTCTCCCTTAGTTTGCAGGCTTAAGAAACTTGTCAGAGGTCTCATACCTCTTGACGTGGGCACTAGTCTGAAATCCCAATTTCAGTCTTCGGAACATCTCACATGTTCTGCGACGTTTCAAAAACGTCTTTGGTGCCACAATTCTAAACCGCACTGAACTATCACGTAGTCATCAAAACGTGTATGTCAGATGTTTCGTAACATCTCCAGACGACGCTGAGGTTCAGCACACCGAGCGGTGCATTAAGGACATAAGCCTTCTGTGCAGCAATGAGGACAATCCTCAGTTTACGGACCCAGTCCGCATAATTGCTACTACCAACTTTCAACTAAATTTTCTCTAGGAACATATCTTAACCAGTAGAACTAAAGCGCAAGCTATGACATAATTTGCAAATACCTATTTGACTATGTTCATGATAATGAAGTTCATCTGATTATGAACTCCCACTCAGATAGACATCCCTCTAGTCATCTAAGTGAAACATGATCCGAGTTTAACTAGGCCGTGTCCGATCATCACGTGAGACGGACTAGTCAAGATCAGTGAACATCTCCATGTTGATCGTATCTTCTATACGACTCATGCTCGACCTTTCGGTCCTCCGTGTTCCGAGGCCATGTCTGTACATGCTAGGCTCGTCAAGTCAACCTAAGTGTATTGCGTGTGTTCCGAGGCCATGTCTGTACATGCTAGGCTCGTCAACACCCGTTGTATTCGAACGTAAGAATCTATCACACCCGATCATCACGTGGTGCTTCGAAACGACGAACCTTCGCAACGGTGCACAGTTAGGGTGAACACTTTCTTGAAATTATTATAAGGGATCATCCTACTTGCTACCGTCGTTCTAAGCAAATAAGATGCAAAAAACATGATAAACATCACATGCAATCAAATAGTGACATGATATGGCCAATATCATCATGCTCCTTTGATCTCCATCTTCGGGGCACCATGATCATCTTTGTCACCGGCATGACACCATGATCTCCATCATCATGATCTCCATCATTGTGTCTTCATGAAGTTGTCACGCCAACGATTACTTACACTTCTATGGCTAACGTGTTTAGCAACAAAGTAAAGTAATTTACATGGCGTTATTCAATGACACGCAGGTCATGCAAAATAATAAAGACAACTCCTATGGCTCCTGCCGGTTGTCATACTCATCGACATGCAAGTCGTGATTCCTATTACAAGAATATGATCAATCTCATACATCACATATATCATTCATCACATCTTCTGGCCATATCACATCACATAGCACTTGCTGCAAAAACAAGTTAGACGTCCTCTAATTGTTGTTGCAAGTTTTTACGTGGTTTGTAGGTTTCTAGCAAGAACGTTTCTTACCTACGTATGACCACAACGTGATTTGCCAATTTCTATTTACCCTTCATAAGGACCTTTTTCATCGAATCTGTTCCGACTAAAGTAGGAGAGACAGACACCCGCTAGCCACCTTATGCATCTAGTGCATGTCAGTCGGTGGAACCTGTCTCACGTAAGAGTACGTGTAAGGTCGGTCCGGGCCGCTTCATCCTACAATGCCGCCGAAACAAGAAAAGACTAGTAGCGGCAAGAAGAATTGGCAAACTCAACGCCCACAACTACTTTGTGTTCTACTCGTGCATAGTAACTACGCATAGACCTGGCTCATGATGCCACTGTTGGGAATCGTAGCATAATTTAAAATTTTCCTACGCTCACCAAGATGCATCTATGGAGTCTACTAGCAACGAGGGGAAAGGAGTGGATCTACATACCCTTGTAGATCGCGAGCGGAAGCGTTCCAATGAACGTGGATGACGGAGTCGTACTCGCCGTGATCCAAATCACCGATGACCGAGTGCCGAACGTACGGCACCTCCGCGTTCAACACACGTACGGTGCAGCGACGTCTCCTCCTTCTTGATCCAGCAAGGGGGGAGGAGAGGTTGATGGAGATCCAACAGCACGACGGCGTGGTGGTGGATGTAGCGGGTCTCCGGCAGGGCTTCGCAAGCTTCTGCGAGAGAGAGAGAGAGAGGTGTTGCAGGGGAGGAGGGAGGCGCCCAAGGCTTAGATGTTGCTGCCCTCCCTTCCCCCCACTATATATAGGGACAAGGGAGAGGGGGGGCGCAGCCTTGCCCCTTCCTCCAAGGAAGGGTGCGGCCAGGGGGGAGTCCTTCCCCCCCAAGGCACCTCGGAGGTGCCTTCCCCCTTTAGGACTCTCCCTTTTTTCTTATCTCTTGTGCATGGGCCTCTTGGGGCTGGTGCCCTTGGCCCATATAGGCCAAGGCGCACCCCTTACAGCCCATGTGGCCCCCCGGGGCTGGTGGACCCCCGGACCCCTTTCGGCACTCCCGGTACAATACCGATAAAGCGCGAAACTTTTCCGGCAACCAAAATAAGACTTCCCATATATAAATCTTTACCTCCGGACCATTCCGGAACCTCTCGTGACGTCCGGGATCTCATCCGGGACTCCGAACAACTTTCGGGTTTCCGCATACATATATCTCTACAACCCTAGCGTCACCGGACCTTAAGTGTGTAGACCCTACGGGTTCGGGAGACATGCAGACATGACCGAGACGCCTCTCCGGTCAATAACCAACAGCGGGATCTGGATACCCATGTTGGCTCCCACATGTTCCACGATGATATCATCGGATGAACCACGGTGTCGTGGATTCAATCAATCCGTATGCAATTCCCTTTGTCAATCGGTATGTTACTTGCCCGAGATTCGATCGTCGGTATCCCAATACCTTGTTCAATCTCGTTACCGGCAAGTCTCTTTACTCGTACCGCAATGCATGATCCCGTGACTAACGCCTTAGTCACATTGAGCTCATTATGATGATGCATTACCGAGTGGGCCCAGAGATACCTCTCCGTCACACGGAGTGACAAATCCCAGTCTCGATCTGTGCCAACCCAACAGACACTTTCGGAGATACCCGTAATGCACCTTTATAGTCACCCAGTTACGTTGTGACGTTTGGCACACCCAAAGCACTCCTACGGTATCCGGGAGTTGCACGATCTCATGGTCTAAGGAAAAGATACTTGACATTGGAAAAGCTCTAGCAAACGAAACTACACGATCTTTTATGCTATGCTTAGGATTGGGTCTTGTCCATCACATCATTCTCCTAATGATGTGATCCCGTTATCAATGACATCCAATGTCCATAGTCAGGAAACCATGACTATCTGTTGATCAACGAGCTAGTCAACTAGAGGCTTACTAGGGACAGGTTGTGGTCTATGTATTCACACATGTATTACGATTTCCGGACAATACAATTATAGCATGAATAATAGACAATTACCATGAACAAAGAAATATAATAATAACCATTTATTATTGCATCTAGGGCATATTTCCAACAACTACTAATAGCAAGACTTCTCCCATGTCCTCACGAACAAACGTAACTACTCACAAAGCATATTCGTGTTCATAATCAGAGGGGTATTAATATGCATAATGGATCTGAACATATAATCTTCCACCAAGTAAATCAACTAGCATTAACTACAAGGAGTAATCAACACTACTAGCAACCTACAGGTACCAATCTCAGACTTAGAGGCAAGGATTGGATACAAGAGATGAACTAGGGTTTTAGAGGAGATGGTGCTGGTGAAGATGTTGATGGAGATTGGCCCCCTCCCGATGAGAGGAGCGTTGGTGATGACGATGGCGATGATTTCCCCCTCCCGAAGGGAAGTGTTCCCGGCAGAACAGCTCCGCCAGAGCCCTAGATTGGTTCCGCGAAGGTTCCGCCTCGTGGCGGCGGAGTCTCGTCCCGAAAGCTTGCTTATGATTTTTTCTCGGACGAAAGACTTCATATAGCAGAAGATGGGCACCGGAGGGCCACCAGTGGGCCCACAAGGCAGGGGGAGCGCCCAGGGGGGTAGGGCGCGCCCCCCCACCCTCGTGGCCAGGGTGTGGGCCCCTTTTGGTATTTTCTTCGCTCAGTATTTTTTATTATTTCCAAAAATAACTTCCGTGGAGTTTCAGGACTTTTGGAGTTGTGCAGAATAGGTCTCTAATATTTGCTCCTTTTCCAGCCCAGAATTCCAGCTGCCGGTATTCTCCCTGTTTATGTAAACCTTCTAAAATAAGAGAGAATAGGCATAAGTATTGTGACATAATGTGTAATAACAGCCCATAATGCAATAAATATCGATATAAAAGCATGATGCAAAATGGACGTATCAATAGCACTAAGGCCATCCACTATGTATGCCAAAACTCGTGTAAAGACAACTGTTGCTACATCTCGCACCGGTGCCCTGAACTGGCGAGCCGATGCAGCGGAAAAAAATCAGGGACCCGGACTCCGGAGCACGTAGTTTCTCCGATGCCCAGTTCCTTCGTGCCGTAAATATTTAGTATTTTACTGCATGGCTGCTCGAATGTGTGGACCAAAGTTGGCTGCACAAACTACTGAAGCGGTGCCAAATAATTTTCTAATGGCACCGCTGATGAGATGGCAAGAATTTAAGATACTAGGTACAAACTGTGACACTGTCTTAGGATGCGTTTGGTTGAAGGTGTGGCATGAATGGGTTGGGACCGTGACAGTGTCTGAATCACATCTAACAAATGATTTGTAACAACGGAAGAGGGTCTAACCTTCTCTGCACATTCCAGAAACTTCCTCCCAGTGTCCACAGAATCAAACGCAAGTAGCTTCACGCATGGAGATTGATGGTGACAACGAGCAGATAGATCTTCAGCCACCCCGCTCCATTCATTGCCACTGATGGTCTTAGGGAGCTACAAGAGGAAGAAACGACTCAAATCGACCTCTGGGTAAAAATCCTTCATTCCAAGTCATATCCCGAGAGAGAGAGAGAAGAGAGGCATACCCGGGTGGTGAAGTAGTAGTCGCCGGAGGAGGAACCGCTGGAGATGTCTTTGAAGAAGACCATGGCGACCCCGACGGTAGGATGCGAGACGGCGAGAGCGAGGAAGCGGGTATAGCTTAGCAAGGAAGGAAGGAAGGAAGGAGGAAACAGGGGAAATGTGACTTGTGGTCGGGGAGAAAAGGGGGTGCGGAAGGGGGGAAGAGGGGCGGGGGTAGATATTTTGGCGGTAGGCCAAAATTTTGGAAATGTGGAGGGAAACTTTGCGCGCGGTGCCGCCGGACCATTCACTTTGAACGATTGTGTGCATCGCAAATGATTCTTCTACTTTACGCGCATGGGATGAGTTTGATAATTCAAATTTTGGTCTGAAGGCATGGGCACATGCACTTTGAACGCGCGCGGTGCCGCCAGACCATTCACTTTGAACGATTGTGTGCATCGCAAACGATTCTTCTGCTTAACGCGCATGGGATGAATTTGATAATTCAAATTTTGGTGGAAATTTCCCTAGGTACGTCATTGCATAATTTAACATCGCTTGCTAATTTGGGCACAGAAAAGAGCTTACAGCAGACATACCACACTTACTGAATCGAGCAATTTTAGTAATTACACAGAGCCAGTTGACCTAAACATTGCTCTAACAAAAGACCAGCATTAAAAACAAAGTCTAAGTTCGCATAATAAAAAATCCGCCGCCGCACCGGCCTATGCATCGCTAGTGTGAGATGAGACGTGGATGACTTGTCCTGGCGACATGCTGCCGTTGGTGGACTCCGCGTCCCCCCTGCTGAAGTCGACCGCGTCCTCATCCTCGTCCTCGTCCTCGTCCTCGGCGCCGCCCTCAAGGTTGTAGTACTCGTAGTAGTGGCTGCACCATAGCTCGCGTTGGTACTCCACCGCCAATTCCTCGACGGACAGACTCTTCTCTACCTCGACCTCAGCCACGCGCAACTCCTCCTCCCGGCGCTCCTCGATCTCCGTCGCCTCCTGCATCTCCAGCTCCCGCTCGGTGACCTCATGAGGAAGCAGGTGCTCCATGGCCACCGCCGCCTTTTCACACGTGGGTTGCATGCAGGAGTCCGAGGTGGCCTGGAATATCTTGGCGTGTGCATCCTCGATCTTGGCGTGGATGGCCTTGACCCGGGCCAGGGCGACATCAGCGGCACGGACGGCAGCTCGAGCGCTCTCGGCGTTTGCAGCCGCCGTCGCAGCAGCAGCTGCAGCCGTCTCGGCTGCTGCTGCTGCCCTGTCGGCTGCCGCAGACGCCCTCTTGGCGGAAGCGGCCGCGCTTAATGCGGATGCGGCGGCACTCTCGGCGTAGGCGGCCGCGCTCTCGGCACATGCGACGGCGCTCGGGGGACGCGGCCATCGTATGGGCCTTCACGAAGTGTTTCCACGGCCTGATCTTTGCAAGAAGGGGGTGCGGGAATGGGGATCGAGATCGGGGGTTGCGGCACTGGAGCAGACGAGCCGGCGAAGCTTAAGGAGGGAGACTTAAATAGACCCAGATATTTTCATCGCAAACGGTTCCTAGAAAACAACTGTGTGTGATGTTGTAGATATTTTTTATTAGCTGTGAAAGACGAATTTGGAATAAAGTGCCAACGGATGGTGTTTTAAATGAATGAGAATTTTTTTAGTACTAATACAACTGTCATGTCAAATTTTGGAAAATTTCAGGGGTCGTTTGACCTTCTAAGACATTTAAGTAATTTTCTAGCCATTTAATGACTGTAATTGAAATTGGAACTACATGTACATGCAACAGCTAACCATAACAGTTTGAAAACTCATATTTCGTGTACTTGTGTGCGATTTAATTCCATGTGCAGTAAATTGGAAGGAATTTTCAAACATATTGGTCTAACGGCTATGACACAATTAAGCATGGAGTTACATGGCATTTTAATTCCAAAAAAATAAAAAAATCAGAAACACATGAAACCTTGGTTGATGTAATGTCATGCCGCCAAGATGATGTGGTAAAAAAATTGGCATGTTTGACGAATGTTTGGACACACACCCCTCACAAACCGGAGCAACTCGCTAGAAGGTTCGTGGTTCCGAGAGGGAACAATGCATGTTTGATGACGAACGGGAGATAGCTTCCTCTTATGGGCTTCAAATTTTGTCTACGTCTAACATGCACTACTACAACTGTAATGTGAAATTTTGGAAAATTCTAGGGGTCATTTGACCTTTTAAAGACATTTAAGTGATTTTCTAACTATTTAATGACCGTAATTCAAATTTGAACTACATCTACATGCAACGCCTAACCAAAATGTTTTGAAAAACATATATGTGTATTTGTGTGCGAGTTAATTCCATGTGCAGTAAATTAGAAGGAATTTTCAAACATGTTGGTCTCATGACATGGACACATGCATACGTATGCATGGAGTGACATGGCATTAATTAAAAAAATATAAAAATGATGAGAAACACATGAAACCTTGGTTGATGTAATGTCATGCCACCAAGATGATGTGGTAAAGAAATTGGCATGTTTGACGAAAGTTTGGACACACACACACCTCACAAACCGGAGCAATTCGCTAGAAGGTTCATGGTTTTGAGAGGGAACAATGCATGTTTGATGACGAACGGGAGATAGCTTCCTCTTACGGCCTTGAATTTTTTTCAACATCTAACGTGCACTACTACAACTGTGATGTGAATTTTTCGAAAATTCTAGGGGTCATTTGACCTTTTAAAGACATTTAAGTGATTTTCTAACCATTAAATGACCGTAATTCAAATTTGAACTACATCTACATGCAACGCCTAACCAAAATGGTTTGAAAAATCATATATGTTTACTTGTGTGCGAGTTAATTCCATGTGCAGTAAATTAGAAGGAATTTTCAAACATTTTGGTCTCACGACATGGACACATGCATACGTATGCATGGAGTGACATGGCATTTTAATTCAAAAAAAATATAGAAAATGACCAGAAACACATGAAACCTTGGTTGATGTAATGTCATGCCACCAAGATGATGTGGTATAGAAATTGGCATATTTGACGAAAGTTTGGACACACTCCCCTCACAAACCGGAGCAACTCGCTAGAAAGTTCGTGGTTCCGAGAGGGAACAATGCATGTTTGATGACGAACGGGAGATAGCTTCCTCTTACGGCCTTCAAATTTTTTCCTACGTTTAACGTGCACTAATACAACTATCATGTGAAAATTTGGTAAATTTCAGGGGTCATTTGACCTTCTAAAGACGTTTAAGTGATTTTCTAACCATTTAATGACCATAATTCAAATTTGAACTACATCTACATGCAACGCCTAACCAAAACGGTTTGAAAAATCATATTTTTGTGTACTTGTGTGCGAGTTAATTCCATGTGCAGTAAATTCGAATGAATTTTCAAACATATTGGTGTCAAGGCATGGGCACATGCATGGAGTGCATGCCATGGCATTTTAATTCCAAAAAATTAAAAAAATGATCAAAAAACATGAAACCTTGCTTGATTTAATGTCATGCCACCAAGATGTTGTGTAAAAAAATTTGGCCTGTTTGACGAAAGTTTGGACACACACCCCTCACAAACCGGAGCAACTCACTAGAAGGTTCATGGTTCCGAGCGGGAACAATGCATGTTTGCTGACGGACGGGAGATACCTTCCTCTTACGGCCTTCAAAATTTTTCCTACGTTTAACGTGCACTAATACAACTGTCATGTGAAAATTTGGAAATTTTCAGGGGTCATTTGATCTTTTAAAGACATTTAAGTAATTTTCTAACCATTTAATGACCGTTATTCAAATTTGAACTACATCTACATGCAACGCCTGACCAAAACAGTTTGAAAAATCATATTTGTGTGTACTTGTGTGCGAGTTAAAAATCATCAGACGACGTAAATATCTGGTGTTCAAAAAAACGTAAAGATCTGGCAAGACAACCGGCCCCCACACGATTGGCACTCTATCTCACGGCTCGAGGTTTGGTAGGTGATTGGCGGGGGTCATTAATCAGACACGGTTCTGTATTGGAAACCTTCAGCTATTATGTTCACACACTGATTTACTGCGGGAATTGTGTGTAATTCGAACTACAGTACTCGTAAATTCCGGCGATCAGCGTATGTACTGTCCCCGTCGATCTAGATTCCGGCCGTCAATAAATACTACCTTGCTCACGTCGTCGCGCCTGCAATCTCATCTACATCCTCCCCTCGCTCGTCCTCTCTCTCTCTCTCTCAAATCTCTGTCATGGCGCCGCCGGTCTGCTCACGCGCCGACGAGGAGTCGCCGCCCCCCGAGGACGCTCACTCGATTAGCAGCGACGAGGACCCCTACGCGCCGCCTAACGAGGTTGCGCCGGACCCCCCAACTTTGGATTGATTTTGGGGCCAGTATAATCTTTGTCTGTGGAAGTCGCTGCCGCCGACTAAGAAAGCCAGGCAAGTGGCGTTCAAGAAGGAGATGGCGGAGGAGGAAGCCAGGCACCAGGCGGCCTGTGAAGCTCGTGATGCCGCCTGGAAAAAGGAGGCGGCGGAGCTTTGGGGGCGGGCGCGTCGTCGTGCTGAGGAGGTGTACGAAGACGGGTACTTCGTGAGGAAGGTCATAGGTGTTGGGCGCCTCGTCGCTGCGTGGAGGTGGGCTGATAAGCTCCAGCGTGCCACCGACGAGGAGCTCCGGTGGGCGCCCAACGAAATGGCAAGATCGGTCGCGCGCGTCCGCCAGCAAGAGGCAGATCGGTATGTCAAGCGCTGCGAGGCGGAGGAGTCGGAGTACTACCTCCGCACTGGGAAGACGTCGTGCACCAGGGAGTTGCTGGCGAGGGGCTGCCGGAATACTGGCCCCAGGAGGGATTATTAGTTTTAGTATTGTTCGTTTTCAATTTTATGCATTGTACCTAGTAGTTAAGTATCATCACGTATATGTGATGATATTATATACATATATATATATATATATATATATTCTATGATGATCTAATGAACAATTAATATATATATTATGAATTTCATTTTCTATCTGTTTTTGTATACTAATTTGAATCTAGCTGTTACCATCCACATATACAAAATGGAAAGCGTATATACACACATTGAAACAGAACATATAAGAATGGAAAACAGAGTATAAACATTGAAACAGAGCAATACTATGATTGCTGTGAATACAAAGCTATCCACGTCGAAACAAGTTTTCAAAATAAAACGCGTCCATGAGACCATGACCAGCAGCCCTTGCCTAGGGTAGCTCTTGGCTCTGCTTGAACTCGTGCAGGCATTCGTCCAAGCGGTCGACACGCTCGCAGTACATCTGGAGCGCGATCTCGAGCTCCAAGTTGTCTATTTCATCGGAGATCACCAGCTCAAAGATGCGACGGCCATGTTCCTCTACTGCGCCCAGGTGGACACCTGGGCCAAGGAGGCGGTCGAGCCTACGGACCAGCGCGTTGGCATCCAGCGGGCCGCGGACAAGGCGAACGGCGGCACCCATGCGAACGGCGCGGCGGGCATCCGGTGCAAGTACGGCGTGGCCGGCATCTGGTGCAAGTACGGCGCTGAGGGCCTCTGCCCACTCCTGGCGAGGAATGGGGGTACTGACGGGACGTGTACCCAGCTGTGACGCCGTGTCGACGGCAGGCAAGCGCCGATGGATCCGCTCTTGTTGTGCAGCGCGCCGCGCCTCTCGCTCTGCGGCGCTCCAACGGTCTCACCGTGCGGCGAGCCGCAGCTTATCGGCGCGGACGCGCCTAGCTTGCTCTGCGGCGTGCCATCGATCATGTTGTGCGGCGAGCTACAGCCTGTCGGCGCTGACATGCCTATCTTGATCCGCGACGCTCAAGCGCCATGCGCCAAAGGTCTGCTCAACCCTGGCGATGACGCGCATCACAGCTCGTCCATCGCGTTGCCGGGGAGCGCCTCGGCCTCGACGGGCCGTGGCGCCTGCTCGTTTTCCTCGTCGACGAGGTTGATGGCAGAGGCGGCGCTTTGGTGGTTGGCATGCTTGGAAAAGGTGGAGGTGCTACAGGCTGCGCTTGTCGCCTCCGTGCGTCGCGTGCCCCCTATGCGCAATATAGCAGGGTGGCGGGAAACAGGTGAGGAAATGGCGGAAAACAGTGGCGTGTTAATAAAACACCATGAATTAATGAAAACTTAGCATCGAGTTAGCACAAGAAGTAGATGATGATCAGATGAACATGGACCACACTAGGATCCCGTCGGTGGTGAATTCATCAATCCCAAACAGTTGAATACTAGCAAGCGTTTGCCCACAACACACACGGCCTATTCCATCACAAATAGGTCGGATGGATCAACAGTATGCCACGTATCGCACATTGTCAGAAAGTAATGCGCTAGACCTTCTTTAACATGTGTTAAAAAAAACAAGGACCTTGAGGTTAAATTAGCTGAGGGAATGGGGCATTTCGGTCATTTGACCGAAATAACCCATCCCATCACCTAATTTAACATCGACACAACTTTCCATCCAGTCACCCATCCGATGGCTGCTCCAGCCTGAGCACACTTAACTTGATAGTTTTCTTACTTAAGCTACTGGTGGAACAGCTAGTCCTTGCTGATAGGAATGCATCTTCGCATCCTTATGGCGTGTCCGGATGACCGCTCGTCCCACAATGGCCAATAGATGTTGTGTAGACACGGCATACCACATACGTCTTGTTACAAGCAATCGTCTGCGCTATTATCGGTCTTCGCATACATTTCTTATTACAGACCTGTTTGCCGCATATCACACACATCTTGTTATATTGAACCATTTATGTTCTTTTGCCTAATCACAAGCAGTTCATCCGAGTGAACCGTATACTGTACATCGCACACACCTTTGATCTGGCTGACCGTTTCTTTTGTGTTGCCTAATTACAAACAGTTCATCCGAGTGAACCGTATGCTGTGTATCGCACACGCCTCCATCTGGCTGCCCGTTTCTTTTGTTCCTCCTCACCGCAAACAGTTCATTAAACTGAACCGTATGCCCTTCATCGCACACGCAACTAAAACCTGAACCGTGTTTGATGCATCCGTCAGCGCAAACATTTTACATATTCCTGACGGTTTTCATACAACACCGTTCGCGATTATGGCATCACACACAGTTTTTCGAAGGTTCTCTGATCATAGTGTCGCGTTAGCAGCATCCTGCAGTAGTGAAAGTCCATCGCTTTTTTACGAGAAAACTTCCATTCTATTCATCTTTAATCATGACAGTACAACAAACATCAGAAATAATAAAAATTACATTCATATTCATAGACCACCTAGCGACAACTACAAGCACTGAAGCGAGCCGAAGGCGTGCCGCCATTTTGCTCCTCTCTTGCCGGAGTTGGGCAAAACTTGTTGTGGTAGAAAATCAGGAAGTCGTCGTGCTAATACCCTATAGGACCAGCGGAGCAGAACAACAACCACCGCTGATGTAGAGTACCGTAGATCAGAAGGATCTAACATGAAGAAACACAAACGTAGACGAACTACAACCAGATCCTAGCAAATCCACCAAGGACAGATTCGTCGGAGACACACCTCCACACGCACACCGACGATACTAAACATATCACCGAGGCACAGTCGTTTTTTTCTGTTTGTTTTCTTTCTTTGGTTTCTTATTTCGTTTTCTTTTCTCTTTTTTTTCAAAATTTTCAAATCTTGTTTGCCTTTCCTTAAAATGTTCAGATTTTTTAAAAATGTTCTCAAAATTCAAAAAATGTTCTCGTTACACAAAAAAGTTCAAAACTTTGGAAATTAATATAATGTACCAGACTTCAATTTTTTTGTTCACGTTTTCAAAAAATGTTCGCGCTTCCAAATTTATTCGGGATTTTTCAAATTTGTTCTCCGTTTCAAAATTTGTTCTCAATATTCAAAAAATGTTCGTGCTTTAAGAAATCGTTCGCGCTTCCAAATTTGTTCTACGTTTCAAAATTGGTTCTCAAGATTCAAAAAAAATGTTCATGCTTTAAAAAAAATCTGCGCTTCCAAATTTGTTCTCTGTTTCAAAATTTGTTCTCAAGATTAAAAAAATGTTCCTGCTTTAAAAAATGTCCATGTTCAAATTTTGTTCTCGATTTCAAAATTTTGTTCTCTAAATTCAAAAAAAGTTCTGGATTTTAAAAAGTGTTCATTTTATCAAAACTTTGTTCAAGCTCTTTAGTTTTTCTTCTAAAATTTGGAAAGTGTTCGCTTTTTAAAAAACACTTTTTCAAATAATTCTCGCGTTAGGAATTTGAGAAAATGTTTGGATCTACATTACATTTAGCTTCACGCGCCATGGCAAACCAAAAAAGCTTGTCTATTGCGTTGGCTAGGCTCGTGCGTACAGAGATGAAGGGCCCTGGTTCGATCCCTCCCTCGAGCACAATTTTTTGGTATTTTTTCACTGCGTTGCGCTAATGGGCCGGCCCAGCTGGGTGACGCGCCTGTGCGTCTGCTCGACAATTCGCCGCAACGAGCGGCGCATAGGAGCTCTCGCTATAGCACACACCAAAGGGAACGCCTATACAACGCTTGTAGCGCCGGTTCCCGGTCTAGCGCTTCTGGGCCGGCCCCTATACACGGCCTCATTGTGAACTTTTTTTTTTCAGTTGATCGTCGACCAGTGACTGTTAACCATCAATGTAAAAAAATCATAAATTTAAAAAAAAACTTCACAGCACTTGAATTAGACAGATTTTGAAAAAAATTGCAAACAATAGAAAGTAGTTCATTTTTTTCCAAACAAGTTCACTGATTTGTAAAAACTTAATAAAGTTCGAAAAAGTTCAGCAAAATTAATAAAAAATTATTGGAAAAAAGTTTGTGAAATTGAGAAAAAATCACTTATTTCGAGAATTTTTTTTGTACATTTTTAAATTCTGTAGAAAAACTGAATTTGACAAAGTTCACATGTTTAAAAAAATAAAGAGATAAATAAAAAGCTAAAAAGGGAATATAAAAGGAGAAAATGACATAAATATAAAAAACATAAAAGAGAAAGATAAAATTGGCTGTGGAGCTTCCCAAAACCGGGACAACATCTCGCTCGGTGGTAAGATGGGCCAGCCCATTCTGCAAGCTAACGTTCGGGGAAAAAGAAAAGATGTGACTCGCATCGTAAACGCCGAAATCACTAGTTGAGGAGTACTCGTTACAAAGATCACTCCCACCTTTTCAGGTTGGGACAAGTGGCGTGCTGCATGTCCGTCACTTGTCGCAACCTGTGAGTTTTTCCTTTGTCCGTAGATTCGTGTATTCAAAACGTTTTATCTCTTAAACTGTGCATCCAAATCTCGAACCGTTTTCAGCGTTGGATTCCTCGCGTCGAGATCTTCAAAACGAGATCCATGTTGATAGGTTTTAACGAACTTTTTTTACAAAAAACTAGACGAAAAACCAAACCGGGAGCACGGGTTTTTCCCTTTCCGAAAGAGGCACGCATGTGCCTCTCACGGAAGCAAAACCGTGCCTCTCGCGGGAGGAAAAAAACAGAAAACATGTTTTTTTTTCATTTCTAAAAGGCACGGTCGTGCCTCTTGCGAAAGCACAACCATACGTTTCGCGGAAGCAAAACCGTGCCTCTCGCAGAAGAAAAAAAAAATAGAAAACACATTTTTTTTTCTGTTTCCGAGAGGCACGACCATGACTCTCGCGAAAGCACAACCGTGCCTATCGCGGAAGGAAAAAACAGAAAACATGTTTTTTTGCGTTTCCGAAAGGCACGGCCGTGACTCTCGTGAAAGCACAACCGTGCCTCTCGTGAAAGGAAAACCGTGCCTCTCGCGAAAGGAAAAAAATGCGTTTTTTCGTTTCCGAGAGGCACGACTGTGCCTTGTGGTTTCGCGCCTTTCGCGGAAGAAAACCCGTGACTCTCGTGAAAAAAAATGAAAATGCGTTTTTTCTGCGCAATTTTTTTTGACCCAAAAGCTAAGGATGACCGGTGAAAAACCGAAACGTCAAAAAAACAAATTTAAAAAAAATCTAAAAATGTGTGCGAAAAAAATAATCCGAAAAAAGCGTCTAGAGTGCGACACGTGGCGAGCGGCTGAGAGCGCATCAAATGACCCTGATCGTTGCGAGGCTCCTGAAGAAGCACTCTTTAACTCGTTGCTCTCCGTAAAAGCCGCATAGGAAACAGCCATACCAACGTGTGTTGCAGTACCTTCTTGCACCACCAATAGCTCGCACTAATCCTTAGGCCCAAGCTAATTGATTGTCCCGTTTACACTACCTATCCCGACCACTCTTCCTAAAAGAGTTGTACCTCGGCCACTCTGTCATGTGCCACCACTCTCCTAACACCCATTGACATGCTGGTCAGTGTGTAGGCACATGACACAAAAACAGTGATTTACGAGGAGTATTGTTGGTCTGCTGCCCTCAATATTTGTATGCCCCACAAAAGATAAAGAGGCAAATACACAGGTGATACATCAAATTGCAGAGGATGACCGCTTTGGTATGTGAAATAAAAAAATGCATGAAATTGATGTTTAAACTTGTCTCGAGGTACAAAATATGGTGGAAGTTTTGTCTGTAGCCGTCAACGGTGCCTGCGTGGCACCTGAGTCACTGTTAGTGACTCAAAGGGGCTGCAACATCACATTATCGAAAAAAACTTCGCTCCTGCCTCCTTAGTTAGAGTTTCCCTGCCTCTCGTCGGTGACGCCGCCGCCGGTCTGCCTCGTATACTACAGTCCTTGGATCATGCAGGCGCGATGGATCCGCACTTGCCGACGGGAGGGCTCTATTTTTAGGTGTTTTTTAGAGTTCTGCTAGGGTTTGTGCCATGCTCAGGAAAACGAGGCTGAGACGGTTTCTTAAAGATGGAATAAGGTCCTTCCCGTCTAGCCCTCGTCCCGGCGATGTTTCTAGCGTCGTTGGAGGGCGTGTGAAGGTGTGTCTCCGCCGGATCTCGTGGGATCCGGTCATTTGTCTTCGGTGGATCCGGTCTTCGTTCGTTTATGTGTCTGCAGGTTGAATCTTTCCAATCGAGGACTCTCTTCATCAACGACAGTTACTGTTCTGGTGCGCTTGTCCTATCGGGTCTTAGCACGACAACTTCTGGACTGTCTACTACAACAATGTTTGCCCGACTCCGATGAGGGAGAGGCGATGACGGCGGCGCGCCTTCGGCTTGCTCCAGTGCTTGTAGTTGTCGCTAGGTGGTCTACAGACATGGATGTAATTCTTAATTCTGGTATTCTTTGTACTATGTTGACAATTGATGAATAGATTTGAAATTTTCTCGTAAAAAAACGTCACAGTTTTGAAGAAAAATCCCTAAATGAGTACAAAATCTCATGAACATGCTTCCAAATGCCATTATGACTGTCGGGTCTCACTTATCAGTGAACAACAGAAAAGGGATAAATTGATACGAAAATGGTGGGTACTAGATGTCGGAGGAGCGTCACATTCTTTTACAAAAAAACACCTAAATTAATACCAAATCTCGTAAACAGGCCCCCAAAAGCCACTCTGACTATCGGATCTCACCGGTCAGTGAACATTGTCCGTCGGGTTCTACCTGCTAGCGAACAGTACAAAGGGATAAATCTATATGAAAAAGGCATTGGGTCAAACCCGCGACTTAGGGTCAGTTTTTTTGGGCGGCTTAAAAAATAAGCCGCCTCTCCCTAACTTCAAAAATAAGCCGTTTCTTAAAAAAAATTAGACTTCTAAATCAGTTATACCATAAGTAGTTTAGAAGTCCCAATGAATAAGAGAGGCGACTTATGAGAAAAGCTGGGAAGGATGGGGCTTTAGTGTCAATTCATCGGCCATCCTAGCGACTCCACACGATGATGATTGATGCCTAAAATCAGTGGCGGAGATACGTTGTTGCCGAACAGGCAGTGGTCCCCCAGTTTTTTTTAGCAAAATTATAAAACTACACATAGGCCCAGCCCATGAATACACAACACTATAAGGCAACAACCTAGATTTAGTGTGAGATTCAGCCCGGCCCGCCTAACTTTCTATGTGCAGCACCTGTACTGTCTAGAATGGATGACTAGAGTTAATGTATTCTAATAGATCAGCCACATCGGGCTTAAATAGGTTGCAGTCAGTCCATTTTCATATGTTATTTTTTAGAAATTTGTACAAAATAGTTTCATAATTAGTTTTTTACCTTCTTTTAGAAATTTGAAAAAAAATGTGCAAATTATAATCACAGTAAAAACAAGTTTGTGTATTTGTATCTCATAGATAATACACATACAAATAAAATAACCTTCTTGAAAAAATGTTTATGTAATTAAAAAAGCATCTATTATTTAAAAATACTTATATTACTAACATAATGTTTGTATATATAATAAAATTATTACTATATTATATAAAAATATTAATAAATTTCTAAATATTTGTATATTTAAAAATACTTATATTACTAAATTATGTCAGGCTCAAATATTAATCATAATAATGTTTGTATATTTAAATAAAATGTTAATAAAATTTATGTTTTTATCTATTTAATAAAATGCTGATTTAATTTAAAAATGCATATTTTGAGTATATATAAGAAAGTGATCATCCTTTAATCTGTTTAAAAAATATGCATGGAAAATTAACGTGAATTATCCTCAAATGAATATTATTTAATTATACAGACATTCTAATGATTTATAGATATTATTTTTGATATATAAATAATTCTTAAAATAATTCCTTAATATTACTGAAAGTAAATTATTATTTTGTATGTACTATATTATTTCTAACACATGAATAATCTAAGTTTATTTTGTTTGTATGATTATAATTGACAATTATTTTTACAAAATAAAAAAATGACATGTGAAAAATGAGTCGCACTGACTACAGTCCAGTTGAGCCCCACGAGCGTGTTCGATTATAACGATTTGACTAGTGGAAATAGTTCTTCATCGGCTGGTGCTGTAGGTTTGCCTCAATGGACATCATTTTTCATATCATTTTATCTCTTTTTACGGGATCTGACGGTCATAGTGATATTTGGGGGCTTGCATACGAGATTTGGTACAAATTCATTTGCCTCTTTTTGGCAAAAAATGCGACGCTTCAGCCCCTTTTAGTTAAGTCCATGCAGGAGCCTTCAGCGGCTACAAATGGATGTCGCTCCATACTTGCACAGTGAAACAAGTTTGACGTCAGTTTCATGTATGTTTCAACTTTAGACATTAAAATGGTCATCATGTGCAACTTAGAGCCTGTTCGGACTCCCTTCACTCTGCAACTCTAGGCCAATTCGGAGTGGCATACAGTTATAATTTGAGAACTGACTAAGATGACGCTCCGCGCGCTTCGCTCCGTAGTGAAGGACTAGAGGGTTGCCGAACATGGTCTTAATTTACTAGTGATGTGCTTCTTCTGTTCCTAAAAATAAGTTTTTTAGACATTTTAAATGGAATACAACATACGTATGTATGTAGACATATTTTAGAGTGTAGATTCACTTATTTCGCTTTATATGTAGTCGTTTGCTGAAATCTCTAGACGGACTTATATTTGGGAACGGAGGGAGTATTTGCATCAACTATATATAAAAAACTTTTGTACGGGCCAATAAGGCATCAGCTGATCTGTTCGGAATGGAAGGCCTGAAGCCCGGAACTCAGAAGATTAACCTGCAGTGTAGTACGTGCGAAACATCCAACATGATGCCCCAAACTCGACGTGAGTAGCAGCCGGTAGCAGCAGGAAATGAAATCCTGTACGCATCAGATTGACAGCACCGCTCTCGCTAGGAGACTGAAATCGCGTACACAGAAGAAAAGATGAAGGTGGTCTCATCATAGAACAAAGCAAAGAGCAGGGTCGCCCAATCCTCATGCTGATATACGCACCTGCCTGCCATGAACGCTCCCATGTCCCATCCGTCTGAGTTCAGGTCGGTGGCCGACGCAGTTCCACAGTCCCACTTGCGTACCTACCCACGCGGACTGAAAAGAAAGCACGCACGCGGTCAGGGACTCGGACACGCTCTCACGCACCCACGTACGTACTCTTACTCCACGCCCCGTGCCGTCCAATCCGGCGTACCGCCACCGCCCCTGGCGCGCGCAGCGTACGACGCCAGAGCTCAGCCGGCTCCAACTGGCCGGGAGGAGTGCAGGAGAGCTCATCGGTGTCGTACGTCAGCGCGGTACGTGTCTACGAGAGATTGCGCGCCAGCGCGCGGGCGTCAGGGAAAGGAAGGGAGCCAGCCGGCCAACCAACGACCCCGAGCTCGTATAATTTTTACTAAATGACCCCTCGGCCGCCTTATTTCGCCCACTGACCCCGCCCACTCCCCAAAAATTTATTTCGTCGCCTGACCCCATTTGCGTCTGCCTGGTACGCGCTTATAGGAAACGTAGTAATTTTAAAATATTTCTTACGCACACGCAAGATCATGGAGATGCATAGCAACAAGAGGGGAGAGTATGTCCACGTACCCTCGTAGACCGAAAGCGGAAGCGTTAGCACAACGCGGTTGATGTAGTCGTACGTCTTCACGATCCGACCGATCAAGTACCGAACGCACGTCACCTCCGAGTTCAGCACACGTTCAGCCCGATGACGTCCCTCGAACTCCGATCCAGCCGAGTGTTGAGTGAGAGTTTCGTCAGCACGACGGCGTGGTGACGATGATGATGTTCTACCGACGCAGGGCTTCGCCTAAGCACCGCTACGATATTATCAAGGTGGACTATGGTGGAGGGGGGCACCGCACACGGCTAAAATATCAATGATCAATTGTTGTGGCTTTGGGGTGCCTCCTGCCCCCGTATATAAAGGAGCAAGGGGGGAGAGGCGGCCGGCCAAGAGAGGGGCGCGCCAGGAGGAGTCCTACTCCCACCGGGAGTAGGACTCCCTCCCTTCCTTGTTGGATTAGGAGAAGGGGAAAGAGGAGAGAGAGAGGAAGGAAAGGGGGGGCGCCGCCCCCCCTCCTTGTCCAATTCAGACTAGAGGGGGAGGGGGCGCGCGGCCTGCCCTAGCCGTCTCTCCTCTTCTCCACTAAGGCCCATGTAGGCCCATTAAACCCCCGGGGGGTTTCGATAACCTCCCGGTACTCCGGTATATATCCGATAACCCCCGGAACCATTCCGGTGTCCGAATATAGTCGTCCAATATATCAATCTTCATGTCTCGACCATTTCGAGACTCCTCGTTATGTCCGTGATCACATCCGGGACTCCGAACTACCTTCGGTACATCAAAACATATAAACTCATAATATAACTATCGTCGAAACTTTAAGCGTGCGGACCCTACGGGTTCGAGAACCATGTAGACATGACCGAGACCCGTCTCCGGTCAATAACCAATAGCGAAACCTGGATGCTCATATTGGCTCCCACATATTCTACGAAAATCTTTATCGGTCAAACCGCATAACAACATACATTGTTCCCTTTGTCATCGGTATGTTACTTGCCCGAGATTCGATCGTCGGTATCTCAATACCTAGTTCAATCTCGTTACCGGCAAGTCTCTTTACTCGTTCCGTAATACATCATCCCGCAACTAACTCATTAGTTGCAATGCTTGCAAGGCTTAAGTGATGTGCATTACCGAGTGGGCCCAGAGATACCTCTCCGACAATCGGAGTGACAAATCCTAATCTCGAAATACGCCAACCCAACAAGTACCTTTGGAGACACCTGTAGAGCACCTTTATAATCACCCAGTTGCGTTGTGACGTTTGGTAGCACACAAAGTGTTCCTCCGGTAAACGGGAGTTGCATAATCTCATAGTCATAGGAACATGTATAAGTCATGAAGAAAGCAATAGCAGAATACTAAACGATCGTAAATGGGTCAAGTCAATCACATCATTCTCCTAATGATGTGATCCTGTTGATCAAATGACAACTCATGTCCATGGCTAGGAAACATAACCATCTTTGATCAACGAGCTAGTCAAGTAGAGGCATACTAGTGACACTCTGTTTGTCTATGTATTCACACATGTATCATGTTTCCGGTTAATACAATTCTAGCATGAATAATAAACATTTATCATGATATAAGGAAATAAATAATAACTTTATTATTGCCTCTAGGGCATATTTCCTTCAGTCTCCCACTTGCACTAGAGTCAATAATCTAGATTACATAGTAATGATTCTAACACCCATGGAGCCTTGGTGCTGATCATGTTTTGCTCGTGGAAGAGGCTTAGTCAACGGGTCTGCAACATTCAGATCCGTATGTATCTTGCAAATTTCTATGTCTCCCACCTGGACTAGATCCCGGATGGAATTGAAGCGTCTCTTGATGTGCTTGGTTCTCTTGTGAAATCTGGATTCCTTTGCCAAGGCAATTGCACTAGTATTGTCACAAAAGATTTTCATTGGACCCGATGCACTAGGTATGAAACCTAGATCGGATATGAACTCCTTCATCCAGACTCCTTCATTTGCTGCTTCCGAAGCAGCTATGTACTCCGCTTCACACGTAGATCCCGCCACAACGCTTTGCTTAGAACTACACCAACTGACAGCTTCACCGTTCAATGTAAACACGTATCCGGTTTGCGATTT
This sequence comes from Aegilops tauschii subsp. strangulata, assembly GCF_002575655.3. Lineage (NCBI taxonomy): Eukaryota > Viridiplantae > Streptophyta > Magnoliopsida > Poales > Poaceae > Aegilops > Aegilops tauschii. The sequence continues at coordinate 389,913,586 of NC_053039.3, read as the reverse complement.
AGAATCGTCCGGATCAGTGTCAAAGCTTGCATCGACGTAACCATTTACGACTAGCTCTTTGTCACCTCCATAAACGAGAAACATATCCCTAGTCCTTTTCAGGTATTTCAGGATGTTCTTGACCGCTGTCCAGTGATCCACTCCTGGATTACTTTGGTACCTCCCTGCTAAACTTATAGCAAGGCACACATCAGGTCTGGTACACAGCATTGCATACATGATAGAGCCTATGGCTGAAGCATAGGGAACATCTTTCATCTTCTCTCTATCTTCTGCAGTGGTCGGGCATTGACTCTTACTCAATTTCACACCTTGTAACACAGGCAAGAACCCTTTCTTTGCTTGATCCATTTTGAACTTCTTCAAAACTTTGTCAAGGTATGTGCTTTGTGAAAGTCCAATTAAGCGTCTTGATCTATCTCTATAGATCTTGATGCCCAATATATAAGCAGCTTCACCGAGGTCCTTCATTGAAAAACTCTTATTCAAGTATCCCTTTATGCTATCCAGAAATTCTATATCATTTCCAATCAGTAATATGTCATCCACATATAATATCAAAAATGCTACAGAGCTCCCACTCACTTTCTTGTAAATACAGGCTTCTCCAAAAGTCTGTATAAAACCAAATGCTTTGATCACACTATCAAAGCGTTTATTCCAACTCCGAGAGGCTTGCACCAGTCCATAAATGGATCGCTAGAGCTTGCACACTTTGTTAGCTCCTTTTGGATCGACAAAACCTTCCGGTTGCATCATATACAACTCTTCTTCCAGAAATCCATTCAGGAATGCAGTTTTGACATCCATTTGCCAAATTTCATAATCATAAAATGCGGCAATTGCTAACATGATTCGGACAGACTTAAGCATCGCTACGGGTGAGAAAGTCTCATCGTAGTCAATCCCTTGAACTTGTCGAAAACCTTTCGCAACAAGTCGAGCTTTATAGACAGTAACATTACCGTCAGCGTCAGTCTTCTTCTTGAAGATCCATTTATTCTCAATGGCTTGCCGATCATCGGGCAAGTCAACCAAAGTCCACACTTTGTTCTCATACATGGATCCCATCTCAGATTTCATGGCCTCAAGCCATTTTGCGGAATCTGGGCTCACCATCGCTTCTTCATAGTTCGTAGGTTCGTCATGGTCCAGTAACATAACCTCCAGAACAGGATTACCATACCACTCTGGTGCGGATCTCACTCTGGTTGACCTACGAGGTTCAGTAACAACTTGATCTGAAGTTTCATGATCATCATCATTAACTTCCTCACTAATTGGTGTAGGTGTCACAGGAACCGGTCTCTGTGATGAACTACTTTCCAATAAGGGAGCAGGTACAGTTACCTCATCAAGTTCTACTTTCCTCCCACTAACTTCTTTCGAGAGAAACTCCTTCTCTAGAAAGATTCCAAATTTAGCAACAAAAGTCTTGCCTTCGGATCTGTGATAGAAGGTGTACCCAACAGTCTCTTTTGGGTATCCTATGAAGACATATTTCTCCGATTTGGGTTCGAGCTTATCAGGTTGAAGCTTTTTCACATAAGCATCGCAGCCCCAAACTTTAAGAAACGACAATTTTGGTTTCTTGCCAAACCACAGTTCATAAGGCGTCGTCTCAACTGATTTCGATGGTGCCCTATTTAACGTGAATGCAGCCGTCTCTAAAGCATAACCCCAAAATGATAGCGGTAAATCAGTAAGAGACATCATAGATCGCACGATATCTAGTAAAGTACGATTACGACGTTCGGGCACACCATTACGCTGTGGTGTTCCGGGTGGCGTGAGTTGCGAAACTATTCCGCATTGTTTCAAATGAAGACCAAACTCGTAACTCAAATACTCTCCTGCATGATCAGATCGTAGAAACTTTATTTTCTTGTTACGATGATTTTCAACTTCACTCTGAAATTCTTTGAACTTTTCAAATGTTTCAGACTTATGTTTCATTAAGTAGATATACCCATATCTGCTTAAATCATCTGTGAAGGTGAGAAAATAACGATACCCGCCGTGAGCCTCAATATTCATCGGACCACATACATCTGTATGTATGATTTCCAACAAATCTGTTGCTCGCTCCATAGTTCCGGAGAACGACGTTTTAGTCATCTTGCCCATGAGGCACGGTTCGCAAGTACCAAGTGATTCATAATCAAGTGGTTCCAAAAGTCCATCAGTATGGAGTTTCTTCATGCGCTTTACACCGATATGACCTAAACGGCAGTGCCACAAATAAGTTGCACTATCATTATCAACTCTGCATCTTTTGGCTTCAATATTATGAATATGTGTATGACTACTATCGAGATTCAACAAAAATAGACCACTCTTCAAGGGTGCATGACCATAAAAGATATTACTCATATAAATAGAACAACCATTATTCTCTGATTTAAATAAATAACCGTCTCACATCAAACAAGATCCAGATATAATGTTCATGCTCAACGCTGGCACCAAATAACAATTATTTAGGTCTAAAACTAATCCCGAACGTAGATGTAGAGGTAGCGTGCCGACCGCGATCACATCGACTTTGGAACCATTTCCCACGCGCATCGTCACCTCGTCCTTAGCCAATCTTCGCTTAATCCGTAGTCCCTGTTTCGAGTTGCAAATATTAGCAACAGAACCAGTATCAAATACCCAGGTGCTACTGCGAGCATTAGTAAGGTACACATCAATAACATGTCTTTCACATATACCTTTGTTCACCTTGCCATCCTTCTTATCCGCCAAATACTTGGGGCAGTTCCGCTTCCAGTGACTAGTCTGTTTGCAGTAGAAGCACTCAGTCTCAGGCTTAGGTCCAGACTTGGGTTTCTTCTCCTAAGCAGCAACTTGTTTGCTGTTCTTCTTGAAGTTCCCCTTCTTCTTCCCTTTGCCCTTTTTCTTGAAACTGGTGGTCTTGTTGACCATCAACACTTGATGCTCCTTCTTGATTTCTACCTCCGCAGCCTTTAGCATTGCGAAGAGCTCGGGAATCGTCTTATCCATCCCTTGCATGTTATAGTTCATCACGAAGCTCTTGTAGCTTGGTGGCAGTGATTGAAGAATTCCGTCAATGACGCTATCATCCGGAAGATTAACTCCCAGTTGAATCAAGTGGTTGTTATACCCAGACATTTTGAGTATATGCTCACTGACAGAACTATTCTCCTCCATCTTACAGCTGTAGAACTTATTGGAGACTTCATATCTCTCAATCCGGGCATTTGCTTGAAATATTAACTTCAACTCCTGGAACATCTTATATGCTCCATGACGTTCAAAACGTCGTTGAAGTCCCGATTCTAAGCCGTAAAGCATGGCACACTGAACTATCGAGTAGTCATCAACTTTGCTCTGCCAGATGTTCATAACATCTGGTGTTGCTCCTTCACCAGGTCTGGCACCTAGTGGTGCTTCCAGGACGTAATTCTTCTGTGCAGCAATGAGGATAATCCTCAAGTTACGGACCCAGTCCGTGTAATTGCTACCATCATCTTTCAACTTTGCTTTCTCAAGGAACGCATTAAAATTCAACGGAACAACAGCACGGGCCATCTATCTACAATCAACATAGACAAGCAAAATACTATCAGGTGCTAAGTTCATGATAAATTTAAGTTCAATTAATCATATTACTTAAGAACTTCCACTTAGATAGACATCCCTCTAATCCTCTAAGTGATCACGTGATCCAAATCAACTAAACCATGTCCGATCATCATGTGAGATGGAGTAGTTTCAATGGTGACCATCACTATGTTGATCATATCTACTATATGATTCACGCTCGACCTTTCGGTCTCCGTGTTCCGAGGCCATATCTGTTATATGCTAGGCTCGTCAAGTTTAACCTGAGTATTCCGCGTGTGCATGTTTTACACCCGTTGTATTTGAACGTAGAGCCTATCACACCCGATCATCACGTGGTGTCTCAGCACGAAGAACTTTCGCAACGGTGCATACTCAGGGAGAACACTTATACCTTGATAATTTAGTGAGAGATCATCTTATAATGCTACCGTCAATCAAAGCAAGATAAGATGCATAAAAGATAAACATCACATGCAATCAATATAAGTGATACGATATGGCCATCATCATCTTGTGCTTGTGATCTCCATCTCCGAAGCAACGTCATGATCACCATCGTCACCGGCGCGACACCTTGATATCCATCGTAGCATCGTTGTCGTCTCGCCAATCATATGCTTCTACGACTAACGCTACCGCTTAGTGATAAAGTAAAGCATTACAGGGCGATTGCATTGCATACAATAAAGCGACAACCATATGTCTCCTGCCAGTTGCTGATAACTCGGTTACAAAACATGATCATATCATACAATAAAATTTAGCATCATGCCTTGACCATATCACATCACAACATGCCCTGCAAAAACAAGTTAGACGTCCTCTACTTTGTTGTTGCAAGTTTTACGTGGCTGCTACGGGCAGAGCAAGAACCGTTCTTACCTACGCATCAAAACCACAACGATAGTTCGTCAAGTTAGTGCTATTTTAACCTTCTCAAGGACCGGGCGTAGCCACACTCAGTTCAACTAAAGTTGGAGAAACTGACACCCGCCAGCCACCTGTGTGCAAAGTTCGTTGGTAGAACCAGTCTCGCGTAAGCGTACGCGTAATGTCGGTCCGGACCGCTTCATCCAACAATACCGCCAAACCTAAGTATGACATGCTGGTAAGCAGTATGACTTGTATCGCCCACAAATCACTTGTGTTTTACTCGTGCATATGACATCTACGCATAAAAGCTGGCTCTGATACCACTGATGGGGAACGTAGTAATTTCAAAAAAATTCCTATGCACACGCAAGATCATGGTGATGCATAGCAACGAGAGGGGAGAGTATGTCCACGTACCCTCGTAGACCGAAAGCGGAAGCGTTAGCACAACGCGGTTGATGTAGTCGTACGTCTTCACGATCCGATCGATCAAGTACCGAACGCACGACACCTCCGAGTTCAGCACACATTCAGCCCGATGACGTCCCTCGAACTCCGATCCAGCCGAGTGTTGAGGGAGAGTTTCGTCAGCATGACGGCGTGGTGACGATGATGATGTTCTACCGACACAGTGCTTCGCCTAAGCACCGCTACGATATTATCGAGGTGGACTATGGTGGAGGAGGGCACCGCACACGGCTAAAAGATCAATGATCAATTGTTGTGTCTTTGGGATGCCCCCCTGCCCCCGTATATAAAGGAGCAAGGGGGGAGAGGCGGCCGGATAGGAGAGGGGCGCGCCAGGAGGAGTCCTACTCCCACCGGGAGTAGGACTCCCTCCCTTCCTTGTTGGATTAGGAGAAGGGGGAAAGAGGAGAGAGAGAGGAAGGAAGGGGGGGCGCCGCCCCCTCCTTGTCCAATTCGGACTAGAGGGGGAGGGGGCACGCAGCCTGCCCTAGCCGCCTCTCCTCTTCTCCACTAAGGCCCATGTAGGCCCATTAAACCCTCGGGGGGGGGGGGTTCCGGTAACCTCCCGGTACTCCGGTATATATCCGATAACCCCCGAAACTATTCTGGTGTCCGAATATAGTCGTCCAATATATCAATCTTCATGTCTCGACCATTTCGAGACTCCTCGTTATGTCTGTGATCACATCCGGGACTCCGAACTACCTTCGGTACATCAAAACATATAAACTCATAATATAACTGTCATCGAACTTTAAGCGTGCGGACCCTACGGGTTCGAGAACTATGTAGACATGATCGAGACACGTCTCCGGTCAATAACCAATAGCGGAACCTGGATGCTCATATTGGCTCCTACATATTCTACGAAGATCTTTATCGGTCAAACCGCATAACAACATACGTTGTTCCCTTTGTCATCGGTATGTTACTTGCCCGAGATTCGATCGTCGGTATCTCAATACCTAGTTCAATCTCGTTACCGGCAAGTCTCTTTACTCGTTCCGTAATACATCATCCCGCAACTAACTCATTAGTTGCAATGCTTGCAAGGCTTAAGTGATGTGCATTACCGAGTGAGCCCAGAGATACCTCTCCGACAATCGGAGTGACAAATCCTAATCTCGAAATACGCCAACCCAACAAGTACCTTTGGAGACACCTGTAGAGCACCTTTATAATCACCCAGTTACGTTGTGACGTTTGGTAGCACACAAAGTGTTCCTTCGGTAAACGGGATTTGCATAATCTCATAGTCATAGGAACATGTATAAGTCAAGAAGAAAGAAATAGCAGAATACTGAACGATCGTGTGCTAAGCTAACGGAATGGGTCAAGTCAATCATGTCATTCTCCTAATGATGTGATCCCGTTGATCAAATGACAACTCATGTCTATGGCTAGGAAACATAACCATCTTTGATCAACGAGCTAGTCATGTAGAGGCATACTAGTGACACTCTGTTTGTCTATGTATTCACACATGTATCATGTTTCCGGTTAATAAAATTCTAGCATGAATAATAAACATTTATCATGATATAAGGAAATAAATAATAACTTTATTATTGCCTCTAGGCCATATTTCCTTCAGGCGCCACACTTGCACGTCGCCGCGCCGCCCGCCGAGGCGCCATTGACCGATGACGACCACGGGACGCCAGCGTGGCAGCCGTCAAACGCGCCTAGCCCGAAGGCATCGCCGCTTCTGACGCGTCTGTCAATACGTCGTGGTAACCACAGTCGGAGAAACGCCTATAAATATGGTGTGCACATGTTAACGGTAGTCACGGGTTTTTGTGTGGCGTGTATCCAACCACAGGTTAGACGCCTAGGCGTCAGGCGTGTTCCGTCGTTATACCGCCCATGTGTTTGTCGCTTTTGACTGCCAGGTAAAATGAAAATATCACCGCTGCGTTACTTTGATATTTAGGGGCGGCCGGTCTAGGGAAACCTGCTGATGTGAAAGGGCATAGACTGGGGCAAACAAAAGATTTAGATCAATATTCGATCTATTAGGCTGCAGACCTCCATCTTCATCCTTTCTGCCCCCTCGTCCATCTTCATCCTTTCCGCCCCCTCCTCCTGCTTGCCCCCCATTCCTTGTACCGGTTTCCATGGGTGCCCACGATATCACGGTGTCAAGGGTCAGGCGTCTGAGAGAGGATCTCGTGGCCAAGGATCCGCAGCTCCGGGCCAAGGATGTGGAGCTCCATCAACTCCGGGAGGAGAAGAGTGACTTGCTCCTCCGTCATGAGCATCAGGAGTCGAAGACTAAGATGCTTGTGGCATCTTTGACGTTGTTGCAGGAAGCGGCAGCTGTGCTGGTGCGCGAACGCTCCGATCATGAGGATCTCCAGGGTCGCCTGGACCGCCTGCCGGATCATGTCACCACGCAGGTGGTGAGGCTTCGCGACGCGTACTGTCGTGCGACCGCGACCATGCCGGCCGTCGGGCTAAACCCGTTTGGTCACCCCATCGACTTCCACGAGCTCCGGCTTACTGACCTGGTCTCCTTCTTCAGTTATCTCTTCGAGGAGCTGAACCGTCTCAGTGCGACCGTGGGTGAGGCGCTGAACAAGGAGGGGGTTCGTGGTGCCCTCGCCGTTGGCAGTCGAATCATGTTCATACTTCATCACCGCAATCCATTCGTGCCATTCGACGCTATCTTCGACGAGCTGGCTCCCGTGGACCGGGAGCGGGCTCTGCGGGAAGTGGCTCCCTGCCTTACCACCTTCGTTCGCCTGGAGAAGCTGAGTAACTTCAGTGGTTTGGTATGATTTCTGATTGCACTTGTTTTGGCATCGTTTAGTTTGTGCCGTCAGAAGGTTCTGAAGAACTGAAGAAGGTTTGGTTTGGCTGTTGATTGCCGTGACTTGTTTAAGCATCGTTTTGTTCGTTTCGTTCGGAGGCTCCGAAGAAGTGAAGAAGTTGCAGAACAAAGTGAAGGCTAGTTAGGTATGTTGATTAGGTATACTTTCAACATATAAGTTAGCAATTTATCAATGTTGCTTTTGTTATCCAAAAAAAATTAGGTTATCCCAAGACAATTTTAGATTATCCAAAAAAATTCTGTTAAATTTCAACTTCAGTGGCCACATGACAGATTCCAATAACAATTGACACCATGACAAATTCACTAAACTTTTAACACGAGTGCAGATTCAGCGTGGATGACATAGGGCACGGGGTGGCCAGCCCTCCTTTCAGTAATAAGATGACTAGGAAAATAATTCTTACAGGGCACAACCACACGATTAAGCTTAAATTCTGCAGAAACACACCTTAAATCAACCGTAAGCAGTCACAGTACTTAAATTGCAGACAGACACCTTAAACGAACCATAAGGAGTTCACAAAAGACACATAACTTAAATCATCTTGTTCTACGCATTGACAAGGCAAATCTTCTCGCAAGCACGACACAAGTACTACCGGCCTAAGTTAAAATGACGAAGGCTCACTAATCCGACGTAAAGAAGTTCACATCGCCACAGTGTGTATGTCACCTCAGTTCCTCCCTCGTTGTAGATGTTCACCTTCATGAGCTCAGGGTGTACACCCTCAAATTCAGCCACGCATCTAACCTTGAGTCCATGGAACTTGGCAAAGGCACACCAGAACAGAACCAACTCCAGCATTCCATCTTCTCCTTGCTTCAACTCAACACGCCAACCACAACCCGTTCTCGTCTCCAGATTGATAAACCTAGGCAAGCTCAGATTGCTGACCTGTAAAAAAGAGGTCGCACCGTCGGGTAATACCAAACAGGATTCGCACCGCTTGTCCTACATGATTCTGACAAAACAGTTTGGCCTCTTTTCATAGTGGAAGTGATCGATTCTAGCATAATGCTTTTTCAGTTCAGACGCCGACTTCCCCTGTCAATGACAACGCCGTACAACTTATATCCTTTCGTAAATGAAAGTTGTCATTCTAAAAACAAGATGAACATACCTTACAGGGTCTGTCAGCAGAGAATACAGAACCCACATGCAAGTGTTGAGACTGTACTAACTGTTGGCACTGTAGACTGCATTTAGCAAGTTCAGATAAGCGTGAAAGTTGTTTCAGGGTAGGGGGTTGAATGACATACAACAACATCATAAAACATAACATACTATTTTTTTACAGCAAGAAGCCTTAGTTCAGCATCCATAGCCGGTGGTAAGCAGGACAGTCCACTAGTTGACTGCATTGCCTGAATTGCATTAACTAAGTCAATAAACCACCATACAAAACGATGTCAAGAAAATGATAAAACAGAGTACATAATTCATCTAGATAAACACAGATGTTGCAACACTGTAATACATAAGCCATGGCTATCATAAGAAATTCAGAGACGCCCTTTCCCATTCGCTTCCCTTTCTTCCGCTTTCGCTTTCACTTCTTCAACTTGCCATTTTCTCTGCTAACATACCGGCCAAAAACGCAATATGGGTCGAGCATTATCTGCTCGCTGTTGGAGTCATCCTCCAAATCCTCCTCTCTGGGAGGAAGGCCGGCGAGCGAACGAACTGCTAGAATTTGCTCGCGTGCCAATGCACCTGCCATTCTTGCTTGGCGCTTCGCAAAGATGCGTGCGCATAGGGCATGGACAGTATTATCCTCCGGGACCTTGTCGGCAGCTACAGCAAAGTTCGCCATGGTACGGCTGCCGTTTGCTGAGTGACCAATCTAAGGACCAATTAACTAATACAGTTCAAAACTGGATGTGCCATAAAAGTGGTCAATAAGCAACCTACAGAACGATATGTACAACAATGTGGATAACCCATGAATCTGCTAAGTGCGTTTTTTTAGAAAAGGAGGATGACCCCCGGCCTCTGCATCTGGGAGATGCATACGACCACTTTATTGATTATTCTCAAGGACCTTACAAAGTATTACAAACAATATACCTGAATCCACCATCTTGGCAACCTATGTCATTACTCCTATCCATATGATGAAGGGGCGCTAGCTGAGCCACTACCAAAACCACTCACCTAAGCCTAACATCAAAAGCTGGAAGCCCCAGCCGAGCCACATACCGGGTCTGGGGCACAATCCGGTCAGACACACTCGTGTGTCGTCGCCGCCATCTTCCACAGGTCCGTCTTCAGATCATATTGAGGCTTCTACCTTGTCTGGCCACTCTGCCATCGACGCCCCCATGACGCCAGACAGCTTCCTCCTCCTGCACGAGTCCATCTCCGCGCATCAGACGCCGAGTCTCCACAGCACCATGCCGCCGAGATCCGCCGCCATCAATGTGTAAGATGAAGCACCGCTCCACCAAAGTCACCGTCCTCTAGTCCCTCGAGCCCGTGTGCACCTCCAAGATTGACGCCCCCAGGGGGGAAACGACACCAGAGAGCCGCCGTCATCCGATCTACTGATCTAGGGTTTCCCCCGGAGGTAGCAGAGAGTGGCCTTGAACTTCTCCACGGCGATGCCTTCAGGAAGGGAACGACACAGACAGCGTCGCCATCGCCGGCCTTGGCAATAACCAATAGCAGGTTTTCACCCAGATCTGATCGAAGACCTCCATCTCTCGTGCACGGGTCGCCGCCATTCTTGCCGGGATCTGGATGATCCCGCTTGCCAGATCTCAACAAGGAGAAGCCCCCTACCGAGACCCGCCGGCCGAGCAGGGGAGGCCGAGGCCGTGCCCACAGGATCAGATCATTGATCCATGCCCGCGCCGCCACCCCGGAGTCAGCCCCACGCTCAGCCGCCACCGCCTGCCGAGGCTCGCCGCCGCGTGCCCCGCGCCCCGCCACCGCTCGCCGAGGCCTGCCGCCTCGCGCCAAACCGCGAGCGCCGCAGGACACCGCCGCCTGCCGCCTAGATCCGCCGCCCGCGGAGGAAGGGGAGATGGGAGATGGAGTCCCCCCGCCGCCGCCGTCTGCCACGCGGGTTTTACCCGACGGCGTCACCCGGCGGCGGCGAGAGGAGGGGGGAAGGAGAGGGCGGCGGCGGAGCCTAGGGTTGGATGCCCCCGAGTCGCCCAGGGCGGGGGCGACGCGAGGCACGCGGAGATGCTTTTGGATCTATCTGCTAAGTGCGTGTGGGAATAAATCAAATAACGCATGAACGATAGTGCTTTGGAAGATATACATAACTGAATCAAACTGCAATTGGGGATGTATCAAAACGAAACTATAATCACGGATTTAGGATGCCTTCTGCGCATTAGAAAACCCTAATACTAAATTAAGTATTTACGGATCCGGATGTCCTGAACCAACGCATCAATCTAGACTGTCCCACAAACCTAGGATTCAATCAGTAATGCTACATGCATAAATCAAATTTGTAATCAGGAATGGCAGATGGTTTCACCGGGGGTTGGGCGGCTAAATAGGACGCTTCCAATGCCACATCACAATAGCAGTCACACATTAATGGAGGGTAGAAGTGTCTGACTTTTTAAGCGCCTACCAAGGTATTTTTAAATTTCGGCATAAATGCCTAGTTACTAGGCGTCGCCGCGTGCACCTATGGTCCACAACGACCCAGCCGCGCCCACCTAACATGCCGGATTATCTGCCTTTGTACCGCGCCAAATGACCGAGTGTGTGTGGGAGCACATCAGACTATTCGATATTTTAGCCGGATGCAGCTACCACACCCACCGGTAAATCGGACATATCAGACTGTCTGACCCAACGATAATAGGGTCATGCTCACAAGTCTGGCCCATCCAACCTTGTCGCGCCTTCGGGCTAGGTGCGTTTGACGGCTGCCACGCTGGCGGACGATGGTCGTCGCCGGTCAATGGCGCCTCGTCGAGGGGCACGGCGACGTGTAGGTGTGACGCCTTGCAGTCCGGCGCGAACGTGGGATCAGGCGACGAAGTAAGTTTTTTTTGGGGGGGGGGGGGGGGGGGTCAATGGGCAAAATAAGGCGGCCCAGGGGTCATTTAGTAAAAATGCCTGCGCGCGCACTGTTCTCCTCCTGCGGTCGCGGGGCAACGGCGTCGCGTCTATATCCGTCCGTCCGTCGGGCGTACCCCCTCGGCGCTCCCGCCGCGACGTGTCTACCTCGCGGCGCCGGGCCGGTCGGACTCGTGTGGCAATATCTAATCGGCACAGAGCTAAGCTAGGCGGGATTCGGGAACCGCGCGTCGTTTTCGTGGAAACTACATGAGCTCTACTTCACTCGTTGGGGGCCAGACTACCAAGGCTATCTTGCAGTTAACTCCGTGCATGCGCTCAACAGACAACACAGCAGCCAACATCGGCGTCGCCGACTCGCCGCCGTATCGCTTTGCCATCGGCCAGCTACCTCCGTCGATGCCACACTTCTGAAGCAACAGTTATTACTATTCGCCACTGATTTCAGATCTTGCCCGGGGTGCAACACCAAACTTCTGAACAGCAGATTTGGTGATGAGGTAGGTCTGCAGTCTGCTACCTCGTTAGTTGCGTGGTTCAAGCTTACGGCCATGCCCAAGTTGCCACCCACGACAGGCTCTTGCACAGTAGGCCTATCAATTTCTAAGCCGGACCACGCACTGCAGAGACAGACATCCCTGCCCCGGCCCAGCACACACAGTCACAAGCCACACAGTAACGCTCCGTTCCATCCAGCACGGGAGCCCTTCCCTCTCGGCCCTGCACTGCACGTCGTAGAGGCCCACGTGCGCCAGGACAGCGGCAACATGCCACAGTCACCGCGGTAGCATCAGCAACAGTTCCGGCGCCAGCAGCGTCCAGCGGCAGCGGCAGCGGCATCATCAGCAGTACTTGAGCGCCATCCCGGGCCTCGTCCCCCGTCTCGTGTAGTCGCCTGTCCCGCGTGACACGGCGCTGCTGCCCGCCCCGGCCCCGTCGCCATCGCAAGCTCCACTGGCGCTACGGGCCCCGCGCGCGCGCTGCATGCCATGTCCATGCAACGGCGATCCGGCCAAGAATCGGTGCCGCTATCCCGGCGGTGTGCAAGACGTCACCCGCGCGCGACGGGGGAGGGGGAGCCCAGCCCGGGACCGGGAATTTGCCGAGTACGACGCCCCCGCCATGGATGGCCCTGCAACTTGCGCGCGACGGCGACCGCGGTGGAATCGCCGAACAGACAACGGAGGAACTATTTCCAGAAAGAAGACAACCTGAGGAACTGAACCTTATGAGCCGCAGCACGTGTCGTACGTACGACGTTACACGACGCCCGCGCGCGCGTTACCTAGCGCAGGTTCGCCAACAGGAGAAGCAAAAGAAAACGAAACAGATGGCCTGCCGTCCGAGCTCCGCCGTTGGATCGAGATTCAATGGTCATCTGAGGAGCCCTTCGACCTGTGCGTGATTAAGAGACCCCTGGACGGGCTTTTTGAAAATGTGCCAGCTTCCCGGGCTCAAACTAAAACCCTTGCTTAGGGCATCTAAACCCGGACTTACCACTCAAAAAAAAAAAATCTAAACCTGGACTTGGCAAATTTAACCCTCAAACGTCCAGGGACGTGCCCGGTCATTTGAGTCCATATTTGTCCGTGCACGTAATTACGTTGTCCACTATCTTTTCTATACGTCTGGTCATGCATGGGATTGATTGAGATGGAGACAGAAATAAATAAAATAATAAAGATGGTATGCAGTGGGCCAAATCCTATGTGGCGGACGTAGAATCACTGACCGGACACACCAGTGCACTCACCATACTCAGCCAATATATGAGGGCAACACGAGGAGTGCCGGATAGCCCGTACGTTTAACGAGGCTTTGAGGGGTCCAGTCGGGTCAACTTTTTCCTTCTTTCTTCTGTCCGATCAGTGGTTCTATGTGCGCTCGGTTAATTTGAGGAGTTTGGCTGTAGATGCTCTTAGGTGCTCCCGTAGCACCCTGATATTTCCCTATTTTTCGTTTTGTAGGACAACAACGGATAGCCTTCGGGATTTTTGTTTTTGTTACAACGGTTGATGGCTTCCTCACGTTTGCTACTCAAGTTGCCTGAAAATAGATTTGCGGTAAGTCAATTTCGGCGTAGCTCCAAGACGGAAAGGGGGCCCACGTCAACCGGTAGTGAGACACCGGCGAGATTGAACCGGGGAGGGTACGGTAGCGGCGTTGCCGGTGGAGGAGTGTCCGAGGTTGATTAGTTATGGCATCGGTGCAGAGAGGGGAGTGGACACGCCAGAGCCGGAGAAGACAACTGCGTCAGACGGGTACAAGGGCAATGGTAGACCAACGAAGATGGCGGTTTAGGGGAGGACGGGGCAACAATGATATCACCCCGCATGTATTCACCTCCATCTTTCACCACAACAAACTCAACAATTAGCACAAGCAAACCGAAGCTCTAATGCCAATTTGTTGGGACGGAGCAGTAAAAATGCAATGCACAAACTCACCTATAAGACAAATATGCACACTAAACAACCCCTTCACTTGAGTGAACTTTGAGGACATTTTCAACAAACAAGCAATGGAATAAATTCGAACAACATGCACATGTGCCATGGGATTTAACGCGAAGAAACCTCCTCAACTTGAGGAGTAAAAACTACGACTATGGACCGTTCATTCCACACAACTTCTCTTTCAGAATGGTGAGTACAATGTCTTCTCTAGAATCTCTAGGGAGATTTACAACACACCCTACACATTGCCAACTGACAACAACAATAACCACCACAAGAGGCAAGATTTTAGCAAAGCAAAGTTGACACAACTTATGTCGCCTTCTGCAAACTGCTCTCATACCAAACAACACCAAAATGTTCAGACAAACAGACACACGAGTTACCGAGATCCCCTTATAATTTCATCCCAATCGAACACTGTTTGCTTATCCAATCTGTTTATCTCCCAAAACTATTCTATGCTGAAACTGCATGTTCAATGTAAAATTTCCCTTGTTGATGATGTTGTTCTTTTGTCCCCTGCATTCTTTTGTTGCATCAAGTCAGATCATGTCATTTTCGGTTTGGAGCGTCTTCAGATTGGGGAAACCGTCCTTTTTTACCAAACTGATGACCTTTTAGCCAGAGCTAGTCGGTGATGCTTCATGACCTAGCTACTTCAGTTTTGGAGTTGTTTGCATATGGAGGTGGGCTTATTCACAGCCCGCCTTGGGATTTTTGAGCAGAGAGGTCTAAAAATAGAGCTAGACGAGAAAACTATCTTCTTAAAAAAATCAAAGGAGGGTTGCGAATAAGCTCGTCTCCATCTGTAGACAGACAACTCCAAGATTGTAGTAGGCCACAAAACATCATCGACGAGCTCTAATTAATTAAAAGTCATCGATTTGGTAAAAAATTGTCGGGATCTCATGTGTCAAGATGCATGTAGTGATCCCATTTGTCAATATGTGCAATGCAAAAAAGGATATACGGTCCACATGAAGTACAAAGTTCATTAGCTACAAAATCTATTGCTATATGTACTCTTCTACAAAAGTTTGTATGCTTAGTACGATATCTTGACTAGATAGAACAAACTAGATGTATAACACCCAATTGGACCATGACAGTAGCATGAAACATTATCTAAGTACATGGAACGTAACGTACAGAGAGACCAGACACATGAAAATGGACCAAATATAGATACCAGAGTATATTTTACTGCTATCAACACATTGACTTGTTATACTACACAAGCATTTACCACACTAAGTTTGTTGTGGCTCTATGGCCATGACCAGAGAATGGACGCACACGAGTGTGGGGAGGTGAGTGGGCGTGCAGGGCTCCGAAAGTTGTAGCTAATGCAACCACCGCTGTCGATCTAGGTGGAGCTCAGTGGCTAGAGTAGAAATACGCCGAGGTGGAGGACGGAGCCTAGTGGTGGTGGTGGTGCTCAACGTCGAGACGACGGCGGGTGGTAGTCGACAAGGATATTGCTCCACGCCGTCAAGGAGGGGCAGGGGGCAACCGCCCAGGGTTTGACCTAGCTTGGGACTCTGGGGAATTTTTATATAAGCAAATGAGATCTAAAAAAACCTTAAGTTCTGAATTATTTTCGACGACACTAAAAATTGTCGCAGAATATGGACATACGTAGTGATGGCCAAATGTGTCGCCTAAAATCAGCCCAGAACGTCACCAACGTATCCAAGGGAGCTGATTCAAGAGGAAATCAGCTGGTAATGGAAAACCGTCACAGAAAATTATCTAAAGTGGCATTTTTTGGTCCGTCACGAGGGTTTTTGTCATAGGATAGCACACATTTTGTCATGATGGGGCGGTTGGTTTTCCGAATTCATCTCATGGTGAAACAAGAGCCTGCTCTTGTTTTCACTACTGGCGTGTGTATGATTCCTCCTTGATGAAAATGACAGACAATGTTGGGTTCCTTTCTTTGAAAAAAAATGTTAATTCTCATACAAAAATATGCTCATAAAGAGATAAAATTATTCGAAGAATGTTGCCATTTTTATGACTTTTTGAGGAATAGTATGAGATCACATCGGTGTACTACAGATGAGCCTATGTTCACTATCTCTAGGTAGCATCCTAGTAAACACGCCTGCTATTAAAACTAGATGGTTTTAAAAACAGATGCATAAATAGGTTCTAAAACTAAAATTATTGCAAAAAATTAATTTTCCTTTCTGTTTATATTTTAAAAACAATAATGCATATGAAGCACGTGATAAAATATTGTATAACAAGAGAAAACTATTGGATTGAAATCAACGAGGTGTCTACATAAAAAAAATGTGTAACATGATCTATATATATTTGCTCCAAGCGTCACGTTTATGTCCACACAAAAATTAGTGAAACTAATTGACATGCATAATTGTTGAGGCGGCATGGTTGCATGGATAAATTAATGCAAAATTGCAACTTATAGCCAGATGCATGATTTGATAATGTGGCATAGTTGCATGAAGGGAAAAATTGATAGTGTTGAAGAATAGACCTCGCATTAAAAAAATTATTTAAGAATAGAGGAGGAAAACAAAGGGACCACTATGTTCACTTTTCCGATTGAAAGTGAAAGGCAACAGAGACAGTGTGCATTCCTGCAAGGTCTTTCAAAAAAATTGTCTGACTAATTTAGGTTTCATCGATCATCGTAAGACTCACATGGCCACCTGAAAGCTATGGTTACAAATTTGAACTAGCCCTCTTTACATTTGTCTATACATTTTTTTCGCACTTCTCTTTTGTACATGCATTTGTGCAGATTCCTTTGGGGACCTAGACCAGTAAGCAGCATGGCTCGAAGCCTCGAAGAGTTCCCCCCTAGGTAAACAAGGACAGCCCAACATTCGAAATAAGAAAATCAAAGGACAACCACCGTCCTCACGCCAAGTGACTCTTCATGTGTACGTGCAGCTACCTTCCATCCTAGATTAGTTCCCATTCTCTGGCGTGTGGTCCTGCAACTATAAGCATCATCACAGCATCTTAGTACTGCGTTATTAGTTCGTGTGTCCGCACGCCTGGGTTCGGCGGAGACAGACCCACGGAAGTCCCTACTGGAGGTGCAAAAAATGTTCTCTGCCACCAGTGGCATCAACATTTTTCATAGATGATGATGTTCGCTTTATTTTCGATATAGGATAGTCCACTAATATGAAGTGTATTATTATGCTAGAATCAAATGTTTAAATACACCCACTTGGATCACTAAGTTCGTGCTCGTTAGGAGTCTTTGCGGTGACGATAACACGGTATGGGTGGTCGATTACATAGCCTTGGTCGATGAAGGCATGTCACTTTTCTCCTGCCATGTTCATGAAATACGCTTTCGCCTTCCTTTATAAATAAAGACACAAACGACCGAGCTGATACAAAATTGTAAGGAGACCCTCAAACAAGCATGTCGACTGCAGGGGCTTGGTCGGTGTAGTCCTATCACATTTCTCCTGCAATGTTCACTGCGGGAGTCGGGGCTGTCTGGTCACCGGTGGTCGGTTGTTTCACATAGGTCGTTTTGGGTGCCGGTGTCCGTTGCGACCAGGTTCTTCATTCTTGGTCGTCAATGGTGAAGTGTGAGTCACTGGCTTGCCGAAGAGTTAAGCCGATGATGTTTGATGATAATCTTGGTTGTGCTTTTCTTCTCAACGATGCTTGTATCTTCCTTTGGATAGCCAAGGCGGCCGGCGTTGCTCTGCGCTTTTGCAGGTTTTTGTGAGGAATTTCATCCGGTTTTTATTAAGTAACTGGACAATTCCATTTCTTTACATTACTGAATTCTTCAATTATTTATATTAATGAGACTAGGCAATTTTTTTGCCCCTTTAAAAAGTAAAATTTAGTACTAATAGTGTGCATATTTACATGGGCTAGACATGGAAGAATAATACCATTGCCATGGTCTTACATTTTTTATATACAATGTATACTATTTACTAATTTTAGACATGGCCCAATGGAAGCACACCCGACAACGCACAAGCTGGATCAAGCTCGTGTTGTGGCGGAGCCAAGTGCGGTATGCACATTTAGCAACACCAGTTGAATCAAAAGTGAAAAACACAATTAACATTGGAAATGTATCTATTTTATGTTCACGTATCCCACTTTATTTTTTCGCGTTAGTTTGGGGGAGCTGTATATATTTTTTTTGTTATTGGACGTCTCGAGGACCTGTTGTCTTTGGAGTTTGCACTATTATTCCATGCCTGATTCAGTATTTCAGTCGCAGGCACATATACTATTAGCTTGTCATGGACAAATGGAAGTACAGTGTTGAGGAGTCAGTAAAAGAATACAAGCACCCACTCAATCAATTGGAATATTCTGAAGCAAATCCAAAGCTCACAGGGTGTTAAAAGGCTCGCTCAGAAAAAGATTCTCCACCAATCCAAACACGCCAAGGCGTGTCACAGCCCGGGCTGTTTAAATAATGCAACAGACATCTTGTCCAACTCAAAAGTGAAATGCAGAGGGCCAAGCAGTCAATCACGTCCATGGCTCCATATATACAAGACACCTTATTGTTTCGTTCAAACAGTTTTTAGGAAACATAATGGTTGTAGGCCCTTTATCTTTGACAAAATGCTATGCCCACATGACAAACTGCAAGGTCAGTTCTAACTTCTAAGGGCTAAAAACCTAGCTGAAACTCCTAAGGCTATAAAATCACACTGTGTGTGTGTTTTTTTCCACAAAAATACTCTAAATCATATGCTTATGGAAACAATTTCATTAGCTGAAATTATACTATTTTGTGTCGATACCTTCTTGAAGGCATCGTCGTGGAGAAGCTCCAGACCTCTGTCCGCTACCTTCGCGGGAAACCCTAGATCAGTAGATCGGATGACGGCGGCGCTCTGGTGTCGTTTCCCCCTTGGGGCGTCATTCTTGGAGCTGTACACGGGCTCGAGGGACCAGTGGACGGCTTCTTTGGTGGAGCAGTGCTTCATCTTACTCATTGGTAGCGGCGGATCTCGGCCGCGTGGCATAGTGTAGACTCGGCGTACGATGCGCGGAGATGGACTCGCGCAGGAGGAGGACGCGCGTCTGGCGTCATGGTGGCGTCAAAAGCAGAGAGGCCTGGCAAGGTCGGTGCGTTAGTTTCTGTTCTGAAGATGGATTGGTGCAGGACGGTGGCGACGACACATGAGAGTGTGTCGGACCGGTTTGTACCCCAAACCCAGTATGTGGCTTGGTTGGGGCCTCCGGCTTTAGATGTTAGGCTTTGGTGTGATGTCTGTTTGGTATTAGGCTCGGACTATCGGCATCCCTTCATCAAGTGGATAGGATTAGCGACAGTTGTTGCTAAGATGGTGGCTTCAGACTACCTGATGTACTACTTTATAAGGTCTTTGTGAATAATTAATAAAATGGCTGCATGCATCGCCCAGATGCAGAGGCCGGGGGTAATCCTCCTTTTCAAAAAAAAAATGTAGTGCGCATTTTTTTTCAAAAGCCAAACATGCCTAAGTGTGACCAAGTTTCTAGAATAAACTATCAACATCTAAAAATACTAACTAAATATAAACATACACTTCATGATGAATATAAAGGTATGGATTTTGTATTGAGGATGTTAATAATTTTTTCTTAAACTTTGTCAAACATAGAATGTTTGAGTTTTAGAATTCAAAATATACATTACATTTTCGAATGGAGGGAGTATCATATATTTCCTTATTCAAGAAGATGATTTCATAGAAACAGAAGTATATATAACATAAAATACGACGGACAATGTGACATTTCTACTTCGTGCTACATATAATAGTAAAAGCCATTTCTTGTACTTGAAAATACTAAAAGACAACAACTCGCACGTCGATGCAAAAATTATAGCGGTGAAATTATCAAAAAAATTAAATTAAAATATATGAGAATATACCACATCATATTCTTATCTTATGAATGATCACAAACCTAGAGATAAATGGAGGGTGGACGACATGTTATACTGCCTTGTGACATTCCAGTAAAATTATTTGTTGCTAAAATAATACTCTCTGCGTTCCATAATAAGTTTGAACTAAAACCACGGTACTTATTATTGATCGGAGGGAGTAAAGAATAAATACTGATGACATGGAGAGCTTGCATGTGGTGAAAAGTGGGGATTGAAAGGATTGCATGCGCTTGTGATATGGATGGCTTGCGTGTGCATTTAAATGAGATCACCTACTAAGATATATACGGTACCACACCACAATCTTGTCATATGAACAGTAGCAAACCTAGAGGTAAATGGAGGTGGATGCATGTTACATTGCATTGTGACATTCCGGTTAAACTATTTGGTGTTAAAAAAAATAAGTCAAATAAAAGTTGATGATGTTATGGATTTGCATGTGATTGATGGTGTAGAGAGTTTGCATGTGGCGGAAAGTGAAAATTTAAAGGGCTAGATGTGTTTGATGGTGTGGATGGCTTGCATGTGTATTTAAATAAGATCACCTCTATATATATATCACGTGGAGGACTTGCATGCGGTGAAAAGTAAAAACATCAAAAGGGTTACACGCTTTAATATGGATGACTTGCATAGGGAGGGCCGTTCTGGCTCTGGGGTGCATATGCTCCCTATTGAACAGTAAATTCAAAATAAATAGTAAATAAAATTTAAAAAATCTAATTTTTTTCGTAGATGTACTTGTTAATGTAATAAGTGTACTTGATAATTTTCATGCGAAACCAGATGACAATGCTTCGTCGGTGAAAAAGACAAAAATAGGTGTAACATTTGAAGGTAACATTTGTCGGTCGACTTGTTCTTTTCTCATAGATAAAAAAACTTAAACTTTCCTCCTAAAAATTTGCAGGTACGCGTTTCGGTGTGATAAACTACACATGTATTTTTTTATTTTTTTGACAAAATAGTAAATAAAATTAAAAAAATTCTAATTAATATAACAAGCGTACTTGATAATTTTCATGCGAAACGGGATGACAGTGCTTCGTCGGTGAAAAAAAAATAGATGTAACATTTGGAGGTAACATTTATCGTTCGACTTGTTTTTTTCTTACACAGATTAAAATACTTAAGCTTTCCTAAAAAAAATGCAGACAGCGCATTTTGGTATGGCAAATGACACATGTATTTTATTCAGGTTTTGTTGACAAAACATTTTTAGTAGAAACGATGCATATGCTCCCAAGAGCAGAATTGGATTTCCGAACTTGCATGCGCGTTTTAACGAGGTCAAGTATGCACGATGCACCTCCAAACGAAAGGTGACAGCTACGTCCTCACCTAACGTAAACAAAACGGTGCATATCACAACCTTTTAGAACATGACTTCAAGCGTTTGACAAGAGCAACAAAATAGCATATCCTAACGTTACAACAGCTCCCATCATTAACCCGTGGAATGCGGAGCGGCCCTCCACAATGATAGGAAGTTCACGGCCACACCGGGCCCGCACCACTACGTCACCACCCACACCCATCGATGGCGCGGGTCCC
Source organism: Aegilops tauschii subsp. strangulata (assembly GCF_002575655.3). NCBI lineage: Eukaryota > Viridiplantae > Streptophyta > Magnoliopsida > Poales > Poaceae > Aegilops > Aegilops tauschii. Next base: position 389,891,840 of record NC_053039.3, on the reverse strand, counting down.
CGTTTCTCCGGCATGTCAGCGGCAGGTTAACACTGAGGCGCAGCGGAACAGGAGCCGGTGGCCGAACCGGGCTGTGCATGGATGCGCGCGAGGCTGCATAGCACAGCTAGCTTTGCCACCGCCAGCCGCCGCGCGGCGTGGCCGTGTGCGCATAGCGAGGCGGCTGTGGGGGCAGGGTCCGCCCCCTCCCGCGCTGAGGCGGCAAGCGAGCGCGGACGCAGAGGCAGAGCAGACGGGAGGAGCAGGCGGGCAGGCAGGAGCAACATCGGCAGTGGCGCGCGCCTGCTGTTGATGTCACCTCCCCCGTGGCCCGTCCCCTCCACGCCCCTGTGCCCGTGATCGGTGATTCGATCCCAGGCCACGCGGGTCGGGACGTGCCGCCTGCAGCCAGGCAGCGGACACGGTGTGCCGAGCCGAGTTTTCTCTTTCTTCAGAGTAGGCAGGCTACGGAGAACTGCTATGCTCCATAGCGCCTCGCTGCCCCGATTGCCCAAGCCGAAGCCGCCCCTGCCTTCCCCTAAAAGCAACTCCAACACGCTGATTCAAACTGTCCGCTTGTCGGATTAGATCTAAACAAACACAAAAATCAGCCCAACGAGGCGATTGAAATGGAGGCGCGTCCGCTTTTTATCCGTCACGCGACCCACTTTTTACCACGTTTGCGTCGGCGCGAACACGAAACGAACACGCGTGACGCCCGCCCTTTTCCTTCCCTGGCCCATCAGTCTGTGGCACATTGGCCATTTCATCTTCCTCCCATCGACAGCCAGCACACCCGATAGCCCCACCCGTCGTCGCCGTCGCCCTGTTCTGGTGCGCAGGTCAGCCGTCCACACCCTCATACCCCCCGCCCATCACGCCTTCTTCCAACAACCGCCACCACCGCCACCCCTTTCGCCCCGGACGGCGACAAGGCCTGCTACCAGGTCCAGGCGAGGCACGAGGATCATCACCGGCCAGCGGTTTGCCCGCAAGGTACAAATGGACTCCCCCGACGAGTTCTTTTTCCACAATTTCATTTGCAACTCGGATGATTCTTCATCCGGTGATGAGGAGCTTGTGGCTGCTGTGTTGGTCATCCTTGACCACCTTTATAGGCAGCGGCCGATGTTCAGGGGCTCGATCCCGAGGCACACTCCGGCATTGAATCGCAACCAAGAGAGCGCCATTTCCTACTCTGGAAGGACTACTTCGAGACCCCCAACCCGCTCTTCAAACACCACCTATTCCGGTGCCGTTTTCATATGGCTAGACATGTGTTCAACCGTATCCAGGAGGGGGTGGTGGCATACGAGAAGTATTTCGAGTGCAAGGATGAAAGCACAAGTGCTCCCCGAGTGATTTTGGTAATTAATGTCAACATATCTCTTGTTGGACTAATGCTTTTATCTATTATATTTCAGAAAAGTTCATCAATGGCGTGGAAAGGACAAGAGGATGTGAAACCCCTTCAAGGTGTCTAGGACATGCATTGGCTAAAGCTCAAGACTCTTCATTTCACTTTGAGTGATCCAAGATCACATTGAGTCCATAGAAAGCCAACACTATTAAAAGGGGATGGAGTGTTGCTTAATGGCTTACTTGCTCAAGTGCTTAGTGATATTGCTCCAAAGCCCTCAACCACTTTCTCATTCCAATTATGTTCAAAACCCAAAGTCAAACTCGGCCTCACCGATTCTTTCTACCTGGAGCCACCGAGTTCATATGACATAGCCACTGCCAGAAACCCTAACTGTTCGGTCACACTGATACGGATCTCGGCCTCATCGAGATGGCCTTGCAAACTCTCTATTTTCCTTTGTAACATTTTGGTCTCACCGAAATGAGCAATCGGTCCCACCGAGTTTGCTTGACATCTTCTATGTTTGCTCACTGATTCACTTCGGTCTCACCGAGTTGATGCAATCGGTGCCACCGAGTTGATGTTTGCCCTAAGCCCTAGCACATCGGTCACACCGAGTTGTTCCAGTCGGTCCCACCAAGATTCCTAACGTTCACATTTTGAACTAAATCGGTCTCACCGAGTTCTTCTATTCGGTCTGACAGAGTTGGGTCAAATGTGTGTAACTGCTGGATATTGCGTGGAGGCTATATATACCCCTCCACCCCCTTCTCCATTTGTGAGAGAGCCATCAGAACGTGCCTACACGTCCAACATACTTTTTCTGAGAGAGAACCACCTACTCATGTGTTGAGATCAAGATATACCAACCCTACCACAAGAATCTTGATTTCTAGCCTTTCCCAAGTTGCTTTCCACTCAAGTCATCTTTCCACCATATCCAAATCTGTGAGAGAGAGTTGAGTGTTGGGGAGACTATCATTTGAAGCACAAGAGCAAGGAGTTCATCATCAACACAACATCTATTACCTTTTGGAGAGTGGTGTCTCCTAGATTGGTTAGTTGTCGCTTGGAGCCTCCGTCAAGATTGTGGAGTTGATCCAAGGAGTTTGTAAGGGCAAGGAGATCGCCTACTTCGTGAAGATCTACCCGAGTGAGGCAAATCCTTCGTGGGCGATGGCCATGGTGGGATAAACAAGGTTGCTTCTTCATGGACCCTTTGTGGGTGGAGCACTCCGTGCACTCGTGCAGCCGTTACCCTTCATGGGTTGAAGTCTCTATCAACGTGGATGTATGATAGCACCACCTATCGGAACCACGCAAAAAATCTCCGTGTCTTCATTGCGTTTGCACACTCCAATCCCATCCCTTTACTTTCTTGCAATTAGCATGCTTTACTCTTTCCGCTGCATATACTGTTGCCATGCTTGCTTGAAATGTATTGTGAATGCTTAAACTTGGTCTAAAACTCCACCTTAACTTGAAGAACTAAAAAATTGCCACTTTTACTTGTTGAGGGTCTAATCACCCCCTCTAGACCCCTCTTCTCGACCCTTTCAATTGGTATCAGAGCATTGGTCTCCATTGCTTTGGTTTAATCATCATTGGAGGAAGATGGATGAGTCTACGATTGGGAGTATTAGACATAGAGTACCTATGCTTGACGGAGAATTCTACAATTCTTGGAAGAATGAGATGCTTGAGATTTTCAATGAATATGACTTGAACAAGTATATTACTATCCCTTGTACGCCCCCATTGATCCATTGCATCCTACCCACGATGAGTATCTTGACATGACCCGCAATCTTACAACTATATATCTTATCATGAGAGGATTGCCTAGAAATTTTCTTATATGCTTGCCTACATTTGAATGTGCTTATACCATATGGAAATATCTTGAGGAGCGCTTTCCAAACTATTCCTTGAAAAATCCAGATGAGATTCTTCAAAAGTCCATTGCTTTTCATAAAATGAATCCTACTGATCCTAAATTTGATGATTGTCTATTTGAGCTCCGTGACTTTTTGCGTGCCAAAGGAGATGTTGGAGTCATTAGTAGCATCATCTCACAAATTATTATAATTCATAAACATGCACATTGTCATGGTCATAAATCTAATGAATCACTCTCTCTAGGTGATGATCATTCACATGATGATGTTGAACATGGATATTATGATGAGGATGATGATAGTGACTTTGACCTTGATGAGTCGACGAGACACTTTGGTCTTATGGCTAACCTTTGTGGTTACATGACCGGAGGAAAGGAATGGGTTCTTGATAGTGGACGTACTGATCATATGGCCGGAGTGAGCTTGCTGAAAACGATGGTCCCTGCAAGTATGTCACTTTCGGCGACAACTCCAAGGGTAAGGTAGTTGGCCTTGGTAAGGTGGCCATCTCCCATGATAGCTCCATCCAGAATGTTATGTTCGTTGAATCTCTTGGTTATAATCTACTTTTTGTATCTGGACTAGCTGACTTCGGTTTCAATGTTCTATTTACTATAGTAGGTTTCCAAGTGTTTCGAAGAGATAATCATTTTACGGGTATTCGTAGAGGTGACCTATACATTGTTGATTTCACTAAGAGAGCTCAACCTCGTAGTTGCTTAATTGCTAAATCTTCTAAAGGTTGGTTATGGGATAGAAGGTTAGGTCACGTGGGCATGCAAAATCTTGATAAGCTTATTAAAGGTGATCATATCCTTGGTGTTAAAGATGTCATATTTGACAAGGATAGACTCGGCAGTGCTTGTCAAGCAGGAAAACAGGTTGGAGGAAGCCATCCCGTGAAGAACATCATGACCACGAGAAGACCGCTTGAGCTACTTCATATGGATCTTTTCGGTCCCAATGCTTACAAGAGTCTCGGTGGTAACTCGTTCGGTTTGGTCATTGTTGACGATTTTTCAAGATTTACGTGGGTGTTCTTTCTTGATGATATATCGCAGGTCCAAAAGATCTTCAAGAACTTCCCTAGGAAGGCCCAAAACCATTTTTGAAGTGAAGACCAAGAAGGTTCGAAGCGACAATGAAACGGAGTTCAAGAACGCCAATGTGGATACCTTTCTTGACGAAGAAGGGATTTCACATGAGTTCTCGGCTACGTACGTGAAGGAAATATGCCCTAGAGGCAATAATAAAGTTGTTATTTATATTTCCTTATATCATGGTAAATTTTTATTATTCATGCTAGAATTGTATTAACCGGAAACTTAGTGCATGTGTGAATACATAGACAAACAAAGTGTCCCTAGTATGCCTCTACTTGACTAGCTCGTTTATCAAAGATGGTTATGTTTCCTAACCATAGACATGTGTTGTCATTTGATGAATGGGATCACATCATTAGGAGAATGATGTGATGGACAAGACCCATTCGTTAGCTTGGCATTATGATCGTTATAGTTTCATTGCTACTACTTTCTTCGTGACTTATACATGTTCCTCAGACTATGAGATTATGCAACTCCCGAATACCGGAGGAACACTTTGTGTGCTATCAAACGTCACAACATAAATGGGTGATTATAAAGATGATCTAAAGGTGTCTCCGAAGGTATTAGTTGGGTTGTCATAGATCGAGATTAGGATTTGTCACTCCGTGTTCCGGAGACGTATCTCTGGCCCTCTCGCTAATGCTCATCACTATAAGCCTTGCAAGCAATGTGACTAATGAGTTAGTTGCGGGATGAAGTATTACGGAATGAGTAAAGAGACTTTCCGGTAACAAGATTGAACTAGGTATGATGATACCGACGATCGAATCTCGGGCAAGTAACATACGATGACAAAGGGAACAACGTATGTTGTTATGCGGTTTGACCGATAAAGATCTTCGTATAATATGCAGGAGCCAATATGAGCATCTAGGTTCTGCTATTGGTTATTGACTGGAGATGTGTCTCGGTCATGTCTACATAGTTCTCGAACCCGTAGGGTCCGCACGCTTAACATTCAATGATGATTTGTATTATGTGTTATGTGTTTTGATGACCGAAGTTTGTTCGGAGTCCCGGATGAGATCACAGACGTGACGAGGAGTCTCTAAATGGTCGAGACATAAAGATTGATATATTGGACCATGTTATTCGGACATCGGAAGTGTTCCGGATAGTTTCGGGTAAAAACGGAGTGCCGGAGGGGTTACCGGAACCCCCCCGGGGGAACTAATGGGCCACCATGGGCCTTATTGGAGAGAGAGGAGGGCAGCCAGGGCAGGCCGCACGTCTCCCCCTTAGCAGTCCGAATTGGAAAAGGGAAGGGGCGGCGCCCTGTTTCCTACTCCCTCTCCCTCTCCTTTCTTCCCCCTCTCTCCCTTTTGGTGGAATCCTACTAGGACTAGGAGTCCTAGTAAGACTCCCCTCTTAGGCACGCCCTAGGGGCCGGCCGGCCCTCCCCTCCTCCCTCCTTTATATACGCGGGGAGGAGGGCACCCTAGAACACACAAGTTGATCTTTTAGCCGTGTGTGGTGCCCCCCTCCACAGTTAGACGTCTCGGTCATATCGTCGTAATGCTTAGGCGAAGCCCTGCGCCGGTAACATCATCATCACCATCGCCACGCCGTCGTGCTGACGGAACTCTCCCTCGGCCTCAACTGGATCAAGGTACGAGGGACGTCATCGAGCTGAACGTGTGCTGAACGCGGAGGTGCCGTATGTTCGGTGCTTGGATCGGTTGGATCGCGAAGACGTTCGACTACATCAACCGCGTTACTAAACGCTTCCGCTTTCGATCTACAAGGGTACATGTACACACTCTCCCTCTCGTTGCTATGCATCTCCTAGATAGATCTTGCGTGATCGTAGGATTTTTTTTGAAATTACTGCGTTACCCAACAGTATGCACCTCAACAAAATGGAGTTGTTGAGAGGAAGAACCGGACACTCATTGAGATGGCGAGAACGATGCTTGATGAATATAAGACGCCAATACATTTTTGGGCGGAAGTCGTTCAGACAGCTTGTCATGCTACAGATCGTCTATATCTTCACAAGCTTCTCGGCAAGACGGCATACGAGCTTCTCACCGGAGACAAAGACCCTTTGGAAGCAATTCAAGACTTGTCTATTGGCAAGATTCTCCCAACGGAGGTGAAGGAGAGTACCTCATCGATTCAAGTGGAAGCCTCAACTTCACATCAATGTGAACCACAAGTTGACTTGGAGGCATCCACAAGTGGGACATGTCAAGACGGAGAAAATGAGGAAGTACAACAAGATGAACCACATCGACCTCCCTCTCCACCTCCACAAGAGAACGACAACGCCAACAACAATGAAGAAAGAAGAGGAGAAGAAGAAGACAATGAAGAGGATGTTCCACCCCAAGCCAAACAAAAGCTCTCGCGAGTTAGAGCAAGAGTTACAAGAGATCATCCCATCGAACAAATCTTCGATGATATTCAAACCGGGAGAATTACTCACTCTAAAACTCATTTGGCTAACTTTTGTGAACATTAATCATTCATTTCTAGTGTTGAACCTATGAAGGTTGAAGAAGCCCTTGAGGATCCGGATTGGGTGAATGCTATGCACGAAGAGCTAGATAATTTCGAGAGGAATCAAGTGTGGACGTTGGTTGAAAATCCCGACGACAAGAAAATGTCATTGGAACCAAATGGTTATTTTGGAATAAGCAAGATGAAGATGGACAAGTTGTACGCAACAAGGCCCGTCTCATCGCCCAAGGCTACACTCAAGTCGAAGGTATGGACTATGGTGAGACATATGCCCCCGTTGCTAGACTTGAGTCCATATGCATCTTACTTGCTTATGCCAATAACCATGATATCACTTTATACCAAATGGACATAAAGTGCTTTTCTTAATGGAGAAATTGAGGAGGAGGTGTATGTTAAACAACCTTCCGGCTTTGTGAATCCTAAGAAACCTAATCATGTCTACAAACTTCACAAAGCTCTTTATGGTCTTAAACAAGCTCCTAGAGTGTGGTATAAATGCTTGACCAAATTTCTTATTGAAAAAGGCTTTGAATTGGGAAGATTGATTCTACACTTTTTACTAAAAGGGTTAATGGTGAATTATTTGCGTGCCAAATTTATGTGGATGATATCATATTTGGATCTACTAACCCCCATTTTAGTGAAAAGTTTGGAAGACTAATGTCGGAGAAGTTTGAGATGTCTATGATGAGTGAACTCAAATTTTTCCTTGGTTTGCAAATCAAGCAAACTAAGGAAGGTACCTTTGTTTCTCAAACAAAGTATACCAAGGATCTTTTCAAGAAGTTCAACATGCAAGAAAGCAAAGGTATGAGAACACCCATGCCTACTAGTGGACATCTTGACTTGACTAAGGATGGCAAACTGGTTGACCAAAAGGTCTATCACTCTATGATTGGTTCATTGTTATATCTATGTGCCTCCTGTCCCGATATTATGCTAAGTGTGTGCATGTGTGCACGATATCAAGCGGATCCTAAAGAATGTCATCTTAAGGCCATGAAAAGGATAGTGAGATACTTAATTCATACACCAAACTTTGGCATTTGGTATCCTAAGAGGTCATCTTTTGATCTTGTTGGCTACTCCGATTCGGACTATGCCGGTGACAAGGTCGATAGAAAGTCCATTTCGGGTACTTATCAATTTCTTGGTAGATCCCTTGTATCTTGGTCCTCCAAGAAACAAAACTCGGTATCCTTATCCACTGCCGAAGCGGAATACATTGTCGTCGGATCATGTTGTGCTTAATTACTTTGGATGACCCAAACTCTTAAGGATTATGGGATACATGTGAAACATGTTCCATTGCTTTGTGATAATGAAAGTGCTATTAAGGTTGTTCATAATCCCGTACAACATTCTCGAACTAAGCATATTGAAGTTTGACATCATTTCATTCGAGATCATGTTGCTAAAGGAGACATCAATCTTAAGCATGTTCGTACCGATAAGAAATTGGTGGATATATTCACCAAACTGCTTGATGAGAAAGTATTTTGCCGTTTGAGAGGTGAATTGAACATCATTGATGCTTCAAACATGGAGTAGAAACTCCATTTGGATACATGCAAGGCATGAACCTTTTTGACTAATCCTTGATATTTCTCTTATGATGATGATCATATGTGTTGGATCCATACTTGTACCCTTGCATGTTATATAACCCTTGTAGGTACTTGGATGAACCCAAATCTATGAGATTGCAAGCCACTCACATTTTGAGCAATCTCTACATCACCAAGTTCCCACGATATGGTTGTTGAATTCAAGGAAGCACAAACACACTCAACATATCCTTTGACAATTTCAATATATCAAATTTTGTTTGGTATCAAGTTTCATGATTGTCATTTTGGATACACAAGTGCTCCTCTTGCAAGTCTAACCCATGTAGGAAGATGAACTCAAGCTACTAGGGTGCTCCAACTCTTGATGAACTACATCAACCTTGAGCATCCAACACAAGTTCAACTACATGATCAAGATCAACAACACAACCCAAGGTATGTAATCCCACCTTAGAGAAGCTTTGCTCCAAGTCATGAACTAAAGCAACTCAGGTGTGAATACATCAAAATGCTTAAACGAAAAATGGTAACCCTATTTTGAGCTTAATCAATGAGTAGGACCTATGATCAAGTGATCTCACTTGACTCCTAAGTCAATATACTCTAAGATAGGTGAATTTGTCGCCGACCCCTGTTCTAGATGAAGTTCTCTAGTGTTCTTTTGCTCAGTTGCTGTTTATACTTGCATGTTTTTCTTGCTATTTTGTCTCTCTCCATTTCAAAAAAAAACTTCATCTAGATTCTCTTATCTTTATGCTCTTTATCAGTGTTTAATTCATTGCAAATCTTTTAGTTAATTCCTTGCAAATCCTTGTGAGATTTCATTTGCCAAGTGAGCTGAGTAGACAAAATCTTTACTCTGTGTTGAACTCGGTCCCTCCAATCCAAGCCCATCGGCTTGATCGAAATACAAGGACACCTTGTAATTGTTCATCGGTACAACCGACATGGACTGCTTCGGTCTCACCGATCGGGACTTACTATGACTCTATTATCTCGGCATCACCGATGGAACACAAATCGGCGTCATCGATTTCAATTCCGAGAAATGTTTTGCCATTTCTTATTGCCTATTTTCTTCAGCTCCACTCAATGATTCTTTGCTCTATCAGCATCACAAACTACATGTTGCTTTGTAATTACTCTCAAGGACCACACCTACTTGACTCATGCTCCAGAAGTGCCCTTCTTGGAAATTGATGTCAAAGGGGGAGAGAGAGCACATCAAAGCTTATGAAATGAGCACATCCTGACTCTTCCAAGATGCTTGTTAACAAAGAGGAGAGAAGTCACATGTCTTTAAGAGGGGAAAGACATGTTAATATGTTTGATCCTAGGTATTGTTAAAATTCTTGTTGCTCCGATTTTGGCTGATATTACCCTATCTTGCTTTGATCTTATCTCACCCTATCTTCTCCCATTATCCAATATCAGATTCAGGGGGAGAAAGAATTCATAAAAACCTTTGGAATTCATTGCACATCTTTAAATCTTTGGGGACATGTCTATATCTCAATGAAGTACTCAGTACTCACCCATTACATGTCATCCCAGTCTTGGTATTCTTGTGGTTCTCTTAAACTGCTTTACTTAGAGTGTTCTTGTGTTATCTAACCCTGTTTTCTCAAGTTCACTCTTTCCAAAGTCAGCTCAAGACCACAAGGTAAGTATATGCATCACACTCATGTGCATGATGATCTCTTGGTAATGTACATATTGTTTGCAAGAGGGATTCATAAACATGGAGGTACACTTCTTAATCATATCATTTGCTCTGATGCATATAGCCAAGATACATGTAACTCTCTGCTTGCTCTGTCATGCTTGTGCATTCACATGTTAGTACATTCTATCTTCACATGATTGCATACATGTAGGGGGAGCTTATGCATGTTACATGTCTTTCCAAAGCTTTACTTGTTACTCTTCATATCATTTGTCTAAAGCTTTGATGTATGTTGTCATCAATTACCAAAAAGGGGTAGATTGAAAGCACAAGTGCTCCCTGGGTGATTTTGGTAATTAATGTCAACATATCTCTTGTTGGACTAATGCTGTTGTCTAGTGTATTTCAGACAAGTTCAACAATGAGGTGGAAAGGACAAGAGGATGTGGAACCCCTTCAAGGTGTCTAGGACATGCATTGGCTAAAGCTCAAGACTCTTCATTTTACTTTGAGTGATCCAAGATCACATTGAGTCCATAGGAAAGCCAATACTATTAAAAGGGCATGAGGTGTTGCTTAATGGCTTAGTTGCTAAAGTGCTTGGTGATATTGCTCCAAAGCCCTCAACCACTTTCTCATTCCAAATATGTCCAAAACCCAAAGTCAAACTCGGCCTCACCAATTCTTTCTACCTGGAGCCACCGAGTTCATATGACATAGCCACTACTAGAAACCCTAACAGTTCGGTCACACCGATACGGATCTTGGTGAAACCGAGATGGCCTTGTAAACTCTCTGTTTCCCTTTATAACATTTCGGTCTCACTGAAATGAGCAATCGGTCCCACGGAATTTGCTTGACATCTTCTCTGTTTGCTCATTGATTCACTTTGGTCTCACCGAGTTGATGCAATCGGCACCACCGAGTTGATGTTTGCCCTAAGCCCTAGCACATCGGTCACATCGAGTTGTTCCAGTCGGTCCCACCGAGATTCCTAACATTCACATTTTGAACTAAATCGGTCTCACCGAGTTCTTCTATTCGGTCTGACCGAGTTGGGTCAAATGTGTGTAATGGTTGGATTTTGTGTGGAGGCTATATATACCCCTCCATCCCGGTCTACATTTGTGAGAGAGCCATCAGAACGTGCTTACACTTCCAGCATACATATTCTGAGAGAGAACCACCTACTCATGTGATATACCAATCCTACCACACGAATCTTGATTTCTATCCTTCCCCAAGTTGCTTTCCACTCAAATCATCTTTCCACCATATCCAAATTTGTGTGACAGAGAGTTGAGTGTTGGGGAGACTATCATTTGTTGCACAAGAGCAAGGAGTTCATCATCAACACAACATCTATTACCTATTGGAGAGTGGTGTCTCCTAGATTGGTTAGGTGTCGCTTGGGAGCCTCCGTCAAGATTGTGGAGTTGAACCAAGGAGTTTGTAAGGGCAAGGAGATCGCCTACTTCGTGAAGATCTACCCAAGTGAGGCAAGTCCTTCGTGGGCGATGGCCATGGTGGGATAGACAAGGTTGCTTCTTCGTGGACCCTTCATGGGTGGAGCCCTCCGTGGACTCGCGCAGCCGTTACCCTTCGTGGGTTGAAGTCTCCATCAACGTGGATGTACGATAGCACCACCTATTGGAACCACACCAAAAATCTCTGTGTCTTCATTGCGTTTGCCCACTCCAATCCCATCCCTTTACTTTCTTGCAATTAGTATGGTTTACTCTTTCCGCTACATATACTCTTGCCATGCTTGCTTGAAATGTATTGTGAATGCTTAAACTTGGTCTAAAACTCCACCTTAACTTGAAGAACTTAAAAATTGCCACTTTTACTTGTTGAGGGTCTAATCACCGCCCCCTCTAGACCCCTCTTCTTGACCCTTTCAAAGGTGGATGCCCTGGGAAAGATTGGCTTCTCCTCTTATCAGAAATGCACTGCAGCTATTCGAATGCTTGCATGCGGAGTTCCTGGTGATCTCATTGATGAGTATGTCCGAATGAGCGAGTCCATATGCCTAAACTCTATGTACAGGTTCTGCAAGGCTGTGATAGCAGTGTTTGGCTCGGAGAAATTTAGAGAGCCAAATGTTGCGAATACAACCCTATTGTCGGCGATGAATGCCAGCAGGGGCTTTTCGAGGATGCTTGGTAGCATAGATTTTATGCACTGGGAGTGGAAGAACCACCCTTCGGCTTGCCAGGGGCAGTATAGGGGCCATGTCAAAGCTTGCACTGTCATACTCGAGGTTGTGGCTTCACAAGATTTCTGGATTTGGCACTCTTTCTTTGGCATGGCCGGATCTCACAACGATATCAATGTGCTTCAACGCTCTTCGGTGTTTGCAAGGCTTGTAGAAGATAACTGCCTGGAGGTCAATGTTGAGATCAATGGCCACCACTACAACAAAGGATACTACCTAGCTGATGATATCTATCATCAGTGGACTACTCTTGTGAAGACAATCCCCAACCATGTAGGAGAGAAGAGGAAGAGATTTGCCAAGAGCAAGAGAGTTCTAGTAAGGATGTGGGGCGCGACTTTGGTGCTCTTCAATCTCAGTGGAGCATCGTTCGGTATCCTGCTAGAACTTCGAGCAACAAGAAGTTGTGGGAGGTGATGACTGCTCGCGTGATCATGCACAATATGATCGTAGAGGATTAGCGCCCGGAACGTATCTATGACCAAGAGTTTCAGTTCAGGGTGAAAAATGTTGTGCCTGAGCATGGAGGAGCGGCAAAATTTGCACGGTTCACTGAATTTCATTATCAAATGCGTGATTGGAAACTCACATTCAACTGCAAGATGATTTGGTTGAGCATATGTGGGTTCATGTTGGCAACCAATAGATGTATCGGCTATCTTTTTTTAAAATGTATTTGAGACAATTTAATTTTTATTTGGCTTGTAAACTATGAGATATTTTATTCGGTTGTGTAACTATGAGATATTTGTATTTTGTTTGAATTATGTGAACCAGGGCCAATTTTTCATATGTCTGCAAAAAGAGCTAAAAATGGACGCAGGCCGATCGCGAGGATGAAAATGCGTCCACGCGTTGGGCGCACGGCCGACCCAAACGCAAAAGGGGGCGGACGAGCCGACCCAAATGAAAAAGTGGACAAAACCCACGTCTGTTTGGGTCAGCACGTTGGAGTTTCTCTAAGAGCATCTATATCCGGACTTGGAAATTTGATCCCTCAAACGTCCGCGGACGATTCCGGGCGTATTCGTGGTCACCAATTGGGAAAGCCTGAAGTTTTCCTTCTCATAACAGGACACCTCAGTTAGCATACCTCAAATCCATAGAAACTCATGCGACTACGTAACGATGCATTACACACATCGTCCGGCTACTACATCAGAACATGCCATCGGACTACCAACATTTGGCATGTTTGGCTATGGTGGACAAGATCATCCACGACTGCCCTTGCCCTTCCCGACACCATTAGCGTCCTTCTCGCGGAAGTACCGGTCGAAGACGCGATAGAGATCGAGACGGATCTGCTCATCGCCGGAGTTGTCCGAACCGTCGCTGTCCTCCTTCTCCTCCTTGGGTGGCAGTCAGACCATGGCACGGACCATCCGATTCTGCTCTCGGGCCAGGGCGCGCGTTTTCCTATGCTGCTGCTTCTTTACAATGTGGGCGCAGATCATGGCTTCCTCTTCTGCGGTCACCTGCCCCGCCGCGGCCATCCACGCCTGTCCGAACCGCCGCATAGCCGCCTCCGTTGCTGCCATGTCGGCAGCAATCTGTCAGGCCTCCGCCGCCCTTATCCTCTCCTTCCCATGGTGGGCACACCGGTCCTGGTGTGACTCATACTCCCTGAGACAGGTGATGGGGAAGGGGAGATTTGAAGGCTCCTGGGACCGCGATGATCCAGCCCCAGAGGTTCCGACGGCCCGATGTGCCGATGCTATGGAGTCACGCCGGACAAATCCTGCCGTCGGCAAGGCGCTGTCTTCCTGAGAGCGGCGGAGTGCAATGCGGATGGCCATTTCCTCCTCGAACCCACACGGGATGACACCCCAGTCGATGGGTCCAGACAAGTCAGAATTAGATTCACTCCCCGCCATGCCAGAGAAGGCCTGAGATCACCGAACGAGAGCTTGGGTGGCGGAGGGGAGTGCAGTGAAGTGGCTAGGGTTTGGTTCGACGAACTGATGGGGAGGAATATATGTGGGGTCCGGCTGGCCAGCGTGTGGGCCGGGACTGATGTCGTGGACGCTCCCGGGCACCCCCATATCCGTCCCATATTTGGGCTGGATATGAGGGGTGTCGGTTAACCCGGGCATTTGAGGCCCGTTTGAGGCGCCTATTTGGGTCGCATTTTCGTGACCAGTCAGTGACCGGGCTGTCCGCCAGGCGTTTGTGGCAGGTTTGGGGCGTACCGCGTACGGCTGTAGATGCTCTAAACCACCCACATGTTTCGATGCTGGAAACCCCCACACCCATACCCCCGAACTGGTCAACCTCCTTCCTTCTCACACTGCGATTGCAATAGAGTTATTTTTCGTCTTCTTCTCATTCTAAGGATTTGCAAGTACCCATGATCCCCTTGTACGGTCAAGGGAGAGGTAAGAAACGAGGATGCATGGAACGCTATTATGAACACTAGCGAGAGAAATGATTAGTACGGCAGCGGAAAGCAATACCCTGTGGATAATTGAGGTGCAGTCATTAAACGCCAATGCTTTTGTCTGAAGAATTACTCCTACAAAGGATGTTGGAGTACCCGCACCCTAGGGCCTTCGAGGGCGAAAAGGGCCCCGCGTCATCCGTTTGCTGGTTGATATGTCTCCCTATAATTTTTGAAGTATTCATACTATATTTCATCATTCTTGAATGGGTTTGGTGCACTTTTAATATTATTATTCAGTACTAACCTATTAAGCTATTGCCTAGTGTCAATTTATTATGCATTTTTTGTTTTATAAAAAATCAATATCTAGGAAGGTCAAAACACCCGGGTGATTCAATATGCTTTTTCTGAAATACATGTGATTTTTGGGTGAAGGAATCAATGCAAAGCGATGCCCGAGGGCCCCACAAGGGTAGGTGGCGCGATCATCTCCTGGCCGCGTCATGGCACCTTCTGGCTAGCCCATAAGTCGGATGGATCCCTTCTTTCACCGCAAGAAAGCTAATTTCTGGAGGAAAATCCCCAAACAATTTCACCCCGATTGGAGTTGCAAATTTCCGCCTATAAAAGAAACGATGTTCGGCCAGAAAACAACAACGAAAAATAGAGAGACATGGAGAAGAGATCCAATCTCGGAGGGGCTACTGCCCCTCCAGGAGCCATGGTGGCCAATGACAAGAGGGGAGAACCTCCCCCCATCTTGGGGGGAGGCCATGGAGGAAGAAGCCGGAGGGGGAGCCAATCTCCCTTCCTCTCCAGGTAGCGTCGGAGTGCCGTCGGGGGAACCATCATCACGGAGATCGTCTTCATCAACGTCTCCATCTTCGCCAACAATCTTCATCACCTTCCTAACCTCCTTTCAGTGGTCCACCCTCATGCACCCAGCTGTAAGCCCGTACTTGAACATGGTGTTTGATGCTATGTATTATTATTCAATGATTTGTGTCATCGTTATTGTGTTTGAGTAGATTATTTTGTCCTATAGGTTAATTGATGAATTGCTATGATTGGTTTAAATTGCATGTGGTTATGTTACTATCCTTTGGTGCCCATCATATGAGCGCGTGCCTGATGTCTACAACACAACTTTATTCTTGTAGACTCTTGTTGGGCCTCCAAGCGCAGAGTTTTATAGGACAGTAGCAATTTTCCCTCAAGTGGATGACCTAAGGTTTATCAATCCGTGGGAGGTGTAGGATGAAGCTGGTCTCTCTCAAACAAACCTGCAACCAAATAACAAAGAGTCTCTTGTGTCCCCAACACACCCAATATAATGGCAAATTGTATAGGTGCACTAGTTCAGTGAAGAGATGGTGATAAAAGTGTAGTATGGATGGTAGAAATATATTTTATAATCTTAATAAATAAAAAGAGCAAGGTAGCAAGTAACAAAAGTGAGCACAAACGGTATTGCAATGCTTGAAAATGAGGCGTAGGGTTCATACTTTCACTAGTGCAATCTCTCAACAATGCTAATATAATTGGATCATATAACCATCCCTCAAGGTGCGATGAAGAATCACTCCAAAGTTCTTATCTAGCGGAGAACATAAGAAGAAATTGTTTGTAGGGTATGAAACCACCTCAAAGTTATTCTTTCCGATCAATCTTTCCTAGAGTTCGTACTAAAATAACACCTAGTTATCCTTTCTGATCGATCTATCCAAGAGTTTGTACTACAATAACACCATATGATACACATCAACCAACTCTAATGTCACCTAGATACTCCAATGTCACCACGAGTATCCGTGAGTTGATTATACGATATGCATCAAACAATTTCAGATTCATAATACTCAATCCAACACAAAGAACCTCAAAGAGTGCCCCAAGATCTCTACCGGAGAAAAAAAGACAAGAACATGCATCAACCCCTATGCATAGATTACCCCAATGTCACCTCGGGAATCCACGAGTTGAGTGCCAAAACACACATGAAGTGAATCAATATGATACCCCATTGTCACCACGGGTATTCATAGGAAGACATACATCAAGTGTTCTCAAATCCATAAGAGTATTCAATCCGATAATAAAAAAATCTCAAAGGGAAAACTCAATTCATCACGACAGATAGAGAGGGGAAAACACCATATGATCCAACTACATTAACAAAGCTTGCGATACATCAAGATCGTGCCAAATCAAGAACACGAGAGAGAGAGAGAGAGATTAAACACATAGCTACTGGTACAAACCCTCAGCCCCGAGGGTGGACTACTCCCTCATCACGGTGGCCGCCGGGATGATGAAGATGGCCTCCGGTGATGAATTCCCCCTCCGGCAGGGTGCCAGAACAGGGTCCAGATTGGTTTTTCATGGATACAGAGGCTTGCGGCGGCGGAACACCCGATCAATTCTGATGGTTTCTGTATTTATTGGATTTTTTGGCGTCGGTCTCATGCGAAGATGGGCCTCAGGGGGCCCACCACCCACCAGGGTGCGCCAGGGGGACTGGCTTGCCCTTTTGTCTTGTGGGCAGCAGGCCCCCCCTTTGGTGTTTCTTTGCTCCATTATTTCTCTTTTCTTCCAAAAAATGGTCAAAAAGTTTCGTCCAATTCTGAGAACTTTTATTTCTGCAAAAAAAAAACACCACGGTAATTCCGCTGAAAATAGCGTCAGTCCGGGTTAGTTTAATTCAAATCATACCAAAACCATATAAAATTGTTGTAAACATGGCATGAATACTTCATAAATCATAGATACGTTGGAGATGTATCAGCATCCCCAAGATTAATTCCTACTCATCCTCGAGTAGGTAAATGATAAAAGAAATAATTTATGAAGTGCGAATGCTAGCAAAGTGCATAAGTTTGATCAATGATAATTTCAATCACTTTTCCTAGCATCACAACAGCAACCCCTTCTCATAAAACTTGTCATGATAAAGTAGCAATCAATTCACATGTTATGGTTCAAACAATGCCTTCTCTTCAAACTTAACAACCTATGTCTTAGTCACCAAACTATTGCAATTCAACTTATTCTCAACAAAGTCTAAGTAAGAGCTCCACATACTCAATCATCATATAGTCTTCTATAATTGCTAATACTCAAAGCGTATTTTTAGAACAAATGGAATCCATCAAACACAGAGAAAGATAGGGGCTTAATGTTTCACCTCCCAACTCATTTATCATAGAGATAATTGTCAACAATAAATCATGATCAAATATATTTGACTGGCCATATGTGCCTAGATCTTTCCCCACCACATGATGCTTGCCAACTAGAGAATAATTGAGGTTGAAATGAGAATGCATACTATTGACTCTTGCATAAAAGTAAATACTGAAAAGTAAAAGATAGGCCCTTCTTAGAGGGAAGTAGAAGTTGTCATGCGCTTTTTATTTTCGGATGCACAATCTCTTAATGCAAAGGAACATCACGTTGCTACCTCTTGACCACTGCGTTGGTTTTCCCTTGAAGAGGAAAGGGTGATGCAGTAAAGCAGCATAAGTATTTCCCTCAGTTTTTGAGAACCAAGGTATCAATCCAGTAGGAGGCCACGCACGAGTCCCTCGCACCTACACAAAAAATTAAAATCCTCGCAACCAACGCAATAAAGGGGTTGTCAATCCCTTCACGATCACTTACGAAAGTGAGATATGATAGATATGATAAGATAATATTTTTGGTATTTTTATGATAAAGATGCAAAGTAAAGAAAGCAAAATAAAAACGGCTCCAGAAATAGCTTGTTGTCGGGAGATTAAATATGATGGAAAATAGACCCGGGGGCCATAGGTTTCACTAGTGGCTTCTCTCGAGAGCATAAGTATTACGGTGGGTAAACAAATTACTGTTGAGCAATTGACAGAATTGAGCATAGTTATGAGAATATCTAGGTATGATCATGTATATATGCATCACGTCCGCAACAAGTATACCGACTCCTGCCTGCATCTACTACTATTACTCCACACATCGACCGCTATCCAGCATGCATCTAGAGTATTAAGTTCAAAAGAACAGAGTAACGCTTTAAGTAAGATGACATGATGTAGAGGGATAAACTCATGCAATATGATATAAACCCCATCTTGTTATCCTCGATGGCAACAATACAATACATGCCTTGCTGCCCCTACTGTCACTGGGAAAGGACACCGCAAGATTGAACCCAAAGCTAAGCACTTCTCCCATTGCAAGAAAGATCAATCTAGTAGGCCAAACAAAACTGATAATTTGAAGAGACTTGCAAAGATAACAAATCATACGTAAAAGAATTCAGAGAAGATTCAAATATTGTTCATAGATAAACTTGATCATAAACCCACAATTCATCGGTCTCAACAAACACACCGCAAAAGAAGATTACATCGAATAGATCTCCACGAGAATCGTGGAGAACTTTGTATTGAGATCCAAAGTGAGAGAAGAAGCCATCTAGCTAATAACTATGGACCCGAAGGTCTGAGGTAAACTACTCACACATCATCGGAGAGGCTATGGTGTTGATGTAGAAGCCCTCCGTGATCAATGCCCCCTCCGGCGGAGCTCCGGAAAAGGCCCCAAGATGGTATCTCACGGGTACAGAAGTTTGCGGTGGTGGAATTAGGTTTTTGGCTCCGTATCTGGTAGTTTGGGGGTACGTAGGTATATATAGGAGGAAGAAGTACGTCGGTAGAGCAACGTGGGCCCCACGAGGGTGGAGGGCGCGCCCAGGGGGGATAGGCGCCCCCTACCTCGTGCCCTCCAGGTTGCTTTCTTGACATAGGGTCCAAGTCCTCTGGATCACGTTCGTTCCAAAAATACGTTCCCGAAGGTTTCATTCCATTTGGACTCCGTTTGATATTCTTTTTCTGCGAAACTCTGAAATAGGCAAAAAAACAGCAATTCTGGGTTGGGCCTCCGGTTAATAGGTTAGTCCCAAAAATAATATAAAAGTGTATAATAAAGCCCATTAATGTCCAAAATAGAATATAATATAGCATGGAACAATAAAAAATTATAGATACGTTGGAGACGTATCAAGCATCCCTAAGCTTAATTCCTGCTCGTCCTCGAGTAGATAAATGATAAAAACAGATTTTTTGATGTGGAATGCTACTTGGCATAATTTCACTGTAATTCTCTTAATTGTGGTATGAATATTCAGATCCGAAAGATTCAAGACAAAAGTTTAATATTTACATAAAAATAATAATACTTCAAGCATACTAACTAAGCAATTATGTCTTCTCAAAATAACATGGCCAAAGAATGTTATCCCTACAAAATCATATAGTCTGGCTATGCTCTATCTTCACCACTCAAAGTATTTAAATCATGCACAACCCCGATGACAAGCCAAGCAATTGTTTCATACTTTTGATGTTCTCAAACCTTTTCAATCTTCACGCAATACATGAGCGTTAGCCATGGACATAGCACTATATGTGGAATAGAATGGTGGTTGTGGAGAAGACAAAAAAGGAGAAGATAGTCTCACATCAACTAGGCATATCAACGGGCTATGGAGATGCCCATTAATAGATATCAATGTGAGTGAGTAGGGATTGCCATGCAACGGATGCACTAGAGCTATAAGTATATGAAATCTCAACAAAAGAAACTAAGTGGGTGTGCATCCAACTCGCTTGCTCACGAAGACCTAGGGCATTTTGAGGAAGCCCATCATTGGAATATACAAGCCAAGTTCTATAATGAAAAATTTCCCACTAGTATATGAAAGTGATATCATAGGAGACTCTCTATCATGAAGATCATGGTGCTACTTTGAAGCACAAGTGTGGTAAAAGGATAGTAACATTGTCCCTTCTCTCTTTTTCTCTCATTTTTTATTTGGGCCTTTTCTCTTTTTTTATGGCCTCTTTTTTTTAGTACGGAGTCTCATCCCGACTTGTGGGGGAATCATAGTCTCCATCATCCTTTCCTCACTTGGGACAATGCTCTAAAAAATGATGATCATCACACTTTTATTTACTTTACAACTCAAGAATTACAACTCAATACTTAGAACGAAATATGACTCTATGTGAATGCCTCCGGCGGTATACCGGGATATGCAATGAATCAAGAGTGACATGTATGAAAGAATTATGAACGGTGGCTTTGCCACAAATACAATGTCAACTACATGATCATGCAAAGCAATATGACAATGATGGAGAGTGTCATAATAAACTGAACGGTGGTAAGTTGCATGACAATATATCTCGGAATGGCTATGGAAATGCCATGGTAGGTAGGTATGGTGGCTGTTTTGAGGAAGGTATATGGTGGGTGTATGATACCGGCGAAAAGTGCGCGGTATTAGAGAGGCTAGCAATGGTGGAAGGAAGAAAGTGCGTATAATCCATGGACTCAACATTAGTCATAAAGAACTCATATACTTATTGCAAAAATCTACAAGTTATCGAAGCAAAGTTTTACGCACATGCTCCTAGGGGGATAGATTGGTAGGAAAAGACCATCGCTCGTCCCCGACCGCCACTCATAAGGAAGACAATCAATAAATAAATCATGCTCCGACTTCAGCACATAACGGTTCACCATACGTGCATGCTACGGGAATCACAAACTTTAACACAAGTATTTCTCAAATTCAAAACTACTCAACTAGCATGACTCTAATATCACCATCTCCATATCTCAAAACAATTATCAAGTATCAAACTTCTCATATTATTCAACACACTCATAAGATTTTTTTTTTACTAATCTTGAATGCCTATCATAATTAAAGCAAATTACCATGCTGTTTTGTAGGACTCTCAAAATAATCTAAGTGAAGCATGAGAGAACAATAGTTTCTATAAAACAAAACCACCACCGTGCTCTAAAAGATATAAGTGAAGCACTAGAGCAAAAACTATATAACTCAAAAGATATAAGTGAAGCACATAGAGAATTCTAACAATTTCCGAATAATGTGTGTCTCTCTCAAAAGGTGTGTACAGCAAGGATGATTGTGGCAACTAACAAATAAAGACTCAAATAATACAAGACGCTCCAAGCAAAACACATATCATGTGGTGAATAAAAATATAGCTCCAAGTAAAGTTACCGATGGAAGTAGACGAAAGAGGGGATGCCTTCCGGGGCATCCCCAAGCTTTGGATTTTTGGTGTCCTTAGATTATCTTGGGGTGCCATGGGCATCCCCAAGCTTAGGCTCTTGCCACTCCTTGTTCCATAATCCATCAAATCTTTCACCCAAAACTTGAAAACTTCACAACACAAAACTCAGCAGAAAATCTCGTGAGCTCCGTTAGCGAATGAAAACAAAACACCACTTCAAGGTACTGTAATGAACTCATTTATTATTAATATTGGTGTTAAACCTACTGTATTCCAACTTCTATATGGTTTATAAACTATTTTACTAGCCATAGATTCATCAAAATAAGCAAACAACACACGAAAAACAGAATCTGTCAAAAACATAACAGTCTGTAGTAATCTGTAACTAACGCAAACTTCTGGAACTCCAAAAATTCAGCAAAAATAGGACGACCTAGACAATTTGTTTATTGATCAGCATAAATTGGAATAAATATTTTATCATGTTCTGGTGATTTTTAACAATTGTTTTCGTGAACAGAATGTTTCTGGAATTTTCAGCAAGATCAAATAACTATCATCCAAGAAGATCCTATAGGTTTAACTTGGCACAAACACTAATTAAAACATAAAAACAAATCTAACTAGAGGCTAGATAAAATATTTATTCCTAAACAGAAGCAAAAAGCGAAAACCTAAAAATAAAATTGGGTTGCCTCCCAACAAGCGCTATCGTTTAACGCCCCTAGCTAGGCATAATAGCAAGGATAGATCCAGGTATTGCCATCTTTGGTAGGCAATCCATAAGTGGCTCTCATAATAGATTTATAAGGTAATTTTATTTTCTTTCTAGGGAATTGTTCCATGCCTTTCCTTAATGGAAATTGGAATCTAATATTCCCTTCCTTCATATCAATAATTGCACCAATCGTTCTAAGGAAAGGTCTACCAAGAATAATAGGACATGAAGGATTGCAATCTATATCAAGAACAATCAAATCTACGGGCACATAATTCCTATTTGCAACAATAAGAACATCATTAATTCTTCCCATAGGTTTCTTAATGGTGGAATCCGCAAGGTGCAAGTTTAAAGAGCAATCATCAAAATCACGGAAACCTAGCAAATCACACAAAGTTTTTGGGATCGTGGAAACACTAGCACCCAAATCACACAAAGCATAGCATTCATGATCTTCAATTTTAATTTTAATAGTAGGTTCCCACTCATCATAAAGTTTTCTAGGGATAGAAACTTCCAACTCAAGTTTTTCTTCATAAGATTGCATCAAAGCATCAACGACATGTTTAGTAAAGGCTTTATTTTGACTATAAGCATGTGGAGAATTTAGCACGGATTGCAACAAGGAAATACAATCTATCAAAGAGCAATTATCATAATTAAATTCCTTGAAATCCAAAATAGTGGGTTCATTGATATCTAGAGTTTTGATCTCTTCAATCCCACTTTTACCAATTTTTGCATCAAGATCTAAAAACTCCAAATTTTTGGAACGCCTTCTAGGTAAAGGTGGATCATATTCAGTCCCATCTTTATAAAGATTCATATTGCAAAACAAAGATCTAACAGGGGACACATCAAGAACTTTTAGATCTTCATCTTTATTTTCATAGAAACTAGAAGAACACGCTTTCACAAAACAATCTTTCTTAGCACGCATCCTAGCGGTTCTCTCTTTGCACTCATCAATGGAAATTCTCGTGGCCTTGAGAGACTCATTGATGTCATGCTTAGGTGGAATAGATCTAAGTTTCAAAAAATCAACATCAAGAGAAATTCTATCAACGTTCCTAGCTAATTCATCAACTTTAAGCAATTTTTCTTCAAGCAAAGCATTGAAATTCTTTTGTGAATTCATAAACTCCTTAACACTAGTATCAAATTCAGAAGGCATGTTATTAAAATTTCCATAAGAATTGTTGTAGGAATTACCATAATTATTAGAGGAATTACTAGGATACGGCCCAGGATTAAAGTTTCCTCTATACGCGTTGTTACCAAAATTATTCCTACCAACAAAATTCACATCCATAGATTCATTATTATTCTCAATCAAAGTAGACAAAGGCATATCATTAGGATCAGACGAAACACTTTTATTAGCAAATAATTTCATAAGTTCATCCATCTTTCCACTCAAAACATTAATTTCTTCTATCGCATGCACTTTTTTATTAGTGGATCTCTCGGTGTGCCATTGAGAATAATTAACCATAGTATTATCTAGGAGTTTAGTAGCTTCTCCTAAAGTGATTTCCATAAAAGTGCCTCCCGCGGCCGAATCTAAAAGATTTCTAGAAGCAAAATTCAATCCGGCATAAAAAATTTGTATAGTCATCCACAAATTCAAACCATGAGTAGGGCAATTACGTATCATTAATTTCATCCTCTCCCAAGCTTGTGCAACATGTTCATGATCAAGTTGCTTAAAATTCATAATATCGTTTCTAGGAGAGATGATCTTAGCGGGAGGAAAATACTTAGAGATAAAAGCATCTTTGCACTTATTCCAAGAATCAATACTATTTTAGGCAAAGACGAAAACCAAGCTTTAGCACGATCTCTAAGCGAAAAAGGAAATAGCTTCAATTTAACAATATCATTGTCCACATCTTTCTTCTGTGCATATCACACAAATCAACGAAGCTGTTTAGATGGGTAGCGGCGTCTTCACTAGGAAGGCCGACGAATTGATATTTCATGACAAGATTCAACAAAGCAGCATTAATTTCACAAGATTCAGTATCGGTAATAGGAGCAATCGGAGTGCTAAGAAAATCATTGTTGTTGGTATTGGTAAAGTCACATAATTTAGTATTATCTTGAGCCATCGTGACAAGCTAGCAATCCAACACACGAGCAAACAAGAAGCAAATGAAAAAGAGGCGAACGGAAAAGAGAGAGGGCGAATAAAACGGCAAGGGTGAAGTGGGGGAGAGGAAAACGAGAGGCAAATGGCAAATAATGTATGCGGGAGATAAGGGTTTGTAATGGGTACTTGGTATGTTGACTTTTGCGTAGACTCCCCGGCAACGGCGCTAGAAATCCTTCTTGCTACCTCTTGAGCACTGCGTTGGTTTTCCCTTGAAGAGGAAAGGGTGATGCAGTAAAGCAGCGTAAGTATTTCCCTCAGTTTTTTAGAACCAAGGTATCAATCCAGTAGGAGGCCACGCACGAGTCCCTCGCACCTACACAAACAAATAAAATCCTCGCAACGAATGCAATAAAGGGGTTGTCAATCCCTTCACGATCACTTACGAAAGTGAGATCTGATAGATATGATAAGATAATATTTTTGGTATTTTTATGATAAAGATGCAAAGTAAAGAAAGCAAAATAAAAACGGCGCCAGAAGTAGCTTGTTGTCGGGAGATTAAATATGATGGAAAATAGACCCGGTGGCCATAGGTTTCACTAGTGGCTTCTCTCGAGTGCATAAGTATTACGGTGGGTAAACAAATTACTGTTGAGCAATTGACAGAATTGAGCATAGTTATGAGAATATCTAGGTATGATCATGTATATATGCATCACGTCCGCGACAAGTAGACCGACTCCTGCCTGCATCTACTACTATTACTCCACACATTGACCGCTATCCAGCATGCATCTAGAGTATTAAGTTCAAAGGAATAGAGTAACACTTTAAGTAAGATGGCATGATGTAGAGGGATAAACTCATGCAATATGATATAAACCCCATCTTGTTATCCTCAATGGCAATAATACCATACGTGTCTTGCTGCCCCTACTGTCACTGGGAAAGGACACCGCAAGATTGAACCCAAAGCTAAGCACTTCTCCCATTGCAAGAAAGATCAATCTAGTAGGCCAAACCAAACTGATAATTCAAAGAGACTTGCAAAGATAACCAATCATACATAAAAGAATTCAGAGAAGATTCAAATATTGTTCATAGATAAACTTGATCATAAACCCACAATTCATCGGTCCCAACAAACACACCGCAAAAGAAGATTACATCGAATAGATCTCCACGAGAATCGTGGAGAACTTTGTATTGAGATCCAAAGAGAGAGAAGAAGCCATCTAGCTAATAACTATGGACCTGAAGGTCTGAGGTAAACTACTCACACATCATCGGAGTGGCTATGGTGTTGATGTAGAAGCCCTCCGTGATCAATGCCCCCTCCGGCGGAGCTCCGGAAAAGGCCCCAAGATGGGATCTCACGGGTACAGAAGGTTGCGGTGGTGGAATTAGGTTTTTGGCTCCGTATCTGGTAGTTTGGGGGTACGTAGGTATATATAGGAGGAAGAAGTACGTCGGTGGAGCAACGTGGGCCCCACGAGGGTGGAGGGAGCGCCCAGGGGGGGGGGGGTAGGCGCGCCCCCCTACCTCATGCCCTCCTGGTTGCTTTCTTGACGTAGGGTCCAAGTCCTCTGGATCACGTTCGTTCCAAAAATCACGTTCCCGAAGGTTTCATTCCGTTTGGACTCCGTTTGATATTCTTTTTCTGTGAAACTCTGAAATAGGCAAAAAAACAACAATTCTGGGCTGGGCCTCCGGTTAATAGGTTAGTCCCAAAAATAATATAAAAGTGTATAATAAAGCCCATTAATGTCCAAAATAGAATATAATATAGCATGGAACAATCAAAAATTATAGATACGTTGGAGACGTATCACACGTTATATTGCCCCTTATGATAGCAACCTTTATTATGCAGTCCGTTGCTTTTATTACTTTGCCATCACAAGTTTGTACAATGCTTATTTTTTCCTTACAATAAAAGATCAAACATATTCAGGAGCAATTTTTATTGCTTTATGCACCAATGACAACTTACTTGAAGGATCTTATTCAATCCATAGGTTGGTATGGTGGACACTCATGGCAAGAAACTGGGTTTAAGGGTTTTTGGATGCACAAGTAGTATCTCTACTTAGTACAAAATTTTGGCTAGCAAAAGATCCTAATTAAGCAAGCACCACATGTTGGAGGATCCATAACAATATAACTTTTGTGCAAATATACACAACCATAACTCATTACGTTGTCTCCCTTGTCCAACTTCATCTAATTTGCTCAAGTTTGAAAATAATTAATGGGTATTCACAATCATAAAAGATGTCCAAGAAATATATTTGTATGTGAAAGTTCTCTTCCTTATACTAATCATTTATGAATTGCTTGTATGACCAATATTGTGATTGTCAAGCTTCAAAAGATTTCACTTTCTAAACCAAATGTGAAGCTACTAATAGTCATGATATGAACATATAATTTCAACTTCATGATATTCAATCCATCCAACAATTTACTCATAGGATATAAGTGAAGCATAAGAGTAAATGACCAACTACCCCAAAAAATATAAGTGAAGATCAAGTGAGTAGTTAAGTAAATGGGTAGCTATTTGAGGACTATCTCTTATTTCGAAACTTTCAGATCTAAGTATTTCATTAAAACAGCAAGCAAAACAAAATAAAATGACATTCCAAGAATAGCACAACTCATGTGAAGAAGCAAAAACTTAGGCTAAACCAATACTAACCGATAATTGTTGAAGAAGAAAGGTGGGATGCCAGCTTAGATGCTTGATACTTCCTGGAATATTAACTTGGGATGCCTTGGGCATCCCCAAGCTTGAGCTTTTGTGTCTCCCTAATTCCTTTTATATCACGGTTTCCCTAAATCTTGAAAACTTCATCCACACAAAACTCAACAAGAACTCGTAACATACGTTAGTGTAAATCAATGCAAAGCCTTATCATCCCCTACTGTAACGAATCACTAAAATTATAATTTAAAATTGCATACTAAATGCCTCTACATATTTAATACTCCTATGCTCAAATAGAATCATTAAACAAGCAAACATATGCAAGCAATGCAAACATAACAACAATCTGTCTAAACAAGACAGTCTGTAAAGAATACAAGAAGATCCATACTTCTCTAACTCCAAAAATTCTGAAAAATTACCACACTGTAGAAAATTTATCATAGTGTATTATTAAAAAAAATCAACATTTTATCACATTCTTACTTTTCTCAAGAATTCACGCACTAGTGTGCTACTTTCTGTTTTCAAACAGCAACATATAGACTTGCAAAATAAGCATGGCAAAGACTATACTTGACATTTTTATTGAAGTAAGAGATGCAAAGAATATTCTAAACAACAGAAAGAAAATACTAACAAAATAAAATGACGCTCCAAGCAAAACACATATCATGTGACGAATCAAAATATAGCTCCAAGACCTATAATGTTGGAGACGAAAGAGGGGATGCCTTCCGGGGCATCCCCAAGCTTAGTTGCTTGGATATTCCTTGAATATTACCTTGGGGGTGCCTTGGGCATCCACAAGCTTAGGGTCTTGTCACTCCTTATTCTCGTCATATCGATATCTCACCCAAAACTTGAAAACTTGAATCACACAAAACGTAACGGAACTTCGTGAGATGCGTTAGTATGATAAAGAGCACATTCGATTTGGTATTGTCAAGACAAGATTCATAATTGTTCTCACACAATGCCTACTGTCCCCTATCATTTCTACAATTTATGTTGACCAATATAAGCCATAGAAACTAGAAAACAAGCAAACTATGCATTGAAAATAGAATCTGTCAAAAACAGAATAGTCTGTAGTAATCTGAACAAGGACCATACTTCTGCAACTCGAAAAATTCTGAAAAATTAGGAAAACATAGGGAATTTGTATATCAATAATCTGTAAAAAAATCAGAGCAAAATCCTGTTTTTGTGAATTTACAAAGTTCCAGAACTGGGTGCAAAAGTTTCTGTTTTTGCACAGAATCAAGTCAACTATCACCCACACTATCCCAAAGGCTTCACTTGCCACTTTATTGAAACGAAAGCAATAAAGCATGATTACTACAGTAGCCTAATCACATGAACACACAAAAAAATAGGTATAAGTGTTGGGTTGTCTCCCAACAAGCACTTTTCTTCAATGCCTTTTTAGCTAGGCATGATGATATCAATGATGCTCACATAAAAGTAGAGAATTGAGACATAATGGGAGCATCATGAAGCATATGACTAGCGCATTTAAGTCTAACTCACTTCCTATGCTTAGGTATTTTTTGAGCAAACAATTTATGGGAGCAATAATCAACTAGCATAGGAAGGCAAAACAAGCAAAAGTTCAAAACTTTAACATAAAGAGAGATAACTTGATATTATTGCAATATGTAAAAGAATATATTCCTCTCTCATAGTAATTTTCAGTAGCATCATGAATGAATTCAACAATATAATTATCACATAAAGCATTATTTTCATGATCCATAAGCATAGAATTTTTACTCTCCACATAAGCAAATTTATTCTCATGAATAGTAGTGGGAGCAAACTCAACAAAATAACTATCATGACATACTTGATTGGCATAATCAATTTGAGCATTAAAATCATGGTGACAAGTTTCACGGTTATCATTATTCTTCAAAGCATACATGTCATCACAATAATCATCATATGTAGCAACTTCATTGTCAAAATCAATTGAAACCTCTTCCAAAATAGTGGATTCATCACTAAATAAAGTCATGACCTCTCCAAATCCACTTTCATCGATATAATCATCATAAATAGGAGGCATGCAATCATCATAATAAATTTCTCTTGGGGGACTAAAAATATCATCTTCATCAAACATAACATCCCCAAGCTTATGGCTTTGCATATCATTAGCATCATGGTCATTCAAAGAATTCATACTAGCAACATTGCAATTATGCTCATCATCCATTGTTTTTACGCCAAACATTTTATTGAATTCTTCTTCTATCAATTGAGCACAATTTTCCTTTCCATCCTTTTCAAGAAAGACTTCATAAAGACGAATAATATGAGGCAACCTTAATTCCATTTTTTGTAGTTTTCTTTTTATAAACCAAAGTAGTGATAAAACAAGAAACTAAAAGATTCAGTTGCAAGACCTAAAGATATACCTTCAAGTACTCACCTCCCCGGCAATGGCGCCAGAAAAGAGCTTGATGTTTACTACGTAACTTTATTCTTGTAGACTCTTGTTGGGCCTCCAAGCGCAGAGTTTTGTAGGACAGTAGCAATTTTCCCTCAAGTGGATGACCTATGGTTTATCAATCCGTGGGAGGCATAGGATGAAGATGGTCTCTCTCAAACAACCCTGCAACCAAATAACAAAGAGTCTCTTGTGTCCCAACACACCCAATACAATGGCAAATTGTATAGGTGCACTAGTTCGGCGAAGAGATGGTGATAAAAGTGTAGTATGGATGGTAGAAATATATTTTTATAATCTGAATAAATAAAAACATCAAGGTAGCAAGTAACAAAAGTGAGCACAAACGGTATTGCAATGCTTGAAAATGAGGCCTAGGGTTCATACTTTCACTAGTGCAATCTCTCAACAATGCTAATATAATTGGATCATATAACCATCCCTCAACGTGCGATGAAGAATCACTCCAAAGTTCTTATCTAGAGGAGAACATAAGAAGAAATTGTTTGTATGGTACGAAACCACCTCGAAGTTATTCTTTCCGGTCAATCTTTCCTTGAGTTCGTACTAAAATAACACCTAGTTATCCTTTCCAGTCGATCTATCCAAGAGTTCGTACTAAAATAACACCATATATGATACACATCAACCAACTCAAATGTCACCTAGATACTCCAATGTCACCACGAGTATCCGTGAGTTGATTATACGATATGCATCAAACAATTTCAGATTCATAATACTCAATCCAACACAAAGAACCTCAAATAGTGCCCCAAGATTTCTACTGGAGAAACAAAGACGAGAACGTGCATCAACCCCTATGCATAGATTACCCCAATGCCACCTCGGGAATTCACGAGTCGAGTGCGAAAATACACATCAAGTGAATCATATGATACCCCATTGTAACCACGGGTATTCATAGCAAGACATACATCAAGTGTTCTCAAATCCATAAAAGTATTCAATTCGATAATAACAAAATCTCAAAGGGAAAACTCAATCATCACGACCAGATAGAGAGGGGAAAACATCATATGATCCATATATATTAACAAATCTCGCGATACATCAAGATTGTGCCAAATCAAGAATACGAGGGAGAGAGAGATTAAACACCTA
This sequence comes from Aegilops tauschii subsp. strangulata, assembly GCF_002575655.3. Lineage (NCBI taxonomy): Eukaryota > Viridiplantae > Streptophyta > Magnoliopsida > Poales > Poaceae > Aegilops > Aegilops tauschii. Next base: position 389,860,987 of record NC_053039.3, on the reverse strand, counting down.
GCTACTGGTACAAACCCTCAGCCTCGAGGGCAGACTACTCCCTCCTCGTCACGGTGGCCACCGGGATGATGAAGATGGCTTCCGGTGATGATTCCCCCCTCCGGCAGGGTGCCGGAACAGGGTCCAGATTGTTTTTTCATGGATAGAGAGGCTTGCGGCGGCGGAATTTCCGATCTATGATTATTTCTGGGGGTTTCTGTATTTGTAGGATTTTTTGGCGTCGATCTCACGCGAAGATGGGCCTCAGGGGGCCCATCACCCACTAGGGCGCGCCAGGGGGGCTGGCGCACCCTGGTGTCTTGTGGGCAGCAGGGGCCCCCCCTCTGGTGGTTCTTTGCTCCATTTTTTCTCTTTTCTTCTGAAAAATCGTCAAAAGTTTCGTCCAATTCCGAGAACTTTTATTTCTGCACAAAAAACAACACCACAGTAATTCTGTTGAAAACAGCGTCAGTCCGGGTTAGTTCCATTCAAATCATACCAAAACCATATAAAATTGTTGTAAACATGGCAATGGATACTTCATAAATTATAGATTTGTTGGGGACGTATCAGTGCCTGGATCACATTTCAGGGCTAGGTGTATATTGAGGGCTATGTGACACTGGTGCAGCGACCTGCACAAATGGTTTTTAACCCCTTTCCACGATGGAGTTTAAACCATCGCCTTGCCAGTGTGTGTGATGGGGGGGGGGTCCTTCCCACACGACCCAGAAACCATCGGCGATAGGTCCTCCGGTCACACACGCGGGGCAAAATGAGCTCGTGTGCGATTTAGCAAGCCATCACATACAGTTATACATGCCCAATTGTTTCCGTTCGTATGTACATTCCACAAAGTGAATCCCAGACAAATGTTTCCGTACGTATGTACATCCCACAGAGTGTATCCTAGACAAACGTTTCCGTTCGTATGTACATACCACACAGTGAATTCGAGATAAATGTTTCTGTTCATATGTACATCCCACACAGTGAATCCTAGACAAACGTTTCCGTTCATATCTATGTATTGCCTCGTCTGTGATAGGTGTAACGGTCACACATGCTCTGCCTTCATTAACCATTTGTTTTATTCAAGTATATCACACATGATTCAATGAAGAAAACGGTATGACATTGGGCTATGCATCACACACGCTTTTACTGCTAGAAATGTTTGTAAAGTTCCATGACCCATTTAGCAGGTTTATTAGTTTACTATTAATAATTTTAGTATTAAGCAAATTCACATTTCATACTGAAAAGTTGTTTTTCACTTTAATATCAGGCACACAAATATATTTTAACATCACAGTACGAGAGCTACGTGAAAACAGCTAGTTCACCTTTATAAGCACAACGTATGTTGAGCACAATATTGGAACAATATATATTCATTTCCCTAATTGACTGATGCATGATCAGCCAAGTTCATCTTCTCCACCTCTGTTTTCAGTTTAGTAAGAACCTGTATTGCACTCACCAATTGGGAAAGTGCCTCCTCCTTCGCAAACACCATCTTAGCAAAGTCTATTAAAAAAATCTAAGCTCATGCCCCATCTTCCTCTTTTTTCCCCGCATCTTGAAATATTGTTCAGCACTGATAACATTTTCTCTAAGCCTATCTCTGTTCTCTCCCTCATACATGCTCCAGAGCTTTGCTAGGCACATCTTCAAAGATTTTGGCCACTCTTGATCAACCCACTCCAGGTAACAACACTTCAGTTCATCCTATAATATTTAAAACTAAATCAGTTACAATTGTAGAGAAAATGGGTTTCTAGCAACATAGAAAATCACCACACACATATTTTGAAAAACTAAAGAAACACGTTAATTATGACATATCTTCTCAGAAAGATCAATGTGCAAATGAATTAATTGCTCCCAAGACAACAACCAAATTTAGGAACATCACAAGCCATAATTAACTGCAACAACACTACAAATTCTTAGTCATGTACCATAAATAACAAATTGAACATTTTATGAAAGCTAAATATAACTGCAACAACATAGCGACAGTGTTTAGATGGCATCAAATTAATACTAGCAGGTGTGTACATGCAAAAATTTAGTAACATAGAACTAATATCACTAAGGCCCTCCACTACGTAGCCCAAAACCAGTGTCAAAACAACTATTGCTACATTTGGCACCGGTGCCATGCACTACTGAGATGATGGTAGAGGAAAAATTCAGGGAACCTGACTCCGAAGCACCTAGTTGCTCTGATGCTGAGTTCCTTCATGCCATAAAGTTTTAGTATTTTGCTGCTTGGCTGCTCGGATGTGTGGAGCAAAGTTGGCTGCACAAACCGCTGAAGCGGTGCAAAATAATTTTCTCAGGGCACCGCTGATGAGATGGCAACATTTTTAGATACTAGGTAGAAACTGTGACATTTTCTTAGTCACATCCAGAATAACATAGCATAGTGATTGTGTCTGAATAACATCTAACAAATGATTTGTAACAACACAAGTGGGGCTAACCTTCTCTACACATGCCAGAAACTTCCTCCCTCTGTCCACAGATTCAAAAGCAACTAACTTCATGCATGGAGATTGATGGTGACAACGAGTAGGCAGATCTTCAGCCACCCCACTCCATTCATTGCAAGTGATGGCCCTAGGGAGGTACAAGAGGAAGAAACGGCTCAAACTAGCTGCCGAGTGATGTCTGCTAGAACTACATCGGTATCTCCCCAAAGAGGAAGGGATGATGCAGCACAACAACAGTACATATTTCCCTTAGTGATGAGACCAATGTTATAGAACCAGTAGGAGAACCGGGCAACACTACGTGAACGATACCTGCACACAAATAACAAATACTCGCAACCTGACGTATTAAAGGGGCTGTCAATCCCTTTCGGGCAACAGCGCCAGAAATTGGCAAGAAGACGGGAGAAGTTGTAATAGATTGAATAAATAGATCGCGAATAAAATAAAGTGCACCAAATTATTTTTGGATTAATAGATCTTAAAATAAAAGAAAATAAAAATAGACAGCGAAGGCAAATATAATAAAGAAGAGACCCGGGGGCCGTAGATTTCACTAGTGGCTTCTCTCGAGAAAAATAGCAAACGGTGGGTAAATGAATTACTGTTGGGCAATCGATAGAACTTCAAATAATCATGACGATATCCAGGCAATGATCATTATATAGGCATCACGTCCCAGATTAGTAGACCGACTCCTGCCTGCATCTACTACTATTACTCCACACATCGACCGCTATCCAGCATGCATCTAGTGTATTAAGTTCATGGAAAAATGGAGTAATGCAATAAGAACGATGACATGATGTTGACAAGATCTATTTATGTAGAAATAGACCCCATCTTGTTATCCTTAATGGCAACGATACATACATGTCGGTTCCCGTTCTGTCACTGGGATCAAGCACCATAAGATCGAACCCATCACAAAGCACGTCTTCCCGTTGCAAGATAAATAGGTCAAGTTGGCCAAACAAAACCCAAATATCGGAGAAGAAATACGAGGCTATAAGCAATCATGCATATAAGAGATCAAAGAAGACTCAAATAACTTTCATGGATAAAAAGATAGATCTGATCATAAACTCAAAGTTCATCGGATCCCAACAAACATACCGCAAAAAAGAGTTACATCATATGGATCTCCAAGAGACCATTGTATTGAGAACCAAAAGAGAGAGAGGAAGCCATCTAGCTACTAACTACGGATCCATAGGTCTACAAAGAACTACTCACGCATCATCAGAGAGGCACCAATGGACATGATGAACCCCTCCGTGATGGTGTCTAGATTGGATCTGTGGTTTCTGGAACTTGCGGCGGCGTGATTTTAGTCGACTCCCCTAGGGTTTCTGGAATATTGGGGTATTTATAGAGCAAAGAGGCGGTGAGGGAGGCCACCGAGGTGGGCACAACCCACCTGGGCGTGCCTGGGGGTCCAGGCGCGCCCTGGTGGGTTGTGCCTCCCTCGGGGCACCCCCCAGGTGCTTCTCCGGCCCATTGGCTGTCTTCTGGTCCATAAAAAATCCATAAAAATTTTCGCTGCGTTTGGACTCCGTTTGGTATTGATTTCCTGCGATGTAAAAAACATGCAGAAAATAGCAACTGGCACTGGGCACTATGTCAATAGGTTAGTACCAAAAAATGATATAAAATGACTATAAAATGATTGTAAAACATCCAAGAATGAGAATATAACAGCATGGAACAATCAAAAATTATAGATACGTTGGAGACGTATTACCGAGTTAAAATCCTTTATTCCAAATCATAACCCGAGAGAGAGGAGAGAGGCATACCCGACTGGTGAAAGAGTCGTCGTCGAAGGAGGAATCGCTGGAGAGGTCACTGAAGAAGACCATGGCGACCGCGGTGGTCGGCTGTGAGATGACGAGAGTGAGGAAGCAAGCGAGGAAGCGGCTATAGATTAAAAAGGAAGGAATAAGGGAACATGTGAAATGTGGCTTGTGGTCGGGGAGAAAAGGGGGTGGGGAGGGGGGAAGAGTTACATATTTCAGCGGTAGGCAAAAAATTTTGAAAGGTGGAGGGAAACTTGGCGTGTGGTGCCGTCGGACACCATTCACTTTGAACAAATGTGTGCATCGCAAACAATTCTTCTGCTTTACGCGCATGCGATGAGTTGGAGCATTCAAATTTTGGTAGAAATTTCCCTGGGTACAGTGCTCATCCACGTCATTGCATAATTTAACATCGCTTGCTAATTTTGGTACACAAACATGCCTACAGCACACATACCACACTTACTGAATCGAGAAATTTTAGTAATTGAATTGAGCCAGTTGACCTAAATATTGCTCTAACAAAAGACCAGCAGTTATAAACAAAGGCTAAGTATGCATAATTTTAACAAAGCCGCCGACGCACCGCCCTATGACTCGCCAGTGTAAGATGAGATGTTGATGACTTATCCTGGCGACATGCCACCATTGGTGGACTCTGCGTCCCCCAGTCGTCCTTGTCCTCCGCACCACCCTCAAGGTAGTAGTACTCGTAGTGGTGGCTAGCAGAGCTCGCGTTAGTACTCCACTGCCAATTTCTCGACGGGCAGACTCTTCTCTACCTACTCCTTGGCCACGGGCAACTCCTCCTCCCGGCACTCCTCGATCTCTGCCTCCTCCTGCATCTCTAGCTCCCACGCGGCGATCTCATGAGGAAGCGGGTGCTCCACGGCCTCCGCCGCCTTTCAGACGTGGGGTCATGCTGGATTCCGAGGAGGAATAGAATATCTTGGCGTGGGCGTCCTCGATCTTGGCATGGATGGCCACGACCCGAGCGAGGGCGACATCCACGGCACGGACGGCTGCTCGAGCCCTCTCGGTGTTTGCAGCTGCCCTATCGGCTCCCGCAGACGCCCTCTCGGCGGATGCGGCCGCGCTCTATGCGGATGCCGCCGCACTCTCGGCGGAGGTGGACGCGCTCGGGGTAGACGCGGCAATCATGCGGGCCCTCACGAAGTGTCTCCATGGCGTCATTATTTGCAAGGAGTTAGGGAATTGGGATCGGGGATTCGGGGGTGACCGGCACTTGAGCAGACGAAGCTGGTGAAGCTTATGGAGGAAGACATAAATAGACCCATGAATTTTCATCGCAAACGGTTCCTACAACCAACTGTGTGTGATGTAGTTGATTTTTTGTATTAGCAGTGAAAGACGAATTGGAGTATAGTGGCAACAGATGGTGTTTTAAATGTACAAGAAAATTTTGTACCATTCACATGCACTAATACAACTGACATGTTAAAATTTGGAAAATTTCATGGTTCATTTGACCTATTTAAGACATTAAGTGAGTTTTTAGCCATTTAATGGCTGTAATTTAAATTTGAATTGCACGTACATGCAACAACAAACCATCATGGCTTGGAAAATCATATTTGTGTCCTTGTGTGCAAGTTAATTCCGTGTGCAGTAAATTGGAAGGAATTTTCAAACATATTGGTGTCACGGCTTGGACACAAACATTGAGTACCGTGGCTTTTAAATTTCAAGAAAATTTAGAAATGATCAGAAATATATGGAACCTCTTTCTTGATGTAATGGCATGGCACCAAGATGTTGTGATAAAAAAATTGGCATGTTTGACAAAAGTTTGGACACACACGCCTCACAAACCGGAGCATCTCACGAGAAGACTAGTGGTTCCGAGAGGGAACAATGCTTGCTTGATGACGAACCGGTGGTAGCTTCCTCGTATGGCCTTGTAATTGTTTCTACCATTAACATGCACTAATAAAACTGTCACGTTAAAATTTGGAAATTTCTAGGGGTCATTTGACCTTTTTAAGATATTTAAGTGAGTTTCTAGCCATTTAATAGCCGTAATTCAAATTTGAACTACATGTATGTGCAACAGCAAACTATCATGGGTTGGAAAATCATATTTGTGTCCTTGTGTGCGAGTTAATGCCCAGTGCAGTAAATTGGAAGACCTTTCCAAGCATATTGGTGTCACGGCTTAGACAGAAGAGTGTCATGACTGTTAAATTCCAACAAAATAAAAAATGATCAGAAATACATGGAACCTTGCTTGATGTAATGGCATGGCACCAAGATGTTGGGGTAAGAAAATTGGCCTGTTTGACGAAAGTTTGGACATACACCCCTCACAAATCGGAGCATCTCACGAGAAGACTCGTGGTTCGAAGAGGGAACAATGCATGTTTGATGACGAACCGACGGTAGCTTCCTCGTATGGTCTTGAATTTTTTTCTACCATTAACATGCACTATTACGACTGTCATGTTAAAATTTGGAAATTTCCAGGGGTCATTCGACATTTTTAAGACATTTAAGTGAGTTTTTGGCCATTTAATGATCGTAATTCAAATTTGAACTACATGTACATGCAGCAGCAAACCATCATCGGTTGGAAAGTCATATTTGTGTCCTTGTGTGCGGGTTAATGCCCTCTGCAGTAAATTGGAAGAAATTTTCAAACATATTGGTGTCACGGCTTGGACACAAAGCATTGAGTGCTATGGCTTTCAAATTCCAAAAAAATTCAAAAATGATCAGAAATACATGGAATTTTGCTTGATGTAATGGCATGTCACCAATATGGTGTTGTAAAAAATTGGGCCTGTTTGACGAAAGTTTGGACACACACCCCTCACAAAGCGAAGCATCTCACGAGAAGACTCGTTTTTTCGAGAGGGAACAATGCATGTTTGATGACGAACCGGCGGCAACTTCCTCATATGGCCTTGAAATTTTCTCTACCGTTAACATGCACTAATACAACTGTCATGTTAAAGTTTGGAAATTTCCAGGGGTCAGTTGAACTTTTTAAGACATTTAAGCGAGTTTCTAGCCATTTAATGGCCTTAATTCAAATTTGAACTACATGTACGTGCAGCAGCAAACCATCATGGGTTGGCAAATCATATTTGTATCTTTGTGTGTGAGTTAATGCCATGTGCATTAAATTGGAAGGAATTTCAAACATATTGGTGTCTCGGCTTGGACACAGAGCATTGAGTGCCATGGCTTTTCAATTCCAAAAAATCCAAAAATTATCAGAAATACATGGAACCTTGCTTGATGTAATGGCATGTCACCAATATACCATTAACATGCACTAATACAACTGTCATGTTAAAATTTGGAAATTTTCAGGGGTCATTTGACCTTTTGAAGACATTTAAGTGATTTTCTAGCCATTTAGTGGCCGTAATTCAAATTTGAACAACATGTACATGTTGCTAACCATCATGGGTTGGAAATCAAAGTTGTGTCCTTGTGTGAAAGTTAATGCCCTGTGTAGTAAATTGGAAATAATTTTCAAACATATTGGTTTCACACGGCTTTGTACAATCTCTGTCTGTGGAAGGCGCTGCCGCCGGCTGAGAAATCCAGGCAAGTGACGTTCAAGTAGGAGATGGCGGAGGAGGAAGCCAGGTACCAAGTGATGACCCACAAGTATAGGGGATCAATCGTTGTCCTTCTGATAAGTAATAGTGTCGAAGCCAAAGAGGAGCAAAAGGAAATGACAAGCAGTTTTCAGCAAGGTATTTTCTGCAGGCACTCAAATTGTCTGTAATAGATAGTTCGATAGCAAGGTATTTATAATGAGCAAGTAATTGTAACGGTAACAAAAATGCAGGAAGGTAGCCCAATCCTTTTTGTAGCAAAGGATAGGCCGGAACGGTCTCTTATAATAAGCAAAGCGTTCTTGAGGACACACGGGAATTTCATCTAGTCACTTTCATCATGTTTGTTTGATTCCTGTTCGCTACTTTGATACTTTTATATGTGGGTGGACCGGTGCTTGGGTGCTGTTCCTACTTGAAAAAGCCTCCCACTTATGATTAACCCCTCTCGCAAGCATCCGCAACTACGAAAGAATAATTAAGATAAAATCTAACCATAGCATTAAACATATGGATCCAAATCAGCCCCTTTACGGAATAGCGAATAAACTAGGGTTTAAGCTTCTGTCACTCTAGTAAACCATCATCTAATAACTACTCCACAATGCATTCCCTTAGGCCCAAAGATGGTGAAGTGTCATGTAGTCGACGTTCACATAACACCACTAAGGGAATCACAACATACATATCATCAAAATATCGAACGAATACCAAATTCACATGATTACTTATGGCAAGACTTCTCCCATGTCCTCAAGAACAAAAGAAACTACTCACAAAATAAATTCATGCTCAAGATCAGAGGAGTATTGAATAGGATAATAGATCTAAACATATGATCTTCCACCAAATAAACCAACTAGCATCAACTACAAGATGTAATCAACACTACTAGCAACCCACATGTACCAATCTAAGGTTTTGATACAAAGATTGAATACAAGAGATGAACTAGGGTTTGATATGAGATGGTGTTGTTGAAGATATTGATGAAGATTGGCCCTCCCACGATGAGAGGGTTGTTGGTGATGATGTTGGCTTTGATTTCCCCCTCCCGGAGGGAAGTATCCCCAATGGAATCTCTCCGTCAGAGAGCAAAAGTGCTCCTGCCCAGGTTCCACCTCGTGACGGCGGCGCTCTGTCCCCAAAGTCCTCTCCTTATTTTTTTCTAGGGCAAATGGGCTTATATACTAGAAGATGGGCACCAGAGGCCGACCAGGGGCCCCACTACCCACCAGGGCGCGCCAGGGGGCGTAGGCGTGCCCTGGTGCCTAGTGGGCAGCTGGGTGGCCCCCTCTGGTATTTTTTCTCCAATAATTTATATATATTCCAAAATAAATCCCCATAAAATATCAGCTCATTTGGAGATGTAGAGAATAGGTATCTCTGACATAGCTTATTCAAGTCCAGAATTCCAGCTGCGGGTAATCTCCCTCTTTGTGTAAACCTTGCATATTATGAGAGAAAAGGCATTAGAATTACTCCACAAAGTGTTATATTGATTGAAAACACTATAAATAACAGTAGAAAAACATGATGAAAAATGGACATATCACCAGGCGGCCCATGAAGCCCGTGAGACCGCCTGCGAAAAGGAGGCAGTGGAGCTTTGGGGTCGGGCACGTCGATGTGCGGAGGAAGTGTGAAAGGCATCCGGTACTTCACCAGGAAGGCCAAAGGCGGTAGGCGCCTCATCACTGGGTGGAGGTGGGCCGATAAGCTCCAGCGTGCTACCAACGAGGAGCTCCAGTGGGCGCCCAACAAAATGGCAAGATCGTTCGCGCGCGTCCACCAGCAAGAGGCAGATCAACACGTCAAGCACTGCGAGGTGGAGGAGGCGGAGTACTGCCTCCGCGCTAGGAAGCCGCCGCGCACCAGGGAGCTGCTGGCGAGGGGCTTCCAGAATACTGCCCTCCTAAGGAGGGATTATTAGTTTTAGTATTGTTTGTTTTCAATTTTGTGCATTGTACGTAGTAGTTAAGTATCATCACGTATATGTCATGGTATTATATATATTCTGTGATGAACTACCAAAAAATTAATATGTAATATGAGTTCCATTTTTCTATCTATTTATCTAGTTGTTATCATCCACATGTACATAATGGAAAGCATAGACACATTGAAACAAAACAATATATAAGAGTGGAAAACAGAGTACACACATTGAAACGAAGCAATAATATAATTGTTGTGAATACATAGCGATCAACGTTGAAAGGACTCAACAAAATAAAACGTGTCCATGATGACCAGCCTTGCCTACGATAGCTCTTGGCTCTGCCTGAACTCGTGCACGTGTTCGTCCAAGCGGTTGACACGCTCGCGGTACATCTGGAGCGCGATCTCGAGCTCCAAGTTGGCTATTTCGTCGGAGATCACCAGCTCGAGGATGCGGGCCATGTTCCTCTATTGCGCCTAGGTGGACACCTGGGCCAAGGAGGCCCTCGAGCCTAGCGACCAGCGTGTTGGCATCGAGTGGGCCGCAAACAAGGTGAACGGCATGACCCATGCGAACGGCACGGCCGACACCCGGTGCAAGTACAACGCGACCGATCTCTAGTGCAAGTACAGCGCAGACGGCCTCTGCCCACTCCTAGCGAGGAATGGGGCTACTGACGGGCCGTGTACACAGCTGCAACACCCTATCGATAGTAGGAATCCGCTCTTGTTGTGCGGCGCCTCGCGCCTCTCGCTGTGCGGTGCTCCAACGGTCTTGCCGTGTGGCGAGCCGCAGCCTATCGGCGCGGACACGCATAGCTTGCTCAGCGGCACACCACCGATCATGTTGTGCGGTGAGCTGCAGCGTCTCGGCGCTGACATGCCTATGCTGATCCGTGACGCTGAAGCACCGTGTACTAAGGGTCTGCTCAACCCCGATGATGACATGCAGCACGACGCCATCCATCGCGCTGCTGGGGACACCCTCGGCCTCGACGGGCTGTGGCGCTTGCTCGTTTTCCTCTTCGAGGAGATTGATGGCAGAGCCTGCGCTTCGGTGGGTTGGCATGCTTGGAAAAGGTAGAGGGGCTATAGGTTGCGCTTGTGCCTCGGTTTGTCACGCACCGCCTAGGTTAATGCGCAATATCGTTGGTGGCGGCGGGAAATCGATGAGGAAGTGGCGGGAAACAGTGGCGTGTTTATAAAATGCCATCAATTAATGGAAACTTAGCATAGAAGGAAGCACGAGCTATCACGACGCGTGCGGGCACGTAGCTCGCCCACGGGTGTGATCCATATACTCGTGTGCCCAACAAAGCACACTATTCACAGTAAAGAATATTGGTCTATACACAGAGAGCATAGATGTTGTGTAGACTGAGCAAATCATGGCAAGCGATTAAACTAAGGATTAGGTCGATGATGATTTCACGAATCACAGACAATTATTTACCAGCATGCGTTTGCCCAGAACACACACAACTTATTAGTAGGAAATGTCTGTGTTATTATCGGTCTTCCCAAACAATTACCCGGTGAACCCTTGTCTGTTGCCCACGTTCAACTCACTGTGCCAGCCTCTGCTCGCACCCCTCGGCGTGCTCTGCTCGCCGTTAGGCGGCCGCGACGCGCTCATCTTGCATCCCTCCATGCTCTCTACTCTCGTATCTCTCGGCGCGCTCTGCTCGCGTCCCTTGGCACACTCTGCTCCTTTTGATAAGTAAGAGTGTTGAACCCAACGAGAAGCAGAAGGTAATGACAAGCAGTTTTCAGCAAGGTCTTTCCTGTAAGCACACTAAAATTATCGGTAACAGATAGTTTGATAGCAAGATAATTTGTAACAAGTGACAAGTAGCGATAGTAACAAAGGCGAAGCAAGGTATCCCAATCCTTTTTATAGCAAAGGACAGGCCAAAACTTTCTCTTATAGAAAGCAAAGCGTTCTTGAGGACACATGGGAATTCATCTTGTCACTTTCATCACGTTTGTTTGATTCGCATTCGCAACTTTGATAATTTGATATGTGGGTGGACCGATGCTTGGGTGCTGTTCTTACTTGAACAAGCCCCCCTCTTATGATTACCCCCTCTTGCAAGCATCCGCAACTACGAAAGAAGAATTAAGATAAATCTAACCATAGCATGAAGCATATGGATCCAAATTAACTCCTTACGGAATAACGCACAAACTGGAGTTTAAGCTTCTATCACTCTAGCAACCCATTATCCACTTATTACTCCACAATGCCTCCCCTTAGGCCCAAGTATGGTGAAGTGTCATGTAGTCGACGTTTACATGACACCACTAAAGGAATCAACAACATGCATATCATCAAAATATCAAACGAATACCAAATTCACATGATTACTTATAACCGGACTTCTCCCATGTCCTCAAGAACAAAAGTAACTACTGACAAATCATATTCATGTTCAAGATCAGAGGTGTATTGAATATCATTAAGGATCTGAACATATAATCTTCCACCAAATAAACCAACTAGCATCAACTACAAGATGACATCAACACTACTAGCAACTCACAGGTACCAATCTGAGGTTTTGAGACAAAGATTGAATACAAGAGATGAACTAGGGTTTGAGATGAGATGGTGCCGGTGAAGATGTTGATGAAGATTGGTCCTCCCACAATGAGATGATTGTTGGTGATGATGATGCCTTTGATTTCCCCTTCCCGGAGGGAAATTTCCCCAACGGAATCGCTCCACTGGAGAGCAAAAGTGCTCCTTCCCAGGTTCCACCTCGAGACGGCGGCGCTTCACCCCAAAACCATCCTCTTGATTTTTTTCTAGGTCAAATAGCATCATATAGCAGAAGATGGGCTCCGGAGGCCTGCTAGGGGCTCCACAAGCTCGGGGGGTGCCCCCTGGGGGGTAGGGCGCCCCGCAGGCTTGTGGCTGCCTGGTGGGTTCCCCTCTGGTATTTCTTCCGCCAGTATTTTTTATATATTCCAATATAAATGTCCATAAAATTTCAGGTCATTTGGAGTTGTGGAGAATAGCTATCTCTGTTGCACCCCTTTCCGGTCTAGAATTCCAGTTGCCGACAATCATCCTCTTCATGTGAAACTTGCAAAATAAGAGAGAAAAGGCATAAGAATAGTATCATAAAGTGAAATAATAATCCAAATTGCAATATATATCAATACGAAAACATGATGCAAAATGGACGTATCAACTCCCTCAAGCTTAGACCTTGCTTGTCCTCAAGTGAAAGCCGATATATATATAATCATGACCACATGTTTAGAGAGAGAGGTGTCGATAAAAACAAAATACGGACATGAAAGCATCATGATCATTATTATAACAGTAATATATCATCATAAAACTTCTCATGCTAAAGTAATAATTTATTCACAAGCTAAAGTATGAAACATAAACTTCATTCGAAGCTAACAAACTATGGTTCCAATCATTGAATCAATCACAATCCATCATATTTTCAGAAAGAGTCTATGTAAGAGTTTTGTTTAGCAAGTTCACATACCCAACTATCATTGAATCTTCTATGAATGCTAACACTCAGGGCATATTTATAGAGCAAAGTTTCAGTCGGACACATAGAAAGATAGGGGCTTATAGTTTTGCCTCCGAACTTATTTACCTCAAGGGTAACATCAACAATAATAACTCATGATCACCTACATTCAATGGGATATATATATATATATATATATATATATATTATCTAGATCTATCCCCACCACTTGATGCTTGCCACTAAAGAGTACATAGAGTGGAATAGGGATGAACATTATTGACTCACTACTGCAGGATGCTGCTAACACGACACTACGATCAGAGACCCTTCGAGAAACTGTGTGTGATGCAATAATCGCAAACGGTGCTGTATGAAAACCGTCAGAAATGATGCAAAATGTTTGCGACGAATGATACATCAAACACGGTTCAGATTATAGTTGCGTGTGTGATGAGGGGCATACGGTTGATTTGTACGTACTGTTTTGCGATGAGACAAAACAACAGAAACGGGCAGCCAAATCAAGGTGTGTGCGATATACGGCATACTGTTCACTCTGATGAACCGTTTGCGATGAGTGAGGTGAACACAAACAATTCGGCGTAACAAGATGTGTGTGATAGCCGGCAAACAGGTCGGTAATCAGAATTGTGTGCGATCATTATAGACAGCCCATGCGGTCTTTTTTTGAAAATTGTGTGCTCGTCAGGGCACACAGTTCAACAAACCAATCTGTTGGCGATAATGTAGAAGATCTCTGTCGAATACATATTACTAACCGTCTGCGATGAGATAGACAGGATAAACAGAGATATGTACAATCTGCTTAATTTAGTCCTTCTTCTTCTTGTTGTTCTTGTTGGATGGCCCCGCGACATCGTCTTGGCGAGGAAGCTTCTTGCCGCTAACCGTTGGCTTTTCATCGCCGCCGCTTTCGTCATCGTCGTTGCTGTCGTCGTCGTCCTCCTCCTCGTTCGACCATTAATTCCTCCTCCTCATCATCGTCGTCCTCTTCTTCGTCCTCCGACGGCTCCTCGTCCGTTTGGTTGTCGTCTGACGACTCTGGAGGCGGTATCCCTTCCATGAACCGGATATAATCGAGGTCTGGGCTCGACGCCGGACTCATGGAATACGAGCGGGATGATTCCGATGTTGTCCTATCATCAGGCGCCAAACACCTGGCCGAACTGTCGTCCTCGCTATCGCTCGACATGGCTGCAGAGTGTGTGCCAGTGTGTAGCGCGACCTGCCGGGGACGATGAAGATGGTGGACACTTAAGCAGGGTATGCAGAGAAGAGGAACTGCCAATTGAAGGGGGGTTGTTGCGGGGGTTGACATATTATCTAACCGCTCATATAATCAACCACAATTATTTGTACCCAGTCGCTCCAAATTCCCGGGGTTGCGCAGGACTCCTATTGGCTATTTGGCTGGTTTCCTTTTTCAGGACAAAAACAAGGAACAAGTTTTGGGATTATGCACCGGTACCGGTACGAACGGAGTAGGATAGTTGGCAAGCAATACATTGAGCTCTTCTTATTGGTAAAGCCAGTAATAATAAAACTAGAAAGGAAAAGAAAAAAGACAAAGAAAAATATCTGCACGAATCTTCGCGTAACATCAATGGCATAGGACCTAGATGTGCATTACTTAGAGCACATCTAGATGTGCTTTAGCAATACTGTCAAACAAAACCCCTAATCATCATTGCAAACAACGCATAGAGCATGGCTAATGCGACAACCACAACTACACATGCTAGTTCCTTCTTGTCTCTTGCTTTCGTCTGTTACCTGTGATTGATTCTTTCTTGCTTCATCATACTGATTGTACATTCCAGATCAGCCAGTTTCTTCTTCAGCTTTACGTTATCTTCTGCGAGCTTGGTGATAACACTCCGGGCCCTAACATGCCATTCTTCATCCAGCCAGTTAACAAAGGCACAGCCTCATATCCCTACCAATGTTAAAAAGTATTCTGGATGAGCGGTGGCATTAACTGAAGTAAAATGATGAACTTAATTAGCACTAACCTCTAAGGGGCAACTGAGAAACCGCCTGCCAATGTAGAATCCCTCCATGCATACACGTCGAGCAGGAGTGTGCCCGTGCACACAACTCAGATTTTGGTACTTCTCGGTGGCGCAAAACTCGGAGTCGAACTCGTGTTGTGGGAGTCTGGAGTCAAGCTCTGGATCCGGTGGCAGATTGCTTTCCTAGGGGGGGGGGGAGTTATTCCGGACGGATTCAGCAAGGATCTATACTTTGGACGTGCTAAAAGAGATCGGGATAGATTGGAGTCTGATAGGACGATTCGGATCCATAGTACACCTGCCTTCTGATGACCTTTGGCAAGTGCTCGGCAGCGATACGAGCAGGAGCAGCCGCACCGAAACCATCAGCACCACTCGTTCGCATTCCCCCAATGTCAGCGCCACGCGAGGGAATTTGGAGGGTATGTAGGGATTTGGGGCAAATGGGGAAACTATGGAGATAAGCTAACGGTCGGGAACTACTAATGGCACTATATATATGTTGTATACGACACACTGTTTGTACATGTCATTTGTGTTGGGTATTACAACGTCACACACGATTTTCGCACCAAACCGTGTGAGAAGAAAACGTAGGTTAGACACGGTTGCCTTTACATAATCGTATGTGATGTACTACCCTGTCCATATAATTGAGTTACGGTGAGATACCGTGTAAATAGCCGCTCCGCGGATATCCGTAAAAAAACAGCCGCTCTGCATATAGATATGGTGGCGGCGGCCTAGGCAGCGGCTACCGGAGATGAGGTCAATCCTCGGTCGGTGGGTGGTGGCGGCGCCATAGGAGGTCAATCCTCAGTCTGTGGCGGGAGATAGGAGGAGCTCAACCATCGAGGTCGGCGGCGACGTGATTCAAGCACATCCATCATGGTGGATGGCGGGATAGTGGAGGTCGAACTTCAGGCGGCAGCCGCACTAAGCTTTGCTCCTCGACCCTGCTGTCTCGGCGTGCCGCTGCATCGCACTTGTCTGTCTGCTGGGTGGAGGTCGCCGCGCCGCTAATTAATTAAGGTATTCTTTTGGTGAGTGGCTTAATTAAGGTATTCAATTCCTAAGTGTAGTGTTGTACTAGTATTCTGCGTGTAAATTGACTGGCCATTAATTTTTGTCATTGCACGTCTGGATAACAACATGGAGCGCCCTCAGTAATTATTAAATTAAAACCTTGTGATTTATGCACGCATCTCTGGGCAGCAGTTAATCCGTGTATTAATGTTTTTGTTTTGTTTTTAATTACCATTCGTGTGCTGCAGATGGAACGATCTCGATGGATGAAGAATCGGAAAACCGCAAATTTTATCAGTGGCGTGACAGAGTTCATGAATTTGGCTGAAAGTACAAAGAGGAGAATTGGTGATGCGGATTACATCCTGTGTCCATGTACTGATTGTGCCAATACAGAGTCACATGAAGTTGCAGATGTCCAGATGCACTTAGTCTCCGGGGGATTCATGGATGGATATACACGTTGGACCAGACACGGTGAAGAGGAGGTCAAGGATGTAGATACCCAGGGCAGCAAGATGCCAAACCCCGATCAGTGTCACATGGATGTTGAATCTAACATCGGGGCAGAGGCGTCAAGCTACCAATGGAACACCGGAAAGCCGAAACACCCACTGGAAAACCAAGACGTCGACGCAGATGACGACGATCTTGATATGCCAGATTTTGCTGCTATGATTGCAGATTTTGAGGGCCCAGATAAGGATATGATTGGGTACAAGGATCTGCCAACCATTGATGCGGACTCCAAGAAAGAATTGTATCCAGGTTGCAAAAAGAAATATTCCAGGTTGAGTGCCACCCTGGCGCTTCTCAGATTTAAAGCAGCAAACGGTCTATCAAACAAGGGCTTCATAGAGATGTTAGGTATTTTCAAAGAAATTCTTCCGGAAGATAATGTGCTCCCCAGAAGCACGAATGAAGCAAAGAAAATTGTTTGCCCATTGGAACTTGAAGTACAGAAGATACATGCTTGTGTGAATGATTGTATATTGTACCGTGGTGAGTACAAATATTTGCGTGCATGTCCCACATGCAAGCATGCACGATACAAGCGCGGGATAGCAAAGGACAAGTATAAATTGGACGATGAGATCAAGATAGGAATCCCGTTCAAGGTTGTTTGGTACTTGCCTTTAATTCCAAGGTTGAGGCGTTTGTTTGCAAACCCTAGAGAGGCAAAGAGGTTGCGGTGGCATCATGACGAGCGAATTGCGGATAGGTTTATGAGGCACCCGAAAGATGGGGCTCAGTGGGAATTAATCGACAAAAAGTTTGAAAAATTTGCCAAGGATCCTAGAAGTATAAGGCTCGGGGAGTGTATTGACAGGATGAATCCTTTTGGCGACATGAGCACCAATGACAACACATGGCCGGTGCTTCTGTGCATATATAACCTATCTCCTTGGTTGTGTATGAAGACAAAATACATTATGATGTCAATGATTATCCAAGGCCCGAACCAACCTGGAAATGACATCGACATTTACTTCCAGCTACTGGTAGAAGAACTGCTGACAGTGTGGATAGATGCGCCTGCTGTAAAATGTTATGATGCTTACAGAAAGGAGATTTTCGATCTGCATGCGATGCTGGTGCACACCATTCAAGATATGCCGGCATTAGGCAACACATCAGGGCAGAAAACAAGGGGAGATGTAGGGTGCGTCACATGCATGGATAGGACAGCTAGCAGAAGACTTCCCAACTCGCACAAAACAATGTATTTGCGTCATCGTAGGTTCTTGCGGATGAATCACCAATACCGAAAGATGAAAGCTGAATTTGATGGTACGTCAGAGGCAGGTGTGGTCCCAAGACCCTGTGACGGGAAGGTGGTCCACAACATGGCTAAAAAAATCAATGTTGTGCTTGGCAAGAACCACCCTTTGACGGTGAAACTAACACCCAAGGATCAAGTGTTTAAGAAGAAATCGGTGTTCTATAAATTACCTTACTGGGAGATTCTACGTGTACGTCACTGCATCGATGTCATGCACGTAGAGAAGAACGTATGTGAAAGCATCCTTGGTACTCTGCTCAAGATTAAAGGTAAAAGAAAGGATGGTGACGGTTCACGGCTCGATATGCTTGATGATCAATCACAACGCAAGAGTGAAGCAGAAGATGATGACAAATTCATCAAAGCTCGCCAGAGTTACAATTTTAGTACAAAAGAAGCAACACAGTTCTTCACCTATTTGTTGTCAGTTAAGACACCCTCTTACTACTGCTCAAACATCAGAAGTCTCGTGGATGTGAGCTCAGGTAAAATGAAGTTGGGACACATGAAGTCACATGATTGCCATGTAATGTTGACACAAATCCTCCCGGTGGCCATCAGGAATCTGATGGACAAAGATATAAGAAACACACTCATTGACCTCTGTGATTTCTTCAACAAACTATGGCAGAAAGTTGTAGATCCTGAAGAGTTGGATAATATGCAAGATGATATTGCAAGAATATTGTCCAACCTAGAGATGTTTTTCCCACTGTCATTCTTTGATGTCATGGTCCATCTCACTGTGCACCTTGTCGATGAGATAAAGTATTGTGGTCCTGTGTTTTTCGCAACATGTATCCCTTCGAGCGGTTCATGGGAATACTGAAGTGCTTTTGTCGGAACCGAAACCATCCAGAGGCAAGCATCCTACAAGGTTATACCGTGGAGGAGGTGGTTGAGTTTTGCACCGAATACATGAAACAAAGACCTATAAGTTTTCCCCTCTCTCGCCATGAGGGAAGGCTGAAAGGTAAGCCGGTCCTTGCTGGCACGCAAATGGCTGCACCCGGAGAATTGGCAGAGAAAGCCCATTTGACGGTACTGCTTAACAGCCCAGTTCTCATCGCTTATGCCAAAGCTTCTTACCAATGGTGCCTTAATTAGAAGTGGAGACGAAGGAGCACACTAAGAAGTACGCCAAATGGCTGAAGAATCGTTTGGCACAAGGATCCATCGATGACATTGTACGTGGTTGGCACAAAAGCCATCACCTACGGTGTTGACGTACCAAGCATATGACATAAATGGATACACGTTCTACACTAAGGAACGTGATAAGAAGACTGATACGTCTCCAACGTATCTATAATTTTTGATTGTTCCATGCTATGATATTATCTGTTTTGGATGTGTAATGGGCTTTAATATGCTCTTTTATATTATTTTTGGGACTAACCTATTAACCGAAGGCCCAGTGCAAATTGTTGTTTTTTTGCCTATTTCAGTGTTTCGCAGAAAAGGAATATCAAACGGAACGAAACCTTCGCGAGGATCTTTTTTGGAACAAACGGAATCCAGGAGACTTGGAGTGGACGTCAAGGAAGCAACGAGGCGGCCACCAGGCAGAAGGGCGCGCCCCCACCCTCGTGGGCCCCTCGTAGGTCCACCGACCTACTTCTTTCGCCTATATATACTCTTATACCCTGAAAACATCCAGGGGAGCCACGAAACCTATTTTCCACCACCACAAACCTTCTGTACCCGTGAGATCCCATCTTGGGGCCTTTTCCAGCGCTCCGCCGGAGGGGGAATCGATCACGGAGGGCTTATACA
This sequence comes from Aegilops tauschii subsp. strangulata, assembly GCF_002575655.3. Classification (NCBI taxonomy): domain Eukaryota; kingdom Viridiplantae; phylum Streptophyta; class Magnoliopsida; order Poales; family Poaceae; genus Aegilops; species Aegilops tauschii. Next base: position 389,841,056 of record NC_053039.3, on the reverse strand, counting down.
TCAATACCATAGCCTCTCCGATTATGTGTGAGTAGTTTACCACAGACCTTCAGGTCCATAGTTATTAGCTAGATGGCTTCTTCTCTCTCTTTGGATCTCAATACAAAGTTCTCCTCGATCTTCTTGGAGATCTATTCGATGTAATTCTTTTGCGGTGTGTTTGTCGAGATCCGATGAATTGTGGGTTTATGATTCAGATTATCTATGAACAATAGTTGATTCTTCTCTGAATTCTTATATGCATGATTTGATATCTTTGCAAGTCTCTTCGAATTATCAGTTTGGTTTGGCCTACTAGATTGATCTTTCTTGCAATGGGAGAAGTGCTTAGCTTTGGGTTCAATCTTTCGGTGCTCGATCCCAGTGACAGAAAGGGAAACGACACGTATCGTATTGTTGCCATCGAGGATAAAAATATGGGTTTTATATCATATTGCTTGAGTTTATCCCTCTACATCATGTCATCTTGCCTAATGCGTTACTCTGTCCTTATGAACTTAGTACTATAGATGCATGATGGATAGCGGTCGACATGTGGAGTAATAGTAGTAGATGCAGAATCGTTTTGGTCTACTTGACACAGACGTGATGCTTATGTTCATGATCATGCCTAGATATTCTCATAATTATGCGCTTTTCTATCAACTGCTCGGCAGTAATTTGTTCACCCACCGTAATATATGCTATCTTGAGAGAAGCCACTAGTGAAACCTATGGTCCCCGGGTCTATTTAACATCATATTAATCTCCCGTCAATTAGCTATTTCTGTCGCCGTTTATTTTGCAATCTTTATTTTCCAATCTATACAACAAAAATACAAAAATATTTATCTTATTATCTTTATCAGATCTCACTTTTGCAAGTGGCCGTGAAGGGATTGACAACCCATTTATCGCGTTGGTTGCAAGGTTCTTGATTGTTTGTGCAGGTACTAGGGACTTGCGTGTTATCTCCTACTGGATTGATACCTTGGTTCTCAAAAAATGAGGGAAATACTTACGCTACTTTGCTGCATCACCCTTTCCTCTTGAAGGGAAAACCAACGCATGCTCAAGAGGTAGCAAAGACCTCGTATCAGAACAGCTCTGTTCGAATAGAATGCATGACTGTGAATGAAGCTGAAAAAAGGTATACTATGGAACCATCAAAGAGATTTGGGAGCTTGACTATGTGAAAGTTAAGGTGGCATTATTCTGGTGCGCATGGATCCCTCTTGGTTAGGTAAGGATTGATGAGTACAGGAAGACCTGTGTTAACAGGACAACGACGGCATATCACGCGGACCCATTCATTCTTGCCAGCGATGCTACCCAGATTTTCTTTGTGGAAGACCCCTTGCATAAGAACGGCCATTTAGCGATGCATGAGAAGAGAAGGGTACTGGGTGTCGACGATGTTGCCGATCAGGACGAGTACGATGAATTTGATGAGTTGCCAGCCATGGGATCGCGCACCACTGCAACAAAGAAGCGTAAAATCATCAAAAAAAACCCAAGTTCATTCGGGGTCAACTTAATGATCCCAGTTCCCCCATATACACGGGAATTAAGCCATAAGACTAGTCTTTATGCCTACCCTGCAACTTAATTCGTTCAATTTAGAATTGTCGCGTGTACTGAATTTGTGAGTTATGCCCGGTTTTCTGCTGATGTAAGAACCGTTAATATGTTGACCTTGATATGCTGTCAGCTCAGGCAATGAATCTGAACTGTTTTTTGTTATTATTATTATTATTATTATTATTATTATTATAACATAGAGGTAGCACAATCAGTCGATCTCACTACAGTATGTGTGAACAAAAATATGCAATCTGGTTTGCGAATAGCACACGGTTCGTTGATGAAAGCCGTCTGCCGACCAAACCCCGCCACCTCGCCCACGATCTGAGTCGTGCTTTCTAATTGGCCAGAAACCAAACCCCACGGATCGTACGTCTACACCGTTGGATGCTCCCAGATCGAACGGCGATCCTCATCCCTTTTCGACAGCACATGCAGTTCCGGTTGTAATTTTATTTTTATGCACGAAATGCACGATAATCTCAAAAAATGTCTCTGGTTAGATGTGTTTTTATGTTTAGGAATAAATATTTGTTCTATCCTCTGGTTAGATGTGTTTTTATGTTTTAATTAGTGTTTGTGCCAAGTTAAACCTATAGGATCTTCTTGGATGATAGTTATTTGATCTTGCTGTAATTTCCAGAAACTTTCTGTTCATGAAAATAATAGTTAAAAATCACCAGAACGTGATAAAATACTGATTCCAATTGATGCTGATCAATAAACAAATTGCCTAGGCCTTCCTATTTTGGCTGATTTTTTGGAGTTCCAGAAGTTTGCGTTAGTTACAGATTACTACAGACTATTCTGTTTTTGACAGATTCTATTTTTCGTGTGTTGTTTGCTTATTTTGATGAATCCATGGCTAGTAAAATAGTTTATAAACCATAGAGAAGTTGGAATACAGTAGGTTTAACACCAATATAAATAAATAATGAGTTCATTATAGTACCTTGAAGTGGTCTTTTGTTTTCTTTCGCTAACGGAGCTCACGAGATTTTCTGTTGAGTTTTGTGTTGTGAAGTTTTCAAGTTTTGGGTGAAAGATTAGATGGATTATGGAACAAGGAGTGGCAAGAGCCTAAGCTTGGGGATGCCCATGGCACCCCCAAGATAATCTAAGGACACCAAAAAGCCAAAGCTTGGGGATGCCCCGGAAGGCATCCCCTCTTTCGTCTACTTCCATCGGTAACTTTACTTGAAGCTATATTTTTATTCACTACATGGTATGTGTTTTGCTTGGAGCGTCTTGTATGATTTGAGTCTTTGCTTTTTAGTTTACCACAATCATCCTTGCTGTACACACCTTTTGAGAGAGCCATACATGATTTGGAATTTGTTAGAATACTCTATGTGCTTCGCTTATATCTTTTGAGTTATATAGTTTTGCTCTAGTGCTTCACTTATATCTTTTAGAGCACGGTGGTGGATTTGTTTTATAGAAACTATTGATCTCTCATGCTTCACTTAGATTATTTTGAGAGTCTTAAATAGCATGGTAATTTTCTTAAATAATCCTAATATGCTTGGTATTCAAGATTAGTAAAAACTTTCTTATGAGTGTGTTGAATACTAAGAAAAGTTTGATGCTTGATAATTGTTTTGAGATATAAAGATGGTGATATTAGATTCATGCTAGTTGAGTAGTTGTGAATTTGAGAGATACTTGTGTTAAAGTTTGTGATTCCCGTAGCATGCACGTATGGTGAACCGTTATGTGATGAAGTCGGAGCATAATTTATTTATTGATTGTCCTCCTTATGAGTGGCGGTCGGGGACGAGCGATGGTCTTTTCCTACCAATCTATCCCCCTAGGAGCATGCGCGTAATACTTTGCTTTGATAACTTGTAGATTTTTGCAATAAGTATATGAGTTCTTTGTGACTAATGTTGAGTCCATGGATTATACACACTCTTCTTCCTTCCACCATTGCTAGCCTCTCTAATACCGCACACTTTTTGCCGGTATCATACACCCACCATAAACCTTCCTCAAAACAGCCACCACACCTACCTATCATGGCATTTCCATAGCCATTCCGATATATATTGCCATGCAACTTTCCACCGTTCCGTTTATTATGACACGCTCCATCATTGTCATATTGCTTTGCATGATGATGTAGTTGACATCGTATTTGTGGCAAAGCCACCGTTCATAATTCTTTCATACATGTCACTCTTGATTCATTGCATATCCCGGTACACCACCAGAGGCATTCATCTAGAGTCATATTTTGTTCTAAGTATCGAGTTGTAATTGTTGAGTTGTAAGAAAATAAAAGTGTGATGATCTTCATTTTTAGAGCATTGTCTCAAGTGAGGAAAAGGATGATGGAGACTATGATTCCCCCACAAGTCGGATGAGACTCCGGACGAAAAATAAATAAATAAAAAAAAGAGGCCAGAAAAAAGGCGAAAAGGACCAAATAAAAAAAATGAGAGAAAAAGAGAGAAGGGACAATGTTACTATCCTTTTACCACACTTGTGCTTCAAAGTAGCACCATGATCTTCATGATAGAGAGTCTCTCATTTTGTCACGTTCATATACTAGTGGGAATTTTTCATTATAGAACTTGGCTTGTATATTCCAATGACGGGCTTCCTCAAAATGCCCTAGGTCTTCGTGAGCAAGCAAGTTGGATGCACACCCACTTAGTTTCTTTTGTTGAGCTTTCATATACTTATAGCTCTAGTGCATCCGTTGCATGGCAATCCCTACTCACTCACATTGATATCTATTGATGGGCATCTCCATAGCCCGTTGATACGCCTAGTTGATGTGAGACTATCTTCTCCCTTTTTGTCTTCTCCACAACCACCATTCTATTCCACCTATAGTGCTATGTCCATGGCTCACGCTCATGTATTGCATGAAGATTGAAAAAGTTTGAGAACGTCAAAAGTATGAAACAATTGCTTGGCTTGTCATCGGGGTTATGCATTATTTAAATATTTTGTGTGGTGAAGACAGAGCATAGCCAGACTATATGATTTTGTAGGGATAACTTTCTTTGGCCATGTTATTTTGAGAAGACATAATTGCTTTGTTAGTATGCTTGAAGTATTATTATTTTTATTTCAATATTAAACTTTTGTATTGAATCTTTCGGATCTGAATATTCATACCACAATTAAGAAGAATTACATTAAAATTATGCCAAGTAGCACTCCGCATCAAAAATTCTGTTTTTATCATTTACCTACTCGAGGACGAGCAGGAATTAAGCTTGGGGATGCTTGATACGTCTCCAACGTATCTATAATTTTTGATTGCTCCATGCTATATTATCTACTGTTTTGGACATTATTGGGCTTTATTATTCACTTTTTATATTATTTTTGGGACTAATCTATTAACCGGAGGCCCAGCCCAGAATTGCTGTTTTTTGCCTATTTCAGAGTTTCGCAGAAAAGGAATATCAAACGGAGTCCAAACGGAATGAAACCTTCGGGAACGTGATTTTCAGAACGAACAAGATCCAGGAGACTTGGACCCTACGTCAAGAAATAAAGGAGGAGGCCACGAGGTAGGGGGGCGCGCCCTCCACCCTCGTGGGCCCCCTGTTGCTCCATCGACGTACTCCTTCCTCCTACATATACGTATGTACCCCCAAACGTTCAGATACGGAGCCAAAAACCTAATTCCACCGCCGCAACCTTCTGTACCCACGAGATCCCATCTTGGGGCCTGTTCTGGAGCTCCGCCGGAGGGGGCATCCATCACGGAGGGCTTCTACATCATCACCATAGCCCCTCCGATGAAGTGTGAGTAGTTTACCTCAGACCTTCGGGTCCATAGTTATTAGCTAGATGGCTTCTTCTCTCTTTTTGGATCTCAATACAATGTTCTCCCCCTCTCTCGTGGAGATCTATTCGATGTAATCTTCTTCTGCGGTGTTTTTGTTGAGACCGATGAATTGTGGGTTTATGATCAAGTTTATCTATGAACAATATTTGAATCTTCTCTGAATTCTTTTATGTATGATTGGTTATCTTTGCAAGCCTCTTCGAATTATCAGTTTGGTTTGGCCTACTAGATTGATCTTTCTTGCAATGGGAGAAGTGGTTAGCTTTGGGTTCAATCTTGAAGTGTCCTTTCCCAGTGACAGTAGGGGCAGCAAGGCACGTATTGTATTGTTGCCATCGAGGATAACAAGATGGTTTTTTTATCATATTGCATGAATTTATCCCTCTACATCATGTCATCTTGCTTAAGGCGTTACTCTGTTTTTATAAACTTAATACTCTAGATGCATGCTGGATAACGGTCGATGAGTAGAGTAATAGTAGTAGATGCAGGCAGGAGTCGGTCTACTTGTCTCGGACGTGATGCCTATATACATGATCATACCTAGATATTCTCATAACTATGCTCAATTCTATCAATTGCTCAACAGTAATTTGTTCACCCACCGTAAAATACTTATGCTCTCGAGAGAAGCCACTAGTGAAACCTATGGCCCCCAGGTCTACCTTCATCATATTAATCTCCCAATACTTATTTATTTCCTTTGCTTTTTTACTTTGCTTTTATTTTACTTTGCATCTTTATCACAAAAATACCAAAAATACTATCCTATCATATCTATCAGATCTCACTCTCATAAGTGGCCGTGTAGGGATTGACAACCCCTTATCGCGTTGGTTGCGAGGATTTATTTGTTTTGTGTAGGTGTGAGGGACTCGCGCGTAGCCTCCTACTGGATTGATACCTTGGTTCTCAAAATCCGAGGGAAATACTTACGCTACTTTGCTGGATCACCCTTTCCTCTTCAAGGGAAAACCAACGCAGTGCTCAAGAGGTAGCAAGAAGGATTTCTGGTGCCGTTGCCGGGGAGGTCTATGAAAAAGTCAACATACCAAGTACCCATCACAAACTCTTATCTCCCGCATTACATTATTTGCCATTTGCCTCTCGTTTTCCTCTCCCCCACTTCACCCTTGCCGTTTTATTCGCCCTCTCTTTTCGTTCTCCTTCTTCTTTTTACCCGTCGCTCTTTCTGTCGTTATGTCTGAAATTGGGGAAATTATTGCCGATATGGACAATAATAATATCATGGTAAATTCTGATGCTCCTGCTGAAGAACCCCCTACCTTGCATACAATTTTTTTTTCGAATTGGTAGTGGTAATATTATTGGAAAAGGGGTTATTCAAGATTTCTTTACTTGTGCTGGTGCTTTGCCTTCTATGGGCGGCTCTATTCTGCATAGAACTAGTAGTCTTGCGGACGCTATTGCCATGCTTATAGTTGAACTTGAAAGGCAATTTATGCACATGCACCCTTGCATACAAAGGATTTTTCCTAGAATTTTCTAATATAGAGCACTCTTCTGTTAAGCGTGCCGCTACTATCTTTTTGGCTAAGGAGTTCAGATTTATAATAAAAGAGGCCAAAGAAATCTTTGCGCATTATAGGGTGGACGCTGGCCGTCCTCCCATAGAATCTATCTTCTTTGATCAAGAAGAAATAATGCGTTTTCAATCCCTAGACTATGTTGCTTTCAATGAAAACCTTAGAAAAAAGGTCCCTACCAATGTTCTAGTTGATAGAATTTCTGAACTTAATGATGATTTGGCTATTCAAAATAATGAGCTAGGATATTCTCTCGAGTATAGGCTCACCAAGTTCTGTCAAAAGAATGCTTATAATGATGAATTGGTTGTGCAATACGAAGGGCCGAAGGAGGAACCTATACCTCCTAAAATTGATCTTGGGGACTTTTGTCCCATTAAATTTAGCCCTTTTGATTACTTTTGCTTGCCTCAAAGAAAACTTGCTGCCGAACGTAGAGACTATGAGATGAGTTTCACCGATCTATCCTATTACTATGGCACTACCTAGATCTATCCTTACTTTTATGCCTAGCTAGGGGCGTTAAACGATAGCGCTTGTTGGGAGGCAACCCAATTTTATTTTTAGTTTTTTGCTTTTTGCTTCTGTTTAGGAATAAATATTTGTTCTAGCCTCTGGTTAGATGTGTTTTTATGTTTTAAATAGTGTTTGTGCCAAGTTAAACCTATAGGATCTTCTTGGATGATAGTTATTTGATCTTGCTGTAATTTCCAGAAACTTTCTGTTCACGAAAATAATTGTTAAAAATCACCAGACGTGATAAAATACTGATTCCAATTGCTGCTGATCAATAATTTTTTTTCTAGGTCGTCCTATTTTGGCTGATTTTTTGGAGTTCCAGAAGTTTGCGTTAATTATAGATTACTACAGACTGTTCTGTTTTTGACAGATTCTATTTTTCGTGTGTTGTTTGCTTATTTTGATGAATCCATGGCTAGTAAAATAGTTTATAAACCATAGAGAAGTTGGAATACAGTAGGTTTAACACCAATATAAATAAAGAATGAGTTCATTACAGTACCTTGAAGTGGTCTTTTGTTTTCTTTCGCTAACGGAGCTCACGAGATTTTCTGTTGAGTTTTGTGTTGAGAAGTTTTCAAGTTTTGGGTGAAAGATTAGATGGATTATGGAACAAGGAGTGGCAAGTGCCTAAGCTCGGGGATGCCCATGGCACCCCCAAGATAATACAGGGACACCAAAAAGGCAAAGCTTGGGGATGCCCCGGAAGGCATCCCCTCTTTCGTCTACTTCCATCAGTAACTTTACTTGGAGCTATATTTTTATTCACTACATGATATGTGTTTTGCTTGGAGCGTCTTGTATGACTTGATTCTTTGCTTTTTAGTTTACCACAATCGTCCTTGCTGTACACACCTTTTGAGAGAGCCATACATGATTTGAATTTGTTAGAAGACTCTATGTGCTTCGCTTATATCTTTTGAGTTATATAGTTTTGCTCTAGTGCTTCACTTATATCTTTTAGAGCACGGTGGTGGATTTGTTTTATAGAAACTATTGATCTCTCATGCTTCACTTAGATTATTTTAAGAGTCTTAAATAGCATGGTAATTTTCTTAAATAATCCTAATATGCTTGGTATTCAAGATTAGTAAAAGCTTTCTTATGAGTGAGTTGAATACTAAGAAAAGTTTGATGCTTGATAATTGTCTTGAGATATAAAGATGGTGATATTAGAGTCATGCTAGTTGAGTAGTTGTGAATTTGAGAGATACTTGTGTTAAAGTTTGTGATTCCCGTAGCATGCACGTATGGTGAACCGTTATGTGATGAAGTCGGAGCATAATTTATTTATTGATTGTCTTCCTTATGAGTGGCGGTCAGGGACGAGCGATGGTCTTTTCCTACCAATCTATCCCCCTAGGAGCATGCGTGTAATACTTTGCTTTGATAACTTGTAGATTTTTGCAATAAGTATATGAGTTCTTTGTGACTAATGTTGAGTCCATGGATTATACGCACTCTTCTTCCTTCCACCATTGCTAGCCTCTCTAATACCGTGCACTTTTCGCCGGTATCATACACCCACCATAAACCTTCCTCAAAACAGCCACCATACCTACCTATCATGGCATTTCCATAGCCATTGCGAGATATATTGCCATGCAACTTTCCACCGTTCCGTTTATTATGACACGCTCCATCATTGTCATATTGCTTTGCATGATCATGTAGTTGACATCGTATTTGTGGCGAAGCCACCGTTCATAATTCTTTCATACATGTCACTCTTGATTCATTGCATATCCCGGTACACCGCCGGAGGCATTCATATAGAGTCATATTTTGTTCTAAGTATCGAGTTGTAATTGTTGAGTTGTAAGAAAATAAAAGTGTGATGATCTTCATTTTTAGAGCATTGTCTCAAGTGAGGAAAAGGATGATGGAGACTATGATTCCCCCACAAGTCGGGATGAGACTCCGGACGAAAAATTAAAAAATTAAAAAAGAGGCCATAAAAAAGGGGAAAAGGCCCAAATAAAAAAATGAGAGAAAAAGAGAGAAGGGACAATGTTACTATCCTTTTACCACACTTGTGCTTCAAAGTAGCACCATGATCTTCATGATAGAGAGTCTCTCATTTTGTCACGTTCATATACTAGTGGGAATTTTTCATTATAGAACTTGCCTTGTATATTCCAATGATGGGCTTCCTCAAAATGCCCTAGGTCTTCGTGAGCAAGCGAGTTGGATGCACACCCACTTAGTTTCTTTTGTTGAGCTTTCATATACTTATAGCTCTAGTGCATCCGTTGCATGGCAATCCCTACTCACTCACATTGATATCTATTGATGGGCATCTCCATAGCCCGTTGATACGCCTAGTTGATATGAGACTATCTTCTCCCTTTTTGTCTTTTCCACAACCACCATTCTATTCCACGTATAGTGCTATGTCCATGGCTCACGCTCATGTATTGCATGAAGATTGAAAAAGTTTGAGAACGTCAAAAGTATGAAACAATTGCTTGGCTTGTCATCGGGGTTGTGCATGATTTAAGTATTTTGTGTGGTGAAGATAGAGCATAGCCAGACTATATGATTTTGTAGGGATAACTTTCTTTGGCCATGTTATTTTGAGAAGACATAATTGCTTTGTTAGTATGCTTGAAGTATTATTATTTTTATGTCAATATTTAACTTTTGTCTTGAATCTTTCGGATCTGAATATTCATACCACAATTAAGAAGAATTACATTGAAATTATGCCAAGTAGTACTCCGCATCAAAAAAATCTGTTTTTATCATTTACCTACTCGTGGACGAGCAGGAATTAAGCTTGGGGATTCTTGATACGTCTCCAACGTATCTATAATTTTTGATTGCTCCATGCTATATTATCTAGTGTTTTGGACATTATTGGGCTTTATTATTCACTTTTATATTATTTTTGGGAGTAACCTATTAACCGGAGGCCCAGCCCAGAATTGCTGTTTTTTGCCTATTTCAGAGTTTCGCAGAAAAGGAATATCAAACGGAGTCCAAACGGAATGAAACCTTCGGGAACGTGATTTTCAGAATGAACAAGATCCAGGAGACTTGGACCCTACGTAAAGAAATAAAGGAGGCCACGAGGTAGGGGGCGCGCCTACCCCCCAGGGTGCGCCCTCCACCCTCGTGGGCCCCCTGTTGCTCCACCGACGTACTCCTTCCTCCTATATATACCTACGTACCCCCAAACGATCAGATACGGAGCCAAAAACCTAATTTCACCGCCGCAACCTTCTGTACCCACGAGATCCCATCTTGGGGCCTGTTCCGGAGCTCCGCTGGAGGGGGCATCCATCACGGAGGGCTTCTACATCATCACCATAGCCCCTCCGATGAAGTGTGAGTAGTTTACCTCAGACCTTCGGGTCCATAGTTATTAGCTAGATGGCTTCTTCTCTCTTTTTGGATCTCAATACAATGTTCTCCCCCTCTCTCGTGGAGATCTATTCGATGTAATCTTCTTTTGCGGTGTGTTTGTTGAGACCGATGAATTGTGGGTTTATGATCAACTTTATGTATGAACAATATTTGAATCTTCTCTGAATTCTTTTATGTATGATTGGTTATCTTTGCAAGCCTCTTTGAATTATCAGTTTGGTTTGGCCTACTAGATTGATCTTTCTTGCAATGGTAGAAGTGCTTAGCTTTGGGTTCAATCTTGCGGTGTCCTTTCCCAGTGACAGTAGGGGCAGCAAGGCACGTATTGTATTGTTGCCATCGAGGATAACAAGATAATTTTTTTATCATATTGCATGAATTTATCCCTCTACATCATGTCATCTTGCTTAAGGCGTTACTCTGTTTTTATAAACTTAATAGTCTAGATGCATGCTGGATAGCGGTCGATGAGTGGAGTAATAGTAGTAGATGCAGGCAGGAGTCGGTCTACTTGTCTCGGACGTGATGCCTATATACATGATCATACCTAGATATTCTCATAACTATGCTCAATTCTGTCAATTGCTCAACAGTAATTTGTTCACCCACCGTAAAATACTTATGCTCTCGAGAGAAGCCACTAGTGAAACCTATGGCCCCCGGGTCTATCTTCCTCATATTAATCTCCCAATACTTAGTTATTTCCTTTGCTTTTTTACTTTGCTTTTTTTACTTTGCATCTTTATCACAAAAATACCAAAAATATTATCCTATCATATCTATCAGATCTCACTCTCGTAAGTGGCCGTGTAGGGATTGACAACCCCTTATCGCGTTGGTTGTGAGGATTTATTTGTTTTGTGTAGGTGCGAGGGACTCGCGTGTAGCCTCCTACTGGATTGATACCTTGGTTCTCAAAAACTGAGGGAAATACTTACGCTACTTTGATGCATCACCCTTTCCTCTTCAAGGGAAAACCAACGCAGTGCTCAAGAGGTAGCAGCACGCCACAGGCACACATCGATTTTGATGATGTCCGAACTCCATCTGAATTTTCTGTAATTAAAATACCAACTAGGCCTACGGCAGTGGCCGCACCTCGCGGCCGAAATGTTTGAAACTTCTCCCCGCTTCTCGAACAAACGGATGAAAACTCATAAAGCGATGCACAAATGATCTGTGCACCTTTGCTAGGCTGATAGTAAGGGGGTATCATAGCTAGTATCATGCATGACAACTAGGCAATTTTGATGAGCTATCATTGAATTAATTAAATGAAGAAAGAGAGAGTTAAGTATCATATCATGAAACCGTATCATAATAAATGTTATGCTACTATGTGTCATGCATGACAATATAAATAAAGTACTACATATGATACTAGCTACTCTATGATACTATGCATTAGAGAAAGTAAGTACACAATAGAGTGACAAAAGACTAGCGACAATGGGTGGTAACATAGAATGTTACTAGTCTATGTTTCTACCTCTATAGTGGGGAGTAACATATGTGTAGTAACATGCAACACTTCATTTATTAGGCTATAGACTCATCTTGCCTTGAGATGTGTGATGTTACTCAGACTAGCCACAATGGGTAGTAACATAGACTAGTAACATGCCCATGTGTTACTAGTCTATGTTACTACCTCTATAGTGGGGAGTAACATATATGTGTGGTAACATGCAACACTTCATTTATTAGGCTATAGACACATCTTGCCTTGATATGTACATGTGATGTTACTCATACTACTAGTAACTAGCTATGTTACTACTTTCCTCTCTTTCTTCATTTATTGCTTGCCACATCATCTACTTAATTTATCTAGATATGTGTGATGTTACTACCTATGTTACTCCCAGTGTGGGTAGTCTCATACTATAGTAAGACTATACCCACAGTGGGAGTAACATAGGTAGTAACATCACACATATCCACTTTCCAACATTTCTTCATTTATTGCGTGCCACATCATCTACTTTATCTAGATATGTGTGATGTTACTACCTTTGTTACTCCCACTGTGGGTAGTCTGGCTATAAGGAATAGAATAATGTATATGTGCTTATTAGTTGGAGGAAAGAGAAGAGAAGCGGGCTCTTGGTTAGTAGAGCCAGCTGCAACACGAGACCCAAGACACTTTGTGAGGATGTAAGGTGGGCCAACTATTGATAAACTAGTACGTATACAAAACTTATTATTGTACATGCCCACTAAGAGGTTGGCTGTATATGGCATGGCAACTTCTTATAGCTGACCCTTGGTTGTATTATTAACCATGCTGTTAGTGAGGTAGCGAGTATATCATAGACGACTACCTAGTATCAGACTAGCCACAGTGGGAGTAACTTCAGCAGTAACACCGACTCCAACTCAGAAAACTTGCTTATGTGGCAATAAGTTAATGAGGAGAGAGATAGTTTCAGTAACTTAGCTAGTTACTGTAGCATCACATGTCCCAATGCAATATGAGTCTGTAACCTAAGAAATGAAGCTTTGCATGACACTACACTTATGTTACTACCCACTATGAAGGTAGTAACATATATAGTCTAGGGATATGTGTATGTTACTAGTGTACTACTCTCCATTGTGGCTAGTCTCATACTCCCTCCTTTCCGGTTTAGGCTGGTTGTAATGGTATTATCATAAGCGTATCATGCATGCCAACTAGACTTTCTGGATGATGTGGCACACAAGAGAGGATGTGGTATCATATCATGATACCGTGTCATATTAAATGTTGTACTACTACTTTGTGTGTTGCATGACAATTAGTAAGGCAACCTAAGATGTTAACTTATGATACTATGCATTACGGAAGTAGTATCCTAGCTACACTATCATATATATGCATGCATGATACTACTAGTATATATATAATACTCCCCATTACAACCAGCCTTATAGGGCTCAATTCATAAATACGGTCATCTATGATATATACTCCCTGCGTAAACTAATATAAGAGCCTTTAGGTCACTATTTAGTGATCTAAACGCTCTTATATTAGTTTACAGAGGGAGCTAGTACTACTCTATGATACTATATATGCACTATGAAGGTACGTATGTAGTATCATACACTAGTATCATATGCATAATACTATATATATAGTATATGATACTCCCCACTATATAAGGCTGGCCATAGTGGTGGTATCATAGCCGACGATGTCATGCACTCGGAAATAGCAAGTATGCTGATGTGGCAAAGAATTAAATATATATAAAGAGGGTTAGAGTAACATATAGTATGTAGATACCGTATCATGTTAAATGCGATGCTAATTTGTGTCATGCATGGCAATAAATATGATCTATATATGATACTATACTCGATATATTATACTATCCGCTATAATTAATTAAAGGTAGTATCATATGTACTGTATATTCATGATACTAGTATATGACACTCTCCAATGTACTCATGATTTTTTACCGTGGAAAAAAATTGGAGGCGAAACGATGAACTCATGTTTTCATTCGAACAAAAATATGATGTTAGGTAATGTAAATGTTTTCAAAGAGCATACGGTTCACTCACGAAAGCTGTGTGTCCACTAAACCATGGCCGATGCACCCCCCACCCCTCTGCCACGCGCGCGATCTGAGTCGTGCGTTCTGATTGGCCGGAACCCAAACCCCATGGATCGTACGTCTGCACCGTTGGATTCTCCTTGATCGAACGGTGATCCTCATCCCTTTCGACAACACATGTACATGTTTTCAAATAGCCCCTCCCCAAAAAATGTTTTCAAATAGCACACGGTTCACACACGAAAGCCGTGTGCCTACCAAACCGTGGCCGATGCCCCCCTTCGCTGCGCGCGCAATCTGAGTCGTGCGTTCTGATTGGCCAGAACCCAAACACAACGGATCGTACGTCTACACCGTTGGATGCTCCCAGATCAAACGGCAATCCTCATCCCTTTCGACAGGAAATGCAGTCTGGCTAGGAATTGATTTATATGACAACATGCACGGTAAATGCCAAAAAATGTCTTACATATAGCACACGAGACCTGAAATGCGCCAGCAAATCAAACCAGTGGTAAAATTGTGATTGGTTTACATGCGAAAAATTTAGAGGCGAAACGATGAACTCACGTCTTCATTTCAAAATTAGTATGTGTTCATTTCAAACGAAACTATTCTGTTTGTGCACACGAGCGCTTAGAGGCAACCGTTTGCATAGGCCTTTCCACGCGCGCGGCGACCGGGGATATTTTTCACCCTTTTCACCTAGGCCGCCAACACCCCCCACCGTCCACCCGCGTTTCACTCAACTAGTCCACCCAATCTCCTTCGCCAGCTCCCCCTCCCCCAGATCCATAGCAGAACCCTCTCCGGCGCCACCGTGCTCACCCCGGATGTGTGCCCGCTCTTCGGCATCAAGCCTACCTCCACTGCCGTTCCCAACACGCGGCGGCCCACACCTCGCCGTCTTCGTTTGCTCGCCAGCCACTCTCGAGCATATCGATGCAGTAACCCTCGCCTCTCCTGTGGTCCGGCCGGGTTTACATTAAGAAGCCTGTTAGTTACTGCTCTCCATCGCGGTGAGGCATATTTCCTCGCAATCCCTCTTCCAATTTCGTTCCGTATGTTCCCAAATTGGCAATAAAATAACGGAGAGCGTATATATGTTCATTATCTACCTTCCTTACTACATATAAGTTGTATTAGTTCCAATAAGTTACTGCCTATTTACAGATCGCGGGCGCCCGAGTCACACAAACTTAACAAATTAGCCATACATTTTCTAAATTATTGCATGGCATGTTTAGAAAGCTTGATACCAAGTTGTTAGTTTTATGCTTATCCTCCTTTCCTGAGTTTCGCATGTGTTCTCTATAGATGTCGAGTAGCAGCGACAACACTCATTCAGGCCATGTATCTTCATCTGATTCGGACAACCCTAGGTCTTCAGCAGATTGTGAGGGATCAAGTAGTCTTGAACGGGATAGAGCTGCAGCAATTACCCTTCCGGTCAGGACACGAAGGAACGCTCCAAGGAAGTCCACAAACCAGCCTAAAGGTGTATATGAAGTAACCGAGATTGATTTAAAGTCTTGGGCTCCAACTAAACCAGATAAAGCACGCATGAGGTTCAGGAGTGTGTGTGGATTTGTTGGCAGGGCAAGGCTCAACATTAATCTGCCGGGGTTTCGGAAGGCTGACACAGAAACACGGCGAAGGATAGTCCGGGAGATCATGGATCACTTCAACGTTCTAGAGGAGTGGAGAATGCAGGTGGAACACGCTGCACTGAAGAAGGCTAGGGTTGCTTGGAGAAACTGGAAGCATGTGCTGTACAAGAAGTACTTGAGTGAAGGCAAGGACCCAATCCCCACATACCCCCAAATTACAAAGGCAGACTGGGCAGAATTCAAAAGGGTCAGGGCAACTCCAGAGTTTGCTCCGAAGAGTTTCAAGCAATCGGAACTTCAAAAGAAGAACATACACCCCCATCGTATGGGTGTGGCAGGATACTACGACATGAAACTGATATGGGAACAGGAGGGCAAAGAAGCAGTAGCGGCGGGTGGGAATCCGGCCTTCAATGAAATCAAGGGCAAACGCACGAGAGACTACTTGCGGGCACATGCAAAGAGGCGTGATGACGGAACTTGTTACTTTGAAGACGCACGTGACGGCAAACTGTATGAAGTGATGGTAGAGGCTTCCAAGATCCCTGGAAGGTTCTACAGGAACTCAGGGCCATGTGGCATTCTGTCCATTGCTCTGGACACAAAAGAGCCCCCTGGCCGTTCAAGGGGTATAGGTGTTAATGTCCCGCACAAGAGGGCTTTCACACTCAGCAAAGAAGAGGGGCTCAGCATGAAAAAAGCGAGGAGTGAAATGAAGCAGAATGCATTGTTTGAAAAGTTGAAGAAGGAGATTTATCCGGCTGTTCGAAAGGATGTTGAGGAGTCAATGATGATGCAGAAGACTAACACTGACAGATAGCCAGCAGATGGGAGGGGAGGCGGGCATGGATGATGCTGCTTATTGCGCGACAACACTGTTGGAAATATGCCCTAGAGGCAATAATAAATTGGTTATTATTATATTTCCTTGTTCATGATAATCGTTTATTATCCATGCTAGAATTGTATTGATAGGAAACTCAGATACATGTGTGGATACATAGACAACACCATGTCCCTAGTAAGCCTCTAGTTGACTAGCTCGTTGATCAATAGATGGTTACGGTTTCCTGACCATGGACATTGGATGTCGTTGATAACGGGATCACATCATTAGGAGAATGATGTGATGGACAAGACCCAATCCTAAGCCTAGCACAAGATCGTGTAGTTCGTTTGCTAAGAGCTTTTCTAATGTCAAGTATCATTTCCTTAGACCATGAGATTGTGCAACTCCCGGATACCGTAGGAATGCTTTGGGTGTACCAAACGTCACAACATAACTGGGTGGCTATAAAGGTGCACTACATGTATCTCCGAAAGTGTCTGTTGGGTTGGCACGAATCGAGACTGGGATTTGTCACTCCGTGTAAACGGAGAGGTATCTCTGGGCCCACTCGGTAGGACATCATCATAATGTGCACAATGTGACCAAGGAGTTGATCACGGGATGATGTGTTACGGAACGAGTAAAGAGTCTTGCCGGTAACGAGATTGAACAAGGTATCGGGATACCGACGATCGAATCTCGGGCAAGTACCATACCGATAGACAAAGGGAATTGTATACGGGATTGATCGAATCCTCAACATCGTGGTTCATCCGATGAGATCATCGAGGAGCATGTGGGAGCCAACATGGGTATCCAGATCCCGCTGTTGGTTATTGACCGGAGAGTCGTCTCGGTCATGTCTGCGTGTCTCCCGAACCCGTAGGGTCTACACACTTAAGGTTCGGTGACGCTAGGGTTATAGAGATATTAGTATGCGGTAACCCGAAAGTTGTTCGGAGTCCCGGATGAGATCCCGGACGTCACAAGGAGTTACGGAATGGTCCGGAGGTAAAGATTTATATATGGGAAGTCTTATTTTGGTCGCCGGAAAAGTTTCGCACTTTATCGGTATTGTACCGGGAGTGCCGAAAGGGGTCCGGGGGTCCACCAGCCCCGGGGGGCCACATGGGCTGTAGGGGGTGCGCCTTGGCCTATATGGGCCAAGGGCACCAGCCCCCAGAGGCCCATGCGCCAAGAGATAAGGAAAAGGGAGAGTCCTAAAGGGGGAAGGCACCTCCGAGGTGCCTTGGGGGGGAAGGACTCCTCCCTGGCCGCACCCTTCCTTGGAGGAAGGGCCAAGGCTTAGCCCCCCCTCTCCCTTGGCCCTATATATAGTGGGGGGAAGGGAGGGCAGCAATACCTAAGCCCTGGCGCCTCCCTCTCCCTCCCGCGACATCTCTTCCTCCCCGCTAGCGCTTGGCGAAGCCCTGCCGGGATCCCGCTACTTCCACCACCACGCCGTCGTGCTGCTGGATCTCCATCAACCTCTCCTCCCCCCTTGCTGGATCAAGAAGGAGGAGACGTCGCTGCTCCGTACGTGTGTTGAACGCGGAGGTGCCGTCCGTTCGGCGCTAGGATCATCGGTGATTTGGATCACGACGAGTACGAATCCATCAACCCCGTTCTCTTGAACGCTTCCGCTCGCGATCTACAAGGGTATGTAGATGCACTCCCCTTCCCCTCGTTGCTAGATTACTCCATAGATTGATCTTGGTGATGCGTAGAAAATTTTGAATTTCTGCTACGTTCCCCAACAGTGGTATCAGAGCTAGGTCTATGCGTAGTTTCTATGCACGAGTAGAACACAAAGCAGTTGTGGGCGTAGATGTTGCCAATTCTTCTTGCCGCTACTAGTCTTATCTTGTTTCGGCGGAATTGTGGGATGAAGCGGCCCGGACCGACCTTACACGTACGCTTACGTGAGACAGGTTCCACCGACTGACATGCACTAGTTGCATAAGGTGGCTAGCGGGTGTCTGTCTCTCCCACTTTAGTCGGAACGGATTCGATGAAAAGGGTCCTTATGAAGGGTAAATAGAAATTGGCATATCACGTTGTGGTTTGACGTAGGTAAGAAACGTTCTTGCTAGAAACCTATACAAGTCACGTAAAAACTTGCAACAACAATTAGAGGACGTCTAACTTGTTTTTGCAGCATGTGCTATGTGATGTGATATGGCCAAAAGAATGTGATGAATGATATATGTGATGTATGAGATTGATCATGTTCTTGTAATAGGAATCACGACTTGCATGTCGATGAGTATGACAACCGGCAGGAGCCATAGGAGTTGTCTTCATTTATTGTATGACCTGCGTGTCAATGAAAACGCCATGTAATTACTTTACTTTATTGCTAAACGTTAGCCATAGTAGTAGAAGTAATCGTTGGCGTGACAACTTCATAAAGACACAATGATGGAGATCATGATGATGGAGATCATGGTGTCATGCCGGTGACAAAGATGATCATGGTGCCCCGAAGATGGAGATCAAAGGAGCAAAATGATATTGGCCATATCATGTCACTATTTGATTGCATGTGATGTTTATCATGTTATGCATCTTATTTGCTTAGAACGACGGTAGTAAGTAAGATGATCCCTTATAATAATTTCAAGAAAGTGTTCCCCCTAACTGTGCACCGTTGCGAAGGTTCGTTGTTTCGAAGCACCACGTGATGATCGGGTGTGATAGATTCTAACGTTCGAATACAACGGGTGTTGTCGAGCCTAGCATGTACAGACATGTCCTCGGAACACATGCGAAACACTTAGGTTGACTTGACGAGCCTAGCATGTACAGACATGGCCTCGGAACACAAGAGACCGAAAGGTCGAACATGAGTCGTATAGTAGATGTGATCAGCATGGAGATGTTCACCGATGATGACTAGTCCGTCTCACGTGATGATCGGACACGGCCTAGTTTGACTCGGATCATGTATCACTTAGATGATTGAGGGATGTCTATCTGAGTGGGAGTTCCATAATCAGATGAACTTCATTATCATGAACATAGTCAAAAGGTCTTTGCGAATTATGTCATACGCTTTAGTTCTACTGTTTAAAATATGTTCCTAAAGAAAAATTTGAAAGTTGGTAGTAGCAATTATGCGGACTGGGTCCGTAAACTGAGGATTGTCCTCATTGCTGCACAGAAGGATTATGTCCTTAATGCACCGCTCGGTGTGCTGAACCTCAGCGTCGTCTGTAGATGTTACGAAACATCTGACATACACGTTTTGATGACTACGTGATAGTTCAGTGCGTAATGCTAACGGTTTAGAATTGTGGCACGAGAGACGTTCTTGAAACGTCGCAGAACATATGAGATGTTCCGAAGAATGAAATTGGGATTTCAGACTAGTGCCCACGTCAAGAGGTATGAGACCTCTGACAAGTTTCTTAAGCCTGCAAAGGGAGAAAAGCTCAATCGTTGAGCATGTGCTCAGATTGTTTGAGTACCACAATCGCTTGAATCGAGTGGGAGTTAATCTTCCAGATGAGATAGTGATGGTTCTCCATAGTCACTGCCACCAAGCTAGTAGAGCTTCGTGATGAACTATAACATATCAAGGATAGATGATGATCCTTGAGCAACTCGCGATGTTTGACACCGCGAAAGTAGAAATCAAGAAGGAGCATCATGATGGTTAGTAAAACCACTAGTTTCTAGAAGGGCAAGGGCAAAAGGGATACTTCATGAAACAGCAAGTCATTTGCTGCTCTAGTAAAGAATCCCAAGGTTGAACCCAAAACCCGAGACTAAGTGCTTCTGTAATGAGGGGAACGGTCACTGAAGCAGTACTACCCTAGATACTTGGTAGATGAGAAGGCAGGCAAGGTCGACAGAAGTATATTGGATATACATTATATGAATGTGTACTTTACTAGTACTCCTAGCAGCACCAGGGTATTAGATACCGGTTCGGTTGCTAAGTGTTAGTAACTCGAAATAAAAGCTGCGGAATAAACAGAGACTAGCTAAAGGTGAGATGACGATATGTGTTGGAAGTGTTTCCAAGGTTGATGTGATCAAGCATCGCATGCTCCCTCTACCATCGAGATTTGGTGTTTGCGTTAAGCATGATTGGATTATGTTTATCGCAATACGGTTATTTCATTTAAGGAGAATAATGGTTACTCTGTTTATTTGAATAATACCTTCAATGGTCTTGCACCTAAAATAAATCTCGATCGTAGTGATACACATGTTCGTGCCAAAAGATATAAAATAGTAATGATAGTTCCACATACTTGTGGCACTGCCATTTGAGTCGTAATGGTATAGAACGCATGAAGAAGCTCCATGTAGATGGATCTTTGGAATCACTCATTTTTGAAAAGATTGAGACATGCGAACCATGTCTATTGGTATATATGCATGAAGAAACTCCATGCAGATGGATCGTTTGGACTCACTTGATTTTTAATCACTTGAGACATGCAAATCATACCACATGGGCAAGATGACTGAAAGTCCTCGTTTTCAGTAAGATGGAACAAGAGAGCAACTTGTTGGATGTAATACATTTTGATGTGTGCAGTCCAATGAGTGCTGAGGCATGCAGTGGATATCGTTATGTTCCTACTTCATAGATGATTTGAGTAGATGCTGAGTGTATTTACTTGATGAAACACAAGTCAGAATTATTGAAAGGTTCAAGTAATTTTAGAGTGAAGTTGAAGATCGTCGTGACAAGAGGATAAAATGTCTGTGATATGATCATAGAGATGAGTATCTGAGTTACGAATTTGGCACACAATTAAGACATTGTGGAAAGTGTTTCACAATTAATACCGCCTGGAACACCACAGTGTGATGGTGTGTCCGAACATCATAACTGCACCCTATTGGATATGGTGCATACCATGATGTCTCTTATCGAATTACCACTATCGTTTATGGGTTAGGCATTAGAGACAACCGCATTCACTTTAAATAGGGCACCACGCAATTCCGTTGAGACGACACCGTTTAGAGAAACCTAAGTTGTCGTTTCTTAAAAATTTGGGGCTGCGATGCTTATGTGAAAAAGTTTCAGGCTGATAAGCTCGAACCCAATGCGGATAAATACATCTTCATAAGAATACCCAAAACAGTTGGGTATACCTCCTATTTCAGATCTGGAAGCAAAAGTGATTGCTTCTAGAAACGAGTCCTTTCTCGAGGAAAAGTTTCTCTCGAAAGAATTGAGTGGGAGGATGGTGGAGACTTGATGAGGTTATTGAACCGTCACTTCAACTAGTGTGTAGAAGGGCACAGGAAGTTGTTCCTGTGGCACCTACACCAATTGAAGTGGAAGCTTATGATAGTGATCATGAAACTTCGGATCAAGTCACTACCAAACCTCGTAGGACGACGAGGATGCGTGCTACTTCAGAGTGGTACGTGATCCTGTCTGAGATATCATGTTGTTGGACAATACTGAACCTACGAGCTGTGGAGAAGCGATGGTGGGCCCATATTCCGACAAATGGTTAGAAGCCATGAAATCCGAGATAAATGGATCTTTAAGAAGAAGACGGATGTGGACGGTAATGTTACCGTCTATGAAGCTCGACTTGTGGCAAAGAGTATTTCCACAAGTTCAAGAGTTGACTACGATGAGATTTTCTCATCCGTAGCGATGCTTAAGTCCGTCGGAATCATGTTAGCATTAGCTGCATTTATGAAATCTGGCAGATGGATGTCAAAACAAGTTTCCTTACCAGTTTTCGTAAGGAAAGGTTGTATGTGATACAATCAGAAAGGTTTTGTCGATCCTAAGGATGCTAAAAGGTATGCTAGCTCCAGCGATCCTTGCATGGACTAGAGCAAGCATCTCGGAGACAGAATATATGCTTTGATGGAGTGATCAAAGTTTTTGGGTTTATACAAAGTTTGTTAGAAACTTGTATTTACAATAAAGTGAGTGGGAGCGCTACAACATTTCTGATAAGTATATGTGAATGACATATTGTTGATCCGAAATGATGTAAAATTTCCGGAAAGCATAAAGGGTTGTTTGAAAGGAGTTTTTCAAAGGAAGACCTGGATAAAGCTGCTTACATATTGGGCATCAAGATCTAGAGATAGATCAAGACGCCCGATGATACTTTCAAAGAACGCACACCTTGACATGATTTTGAAAGAGTTCAAAATAGATCAGCAAAGAAGGAGTTCTTGGCTGTGTTACAAGGTGTGAGTATTGAGTAAGACTCAAGACCTCACCAAAGCAGAAGAGAGAGAAAGGACGAAGGTCGTCCCCTATGCTTCATACGTAGGCTCTACAGTATGCTATGCTGTGTACCGCACATGAAGTGTGCCTTGCCATGAGTTGGTCAAGAGGGTACAATAGTGATCCGGGAAAGGATCACATGACAGCGGTCGAACTTATCCTCTTAGTACCTAGTGGACTAAGGAATTTTCTCGATTATGGAGGTGAAAAGGAGTTCGTCGTAAAGGGTTACGTCGATGCGAACTTTGACACTAATCCGGATGACTCTGAGTAGTAAACCGGATTCGTATAGTAGAGCAATTATTTGAAATGGCTCCAAATAGCGCGTGGTAGCATCCACAAGATGACATTGATATTCGTAAAGCACGCACGGATCTGAAAGGTTCAGACCCGTTGACTAATAACCTCTCTCACAAGCATAACATGATCAAACCAGAACTCATTGAGTGTTAATCACATAGTGATGTGAACTAGATTGTTGACTCTAGTAAACTCTTTGGATGTTGGTCACATGGTGATGTGACCTATGAGTGTTAATCACATGGTGATGTGGACTAGATTATTGACTCTAGTGCAAGTGGGAGACTGTTGGAAATATGCCCTAGAGGCAATAATAAATTGGTTATTATTATATTTCCTTGTTCATGATAATCGTTTATTATCCATGCTAGAATTGTATTGATAGGAAACTCAGATACATGTGTGGATACATAGACAACACCATGTCCCTAGTAAGCCTCTAGTTGACTAGCTCGTTGATCAATAGATGGTTACGGTTTCCTGACCATGGACATTGGATGTCGTTGATAACGGGATCACATCATTAGGAGAATGATGTGATGGACAAGACCCAATCCTAAGCCTAGCACAAGATCGTGTAGTTCGTTTGCTAAGAGCTTTTCTAATGTCAAGTATCATTTCCTTAGACCATGAGATTGTGCAACTCCCGGATACCGTAGGAATGCTTTGGGTGTACCAAACGTCACAACGTAACTGGGTGGCTATAAAGGTGCACTACAGGTATCTCCGAAAGTGTCTGTTGGGTTGGACGAATCGAGACTGGGATTTGTCACTCCGTGTAAACGGAGAGGTATCTCTGGGCCCACTCGGTAGGACATCATCATAATGTGCACAATGTGACCAAGGAGTTGATCACGGGATGATGTGTTACGGAACGAGTAAAGAGTCTTGCCGGTAACGAGATTGAACAAGGTATCGGGATACCGACGATCGAATCTCGGGCAAGTACCATACCGATAGACAAAGGGAATTGTATACGGGATTGATTGAATACTCAACATCGTGGTTCATCCGATGAGATCAGCGAGGAGCATGTGGGAGCCAACATGGGTATCCAGATCCCGCTGTTGGTTATTGACCGGAGAGTCGTCTCGGTCATGTCTGCGTGTCTCCCGAACCCGTAGGGTCTACACACTTAAGGTTCGGTGACGCTAGGGTTATAGAGATATTAGTATGCGGTAACCCGAAAGTTGTTCGGAGTCCCGGATGAGATCCCGGACGTCACGAGGAGTTCCGGAATGGTCCGGAGGTAAAGATTTATATATGGGAAGTCTTATTTTGGTCGCCGGAAAAGTTTCGCACTTTATCGGTATTGTACCGGGAGTGCCGAAAGGGGTCCGGGAGTCCACCAAGGGGGTCCACCAGCCCCGGGGGGCCACATGGGCTGTAGGGGGTGCACCTTGGCCTATATGGGGCAAGGGCACCAGCCCCAAGAGGCCCATGCGCCAAGAGATAAGGAAAAGGGAGAGTCCTAAAGGGGGAAGGCACCTCCGAGGTGCCTTGGGGGGGAAGGACTCCTCCCTGGCCGCACCCTTCCTTGGAGGAAGGGCCAAGGCTGCGGCCCCCCTCTCCCTTGGCCCTATATATAGTGGGGGGAAGGGAGGGTAGCAATACCTAAGCCCTGGCGCCTCCCTCTCCCTCCCGCGACATCTCTTCCTCCCCGCTAGCGCTTGGCGAAGCCCTGCCGGGATCCCGCTACTTCCACCACCACGCCGTCGTGCTGCTGGATCTCCATCAACCTCTCCTCCCCCTTGCTGGATCAAGAAGTAGGAGACGTCGCTGCTCCGTACGTGTGTTGAACGCGGAGGTGCCGTCCGTTCGGCGCTAGGATCATCGGTGATTTGGATCACGACGAGTACGACTCCATCAACCCCGTTCTCTTGAACGCTTCCGCTCGCGATCTACAAGGGTATGTAGATGCACTCCCCTTCCCCTCGTTGCTAGATTACTCCATAGATTGATCTTGGTGATGCGTAGAAAATTTTGAATTTCTGCTACGTTCCCCAACAAACACTGCACAAGAGTAGCTGTGCATCAGCTGACCCCAGCAACACTGAGACTACAGCTGCTCGTGATAATACTATATCTGATCTATCTGGAATGAAAGACAGACTGAAGGGCGTGCTTACACATTATGAAGGTACATTAAAATGTGCAAGCTTGGGTTTGCCCACCCTTCTTGGAAGATGGCCTCTTCTTGGACAATGTGCCATTGAAGCCGGGCTGTGTGAAGTGCTACGTGACTAAAGTAAAGCCTGGATTCAATGAATTTGCCCTGAAGAATGTCCTAGGAGACTTCGATGAGCAAAGGACCTTGGGAGAAACACTGTTACATCACATCCAGTGGCCACGAAAGGAAATAGAGTTCATCGACGAGATTCCTGATGCCCCGCTGTCGGTGTCAAAACCGGCGGATCTCGGGTAGGGGTTCCTGAACTGTGCGTCTATGGTCGATGGTAACAGGAGACGGGGGACACGATGTTTACCTAGGTTCAGGCCCTCTCTATGGAGGTAATACCCTACTCCCTGCTTGATTGATCTTGATGAATATGAGTATTACAAGAGTTAATCTACCACGAGATCGTAATGGCTAAAACCCTAGAAGTCTAGCCTATATGATTATGATTGCCTCTACGGACTAAACCCTCCGGTTCATATAGACACCGGAGGGGACTAGGGTTGTAGAAAGTCGGTTACAGAGAAAGGAATCTTCATATCAGAACGCCAGGCTTGCCATCCACGCCAAGGAGTGTCCCATCGAGACATGGGAGAGAGTTTTCTGTCTTGTATCTTCGCGGCCCATCAGTCCGGCCCACGTCACATAGGCCGGACGCCCCAGGACCCCTTAATCCAGGACTCCCTCAGTAGCCCCTGAACCAGGCTTCAATGACGATGTGTCCGGTGCGCAGATTGTCTTTGGCATTGCAAGGCGGGTTCCTCCTCCGAATACTCCAGAATGGCCTTTGAACACAGGAAAAGTGTCTGGTTCTGCAAAACAAGTACCACATGCAACCGCAAAGAGTATAACATTTCACGAGTCCAATCTACTGACAACTTTTGTAGCATGACATCACGTCACCGCCCGGTCATTATTTTGAACCAGTTTTAGCCTCCCGCACCACGTTTCTCGATGCGATTTTATTGGCACGTCTTGCCGAAGTAGAGATCGTGTCCCCTTATTGCGGGATTCTCATTAACACGGGCATGGGTAACCCAGCCGTTCAGTTGGCATGATCCCTTGAGAATAGGCAGGCTTCAAGGCCAATGAGGAGGCGTTCGATATTCATCGCCTTTATAAAGGTGCACTGAGGGAGTCCTGGACTAAGGGGTCCTCGGGCGTCCGGCCTGTTATCCATGGGCCGGACTGATGGGCTGTGAAGACGTGAAGGCCGAAGACTGTAGCCGTGTCCGGATTGGACTCTCCTTGGCGTGGAAGGCAAGCTTGGCGACCGACTATGAAGATTCCTTCTTATGTAACCGACTCTATGTAACCCAAGATTCCCCTCCCCCGGTGTCTATATAAACCGGAGGGGTTAGTCTGGAAAAGATACACTCATTACCATAGTCATACAGGCTAGACTTCTAGGGTTTAGCCATTACGATCTCGTGGTAGATCAACTCTTGTAATACTCATATTCATCAAGATTAATCAAGCAGGAAGTAGGGTATTACCTCCATAGAGAGGGCCCGAACCTGGGTAAACATCGTCTCCCCCGTCTCCTGTTACCATCGACCTTAGGTGTACAGTTCGGGACCCCCTACCCGAGATCCGCCGGTTTTGACACCGACATTGGTGCTTTCATTGAGAGTTCCACTGTGCCGTCGATGAAAGGTTCGATGGCCCCTTCATTCGTCGATAGTGACGCTGTCCAAGGGGAAACCTTCCTCCCCGGACAGATTTTCGTATTCGGCGGCTTCGTACTGCGGGCCAACTCGCTTGGCCATCTGGAGCAGATCGATAGCTATGCCCCTGGCCACCAGGTGAGATTTGGAAGCTTGCACTACGTCGCGGATATCCGTGGCGACTTGATCTTCAATGGATTTGAGACCGCGGCGATCGCTTCCCCTCGCCCCAATGAACATGACTTAAAACTGTCATCGGATCACATCCAGGAGATGGTTCCTGTTGCTGCAACGCCTTTAGAACCGGAGCAGATCATGCCGTCCGAGGCCACAGAGTCCGCGGCGTTGGATCCGCACACGGACTCGACACCCTGCAATATTCGCGTCAACGGAATTCCGGACTCGTCTCCGGCTATAAGTTCCGAACCGCGCACGCCCCCGGACACTGAGTTGGATCGGTTATCAATCTTCGAGTTCAGCGCCGCAGATATCTTCCAACACTCGCCCTTCGACGATGTGCTAAATTCATTAAAAAACCTGTCTCTGGCGGGGGACTCACGGCCAAACTGTGTCCGGTTCGAGCTAGAGGCCGATAATGGAGAAGTTCGCCGCCCACCCTCCACCCAGTTCATAGCCACTGTCGAGGAGTTAACCGACATGCCTGCTTATGGCTCCGAACACATTGACGATATAGACGATGATGCCGACAAGGAGCAAGGCCAAGACCCGCCAGTCACCAGGCGTGGGACGGCCACCACTTCATACGACGTATACACGGTCGATATGCTTAAAAAAGCTCGCGGCAATGACATCGGAGATCCAGTTGAGAATAAACCTCCTGAGACACAGCCTAAGTACCGGCGCCCTGAACGCCGCTCCAAGTCACTCCGCAAGGATGGCACCGGAGAAAATAGTACTCCGGACGGCGCCAAAAACAATGAAGACCCTGTTGGAGCAAGATCCGAACATGAGGAACTGGAAAGCGGGCAAACCAGCCCCGATGAACAGGCACTGCCCAGCGACAGTTCAGAGGACGACAACTACCTTCCGCTCTCCGAAGATGAGGTAAGCCTCGGCGACGAAGACTTCATCGTATCCGAAGAGCCCCTCGAGCAGGAGCGCTTCAAGCGCAGGCTAATAGCCACTGCAAGGAGCCTGAAAAAGAAGCAACAGCAGCTTCAAGCTGACCAAGACCTACTCAACGACAGATGGACCAAAGTCCTGGTCGCTGAAGAATACGGCCTTAGTGGCCTAGCCAAAAGCTACCCAGAGCACAATTGCTATACCAGTCCGATGACGGGGCGTTGGAGCCTGTACCATCGTCACACAATGCGACAGGTCGCCGATGTCGGTTTCAAAACCGGCGGATCTCGGGTAGGGGGTCCCGAAGTGTGCGTCTAAGGCGGATGGTAACAGGAGGCGGGGGACACAATGTTTACACAGGTTCGGGCCCTCTCGATGGAGGTAATACCCTACTTCCTGCTTGATTGATCTTGATGATATGAGTATTACAAGAGTTGATCTACCACGAGATCGTAGAGGCTAAACCCTAGAAGCTAGCCTATGGTATGATTGTTGTTGTCCTACGGACTAAACCCTCCGGTTTATATAGACACCGGAGGGGGCTAGGGTTACACATACTCGGTTACAAGGGAGGAGATCTACATATCCGTATTGCCAAGCTTGCCTTCCACACCAAGGAGAGTCCCATCCGGACACGGGACGGAGTCTTCAATCTTGTATCTTCATAGTCCAACAGTCCGGCCAAAGGATATAGTCCGGCTGTCCGAGGACCCCCTAATCCAGGACTCCCTCAGTAGCCCCTGAACCAGGCTTCGATGACGATGAGTCTGGCGCGCAGATTGTCTTCGGCATTGCAAGGCGGGTTCCTCCTCCGAATACTCCATAGAAGATTTTGAACACAAGGATAGTGTCCGGCTCTGCAAAACAGATTCCACGTACCACCGTAGAGAGAATAATATTTCCACAAATCTAATCTGCCGACAGCTTTTCATAATGTGACGTACTGCCGTGGTCTGGTCATGACGAACCATTTTTCCGAGCCTGCCACTGCACGTGTTGCGAGGCGGTTTTTATTGGCACGTCCTGTCGAAGCAGAGATCGTGTCCCTTTTTTCACGGGATTCTCATCAATACGGGTATGGGTAACCCAATCATGCCTGTTGGTATGGCTCCTCGATTTTAGGCAAGTCCCAAACGGCCACGCGGAGGACGCTTGATATTCATCCTCTTTATAAAGGGCCTAGGCCTGTCCTCTTCATCTCGCGCTCAATCGAATCTTTCCCCCACCTCGAGTTCCAACACCCAAGGCTCAGGCTAGGTGCTTCGGACCTACAATCATGTCCGGATCCAACCTTCAAGGTCGGTGGATGCCCTCCTCTGTCACAGAGGAGGACATCAAGAAGCTAAGAGAAGCTAGGTATTTGAGCGGCGAAATCTCGCACAGGCTGCCTGCTCGAGGGCAGGTCATTCCCGCTCCCGAACCTGGCGAGAGTGTCGTATTCGTCTCCCACTTCCTCCGAGGGCTAGGTTTCAGTCTAGATCCCTTTGTCAGAGGGCTCATGTTCTACTACGGGCTCGATTTCCATGATCTGGCTCCGGATTCCATCCTTCACATCTCGTCGTTCATCATCATGTGTGAAGCCTTCCTTCGCATTACCCCACACTTTGGCTTATGGCTCAAGACCTTCGATGTGAAGCCGAAGATGATTGAGAGGCGACACGCAGAGTGCGGAGGTGTCGTAATAAGCAAAGGCGCCAATGTTCCATGGCCAAAGGGTTCCTCCCCGGAGGTGTCCAGTTTATGGCAACGGGAGTGGTTTTATATCACAGCTCCCCGGGGTACTAAGTGGGTAGCCGCCCCTGCCTTCCGCTCGGCCCCCCACCACAACTGGCGTCATGGGTCAACAAGGGGCTGGACTGGTGGCCAGTAAATGATGTGCCGACATTGCAGAGTCGCATCCGAGATCTCCTCGAGAGAGATGTCAGCCTTGTTAAGGTAATGCAAGTCATGCTAGTTCGTCGAGCCCTGCCTTGCAAACGTCGACCTCTCCGTATGTGGGAGTTCAACCCGGAAGGACCGTGAACTATTCAGCACTTCTTCGGCGTGACGCTCGAAGAGATGTACAGATCGTTCTTCGGATCACAAATAGAGTGTCCGGACACCTCCGAGGATGCGGGTCTGAACTGCAATCATCCAGACACTCAAGTAAGTAATTCCGCGGCCGAACATGTTGTCTTTTAATTTATCACAACATCATTCTGAAAAGTCACCTTTTGACCAGGACTGGATAAAAAAGGCGAAGATGATCAGGTGTCCGGCCCCCCTTCCCGAGGGCTCACCGGATCCTGTACTAGCCAGGATGCTTGAGCTTGCGCCTTATCAAGCGCCATCAGGGGAAGATAAAGGGAGGAGCAAAGAAGCCGAGAGCGAGCCTCACTCACTATTCATCCAAACCGGGGGAATTAGTGCCTCTGTGAAGGAGGATAACCGCGGTGAAGAATCTAAAATTCCCTCTCCCCCGGGAAGGAAGAGGACCGCCTCCGAAGACTTGGAAGTAATGGTCTCCAAGCGAGGGAAGAATCCTTTGTCGGAGGGTCCTACCCCGGAGGGCATCCTTACCGCACAGTACCCGCAAGGGGACCAGCCCTCTACCGAGCTGTAAGTAAACGAAAGTACTTTATAGTAAATATATCCTGCTTCATTTCCGAGAACGATAACCGAGGCGTGTGTCTTGTAGTTCGGATCGTAGCCCTTCTCGTCAGAGTTCTTCTTCGGGGCATATTCTTCTGGAGATGATGGAGAGCGAAATACCTCCCCGTGCCTCCCCGCCTCGTGAAGCAAGCGACCCTGAGGTGTCGTCACGGAGGATTTCTCCTGATCCTCCAAGGCCAGAAGGTAAACCTTCGGCCAAACGAAGTCCGGGGTATTCGGCTCCTAAGGAGAGCAACAGAAAGAGTCTGGAACCGTCCGGTGTGCGATCAGATGCACTGATGAATCTTCTGGAGCAAGCGGCTATCTCAGAAACGCATCGTGCGCTAATGGGCACGGTGGTTGAGAGGATATCATCCGCCGAAAGCGGGTTGCATGAAGCTCTTATGAGTCTGCTGAAAGGCTTTGAGGTACGCAAAGTAATATATATTTTTTGGACGATACCGCACACGCTAGGTGTGGCCTATGGAGATAGTAGCCCCTGAGACTCTGGTTGCTGTCGAAAAAGACGGCAAATAGAGGATCATAGTCCCAGGTAATAACCGTGCTACTTTCATGTGCAGGTGGCTGCGGGTCCGGTGACTAGCCGGACTGGTGAGTTTGCTGAACTGAAGCGGCAACTTGATGCGGCAGATTCCAACATCGTGCTCGTAAACAAGCGGCTTGACGAGGCACAGGGTATGTATTCTCCTAGGATCAATACATATTAAGAGGAGCATGATGCTAGTATCTGTAATATGCTGTGACTGCAGATGGAGCTGCCGCCGTGGAGACCCTTCGGGCAGAACTTTCCCGAGCTAAGGAACAAGCCAGGAAGAGTGACGCGGCCGCCCTAAAGGCGGTTGAAGAGCTAAGAGTCGAACAGGCTGCCCATTGCCAGAGCAAAGAGAAAATAGCGAAGATGGCTGTTGAGCTGAAAGATGCCGCCGGCCGGTATGAGCTTGTTGAAAAGGAAAGCCAAGCGAAGGCGGCAGAACTGAAGGAGGCCATGGAAGCGGCCAAGGAAACCCACTCGCAAATCAGAGTGGTGAAGGAGGAACTCCGTCCAGCCAGAGATATTGCGGTTGGGAAGCCCGTTTTGTTGCGGACGAGGCTTGGAGACCCGAAGTATGCCCCTCTGGATAAATTATGGAGTTCTGCAGACGCGTACTTGGATTTAGCAGCGAGTGCCGCTGATGCGACCAAGTTTTTCAAAGATCAGAAGGATCATGTCATGGAAAGGTTGTTCTGGTCACAGTTCCGCACTCCAACGCGTCCGCTGCTGTTAAATGAACAAATGGCCGAGTGGGCCGAGCTCCATAGGTTGTCCGGACTTGCTATGAGGTCCGTCGTGGATCACCTTTGGCCGGAGGGACCGAGGCCGAATAGTTATTTTGGTCTAGTGCAACAATTCCTTGGTGCTGTGTCGCATATCGACGCTATGAAGAGGTCGGCGTGCATAGAGGGTGCGCGGATGGCTCTTGCCCGTGTCAGGACCTATTGGACAGAGATGGAGGTCACCACTATTGCATCCCAGAGTTCGGCACTAGGCCGGGTATCGGCCGAGCACTATTTTGAAGAAGTCTTAGAAGGCGCTCGTATAATAGAGGCTCAGTGCTCGAAGCGTATCATGTTCTAGTGACATGTATCTCAATTGTAAGAACAATGCTTATTAAATTATAAAGGATGTATTTATACTTTTGCCTGAAAGTTTTATGATGCCTCTTGTGCGGCCGTTTATGTATATACGTATATAACCTGAAAGTTTGCAGTCGCCCGCTTCAGCCCCCACGCATATAATGTGGGGGTGTTTACAAAAACGCGTATTCACACTTGATCCAACGTCTTGGTCCATTAAGGAGGTGATAGCACAGCGAACGAGGCAATCAGACTATATTGCTTTAACACTTTCACTTAGCCATAGGAGTTTGACCGTGGGACTACTATATAGCCCCTGGTACCTCCGCACTCATCCGAATACGGGGCGCGTACATACATGAACGGGAAACGGCGCTTCGTTAATGCGGAGGAATCCCGAAGATTCCGCTGAGTTCGAGTGGTTGACCAATCTCGCCCTTTATCATGACAGTCAGTTTTCGGCTTTCTCTACTGAGGTGCTCGTCCGGATGAACTAGGGCACAATCGTAGTAGTTCTCCCAGTGCCACCTTAGCCGATAGAGCGGAACGTAAGGTAGCAAAACATGGGAGCCGGGCAAACCCAACATTTGACCAAAGATATGATTCGGAGCTGATGCATATAAGGCCAAACTCGCGACGCCGAACACTCCCTAAGGTATTCGGTCTTTACAACATATACCGAGCTGAATAACGCCCTTGATAATGATCCCTGAGTGTCCAGGTACGTGCATCGTTCTGACGTGGCGAAATGCCGATAACGTCAGCATCGCTCTCGGTTATGCTGAGTATCCGGAGGATGTGAAGCAACAAGAGAGAGTAAAAAAGGTTTACGTAGGGTCTTAATCTAAAAAGAAACCTTTGAGCGGGGCCCTGTTGCACGTCTGCGCCTGTGTCTCCATTGTGCCGTATCCTGGAAGGGTGTAGTACGATTACCATCTGTAAAAGAGAAGAACTTAGGTGAAAGTTGTCGTCCGAAAAAATTGGTTATTCAATAAACCATTAGAAATCAAGATAAGTAAGGTCGAGCCGAACTGTAGTCCTTTTACACGCGGGAAGCCCCCGGTACCGCCTATGAGGGTAAATCCATCGTACCAATCTTAGGTATATCTAAGCTGTTACAGGTAGTGATGCGCCGGACTCGTCTAGCCGTGTCCGCGGTCTTGACGACCGATCATTTATTCTGGTTGGTGAGGCCGTTTAGTGTTCGGCTGCTAAAGCCGCCACACGGTCTTCCGCGCATAAGGAACGCTCGATATTTCCGCTAATTGTAATGATGCCACGTGGACCGGGCATCTTAAGCTTGAGAGAAGCGTAATGCGGTACTGCATTAAAACGAGCAAAAGCTACTCTTCCGCGTAGTGCTTGATAGCCACTTCGGAATGGAGCGATGTCGAAGGTTAACTTTTCGCTTCGGAAGTTGTCGGGAGAACCGAATACAACCTCTAGTACTAGAGAGCCCGTGCAGCGGGCCTCTGGGCCTGGTATTACTCCCTTAAAGGTAGTATTACCGTGGCTGATTCTTGTAGGGTCTATCCCCATTTTGCGGACTGTGTCCTGATATATCAGATTAAGACTACTGCCGCCGTCCATAAGGACTCATGTGAGATGGTATCCGTTGATTATTGGGTCTAACATCAAGGCAGCCAATCCTCCATGCCGGATACTTGTCAGGTGATCCCTGCAATCAAAAGTGATCGGGCAGGCCGACCAGGGGTTGAACTTAGGGGTGACTGGCTCTACGACGCGTGTGTCTTGAAGTGCATGTTTGCTTTTCGTCACGTGAATCATGTTCACTGTTTTGACCTCTGGTGGGAATTTTTTCTGTCCCCCAGTGCTTTACTGGCAAGGCTCGTCCTCGTCTTCACTTGGTGTCTCCCTCCCCTTGTGTTCGGTGTTTAGCTTACCGGCCTGCTTGAAGACCCAGCATTCTCTGTGGGTGTGATTTGCAGGTTTATCGGGGGTGCCATGAATCTGACATAATTTGTCTAGAATCTTGTTTAGGCTGGACGGTCTCTCTCTGCAGCCTTTGAAAGGCTTTTTCCGTTGACCCGGTCCAGAGCCCCTGAATCCGGCGTTTACCACCGTGTTGTCTGGGCTGTCTTCGTTATTTCGACGCTTGCTTTTACTGCGTCGTGGTTTTCCATTGCCATCCATGACTTCGGATGTGCCTGGGTCGCTGGTGCTACTACGGGCTAGCCAGCTATCTTCGCCCGCGCAAAAGCGGGTCATGAGGCTTGTCAGGGCTGCCATTGTTCTCGGTTTTTCTTGACCGAGGTGTCTGGCGAGCCATTCGTCTCGGACGCTGTGTTTGAAAGCTGCTAAGGCTTCGGCGTCCGAGAAGTCGACGATTTGGTTCTTCTTAGTGAGAAATCTGTTCCAAAGCTTTCAGGCTGACTCTCTGGGCTGTTGAATTATATGACTTAAATCGTCTGCATCCGGAGGTCGGACATAAGCCCCTTGAAAATTAGCCCTAAAAGCATCCTCAAGCTCCTCCCAACTTCCAATTGAGTTTTCGGGGAGGCTCTTCAGCCGGTGCCGAGCTGGTCCTTTCAGCTTGAGGGGCAAGTACTTGATGGCGTGGAGATCGTCTCCGCGAGCCATATGGATATGGAGGATAAAGTCCTCAATCCAGACCCCAGGGTCTGTCGTTCCGTCGTACGCCTCTATGTTCACGGGTTTGAATCCTTTTGGAAATTCGTGGTCCAGCACCTCATCGGTGAAACATAGGAGGTGTGCAGCACCCCTGTATTTGGATGTGTCATGGCGTTTTGACGGTTGTAGTGTTCGGTTTTGGAGCGCGTTTCCTAGATTCGTAGATGGATGTGGTCACGCCGGCCTTCTGACGCAAGTCCTCATGTGAATCGTGTGCTGACTTATGTGCGGCCTTGTTAGCCGCTCTATCGCGGCCACGAGGTAGTCGATCCGACCGGTCGGCCGTTTTGTTTTTCGGCTGTGTGGGCTCTAAGGCCTCATCATCAAATTCAGGCAACAACTTGCGCTTTGGGTAGCTCTTTGTGTGGTAACTACCACCATACTTTTCTTTAGTGTCGAGCACTTTGTTCCATCTACTGTTGAGCGTATTCTGCATGGCCTTAAGCCTTTGCTTCTGCTTCTTCAGACTCCTCGCGGTGGCAATAAGCCTTCTGCGGAGGTTCTCTTGTTCCAAGTGCCTTTCCGGGATGATGTGTGCATCCTCGTCCGTATTGTTTTCCTCTCCGGAGGGAGGTTGATGAGCTTTATCCTCGGCGTCGCCGTGTTCGGACAGCGGATCCGTACTATGTTCGCCGTTTGCTGGTTCATCCTGCTCTATCGCTGTTTCAATGTGGTCGTCGTTTCCTCTGGAGTCAACTGTGGTGTTATTTTCACTTGCGCTGTTATCGCTGTTTTTGCCGAGGCGGGATTTGGAGCGGCGCCTACGCCGTCGCTTTGGTTGCTTCTCGAGGGAGCTATCCTTCGCTGCATCCTTCCGTTCCTCGTCATTGTTTTCTTTGGGTGTATCCACCATGTATATGTCATGTGATGAAGTGGCTGTCCAGCGCCCTGTGGGCGATGGTTCCTGTTCCTCTCCTGCATCGTCGTCCATGCCGTCGATGTCTTCGGAGTCGAAATCGAGCATGTCGGTTAAATCGTCGACAGTGGCTACTACGTGGGTGGTGGGTGGGGAGCGAATTTCTTCGTCGTCCGCATCCCATTCTAGCCGGATATAGTTCGGCCAAGGTTCTCCTGACAAGGAGAGAGATCTTAATGAATCTAGCACATCGCCAAAAGGCGAGTGGTGAAAGATATCCGCGGAGGTAAACTCCATGAACGGCGCCCAATCAAATTCGATAGGCGCGGACGCTGGCGGCTCGGAGCCCATGGCCGGGGACGAATCCAATGGTTCGGCAGCACGGGTCTCGTAGGAGGTGAAGTCGGTATTCGGCTCTATTAC
Organism: Aegilops tauschii subsp. strangulata; assembly: GCF_002575655.3. Lineage (NCBI taxonomy): Eukaryota > Viridiplantae > Streptophyta > Magnoliopsida > Poales > Poaceae > Aegilops > Aegilops tauschii. The sequence continues at coordinate 389,804,611 of NC_053039.3, read as the reverse complement.
CACCGAGAGTGCGGCCTCCGTGGCAGGGTCCATCCGCCCGTCCTCGGACGGCGCAGTTTGTTCCGGATGGAGGGCCGGAGGAGTTGCAGGTGTGGTCTCCCGAACACTGTCCAATGGCAGAGCTAAGTCATGCCCGTCGTGATTGTGCGGCGCACCTGACATGGGCTCAAATCCGTCGAATATCAAGTCTCCGCGGATGTCGGCAGTATAGCTCAAGTTTCCGAACCTGGCCTGATGGCCAGGGGCGTAGCTTTCGATCTGCTCCAGATGGCCAAGCGAGTTGGCCCGCAGTACGAAGCCGCCGAATACGAAGATCTGTCCGGGGAGGAAAACCTCACCCTGGATCGCATCGTTGCCGATGATCAAAGGAGCCATCAAGCCTTATGGTGATGGCACAGTGGAACTCTCAATGAAAGCACCAATGTCGGTGTCAAAATCGGCGGATCTCTGGTAGGGGGTCCCGAACTATGCGTCTAAGGCGGATGGTAACAGGAGTCGGGGGACACAATGTTTACCCAGGTTCGGGCCCTCTCGATGGAGGTAATACCCTACTTCCTGCTTGATTGATCTTGATGATATGAGTATTACAAGAGTTGATCTACCACGAGATCGTAGAGGCTAAACCCTAGAAGCTAGCCTATGGTATGATTGTTGTTGTCCTACGGACTAAACCCTCCGGTTTATATAGACACTGGAGGGGGCTAGGGTTACACAGAGTCGGTTACAAGGGAGGAGATCTACATATCCGTATTGCCAAGCTTGCCTTCCACGCCAAGGAGAGTCCCATCCAGACACGAGACGAAGTCTTCAATCTTGTATCTTCATAGTCCAACAGTCCGGCCAAAGGATATAGTCCGGCTGTCCGAGGACCCCCTAATCCAGGACTCCCTCAGCCGACAACTCTGTCCGGATAAAGAGGCAACACAAGCCGAACACCAGACCGCCCCACCTCGCCGTAAAGGCAAGAATAACGCGGATCACGATCGCCCAGACGACCTGCAGCGGGACTTGGACAATAGAGCAGGACACGCAAGACCGATCTACGGATCGCGCAAGCATGCCTCGACACGCGACGATGGCTACCTATTCGGACGTGACAAACCTAGCTACGCCCGAGCCAAAAACCGCAAAGGGACTCCTTCGGAGTTACGTCACAGTGTGGCCCAACATAGAGGCGCCGCACACCCGCTTTGCATCACTGATGAAGTAATGGATCATGAATTCCCCGAAGGATTCAAGCCCGTCAATATTGAATCATACGACGGAACAACCGATCCCGCGGTATGGATAGAAGATTTTATCCTCCACATCCATATGGCCTGTGGGGACGACCTCCACGCCATTAAATACCTCCCACTAAAGCTAAAAGGGCCAGCTCGGTACAGGTTAAACAGCCTGCCTGAAAATTCCATAGGCAGCTGGGAGGACTTGGAAGAGGCTTTCCTCGATAACTTCCGAGGAACATATGTCCGGCCGCCGGATGCCGGTGACCTAAGTCACATTGTCCAGCAGCCCGTAGAGTCATCCAGGAAGCTCTTGACTCGGTTCTTAGTCAAAAAGAACCAAATTGTCGACTGTTCAGACGCGGAAGCCCTTGCGGCTTTTAGGCACAGTGTCCGGGACGAATGGCTTGCACATCACCTCGGCCAAGAAGGACCTAGATCCATGACAACCCTAACTGCTCTCATGACCCGCTTTTGCACGGGAGAAGACAGCTGGCTCGCTCATAGAAGCAACAACACCAGCGACCCAGGCACTTCCGAAATTCGAGACGGCAACGGGAAACCACGACGTAGCAAATACAACAGTCGTAATGATAATGAAAGATCACGCGACACAGCGGTCAACGCCGGATTCAGCAATCCTAAGCCCGGCCAAAGGAAGAAGCCATTCAAGGCGAAACGAGACGAACCATCCAACCTGGACAGGATATTGGACTGACCCTGCCAGATTCACGGCCACCCCAATAAACCAGCTAATCATACTAACAAAAACTGCTGGGTCTTTAAACAAGCCGGCAAGCTCAACGCCGAACACAAGGGGAGAAAGCCGCCAGGCGACAGGGATGACAGAGAGGTTCACCAACTAAGTACCGGGGGTCAGAAGCAATTCCCGCTTGAGGATCAACCACTCCCGGAGCGAAAATAGCAGTCCGGCTTCCGCCGCCCACTCCGCACACCTGCAAAATTCGTACCACGCATACATCATTACGCACTCAAGATACCATGGGCATTGGCGGAAGCACAATACGGACAAGCCTGCAAGCATTCCATTAACACTTTTATTTATTTTCTTTTTATTTCTTCCTTCACTATCCTTTAAAAACAGGTGACGAACAGGATAAACATCTGAAACTGGCTCTATCGGAGTCCGGATCCGTACACTCACCTAAGGGGCTATTTCCATAAAGGATTCCCCCCGCTGAGGACTGGCGGCGCAGACGTGCGACAGGAGGTCCAAAATAACTTTTTGTAGACCGCACTCTTTATTTTTTGAGCCTGTACTATGCCTGTTCCTCCGCCTCCGATCCCGAGCATGTCAAATAGCCGGGAGGATGGCTTTTATATATATCATAAGTAATCGTCGGCATATCGCTCAGTTCCCAGTAAACAGTATCCGAACTAATCATCCGTGTTGTCTTGGCACTGAATACGGCTCCCATGGTTGTTTCACAGATATACCTTGGCATAACCTGCCAGGGGCTCGGTATGGGAACAAATGAGTTCCAGCAAAAGCCCGAACAGCTCTATAGCGTACTTCAGCGTCGCAAGTTTGGCCTTATATGCATCAGCTCCGAATCATTGTCTTGGGTCAATAGTTGGGTTGCCCGGCTCCTGTGCTTGCTACCCTATGTTCCGCTCTATCGGCTAGGGTAGTAAAGGGAGAACTACTGCGATTGTGCTTCCAGTTCATCTGGTCAAGTACCTCAGTAGAGAAAGCCGAAAACTGACTGTCATGATGCGGCGAGAGCTGGTCAACCACTTGACGACTTGCTGGAATCTTTAGCGATTCTCCGTGTCACACGAGGGATCTTTTTCAGATCAAATATGTAAGGCACCTTACGCCGCATACATACCCAGGGCTATGTCGTAGCCCCACCATAAAACTCGTATGGCTAAGTGAAAGTGTTAACGCCTTATAGTCTGATTGCCTTCTTCGCCGCATTATCACCTCCTTCATGGACCAAGACGTTGGATAAAGAGTGATTAAATGCTTTCCTGAACACCCCCGTACTTCCTACGAGGGGGCTGAAGCCGACGATGGGAAAACTTTCAGATTATATTAAAACGGCCGCACAGGAGGAATTCAAGCTTTCGAGCAAAACATAAAAATAGACTAACTATAAAATTGTCTTTTACAATTTCCATACACCTCACTCGAACATTATGTCTTTCGAGCACTGACCCTCTATCAAGCGGGCGGCCCCTAGGACGTCTTCAAAATAATGCTCCGGTTCCGGGCGGTCCTTGCCTTTGGGTGGACTCTTCGTCGCAACATTAATGGCCTTCATCTTCCCCCAGAATGTTTTGACTCGGGCAAAAGCCATCCGTGCACCCTCAATGCACGTTGACCGCTTCACAGCATCGATACGCGGCACCGCATCAACAAGCCTCTGCAGCAAACCGAAATAGCTATTCGGAACAGGCTCGGTTGGCCACAACCAGATTACGACATCCTTCATGGCAGCGCCGGATATCCTATGAAGTTCGGCCCATTGGGACATCTGTTCATTGAGCAACAGAGGGCGCTCTGATGCGCCAAACTGCGACCAAAAAAGCTTCTCCATTGCATATCCATCTCGCGCTTGGTAATACTACGCCGCATCGGAAGAACTCTTTGGCAAGTCCAAGAACTCGTCCGGAGAGCTCCACACTCTGTTAAGCTGAGCATAGTTCGGGTCACCGAACTTAGCTTGCAGCAGAAAGGGCTTTCCAGCCGCAATCTGCCTCGCCTACCGAGCCTCCTCACGGGCTGCTCTGGATTCCGACCGCGCTTCTCTCGCCTCTTGTAAGGCCTTGTTCAGATCAACCGTTAAGGCTTTACTCTCCTTCTCCAGAAATTCACAGTGGCCGGTACCATTCTCTAGTTCGAGCGTCATCGTGGATATCTTCTCCTCATCTTGGCGCCGTGCAACTTGTTCGGCTTTTAATTTAGCCGATGCCTTTTGGCAGCAGCATTGCTACGCCGGGCCTGCTCCTTGGCCCGGGCCAGCTCCGCTCGAAGAACTTCAACGGCGGCAGCACCATCTGCAGCCATGCATATTCCAGCATCTAAATCTCAGCATCATGCTTATACCACAAAAATGTATGAGGATTGCTCTGAATACATACCTTGCGACTCGTCAAGACACATATTGATTAAAGCGAGAGAATCCCCTACCACATCAAGCTTCCGCTGCAACTCGGCAATTTCCATGGTCCGGGATGTGGCCAAGGGGGAAGCAGCCTGTGTTCAAAGTTCATCAGGTTAGTCCTCAAACGATCCTTTTCGTTCCTCCGTTTGCTTCCCAGCGGAAGCCAACCCGAGTATCAGGGGCTACTACCTATACACAGGCGCATCTTTGAAAATGAAACATAGCTGAAAACATTATGTCACAAACCTCGAAGCCCTTCAGTAGGCTCATGAAGGCTTCATTTAATCTGCTCTTCGCGGACAAAATCTTGTCAATCACTGTACCCATTAAGGTACGCTGCTCCCTCGAGATAGATGCTTTCTGCAACATGTCCTGCAATATGTCCGGAGTCTCCGGGTCTCCGGAAGCCGGTCTAGGAGCACGACCATCCTCTAAAGGAATCTGTTCACCTGTCTCCAAAATAACTGGCGGCTGCAAGCCAGACAGTCCGGGGCCTTTGTTAACATCAGCCCCGGATCCCCGGACGGTCGGAGATCCACCTTCGGTCACTGCCTCTTTTGTCCCCTGTGTAACTTGTTGATTAAGAGAGACCCTCCGCGACGACACTTCTGAGTCATCTGCCCTATTGGGCGAGGAGGTTCGAGGAGGCATCTCGCTCTCCATCATCTCTGGGAGGAGAGTTCCCGAAGAAGAGGATTTCCCAAAAAAACTCTGTGCCGACCTGTAAAAATGCATGAACGCGTTACGTATATTTTCGGTTAACAGCAACGGAGTGGGCGCTATCAAAGTACTCCGGATTCACTTACGGTTTGGCCAAGGGCTCGTCCCCTTGTTGGAGCTGTTCAACGGCATCGCTTTCCAAACCCAAGCCGCTTGACGGTGGCATCTTGCCCCTCTTGGAAGACCGCCCCTCCCAATCTTCGGAGGTGGCCCTTTTCCCCCTATTAGGAGAAGGGATACCGGATCCTTTTCCGCCTCTGTCTTCAGGCGAGGAAAGGTCAATTTCTCCGGACTCAGTGTTCGACTCACCTCCAGGACCAAGGTCCTCTTGGGCCTTCTCACTCTCCTCTTAACCCTCCCTTACCGGCGCCTGGCATGGTGCTGAGGCCAGCATCCTTATTAGCACGGGAGTAGCTGAGTCTTCGGGAAGGGGAGCCGGACACCTAATCCGTTCCACCTTCTTTATCCAGCCCTGAAAAAAGATGATACTGTCGGTATCTTGCCACTGGGTATGTGATTATAAGGTATTCGGCAAACGGGTACTTACCGGGGTATCCGAATGGTTACAGTCTAGGCCGACATCTTCGGTGGTGTCCGGCCATTGCCTTTGTTTCCCGAAGAATAATCTCCACATTCCTTCATGCGTAGTGCCGAAGAAGTGCTGAAGAGTCCGTGGCCCTTCTGGATTAAACTCCCACATGCGGAGAGGCCGTCGCTGGCACGGCAAGGTCCGACGAACTAGCATTACTTGAATGACGTTGGCTATATCGATGTCCTTCCCAATGAGGCTTCGGATGCAACTTTGCAGAGTTCGCACCTCATTCGTTGATCCCCAGTCCAACCCCTTATTAATCCACGAAGCAAGCTGAATTGGGGGGCTGGATCGAAATGCAGGCGCAGCTGCCCACTTGGAGCCATGGGGCTCGGTGATATAAAACCACCCTTGCTACCATAAATCGGAAGATTTGGCGAAGGATCCTTTCAGTCAAACAGCGCTAGCAAGCTTGCTCACTATGGCACCACCACACTCTGCCTGCTCCCCCTCTACCACTTGCGGCTTCACATCAAAGGTATTGAGCCACAAGCCAAAGTGCGGAGGAGTTTGGAGGAAGGCTTCACATGTGACGATAAACGCCGAGATAAGAAGAATAGAGTCCGGGGCCAGATCGTGGAAATCTAGCCCATTATTGAACATGAGCCCTCGGACGAAGGGGTTGAGTGCAAACCCTAACCCGCGGAGGAAGTGGGACACAAACACGACCCTCTCGCTGGATCTAGGGGTGGGAATAACCTGCCCCTCGGCACGAAGCTGATGAAGGATTTCTGCGGTCAGATACCTCGCCGCCCGAAGCTTGGCAATATCTCCCTCCGTGACAGAGGAAGCTACCCACCGGCCTTGACGGCTGGATCCGGACATGATTGAGGTTTGTGGCAACTGAAATCCGGGTGTTGGAACTCGGGGGAGCAAGGGTTGAGGGAGAAGCAAGCGTGAAAGAAAAAAGACGGGCCTGTGCCCCTATATAAAGGCTGTGAATATCAAACGTCTCCTCCTGGGTCTCAAAGCTTGCCTATTCCTAAGGAGTTGTACCCAAGCGACGGTTGGTTTACCCATGCCCGGGTTGACAAGAATCCCCTAAAAAAGGGGAGACACGATCTCCGCTTGGATAAGACATGCCAATAAAACCATGTCTCGAGACGTGGGGCGACGGGCCAGCTAACGGTTCGAAAATAATGGCCGAGCAGGCACAATGTCGTATTACCAAAAGGTTGCCAGCGGATTGAACTCGTGAAATATTATATCCTCTGCAATTGTGTATACAGGTCCGGATACAATCATTACATCTGAAGATTATCTTGGAGTTCGAAAAGGGGAACCTGCCTTGCAATGCCGAAGACAATCTGCACGCCGGACTCCTCGTCATTGAAGCCACGTTCAGGGGCTACTGAGGGAGTCCTGGACTAAGGGGTCCTCGGGCGTCCGGCCTATTATCCATGGGCCGGACTGATGGGCTGTGAAGACGTGAAGGCCGAAGACTGTACCCGTGTCTAGAGTGGACTCTCCTTGGCGTGGAAGGCAACCTTGGCAACCGACTATGAAGATTCCTTCTTATGTAACCGACTCTATGTAACCCTAGATTCCCCCCGGTGTCTATATAAACCGGAGGGGTTAGTCCGGAAAAGATACACTCATTACCATAGTCATACAGGCTAGACTTCTAGGGTTTAGACATTACGATCTCATGGTAGATTCACTCTTGTAATACTCATATTCATCAAGATTAATCAAGCAGTAAGTAGGGTATTACCTCCATAGAGAGGGCCCAAACCTTGGTAAACATCGTGTCCCCCGTCTCCTGTTACCATCGACATTAGGCGCACAGTTCAGGACCCCCTACCCGAGATCCGCCGGTTTTGACACCGACAGGCACAGACCCGTCTTTCTCCTCTACGCCTACCTCTTCCTCAACCTTTCCAACCTCGAGTTCCAGCACCTAGGTTTCAACTTAATCGCTCCGAGCCCCTCAGTCTTGTCCGGATCCAGCCCTCATGGCCGGTGGGTGGCCTCTTCAGTCATAGAGGAGGATATCGCGAAGCTCCGGGCGGCAAGATACCTGACCACGGAAATCCCCCACAGGCTCCCTGCTAAAGAGCAGGTTATTCCTACTCCCAGATCCAGCGAGAGGGTCGTATTCATCTCTCACTTCCTCCGAGGGCTAGGGTTCGCTCTCCATCCCTTCGTTCCCAGACTCATGTTCTATTACAGGCTAGATTTTCACGATCTAGCTCTGGACTCCTTTCTTCACATCTCGGCATTCATTGTCATGTGCGAGGCTTTTCTCCGTATTCCCCCCACACTTCGGCTTATGGCTCAAGACCTTCAATGTGAAGCCGAAGGCAATCGAGGGGAAGCAAGCAGAGTGCAGTGGCGCTATGGTGAGCAAGCTCGCCAATTCCTTTTGGCCAAAAGGCTCTTTCACAGAAACTTCTGACCTATGGCAGCGGGACTGGTTTTACATCACTAAACCCCGGGGTACCAAGTGGGCAGCTACACTTGCATTCCGATCTGGCCCTCCCTTACGGCTCGCATCATGGATTAACAAGGGGCTGGACTGGGGATCAATTGACGAAGTGCAGATGCTACAAAGCCGCACCCGGTGTCTCCTCGAAAAAGGACACCAACCTCATCAATGTTATCCAGGTAATGCTAGTCCGCCGGGTCCTGCCGTGCCAGCGGCGGCCCCTCCGCATGCGGGAGTTAAATCCGAAAGGACCACGGACCCTTCAACACTTTTTCGGCACGACGCATAGAGGAATGTGGAAGTTATTCTTCGGGACACGAAAACAATGGCCGGATACCACCGAAGACATCGGCCTCGACTGCCAAACATAGCTTGGTTAAATATCCCGTAATAATATACTGAGAAAACAATCTTTGAACATGGCTGGATAAATAAGGCGGAGCGAATTAGGTGTTCGGCCCCTCTTCCCGAAGACCCAACTGATCCTGTGTTAACAAGGATGCTGGCTCCGGTGCCATATCCAGTGCCGGTGAAGGAGGACAAGGAGGAGAGCAAGAAGGCCAAAGGTGGCCTCCATTCTAAAGGCACACCAGACACTATGTCCGGAGAGATTGGAACTCCCTCTTCCGAAGACAAAAGAGAAGGAGGAGCTGACATCCCTTCCCCCCATGGGAAGAAAAGGACCGCCTCCGAAGATTTGGATGTAAAGGCTCCTAAGCAAGGAAAGATGTCCCTGTCAGGCGGTTCGGGTTCGGAGGACGACGTTGCCGCGCAGTTCCTCTCTAAGGACAAGCCCCTAGCCGAATCGTAAGTGAACAAGGGTGTTTTAAACATATCCCGTTCCTTTCCGGTTATAAGGGTAACATCTAAAATATATGTTTGCAGTCCGGCACGCAGCCTTCCTCTACAGGCTTCCTCCTCGGGGGATCTTCTTTCGGAAATGATGGAAAGCGAGACGCCTCCACAGACCTTCTCGCCCCATAGGGCGGACGACTTCGAGGTGTCGTCTTGGAGGATCTCTCCTGATCAACAAGTGGTGCGAGGGACAATGAAGACCACGCCTGAAGGCGATACTTTGGTAGTCCAGGGTGCGGCCCCTTCGGGGACGAACAATAAAGGACCCGGACTATCCGGTTTGCAGCCGGAGACGATTCTAGGGTCAAGTAAACATATCCCCTCGAAGGGAGTCCGTACTCCCACAACCGCTTCCAGGAATCCGGAGGCACCGGGTACATTGATGGACATGTTGCAACATGCATCCATCTCAGAGGAACATCGTACCTTAATGGGTACGGTAGTTGAGAGGATTCTTTCTGCGAGAAGCGGATTGAATGAAGCTTTCACGGGCCTGCTGCGAGGCTTCGAGGTATGCAATGTAATATCTTCAATTGCACCCTACGTGCAAAATGTACCTGTGTATAGATAGTAGCCCTTGAGACTCTGGTTGGCGTCCAAAGGGAGGCGATCAGAGGGTCAAAAAGATATGCCCAGGAAATAATCTAATTAATTGGAACACAGGCTGTTACATCCATGGCGACTGCCCATGCTGGAGAGGTTGCAGGTCTGACGCAGAAACTTGATGTGGCGGATGACGACATCACGCTTATTAATAGGAGGCTTGACGAGGCGCAAGGTATCCTCTGGGGCAGTCAGTATATGTATGTACAATAATATGAGCACGAAGCTGAGAATTATATACTAAGATATGCATACCTGCAGATGGTGCTGCCGCAGTTGAGACCCTGCAGTCTGAGCTCGTCCGGGCCAAGGAGCGAGGCAGGATTAGTAATGCGGTTGCCAAGAAGGCAGTTGCTGAGTTAAAGGCCGAACAGGCTGCACTACAAAAAAAAGACACATCCGTGACATTTTGGGCCGAACGAAAAAAAAATTGTCATACGTATGACACTTCTATGATGATAATTGTGACAAAACCCGGTATCATCATAGATGTGGTGGGCTCCTACTTCTATGACAAAAAATCATGACAGAAAATGGGCTTTTCGTCCTGGGCGGGCCAGAGACGCAGCTGCATGACATTCTTTGGGCCGTCCATGACGGAAAAAACCGTGGTATAAGCGAGGGCTAGGAAAATATTGGTGTGTTCCCGGTTACAGTGGGTGGTCGGGGCCGAGCGATTCACGGAGGTTTGCCGTGTTGGGATCTAACTGAACCCGAGCGAGGCGTTCGCCGACTGAACCCGAGCGAGGCGTTCGCCGACTGAACCCGAGCGATCGCACTGCAGGCTACGCATTACTGAACCCGAGCGATCGATCGATGGCTGTTAATCGAACCCGATCGAGCGATTCCTTCGCTACTGCTGCTAACTGAAGCCGATCGATGCTGCCTCTGGATGAACAGTGAGTGTTGCTAGGGGGGTTTGGATGAACAGTTCCCGGTGGGGGTGGATGAACAGGACCCCGTGGTGTTGCCTCTGGATGAACAGGACCCCGATCGATCGTGCCGGATGGGGCTGGATGAACAGGACCACCCCGTGGAGGACTGGATGAATAGTAGACGGTGGAGGGCTGGATGAACAGTAGCCCGTGGAGGGGTGGTTGAATGGGAGCCCCTGGAGAGGGCTGGTTGAACAGTAGCCGATGGAGTAGCGCGCGGTGGAGGCTGGATGAACAGGAGCCCGTGGATGAACAGTCGCAGGTAGAGGCTGGAGGAGGTCGACGGTGGATGAACAGTAGCCCGTGGAGGCTGGAGGGGGTCGACGGTGGAGATGAACAGTATCCCGTGGAGTCCCGTTTTGCGGTACGCCACACCCCTCCCGATGAACAGGACCCCTGTTTCGACTGCAGCGCTCCAACACAAGTCTATTTCCTCCGTTTTGCGGTACGCCACACCCCTCCCAATCAACAGGACCCTGTTTTGACCGTAGGAGGTCCAACACAAGTCCGTTTCCTCCGTTTTGCGGTACGCCAGACCCCTCCCGATGAACAGGATCCCGTTTCGAACGTCGCCGGTCGAACACAAGGCCTTTTCCTCCGTTGTTCGGTACGCCAGGCGTCATTTCCATCGGCTGTTCCGTCCAAGCCGGTTGGCTCCCACGCATTCCGTTGCCTCCCGATGAACACTACGCATTCCGTTGCCTCCCCATGAACACGACGACGACGCAGTTTCTCCGTTCCAACCCAGCCATGTACACGAGCCCTGGCCGTACGTACGCGCGAGTAGGTGTTCGAGACCCCGCCCGTATGTACGTACATGGCCGTATTTACTTTCTTGCACCCTGGCCGCTGTACGTATGTGTACATGCTACGTGCGCGCCTCTACTACGACACGTGCGTGCCTCTACATCGACTAGTATGTACGTACACGTTCGCGACCAGAATGACAATGCTACGTACGCTTCGACCAGGTGGGTCCCGACTGTCAGGCACTTCTTTGCGTGCGAAGATGTAGCTGGTGGGTCCCAGCAGTCAAGGGGGCGAATCATTTTTTTGCCCGGACGCACTTTCTTGTGTGCGAAGATGTAGCTGGTATGTCCCAGCAGTCAGGGGGAAATGTTTTTTTATGAAATACGGTTGCCCGTCCGGTGGGTCCCCGCTGTCAGGTGGAGGAATCATTATTTTCCGCGTAATAAGGAGGCACTTCCTTGCTGCGGCCATGGACCCAGCTGTCAGCCTCTCCACGTACAGTCCATGTCCGATGGAAGCCGTTCCTTGACCACGTTGACCACGCCGCGCCGAGAGCACCAGGGCGGTGGACGACAACGAGGCCTAGGAAGGGGACGACGTGGAGCCGGGGAAGACACGACAGTGGATGCCCACGCGTAGAGGAGTATGAGGGTTCACTGGTTCGCTGCAGTGTGAGGCTGCCATCGCCGTAGAATAACAGGGGGTGTGGGTGAGTAGAGGGATGGCCTGGCCAGCGGTGGGAGTAGTAGGGGGCGATGAGGCCTCCACGGCAGGAGCACGAGGCACGACCGGCGCTGATTTGGGCGGCTGGAGCAAGAAGACCAGAGGTTGAAGAAGCACTATGGCCATTGGATGGACATCATACGGTCACTGGAGCTAGAATCGTTCATATTGACTAAGTTGACAAAGCCCTCAGTCCCCGTCAACTTAGTTAGCCCACAAGTCAGCCTCCCACTATTGTGGGTCCCAGCTAGCAGGGGTATTCATTTTTGTGCGTAATAAGGAGGCACTTCCTTGCGTGCGAAGATATAGTTGGTGGGTCCGACCTGTCAGCGGTGGGAACGTTTTTTCGTTAAATACAGAGGCCCTTCCGGTGGGTCCCAGCTGTCTGGTGGAGGAATCATTATTTTGCGCGTAATAAGGAGGCATTTCCTTGCGTGCGGCCGTGGACCCAGCTGTCAGCCTCTCCACGCACAGTCTACTTTCGATGGTGTCGTTCGTTGATTACGTTGACCACTCCGCGCCGAGCGCATCCAAGGTGGTGGACGACGACGAGGCCCCGGACAACAACTAGCCGGAGATGGGAAGACGCGGGAGTAGAGTCGCAGACGGAGAGGTGTATGAGGGTTAACTGGCTCTGGTGCGGTGTGGTTCGGCAGTCGGTGGAGAAGAACAAGAGGTGTGGAGGGGTGGAGGGATGGCCTGGCCAACGGTGGAGTAGCGCTTCACAGCGAAGCGAGCTAAGCAGAGCTGCTAGCAGTAGGAGGCGGGAGCAGGTGGTCCCGGCGGTGCTGGAGGAAGAAGACGAGAGATTGAAGATGGATGCCGGTCGTTGGATGTAAATCCAACAGCTAACGATGTCAGAATCATTTTTTGACTAAATTGACAACGACTTGCGTTGGCTTCGACCTATTGACCCACATTTCAGCCTCCAAAAATGTGGCACGTATTCAACCCATTTGTTCAGAATTTACAGTCTTTTTTTGCGGGGTAGAATTTACAGTCAATTTGATCTTTTTTTAAAATTACAGTCCATTAGCTGGGCGGGGTGAACAAATAATGTAGCGTCCATGCGGCCCATTTATGTTTTTCCTAAAAAATTACAGGCCATTTGCACTTTCTCGAAATACACGATTTTGCTGGGCTGATTCTAATTATAATGTTGGGGTGGGCGCAACTATGTTATCAAAAAATAAACAGGGGTTGAGCATTTTGTTATATATATAAATAATAATTGATTTATTATTACATGGGTCCTTAAATCTTACCAAGCTTTTGTACACAATCACCAGGATTTTCGTTGCCAAAAAAATCCTGGATTTTATTGTTAATAAATTATTTTTATAAGTTAATAAGATGTGGGATATTGTTTTCTTACATATGTAAGTATCTGTTAAATATATGATGACAATAACAATAATATGTAATAACATATAAAATAATTTAAATATATATAATATAGTTAGAAGGGAAACATAAGTTGGACCAGGTGTTCCTATTCTTATATAGAAAAATAGAACACACCTCTGCGTTTTCTTCGGAAAAAATACATAAATTGGGCTGCCGATGTTTCAGGAAAAATAAAACCTCGGATGGGAGGTCCATAGGCCGGTCGATACATGAAGGCCCTCAAGAAAATACAAACAAGCCTATGGACCTCCCATTCGAGGTCGTGGGCTGCGCATGTTAAAAAAGAAAGCCTAGACGTGGCAGCCCAAAACCCAGCTGATACTTGCTGCCCCAGTGATAATAAATGATACCTGCTAGCTCCCCGGCTTCGTTGTGAATTTATCTCCTATAGTAACTACGTTGAAGCACCTAAAAAAATGTAACTATGTTGACAAACCCGTGGGCCCCAACGTCAGTATAGCATTAGGAGGAAGTATTTTTTCGATGAGGCACTTGCTTGCGTACGGCCATAGACCTGGTGGGTCCTGACTGTCCGCCTCTCCACGTACTGTCCTCTCCAGATTCCTCTCGTTTGTTTAGCATGTTCACAACGGCAGACAGCGGCGTCGCGGCGAGCGCACAAAGGCGCAGGAGGAGATCTGACCACCTGAGGAAGTGCCTTATTAGTAACGAAACAACTGAACTAGCCTAGTGGCCGAGTGACACTACCCGACAGCTGTTCCGCCCGGGTTCGATTCCACCTGTGTAGAGAAAATATCTCCAAATTTTTTGCCTCTGCCTTTATTGACATGTGGGTCCCAATTGTCATCTATGCACACCACGTCCAACACTTGCCAAAACTTCATCCCTCGTTTTCTCTGTTTTTCGCACACTCGACATTGTGTGGGCATTTTGAAAATAGCATATCTTTCTGACTCTGCGTCATATGAAGATGTGCTATGCATGAATGTTGATCAGCATGATGTTAACTGGCTGGTAGTTCCAGTTTCGACCATGAATAAAACTTCCAACATGATGTTAACACTGTTTGAAAAGGCCGTGTTAATATAAATGCTCTGCCTCTGAAAGTTGCAGTTTCTTATCTGAAATTGGACTTGGAGTTTCTTATCTAAAACTGAAACTTGCAGTTTCTTCTGTGAGAATCACATTGTCTGCACTTTTATACTCCTATGACACTACATTTTTTAAGTGCTAAAAATAGATCTCTAGAATTCATAAAATACTTCATATGCTTAATACTTCAAATATGAAATTCAAAAGACATTAATATCTAAAAGTACGCTCAAAATACACAACACAAAACACAACTCACAACCTCCCAATACTGACAACCCTAAGCTCCTCCTGACAATTCACAACCTGCCCGACTATTGGGTGGGGGGGCAGTCCCTCCTATTCCTTGGCGGCAGACAGCCGCCCCGTGAGACGATGTGAACGGCAAGGGAGAGGTTGGCGGGGAAGCGTCGTCGGGCCAACTGTTTTTCTCCTCTTGCAGTTGGGTTCGGTCGACGAAGACTCCACCAGCTCGCTCTGGCACTACACCCTCACAAACGGCACCCTGTAGATGCTCGATCCTTCAATCTCTGGTGGATGCTCCATCTGGGATCGATACTCCCACCACCGCTCCCTCATGATCGGATTCGGTGAATCTGTTTGCTCCATGGCCCAGAGGAGCAGCTCTATGTACTCCCATGCGACTCCCTCCGGGAGTATCGCCGCCTTTTCGCTCTGTTGCAGATATTTGGCCATGGATGTCGCCGTCGCCGCTAGTTGGTCATTGTTGTCAAACCAAGACTGTATCTCCAACATCCTAGAAAGCTTCACAGAGTCACCGTCTGCGATCCTCACGTATCGGTTGTACTCCTGCATCGATCTACTTCTCCATAGCACCTTCACTCGCCGGCGGTGGTTTTTGAATGGAAGAGGAGAGGAGCAGCACTGGTTTTGGATTAGAATGGGAGAGGAGCGACGCTGGTTTTGGATTGCAACAGGAGAGGAGGGGCGGTGGTTTTGAAATGGAAGAGGAGAGGAGCGGCGTTGGATTTAGATTGGAACAGGGGAGGAGCGGTGGTGGTTTAAGAGGAGAAGAGAGGAAGAGCGGCGCTGGTCTTGGAAGTATTTTTTGTTTTGCGTATTTTGGGTCAAAGTTTGACAACGTACTGTATTTGACAAGCAAAATGTGAATGCATGTCACCAAAAATTGTATCGTTTGGTTCGTATCTGAATGTACTTTCAAATTGTATTATTTTTGCAATGTATAACATATATTTTATTTGCGAAAATCAAGGTCAATTATGACCCAGAATAAAAGGGAGACTAGTTAATGTGGGGTCGCTTTCTTAATTGAAGGGTAAATTGATTTTGATTTTGATCCAGTCACAGCGCGCCGGCCCTCTCGTCGAATCCTAAATCGCTGCCGCACGCTCCTCTCCCTCTTATCCATTGCAAAACCACCTCCTCTCCTCTCCATCATCTCCATTCCAAAACCACCGTGTCGCCTCTCCCTCTTCTCCATTGCAAAACCACCTCCTCTCCTCTCCATCATCTCCATTCCAAAACCACCATCTCGGCTCTCCCTCTTCTCTATTGCAAGACCACCGTCTCTCCTCCCATCTTCCAAAGCTAGCACCGGACCACTCAGAAGGACATTTATGGAGAGCATGCAGCAGCGAATCAGGCAGATCGACCGCGGCGACCAGGCAAAGTTAGCCAGGTTGAAGGAGATCCTTACTTGGTTTGAGAATGAGTAGGAGATTTCGAGGACGGTGAGGGGCATGTGGCAATGTATGCAAAAGAGCGAGACGGCGGTGATGAGGGCGGTGATATACATGTACTCCTCGGCGGCGGTCACGCCGCAGTCCTTCGAGTTCATCGAGTATCTCCTTTGGGTGATGGGGCAGACAGATTCGCCCGAGGTGAAAGTCAGGCGGAGGTGGTGGGCGTACAGGTCGAAGGTCGAGCACCCAGAGGATAACGAATCGATCGAGTGCGGTGTGTCGTTCATGAGGGTGCAGAGCCAGCCGGAGCCATAGGAGTATTCGTTCTCCCACCGCAAGAGGAGGCCGGATGGCGCGACGTCGCTTCCCCGCCGTTCTCCATGGTTCCCTCGACGCTCGCCTCGTTTTAACGGCGGCGGTAGGGTTTAAGGTAAGCTTCGCACTAACCTAATCTTCCACCTGCTCATGCTTACGATCGGTGTGGAAGCTAATGAAAATCATGCTTACAATCAGTCTCCAAGTACTACGCCAATCACCCTTAAATAGCTCTGGACCTTTGGGTCAAAGTTGTGACACTGTGTAAAAATAAAAAAATAGATTGGTGCTTCTTTCAGAAAAGAGTACTCCCTAGAAAACTGCCAATATAAGCTACTAGTATTTGGTTAGAGGATTTGCTGCTGAGAAAGATCCGTCCACAGAGAGCGCCACACATCCCACTGGTGGTGGTGGATGCCAATGCGTGCATGGAGCATGGTTGGTGTCGGTAATTTTTACTTGGCACACCTCGCACTCTGCATATATGCCGGTTCCATCCGTACATTTGTGCAGTTCCACCAAAATGCAGCTGAATAACCCTGTTTGCACAGATAATGAAAAAGCGAGATTACATTATAGTGGCACTAGTTGATGAAACACGCAAAATAAATAGAAGAAAATATTGCAATAGTATCATAGTATGCGATGCTGCGAGGGCGAGATGGGCCCTGCGACGCCTCATACGGTACGCCACGCCTCATACTGGAAATCGTCCCAAGTCTCCCTGATACACCTTCTTCCAGTGATGAACATCAGTGTACAACGGTAGTACAAGGAGGGGCCTTGAGACATTCAAATCTCTATTTTTGTGCAGATCAACTAAAATTAAGCACCCCAGTTTGCAGAAATGCTTAAACATTAACAATGGGACTAGTTGATGAAACATACATTAACAAAGAGAAGCACTTTCTTTATCTACATTAGAAATGAAATGATAGAGAGGACACTCTCTCTATTTTAACTGTATTATTACTTCATTTTATCAGTGACACTATGGTCGAGCAGGTGGCAAACGAGGTGTATCGTGCATCGCAAGGATGAAGGCCGGGTGTGCTTAGACTGGGATGCTGAAGCTGGCTCTTTCAGTCCCTATCTTCCCCCTGATGTTTCTGTGGTAGCATTTGGGTTGTAATCCAAACTTGGTCGAGCTAGTGCTGCGTCCCCCTACTTGCCTAGCTTATGTGGCGAACTTGTCTCCTGCTAGTACTCAGTCCGTTCTAGTAGTAGTTGCATAAGTACCCGTTTACACTGAGATGTTGTCGGATAATGGTTCTCTATGGTTGGGTTTCTTTAATCAAATCGGAGGGAACCCCCTCTTTCAATATATAAATAAAAACAGTGGCACTAGCGGTGCCAAAACATTGCCTCAAATTAATAGTGCCACTATATTAAGGTGCAAAATAATAACATTACTGCTTTAACATGGCAGTGCCAAAACAGTAGCACAAGAGCAGGATCAACATCCAGGATCTTTGGCAAACGGTCAGAGCAAAAAGGAATATACCTCATGATGGGAACCATATCTGCAGTCAACGCCATCGTAGAAGGGATGACACCAGTCACCAACATGGATGATTCAATTCATGGGACCTTTTGGTGCAGTTCACCTAAAATGAAGCAATGTCCCATGAGCTAGCAGCTTCTTCTTCTTCTTTTCTTAAGAAAAGGGCTCCAGCCCCGGTTCCATTTCCATCAGAAAACGAAACCCACAGAGCTTCTTCTTCATTAGTTGCAATAAAATTGAGCAACATCAAGGTTGGTCGTGATGCTCCTGGAATGTTCAACTATAATTTGGGTATCATTTATGCAGTTCAACTAAGATCAAGCATGAAATGTATATCTCTGTTTGCACAAAAAAGGTGGAAAGGAGGGTGACTAACAAGTGATGAAACATGCATCAAATGAAAAAAGCATGTTCCTTATTTGAATGGCAATTGTACAAGGACAGTAGCAATTTCTAGCAGCATTGCTAGATATTAGTGTGGGCATTAGGATTAACTATGACAATCGTTAAATACGACATTACTTTAATGGTGCCATTGCTTCATTTTACCAGCAACATTACATTAACAGCTGCTACAGAGTCGGTATTTGGGCACGGGAGAGTAGGCAGACCAGGACAGTTGCATCTCTAACAAAAAGAAGCAACTTATCTTAATGGGAAATTTAGCAGGACATGAAAAAAAGTGCCATTGATTCATATTACTGGAGGCATTACATTGAAAACTACATTGGTTTAACGTGTCCTTACTTTTAACAGTGCGACTGCTACATTTTACATGGCATTACATAAGAGCGGTTCGGGGCAACAAACATTAGAAGAGGATATCTGGGTTGGTCCCATGTTTGTTCGGTATATAGCCACCTTATACTGTGTGAGGCTAGCAAATCTAGTGTTGGACTTACTCTGTTGACTTGTCCCGCAGTCCCCACTTTCTTTCCTTTTCAACCAATAGATCGGGTTTATATTGAGTTTGTACTGTGTTCCCTTTATTTCCCTATTAGACCTAGAGACCAGTTGGATAGCCAGTCTCTGCTACTTTTCGCCCCCATTATTTCCTCTTTTGACCAAGTCCTAGATTCAGGTAACAAATCTTCCCCCACCCCCACCCCCTTTCTTCCTTGTTTGAACCAAGTAGTAGTAGATTCGAGTGCATGAACTAGTTTTACCTCTTAACAGTAAAAAATTAGGTGGTTTTCGAACAGTCGATTGATCCTATCTACGAGGGGGGCTGAGAAATAGTAAAAGATACAAATGCAGCAACGTCAGGAACTCGGGAAGTAGAGCAAGGCCGGTTTCGAAGGAAGTTATACCTAAGGGTCACCGGGATGTCGCTAGGTGGGCGGTGGGAGGCCGGATCTTCCCACACTACGGCAGCGAGGAAGAAGGGGTGGGAGGCAATCCCTCGCCGGCGATGCTTGGGAGAGAACGGCAAGGCACGCTGATCGGGACACGCCGGCAGTGGGTAAGAGCCGTCGCCGAGGACGACCACATGAACGTTGCACCTTCTCACCTTCCTCGACGGAGAGGATCCGGCTAGATCTGTGACCAGCGGTGAGCAGAAAGAGAGAGTGTGGCCACCGCTGTCGTGTTTAGATCTGGAGAGGACGAGACAGTGTGAAGAGAGCAACACTAGCAAGCAAGCGCGAAGGCTCCTGCCTATATAGTGGAGTACTAGTTTTCTTTTGTCTACCGGCCGGAGCCGACTTGACCTCGGCAATGACTGTCGAGAAGTCTTCATGCACGTGCCCCGGAGGCGCAGTTGTCGTCAATTTGATCTGAAGCAATGGATTATAACATATAACACAAAAAATGCCACATGACAAGAAATCATAACCTCACTGCCCAAAGGAGACAAGATGAATCCCGACGGACAAACTAGACGAGGATCAAAGCTCAAATTAAAGATAAATTCATAGAAAAGGGGTCCGTCGATAGATGTCCTAATTAATATAGCCAGCTTGACCTAGCTGGCAGCCGAGTAGTCTTCGTGCATATGCCCCCAATGACTAGCCCAACTCAGTTGTCGCAGTTTAACCCTCGCAGTGATCCGAAGCACATGACACCTAATTTTGCGAGATGACAAGAAACCTTTTTTTAGATTTCTCACCAGAACTACAGCCCTGTACAACACAGCCTGCACGATATGGAGACGATAGCCAATCCAGGCGTGTCTGCTGGAGTCTGGTCACATGCATGGACGAACTGATCTTCCATGTCTTGCAGAGATCGTCCAGGTACCAACGTATGTACTCCTACAACACTTCTCTAGTAGTACTATCGCTCGTCTCTCTCTTCTATTAACTCACCCGACTTGCGAGGCCGGGGAGTGTCCCTATGGTCGGTTCTCAATTGCGGTCCCACATGTGTGTGCAAACGCAATATGACGCGCGTTCCATTCGGAGAGCGGCGTGCCAGACCGACCGACCGTCTGGGGTGCGACGCGAACGCGACGGGCGTGCTGTATACTCTGTACGTGTACCGCCATTTTCTTGAGGCTTTGCTCCATGGCGCAATCCATGGATACAAAATTAGTATACTTTACTATTTAAAAGTCGAGGGCGGGGCTTTTCCTGTGCGGTAGGCGGGGCAGTTCCGGCTAGTCGGTTCGACAGAGACGCGAGAAGATGAGGGAGTAGGCTGCTGCAAACGTAGGGCAGTGTGATTTGACAGCGAGCTACTGCTGGACAGGTGGGGTCCCATGATTTGACTTGCCATTATCATTTAAACTGCGGTGCTACGACCGGCGTGAGTCTCCCGATTCCCGACCACCTCCATACAGGTACCTCTCCCAATGCTCCACCATGTAGAGGCCGACTCTTGCATGAGAGCCCACTCCTCCACGTTTTCCTTGCCTCTTTCCTCCACATATGCAAAAATGCCATGTAAAGCGGGCTTATAGCCCACTATTGTACTCCCTCCGTTCCAAAATAGATGACCCAACTTTGTACTAACTTAAAGTTAAGACTTTGTACTAACTTAAAGTTAAGTTAGTACAAAGTTGAGTCATCTATTTTGAAACGGATGGAGTACTTACTTGCTCCTACAGGTGCTAAGCTTGCCACATAGGCATGAAGTCTGATGTGGCAAGTTAATTAAGAAGAGAGAGACTAGTTTGGTGACCCAAAGAAGAAACAGTGCTAAGCGCGTGTACCTAGGTGAAAAGACAATTTTGAGTCTATAGTTAATTAAATGAAGCAAACTTAGCAAAAAAAACTAAGCACCTATGCATTGGGGACTTGATTGCTAAGCCATTTAATGCCCTTAGCACCTCATCTAAGCACCATTCATTGAAAGAGGTCACTCCTTGGCAAATGCAATAAATACTACGAAGAAAGAGATAGAGAGAAGTAAAAAAATACTCTTATAGCCAACCTTATAGCTAACCTTGTTGTAGTACGAGTGACTAAGTGATGACTATGTGTGACATGCCAACATGAGCTAGCCTAACGCATCGTGTTAAATCTCCAAGGGCGCAACCGTGCAAGCCAGGCGACGGTCGTGGTAGGCGGCGCGACCATGATACGGGCTGCTGGCAGCCCTTGGATCTGAGATCGAATGGTCGCATGCTAAGTTGCTGAAAATTTGCAGAATAACCCTCCAGGATAGGATATTCACCCATAGGTCTAGAATCACGCCATGCAATCGTTCGATCTCAGATCCAAGGGCTCTCGGAAGCCTGTATCATGGGAGAATGGGAAGCTTCTTATCAGCTGTAATTTTTCCGACGCTTGGCATGACATCGAAAGCCATTTAATTGGGCGTCAAGTAGACATGACATCTAATTGGGCCCCCATAGCACTATGCATGAATCCATTTATCCAGCAGGCAAGCCACTACCCTACCGTTCGCATGCCCCACTCAGCACTTTTACAATCGAAAAACCGCTGGCAGTTCGCTCCTACTCGTCCCTGGACGTCCTTTAACATTACGGCAGTTCGCTCCTAGTCGTCCCATCCTTTCACATTACGGCAGTTCCACTAATCCCAACCCTCCTCCCAAATTCATGGCGTCCCAAATCTCCATGATCGGCGGTGAGTACAAGGTTAGAACCATCACCGGCGATGAGTTCGACGTCATCTACACCCGTTCTTCCGCGACGGTGAAAGGATGCCTTGCTCACTTCAGTCGCATGTTTGAAAAATCAAATGATGAGTGGGTTGCTGGGCTAGATGTTGAGTACACCACAGTCCTGGGACAAGAGAAGGATGTAAAGGAGGAAGAGAAGAAGAAGCCCGCCGTGATCCAGGTTTGCGTGCATGACTTATGCTTGGTTTACCACATATGCCATGCCGACGTTGAGTGCGAGGAATTTAAGAACTTCCTCAAGGGCGGCCTATTCAAATTCATTACTGTAGACTTTACGAACGACAAAAGAGTCATGGGTCGGATAGGCCTTGTTGTAGGCAACCCCTTCGACCTCCAGAAGAATCGGCTGCTGCCCTCCCGTGGTCACCCTTCAATGCTGACCCTGGCAGGAGCCATGGTTCATCCTTCGTACGGTAAACTAGAGAAACCTCCGTACACGTTTCATCGTCATGCATGGCAGTGGAATGTACTAGATATAGACCACATCCACTACGCTGCAATAGATGGCTACCTTTGTTTCAATATCTAGAAGGGTTGGATGAAGAGCAAGAGCCAAGTGTGTGGTTCAAGCAAAGAAGTATCGGCCAACCGGAAGAGGGACAAGGACGAAGTCGAGGACACGGACGAGGACTCCAAGTAAGGTGGTCGTGTTGTTGCTCATGGTGGTTCTAATGCAGTGTCTACCGGATTAGTTGCATAGTTTAATTTCAGGTGTGCTTAGTTTAATTTGAGGGGTGTGTTGTGCTGAGCCCCCAGCAGAACTATGTTATGTTTCTTCTCGTTATATTTCGTACATTTCATCTTTTAGTTGGTATAGTACTACCACTCGTTTCTTCACATTATATACGTACAATATATATGGCCAACATCATATGGCCAACAGTTTAGTTGTCAAAGAATTTCAGGCTGCTTAGTTTTGTCCAAGAATTCCAGCGTGCTTAGTTTTATTTGAGGGGTGCGTTGTGCTGGACACCATTAACTTATCATTGTGAGAATCGTCTTATTTTTGTCATGTAACATGGTCAACGGGTTTGACGTGAAAATAACAATGTCTAATGGCATTTCTGAGCAAACATCTAACTTAACGATGGCATTTCTAGATATCTAATTGCATTTTTGAGCAGGCATCTCACGGATCGATGGCATTTTTGAGTAGATGTAACTTCTAATGGCAAAACTGAGTAGTGATACACAACTAGTGGCATAAATAATAAGAACCCAAAAATTAAATAGGTATGCTAATTTCTTTATTTCTTTATACCTTTGTGTGTGAAACAATATACGCTGCCTCCCCCCAGATTTTCTTTACAGAGGCAACATAGAACTATATGAGTGCCCTGTTAAATTTTGGAATTATTCCGGGTTCGTTTGGCCTTTTTTATGCATTAATTGAGTTTCTGGTCATTCAATGTGCATAATTCAAATTTGAACTACAAGCACATGCTCCCGTGCACCAAAGTTGATTGAAAAATCACATGTGTGTCCTCGGGTGAGTTTCTAGGTCCAATGCAAGAAATGGGAATGAAATTCAAACATCTGGGCATCGTGGCTCGGCCGAGATAATTGAGAAGCTTGGTTTTAAAATTCTTGTAAATCCAAAACACGCCTGAAAATCATGAAACTTGGCATGGTGTCATGTCATGGTACTACCATGTTGTGGTAAAAAAATTGCAGAATAGGAACAAGTTTTGGTATAAGTTTCTTGCAAACCGAAGCTTCTCTCAAGAAGGCTCGTGGTTCTGAGAGGGAACGTGTCACCTTTGTGTGCATAATTCAAATTTTAAATACAAGCACATGCTCTAGTGCACCAAAGCTGGTCGAAAAATCACATGTGTGTCCTCGGGTAAATTTCTAGGTCCCATGCCAGAAATGGGAATGAAATTCAAACATCTGGGCGTCATGGCTCGGCTGGAAACATTGAGAAACTTGGTTTTTTAATTCCTGTAAATCCGAAACACGCATAAAAATCATGAAACTTGGATTGGTGTCATGACATGGCACCAACATGCTGTGGTAATTTTGCTGCCCAATTTGCGAAGGCGCACAAATTAACAATCAACAAAGTCATTTTGGAACAAGTGCTGTCACGTTGCAATCGGAAACACAAGTATTATTGAAACCATGGGCGTTCTATTTACCATTTACGTGCCGTCACACGTCCCCTTTTTTATTAGCTACGAGGCGTCGTGCCCGGGTAGCTATTTGAGTACGGGAGGCGTGCGATTAGACCCCTGCGCGTGCTTATCGGGAGGAGAGCCCTTTGACCTCCATCTACCGTCCACCTCTCTCCCAAGGTCTCCATTAATGGCGCCCGAGCCTCTGTTTAATGGCGTGGCAATGTCTCACTCGACTGAGATTTAAGAGAGAAAAAAGAAAATCTGAAAAGAAAATTTTGCACGGATCTTGATGTAAGATCCGATGGACCTATATAGCATCTACTACAACTTATAGCAAGACTGATGAATATATATAAGGATGACGAGAGTGGATAATAATTGTCTTACATAATTAGGAAGATAATTAAAAAAGCCACATGCGGCTACGCCCGAAATACACAAGGGCAAAAGAAGAAGGAAGACGCATACAACGATCTGGCTCGCTGATCTCTACTTTCTTTATGCGCTGCAGGTCGCGGAGACTAGTTCTCGCAGTGGGCGATGATCTCTTTCATCAGTTTCATGTCCTTAATACGCTGCTTGGAAGCATCCATGGATTCCTCCACCAGCCTGTTGCGCTCGATGCGGAGCATGGCATTCTCGTCCATAAGTTTCTTGATGATGATGCCCGTCCTCTGCAACAAGGCAGCGGTCTCCTCCTCCTGCTTCGCCCTTCCAGCGATCTTCGCCCTCAACAGGTCGCGCTCGCCCCAGAGCTTTGCGTTGCCCTGCCCTAGTTGCCGGATGATGCCGGTAGCCTCGTCTTGCAACCTCACCCAGCCGGAGATCTGATCCATCTGGCTATGGACCATTGCATGCATGCGCCTGTAAGAGTCCTCGCCTGCCCGTGAGAAATTTTCCAAGGCCACCGCAGTGCGGCGGGACCTCCGTGCTGCTTCGGCGGCGCGGCGGGACATCTCTGCTGCTTCCGTGGCGTGGCCGGACCAGTCTGCTACATCAACGGCGTGGCGGGACCTCTGTGCTGCTTCGGCGGCACGGCGGGACCTCTGTGCTACTACTGCTGCGCGGCTGGACATGTCGGCTGCTTTCACGGCGAGGCGGGACATCTCTCGTGCTTCCTCTTCCATGCTCACCTCTCCCTGGTGGAAATCTCTCGACCCAGAACTCACGCTGGCCATGGCTTGATTGACTTGATTGTTTTTTGTGGATGAGGAGTTGAGGAGGAATGTGCAGTCATCTTAGCATAGTAGTATTTATAACCGAGTACTACTAATACGCTCCTAAGTGGGAAACCGTTTAGGTTGTGATCGGTGTTAACAGGTTTGCAATTAAATATAGCGTGGTAGTAGTAGTAATTTGGAATGTGACGAGAGGCGCTCAAAATTTATTGACGGTTCTAGTTTCGAAGTGCGGCACTATTCCCGGATGGTGTAACGTCGGCACGTTTTCTCGGCCGTGGTGTGGCATATGCCATGGTACTAGTTCTTTTCCTACTGCTGTGTACGTGCAAAAACTGGCACCGTCGGATACATATCTTACGCTTGGCGTTCGACAGGAATAGCCTCGTGGCGAGCTATAGACTAGTCTTTTTTTCAGACGCATTACACCTATCTCTCGGGACTTCTCGCACGCACCATCACTGCTCCCTAGGTCGATGCCACCCACATACACTTGTACTCTGAGAAGAGGTGCACGCACGCACTCGTCCTCTCTCACACACACATCTGTAGCTACGAATTGTAGTGTTCTCAACCATCCGATTGGCTCTATCATAGGTTTCACGTTGCTCCTTGGCCTTGAGATTGAGAAGTTTAAAACACGGAGGCTAAGATGGAGGCGCGAGGTTTTGGTTAATGTGCGGGTCGCACACGGCACCAACACGACACGAGCTTCGTCTGCCTGGTGCGCATGCAGTCGGGTGAGTTGTCCAAGTATAGACACAACCAGGCCCTCGTTGGTATCCGCGCCTCGACTTTGGCTGGTCATAGTGGAGAGTAACATAGACTTGTTACTAGTCTATGTTACTAGTACCTTCATAGTGGGTAGTGTCATATAGTATATGCATAATTTGGCGACGAGCGCTCTCTATATGTACCACCTTTTTTCTTTAGTTTCATCTTGTTAGTTTTGCTCCATGGCGCAATCCATCGATATTACTGTACAAATGTATACATTTTTTAAAAGGCTAGAGGGCGGGGCAGTCTAGCTTGGTCCTTTTCACGAGAGGCGAGGGCCTTTGTGATTTGACGGCTCATTACTGCTGGAAGGCAGGGCCTTGTGATTTGACTGCTCGTATAAATGTGCCAACGACCTGAGGAGGAGCAAAGAACCGTGCAGTATACTCAAGTTTTCCACTGGAGTAGTACTACGACGGAGGAGCATGAAACACGGTAGCCCAGTGCCATATGGTGATAAAAAATGATCTAATTTGCTAGTCATCTCATTGTTAGCATTGTTCTATTCATGCCTCGCAGAGAACGTGACACGTGCGGCGAAACACCCGAAGCAAAATAAGAAACACAAGAGCAAAAGAAGAAGGAAGATTATCACCCCAAATGATCTAATTCGCCGCGGAGTCGTACCTGCTTCTTCATCGCCTCCACGACCTCCATCTCCTTGCGCGTCTCCTCTGCCATCTTCTTCATTCTGTCCATGACGCGGGATTTCTCGACGTGAGCCTTCATCATCTGTTCCACGGCCGCATTACGTACCTTGACAGCAGCCGGGTGCTCGATGCGGAGCTTCGCCAACTCCTCCTTCTGTTCCATGACGAGGGCCTGCACCATCTTCATCGAGGAACTACTACTCTCATGCAGCTTCTTCCAGCCGGCGTTCTTCTCCTTCAGCAGATCGAGCTCGTGGTAGAGCTTCGCCTTGTCCTCTTGAAGTTGCAGGATTTCGCCGGTCGCCTTCTTCTCCGAGGCAATGCTCTTCTTCAGCAGCATCACCAAGCCGGCGGTCAACTCCCCCTGCCTATTAAGCTCAGCGGGCATGTCATCGAGGCTCTCCTTCAGCAGCTCCACCAAGCCGTGGATGAACTCCTTCTGCTTATTGAGGTGCTTATTCAGCTGATCGGGCATGCCGTCGAGGGATAACGACTCCAGCGCCGCCAGCTCGGCATGTTCGCCTCTGCGGCTAGGGCGCTCCTGGGAGCCATCGCCAGCCCGTGAGAGATCTTTCGAGGTCTCTGCGTGGCGGCGAGCCCTCTCGTTTTTTTCTGCAGCCTTGGTTGCCGCTCCCTTGTTACGAGTAGTTCTTGACCTAGAGTTCTGCGCACCGGACATGGCAAGGACGGACGAAGAAGAAGCACTTATGAGGAGGAAAGGTAGAGTAATTTTCAGTTAGGTAGTTCCCCTTTTTATAACCTAAGTACTAGCACTAGTACTAATACCTGCATAGTGGGAACACGTTCAGGTTTGGTACGTACTAGTAGGTGTGAGCAAGCTTGCACTTAATTGTAGCACTAGTACTTTCGAATGTGATGGGAACAAGGTAAAGATAAATTGATGGGTTTTGGTTTCGAGGCCCGAAACGGCTCCCGATGAGTTTAGTGGAACATAAATTTCAAGTAGACTACACTGCTCAGATGCGTAAATATTATGTTACTGTCAAAAATTGGCACAAAATACGAAGGAGACCAATGGAAGTACTACTAGCAACCCATGATTTAACTACTCGCACGCACGCAGTGGAGTAGTAATGTCTTTCTTCCGCCCTCACGTCCACTCAATTTACATGCGCTGTATTAATTGACCATCAATGAAGTGAAGGACTTTACACGCGTCAAATTATCACATGGGGTGGATCTTGGTACAAAATTGCGTCCGCCCGTGTACCCGCGTGTGCGTGCGAGGGAATGAGGGCGTGCGTGCACATCTTCACTTCGTGCATTTACCGCCAGTGTGGCTCAGGGAGGACGAGTACATTCTTCTGGAACCAGCAGCACGTCACTGTGATGAATCCACACAAGGATGTCGCAACAACGCCTCCACATGTGCCACGTGGCTTCATGAACTATAAGAGAGACACTGTGTAGCGTGCCATTGTGTTTTGCACATACTCGAAGTACTAGTAAGGTACACGTGCATTGCACGCGTCAGATTTTGCAACCAAATTATGAATAAATACCACACTATAGCATGTAAGCTCTGAGTCATATATGCCTGATGTAGACCTTCGTTTAATTCTCATAGTTCATCTCATTCAAAATCAATTAGTTTTTATAAAAAACCTAGGGCCTCTTCGATTCGTAGGATTTCCAAAACGCGGGAATAGGAAAAACATGGGATTAGAGTGGAATGTCGTCTTGAATCCTATAGGATTTTACGAGTGTTTGATTGTGCATAAAAAACACAGAATTCTTTCAAAGAGGTTTTGAGTGGATGGGATGTTTCCTATGAAATCTAGTGCAAATGAATCATATGGAAAAATTCCTATGGTTTACAATCCTACGAATCAAACAACCAAGATAGGAAAAATTGCTAAGGATTAGAATCCTCCAAAATTCCTTTGAGAATCCTTTGAATCAAAGAAGCCCTTAATCTATTTTATGATTCATGGAATTGTGCGTTGTAAAGCATAAAGTAAAAACAAATAATGGCAATTCAACTAGAAAAAAGGTTTGGGCAGTTATGATACGGAAGATTATAGAACAAAGGAGAACCACTGTTGTTTTGAGATTTGTCCGTTATGCTTAAGTTCAACCATGGAGTCTGCTAGATTGTACATGTGGAAAAATCCGGTGGGGGGCTAGAAGATGGTGCGAGGGGTCGAGTGGCGGGAGACTATGAAGGAGTGCACAACTGCGAGATCGATATTTAGAGAGAGGGGGCGAGAGCATGCGCTGTTGCGCGCAGTGGCGGATCCTTGAAAAATGTGCCATGAGCTAGGGGGCCAAGCATTGCTAATCCTTTACGAGGAGGGCCAATTCATCAACTTAAACCATTTTTACCAGCATTTGTCTAATGATCACATTCATATTAGCCTCGATATATAGTGATGTTAGGGGGGCAGGGCCCTTGCTGCCCCCTGTCTTCGCCATTGTGCACGCGTCTGAGAGATGAAGCGGAAGGCATGGATGATGAGAGGGGGGCATTGGATATATAATTAATGTGGGTGTATTAGCTATATATGTAATCCTATATAGAGAGGTATAGATTGATCGATGTGGACGTGGGAAAGAGGGTGAGACCTCACTAGATATATAGATTGATCGGTTTATGTGGAAAACTATGAAAGACCTAGCTACGTACACACACACATAGAGGAACATCGATCGTTGCGCATGCACGTGAGAGATAAAGAATGCCCGATATGATGGAGAGGGGGATGTGTGTGTGTGTGCCTTCATGGGAGACCGACCTGAAGAAAAAGATTGCAGGTGTGCGATGGATAATGCCGACTGGTAGTGTGTGTGCATGCATGCACGAGAGAAAGTTAGTGGTACAATTATAAAGAGAAGACCAATGTGTGGGTGTAAAATACTAGGTGAGGTCATAATCAATGTAAAGTTGAATTCAAATATTTGAATAAGAGATCATGATGTTTGAAACCCATGCATGCATGAATATAACAGAGATCTACGTGGTGTGGTTTGGAAACGAGCATGTTGTAATGTATACACATTGAACAAGGTCGGACTGGTTTGAATTTGAGATACCGATGGCAGACATCGTTTGGCCACATTGCATCCGTGCATGGACAGACTATTCTAATTGGAGATGATGGGTGGCATTCGCATCACATATCTATATCTATACCCCTATATATATATTATATTTTATATTTTTCATATAGTGTGCAGATAACTTTAACTTTGAAAGATAGTCATTGGATGAGGCCAATCCAATGGTGCAGAGCTGGCAAATTTGAGCACTACTGGCCGTTGGATATCATCTAGATTCCACCAGATTTTGCCACATGTACAATCTAGAAGACTCTATGGTTGAACTTAAGCATAATGCACAAACCTCAAAACATAAGCACTTCTTCTTTGTTCTAGAATCTTCCGTATCAGAATTTCCCAAATGTTTTTCTACATGATCTGTTTTTACTTTATGCCTTACAACGCACAATTCCATGAATCTTAAAATAGATTAGCTTTCTTATAAAAACTAGATGATTTTGAATGAAATGAACTATAAGAATTAAACAAACATCTACATCATGCATATATGACTCAAAGCTTATATGCTATAATGTGGTATTTATTCATAATTTGGTTGCCAAATCTCATGAGTGCAATGCACGTGTACCTTACTAGTCTAAATGGTGTATGTGTGTGTGTTGTGCGTTTTAAACACATTGTACGTAGTATATCATACTAGTCTAAATTGTCTTTTTTTGGGGTACACGTTAAGCTTGTTCTCCCAAGATTTCATACCACGCCTTGTTATGCCGAAATTTCAAGCTAGCGTCTCTGTCTATCGTGCTGCGAACCTCCCGCCTCTTCAACCCACGCCTTGTTACCCCGAAATATTTAAGGTAAATCTTTGTCTCGTTGTGCTCCGACAACTCCCTCCATCTCAACCCGCGCCTTGCTATTCCAAAATTACAACGCACGTGAAAACTCCCACCTCATGTGATATCCCGACACGCGAAATGCCCGTGATACCCCTGAACCGAAAGAACCGCCTCAAATCGGTGGGGGTACTTTCGTAACTTACCCCACATTTCGGACAAGCGCGTCCCTAAGCCATGGTTCCCCACTCCCATCCCATCCGCCCACCCATTCATACACCGAGGTCGGGAAAAGCCGGAAGCCCCTGATACGTCAACAACGTATCTATAATTTATGAAGTATTCATGCTATTATATTATCCATCTTGGATGTTTAATGGGCTTTA
Source organism: Aegilops tauschii subsp. strangulata (assembly GCF_002575655.3). Classification (NCBI taxonomy): domain Eukaryota; kingdom Viridiplantae; phylum Streptophyta; class Magnoliopsida; order Poales; family Poaceae; genus Aegilops; species Aegilops tauschii. Next base: position 389,773,660 of record NC_053039.3, on the reverse strand, counting down.
CTATGCACTTTTATATTATTTTTGGGACTAACTTATTAACCCAGAGTCCAGTGCCAGTTTCTGTTTTTCCTTGTTTTTAAGTTTTGCAGAAAAGGAAAACCAAACGGAGTCCAATTGACGTGCCATTTTTTGATGATTTTTTCTGGACCAAAAGAAGCCCTCGGAGTAAAAGAGTTGGGCCAGGAGAGTCCCGGGCTGCCCACGAGGGTGGGGGGGCGCCCACCCCCTGGGCGTGGGCCCCTTCCTCATGGACAACCCGGAGACGCCCTTGACGTGAGACCTACGCCAAAAAATCCTATAAATACTGAAACCTCCAGAGAATAGAATAGATCCGGAGTTCCGCTGCCGCAAGCCTCTGTAGCCACCAAAAACCAATCGGGACCCTGTTCCGACACACTGCCAGAGGGGGGGAACCCTCACCGGTGGCCATCTTCATCATCCCGGCGCTCTCCATGACGAGGAGGGAGTAGTTCACCCTCGGGGCTGAGGGTATGTACCAGTAGCTATGTGTTTGATCTCTCTCTTTCTCTCTCTCTCTCTCTCTCTCTCTCTCTCTCGTGTTCTTGAGGTGATACGATATTGATGTATCGCGAGCTTTGTTATTATATTTAGATCTTATGTTGCTTCCCCCCTCTACTCTCTTGTAATGGATTGAGTTTTCCCTTTGAAGTAATCTTATCGGATTGAGTCTTTAATGATTTGAGAACACTTGATATATGTCTTGCCGTGCGTATCTGTGGTGACAATGGGATATCACGTGATTCACTTGATGTATGTTTTGGTGATCAACTTGCGGGTTCCGCCCATGAACCTATGCATAGGGGTTGGCACACATTTTCGTCTTGACTCTCCGGTAGAAACTTTGGGGCACTCCTTGAGGTTTTATGTGTTGGTTGAATAGATGAATCTGAGATTGTGTGATGCATATCGTATAATCATACCCACGGATACTTGAGGTGACATTGGAGTATCTAGGTGACATTAGGGTTTTGGTTGATTTGTGTCTTAAGGTGTTATTCTAGTACGAACTCTAGGGCTGTTTGTGACACTTATAGGAATAGCCCAACGGATTGATTGGAAAGAATAACTTTGAGGTGGTTTCGTACCCTACCATAATCTCTTCGTTTGTTCTCCGCTATTAGTGACTTTGGAGTGACTCTTTGTTGCATGTTGAGGGATAGTTATATGATCCAATTATGTTATTATTGTTGAGAGAACTTGCACTAGTGAAAGTATGAACCCTAGGCCTTGTTTCCAAGCATTGCAATACCGTTTACGCTCACTTTTATCATTTGTTACCTTGTTGTTTTTATAATTTCAGAATACAAAAACCTATATCTACCATCCATATTGCACTTGTATCACCATCTCTTCGCCGAACTAGTGCACCTATACAATTTACCATTGTATTGGGTGTGTTGCGGACACAAGAGACTCTTTGTTATTTGGTTGCAGGGTTGCTTGAGAGAGACTATCTTCATCCTACGCCTCCCACGGATTGATAAACCTTAGGTCATCCACTTGAGGGAAATCTGCTACTGTCCTACAAACCTCTGCACTTGGAGGCCCAACAATGTCTACAAGGAGAAGGTTGCGTAGTAGACATCAGCCCCACACCCTCCTCCGTCCACCACCCAGCCGGAGCCTCTTGTCCGACAACGTCGACCACAACAACACCTCGACGTCCCTCATCCACCGTACAGGATGAGGATCCGTCGTCGATCTGGTCGTCCCGCCGGTTCAGCCACCCCGTCCTCCACCTCCAAGGAGCTGCCCCGATGTTCCCCTCGTCTTTCGCGCCACATCCATTCCCACACCGCCGTCTTCACCTACACCACTGGAAGAGCATCATCATCACCGTTTCCTCGAATGAAGTTGCGGCCTAATCAGCGCCACCAAAGAGGTTGTACACTAATCGCCGCATTTTCTTCTTGATTCGATCTCACAATGCTGTCGGCGCTCGGTCCCGAGCCGACACGGCGCGGCTCCATCCACGGCGGCGGCGCCGGCCACTTCCTCCATGGCGTCGCTCCCTCGGCGGCGACGTCCACATCAGTAGGGGCCGCTGCTGCTTTAGCTCTCGCTAGCATTGCTGCTCTGCTCTTGCTCTTGGTCCCCTGCCTTGTCTGCTCTTGTTCTTGCTCTTGCTCGCGCTGCTGCTGTTGCTCTTGCTCTTGCTTGCAATGCTGCTCCGGTTTAGCTACACTTCAGTCAACTGAATTGACTTTTGGGTCAGTTGATTTTCAGGGGGTGGGGGGGGGGGCTCGCCGGAGTTAAGGAAGAACCAGCGGTAGCATGGAGGGGGGCTCGCCGGAGAGGTACCCCACTACCTATCTTAGGGTTCAGGGTGGGGGCAGTGGTCGCTGGCGTTGGTGGGGCGGTGGCGTGGGGATCGCCGGAGAAAAAGCTCGGCACGGGGGGGCCTAGAGGGATGGCCGGGGCGGCGGCGGACCGGCGGTGGGGAGTGTTTTCGGGGCGGGCGAGGCGACGCACCGCCGGCCGCGAGCGGCGAGGGGCGGCTGTTTGGCCGGTGGTGGCTGGCGGCTCAAGGGGGGTGGAGGTTGAAGATGAACTGTAGGCCCTTGATTTCGTATCCAACGGCTGCAAAATCGACAGACCAGAGATGAAAAAGTCAGTCGACTGACATGTAGCCTCACCTCTAGTGCGTTCAGTTTCGACAGTAAAATTCAGTTTCGACGGCAAAATTCAATTTCAACAGTTAAGTTCAGTTTCGACAGTTAAATTCAGTTTCGACAGTTAAGTTCAGAGATGAGCGTTGATGTATTTTACATCTAGCAGTTTGTGGTTATGTATATTACGTCATCTATTGGAGAAGCTATTATAATTCCACTCAGGTTAACGTTGTCTCTCTTGTCCTGCTTCAGCCTCGGCGTCGTACAACTCACCGGAGCTGCTCCAACGATGAAACCCTCCATCACAGCTGAGCAGTACCTCGGGCTTCATCTCCAGACGCCTAAGATCTTCTTCCCCTCCTCCGACAGCCAAGTCAGCCGCAGCATCCTCACCGGCCAACCCAATCATGCTGAGATCGACATGGCTTCGCCAAAGAGGTTGTACACTTGTTGCATCTCTTGTTTACTCTACATGTTTTATATATTGTCCACTGAGCACACGGAGTAATGGGAAATACGATTATTTTATCCTACTATATGTCAAGTAGTGAGGTACCAGGCAACTTAGCTATCCGTGATGGACTCTCTTGAATGCCATCATTATTTATCTGTACGCGTTTGAGCTGTGCATTTGTCGATGGCCCTCGGAGTTGAGCTAGTAGGGCAGTGGCTGGGTCCAAAGTAATATAAGTAGCACAAAAACATTTTTTAATGTAGGCTTTTCCTTGCTCAAGCCTACCTACTAGAATCGCCGGTGCTTGAAAGGAAAAGTGAATGAAAAACATAGGAATTGGAAAGCTTCGTATGGTACTACATTTCATGAATTTGGTGCAAAGGAATGGAGCAAAGGAAAACTGTAGGATTTGTTCCTTTAGTGTCTCCTTGAAATAAAAACCATAGGAATTTTAATTTCCACTTGTCCTCCTTTTCAAATTCCTGTTCATGAAGCTCAAGACTAAGAGATAGTAGCATAATAGCATTATAACCGTATATTTTCTTGTGGTTTGACTTAATCTCACCATGCTTCTTTGCATCCTATGATCTTCCAATTCTTGTGAACCAAACACCCAGATTGGCAGAAATCCTGTGTTTTTAAATTCTCTATTTTGCACATGCAATCCTATCCTATTCCTGTCTATTTCCTATCCCTACATTGTTAGAATCCTCAAATTCAAACAAGCCCTTACACAATTACTTCTGTTACAGATATGTGTCAAAGAAAACCTTGTGTGGTTTGTCCTGCTCCTGCGGTGCTGTGTTCCACCCCAATCAGCTGCTCCAACGACGGAAGGGTTCACCACAGCAGGGATCCGCTCTCCAGACTGTCTTTCGCCGCCTTAGATCTTCTTCCCCGCCGCCGGCAGCCACGACAACTGCATTTCCATCATCAACTGAGCAGATGACCTTGAGGACTACACGGGTCCGCAAGAGAGGTCGCACTCTTCCGTGTCTGCTTACGTTATGCATCGCTTAATATGATGAAATGCTACTTTATCATCGTGTTCACCTATTAGACTCGAGTCAGGTCCAAACTTATGTTGAAACTTGAGTTTTTAAATGGTTGTGGGGTACATATTGGGGCAGCAATTAGTACTATCTGTCTACTATCTGGTTAATCTCGGGTGTCTACTATGAGTTTCATGTTGGGTGCAAACAAACATTAAAGGAACCATTATCTGTATTTTTTAACTAAAGCTATTATTTGTGTGCTATCATTGGTTTTGGGTCTATCCACAGTTTGCTACCATCACTGAGGATTTGTGCATGCACTCCTTACATAATCTCACTATGTTTTATTCCTATGCATGTCAGTTATTGTACACAATGGAACTGAACATGTAGAGCAAAAGAGATGAGCCTTGCGTGGCAATAAAATTTCATGCAGATGTCGCTCCATGGTGGGCGCAAAGGCAGCCCCCCTCCACCCATTTCGGATCGTAATCAAGAGGAAGATAACTGTTCTGAGGGGGATTCAGAAGCAGAAGACCACTCCTATTTACCCCATGAGGTCTTCGCTCTAACTTGGCATGCTGATGTTGGTAATATCATGCATATGGTGCCTTGCATTGCTTACTGTATACATCAAAGATGTCATCTGCTTAGTTTAGACATGCTTTGTGTCAATGCCATCTGTTTAGCTTATTTATCGTATATGTGAATCATGCAATGCCATCTTGTTTAGCCAGGCATCATATATGTGAATTTTGCAATGCCACCCTGGTTAGCCAGTCATCTTATATGTGAATTATATCATGACATCACTTTTTTATTACGTGTTAAATTTGTCAACAATTTTAGTACATTCAATTACTCTTCCTGTGCGTCAGCCATTCGGCACGGCCATGGAAAAATCTGGTGTGGAAACAAGGTCTTTAGAGCAGCCAATGCTATCTGACGAAGCGCATGTCTTGCTGGTTACAGATAGCTCCTCAGAGGAGGATTCAGAGACAAATGACCGTCCTATTTCCCCCCCCCCCCGAGGTGCATGCTGTAACTTGGCAGGGTTATGTTGCTCATATCGTGCGTATGGTATCTTGCATTGCTATGTCATTTGCTTAGTTTAGACATGCTTTGTGTGAATGCCACCTGTTTAGTGTCTAATTACCATATATGTGAATTATGCAATGCCATCTTGTTGCAAGACATTATATATGTGAATTATGCAATGCTATCTTGTTGCAAGGCATTATATATGTGAATTATGCAATGCCATGCTGTTTAGTCAAGCGTCATATATGTGAATTATATCATGCCGTCCTTTTTTTGTATTTCTCATTGCTTTTGTCGACAATGTTTGTATATTCAACTGCTCTTCCTGTGCATCAACCATTTGAATTGGTGATGGAGAAATATGGAGTGAAAAGAAGGTCTTCAGAGCAGACAATGCTACCTGCTGAAGCAGATATCTTGCTGGTTACAGATAGCTCTTCAGAGGAGGATTAAGAGGCAGATGACCAGTCCTATTATCCCCCTGAGGTGTATGCTCAAACTTGGCAGGGTTATATTACTCATATCATGCATATGTTGTATTGCAATGCTTAGTTTCTACATCTTATACACGACATTGAATGCCATCTCCTTAGTTGACACATCATATATGCGATTGCCCTCTGCTCACTTCCTTAGTATATAAATCATATATTTGAATTATATCATGCCATGATGTTTACATAGACAGCATGTATCTGAATTATGGCATGCCAACCCATTTTCTAAAGACATAATATAGTTATATCATCTCATCCTGTTTACATAGTCATCATATTTGAATTATGTCATTCTATCCGTGAATTATATCATGCCATCATGTTTCCATCGACGACATTTTTGTGATTTATGGCATGACAACCACTTTAATAGACACATCGTATAGTTATATCATGTCATCATGTTTACATAGTCATCATATTTTGAAGTATGTCATTCTATCCTGTTTAGTTAGCCATCATACATGTGAAATTGGGTCATGCTATCCTGTTTAATTAGCCATCATATATGTGAAATTATGTCCTGCTATTCTGTTTCGTTAGACAAGATAAATGTGAATTATTCATGCCCTGTTTTCTTCCGTACTATCATTTGCACATGTCTATCTTACAATGCCTGTACATTCAATAAGTTTTCTTGTTTATCAGCCATTTCAATTGGAGGGGGTGATGGCAGTATCTGTGGGAGTAAAAACATGGTCTTCAGAAAAGATCGTGCTACCTGTCGATGGAGAAAGAACCACGGTTGTACTTGCCCAAGAACCAGCCCCACCACACATAACCCAGACTCACGCAGATTGTACCGCTACCCAATTGGACAGAGAACCAGCTACACCCCTTCTAACCCCCAAGCCCAGCAGATAGTAACCCAGTTCCCGTTGACACAGCACCGTCTCCACCACAGAGCACCCAAACACGAGCAGTTAGTAAGGCAACTGCAGTGCCCAAAGCACGAGGACCACCACTCCGAACCCCAAGTCAACGCTTAAAGCAGAAGAAGAATTGTTCTCAGGTCAGGTTTCGTAGCTATGGTTCATACTACTTTGCTCTTGCATCACTGTGTTTACTCATACCAACTAATTTCAAATTTGAAGGATGCAATTGAAACTCCAATGGCCCAACAGGTATGTTTTAAACCTGTTTCTTTAACGTGTTTGTTGTTGTAAATTGCTCTATGCTGATTTCAGTTTCAATTGAATAAACAGTTATGTTCCATGACATGCACATTACAAGTGTTGTCATTGCTGTGTAGTTTCCCACACTTATATTCTGTCTATGCTGCTTTGTCTTAAATAGATATGATTCGAACTGTATCTATCTTGATTTGGCAACATAAACTAGAATGATATAGACCATACAGTAACCATACTACATAGATATATGTTTGTTTCATGCTGTTATCCTGTCCACCTTACTACTGAACTGGTTTACCAAAATGAGTTTCATATACTACATTGTAAACCTGTGATGTGTTTGTTTGTTTCTCTTTTAGAACGCGGATAAAATATTGAAGAAGAGTACCCCGTTATGCAATGGTAAAGGAAGTAATGCAGATAAGGTTCAAGATAGTGAGACATCCTTGTTGGTCTCCAAGAAAGCTGATAAAAACTATATTGAAGACACTGAGACAACCCCCAAAGTTACTCGCTACTACTGCTGGCACCAGCTCTTCTAACTCGCTGCCTGAATCAGTTCGGCTTCTTGAGTCTCAACTTCAAGTTGAAAGACATCGATCAGATGTTATGCGACAGGAAGCCGAAGGACTGAGGAAGTCCCTGCAGAATTCAGATGCATACTTTCTGGTGCAACAGCAAATGCTGGAGGATTTAAGCGCCAAACAAGAGAAAGTTAATAAGCTTGCTAAGCATCTTGCCAGCATTATGGGTACCCAGGATATTGTTTCTTGAGCTCTTCTGAAGTGGTTTCAGTTCTGGACTTGTTTTGCTGCGGCGTTTATATGCTGCTTTGTTCCCTATATTTGCACTTGTGGCGAACTTTGATGCCCAGTGGATGTAATATGTGTAATAGCCGTGATAGCCTAGCGTAAGTTGCTTGCTTATTTATTTCCTTATTGTCTTGTTTATTTGTTTTCTTGTAGTCAGTGCAGTTCTTTTTCCGCGGTTTGCTAGTGGCCGCAATAACCTATTTTCTAAAATTAGGCCACAATAACCATGGGCTACATATTTACTGTAGTTAACATGGGCCTCCTACGGGCCGTAGAAACAATGCACCTTCTAAGGGCCGTAGAAACAATGGGCCTTCTGCGGCGTAGAAACAATGGGCCTTATACGGGCCCTAGACACAATGGGCCTTCTACGGGCTGTATCATCAATGGGCCTTCTACGGGCCGTATGATCGGTTGGCCAAACATGGGCCAATAACAGACCACATTATGGCCATAAATGGGCTAGAGTTGAAATCGTCCGTTCATGGGCCGACCATAACGGGTCGTCGTTAATCGACCGTATTTGATGACGCTATGAAAACGGCCCTACGTATTAACGGGCCACAAACGGGTCGACTGTAACCACGGGCTGAATTTGGCCCACAAGCAGAAAATGACAGTAACGGGCCGTAAGTAAGCGAATGCTAGAAATGAGCCCAAGAATAAATGGGCCCTAAGAAGGCCGAAAGATAACATGGGCTGGAAACGACCCAACAGAATAATGGGCCGTTAATGGGTATAAAGTGATACACTGTTCATTACGGGCCAGTTTCACCACGTGCCGTTAATGGGTATAAAGTGATACACTGTTCATTACGGGCGAGTTTTACCATGGGCCGTTAATGGGCCGAGAGTTACTAAGGGCCTCATATGGGCCGAAAGACGTCATGGGCCATACATGGGCCGGAAGTTAAAACGGGCTGGAATTATATTGGACGGCCCAGATGACGCCACTGGGCCTAATTCGGATAGGCCGTAAACGGGCCCTGGGTTAGCGGGCTGTAATAGGGCTATATGTGAACAGGCCGTTAATAGGCTTGCCGTGGGCCAGCCCGCCACCTTTTGACCAAGTCAAACGGGCCGGCCTTTTCACAGGAATGGGCCTCTGTTGGGCCGTGCCACGTGTCGACGTATCATAGGCGCTTTGGGTCCAATGAGTGGATGACATCTGTCCCAACGGTGAGCCGACACGTGTTTCCTCCAGCCAATGATGATTTTACACGTGGAAAATCCCCATTGGTCGAGGCTGTTAACGGGTTATCGGATCCAAAACCGGACCCGATAGCTTAACGGTGTTCCGTTACGGTGGATGCCACGTGTCAGTCACCGTTGATGAAAGCACTTCTGTGAAGCGCGATTTATCGTCATGGAAGTGGACACTTCCGTGATGATAATTTTGGTAATGTCATGGAACACTTCTACGACAGCACAGGTATGACTATCTTGATTCTGTCATAAATTTGTCATGGATGTACATGCATGATAGAAAACGTGACCTACTGTGACAAACACGTATCATCACGGAAGTGAATTTTCTTTGTAGTGCTGCTCGATGCCAGTGTCAGGAGAGAATATCTACCATGGCGCGCGAGCTAAAGGATGCCACTGTCCGATGTGAATTCCTCGAGAAGGATAACAAAGCCAAAACGGCCGGTCTCAACAAGGCCTTATAAGAGGCGAGAGAAGCACGGTCCGAGTCTAGAGCGGCTCGGGAGGAGATCCGGCAAGCTGGGGAGATAGTGGCCGGTAAGCCCTTCTTATTACAAACTAAATTCGGTGATCTGAAGTATGCCCCGCTTAATCAAATGTGGAGTTCTCCAGACGCATTCTTGGACTTGCCGAAGAGTGTCTCTGATGCGGCGCAGTTTTTCCAAGCGCAAGAAGGACATGCAACGGAGAAGCTTTTCTGGTCGCAATTCAGCATGCCAAAGCGTCCGCTGATGCTGAGCAAACAGATGGCCCAGTGGGCCGAGCTCCACAAGATATCTGGAACTGCCATGAAGGACGTCGTGGTCTGGCTGTGGCCGTCTGAGCCGATTCCAAATAGTTATTTCGGTTTGGTGCAGCGACTTGTTGATGCGGTGTTGCGTATCGACGCCGTTAAGCGGTCAACGTGCATTGAAGGTGCATGGATGGCCCTTGCCCGCGTCAAGACGTATTGGACGAAGATGAAGGCCACTGATATTCCAGCAAGGATTCCACCCGGGGGCAAGGACCATCACACACCGGAGCATTATTTTGAGGATGTCCTAGAGGGCGCCCGCTTGATTGAGGGTCAATGCTCGAAGGATATGATATTTGAGTGATTGTACCGAAATTGTAAAAACAATATTATGATATATTATAGGCTATGCTTTTTTGCCTCAAAGTTTTGGTTCCTCCTGTGCAGCCATTTTTTTGTATAATCTGAAAGTTTACTAGTCGCCGGCTTCGGCCCCCTCCCATGTAATACGGGGGTGTTCAGAAAAGCACTTGTTCACTCTTGACAAAACTTCTTGGTCCATGAAGGAGGTGTCAATGCAACAAACTAGGAAATCGGACTATAGGGCTTTAACACTTTCACTTAGCCATAGGAGTTTGACGGCGGGTCTACGATATAGCCCCTAGTATATACGCGGTTATCCGAATATGGTGCGTTACATAGGTGACCAGAAGAATGGCCCTTCGTGTAATACGGCAGGAATCGTGAAAGATTCCAATAAGTCATTGAGTGGTTGACCAACTCTCGCGGCATCATCACAGTCAGTTTTTGGCTTTCTCTACTCAGGTGCTTGACCAGATGAACCGGAAACACAATCGCAGTAGTTCTCCCTTTACTACCTTAGCCGATAGGGCGGAATGTAAGGTAGTAAGCACCGGAGCCGGGCAACCCAACTATTGATTAAAGACATGATTCGGAGCTGATGCATATAAGGCCAAATCGTGATGCCGAAGTGTGGTATCAAGTTGTTCAGACTTGTCGGCAACTCAAATGTTGCCGTATCGAGCCCCTGGCAATTTGTGCTGAAGTGCGTGCGTGAAACAACCGAAGAGGCAAAATTCAGCTCTTAGAAGGAGCAAATACTGAATACAGACTATGTTCACTGGAATCTGATTGACGCGTCGAACGCAATCTTGCAGATTATAACGCCACCACCTGGGCTATTTAACATGCCGGGGGTCGAAAGCTGAGGAAAAAAGGCACTGTACAGGTTTGAAATAAAGAATGCGGTCTACAAAAAATCATTTGGACCTCCTGCCGCCCGTCTGCGTTGCCTTGCCTCGACGAAAGGACTCCTTGGCAGGACTCAGAAACAGTCTGTAAGATGACCAGGCTTTGAGTCACCTATAGCAAAAGATAGAAAATAGTTAGAGAAACGAAAAAAGGCTATGGGAGTGCAGACCGTATAGTAGGTCTGTCCGTATTGTGTCTCCGCCGATGACCAGGGTATTTTAAGTGCATAATTATGTATGTGCGGTACAAACGTCGCGGCTATATAAGGCGAACGACGGAGGCCGAACTGCTAATCCAGCTCTGAAATTGATCGGTCCTGTTTAATAGAGACTAGCGGCTTGATGGCCGATGAGATATGCGGCTTGACGAGGCCGATTTGTACTTTGACTGTAGTAGCCATAGTATGCTCCTCTGTACGGAGGGAGCGTTCCGTATTCCGTTTATCGTGATGACGCCGCGTGGACTGGGCATCTTAAGCTTTAGATATGCGTAGTGCGGGACCGCATTGAAACAAGCGACCGAAAGTGACCGGACCTCGTTTCGAAAGTTGTTCGGCGAGCCGAAAATGACTTCCAATGTAATTGAGCCCGTGCAGTGAGCTTCTATGCCGGGTACCGCTCCCTTGAAGGTAGTTGTGGTGGGCTTGATTCTTGAAGGATCAATACCCATTTTGCGGACACTGTCTTGGTAGAGTAGATTAAGGCTACTGCCGCCATCCATAAGGACTTCGTGAGATGGAACCCGACGATAATTGGGTCGAGGACCAGAGCTGCCGAACCTTCATGACGGATACTGTCCGGGTGGTCCTTGCGATCGAAAGTGATCGGGCAGGCCACCCATTGGCTAAATTTAGGGACGACCGGCTCTATGGCGTGGGCGTCCCGTGGTGCGCGCTTGTGCTCCCCTATAGGGATGTGCGTCACGTATACCATGTTTACTGTTTTTACTTCGGGGGGAAATTGCGTCTGACCCTCAGTGTTCGGTTGGCGGGTCTCTTCGTCGTCACTGTCACTGGGCGGCCCCTTCCCCTTGTGTTCGGCACTAAGCTTGCCGGCTTGTTTAAAGACCCAACAGCTCCTGTTGGTATGATTGGCTGGTTTATCGGGGGTGCCATGAATTTGGCAGGACCGATCCAGTATCTTGTCTAAATTGGATGGTCCGTCTCTGTTTGCCTTGAATGGCCTTTTCCATTGACCGGGTTTGGAGCCGCTGAATCCGGCGTTGACCACCGTGTCTTGCGTTCCTTCATGATTAATTCAACGCTTGTGTTTATTGCGCCGTGGCTTGCCGTTGCAGCCTCGAACTTCGGACGTGCCTGGATCACTGGTGCTATTGCTTCTACGAGTGAGCCAGCTGTCTTCTCCCGTGCAAAAGCGGGTCCTCAGAGTAGTAAGGGCTGCCATGGATTATGGTTTTTCTTGACCGAGGTGGCGGGCGAGCCACTCGTCTCGGACGCTATGTTTAAAGGCCGCGAGGGCTTCGGCGTCCGGACAATCAACAATTTGGTTCTTTTTAATTAAGAACCTAGTCCAGAGCTTCCTGGCTGACTCCCCGGGCTGCTGGATAATGTGACTTAGGTCATCGGCATGCGGAGGCCGGACATATGTACCTTGGAAGTTATCACGGAAAGCGTCTTCCAAGTCTTCCCAGCTGCCAATGGAGTTCTCTGGGAGGCTGTTTAGCCAGTGCCGAGCTGGTCCCTTGGGTTTTAGTGGGAGGTATTTAATGGCATGAAGATCATCACCGCGGGACATATGAATATGGAGAAGGAAATCTTCAATCCATACCGCGAGGTCTGTTGTCCCATCATATGATTCGATGTTCACGAGTTTAAACCCTTCTGGGAATTCGTGCTCCATTACTTCATTAGTGAAGCAAAGGGGGTGTGCGGCGCCTCTATATTGGGCCACGTCGCGATGTAGCTCGGATGGAGTTCGTGTGCGGTTTTCGGCCCGGGTGTGATTATGCTTGTCGCGCCCGGCTAGATAGCCGTTGTCGCGTGTCGGGGCACGCCCCCGCGATCCGTAGATCGATCTAGTCTGACCCGCTCTACTGTCCAGGTCCTGCCGCAGGTCATATGTATATCCCCGAGCTGTTTTCTCTCTGCCTTTGCGGCGAGGTAGTATGGGCTGGTGTTCGGCTTGAGTTGCCGCTTTATCCCGGCCACGGGGTGGTCGATCAGCCGCATTACGCGTTGATGGTACGGGCTCAAGTGCCTCGTCATCGAATTGTAGCAATTTGCGCTTTGGGTAACTTTTGGTTGGGCGCTGGAGGTCGTATTCCTCGGCTGCCAGGACATTTGTCCATCTATCGTTGAGCAGATCTTGATCAAGCTGCTGCTGCTTCTTTTTCAGGCTCCTTGCAGTGGCTATTAGCTAGTGCTTAAAGCGCTCCTGCTCGAGAGGTTCCTCAGGCACGATAAAATCCTCGTTGCCGAGGCTTGCCTCATCCTCGGAGAGCGGAAGGTAGTTATTGTCTTCTGAGCCATCGTTTACGGCCTGTTAATCAGGGCTGACTCGCCCATCTTCCTGTTCGTCCTGTTTGGAGGTTTGCTTAACGGGGTCTTCATTGTCCTCGGCATCGTCTAGAGTATTGTTTTCTCCTGTGCTGGTATTGCTGTCTTTTCCGCTGACGTTGGCGCTTTGGCTGTATCTCAGGAGGTTTGTCCTCGACTGGATCTTCCTTGTCATCGCCGCTATTATCTTTGAGTGTATCCACCATGTACACGTCATACGAAGAGGTGGCCGTCCAGCGTCCGGTAAACGGCGGGTTTTGGGCCTGCTCTTCTCCGGCATCTTCGTCCATACCGTCGATGTCTTTGGAGCCGTAATCGAGCATGTCGGTTAAGTCCTCGACAGTGGCTATAAAGTGGGTGGTGGGTGGGACGTAAAATTCCCTGCTCTCAGCCCCTAGTCCGGGATGGGCATAGTTCGGATATTGCTCCTCTGTAATGACAAGGGATCGCATTAAGTCCAGAGCCTCGCTTAAAGGCGAGGTTTGGCCAGAGAGAAGAGTATTGGGGAACGTAGTAATTTCAAAAAAATTCCTACGCACACGCAAGATCATGGTGATGTATAGCAACGAGAGGGGAGAGTGTTGTCCACGTACCCTCGTAGACCGAAAGCGGAAGCGTTAACACAACGCGGTTGATGTAGTCGTACGTCTTCACGATCCGACCGATCAAGTACCGAACGCACGGCACCTCCGAGTTCAGCACACGTTCAGCTCGATGACGTCCCTCGAACTCCGATCCAGCCGAGTGTTGAGGGAGAGTTTTGTCAGCACGACGGCGTGGTGATGATGATGTTCTACCAACGCAGGGCTTCGCCTAAGCACCGCTACGATATTATCGAGGTGTAATATGGTGGAGGGGGCACCGCACACGGCTAAAAGATCGTTGATCAATTGTGTGTCTAGAGGTGCCCCCCTGCCCCCTTATATAAAGGAGCAAGGGGGAGGCCGCCGGCCAAGGAGGAGAGGCGCGCCAGGAGGAGTCCTACTCCTACCGGGAGTAGGACTCCCCCCCCCTTTTCCATGTTGGACTAGGAGAGAGAGGGGGAAGAGGTGGAGGGGAGGAAGGAAGGGGGGCGCCGCCCCCCTCTCCTTGTCCTATTCGGACTGGGGGGGAGGGGCGCGCGGCCCTGCCCTGGCCTCCTCTCCTCTCTTCCACCTAGGCCCACTAAGGCCCATTAAGTTACCGGGGGTTCCGGTAACCTCCCGGTACTCCGAAAAAATCCCGATTTCAGCCGGAACACTTCCGATGTCCAAACATAGGCTTCCAATATATCAATCTTTATGTCTCGACCATTTCGAGGCTCCTCCTCATGTCCGTGATCACATGCGGGACTCCGAACAACCTTCGGTACATCAAAACATATAAACTCATAATATAACTGTCATCGTAACGTTAAGCGTGCGGACCCTACGGGTTCGAGAACTATGTAGACATGACCGAGACACCTCTCCGGTCAATAACCAATAGCGGAACCTGGATGCTCATATTGGTTCCCACATATTCTACGAAGATCTTTATCGGTCAGACCGCATAACAACATACGTTGTTCCCTTTGTCATCGGTATGTTACTTGCCCGAGATTCGATCGTCGGTATCTCGATACCTAGTTCAATCTCGTTACCGGCAAGTCTCTTTACTCGTTCCGTGATACATCATCCCGCAACTAACTCATTAGTCACATTGCTTGCAAGGCTTTATAGTGATGTGTATTACTGAGTGGGCCCAGAGATACCTCTCCGACAATCGGAGTGACAAATCCTAATCTCGAAATACGCCAACCCAACAAGTACCTTCGGAGACACCTGTAGAGCACCTTTATAATCACCCAGTTACATTGTGACGTTTGGTAGCACAAAAAGTGTTCCTCCGGTAAACGGGAGTTGCATAATCTCATAGTCATAGGAACATGTATAAGTCATGAAGAAAGCAATAGCAACATACTAAACGATCGAGTGCTAAGCTAACGGAATGGGTCAAGTCAATCACATCATTCTCCTAATGATGTGATCCCGTTAATCAAATGACAACTCATGTCTATGGCTAGGAAACATAACCATCTTTGATCAACGAGCTAGTCAAGTAGAGGCATACTAGTGACACTCTGTTTGTCTATGTATTCACACATGTATCAAGTTTCCGGTTAATACAATTCTACCATGAATAATAAACATTTATCATGATATAAGGAAATAAATAATAACTTTATTATTGTCTCTAGGGCATATTTCCTTCAGTCTCCCACTTGCACTAGAGTCAATAATCTAGTTCACATCGCCATGTGATTTAAAATCAATAGTTCACATCACCATGTGATTAACACCCATAGTTCACATCGTCATGTGACCATCACCCAAAGGGTTTACTAGTCAGTAATCTAGTTCACATCGCTATGTGATTAACACACAAAGAGTACTAAGGTGTGATCATGTTTTGCTTGTGAGATAATTTTAGTCAACGGGTCTGTCACATTCAGATCCGTAAGTATATTGCAAATTTCTATGTGTACAATGCTCTGCATGGAGCTACTCTAGCTAATTGCTCCCACTTTCAATATGTATCTAGACCGAGACTTAGAGTCATCAAGATTAGTGTCAAAACTTGCATCGACGTAACCCTTTACGACGAGCCTTTTGTCACTTCCATAATCGAGAAACATATCCTTATTCCAGTAAGGATAATTTTGCCCACTGTCCAGCGATCTACTCCTAGATCACTATTGTACTCCCTTGCCAAAATCAGTGTAGGGTATATAATAGATCTGGTACATAGCATGGCATACTTTATAGAACCTATGGCCAAAGCATAGGGAATGACTTTCATTCTCTTTCTATCTTCTGCCGTGGTCGGGCTTTGAGTCTTACTCAATTTCACACCTTGTAACACAGGCAAGAACTCTTTCTTTGACTGTTCTATTTTGAACTACTTCAAAATCTTGTTAAGGTATGTACTCATTGAAAAAACTTATCAAGCGTCTTGATCTATCTCTATAGATCTTGATGCTCAATATGTAAGCAGCTTCACCGACGTCTTTCTTTGAAAAACTCCTTTCAAACACTCCTTTATGCTTAGCAGAATAATTCTACATTATTTCCGATCAACAATATGTCATTCACAAATACTTTTCAGAAATGCTGTACTGCTCCCACTCACTTTCTTGTAAATACAGGCTTCACCGCAAGTCTGTATAAAACTATATCCTTTGATCAACTTATCAAAGCGTATATTCCAACTCCGAGATGCTTGCACCAGTCCATAGATGGATCGCTGGAGCTTGCATATTTTTTTAGCACTTTTAGGATTGACAAAACCTCCTGGTTGCATCATATACACCTCTTCTTTAATAAATCCATTAAGGAATGCAGTTTTGTTTATCCATTTGCCATATTTCATAAAATGCGGCAATTGCTAACATGATTCAGACAGACTTAATCATAGATACGAGTGAGAAACTCTCATCGTAGTCAACTCCTTGAACTTGTCGAAAACCTTTTTGCGACAATTCTAGCTTTGTAGACAGTAACACTACTATCACTGTGTGTCTTCCTCTTGAAGATCCATTTAATCTCAATGGCTCGCCGATCATTGGGCAAGTCAATCGAAGTCCATACTTTGTTCTCATATATGGATCTCATCTCAGATTTCATGGCCTCAAGCCATTTCGCGGAATCTGGGTTCATCATCGCTTCCTCATAGTTCGTAGGTTCGTCATGGTCAAATAACATGACCTCCAGAACAGGATTACCGTACCACTCTGGTGTGGATCTCACTCTGGTTTACCTACGAGGTTTGGCAGTAACTTGATCTGAAGTTACATGATCATCATCATTAACTTCCTCACTAATTGGTGTAGGAGTCACAGGAACAGATTTCTGTGATGAACTACTTTCCAATAAGGGAGCAGGTACAGTTACCTCATCAAGTTCTACTTTCCTCCCACTCACTTCTTTCGAGAGAAATTCCTTCTCTAGAAAGGATCCATTCTTAGCAACGAATGTCTTGCCTTCGGATCTGTGATAGAAGGTCTACCCAACTGTCTCCTTTGGGTATCCTATGAAGACACATTTTTCCGATTTGGGTTTGAGCTTATCAGGATGAAACCTTTTCACATAAGCATCGCAACCCCAAACTTTAAGAAACGACAACTTTGGTTTCTTGCTAAACCACAGTTCATAAGATGTCGTCTCAACGGATTTAGATGGTACCCTATTTAACGTGAATGCAGCTGTCTCTAATGCATAACCCCAAAACGATAGTGGTAGATCGGTAAGAGACATCATATATCGCACCATATCTAATAAAGTACGGTTACGATGTTCGGACACACCATTACACTGTGGTGTTCCAGGTGGCACGAATTTGTGAAACTATTACACATTGTTTTAATTGAAGACCAAACTCGTAACTCAAATATTTGTCTCCACGATCAGATCGTAGAAACTTTATTTTCTTGTTACGATGATTTTCCACTTCACTCTGAAATTATATGAACTTTTCAAATGTTTCAGACTTCTGTTTCATTAAGTAGATATACCCATATCTGCTCAAATCATCTGTGAAGGTTAGAAAATAATGATACCTGCTACGAGCCTCAATATTCATCGGACCACATACATCTGTATGTATGATTTCCAACAAATCTGTTGCTCTCTCCATAGTTCCGGAGAACAGCGTTTTAGTCATCTTGCCCATGAGGCACGGTTCGCAAGCATCAAGTGATTCATAATCAAGTGATTCCAAAATCCCATCAGTATGGAGTTTCTTCATGCGCTTTACACCAATATGACCTAAACGGCAGTGCCACAAATAAGGTGCACTATCATTATTAACTTTGCATCTTTTGGCTTCATTATTATGAATATGTGTATCACTACGATCGAGATCCAACAAACCATTTTATTGGGTGTATGACCATAGAAGGTTTTATTCATGTAAACAGAACAACAATTATTCTCTAATTTAAATGAATAACCGTATTGCAACAAACATGATCAAATCATATTCATGCTCAACGCAAACACCAAATAACACTTATTTAGTTTCAACACTAATCCCGAAAGTATAGGGAGTGTGCGATGATGATCATATCAATCTTGGAACTACTTCCAACACACATCGTCACCTCGCCTTTTACTAGTCTCTGTTTATTCTGCAACTCCCGTTTCGAGTTACTACTCTTAGCAACTGAACCAGTATCAAATACCGAGGGGTTGCTATAAACACTAGTAAAGTACACATCAATTACATGTATATCCAATATACCTTTGTTCACTTTGCCATCCTTCTTATCCACCAAATAGTTGGGGTAGTTCCGCTTCCAGTGACCAGTCCCTTTGCAGTAGAAGCAATTAGTCTCAGGCTTAGGACCAGACTTACGCTTCTTCACTTGAGCAGCAACTTGCTTGCCGTTCTTCTTGAAGTTCCCCTTCTTCCCTTTGCCCTTTTCTTGAAACTAGTGGTCTCGTCAACCATCAACACTTGATGTTTTTCTTGATTTCTACCTTCGTCGATTTCAGCATCACGAAGAGCTCGGGAATTACTTTCGTCATGCCTTGCATACTATAGTTCATCATGAAGTTCTACTAACTTGGTGATGGTGACTAGAGAATTCTATCAATCACTATTTTATCTAGAACATTAACTCCCACTTGATTCAAGCGATTGTAGTACCCAGACAATCTGAGCACATGCTCACTGCTTGAGCTATTCTCCTCCATCTTTTAGCTATAGAACTTGTTGGAGACTTCATATCTCTCAACTCGGGTATTTGCTTGAAATATTAACTTCAACTCCTGGAACATCTCATATGTTCCATGACATTCAAAACGTCTTTGAAGTCCCGATTCTAAGCCGTTAAGCATGGTGCACTAAACTATCAAGTAGTCATCATATTGAGCTAGCCAAACGTTCATAACGTCTGTATCTGCTCCTGTAATAGGTCTGTCACCAAGTGGTGCATCAAGGACATAATTCTTCTGTGCAGCAATGAGGATAATCCTCAGATCACGGATCCAATCCGCATCTTTCCTACTAACATCTTTCAACATGATTTTTCTCTAGGAACATATCAAAAATAAACACAGGGAAGCAACAACGCGAACTATTGATCTACAACATAATTTGCAAAATACTACCAGGACTGAGTTCATGATAAATTTAAGTTCAATTAATCACATTACTTAAGAACTCCCACTTAGATAGACATCCCTCTAATCCTCTAAGTGATCACGTGATCCATATCAACTAAACCATGTCCGATGATCACGTGAGATGGAGTAGTTTCAATGGTGAACATCACTATGTTGATCATATCTACTATATGATTCACGCTCGACCTTTCGGTCTCCGTGTTCCGTGGCCATATCTGCATATGCTAGGCTCGTCAAGTTTAACCTGAGTATTCCGTGTGTGCAACTGTTTTGCACCCGTTGTATTTGAACGTAGAGCCTATCACACCCGATCATCACGTGGTGTCTCAGCACGAAGAACTTTTGCAACGGTGCATACTCAGGGAGAACACTTTTATCTTGAAATTTTAGTGAGAGATCATCTTATAATGCTACCGTCAATCAAAGCAAGATAAGATGCATAAAAGATAAACATCACATGCAATCAATATAAGTGATATGATATGGCCATCATCATCTTGTGCTTGTGATCTCCATCTCCGAAGCACCGTCATGATCACCATCGTCACAGGTGCGACACCTTGATCTCTATCGTAGCATCGTTGTTGTCTCGCCAACTATTGCTTTTACGACTATCGCTACCGCTTAGTGATAAAGTAAAACAATTACATGGCGATTGCATTTCATACAATAAAGTGACAACCATATGGCTCCTGCCAGTTGCCGATAACTCGGTTACAAAACATGATCATCTCATACAATAAAATATAGCATCATGTCTTGACCATATCACATCACAACATGCCCTGCAAAAACAAGTTAGACGTCCTCTACTTTGTTTTTGCAAGTTTTATGTGGCTTCTACGGGCTTAGCAAGAACCGTTCTTACCTACGCATCAAAACCACAACGATAGTTTGTCAAGTTGGTGCTGTTTTAACCTTCGCAAGGACCGGGCGTAGCCACACTCGGTTCAACTAAAGTGAGAGAGACAGACACCCGCCAGTCACCTTTAAGCAACGAGTGCTCGCAACGGTGAAACCAGTCTCGCGTAAGCGTACGCGTAATGTCGGTTCGGGCCGCTTCATCTCACAATACCGCTGAACCAACGTATGACATGCTGGTAAGCAGTATGACTTATATCGCCCACAACTCACTTGTGTTCTACTCATGCATAACATCAACGCATAAAACCTGGCTCTGATACCACTGTTGGGGAACGTAGTAATTTCAAAAAAATTCCTACGCACACACAAGATCATGGTGATGTATAGCAACGATAGGGGAGAGTGTTGTCCACGTACCCTCGTAGACCGAAAGCGGAAGCGTTAACACAACGCGGTTGATGTAGTCGTACGTCTTCACGATCCGACCAATCAAGTACCGAACGCACGGCACCTCCGAGTTCAGCACACGTTCAGCTCGATGACGTCCCTCGAACTCCGATCCAGCCGAGTGTTGAGGGAGAGTTTTGTCAGCGCGACGGCGTGGTGATGATGATGATGTTCTACCGACGCAGGGCTACGCCTAAGCACCGCTACAATATTATCGAGGTGTAATATGGTGGAGGGGGGCACCGCACACGGCTAAAAGATCATTGATCAATTGTGTGTCTAGAGGTGCCCCCCTGCCCCCGTATATAAAGGAGCAAGGGGGAGGCCGCCGGCCAAGGAGGAGAGGCGCACCAGGAGGAGTCCTACTCCTACCAGGAGTAGGACTCCCCCCCTTTTCCATGTTAGACTAGGAGAGAGAGGGGGAAGAGGTGGAGGGGAGGAAGGAAGGGGGGGCGCCGCCCCCCTCTCCTTGTCCTATTCGTACTGGGGGGAGGGGCGCGTGGCCCTGCCCTGGCCTCCTCTCCTCTCTTCCACCTAGGCCCACTAAGGCCCATTAAGTTACCGGGGGGTTCCGGTAACCTCCCGGTACTCCGGAAAAATCCCGATTTCACCCGGAACACTTCCGATGTCCAAACATAGGCTTCCAATATATCAATCATTATGTCTCGACCATTTCGAGGCTCCTCGTCATGTCCGTGATCACATCCGGGACTCCGAACAATCTTCGGTACATCAAAACATATAAACTCATAATATAACTGTCATCGTAATGTTAAGCGTGCGGACCCTACGGGTTCGAGAACTATGTAGACATGACCGAGACACCTCTACGATCAATAACCAATAGCGGAACCTGGATGCTCATATTGGTTCCCACATATTCTACGAAGATCTTTATCGGTCAGACCGCATAACAACATACGTTGTTCCCTTTGTCATCGGTATGTTACTTGCCCGAGATTCGATCGTCGGTATCTCGATACCTAGTTCAATCTCGTTACCGGCAAGTCTCTTTACTCGTTCCGTAATACATCATCCCGCAACTAACTCATTAGCCACAATGCTTCCAAGGCTTTATAGTGATGTGTATTACTAAGTGGGCCCAGAGATACCTCTCCGACAATCGGAGTGACAAATCCTAATCTCGAAATACGCCAACCCAACAAGTACCTTCGGAGACACCTGTAGAGCACCTTTATAATCACCCAGTTACGTTGTGACGTTTGGTAGCACACAAAGTGTTCCTCCGGTAAACGGGAGTTGCATAATCTCATAGTCATAGGAACATGTATAAGTCATGAAGAAAGCAATAGAAACATACTAAACGATCGAGTGCTAAGCTAACGGAATGGGTCAAGTCAATCACATCATTCTCCTAATGATGTGATCCCGTTAATCAAATGACAACTCATGTCTATGGCTAGGAAACATAACCATCAACGAGCTAGTCAAGTAGAGGCATACTAGTGACACTCTGTTTGTCTATGTATTCACACATGTATCAAGTTTCCAGTTAATACAATTCTAGCATGAATAATAAACATTTATCATGATATAAGGAAATAAATAATAACTTTATTATTGTCTCTAGGGCATATTTCCTTCAGTCTCCCACTTGCACTAGAGTCAATAATCTAGGTCGCATCGCCATGTGATTTAAAATCAATAGTTCACATCACCATGTGATTAACACCCATAGTTCACATCGTCATGTGACCATCACCCAAAGGGTTTACTAGAGCCAGTAATCTAGTTCACATCGCTATGTGATTAACACCCAATGAGTACTAAGGTGTGATCATGTTTTGCTTGTGAGATAATTTTAGTCAACGGGTCTGTCACATTCAGATCCGTAAGTATATTGCAAATTTCTATGTCTACAATGCTCTGCATGGAGCTACTCTAGCTAATCGCTCCCACTTTCAATATGCATCTAGACCGAGACTTAGAGTCATCTAGATTAGTGTCAAAACTCCCACAGTGGAACTCTCAATGAAAGCACCAATGTCGGTGTCAAAACCGACGGATCTCGGGTAGGGGGTCCCGAACTGTGCGTCTAAGGTCGATGGTAACAGGAGACGGGGGGCACGATGTTTACCCAGGTTCGGGCCCTCTCTATGGAGGTAATACCCTACTTCCTGCTTGATTGATCTTGATGAATATGAGTATTACAAGAGTTGATCTACCACGAGATCGTAATGGCTAAAACCCTAGAAGTCTAGCCTATATGATTATGATTGCCTCTACGGACTAAACCCTCCGGTTTATATAGACACTGGAGGGGACTAGGGTTGTACAAAGTCGGTTACAGAGAAAGGAATCTTCATATCCGAACGCCAGGCTTGCCATCCACGCCAAGGAGAGTCCCATCCAGACACTGGAGAGAGTCTTCTGTCTTATATCTTCGCGGCCCATCAGTCCGGCCCACGTCACATAGGCCGGACGCCCGAGGACCCCTTAATCCAGGACTCCCTCTCCCGCCAAGAGCAATCACTGTCGCCCCTCAACCGGTGATGCTCTCCTTGCCAGCAGCTCTCGTGGGCTGATGCATCAACCTGTGATCAGCCGGACCGACTGTGTGGCGTACAGGCCATGTCATCCTCCGCCCCAAAGCAGCCAGTGGCAAGGCCTACAACTGGTGATGACGCACCACCGGTTCATATGCCGGCTGCAAAAGCAGCAGGGGGAGACCCAGCTGCAGCACATGTTCAGCAGACCAACCTGGTGGAACAGACTGCTAAGCAGTCTAATGCTTTGGAACCGCCTGCTAAGCAGTCTGTAGCTCCAGAACCGACTGCTCATCAGCCGTCGGTCCGCAGGCGCGTGATCAGCATACCAATGCGTCAGCACTTCCTGCTAAGCAAACCAACACGTTGGCACGGCCTCCTCAGCACACCGACAAGTTGGCACCACCTTCGCAGAAACCCGATAGAGCTTCAACGCATGGTCAGCAGTCCGATACCTCTGCTCCTACAGCCCAGCAGTCCGTCACAGCAGCACTGCCAGCTCAGCGGTCCGGCATAGATAAACCATCTGCTCAGTAGTCCGTCCAAGCTTCACCGTCTGCTCGGCAGTCTACCGTGCAGGCAACCAGACGTTCTGCCAGAAATGCTTCAAGTACCAAGAAGGAAGTGGCCAAAAAGGCTACACCCATGACCACGAGGAAGCGCAGCGGGAGAGTGAAGAGGAAAGAGAATGATTGCCTCTTACTTAAAGCACTCATCGCCCAGAACCAAATTAATAGCAGCTTGTTCGTATCGGGGAGTAATGTTATTACTGACGCCATGGGTGATGAAGAAGTACGTTTGTTGCTTGCTAAAAATAAAGGAGGCGTAGTTGAAGCACGCAATTATGTCCATGGCCAACCATTTCCTGTTGGCGAATACTTTGATGAGTGCAGCTCCAGTTGCCGCGAGTTACATGAACATTACATGGATCAAATGTCAGAAGGTCATCACCATTTGCTAGTCCACTACAACAGAGATCATTTCCGACACGATGCTGGTTCCATCATTGTGAGTTTTGAGGACTTACATCTCTTCTTCAACTTCAACATGCTCGATGCACTCTTGTTAGATGCGTGATTTTGTAAGTACATAACAAACTCTGATCAACTTCTCCATACGAGGATGTAAATGATAAACAGCTAACTGCATTTTATTCCTCTTAGGGGATTGAACGCGCAGAGAACAAAAAGTGAGAGTGTGTACTTCATAGATCCTGCATTAGCAAATGGCACAATATTACATGAAAAGGACCGACTAGACTGGGCCGTTAACACGGCCGTCCGTATCTTCGAAAACACGTCCCATGCAGAATCATTTCTCTGGCCATATCATGAACGGTAAGTCAAGTAAACAACCACGCATACACTGATTGTCTTTCAGATTTTGACATTATTCGTAAGTTCATGGCTTTCTTAATATGTAGCAATCACTAGATATTGGTATTCATTGTTCCAAACAAGAACACAGTTTACTACATCGATTCTCTCAAAGAGTCAACAAACGCTCAGGATCTGACGCATCTTCTGCAATTTTTGGATAGGTATTGAATTCTATGATGTTGAAATTAATTTGCATTCATATCTGGTTCAATAATTGATGTTGTCAAAATTCATCATCATTTGAAGTGTGCTCGCATTGTGGGAAACTAAAACAGGGAACCTGTTCAAGAGGAAACTACCTCTGCAGCACGAGATCGTTTCTCCGGTAACACACCGAAATCCATTATTTTCGGAAAATTAATCCAACAGTCTGCAAATACCTTTCCTTACGCTAGTCAAATGTTCAAGCTTCTAAATAAACCTCTTTCTATTTTGTCCAAAGAAAAAATAATACATCTAACACCGGTTAGGTTGTTCCTAATAGGACAAATACATGACTAATTTTGTACAAAACATTTCAGTGTCCTCAGCAAGAAGCAGGGACCAACCTTTGTGGATACTATGTTTGCAGACACATGATCTCCATCAGCAAATCTGCTGATAGTTGTGACGATCCTCGCGAATTAGTACCAGTAAGTCTATCTTAATTAATATCTTCTACTCCACTCATATGGCACATTCTGATCTTAAAAATACTGCAGCTCATCTTAAAACTGAGGGCCCCTGAACCGCTCCCGGCTGGTGAATTGTGGATGGTTCGGAGATTTATCAGCGACTTCTTCCTGGATCACTACATCAATCCCACTGGTGATAATGAAAATTTTAGCATGCATTCTCCTGAAACATTGAGTAAGAGCTAGCCGCTAAACATATAACGCATGGATCCATTGTTTTCCGTCTGATGAGGTCTTTGTATTTCGTACACTATGATTAATTATGTAATGCATATATGTGTGGACAAATCATTGGAATTTAGCTACCATATGTTCAATTGCAATTGTTGCGAAATCTGATGAATGTTCTTCCTGTGGACACTATTTGTTCAATTGAATATTGTGGTGAATTTGCTTTTTGCATGTCGATTCAAAATGGGATATTTTTGTTTATTTGTTCAATTGAATATTGTGGCGAATTTGCTTTTTGCGTGCCGATTCAAAATGGGATATTTTTGTTTTAACCTGGCAATTGCTCCGCACATGGTTCAACTAAATGAGTGTGTGCGATCCACATCGGAATGCATACGTCAATCATAGTGGAACCGTCGGTGATACACAGCAGATCGCAAACGATTTGCAGCGCTACTACGTGTGCGTAGGTTCTCTGGAATCGTTTGTGATATCGCGTTATCGCACACGAGAACTGGGAGTAAACCGTGCCCAATGCAAAATACAATCCCAGTCGTATTTTTTTCAGGAAATGTGTGGGATCCCAAACAAAAAGCGCTTGTGACTCTTGCGGCAACCGTCGGTGATACCTAACAAATCACAAATGGTCTGCAGCACTTGTATGTGTGCGAAGGGGCTCCTGAACCGTTTGTGATAGAACATTATCGCAGACGGTAATTGTTGGAAAATGTGTGCGATGGAGTCTAGCATGGTAGACGGGTTACGCAGAAAATTCGTGTGCGATAGGGCACAAATCGCACACAGTTCATATGTTGGCCCGTGTGCCTTACATACTGTTTCCCAAACGGTTCGTTATGACAGACCGTATGGTTTCACTGCGTCATTAGAAAAGCTTAATCACCGATACCACACGTGCGAAAGAATTTAGTGTGTGCTGCATCGCACATGATTACATTTTGGATGGCCTCTGGATCACTCTTCCATATCCCCGACGGTTTCTGGGTCGGGTGGGAAGGACCCCCTATCGCACACACTCATTGGCGATGGTTCTGCAGGCCGACGCGGAAAGGGGTTAAAAACCGTTTGTTTAGGACCGACGCGCACCAGTGACTCTTGCATAAAAATAAATACATGAAAATAAAAGATAGGCCCTTCGTAGAGGGAACCAGAGGTGGTCATGCGCTTTTTTGATGTGCAAGCTCTTAATGTAAAGGAACGTCACTTTATATTTCCCCTTGTGATTGCAACCTTTATTATGCAGTCTGTCGTTTTTATTTCTTTACAATCACATGATTGTACAAAGCTTTTTTTCCCTTACAATAAAATACCATACATATTTAGGAGCAATTTTTATTGCTTTATGCACCGATGACAACTTACTTGAAGGATCTTATTCAACCCATAGGTAGATATGGTGGACACTCATGGAAAGAAATGGGTTTAAAGGTTTTGGATGCACAAGTAGTATCTCCACTTAATGCAATTTTTTGGCTAGCAAAAGATCCTAGACAAGAACCATATGTTAGAGGATTCATGAGAATATAACTTCTATGTGAATATAAGAAACCATAACTCATTACGTTGTCTTCCTTGTCCAACGTCAACTAATTGATATAGAATATTTGATGGGGGCTCACAATCATAAAAATTGTCCAATATAGTATATTTATGTATGAGACCTCTCTTCCTTTCATTATTTTTTCATGGATTGCACCAATGACAAACGCTATGTTTGTCAACTTCCAACAAATTTTATCAATTATACTTATTTTATGTGAAGTCATCACTCCCCATGTGAAACAAGAAAGTAAAACAATTCAAATCAAACTACTCTTTATTATATAACTCCCACACTCAATTACATAGATAGATAGATCACTAAACAAGCACTCAAAGATAGATCGAACTAAAAGTTTATTCTACTAAATCAAGAAATAACACACACAGGTTATTAGCAACAATCATTTGTGTTATTACCGGTCGTTGCACACATTTCTGATTACGGGCCTATTTGCCGCGTATCACACACAACTTGTTAAGTTGAACCATTTCTGTTGTCTTGGCTCATTGCAATCAGTACATCCGAGTGAACTGTATGCCGTCTATCACACACACACCTTGATCTGGCTGACCATTTTTGTTGTTTTCGCTCATCGCAAACAGTTCATCCAAGTGAACTGTATGTCGTCTTTCACAGACACCTTGATCTGGCTGACCATTTTCGTTGTTTTTGCTCATCGCAAATAGTTCATCCGAGTGAACTGTATGTCGTGTTTCACAGACACCTTGATCAGGCTGACAGTTTCTGTTGTGTTGCATAATCGAAAGTAGTTCTTTCGAGTGAATTGTATGCCGTATATCGCACACACCTTGATCTGCCTGATCATTTCTGTTGTTCTGGCTCATCGCAAATAGTTCGTATGTATCAACTACATGCCATGTATCGCACGGGAAACTCTAATATGAATCGTGCTTGATGTCTCCGCCATCACAAACAGTTCGTATTATTGGTAATGGTTTTATTAAAACACCATTTGCGATTAATGCATCGCACACAGTTTGGTCGAAGGGTCTCTGATTCATGTGCCGCATTAGCAGCATCCTACAGTAGTTTGATAACACACAAGTATAGGGGATCGCGACAGTCTTCAAGCGTAGAATTTCACCCAAATTTGTTGATTCGACATTGGAGCCAAATAATATTTATGAGCCTTAGCAGTTGAGTTGTCAATGCAACCACAACTGGGAAATAATATTTCTGCAGCAAATGTTAGGAGCACGGTAGTTTGATGGTTTTGATAGTAGCAGTAACAGTAGCAATAGTAACATGAACAGTAACAGAAGTAGTTTGTGATGATTGTAACAGCAACAACAGTAGTAACTTAGCAAAGATCAACGTGAGAAAAGCGTAGGCATTAGATCAGAGATGGATATTTGTGTTGGAACCTGGAGCAATACACAATAGCTACCAAACATCAATTCTATGTACACTACTGTAGGATGCTGCTAACGCGACACTATTGTCGGTGTCAAAACCGGCGGATCTCGGGTAGGGGGTCCCGAACTGTGCGTCTAAGGCGGATGGTAACAGGAGGCAGGGGACACAATGTTTACCCAGGTTCGGGCCCTCTCGATGGAGGTAATACCCTACTTCCTGGTTGATTGATCTTGATGATATGAGTATTACAAGAGTTGATCTACCACGAGATCGTAGAGGCTAAACCCTAGAAGCTAGCATATGATTATGATTGTTGTTGTCCTACAGACTAAACCCTCCGGTTTATATAGACACCGGAGGGGGCTAGGGTTACACAGAGTCGGTTACAAGGGAGGAGATCTACATATCTGAATTGCCAAGCTTGCCTTCCACGCAAAGGAGAGTCCCATTCGGACACGGGACAAAGTCTTCAATTTTGTATCTTCATAGTCCAACAGTCTGACCAAAGTATATAGTCCGGCCGTCCGAGGACCCCCTAATCGAGGACTCCCTCAGTAGCCCCTGAACCAGGCTTCAATGACGTTGAGTCCAGTGCGCAGATTGTCTTCGGCATTGCAAGGCGGGTTCCTCCTCCGAATACTTCATACAAGATTTCGAGCACAAGGATCGTGTCCAGCTCTGCAAAACAAATTCCACTAACCACCGTAGAGAGTATAATATTCCACAAATCTAATCTGCTGACAAATTTCATAGCGTGACCTCACGCCACGGCCCGGCCATTATTCGAACCGTTTTTCTCAACCAGCTACTGCACATATTGCGAGGCGGTTTTCTTGGCACGTCTTGTCGAAGCAGAGATCGTGTCCCCTTAACACGGGATCTCATCAATACGGGTGTGGGTAACCCAACCGCGCCATCAAGCACGGCGCTTGGGGAATAAGCGAGTTTACCAGGCAAGTGGGGAGGTGCACAGTTTCTACCGCCCTTATAAAGGGATAAGGACTCCTCTTGTTCACCCACGCCTTCTTCTTCTCTGCCCATCCATTCTTGCGCACTCGAGCTCCAGCCCCCAAGTTCGCATTGTCTCCGCAAAACCACTCCAAACATGTCCGGAGCGGGAGGCAAGTGGATGGTATCCTCCGTTACGGAGGAGAACATTACAAAGCTCCGGAAAGCCGGATACCTGGCCGCAGACATCGCGCACCGGATCCCCGATGCGGGGCAGATCGTCCCTACCCCAGAACCTCACGAAAGGGTTGTATTCCTTACCCACTTCGTCCGCGGGCTGGGATGTCCCCTCCACCCATTTGTTCGCGGGCTCATGTTCTACTACGGGCTGGACTTCCATGATCTGGCCCTCAATTTCATCCTCAACATCTCGGCGTTTATCGTCGTGTGCGAGGCCTTCCTCCGCATCAAGCCCCACTTCGGCCTGTGGCTGAAGACCTTCAACGTGAAACCGAAGGTGGTGGTCGGCCAGCAAGCGGAGTGCGGAGGCGCTATGGTGGGCAAAATGCCCAACGTCACCTGGCTTGAAGGCCCCTATGTGGAGACCGTGAAGGGGTGGCAATCGGGGTGGTTCTACATCACCGAGCCGCGCGACACCAACTAGGTGGCGGCCCCTGAATTTTGATCCGGCATCCCCATGCGGCTCACCTCCTGGAAAGAGAAGGGCCTATCCTGGGGCTCATCGGTGGAGCTGACCGGACTCCAGAACTGTGTTAAAAACATGATAAGCAAGAAAATCAAGCTTGTCAACGTGGTCCAGGTCATGCTCTTCCGCCGAATCCTCCCGTGTCAAAGACGGGCATTCGATATGTGGGATTTCGACCCGGCCAAGCACTAGACGCTGCGAGAGCTTTTCAACACGACGCACCAGGACATCTGGAAGGTGTTGTTCAACTCTGCCGAGGTGCCTCCTCCCCTTACCGAGGATCGCGGACTCAGCGCCAAGCGCCCTGCCAATCCGGATGCTCCTTATATCTTATAAGATGTTCCTTTCCCCAGTATAATCATGTGAAGAATCTGAGCCTCCATGCCATTTTAACAGGACTGGGTAGCGACAGCGGAGCGGATCGATTGTCCGCCCCCCTGCCCAAAGATCCAGCAAGGGCTCTCTTAACAGAGATGCTGGTTCCGGCGCCTTATGAGGCGCTGGAGAAGAAGGCCAAGAAGAAGGCCGCGGGACCAGGAAAGGTCTCCGGCGCAAGGTTTTATCGGACTCATCGTCCGATAACACCGAGGCGCCCTCCTCCCATGAAAACGAGGAGGAGGAAGAGGAAAGTTCTCCCCCCCAGCCGGGGGAGACAAGAAAAGGAAGGCCGCCCCATCTGGGGAGGCCGAAGGGTCCAAGAAGGGAAGGACCCTCCTTCCGGACTGCTCCACAACAGCCGCTTTCAGCGACGAGGAGTGGCTACCCAGGGACAAGCCCCTAGCGAAGTCGTAAGTATCCGGACACCATAATAGTTCTGGTATGTTTTGTTTTATTGCTTCTTATCATGCCAAACATGATCATGCAGTCCCTCCAAAGCCCATATCGACGTATCCTCTTCGGATGGGTCTTTGGGCCAGTCGGAGATGAACAGCGATTCACTCCCGATTGCCTCCTCCCCCCGCCCTACGGACGATGTCGAGGTGTTGTCTCAAAGGGCGCTAAACCAAGGGGAGATAGTTCCGAAGGCGCCCCACGGCGATATTCCAGGCGCTGGGCGCATGGGGGGCAAGACTCCCATGGGCTCTAATGCCGGGGGCAGCAAGTTTAGCCCCCAGCCGAATACTGCGCCGGAACCTCCAGTGGTTCCGGATTCTGTCAGGTGACCCCTCCCAAAGGGGGGCAAGACGTCTGTGCCGATGGCCTTTGTCCATCCAGAGGCATTGGACAATTTGCGGGAAGCGCTTCGCGGCGCTTCCATTGACGAAGAGCACCGCACTATCATGAGTGCGGTGGTCAAGAAGGTTCGGTCCGCCAAAAGCGGACTGACTGAAGCCTGTGCCAGCCTCCTAATAGGCTTTGAGGTAAGTAATCAAATTATGAGAGAATGTTACAGCATAGACAGTAGCCCTTGATGCTCTGTTTGGTGTTCGCAAAGAAAGGCCGAACAGAGGATCAAATAATAATCATAGGAGTCTAATCATAATATGTCTATGTGAATAAGCAGGCTTCGCTGCTGGCCGCTGCCGCTCGCATGGTGGAGGTATCCGCACTGAAGCGGGACCTTGAGCGGTCCAAGGAAGAGCTCGGCCTTACCAAGAGGCAGCTCGAAGAGAACAAAGGTAAGTGATACCCTGTCTGTTTATTGATAAAGAAAAAAGAAGGTGGTTGTTAGATCACAGGATCGTCATGAATTTTGCTAGGGGCCACGACCGAAGTGGCGGCCCTGAAGAAGGCGATGTCCGAGGCCGAAGGCAAAGCGGCCAAGGAGCGTGCCGAGTGCGAGAAGCAAGAGGCCCGAGTCGGCGAGGTTCAGCAAGAGCTCCAGGAGTTTGTCAAGAAATACGAGTCCTTGGAGCGTGACTCTAAGACGCAAGGGTCCGAGCTTGCGAAGGCCCTCGAGAACGCACAAAATGCCAAGGCCGAAGCCCAAAAGGCCCTCCAGGAAATTCAGGCGGTCAAGAAGATAGCGACGGGTAAGACATTCATTATGCAAAGCAAGCATGTGAAGGAAACTTTCCTTTTACTTACCCGAATTCGGAGCTCTCCAGGAGCGTTCACAGATCTACCCAGCAGTGTGTCGGATGCCGCGGAGTTCTGTCGGGCCGAGGAAGGGAGCTCGACGGAGAAGTTGTTCTGGTCTCAGTATACTGGGACCGAACATCCGATGCCCTTGAGCGACCAGTTGAAGCAATTGGTCGAGCTTCACAAGGCGGCCGAACTAGCCATGAAGGGTCTCATAGTCCGGATGTGGCCTGGCGAGCCCCTGCCTAGCAGCTATTTCGGCCTGGTAAGGCGGCTTGTGAATGCCTGCCCCCGGTTTGAAGTCATAAAGCGGTCCGTCTGCATTGAGGGTGCGCGTAGGGCTTTTGCCTGGGCAAAAGTGCACTGGGCGAAGATGGACGCCGAAAAGCTGCTGAAGGAAGGGCCGCCGGAGGGCAAGGAGCATCGCCACCCCGAAAAGTATTATGACAGTGTTCTGAAGGGTGCTCGCCTTGTGGTGGAGGAATGTGCTAAGGATATAATATTTGAGTGAATGTACTCATGTGATCCTGTAATATGAAAACGAGTTCATGTGCGCTATATAACGCTTGTTGATTTAAAATATTACCTTCTGTGCGGCCGTTTATAAAATTTGAGAGTTGGCAAGTCGTCGGCTTCTGCGCCCATGTAACTAGTAGTGAGGTGTTTGGGATAAACCTGATCACTCTTTATCCCAGTTATGGGTCCTTCGAAGGAGGTGTTCAGCACAACGAAGTAGGCAATCGGACTATAAAGCTTTATCGCTCTCACTTAGCCACAAAAGTCTATAATTTTAAATTTTGGCAAAGTCCCTAGTATTCGGAAGGCCGAACTTGGGGCGCTATGTACGCCTAAATCAGAAAAGGCCGACTCTTCGCCCGAAGCGGAAAAAAATCTTTAAGGATTTGAGACCTCTCGAACAGCGACCAGCTCTCGCCGCATCATGACAGTCAGTTTTCGGCTTTCTCTACTGAGGTGCTCGTCCGGAAGAACCGGGACACAATCGCAGTAGTTCTCCCAGTGCTACCTTAGCCGATATAGCGGAACGTAAGGTACCAAAACATGGGAGCCGGGCAAACCCAACTATTGACCCAAGACATGATTCGGAGCTGATGCATATAGTGCTATAAGTTCGAGGTGCCGCACTATCGAAAGTGTTCGGACTTTTCATGCCGTGTTATGGGGTACACTGAAGCCCCTGGCGCACTGGACGTATCAGAATGTACGGGTGTAATTTGTCGTAAATAAGCAGACAAGGGAAAAAGATGAAGGAATGCAATAATGAGCCTATGATGTACATTGTTATTTAAGTGATACGTCAAAACGTATGTATACAAGTAGTGCAATAAGTAAAAATAGGTCTATTTGACATGTCCTATCAAAGGGCAAGCTGCGTGTGGGTATGCAAAACAGGTATAGCGATCGTTATCAGAGACCACCTAGGGATTCCCTTGTACGTCAAAGCTTCTTGCTTCCTTGGTGTTCCTTCCCGTGACGGGTCAGATAATTAGACGATCGGAGAGGGCCTACAGAGAATAGGGGCCTGAAAGGAAGAAAATGTTAAAGGTATACGGGTCCTGAAGCGGTCGACCTGCATTGTGGGCCGTGTCGTAGCTGTGCCTCCGCCTATGCCCATGGTATCTTGAGTGCGTAATTATGTACGCGCGGCGCAAATTTCGCCGCTTGACTGGGACTAGGACGGAGGCCGAATTGCTAGGCTAGCTCTGAACGTGCCTGGTGATCCTGTTGCAGGGTACTCCGGACTCGCTTGAAGGTGTCCGGAGGCTTTTTCGCCGAATTGGCGGTTTGCCTCAGAAGGCTGCTTTGCACTTCTGCTGAAAGGGCAGCGGTGTGCTCCTCCGTACGGAGCGAGCGTTCTGTGTTTCCATTAACTGTTATAACCCCACGAGGTCCTGGCATTTTGAGCTTGAGGTATGCATAATGCGGTACCGCATTGAATCTGGCGAATGCGGTTCGTCCGACCAGTGCGTGATAGCCACTACGGAAGGGGACGATATCGAAGATTGAATCCTCGCTTCGGAAGTTGTCCGGAGATCCGAAGACCACTTCCAGTGTGATTGAGCCCGTGCAGCAGGACTCTACACCTGGTATGACACCTTTAAAGGTGGTTTTTGTGGGTTTGATCCTCGAGGGGTCTATACCCATTTTGCGCACTGTGTCCTGATAGAGCAGGTTCAGGCTGCTGCCACCATCCATAAGGACTCGAGTGAGGTGAAATCCGTCAATGATGGGGTCAAGGCCCAATGCGGCAGAACCGCCATGAAGGATGCTGGTGGGGTGGTCCCTGCGATCGAAAGTGATCGGACAAGAAGACCATGGGTTGAACTTTGGGGCGACTGGCTCCATCGCATAGACGTCCCTTAGTGCACGCTTCCGTTCCCACTTGGGAATATGGGTTGCGTATATCATGTTCACCGTTTTTACTTGGGGAGGAAATTTCTTCTGTCCTCCTATGTTCGGCGGGCAGGGCTCCTCCTTGTCTTTGCTATGCAGCCCCTTTTCCTTCTTTTCGGCATTCAACTTGCCGGCCTGTTTAAACACCCAACATTCTCTGTTGGTGCGGTTGGCTGGTTTATCAGGGGTGCCGTGAATTTGACACGCGTGATCGAGTATGCGGTCCAAACTGGACGGGCCCGGATTACTTCTTTTGAACGGCTTTTTCCGCTGACCGGATTTAGAGCCGCTGAATCCAGCATTAACTGCCGTGTCTTCGGCGTTGTCGCCGTTGTTGCGGCGCTTGTGTGTGTTGCGACGTGGCCTGCCGTTGCTATCTTTGGCATCTGAATTGCCAGGGTTTCTTGATGTGTTATTGCTGCGAGCCAGCCAGCTGTCCTCGCCCGCACAAAAGCGGGTCATGATTGTCATGAGGGCTGCCATGGACTTCGGCTTCCCTTGGCCGAGGTGTCGGGCGAGCCAGTCGTCGCGGATGTTATGCTTAAATGCCGCTAAGGCCTCGGCATCCGGACAGTCGACAATTTGGTTCTTTTTAGTTAGGAGCCGAGTCCAGAATTTCCTAGCTGATTCCCCCGGCTGTTGGGTTATGTGACTCAAGTCATTAGCATCCTGTGGTCGCACATAAGTGCCCTGGAAGTTGTCAAGGAATGCGTCTTCCAAATTCTCCCAACTGCCGATGGAGTTTGCTGGCAGGCTATTCAGCCAATGCCGAGCCGGCCCTTTGAGTTTTAGTGGGAGGTACTTGATGGCATGTAGATCGTCACCGCGGGCCATGTGGATGTGGAGGAGGAAATCTTCAATCCATACCGCGGGGTCTGTTGTGCCATCATATGATTCAATGTTCACGGGTTTAAAACCTTCTGGGAATTCGTGATCCATTACTTCGTCAGTGAAGCATAGGGGGTGTGCGGCGCCTCTGTGCCGGGCTATGTCGCGACATAGTTCATACGAGTCTTGTCTGCTATATTCGGCCCTGCCGGATTTACTTTTTCTATATCCGGCGTGACGGTCGTCGTCACGCGTTGGGGCGCGCCCCCGTGATCCGTAGATCGATCTTGCATGTCCTGCTTTGTTTTCCAATACGTCTCGCAGGTCCTGCGTGTTACCCCGGGCCTTGGTATTTTTGTTTAACTGGTGATGGGGTGCGGGCTGGATTTTGGCCTGATATGCCGCTTTGTCTCGACCACGAGGTGGCCGGTCAGCCGTATCATACGCTGGAAGCGTAGGCTTTAATGCTTCCTCCTCAAGTTGGGGTAGCAACCTGCGCTTCTGGTAACTTTTGGTTGGGCGCTCGAGTTCGTATTCCTGAGCCGCCAGGACCTCAGTCCATCTATCCGCTAGCAGATCTTGGTCAGCTTGAAGCTGTTGTTGCTTTTTCTTCAGGCTTTTTGCTGTGGCTATAAGCCGGCGCTTGAAGCGCTCCTGCTCGACGGGATCCTCAGGCACGATAAATTCTTCGTCGCCGAGGCTCACCTCATTTTCGGAGAGATGCATGTAATTGTCATCCTCTGATTCTCCATCTGCTGCCTGTTCCTTAGGGCTAGCTTGCCCATCCTCCCGCTCGAGGCCTGGCTGGAGGGGATTGTCTTCGTCTTCGGCACTCTCTGCAGCGTTATTGTCTCTTGTGCCGGTATCGCTGCTTTTGCTATGGCGGGGCTTAGAGCGGCGCCGATGACGCCGGTGCTTAGATTGCTTCTCGGGGGGATTATCCTCTGTTGCCTTATTGACATCACTTTCTTTGGGGGTATCCACCATGTATATATCATATGATGAGGTGGCAGTCCAGCGCCCTGTGGGCGGTGGTTCCTGTTCATCTCCTACATCGTCGTCCATACCGTCGATGTCTTCAGAGCCGAAATAGAGCATGTCGGTTAAGTCGTCGATAGTGGCTATTAAGTGGGTGGTGGGTGGGTAACGAATTTCTTCGTCGTCCGCTTCCCACTCAAGCCGGACATAGTTCGGCCAAGGGTCTTCTGACAAGGAGAGAGACATTAATGAATCTAGCACATCGCCCAAGGGCGAGTGCTGGAAAATATCCGCGGAGGTAAACTCCATGATCGGTGCCCAATCAGATTCGATAGGTATGGACGCAAGTGATTCGGAGCCCGTGGCCGGGGACGAATCCAAGGGTTCGGCAACACAGGTCTCATAAGAGGTGAAGTCAGTATTCGGCTCTAACGCCGCTGAGTGTGCGGCCTCCGTGGCGGGGTCCATCCACCCGTCCTCGGACGGCGCAATCTGCTCCGGATTAAGGGCTGGAGTAGCCACAGGTGTGATCTCCCGAACACCGTCCGATGGCTGAGCTAAGTCATGCTCGTCGTGACTGTGCGGCGCACCTGACGTGGGCACGAATCGGTCAAAGATCAAGTCTCCGCGGATGTCGGCGGTATAGTTTAAGTTTCCAAACCAGACCTGACGGCCAGGGGCGTAGCTCTCGATCTGCTCTAGATGGCCAAGCGAGTTGGCCCGCGGTACGAAGCCGCCGAATACGAAGATCTGTGTGGGGAGAAAAACCTCACCCTAGATCGCACCGTTGCCGATGATCGAAGGGGCCATCAAGCCTTTATCGTGACGGCACAGTGGAACTCTCAATAAAAGCACCAATATCGGTGTGAAAACCGACGGATCTCGGGTAGGGGTCCCAAACTGTGCATCTAAGGCGGATGGCAACAGGAGCCGGGGGACACAATGTTTACCCAGGTTCAGGCCCTCTCGATGGAGGTAATACCCTACTTCCTGCTTGATTGATCTTGATGATATGAGTATTACAAGAGTTGATCTACCATGAGATCGTAGAGGCTAAACCCTAGAAGCTAGCCTATGATTATGATTGTTGTTGTCCTACGGACTAAACCCTCTGGTTTATATAGACACCGGAGGGGGCTAGGGTTACACAGAGTCGGTTACAAGGGAGGAGATTACATATCCGAATTGCCAAGCTTGCCTTCCACGCAAAGGAGAGTCCCATCCGTACACGGGACGAAGTCTTCAATCTTGTATCTTCGTAGTCCAACTGTCCAGCCAAAGTATATAGTCCGGCCGTCCGAGGACCCCCTAATCCAGGACTCCCTCAACTACGATCAGAGACCCTTCGACGAAACTGTTTGCGATGCAATAATTGCAAACGGTGGTGTAAACAACCGTCAAAAAGGCGCAAAATCTTTGCGATGACGGATGCATCAAACACGGTTCCGATTTTAGTTGCGTGTGCGATTCAGGGCACACGGTTCAGTTCAATTAACCATTTTCGATGAGTAGGAACAAAAGTAACGGGCGGCCAGATGAAGGTGTGTGCGATGTACAGCATACGGTTCACTCGGATAAACTGTTTGTGATTTGACAACACAAAGGAAACGGTCAGCCAGATGAAGGCGTGTGCGATGTACAGCATACGGTTCACTCGGATGAACTGTTTGTGATTAGGCAACACAAAATAATCGGTCAGCCAGATCAAGGTGTGTGCGATGTATGACAAGCGGTTCACCCGGATGAACTGTTTGCGTTGAGACAAGAGAACAGAAACGGTTCAATATAACAAATACCATAAATACTGCAAGGTTCAAATTCAAAGATAACAACGCCCAAATTCAAACATTGCCTGCTGCGTCATTTCTGTAAAGGGATCAGCCGCTGACAAGTCATGTATGGGTTTGACACAATAACTTTCAATTGTTTTGACATATGATCTTCCGATATGAAGTTTGGCATTTTTGGAGGCACTTCCATTCCACAGTACCAGCCGGCTCTGATAATCATACCAATGATCTTTCCTAATTAAATGCGTGTTCAACCTTAGTACACTCAGCACCTTTGCTCTGGCAAGAAAGAACCTGGCGAGTGTAATCTCCGGTGGGGTCCCTCGGTAGGAGTTCAAAGTAATATTTGAGAGATGCAGATCCAGGCATTCGATGTGATTGTCGTTATCAACATCTTCCACCAGGCCTAATATGCACTACAAAAGAATAGGACGTGTTAGTGCCTGCATGCAGTTTTGAACACTGCTACATGCCCATTTGGTTTGCAGGATTTGTAAAATGCACCAACGTGCCCTTCGATCTGTCATGATTAACATGGGCATTAATTTGATTACAATCTAGAAACATGTAGCCTTCTTCACAAAAGGTTGGATTGGATGAAAAATTCCCTAAGAAAACTATTATAGATGAATCCAAAGGAGGAATGCTTATGGACGATTGTAACCATATGAATGAAGCAACCAATATGGGGTGGGGGTGTATGTCCTAAAATCCTCCAAAATTCCTTCAGAAATCATAGTACATAGTCATTGTAAACTTGGGAAAAGGTGCAAAAAATTGAACTCCCTTATGGTTAACATTTAACAGGAAAGGAACATCACCTCGATATACAGCTTCTTCAGGCACGGAAAGCATCTCAGGCAACTGAAAACTTGGTCCAGGTTGGGGACGACAGATTCTAGTGCCAAGATCTTCACTGTGCCAAGAGTCTGGGTGAAGCTTCGCTGGATGATAGACGAACATACATCTTCAAAACTAGAAATAACGTTGATATCAAGAAGGAGAGGTATATAAGGCGACTGTTGTACCTGAAAGTTGTAGTATTTGACAGACGAGTAGCCCACTACTTTCAATTTCGGCGCAGAAATGACATTGATTCTTGTTGGACCTTGTTGATCAACTACAAGTAATCTCTCAAGTGAAGGTGTGTCCTGGATGACCATATTGTGGTCCACCTTTTGTGATCTCTCGTTGCAGCACCAGCAACACACATAAATAGTGCGGACAGTCCTGGAGGTGATGTGCAAGGTACTCGACCAATTCATCGCCTGAAGACGAAGGAACTCGAGTGCAGTACAGCCGCGGCGCAGGCGCTCCATGTCATCCTTTGGGATGCGGACGGCGATGAGCTCGAGGTGCTTCAGTCGTGGTAGAAAAAGAGCGGGCGCGTCATTAAGGGGGGGGTGGCAGTTCATGAACTTGGCGAGGCGCAGCGTGGGCGCAAAGTGGAGCGCGGACGTTGGCAGCAAGTTCATATGCCCATCATTATAACTTAGCTTCTCGAGCTGATCTATGGTGCGGGATCGGAACCACTCGTCAAGCTTGGCTCGCTCCCTGCCATTGGAACGAAACTTGCCCGCGATAAGGCCTTTGATTGGGCCATGGTGACTGCTGAGGATCTGGGAGAACGCATCCAAGCTTTGACGATAGCCATGGCAGAGCTTGTGGGCGTGGAGGAGGTCGACGGGGGTAGCCATAGGGTGCGCCATAGGGAAATGGCAGCTGTCCTCGCCCGATTTCTGATTGGGAGGAGGGATATGATGACTATCAACATATCATCGGGGAGGTTGTTGATGAAGTCTAGGCCTGCTGGAGTCGCTTGCGGTTCTTTGTCGACCCGCCTCCGCTTGTTGGCAGCCTCGTTCTCCACCTCGTCGGCAGGGACGGGAACCTCTGTCTCCATATTCACGCCATGCTCCGGTACTTCAGCAGCCCCGGCGTCACCACTCCATGCGATGGGGCACTTCGGCGGCTTCCTCGTACACTGACGGCTTTGAGGACTCAGAGCAGCGTCGAGGATGCGGGCGGAGAGAGAGGAATTGTGTGTGTGGCGAGGATGGGGGTGGTGCGGCCGCTCGGCGGTGCCATTAATATAGACCAGTAGGAGCGAGGCGGGCGGCGGTCCAATGCTGTCTCGCTTCTCAGTGAGAACGACTGCTTAATCTCTAGCATGAATGAAATCTATGCTTAATTACTGAATTTTAGTTGCAAAAAATAGATAGTGATATTGATTTTTAGCTGCATATTTTGACAAATCGCAGTGTCTCTTGGCTTAGCACCGAAGTCTGGCTTTAATTTGCATACCGTAATCTGAACCATTTGCGTTGAAGAGATGCACAGATCCTGCATTGAATAGCTTGTATGCTTCCCGGTGAGCCTGCGCACCGGACTGCGCTCGCACGCCTCCCGTTTAATCAAGCAGTTGTCCACACGACACCTCCTATAGCCATTAAAACCAAGACACATGGCATCATGTGAATGGTTAACCGAACGCACATAGTTTAAATTATACAAATGTTTGAGATATTAAAGTGGCTGTCATTGTTCGAGTGCGCCTTCTCTCAAAATGGACACGAAAAATACCACAGCATGTCGGGTGCCCTTCCATGATAGCATGCCAAGTTTCATGAATTTCAGACGAGTTTTGGATTTACTAGAATTTAAAAACTAGGCATCTCAATGTTTTGCCGGCAATCAAAGGTGCCCTGGTGTTTGAAATTCATTCCCATTTCTTGCATGGGCCCTAAGCATGCACCCAAGGACACAGATTTGATTTTTCAACCAATTTATATGCACTGGAGCATGCGCATGTAGTTCAAATTTGAATTATGCACACAAATGCATTGAAAACTCAGTTAATGCATAAAAATGTCCAAACGAACCCCGAAAAATCACAAAAATTCACACAACACTCCTGTTGTTCTATGTTGACACGAGAAAAAAACTTGAAAGAAATAAGAGGCAATGGATATCGTTTCGTCCCCAAAGGTGGGACGTTCCCTATCGAAAACCGCCATGCTTGTTGTGAGAAGCTCCGGTTTGTGAGAAGCATATACCCAAACCTGCCCCAAATGGGACAAAATTTGTACCACGGCATGTTGGGTGCCCTTCCATGATAGCATGCCAAGTTTCATGAATTTCAGACGAGTTTTGGATTTACAAGAATTTAAAAACGAGGCATCTCAATGTTTTGCCAGCAATCAACGGTGCCATGGTGTTTGAAATTCATTCCCATTTCTTGCATGGGACCTAAGCATGCACCCAAGGAGACATATTTGATTTTTCAACGAATTTATATGCACCGGAGCATGCGCATGTAGTTCAAATTTGAATTATGCACATAAATGGATTAAAACTCACTTAATGCATAAAAATGTCCAAACGAACCCCGAAAAATCACAAAAAATCACACAACACACCTGTTGTTCTATGTTGACATGAGAAAAAAACATGAAAGCAATAAGAAGCAATGGATATCGTTTTGTCCCCAAAGGTGGGACGTTCCCTACCGAAACCATCATGCTTGTTGTGAGAAGCTCCGGTTTGTGTGAAGCATATACCCAAACCTGCCCCAAATGGGACAAAATTTGTACCACGGCATGTCGGGTGCCCTTCCATGATAGCATGCCAAGTTTCATGCATTTCGAACGAGTTTTGGATTTACTAGAATTTAAAAACTAGGCATCTCAATGTTTTGCCGGCAATCAACGGTGCCATGGTGTTTGAAATTCATTCCCATTTCTTGCATGGGACCTAAGCATGCACCCAAGGACATAGATTTGATTTTTCAACCAATTTATATGCACTAGAGCATGCGCATGTAGTTCAAATTTGAATTATGCACATAAATGCATTAAAAACTCACTTAATGCATAAAAATGTCCAAACGAACCCCGAAAAATCACAAAAATTCACACAACACTCCTGTTGTTCTATATTGACACGAGAAAAAAAAACTTTAAAGAAATAAGAGGCAATGGATATCGTTTCGTCCCCATAGGTGAGACTTTCCCTACCGAAAACCATCATGCTTCTTGAGAGAAGCTCCGGTTTGTAAGAAGCATATACCCAAACCTGCCCCAAATGGGACAAAATTTGTACCACGGCATGTTGATCCCCCTCCATGATAGCATGCCAAGTTTCATGAATTTCAGATGAGTTTTGGATTTACTAGAATTTAAAAACCAGGCATCTCAATGTTTTGCCCGCAATCA
This sequence comes from Aegilops tauschii subsp. strangulata, assembly GCF_002575655.3. NCBI lineage: Eukaryota > Viridiplantae > Streptophyta > Magnoliopsida > Poales > Poaceae > Aegilops > Aegilops tauschii. Next base: position 389,731,342 of record NC_053039.3, on the reverse strand, counting down.
ATGGTGCCCTAGTGTTTAAAATTCATTCCCATTTCTTGCATGGGACCTAAGCATGCACCCAAGGACACAGATTTGATTTTTCAATGAATTTATATGCACTGGAGCATGCGCATGTAGTTCAAATTTGAAATATGCACATAAATGCATTGAAAACTCAGTTAATGCATAAAAATGTCCAAACGAACCCCGAAAAATCACAAAAATTCACACAACACTCTTGTTGTTCTATGTTGACACGAGAAAAAACTTGAAAGCAATAAGTGGCAATGGATATTGTTTCGTCCCCAAAGGTGGGACGTTCCCTACCGAAAACCATCATGCTTGTTGAGAGAAGCTCTGGTTTGTGAGAAGCATATACCCAAACCTGCCCCAAATGGGACAAAATTTGTACCATGGCATGTTGATGCCGCTCCATGGTACATGCCAAGTTTCATGAATTTCAGACGAGTTTTGGATTTACTAGAATTTAAAAACCAGCCATCTCAATGTTTTGCCGACAATCAATGGTGCCCTGGTGTTTAAAATTCATTCCCATTTCTTGCATGGGACCTAAGCATGCACCCAAGGACACAGATTTGATTTTTTCAATGAATTTTTATGCACTGGAGCATGCGCATGTAGTTCAAATTTGAATTATGCACATAAATGCATTGAAAACTCAGTTAATGCATAAAAATGTCCAAACGAACCCCGAAAAATCACAAAAATTCACACAACACTCTTGTTGTTCTATGTTGACACGAGAAAAAACTTGAAAGCAATATGAGGCAATGCATATTGTTTCGTCCCCAAAGGTGGGACGTTCCCTACCGAAAACCATCATGCTTGTTGTGAGAAGCTCCGGTTTGTGAGAAGCATATACCCAAACCTGCCCCAAATGGGACAAAATTTGTACCACAGCATGTTGATTCCGCTCCATGATAGCATGCCAAGTTTCATGAATTTCAGACGAGTTTTGGATTTACTAGAATTTAAAAACTAGGCATCTCAATGTTTTGCCGGCAATCAACGGTGCCATGGTGTTTGAAATTAATTCCCATTTCTTGCATGGGACCTAAGCATCCACCCAAGGAGACATATTTGATTTTTCAATGAATTTATATGCACTGGAGCATGCGCATGTAGTTCAAATTTGAATTATGCACATAAATGCATTGAAAATTCAGTTAATGCATAAAAATGTCCAAATGAACCCCTCAAAATTACAAAAATTCACATAAAACTCCTGTTGTTCTATGTTGACACGAGAAAAAAACTTGAAAGCAATAAGAGGCAATGGATATCATTTCGTCCCCAAAGGTGGGACGTTCCCTACCGAAAACCATCATGGTTGTTGTGTGAAGCTCCGGTTTGTGAGAAGCATATACCCAAACCTGCCCCAAATGGGATAAAATTTGTACCACGGCATGTTGATGCCGCTCCATGATAGCATGCCAAGTTTCATGAATTTCATACGAGTTTTGGATTTACTAGAATTTAAAAACCAGGCATCTCAATGTTTGCCGGCAATCAACGGTGCTAGGTGTTTGAAATTCATTCCCATTTCTTGCATGGGACCTTAGCATGCACCCAAGGACAAAGATTTGATTTTTCAACGAATTTATATGCACTGGAGCATGTGCATGTAGTTCAAATTTGAATTATGCACATAAATGCATTGAAAACTCACTTAATGCATAAAAATGTCCAAACGAACCCTGAATAATTCCAATTCTTTTATGATCACTGCAGATAAAAGGTCTAGCAATTCAAACACCTTCCATGGCCGCTGTGACCCCATTATGTAATTCAAATCAAGACCAAAAATCAAGTAGATCCCACACAGTTTATTATAACCAACCGTGTGAGATGCAGCACAAAATATCTTCGGACCGTGTCTGAATAAGGGACCGTGTCCGATGACACTTTGCACGCCAGTTTTTTGGCTGAAGCGATTCCAAATTTTTGGCTTCCGCGGAAATATCTACCTCCCCGCCCCCTCCCCCTTACCAAAAGCCACATTTCCCCTCTTTTCGCCTTCCTTTCCAAGTTGAAACCTTCACTCCTTGCTTGCAGCGCCGCCGCCTCCTCGCCGGCGACCCTCCTTCACACTCCTCGGCCTCGCCTATCTAGGCAGGTAATCCACACCTGACCCCCATCATCCTCCTCCTTCCACGTCCCACATGCCCCAACCGCCGGCGCAAGCGCGGCACCTTCCACCCAAATCATCGACCCCTCCACCAAATAAGCGCCGGCCTAAGCCATGGTGCACGCAGTATAGCCAGAACCGCAAGGAGCATTTGGCAGCGGAGAAGCAAATCGCGGCCGCACGCGCAGATGAGGTCATAATGGTTGCCATTCGTGCCGACCCCCAGATCTTGGAGGAGCACCTCGCCGTCGAGGCCACCATTGACCCCTCGCGCGCCGATGCCGCGACATGGTTGGCTGCTTTAAATGACAGTTCGTGGCATTCTCTCGAGGCCACCGTCGGTGCCTTCGACAAAGACTACGAGGTGTTTTTTCAGCGTGCACGTGCTTACCTCATCTCGAGAGCCAGAAGGTTGGTGCCCGGAGCGGCTCAGGCAACTCACCACTACAACGAGGGCACCCACGACGCGGAGGCCTCGCCCTCTTCCATGTCCAAGGAGCCAATCGTCATCGACATCTCCGACAATGAGGAGTAGCTTGTCTTATTAGCTCACTATAAGGACCCATGTTCAGTTTGCTAGCTACTGCCTTTCCATAACAAATTCTAGTGAATCGTGCTATGTACTTTGACCATGCAATCTTCTGCTATAGTGTATATGTTCTATATGTCGTGCAATGTGGTGTTCAATTAACTTCTTGATTCAATTCTGCAAATGTGATGTTCAATTCTTCAGGGTGCAATATTTCTAAGTTGTTAAGCATGCTTGGTTTGGTTAACTGTCTGGTCTTCTATTAGGAGTATGTTATATTGTTCAATTGGTGTTTACTTAACTGCTTGGTTCATTTGTTGTGGCTTGGTTCACTTGTTGTGGTGTTTAGTTAACTGCTTGTTTCAATTCTGCAATGCGATGTTCAATTGTTGTCGCTGCATTCTGTTATTGTATACCATGTGAGGAATAAATCGAATTTGGCTGTACTAAATACATGAGAAACAAATACAATTGCTATATTTCCAAGTTGTTAAGCATGCTTGGTTTGGTTAACTGTCTGATCTTCTATTAGGAGTATGTTATATTGTGCAATGTGGTGCTCAGTTAACGTTTGGTTCATTTGTTGTGGTGTTTAGTTAACTACTTGGTTCAATTCTGTAATGCGATGTTCAATTGATGTGGCTGCATTCCCTTATTGTATACCATGTGAGGAATAAATCGAATTTGGTTGTACTAAATACATGAGAAACAAATACAATTGCTATATTTCCAAGTTGTTAAGCATGCTTGGTTTGGTTAACTATCTGATCTTCTATTAGGAGTATGTTGTATTGTGCAATGTGGTGCTCAGTTAACGTTTGGTTCATTTGTTGTGTTGTTTAGTTAACTGCTTGGTTCAATTCTGCAATGCGATGTTCAATTGTTGTGGCTGCATTCTGTTATTGTATACCATGTGAGGAACAAATCAAATTTGGCTGCACTTAATACATGAGAAACATATACAAGTGCTATATTTCCTAGTTCTTAATCATGCTTGGTTTGGATAAATGGGTTTTCCATGTGGCTTGAATTAATCTGATGAATCTGCAATGTGCTTATTTATCATCAACATATTTTACCGATAGAATGCGAACCCTTACTTAACCTGATGACTAACTACCTTATATGTGTTGTCGGGAAACAAAGGGAAGCACTGAGATTTACAAGATGGTACTAACTATTATACCTTGCCTTTTTGTATTCCTTTGCCCCATTTCCAATATAGAGAAGATATTTATGCACATCGTTGTTTTCAGGCTTCACTGATGATTACCTCTCAAATCACCTATGTGGTCAGGAGGCGAGGAAAGTTTTCATACAACACCCACGGTTCAATATTGAAGTGTTCCTGAAGAGGTCGAAGGATGGACAGTCAATCATCCACAGGCACTGGCCTAAAGTTGCAAAGACCTTCAACATGAATGAAGGCTCAATATTCGCCTTCCGCTTCAGCAGTTTTCTAGATGAGATGCATCTCTCTATGTACCGTCTATGATGCTAATTTCGAAAGGTTCTAGATGTTGCATGTGAAACTTGCTGCTGGTGCAGTTGTGTAATGGGGTAGCTGAGTGCTGAAGCTATATCATGTTGTACTCTGATGTATTTTAATTATGAAATCCAGCTTCATTAATATGGAAATGGGATATATTATGTGCTTAATATGAATGTCAATTAGATTAGTAAATGGATTATTAATAATAGGGCAATTAGCCCGCTAATTGGGTTTTCCTATTGCAAACGGTTAATGAGAAACCACCAAGGGCGATGACCTCAGGCAACGCACACAGTTTCTAGGAATAAATAGTGTTGGATCAATGAAAAATCACACACGACATTCTCTTCAAAATTGTTTGCGTTACGCCACCTTGCGCAAACGTTTTCCTTGGAGCGACTGTGTGGGATGTGCATACAAACGAAACGTTTAGTGGGGACTGACTGTGTGGGATGTGCTTGCGACCGGAAACAATTTCGCCATATAATTGTATTTTTTAGCTCTACTGTATGTATTTCCATATTTGAGTGCTCGCCGGTCGCACACGACCTCATTTTGCCGAACGTGTGTACCAGGAGGGCATATCCCCGATAGTTTCTGGGTCATGTGGGAAGGACCCACCTATCGCCCACACTCACTTGGCGACGGTTCCAAATGTCGTCGTGGAAAGGGGTTAAAAACCGTTTATTTAGGACCGACGCATACCAGTGGTAGGCATGTATTCCGTATATACTTATACGTGCTTATAATAAGAACTTGCATGACATCTTTTGTCCTACCCTCCCGTGGAAGCAGGGTCCATAAGGAAATCTAAGGGATATTAAGGCCTCCTTTTAATAGAGAACCAGAACAAAGCATTAGCACTCTGTGAATACATGAACTCCTCATACTACGGTCATCACCGGAGTGAATCCCAACTATTGTCACTTTGGGGTTTGCTGATCGTAACACGTAATAGTTGCATACAACTTGCAAGATAGGATCCAGAACACATTTATATTCATGAAAACATAATAGGTTCAGATCCAAAATCATGGCACTCGGGCCCTTGTGACAAGTATTAAGCATAGCAAAGTCATAGCAACATCTATCTCAAAACATAGGGGATAGTAGGGATCAAGCCCTAACAAATTGACTCGATTACATGCCAAATCTCATCCAACTCCATCACTGTCCAGCAAGCCTATGAAGGAATTACTCACTCTCGGTGGTGAGCATCATGGAATTGTTGATGAAGAAGGGTTGATGATGATGACGGCGACGAATTCCACCCTCCGGAGCCCCGAATGGACTCTATATCAGACCATCGGATGAAGAACAGGAGGTGGCGGTGGCTCCGTATCATAAAATGTGACGATTCCTTATCTCTAGTTTTTTTTCTCCATGAGACATTACTTATGGAGTTGGAGTTACGTCTAACGGAGGCCTGTTGGACCCACGAGCTCACAAGGCGTGCCCCTGAGCTCGTGGCTCCTAGGTGGGCCCCCTCCAGTAGTTCTCTCCGCCAATATTTTTTATATATTCTGGAAATAACCTCCGTAAATTTTCAACCCAATCCGAGAACTTTCATTTCTGCACAAAAATAACACCATGGTAGTTCTCCTGAAAACAGCGTCAGTATGGGTTAGTTTCATTCAAGTTATGCAAATTAGAGTCCAAAACAAGAGCACAAACGTTTGGAGAAGTAGATACATTTGGGACGTATCAACTCCCCCAAGCTTGACTCATTGCTTGTTGATACGTCTCCAACGTACTATAATTTTGATTGTTCCATGCTATTATATTATCTATATCATTTTTTGAGCCTAACCTATTAACCTAGTGCCAAGTGCCAGTTGTTGCTTTTTTCTTGTTTTTGTCTTTATAGAAGATCAATACCAAACAGAGTCCAAATAGAACGAAACTTTTTGATGATTTTTCTTGGACCACAAGACACCCTAGAAGCTTCGGGAGGAGGCTATATGGGCCACAAGGCAACGACAAGCTCAAGGGGCACGCCCAAGGGGAGCGCCCCAAGCTTGTGGGCCCCCCATGGCTCATCTAACCCTAATTATTCTTCTATAAATTCCCAAATATTCCCCATAGACCAGGGGCACACCAAAAACATTTTTCCGCCGCTGCAAGCTTCTGTCCTCATGAGATCCCATCTGGGGACCTTTTCCGGTACTCTGCCGGAGGGGGATTGGATCACGGAGGGCTTCTACATCAACCTTGCTGCCCTTCCGATGATATGTGAGTAGTTTACCACAGACCTATGGGACCATAGCTAGTAGCTAGATGGCTTCTTCTCTCTCTTTCATCTTCAATACAATGTTCTCCTCGATTTTCTTGGAGATATATTCGATGTAATCTTCTTTTGCGGTGCGCTTGTTGAGATCTGATGAATTGTGGGTTTATGATCAGATTACCTACGAATATTATTTGAGTCTTCTCTGAACTCTTTTATCCATGATTAAGATAGCTTTGTATTTATCTCCGATCTATTGATTTGGTTTGGTCAACTAGATTGATTTTTCTTGCAATGGGAGAGGTGCTTTGTAATGGGTTCAATCTTGCGGTGCTTATTCCCAGTACTAGAAGGGGGCATGACACGTATTTGTATTGTTGCCATTAAGGATAAAAAGACGGGGTTTGTTCATAATGATTGGATCTATCCCTCTACATCATGTCATCTTGCTTAAGGCGTTACTCCGTTCTTGTTAACTTAATACACTAGATGCATGATGGATAGCCGTCGATGTGTGGAGTACTAGTAGTAGATGCAGGCAGGAGTCGGTCTACTTGTCACGGATGTGATGCCTATATACATGATCATTGCCTTAGATATCGTCATAACTATGCGCTTTTCTATCAATTGCTCAACAGTAATTTGTTCACCCACCGTATGATTTCTTTCAAGAGAGAAGCCTCTAGTGAAAACCATGGCCCCCAGGTCTTTCTTTTATCATATTTTTTTCAGATCTACAAAATCACAAACACAAAAATACCTTGCTGCAATTTATTTAATTTTATTTTAATTAGCAATTTACTTATCTTTTATATCCATCTCTATCAAATCTCATCCTTGCAAGTAACCGTGAAGGGATTGACAACCCCTTTATCGCGTTGGGTGCAAGTATTTGTTTGTTTGTGTAGGTGCAATTATTTGAAACTTGTGTGTTCCTCCTACTGGATTGATACCTTGGTTCTTAACTGAGGGAAATACTTATCTCTACTTTGCTGCATCACCCTTTCCTCTTCAAGGGAAAAAAACCAATGCAAGCTCAAGAAGTAGCACTTGTCCTCAAGCAATTCAGTTGACAAACTGAATGTGACAAAGAAAAACTTTTACAAACTCTTCTGTTCTCGTTCATGTATATATATTTAACTAGTGTTCAAGTTTTCAGGAAAGATTATGAACTAACCATGTAAATGATAAAACTTAGGTCTCACATACTCATGAAAATAGCATAACCAACTAGCAAGCAATAATAAGATATCTCGGATGACAACAATTTGTCAAAACAATCATGATATAATATGATACTATGGTATCTCGCTAGCCCTTTCTAAGACTCTAATACATAAATGCAGAGCACATATGAAGTTCAAGCAATGACTAAACATTGTAATTCATGATAGAAGAGATCCAGCCATGGTCATATCCAACATTAACTAGATTCAATGCATGTTAAACCAACAATGACAATAGTTCTGTCCAAATTGGTGCTTGAATGAGAACATGATGACTCAACAGTAAAAGTAAATAACATGAAAGTAAGTAGAAAGGCCCTTCACAGAGGGAAGCAGAGTTCTGCAGAGCTGCCAGAGCTCGAACTTTAAAACAGAGATGAATACATTTTGAGAGGTTTTCTTTTCCTATAATGTCACGACAAAGGATTTCAATATCTTTCATGCTAAACACATTATCGGCGGGTCCCAAGCAGAAAGATAAAGTTTACTCCCCCTCAACCATACAAACACAAGCCATGGTTAGCCGAATCCTCGGGAGCCCTCAAAACAATCAACCTTTCAGGGGAGTTTATTTTATTATATTTTTCTTTAGTTGATTACAGGACTGGGCATCGCAAATACCATCCTCTCACGTGCAATGACAAGTGAATAAACACCCATCGTGAGAATAACCCACGTAGCATGGAAGATATCGGTCGCCCTGTCGCTCCATGAGCGGTACGGGCACACAAAACAGATGTTTATTTGAATGATTAGAGGTGGCACATGCAAATTTACTTGGAACGACGGAGTAATATCGCACATAGGTAGATATAGTGGACTCATTTGGAACAACTTTGGGTTTAAGGATTTTGGATGCACAAGCAGCATAAATGCTTAATACAGGCGAAGGCTAGCAAATGGAATGAGAAGCGACCAACTAGAGAGCGAGAATGATCATAATCATGCATTGAGAATAATTAACATTTAATACGAGTATGAGTGGGATATAAACACGTTCAACATAAATATCATGAAGGTTGTGTTGGTTTTGAATCAACTGTTGGGAAACCATGCATGGAAAACAATTTTTTTTCACACACAGGCAATGATCTATCCATGGAGATGCATAGCAACGAGGGGGAGAGTGTGTCTACGTTCCCTCGTAGACCGTAAGCGGAAGCGTTTAACAACGTGGTTGATGTAGTCAAACTTCTTCTAGCTCCGACCGATCAAGTACCGAACGTACGGCACCTCCGAGTTCTGCACACGTTCATCTCGGTGACGTCCCTCGCCTTCTTGATCCAGCAAGATGTCAACGTAGTAGATGAGTTCCGTCAGCACGACGGCGTGGTGACGGTGATGGTGAAGTGATCCTTGCAGGGCTTCGCCTAAGCACTACGAACATATGACCGAAGGTGTAAACGGTGGAGGGGGGCGCCGCACACGGCTATGCAATTGTCTATTATCTGCTAGGGGCGCCCCCCCCCCCCCACATATATATATAGGTGGGGGAGGAGGGAGCAGCCAGGAGGGCGCCCCAAGTAGGCTGAATCCTACTTGGGGTCCTCCCAAGTGGCGCCCCCCTTCCTTATTTGTCGAAGGGGGAAGGAAAGAGAGGGGGGAGAAGGAAGGGGAGGCCGAATCCCCCCTTTCCTTCTCCCTTCCCCTCTTTCCTTCTACTCCTAGTTCGGCCCATATGGGGGCGCACCAGCCCCTTGTAGCTGGTGCGTTTCCTCTTGGCCCATAACGCCCATATCTTTTGCCGGGGGTGCCCGGAACCCCTTCCGGTGACCCGATATGAACCTGTACCCTCCGGAACACTTCCGGTGTCCAAATACTATCGCCCTATATATTAATCTTTACCACTCGACCATTACCAGACTCCTCGTCATGTCTGTGATCTCATGCAGGGTTCCAAACTACAGTCAGTCACCAAATCACATAACTCATATAATACAATATCGTTATCGAACGTTAAGCGTGCGGACCCTACGGGTTCGAGAGCTATGTAGACATGACCGAGACACCTCTCTGGTAAATAACCAATAGCGGAACCTGGATGCTCATATTGGCTCCTACATATTCTACGAAGATCTTTATCGGTCGAACCGTTATGAGAACATACGTAATTCCCTTTGTGTATCGGTATGTTACTTGCCCGAGATTCGATCGTCGGTATCTTCGTACCTAGTTCAATATCATTACCAGCAAGTCTCTTTACTCGTTCTGTAATACATCACCTCGTGACTAACTCCTTAGTCGTTTGCTTGCAAGCTTATGATGTATATTACCGAGAGGGCCCAAAGATACCTCTCCGATACTCGGAGTGACAAATCATAATCTCGATCTTTGCCAACTCAACAAACACCTTCGGAGATACCTGTAGAGCATTATAATCACCCAGTTACATTGTGACGTTTGATAGCACACAAGGTATTCCTCCGGTATCCGGGAGTTTCATAATCTCATAGTCGAAGGAATATGTATTTGACATGAAGAAAGCAATAGCAATAAAACTGGATGATCATAATGCTAAGCTAACGGATGGGTCTTGTCCATCACATCATTCTCCTAATGATTTGATCCCGTTATCAAATGACAACTCATGTCCATGGTTAGGAAACCTTAACCATCTTTGATCAACGAGCTAGTCAAGTAGAGGCTCACTAGGGACACGGTGTTTGTTTATATATCCACACATGTATTTAGGTTTCCGACCAATACAATTCTAGCATGAATAATAAACCTTTATCATGAATAACGAAATATAAATAACAACTTTATTATTGCCTCTAGGGCATATTTCCTTCATCAACTACATGTGTGAACATGTGCCAAGTCAAGCCACTTGAATCATTCAGAGGAGGATACCATACTAACATACTACATCACAACCATTTTAATGCATGTTGACACTCAAGATAAATCACTAATTATCCAATCCTAGCTATTTTAGCATGGCATGAGCAAATATAATCTCTAATTGTCATCACAAACATGTTTACTCATAATATACTGAATCAAGAACGACTGAGTTAAATATATTTACAAAAACGGAAGGCAAGAAGAGTTCATACCAGCTTTCCTTCACTGCAATCACTTCATCAAATCATCATCATTATTGCCTTTCACTTGCACAACCGAATGGCGTGAAAATAATAATAGTGCAAGTGTGTCATGGACTAAGCTGGAATCTGCAACCATTTTGTTCAAAGGAGAAGACAAGGTAATATTGGCTCTTTGTTAGATCAACAATAAATCATAAAAGGACACTCAACAATTTCATCATGGTCTTCTCCTTACGACAACTCAAAGAAAAGAAAATAAATTCAGAGAAACAGACTCATTTTTTTTGGAGTTTTTAGTTTTTACTGAGCAAAGGAAACTAACAAAGGAAAAATGAAAAGCGAGAAAAACTATTTACATGGGAGAACTCCCAACAAACAAAATAAGAAACGAGAATTTTTTTGGGTTTACTTTTACTACTACGAACCAACAACATAGCGTTCCCGGGCAGGTTTTCTTTTCGTTGAGTCCTGGTGTCAACATACTCCCAAAGCCATGGAGGGTCGCATTGCTCGATAGAGTCACCGCTCACGTTTAGACTAGGAGTCATGGGACCCGGTGCTGATAGTTCATCTACGAATCTCCATCGGTTGCCATTGGTTAGTACGAGGCCGTGCGACGGCGGGTTAATGCATTTAATGCGGCCTCGCGGTGTGATGGCCATGTTGCCATCGTATATTTTATGCCCTATGCGAGGCGAGTGGCTTGTGGAGCGGTTGATGAGATGTCGTGCATGCGATTGTCAAGCATGCCTGGATGGTGGCTTCTACATGTAGTTTATCGTCCTCATATATTTACTCGGCGAATAATCATGGTTGGAGCTGGCTGGACGTCAAGTGCTTTTGTTGGTGATTGTGATCGATTTGTCTTGTCGGCTGAGCTCCATGATTGCATCTGCACATGGTTGATACTTCGCTAATCGGTGAGGCAATCCCCCCTTCGTTATCCGCTTTATTGTTCAAGGTACGAATAATAAGAGTATATAATAGATCTGACACGCTGATTATTAAATAGTGGGCATGAGTAACTCGTACCTTCTTACCTCCCATGTGAAAATTGGAGGTACGAGGGACCATGTTGAAATTGCTCGTTTGTTTGGGGTAGGAATACACCGAAGAATGTAGGATCAGAAATCAACTAGAGGGGGTGAATAGGAGATTTTAAAAAATTCTTTGGAAGGAATGAATTCTCACAGAGAAGCACATCGGAACAATGAATTTAAGGCAAAAACTATGCAGAGATAAAACTAAGGGAGTAAATGACTTAGAGAGGAAATTAGGCAGATCTATAGAGATAAAACTATCAGAACTGACAATAGAGGAACATCTAAGTAGAGTAGCATGGTAATTAGCAAGCATACATGCATATGAGTTCAGGAAGAGATAAATCTAGAGTAAACATGACGAACATCACAAAGACAAATATATATCAGTTGCAAGGAACTAAACATTGAGAAAAAACTCACGAGAGAGGAACAACTCAAACAGAGAAAAATACTTAAAGTAATGCAAGTAGAGATAAAACCAGTGGTGATGCTCGATCGCGACAAAGGATTGGTTCAAGCAGTTTACACTTCTGCCAAAGTTCTGCATTTGGGTGGATGGCCTTGTGATTAAACACAGGAGTAAACCTCTGTCCATCCTATTCTCTCGGGCCTAAAATTCCTTGAACTTCGACGATACTCTCGGTAGATTCTTCAAGGCAATCTCCAAATCTTCACAGACTTGTCCATGGCCAACCACGATGACTCTTGGTTGCTTGGACCAATGCCTAACCGTCTATTGGAAGTGCAGTCCACGGGAGTAATAGGCACAAGCTGCTCAATCACTTCACAGATTTCAGGCTCTCGGTTTTTCTCCCTAGAATAGTACTCTCGTTTGACTCAGAGAGGGGTGGGGGTGCTTACACAAACTCTTGTCAGATCAAATGAAGCAGCCAACCATTGCAGGTTGAGAGTGTGCTGCTATTTATAGTCGCGGAGCAATCCCGAGGTATGAAACGACCAATAGGTGCACTAGCCAGATACGGCCAACCGACATGTGGCATAATAGTTGGATTTCAATTTAGCCCATGACTTTACTTGAGGAACAAGTCAAATCAACCCAACTATCAATGATTCTTTCTCTAAGTCTAGAAGAAATTCATCTCTAACTCAGCGAATAATCGCTTTGCACGAAGAGATTTCTCTCATCTTCACTCGAAGAAATATGTTTTGGATTGAGCAAGCATCGAAGATCTAAACCTCAACTACACTTGAACACCCCCTTAATAGTATGGTTTTCGCTATGTCAGTAGAGAAAAATGAAACTAGAAAACAACTCTGTGTTCACGTCGACTTTATTACTCTCACAACAATAAACTGTTCCTCGAATGACTCATCAAATTAATTGCTCTTCGAAGCAATTTTTGGGGGTTGTCTCCCACACGCATATCATTCTCCTCTATAAGCTAGGCAATCTTGTCTCAGCCTCTCAGGGATAATATTCCTATGTATACTCGCAAACACGTTAATTCCTTAACTGTTTTGTCCAACAATCTCCATAACTCTCAAGGGGCACTAGATGCACCTACAAGGACGATTGAGGACGTCAAGGAGGTGGGCAGGTGGCATCCTTTCGACATGTACCTTAACCTCTACAGCGCTGTCATGGACAACATTGGCTTCGGTGAGTGGCTCTCATGATCGCTCTTAGCCACCTGTTGATAACAAGGCACGATGGCTTTGGTATGTTGGGATGGGAGAAAACCATAGGACACTGTAGCTTAGGACTTGTCTGATCAAGTACTACTACGTGTAGTGCAAGGGTCTCCAATGATGGTGACATGCATGATGATGATGTTTATTTTGTCATCGATAGGGCATGAAAATTCTTGATGACATGTATTTTTTTTGAGGTGGTATTTACCCCTTATATAGCGATGGTGAACTTGCGGTGGTAGGATGACACCATTGTAGGTAGAATGAACTCGTAATGCTTTTAGATATTTGAAACATGCATGCTTGTGTTGCTTATGTTGCTTTTGTTGCATATGCTCTTGTCAACTAGTGTTGCTTGTCCCACTTGTTGAATTCATGTTATTTTGTCTTGGTAGAAGAAGTGGTATATGGTGTACTCTGGGAGGGTTTCAGGAAGTTCATGCCATATGTTGCCTTGAACAAGTGAATATTTACAAGAACAATGGCTATAGAGAGTTCAACACTAGCGAGGAGGCAGAGGATCGTTACTCCAGGATCTTGCTCAAAGCGAAGCGCAGTAATGAAGAAGTAGGTACAGATGCATGTCAGATATGGTGCAATGGGCTGAAGAACCTGGTAATTTTTGATCATTTTATGGTCATTATGATATTGTTGTTAACCTATGACATACAATGACAACATTGATAAGATACTACTGGAATTAGCTTATTTGCCGTCTGCTAGCTGACGGCAAAGAAGGTCTTTGCCGTCCGCTTATGAAAAACGGACGGCAAAGAACTGGCTGATGGCAAAGAAGGACTTTGCCATCAGCCAGTTCTTTGTCGTCCGCTAGCTGACGGCAAAGAGAGAGGTGGCCCCACTTACGAGCTGATTAGATAAAACTTAACGGCTCCCCTCTTTGTCGTCCGCTAGCGAATGGCAAACAGAGAAAAATAGCGGACGGTAAAGCACGGGGGACGACAAAGACCTAACTTCACTAACCTAACTAACGGCCGAGCCCCCCACCCCCTTCCTCTGTGTTTCTCTCCACGACCAGATCGACCCCCCGCCGCCCCCCGCCGCCCGGCGCTGCCCCCCCCACCCGCCGCCGCCCCCAGCACCCGCCGCCGCTCCCGCCACCCGCCCAGCCTGCCCCGTCGCCCCACCACCCGCCGCCCCCCCACACGCCGATGCCCCGTCGCTCCACCATCCCGCCGCCCCAGCGCCCCGGCGCCCCACCATGTCACCGCCCGACCGTCCCACTGCCCCGACGCCCCGCCGCCCCCACCACCCGCCCACCACCCCGGCGCCACCGCGGCCCCATCGGCCCCGCCTCCCTGCCGGCTCCCTCTGAGCTCCACCGCCCCGGAGCCCTGCCACCCCCGGCACCACCGCCACCCTTCCGCCCGCCGCCCCCGTCGCCACCGCCACCCCCCGAGCTCCAGTGAGTTATTTTTTCTGTTTTTTCTTATTTTTGCTGTTTAATTGTTTGTGTTAGATTTAGGTCTAGATATGTGTTAGTGTTAGTGTTAGATTTAGTGCTAGATATGTGTTAGTGTTAGATTTAGTGCATGGGTTTTAGATAATTAGTTATATTATTAAAAGAAGTAGAAAAAAGATGAAAAAAGAAGAAGAAGAAAAGAAGAATATGTAGAAGGGGAAGAAGAAGAGAAGGAAAGAAGAAGAAGAAGAAGAAGAAGAAGAAGAAGAAGAAGAAAGGAAAGAAGAAAGGAAAGAAGAAAGGAAAGAAGAAGAAGGATAGAAGGAAACACCCCGACCCCCTGACCCCGACACCCCGACCCCGACACGACACCCCGACACCCCGACCCCCTGACCCCGACACCCTGACCCCGACACCACACCCCGACACCCCGACCCCCTGACCCTGACACCCCGACCCCGACCCCAACACCACACCCCGACACCCCGACCCCGACACGACACCCCGACCCCGAAACAGCACCCCAACCCCCTGACCCCGACACCACACCCTGACACCCCGACCCCCTGACCCCGACACCCCGACACGACACCCCGACCCCGAAACAGCACCCCGACCCAGACACGGCACCCCGACACCGACACGACACCCCGACCCCCGACACCTCCCGAAAAGGTGCTCTTTGGCCTTCCAGAGGCCGACGGGGTCATATATTTATGAATTATGAGTTAGGTCATATATTTTTCGATTTTGTTATGAAAAACATCATATATAACTGTGTTGATCGGGTAGATTTAAATGTGCAGTTGTTTCATCGCTGCGAGTTTTGGTGTTCGACGACCTCCCCGTGCGTTTGACGAGCTCTGCCCCTTCGTTCGTGGGTGAGCACAAATGACATGTCCTCCTCCCCCCTTAATTATTTGCTCTGTTCCGGTGTTCGTGCCGATGAAACTTGATAGCTAGCTATATATCTGTCTTGAATCATCAGTATGCGTAACCAATATGTGTCTCCCGTTCGAACGCGTTATAGTTATAAATATGCATGCATTTGCATATTTATAACCGTGATTCTTTCGAATTGTCCAACGCAATCCATGGACAGCCCGAGTATGTGTAGATTGGGTTCGTTTTCCCATATGCTTTGCTCCGGATCCGACGCATAAATTTCGTCAGTGCCTCCCCTGTTGTTCTCCGGGTACACATCCTCTCTGTTTATTGCAGAGATGTGTATCAGGAGAACAGCGGGGAGGTGCTGCCAAAATTTTGCGTCTGATCCGGAGCATAGCATGGGAAAATGAACCCAATCTACACATACTCGGGTGGAATTAGGACCTATCATTACCTATTAGAGTGTAGGTTGCATGGACGTAATAAAATTGACAAAGTAGATCAACTGATGAATATATACATGGTGAATTATATATATATATTTGTTGTGTGTCCAGTAGCTCTGAAAGTCAAGATGAGTGATCGTGCGTGGATGTACACCGGTCACACTGGTCAGAACAAATGGAGCACTGAATGGTTCACAAAAACCAAGGGGTTTGTGCAAGCTGCATTTGCAAATGGCCAGAGGAAAACCTGGTGCCCCTGTTTACGGTGCGGCAATTGGGAAAAGAGGACAGAGGCTGAAATGGGCAAACACCTGCAGAAGAGTGGTTTTACGCCCGATTATACGGTGTGGACATATCATGGTGAGTCTGCCCAACGTGACCGAGCTGAGGTGGATCGTCGTCGCACCAACGAGCATGGTACCGGGATGGAAAACATGGTGCAAGACTTCGATGATGCTCGGGATTCGGACGAGGAGATGGAGGAATCTGCAAAGGCCTTCAATGAAATGTTGGAGTCTTCAAAACGTCCGCTCCACGAGCACACTGAGCTTTGTCAGTTGGATGCCATCTCACAAGTAATGGCTCTGAAGGCTCAGTTCAACTTGGGCAGAGAATGCTACGATGCAATGATGACAGTATTTGGACGCTTTCTACCGAAAGGCCATGTAATGCCTGCAAACCTGTACCAGTCGGACAAAATCCTCCGTGCACTGAAGATGCCCTATGAGAAGATACATGCCTGTGAGAAAGGATGTGTCTTATTTAGGCTTGACTATGCGGACTTGAACTATTGTCCCATTTGCAAGTCTTCCAGGTATGTTGTGGTAGACAATGGTATGGGTGAGAAGACACAGACCAAAATCCCTGTTAGTGTTCTTCGGTATATGCCAATCGTACCAAGACTTCAACGTCTTTTCATGGTCGAAGAGACGGCCAGACAAATGACATGGCACAAAACGGGCAAAAGAACCGAACTAGATGCAGATGGGAATCTGATGATCATACACACATTGGATGGTGTTGCGTGGAAAAAGTTTGATGAATTACATGCTGACAAAGCGGCAGATCCGAGGCATCCTCGAGTCGGCATCAACACGGATGGGTTCAGTGTGTTTGGTCTGACGGCAGCCCAATACAGTTGTTGGCCCGTATTTGCCTTTCCACTCAATCTCCCCCCCCCCCCCCGGACAGATTATGCAAAGAAAGAACATTTTCGTGACGTTGATAATTCCAGGGCCCAACTATCCAGGGAAAAATATGAATGTGTACATGCAGCCGCTTAAGGACGAATTGCAAGAAGCCTGGGATAATGGGTTCAAGACATACAACGCCTATAGCAAACGAAACTTCATAATGCGTGTCTGGTAGACATGTACTCGACGCATGACTTGCCGGCGTATGCGCTATTCGTTGGCTGGTGTGTGCATGGAAGGTTCCCGTGCCCCACATGCAAGGGAGCTCTTGAGTTTCGTTGGCTTCAGGCCGGTCGCAAGTTTTCCTGCTTCGACATGCATAGACAGTTCCTGGATCCTCGCCATAAGTTCAGGAAAGACAAGAAAAACTTCATCAGAGGTAGAGTTGTCAAAAACTCTACACCACCTGCGTTGACAGGCCAACAGACCCTGGATCAGTTAAACGCTCTCGAGCCAGATCCAGAGCGTCCAAGGTACTTCAAGGGGTATAATTCTAAGCACGCCTGGACTCACAAGACATGCTTATGGGATCTGCCTTACTTCAAAGACCTCCTTTGCCCACACAACATCGACGTGATGCACACTGAGAAGAATATCGCCGAGGCACTTTTTGGTACATTGTTCGGCATAGATGGGAAGTCAAAGGATAATACTAACGCTAGAGTCGATCTGGAGGCGCTATGTGATAGGCCGTTACAAAACGAAAGAACCGGAAGGAAAGCAGAACTGGACGAAGCCAAAGGCATGGTTCAATCTTGGAAGACCAACTATGAGGGAAATTATCTTGTGGGTGAAAATGCAGTTGATGTTCCCCGATGGGTATGCAACGAATCTAAAGAGGGGAGCGAGTCTTGATAAATTGAAGATATTTTGTCTCAAGAGTCATGATTGGCACATATGGATTGAGCGGGTAATGCCGGTGATGTTGCGTGGCTTCATCCCTGAGGATGAATGGCTAGTACTGGCAGAACTCAGCTATTTCTTTCATGTTCTTTGTGCGAAAGAACTATCGCCTGGCGTGCTAGAAGAAATGGAAGAGTTGGCGCCGGAGTTGATCTGCAAGTTAGAGAAGATCTTTCCACCGGGCTTCTTTAATCCAATGCAGCATTTGATTTTGCATCTCCCGATCGAGGCAAGATTGGGGGCCCGTGCAAAATCGTTGGTGCTACCCAACTGAGAGGATGCAGATGACGCTTCGACAAAAATGTAAAAATAAACGTAGAATTGAAGCATCGATGGCTGAGGCATTCATCACTGAGGAGGCGGCAAACTTCGTGACAGCACACTACGAAGCCAAAAATCGTCATTTGCATAATCCGAAGCCTCGGTACAATGCTGACGAACCTCAAAAGGGTGGATCCAACCTCAGCCTATTCAAAGGGAATCTCGCACCAGCCAGTGGTTCGAAACCAGTATCTTTGGATAACGAAGAATGGCGGACCATTACGTTATATATCTTCAACAACCTGACAGAAGTGCGGCCATACATCGAGTACATTGTTTCGCAACTTCTATTTCCTTTGAACTGCTCTTATTCCTGGATATTTCATATAGTCGATACGTCGCCATATTCTCGTATGGAGTGGTAATCCAAAAGGATTCCGTCGAAGAGTATGAGCTTCTCGCAAAGCAAGGAGGCGGCTATCCCGGTTTCATCTCTTGGTTCAAACAAACGGTAATTTCTATTAGACCATTTCATTACATTCGCTAATTTCTACCTAATGCAACAATCCTTTCGTATTAAACTTGTAGGCTAATTCAGAGTCTATGGATGCCGAATTGAGACAAGTCGCTAATGGTTTTGACTATAAGGTCCGTTCATTTGACAAATACGACATCAACGGGTATCGCTTTCGTAGCTATGGCAAAGACCTATCTATGCCCGACCGAAAGTCTACAAATTGTTGTGTATCTGCTATCGGCGAAGGAGGTACCGAGTATTATGGGAGAGTTGAAGCAATTTATGAACTTCTATTCTATGGTGACAACCCACCGAATGTCGTACTCTTCAAATGTTATTGGTTTCAGCCGAAGGAGACTAGAAGGACTCATGAACATATAGGGCTAGTTGAAATCAAACAAAGCACCCATTTAGATGTTCCTGATGTCTATATTACGGCTCAACAGGCGACCCAAGTATTCTATCTACCGTGGGCCTGCCAAACTAATCCAATTCTGAAAGGTTGGGATGTCGTTTATGAAGTGCCGCCATGTGCTAGACTATCTCCCCCAAAGGAAGAGGATTATGAACCTCACATTAACCCAGACACATATGAAGGAGAATTATTCCAAGAGACACGTCTTTCCAAAACGCGTTTCAAGAACCGCTATACTTCACCCCAAAACATTGAAGTAGACAGCGACAGTGAATCCGACATCAACCCAGAGGAGGAACAAGAAGAGCCGGAACAAGAAGAGGTTACTGCTGCGGATGACCTGTCAATGCTTGACCGATTACGTCAGGGTAGCCTTCCACATGTTGATGCCACTGAACCCTATGAGCCTGTCATTGATTATAGTGATGATGATGATTATGCATTTATTGATGATAGTGATCGAGATTATTAGTAGTGTCAGGTATTCAATTTTTTTATGTTGTACTTGATGATGATACACTTAAGTGATATACATATTATTATTCATGTCGGTTTTTTTATGTTGTACTAATTTCGTTTACTCTTTGTCATGGTAGGTGTTGAAAGATGGTGGGCGCTGGTCGGGAGCGCTCCGAGGCCCCTTCTTCGTCGACGCGTGGTGGGAGGTCTTCCATTCCACACGCACCTCTCCGTCGAGCGTTGCTGGACAGTATGGCGACACCGCCGGGCCCTTCTTCGTCGACAATGGTGCCCAGCAGGGGGCGAGGTAAGGGAGGGAAGAAGAGAGGAGTTGGAGCACGTGGTCACGGGAGAGGACGTAGGGTGACTGCTAGGGCGCCTTCCTCGCCGCCACCCCCAGTTGTTTCACCCGAGCACGTGACTGCTAGGGTGGACTCGTCCGAGGAGGAGGCTACACGGACTCCGGTCCATGAGCCTTCGGCCCACGAGCCTCGGGTCGATGGGCCTTCGTCCCGCGAGCCTTGGGTCGACGGGCCTTCGGCCCACGAGACCCCGGAGGAGCACACGTCTGGATGGGGTACCTGGCCGGATGAGTCTGAGGGGCCGAGTGGCCATGCTGATGATGGCGGGGAGCCGGCTGATATTGAGGAGGAGGGGGGCACCGTCTACCAGCGTGGTTGTATACGGCTCCCGTCTGTGCCGGTGACCCGCGAGCAGAGGTGGTTGATTTTCCCTCATGGGGAGAGGTAAGTGCATTTAATCTTTTTGTACCTTCTGCATTCACGTTTCTTCAAATATCTAATGCGTTGGCCTTGTCATGCTGTAGGGGTTGGGACCACCATCATAGTGTCCGCCGGCCCAACTCCGTCCTTGGAGTTCTTTGTCGGCAAAACTTCCCGGGGTTTGTCACGTTGCCTGGTGAGGGTTGGCTTCCAGAGCTTGGATTGAGCTAGGTGAGATTATCGATGGTGGTGATCAGAAAGTTCTGGGTAATTTCTCCTTTACACAATTAAATATCTTCAACTAGCTAGTTATTAATTGTACTAATCAATATTGTCTCATTTCATTGCAGACATTCTACAGGTGTGAGGAGGGATACGAGGAGGACGCGGCAAATGTTATCGATAACGTCTGCAAGCGCCTACTACAGATCTTACGGCACAAGGCTCGGGTGCAAGCTGTTCGAGACTACTACGCCTTGCGTGGTATCAAGAAGACCAAGCCGGCGTGCCGCGAGAAGTTCGTGAGTAAGGAGCAGTACATGAAGGTAATTCTTAAGGCCTTGTACTTACTTCCTTCATTTAGTAATTCATAGCCGTAGCGCTCAAGTTTCTATTTGCTAACTTAGGCGCCTCCAAGATGGTGTGCAGATCAGATGGATTGTTGGGAGGTGTTGGTCAATGAGTGGTGCTCAAAAGAATGGCTAGCCCTCCACAACGAGGCCAAGGACAAACGTGCCCAAATGGAAGGTGTGCCACACCATCAAGGCAGCTCCAACTTATATCAGTTCGGGCGGAACTGGGTATGTGGTTTGCTTCATGATTCATGCAATTCATTCATCATGCTAGCTTGAGCCCTTTAATTACTAATTTACTTTGTTTCTCTCTTTCAGGCACGCTACAATAAGGCGGATAAGGTGCCAGAGGTGTACGACCTGTATGCCATGGCCCACACTGCCTCTTTCAAGAAAGTCAAGGCATTCTCTCCGTCTGACCTCGATGATGCAAACAACTTCACCAACATGTCCTCCCATGACAAGCTCGTGAAATATAGAGATGAGGGGAAGGCGAGGAAAGGGGAGGACTTTAACCCGAGCCAGGGTCCCATTGATCCAGAGCTGGTGATGATATCTGGTGGCAGGAGGTCCCATGGCTCCATAGCCATTGGAGATGGACTTATCCGTTGTCCTAGCACTCTCCCGGAGATCAAGGCGCGCCAGTCGAGCTCCGCTCCTGAGATAAGGCCTCGTGAACGACCAGTCCAACTCGCCATCAAGGTTAGTTATACGTACTCAGCTATCTTTCTCCATTACATTGTGTGTGCTTCCATCAATGATTACAAATGGTAACGAGGAGTGGTGTTGCAGGCTGCTATACAGAGTGAGAGAGATAGAACGGAGAAACTTCTGGCGGAGGCGGCGAAGAGGCGGCGGGAGTTGGAGGAGAGGACGACAAATATGTTGGAGGAGGAGAGGGCACGGAATGACATGTAGGCAAGGGCCATGTACGAGCTCCTTGTGGTAAGTTTCTTCTGCAGATTAGCCAAAACATTCATGTAGTGTTTGTCTCATTACTAACTAGTATGACTGAGTCATCAAAACCAAATGTGCAGTCTGTGTGCGAGAAGACCGGTCAGACCACTCCGCCGATGCCAGTGATTGCTCCTGGGACCACGGTGAGTTTAATTTGAATGGACATTACTTGCTACTCTTAACATTTGAGTGTCATCATGCTAACGAGACATTGGAAATGATCTTTGGTGCAGCGTAACTCCAGACAAGCATCGCACGATCCTTCTCCAGCTACCGGCACGAGCCAGCCCGCTCCTACACCTCCATGATCATGGTAAGTTTCTCTAGTGTTTTGCTTAACAAATGCATAAAGACCTAGACTTAGCCTTATTTCCTCCAATATGCTTACCACAATGACCTAGAGTTAGCTTCTTTTCCTCCAAAATGACTTAATAAGCTTACTGACCTCCAAAACCATCCATTTTACCTAAGTTAGCTCTAAAACGATCTATACTTAGCTTTGTTTCCTCCAAAATGACCTAAGTTAGCTCTAATATGCTTAGTTAACTAGGTTTGCTCAATAATGACATGTACTTAGCTTACTTATGTCAAAAATGGCATAATTAGCTTAGTTAGCTCATAAACAATCCATTTGACCTAAGTTAGCTCTAAAATGACCCATTTTACCTTAGTTAGCTCATAAATGATCCACTTTACCCAAGTTAGCTGTAAAATGACCCATTTTACCTAGACTAGCTCCAAAATGATCCATTTTACCTAGGTTAGCTCTAAAATGACCCATTTTACCTAGGTTAGCTCCAAAATGACCCATCTTACCTAGGTTAGCTCCAAAATGATGCATTTTACCCAAGTTAGCTCTAAAATGACCCATTTTACCTAGATTAGCTTATAAACGATCCATTTCACCTAGGTTAGCTGACAAACGATCCATTTTACCTAGTTTAGCTCCAAAATGATCCATCACACCTAGGTTAGCTCTAAAATGATGCATTTTACCTAAGTTAGCTCATAAACGATCTATTTCACCTAGGTTAGCTCATAAACGATCCATTTCACCTAACTTAGCTCAAAAAACGATCCATTTCACCTAGGTTAGCTCCAAAATGACCCATCTTACCTAGGTTAGCTCTAAAATGATGCATTATACCTAAGTTAGCTCATAAACGATCAATTTCACCTAGGTTAGCTCATAAACGATCCATTTCAAATAAGTTAGCTCATAAATGATCCATTTCACCTAAGTTAGCTCATAAATGGCATATACTTCTTCTTCTAGTCACCTTTTTCTAACTTTCTTATTTGCCATTTTGCAGATTTCATTCACTTCACAGAAGCTAGCTTGCTATGATGGAGTGCTTGTTTTTCTTTCATTCTCCTCTAGTATTCTTCTAGCTTGCTATGATGGAACTTGCTATCTTGATGAAACTTTGCATTGTAATATGTATGGATGGAACAATGTGTATGTGCAACTT
Organism: Aegilops tauschii subsp. strangulata; assembly: GCF_002575655.3. NCBI lineage: Eukaryota > Viridiplantae > Streptophyta > Magnoliopsida > Poales > Poaceae > Aegilops > Aegilops tauschii. Next base: position 389,707,769 of record NC_053039.3, on the reverse strand, counting down.
GCTATGTATGAATGGATGGAACTATATATGTATGCACGATGAAACTTATGTGCTGGATATGTCATATGTTTGCTATTAAATAGCCCTGTGAAATATATATATATGTGTCATATATTTGCTATGAAAATTGTTGGATTACAAAAAACAGAAAAAGAGGCACCTTTGCCGTCAACCGCTGATGGCAAAGGCTCATTTGCCGTCTGCCGCGGACGGCAAAGAAGCCACACGGCGGCCACCTGTGCTCCCTGGGAGCTGACCCATTTGGTCAGTTTGCCTACAGCGGCGGACGGCAAAGGCTTTGCCTACAGTGGCAGACGGCAAAGAATGCCCACATTTGCCTACAGCAGCAGACGGCAAAGGCTTGTCCCGCAGTGACGTCCAGCTGACGTCATTCGGCGGACTCGGCGGACTGCAAAGGCCGGATGCTCTTTGCCGTCAGCGGCGGATGGCAAAGGCTACCGTTAGCCGCCTAACGGACTAACAGCGCATTTATTGCCGTCGGCTTTCTTTGCCGTCAGCCGCTGATAGCAAAGGCCCCTTTGCCGTCCGCTTCAAAAAGCAGACGGCAAAGAAGCTCTTTACCGATGCCTACTTTGCCGGAGCCTTTTGCCGTCCGCCATCCTAGCCTTTGCCGTCTGCCGTGGCAGACGACAAAGTAGCTGATTCCTGTAGTGAGAGTGGTAACTGGTAAGCTCACCACATTGGGGGCAAGGTAACCACAATGGACCAAATGCATGCAAACAAACATAGCGCTCCGCTTCAGCCCAACCGAAAATGCCGAAACACGGGCAACCAAATGATGGGGCTTTGTTTCTCCCCTAATGCAGCCTCATGCTTTGTGGACAACCGAATGCATTGGGAACATGGCCCAAAGATTGTATTACCTGGGCCAGTGTGAATTTAGACACATAACACGTCCGTAGTGACTAAAGTATGCCGACTTCGCTAGAGTTTCTCTTAGGGCATCTCCAATGCCGACCCTCAAACCACCTGCAACCGTCCGGACCGCACGGTCCGAACATATTTTGCCATCCAACGCGGTCCTGTATCGGTCCGCCAAGCGATCCGGATGCACTGTTTCCCGCAAACTGGAGACAAACTAGGGGAGGCTTTGCGGGCATCCAGACCGCAGCCACATCCTCTTGTGACTGCCCTGGCCCATGATTAACCCCCTTACTTTCCCACGCATGCTTTCCGCCTGAAACGGTTAGCGCTGCTCTAGAGCATAGGTGTCGCATTCATGCCCAGTCAGAGCGGATGCAACCTCACACTGTTGTCGGCATTGAAGTGGTGCACCGGCCAAGAGATTGCCGCCCGCGCCGCTTCCTGATGCACGCGAATGGTCCGCCTTCAGATGACACCTCGTCGGTCTGTCACCGTACATTAATGATACACGGTTGCTGAGGAACCTACTCCGGCCCACCCGTCTGTCCATTTTTTGCCCACCATTAACCACACCGTCACGGCCCATTGCCATCCGCCCGCTATATAAATGATGATAGCTCGTATCCGCATCAGTATTTTCCCCAAGAGGAAGGGATGATGCAACACAACTTCAGTAGGAATTTCCCTTAGTTATGAAACCAAGGTTATCAAACCAGTAGGAGAACCAAGCAACACTATGTAAACGGTACCTGCACACAAAGAACAAATACTGGCAACCTGACTCGTAAGAGGGGTTTGTTAAATAGATAGATTGGTAGATGCAAATAGAATAACAGCAAATAAAATTCAGCGAGGTATTTTTGGGTTTTTGATAATATAGATCTAAAAATAAATGATGCAAATAAAGAAAAAGGCAAATAGCAATATAGGTCTAAAAATATATGATGGGAAAATAGACCCGGGTGCCGTAGATTTCACTAGTGGCTTCTCTCAAGAAATAGCACACGGTGGGTAAACAAATTACTATTGGGCAATTGATAGAACCTCAAATAATTATGAAGATATCCGCGCAATGATCATTATATAGGCATCACGTCCAAGATTAGTAGACCGACTCCTGCCTACTACTTGGCTGCCTCGGCCCCGCCGGGTGAGATTATCGATGGTGTCTTGTGCAAGACGATGGCAGACGTGGTGATCAGAAAGTTCTGGGTAATTTCTCCTTTACACAATTAAATATCTTCAACTAGCTAGGTATTAATTGTACTAATCAATATTGTCTCATTTGATTGCAGACATTCTACAGGTGTGAGGAGGGATACGAGGAGGACGCGGCAAATGTTATCGATAACGTCTGCAAGCGCCTACTACAGAACTTACGGCACGAGGCTCGGGCGCAGGCTGTTCGAGACTACTACGCCTTGCGTGGTATCAAGAAGACCAAGCCGGCGTGCCGCGAGAAGTTCGTGAGTAAGGAGCAGTACATGAAGGTAATTCTTAAGGCCTTGTACTTACTTCCTTCATTTAGTAATTCATAGCCGTAGCACTCAAGTTTCTATTTGCTAACTTAGGCGCCTCCAAGATGGTGTGCGGATCGGATGGATTGTTGGGAGGTGTTGGTCAATGAGTGGTGCTCAAAAGAATGGCTAGCCCTCCACAACGAGGCCAAGGACAAACGTGCCCAAATGGAAGGTGTGCCACACCATCAAGGCAGCTCCAACTTATATCAGTTCGGGCAGAACTGGGTATGTGGTTTGCTTCATGATTCATGCAATTCATTCATCATGCTAGCTTGAGCCCTTTAATTACTAATTTACTTTGTTTCTCTCTTTCAGGCATGCTACAATAAGGCGGATAAGGTGCCAGAGGTGTACGACCTGTATGCCATGGCCCACACTGCCTCTTTCAAGAAAGTCAAGGCATTCTCTCCGTCTGACATCGATGATGCAAGCAACTTCACCAACATCTCCTCCCACGACAAGCTTGTGAAATATAGAGATGAGGGGAAGGCGAGGAAAGGGGAGGACTTTAACCCGAGCCAGGGTCCCATTGATCCAGAGCTGGTGATGATATCTGGTGGCAAAAGGTCCCATGGCTCCATAGCCATTGGAGATGGACTTATCCGTTGTCCTAGCACTCTCCCGGAGATCAAGGCGCGCCAGTCGAGCTCCGCTCCTGAGATAAGGCCTCGTGAACGGCCAGTCCAACTCGCCATCAAGGTTAGTTATACGTACTCAGCTATCTTTCTCCATTACATTGTGTGTGCTTCCATCAATGATTACAAATGGTAACGAGGAGTGGTGTTGCAGGCTGCTATACAGAGTGAGAGAGATAGAACGGAGAACTTCTGGCGGAGGCGACGAAGAGGCGGCGGGAGTTGGAGGAGAGGACGACAAAGATGTTGGAGGAGGAGAGGGCACGAAATGACATGCAGGCAAGGGCCATGTACGAGCTCCTTGTGGTAAGTTTCTTCTGCAGATTAGCCAAAACATTCATGTAGTGTTTGTCTCATTACTAACTAGTATGACTGAGTCGTCAAAACCAAATGTGCAGTCTGTGTGCGAGAAGACCGGTCAGACCGCTCCGCCGATGCCAGTGATTGCTCCTGGGACCACAGTGAGTTTAACTTGAATGGACATTACTTGCTACTCTTAACATTTGAGTGTCATCATGCTAACGAGACATTGGAAATGATCTTTGGTGCAGCGTAACTCCAGACAAGCATCGCACGATCCTTCTCCAGCTACCGGCACGAGCCAGCCCGCTCCTACCTCCATGATCGTGGTAAGTTTCTCTAGTGTTTTGCTTAACAAATGCATAAAGACCTAGACTTAGCCTTATTTCCTCCAATATGCTTACCACAATGACCTAGAGTTAGCTTCTTTTCCTCCAAAATGACTTAATAAGCTTACTGACCTCCAAAACCATCCATTTTACCTAAGTTAGCTCTAAACTGATCTATACTTAGCTTTGTTTCCTCCAAAATGACCTAAGTTAGCTCTAATATGCTTAGTTAACTAGGTTTGCTCAATAATGACATGTAGTTAGCTTACTTATGTCAAAAATGGCATAATTAGCTTAGTTAGCTCATAAGTTACCTCTAAAATGACCCATTTTACCTTAGTTAGCTCATAAATGATCCATTTTACCCAAGTTAGGTGTAAAATGACTCATTTTACCTAGACTAGCTCCAAAATGATCCATTTTACCTATGTTAGCTCTAAAATGACCCATTTTACCTAGGTTAGCTCCAAAATGACCCATCTTACCTAGGTTAGCTCCAAAATGATGCATTTTACCCAAGTTAGCTCTAAAATGACCCATTTTACCTAGATTAGCTCATAAACGATCCATTTCACCTAGGTTAGCTGACAAACGATCCATTTTACCTAGTTTAGCTCCAAAATGACCCATCAGACCTAGGTTAGCTCTAAAATGATGCATTTTACCTAAGTTAGCTCATAAACGATCTATTTCACCTAGGTTAGCTCATAAACGATCCATTTCACCTAACTTAGCTCAAAAACGATCCATTTCACCTAGGTTAGCTCCAAAATGACCCATCTTACCTAGGTTAGCTCTAAAATGATGCATTATACCTAAGTTAGCTCATAAACGATATATTTCACCTAGGTTAGCTCATAAACGATCCATTTCAACTAAGTTAGCTCATAAATGATCCATTTCACCTAAGTTAGCTCATAAATGGCGTATACTTCTTCTTCTAGTCGCATTTTTCTAACTTTCTTATTTGCCATTTTGCAGATTTCATTCACTTCACGGAAGCTAGCTTGCTATGATGGAGTGCTTGTTTTTCTTTCATTCTCCTCTAGTATTCTTCTAGCTTGCTATGATGGAACTTGCTATCTTGATGAAACTTTGCATTGTAATATGTATGGATGGAACAATGTGTATGTGCAACTTGCTATGTATGAATGGATGGAACTATATATGTATGCACGATGAAACTTATGTGCTGGATATGTCATATGTTTGCTGTTAAATAGCCCTGTGAAATATATATATATATATATATATATATATATATATATGTCATATATTTGCTGTGAAAATTGTTGGATTTAAAAAAACAGAAAAAGAGGCACCTTTGCCGTCAGCCGCTGATGGCAAAGGCTCCTTTGCCGTCTGCCGCGGACGGCACAGAAGCCACGCGGCGGCCACCTGTGCTCCCTGGGAGCTGACCCATTTGGTCAGTTTGCCTACAGCGGCGGACGGCAAAGGCTTTGCCTACAGTGGCAGACGGCAAAGAATGCCCACATTTGCCTACAGCAGCAGACGGCAAAGGCTTGTCCCGCAATGACGTCCAGCTGACGTCATTCGGCGGGCGGCAAAGGCCGGATGCTCTTTGCCGTCAGCGGCGGACGGCAAAGGCTACCGTTAGCCGCCTAACGGACTAACAGCGCATTTATTGTCGTCGGCTTTCTTTGCCGTCAGCCGCTGATAGCAAAGGCCCCTTTGCCGTCCGCTTCAAAAAGCAGACGGCAAAGAAGCTCTTTACCGATGCCTACTTTGCCGGAGCCTTTTGCCGTCCGCCATCCTTGCCTTTGTCGTCTGCCGTGGCAGACGACAAAGTAGCTAATTCATGTAGTGAGAGTGGTAACTTGTAAGCTCACCACATTGGGGGCAAGGTAACCACAATGGACCAAATGCATGCAAACAAACATAGCGCTCCGCTTCAGCCCAACTGAAAATGCCGAAGCACGGGCAACCAAATGATGGGGCTTTGTTTCTCCCCTAATGCAGCCTCATGCTTTGTGGACAACCGAATGCATTGGGAACATGGCCCGAAGATTGTATTACCTGGGCCAGTGTGAATTTAGACACATAACACGTCCGTAGTGACTAAAGTATGCCGACTTCGCTAGAGTTTCTCTTAGGGTATCTCCAATGCCGACCCTCAAACCACCTGCAACCGTCCGGACCGCACGGTCTGAACATATTTTGCCATCCAACGTGGTCCTGTATCGGTCCGCCAAGTGATCTGGATGCACTGTTTCCCGCAAACTGGAGACAAACTAGGGGGCAGTTGCGGGCGTCCAGACCGCAGCCACATCCTCTTGTGACTGCCCTGGCCCATGATTAACCCCCTTACTTTCCCACGTGTGCTTTCCGCCTGAAACGGTTAGCGCTGCTCTAGAGCATAGGTGTCGCATTCATGCCCAGTCAGAGCGGATGCAACCTCACACTGTTGTCGGCATTGAAGTGGTGCACCGGCCAAGAGATTGCCGCCCGCGCCGCTTCCTGATGCACGCGAATGGTCCGCCTTCAGATGACACCTCGTCGGTTTGTCACCGTACATTAATGATACACGGTTGCTGAGGAACCTACTCCGGCCCACCCGTCCGTCCATTTTTTGCCCACCATTAACCACACCGTCACGGCCCATTGCCATCCGCCCGCTATATAAATGATGATAGCTCGTATCCGCATCAGTATTTTCCCCAAGAGGAAGGGATGATGCAACACAGCTTCGGTAGGAATTTCCCTCAGTTATGAAACCAAGGTTATCAAACTAGTAGGAGAACCAAGCAACACTATGTAAACGGTACCTGCACACAAAGAACAAATACTGGCAACCTGACTCGTAAGAGGGGTTTGTTAAATAGATAGATTGGTAGATGCAAATAGAATAACAGCAAATAAAATTCAGCGAGGTATTTTTGGGTTTTTGATAATATAGATCTAAAAATAAAAGATGCAAATAAAGAAAAAGGCAAATAGCAATATAGGTCTAAAAATATATGATGGGAAAATAGACCCGGGTGCCGTAGATTTCACTAGTGGCTTCTCTCAAGAAATAGCACACGGTGGGTAAACAAATTACTATTGGGCAATTGATAGAACCTCAAATAATTATGAAGATATCCGCGCAATGATCATTATATAGGCATCACGTCCAAGATTAGTAGACCGACTCCTGCCTACTACTTGGCTGCCTCGGCCCCGCCGGGTGAGATTATCGATGGTGTCTTGTGCAAGACGATGGCAGACGTGGTGATCAGAAAGTTCTGGGTAATTTCTCCTTTACACAATTAAATATCTTCAACTAGCTAGGTATTAATTGTACTAATCAATATTGTCTCATTTGATTGCAGACATTCTACAGGTGTGAGGAGGGATACGAGGAGGACGCGGCAAATGTTATCGATAACGTCTGCAAGCGCCTACTACAGAAGTTACGGCACGAGGCTCGGGTGCAGGCTGTTCGAGACTACTACGCCTTGCGTGGTATCAAGAAGACCAAGCCGGCATGCCACGAGAAGTTCGTGAGTAAGGAGCAGTACATGAAGGTAATTCTTAAGGCCTTGTACTTACTTCCTTCATTTAGTAATTCATAGCCGTAGCACTCAAGTTTCTATTTGCTAACTTAGGCGCCTCCAAGATGGTGTGCGGATCGGATGGATTGTTGGGAGGTGTTGGTCAATGAGTGGTGCTCAAAAGAATGGCTAGCCCTCCACAACGAGGCCAAGGACAAACGTGCCCAAATGGAAGGTGTGCCACACCATCAAGGCAGCTCCAACTTATATCAGTTCGGGCGGAACTGGGTATGTGGTTCGCTACATGATTCATGCAATTCATTCATCATGCAACACTATGTAAACGGTACCTGCACACAAAGAACAAATACTGGCAACCTGACTCGTAAGAGGGGTTTGTTAAATAGATAGATTGGTAGATGCAAATAGAATAACAGCAAATAAAATTCAGCGAGGTATTTTTGGGTTTTTGATAATATAGATCTAAAAATAAAAGATGCAAATAAAGAAAAAGGCAAATAGCAATATAGGTCTAAAAATATATGATGGGAAAATAGACCCGGGTGCCGTAGATTTCACTAGTGGCTTCTCTCAAGAAATAGTACACGGTGGGTAAACAAATTACTGCTGGGCAATTGATAGAACCTCAAATAATTATGACGATGTCCATGCAATGATCATTATATAAGCATCACGTCCAAGATTAGTAGACCGACTCCTGCCTGCATCTACTACTATTACTCCACACATCGACCGATATCCAGCATGCATCTAGTGTATTAAGTTCATGGAGAAACAGAGTAATGCAATAAAAATGATAACATGATGTAGATGAGATCTATTCATGTAGGAATAGCCCCCGTCTTGATTATCCTTAATAGAAACGATACATGCATGTCTTGCTGCCCCTTCTGTCACTGGGAAAGAACACTGCACGATCGAACCCATCACAAAGCACCTCTTCCCATGGCAAGAAAAATCGATCTAGTCGGCCTATATAAACCAAAGATTCGAAAAAGAAATACGAGGCTATAAGTAATCATGCATATAAGAGATCAAAGAAAACTCAAATAACTTTCATGGGTATAGATCTGATCATAAACTCAAAGTTCATTGGACTCCAACAAACACACCGCAAAAAGAGTTACATCAAATAGATCTCCAAGAGACCATTGTATTGAGAATCAAAAGAGAGAGAGGAAGCCATCTAGCTACTGCCTATGGACCCGTAGGTCTACAAAGAACTACTCACGCATCATCGAAAAGGCACCAATGAGGATGATGAACCCCTCCGTGATGGTGTCTAGATTGGATCTCGTGGTTCTGGAACTTGCAGCAGCTGGAATTGTGTTTCCTTGACTCCCCTAGGGTTTCTGGATTTTTGGGGTATTTATAGAGCAAAGAGGCGGTGCGGGAGGCCACCGAGGTGGGCACAACCCACTAGGGCGCGTCTCCCCCCCAGGCGCACCCAGGTGGGTTGTGCCCCCCTCGGGGCACCCCTTTGGTACTTCTTTGGCCCAAGTTGTGTCTTCTGGTCCATAAAAATTCTCCAAAAAGTTCCGCTGCGTTTGGACTCCGTTTGGAACTGATATTCTGCAAAGTAAAAAACAAGCAAAAAAACAGCAACTGGCACTGGGCACTATGTCAATAGGTTAGTCCAAAAAAATGATATAAAGTTGCTATAAAATAATTGTAAAACATCCAAGAATGGTAATATAACAGCATGGAACAATAAAAAATTATAGATATGTTGGAGACGTATCAACATCCCCAAGCTTAATTCCTGCTCGTCCTTGAGTAGATAAATGATAAAAATAGAATTTTTGATGTGGAATGCTGCCTAACATGTTCATCACATATTATTTTCTTTTGTAGCATGGACATATGGACTTTTATATGGTTCAAAGCAATAGTCTAGTTTTGACACGAAGATTTCAATACTCGAGCATATCAACAAGAAACCATGTCTTTCAAAATATCAACACTAAAGCAAGTTATCCCTAGCCCATCATGCTTAGTCATTGATCCATTCATGAAACACACTCGCATATTAGCTACATCCAATGCTCAAGTATGATCATAGTGCCCTTTCGTTGGTGCTTTATAAGAGAAGATGGAGACTCAAATAAAAATAAAAAATTCTTAAAGTAAATAGATAGGCCCTTCGCAGAGGGAAGTAGGGATTTGTAGAGGCGCCAGAGCTCAAAGCTTAAATTGATAGATAAAATTTTGGGAGGCATACTTTTACCATCAACGAAGACGACCGAGTAATTCCAAACACTTTCCATGCTAGATATATCATAGGCGGTTCCCAAACAGAAACTAAAGTTTAGTCCTTTTTCCACCATTCTTTCACAATCCATGGCTAGCCATATCCACGGGTGCCTTCCATACCAACACTTTCCAAGGAATTTATTATTTGACAACATAAAGTAAATTTATTTTTCATTTCGGGACTGGGCATCCCTATTACCGCCGTACTCTCATGCAATGACAAGTGAATAAACACTCATCTTGAGAATAACACATCTAGCATGGAAAATATTGGCCACCCCCTACCGCTTCATCAGCGGTACGAGCACACAAAATGGAATTTTTTTTTGAAAATTAGAGATGGCACATACAAATTTGCTTAGAACGACATGGAAATACCACGTATAGATAGGTATGGTGGACTCATATGGAAAAACTGGGTTTAAGGATGTTGGATGCACAGGTAGTATTTCTACTTGGTACAAGTGGAGGCTAGCAAAAAGATTGACAAGCAACCAACCAAGAAACGGAAAATCACGTACGCGAGCATTAAGCATAACTAACACCGAATGATGCGCCACAAGTAGGATGTAATTCCAATGCATGACTATTGACTTTCGTGCTTGCATAGGGAATCACAAACCTTAACACCAATATTCTTACTAAATCATAATTACTCAGCAACATGACTCACATATCATTATCATCATATCTCAAAACTATTAGAAAGAATTAAGTTTATTTTGTCCAATGATCTTCATGAAATTTTTTATTATATCCCTCTTGAATATCTATCACTTTGGAACTAGTTTCATATATTTCAATTGCTTTTGACAAGCTCAAATAAATTCAAGTGAAGAACATGAGCATAAAGATTTTCATCTCTCAAAATAGTACAAGTCAAGCATGAGAGAATTTCTTCAAAATTAGTAACTCTCAAATAAATCTAAGTGAAGCATGAGAGCATTTCTTAAAAAATATTAAAGCACACCGTGCTCAAAAAGATATTAATGAAGCACTAGAGCTATTCCATAGCTCAAAAAATTTAAGTGAAGTATAGAGCAATTCTAATAAATCATAGCATAATTTTGGCTCTCTCAAATAGGTGTGTCCATCAAGGATGCTTGTGACAAACTAAAAAGCAAAACAAGCAAAGAGTCATATGATACAAGACGCTCCAAGCAAAACTCATGATATGTGACGAATAAAAATATAGCTCCAAGTAAAATACTAATGGTCGTTAGAAGAAAGAGGGGATGCCACTCGGGGCATCCCCAAGCTTAGTTGCTTGTTTCTCCTTGAATGTTATCTTGGGTTGGCATGGGGCAGCCCCAAGCTTAGGCTCTTCTTACTCCTTATTCCTTCATCCATCGTGATCTCACCCAAAACTTGAAAACTTCAATCACACAAAACTTAACAAAACCTTCGTGAGATACGTTAGTATAAGAAAGCAAATCACTACTCTAAGTACTGTTGCAAACCATTCATATTTTGTCATTGCATTATACCCACTGTATTCTATCTTTACCATGGCTTATACCCCCCTATACAATCCATAGATTCATCAAAATAAGCACACAATGCAACGAACACAGAATCTGTCAAAAACAGAACAGTCTGTAGTAATCAGGGAACTTCGTATACTTCTGTAACTCCAATTTTTTTGAAAAATTAGGACAATGTGGGCAATTTGTATATCAATCTTGTGTAAACAATTCAGAGCAAAAGTACATTTCTGTGATTTATGAAAATTATTTTACTGGGCACAAAAGTTTCTGTTTTCCAACAAGATCAAATCAACTATCACCCAACATGATGCCAAAGGCTTAGTTTGGCACAAAAACTAATTAAAACATAAAACACATCTAATCAGAGGCATAATTGTGCAAACACTCAAAAACAGAAAGAAAAAGTTAAAATAAATTTTATTCATTGGGTTGCCTCCCAACAAGCGCTATCGTTTTACGCCCCTAGCTAGGCATAATTCAAAAATTCAAGTATTGTCATCTTTAGTTTTAGATCCATAGGATGCCATCATGATTGATCCATATGGTGGCTTAATTCTTGCTCTAGGTAAGTGTTCCATACCCTTCCTTAGTGGAAATTGAAATTTAATATTGCCTTTTTTCATATCAATCATGGCACCTATAGTGCGTAAAAATGGTCTACCAAGAATGATTGGACAAGATGGATTGCAATCAATATCAAGAACAATAAATTCTATGGGCACATAATTTATATTTGCAAGAATAAGAACATCATCAATTCTTCCCAAAGGCTTTTTAATAGTAGAATCCACCAAGTGCAAATGAAGAGAACATTCTTCAATATAGCTAAGACCAAGCACATGACATAAAGATTTCGGAATTGTGGAAACACTAGCACCCAAATCACATAAAGAAAAACACTCATAATTTTTAATCTTGAGTTGATGGTAGGTTCCCATTCATCATGTAATTTTCTAGGAATTGAAACTTCTAATTCCAACTTTTCTTCAAAAGCTTTCATCATGGCATCGACAATATGTTTAGTAAAAGCTTTGTTTTGTTCATAAGCATGGGGTGAATTTATCATGGATTGCAACAAAGAAATACATTCAATCAAAGAGCAATTATCATAATTAAAGTCCTTGTAATCCAAAAGAGTGGGCATATCACTAGTTAAAGTTTTGACCTCTCTAAACCCACTTTTATCAATTTTTTCGTCGAGATTTTCACCCTCCGAATCATGGGGACGCCTTCTAGAAAAAGTTGACTCTTCTTCAGTCCCTTTATCATCAATTTAATTTTACTAAACAAGGAATCCATAAAATAAACACCAATTACTTTAAGATCTTCATCATTTTTATGAAAACAATCACTAGAAAACGCTCTTTCTAAAAAAATTCTTTTAGCTCTAAGCATAGCGGTTCTTTTCTTACTTTCATCCATAGAAACATATAAAGCTTTAATTGATTCATCAACTTTGGGTACAAAGCTTTCAACGTGAGATTTTCTACATCGTGAGAAATTCTATCAATGCTTCTAGACATATCATCAATTTTATTCAACTTTTCTTCTATCGTAGTATTGAAAAAAATTTGAGCATTGATAATTTTTTTATTATTATCAAGATCGGAGGTATTCCTATTATTATTGTAAGAAGAGTTACCATAGGAATTACCACAATTATTAGAGGAATTTCTAGGAAAAGGCCTAGGATTAAAATTACCTCTATAAGCGTTGTTACTGAAATTATTTCGCGAGATAAAATTCACATCTACGGCATCATTATTTTGCTCAATAAAAGTAGACAAAGGCACATCATTAAGATCAATAGGAGCACTTTTACTAGCAACCATTTTCATAAGAGCATCAACTTTTTCACTCAAAGAATTTATTTCTTCAACCGAATTGACTTTTTTACTAGTAGGTGCTCTTTCGGCATGCCATTGTGAATAATTTGCCATAATATTATCAAGAATTTAGTAGCTTCACCCAAAGCGATCTCCATAAAAGTACCACCGGCGGCGGAATCTAAAACATTTCTAGAGACAAAATTCAATCCCGCATAATTTTTTTGTATGATTATACCATGAGTAGGACAATTTCTTAGAATCAATTTCATTCCCAAGATTGTGCAATATGTTCATGCTCAAGTTACTTAAAATTCATGATCTGAGTTCTAAGGGAAATAATTTCGCGGGCAGAAAATACTTAGTAATAAAGGCATCTTTTCACTTATCCCATGAATCGATACTATTGCGAGGCAAAGAAAAAAGCCAAAATTTTGCACGATCCCTAAAAGTGAAAGGAAATAATTTCAACTTCACAATATCATTCTCCACATCTTTTTTCTTTTGCATATCGCATAATTCTACGAATATGTTTAGATGGGACGCGACATCCTCATTAGGACTACCGGAAAACTGATCTTTCATGATAAAATTCGACAAAGCGACATTAATATCACTAGATGCCGCACTAGTGGCGGGAGGAGCAATCGGAGTGCTAATAAAATCATTGTTACTGGTATTGGAAAAATCACACAACTTGGTGTTTTCTTGAGTCATCGTGACTACGCAAACAAGATTGCACACAGAAACATGTCTGATGAAAAAAAAAACGAACGAAAAAGAGGGCGAATAAAAGGGGAAAAATTGTGAAGTGGGGGTATGAAAACGAGAGGCAAATGGAAAATAATGTAAATTGCAAGGAGATGAGATTTCTGATTAGGAACCTGATAGATGTTGATGATGTCTCCCCGGCAACAGCGCCAGAAATCTCCTTGATGATAGCTCGTATCCGCGTCAGTATTTTCCCCAAGAGGAAGGGACGATGCAGCACAACTTCGGTAGGTATTTCTCTCAGTTATAAATCCAAGGTTATCGAACCAGTAGGAGAACCAAGCAACACTATGTAAACAATACCTTCACACAAAGAACAAATATTTGCAACCCGACACGTAAGAGGGGTTGTCAGTCCCTCTCGGGTAAACGATTGGTAAATAGATAGATTGGAAGATGCAAATAGAATAACAGCAAATAAAATTCAGCGAGGTATTTTTGGGTTTTTGATCATATAGATCTGAAAATAAAATATGCAAATAAAGAAAAAGGCAAATAGCAATATAGGTCTAAAAATATATGATGGGAAAATAGACCCGGGGGCCGTAGATTTCACTAGTGGCTTCTTTTAAGAAATAGCACACGCTGAGTAAACAAATTACTGTTGGGCAATTGATAGAACCTCAAATAATTATGACGATATCCAGGCAATGATCATTATATAGGCATCACGTCAAAGATTAGTAGACCGACTCCTGCCTGCATCTACTATTATTACTCCACACATCGACCACTATCCAACATGCATCTAGTGTATTAAGTTCATGGAGAAACGGAGTAATGCAGTAAGAACGATGACATGATGTAGACGAGATCTATTCATGTAGGAATAGCCCCATCTTGTTATCCTTAATAGCAACGATACATGCGTGTTTTGCTGCCCCTTCTGTCACTGGGAAAGAACACCGCACGATCGAACCCATCACAAAGCACCTCTTCCCATGGCAAGAAAAATCGATCTAGTTGGCCTAACTAAACCAAAGAATCGAAGAAGAAATGCGAGGCTATAAGTAATCATGCATATAAGAGATCAAAGAAAACTCAAATAACTTTCATGGATATAGATCTGATCATAAACTCAAAGTTCATCGGATCCCAACAAACACACCGCAAAAAGAGTTACATCAAATAGATCTCCAAGAGACCATTGTATTGAGAATCAAAAGAGAGAGAGAGAGAGAGAGGAAGCCATCTAGATACTGCCTACGGACCCATAGGTCTACAATGAACTACTCACACATCATCGGAGAGGCACCAATGAGGATGATGAACCCCTCCATGATGGTGTCTAGATTGGATCTTGTTGTTCTGGAACTTGCTCCGGCTGGAATTGTGTTTCGTCGACTCCCCTAGGGTTTCTGGATTTTTGGGGTATTTATAGAGCAAAGAGGAGGTGCAGGAGGCCACCAAGGTGGGCACAACCCACCAGAGGCGCGCCCAGGTGGGTTGTGCCCCCCCCTCGGGGCACCCCTCTGGTACTTCTTTGGCCCAAGTAGTGTCTTTTGGTCCATAGAAATTCTCCGAAAAGTTTCGCTGCGTTTGGACTCCATTTGGTACTGATATTCTGCGAAGTAAAAAACAAGCAAAAAACAACAACTGGCACTGAGCACTATGTCAATAGGTTACTCCCAAAAAAATGATATAAAGTTTCTATAAATTGATTGTAAAACATCCGAGAATGATAATATAACAGCATGGAACAATAAAAAATTATAGATACGTTGGAGACGTATCAATAGACTCCAGCCCCGGCCATAGCCACAGTCATCCTCCTCTGGACCCTTTCTCCTCTGCGCACCATGTCTGCCATGGCCTCCTTGCACTCCAAAGCCCTCTGGGACACGCTCTCCTCCAAGTTGAAGAAGGAGATGCCGCCATGGCTGTCGGCTGGTAGACCGGCAGACAGATAGATGTCGCCAACCTCCCAATGGAGGACGCGGCCGAGGACGAGCTGGCACCACCATCCTCACCGGTGCATGCCGGTGATGTCTACTACACAACCTTCTTCTTGTAGATGTTGTTGGGCCTCCAAGTGCAGAGGTTTGTAGGACAGTAGCAAATTTCTCTCAAGTGGATGACCTAAGGTTTATCAATCCGTGGGAGGCGTAGGATGAAGATGGTCTCTCTCAAGCAACCCTGCAACCAAATAACAAAGAGTCTCTTGTGTCCCCAACACACCCAATACAATGGTAAATTGTATAGGTGCGCTAGTTCGGCGAAGAGATGATGATACAAGTGCAATATGGATGGTAGATATAGGTTTTTGTAATCTGGAAATATAAAAACAGTGAGGTAACTAATGATAAAAGTGAGCGTAAACGGTATAGCAATGCTAGGAAACAAGGCCTAGGGTTCATACTTCCACTAGTGCAAGTTCTCTCAACAATAATAACATAATTGGATCATATAACTATCCCTCAACATGCAACAAAGAGTCACTCCAAAGTCACTAATAGCGGAGAACAAACGAAGAGATTATTGTAGGGTACGAAACCACCTCAAAGTTATCCTTTTTGATCAATCTATTCAAGAGTCCGTAGTAAAATAACACAAAGCTATTCTTTCCATTTGATCTATCATAGAGTTCATACTAGAATAACACCTTAAGACACAAATCAACCAAAACCCTAATGTCACCTAGATACTCCAATGTCACCTCAAGTATCCATGGGTATGATTATACGATATGCATCACACAATCTCAGATTCATCTATTCAACCAACACAAAGAACTTCAAAGAGTGCCCAAAAGTTTCTACCGGAGAGTCAAGACGAAAACGTGTGCCAACCCCTATGCATAAGTTCACAAGGTCAATGAACCCGCAAGTTGATCACCAAAACATACATCAAGTAGATCACGTGAATATCCCATTGTCACCACAGATAAGCACATGCAAGACATACTCAAGTGTTCTCAAATCCTTAAAGACTCAATCCGATAAGATAACTTCAAAGGGAAAACTCAATCCATTACAAGAGAGAAGAGGGGGAGAATCATCATAAGATCCAACTATAATAGCAAAGCTCGCGATACATCAAGATCATGCCGAATCAAGAACACGAGAGAGAGAGAGAGATCAAACACATAGTTACTGGTACATACCCTCAGCCCCGAGGGTGAACTACTCCCTCCTCGTCATGGAGATCCCCGGGATGATGAAGATGGCCACCGGTGAGGGATCCTCCCCTCCGACAGGGTGCCGGAACAGGGTCCCGATTGGTTTTTGGTGGCTACATAGGCTTGCGGCGGCGGAACTCCCGATCTAGGTTATGTTCTAGGGGTTTCTGTATATATAAGAGGTTTTGGCGTCGGGAAAAAGTCAGGGGGGTCTCCGAGGCGGCCACGAGGTAGGGGGCGCGCCCCCCACCCTCGTGGGTGCCTCGGGACTCTTCTGGCCCATCTCCGGTACTCTGTGGGCTTCTTCTGGTCCAAAAATAATCTCCGTGAAATTTAGGTCAATTGGACTCCGTTTGATTTTCCTTTTCTGCGAAACTCAAAAACAAGAAAAAACAGAAACTGGCACTGGGCTCTGGGTTAATAGGTTAGTCCCAAAAAATCATATAAAATAGCATATAAACGCATATAAAACATCCTAGCTGGATAATATAATAGAATGGAACAATCAAAAATTATAGATACGTTGGAGACGTATCAGCCGGCATCACCATCGGCGAGGCCCATGCCCATTACATAGACATGGTGCATTAGGAGCGGGAGGCCTAGTTCCGGCAGGCGTTGGCCGACCATGCCTACAACCTCGGCCTCCTCGATGAGCACCAGCGCGCGGAGGAGCAAGTCGCCGCTGGCACGACCATCGCGTCGGACGTGGACATGGCAGAGCAAGAGGCGTTGCTCGACTGCTACGGCTCCGCCTGCGACATCCACCACGACTGCTGGCAGTAATGGCTCCATCAGGCGAAGTTACATGCCACCTAGACGAGGTGGCGGATGAGGTGTTCGACAAGAGCGGCGACGAGTAGGACATCGCCAGCTACGCTAAAGTCCCGCCCCGCCGCCGCAACCACGAAGCCGACATGTCCATGGGCACCACCAACAGCGAGGAATAGTGCATGGTAGGCCGCCACCGTTCGGGTCCGAAGAAGGCCATCGCTCCTCCCCTCCCATTGAAGCCAAGCTTGGTGGGCTCAACATCGTCGGCCCATTAGCCGCTTGACGGCGACATGGAGGCGGACAACTTCACTTCTCGGGGCTCATGGCTGTGGGGCGGAGGCTATGAAGGAAGAGCTCAAGAGCGCGAGGCAGAACTGGAGAAGGCGAAGACAAGAGCCGGAGCTTCATTATCCGGGGCTCATGGCCAGACATGGGGAAAGGGCGCCGACGATCATTCAGATTAGGTTTAGAGTAGGGTTTAGTTAAAATTGTCTAAAATGTAATGAATGTCGTCCTGTTTATATGAAGGGAAAGACTTGGTTTCATCCGGCGGATTGCACGCGGATGTCCACCACTTCGTCCGTGTGATGCGTGTCCTGCTGGCTCACCTAGCATTATCTCTTATGGTTTTGCAATTTAGCGCTTGTTGCAGTCTTCCCACCGCAACAACTCGTATGTTGCAGGATCTGGATCCCTCGAGCGCAGTTTCCTCCTGAGTTTGTCCCAAGCTCACATTCTTCTCTAATTTACGCAACATGATTTATGTTGCAAAAGTCCTTCGGCAACATCATCTATGCTGCAAAAGAGTGAAGACAAAAAACTACAACATAATCTTTGTTGAATGTTTCTGCAACACGAGCTCATGTTGCGGAAACATTCAACAAAGATTATCTACCGGCGGACACGTAGCGCTGCCCTATATGAGTATCATCCGGTTTGAATGAAGTTCGTCCAGTTTGTTTAAACATTGGTTGAAATGTATGCGGGCAGTGATGAATGGCCGGCTCCCGCATTCGAGTCCGCGGGCTGATCCCCAATCGACGGACGGATGGATGCGGGAGAGAATTTAGGAGTCATCGTTCGAGATGTCCTTAGAGCATCTACAGCCGGACACCCCAAACCCGCCTCATACGCCCAGGCTGGACGCCCGGTCACTGACCGGTCACGTTTTCTGACCTAGACGGCCCTCCTCAAACGGGTATCAAACGCCGGGCTAACCGGCACCCCTCATATCCAGCCCAAATATGGGGCGGATATGGGGGCGCCCGGGCACGCCCGCCATGTAGGACTGACGAAGGGGTCCCGTCGCGCGGCGCCGCTCCGGCTCGCCGCCCGAGAGCAAATCCGCCTATTTAACCCGGTTGGAGTCCCGCAACCCTAGTCCATCCACCTCTCCCCTCTCTGCACCGCCAGTCCTAGCCCATCCACCTCCTCCCTTTCCCACTCCGGCGCTCTGTCCACGCTCTGGTGGTTCGGCATGGTCCGGAGGAAGATAACCTACTACGCAATGCTCATGTCGGAGCATCGTTGCCGGGCTGCCTCCGAACTCGCCGAAGCCGAAGGAGGAGGAGGAGCAGCCGGGAGAAGAGGAGGAAGAGAAGCTGGCTCTGATGGAGGCGGAGGAGGCGGAGCAGCAGCTGTCGGGCTTCAACATGGAGCAGGCGGAGGCGGAGTTCGCCGTTGCTTAGTCCGACGAGATGGCGGGGTAGCAGGCCATCCTGGAGTCCATCCAGGATGAGGCCTATGTGGAGGCCAACCAGGCATTCCTCCGGCGCGAGCAGGCGACGTCCAACGCGTTCTTCGCCGAACTCGACGCGAAAATAGAGGTGGAGGAGGCCGGAGCAGAGCAGCCAGAGGAGCCAGAGTTGCAGCTACTGTCAATCCTGCCGGAGCCGGGCACGGAGATCGCCGACATCTCCAATGATGAGTAGCTAGATGATCGACGTAGTACGTAGGTTATTTCGTTTGGATGTCTTCGTATGGATTTAATCGGCCTCGCGCCACGCCTCGATGCCATGATATCTGCTAACCAAAGTGCGTTCATCGCCGGCCAGTGTATACACGACAACTTCTTGCTCGTGCAGCAAACAGCGTGGCAGCTCCACAACCTGAAGAATCCCCGCGTCATGCTTAAGCTCGATATTGCACGCGCTTTCGACGCCGTGTCCTGGGCTTTCCTGCTGGAGACATTACGCCACCTGGGATTTGGTCACCGGTGGTGCGAGTGGATATGCATACTCCTCGGCACGGCTAACACACGCGTCCTCAGCAACGGTGTCCCCGGACCGCCCATCCAACACCGCTGCGGGCTGCGGTAGGGGGACCCCGTGTCCCCCATGCTCTTTCTCATGGTCATCGACACCCTCAACAATCTCATATGCCGTGCGGCCAGCGAGGGGGTGCTGCAACGCCTCACTGCGCGTCATATGACCTCGAGCGTCTCCATCTACGCCGACGACGTCGTTGTCTTCTGCCGACCGGACGGGCACGACCTGACTGCCGTCCGCGAGCTGCTACGGGTATTCGGGGCCGCTTCTGGGCTGCACACCAACTACGCCAAATGCGCGGTCTCCCCTATCCAGTGCACGGACGCGGACCGGGCCATGATCACCGTGACCCTCGCCTGCCTGCTGCAAGACTTCCCCACCACCTACCTCGGGCTGCCACTGTCGATCCGCAAAGTCAGCTCCACCGCTCTACAACCCATCATAGACAAGCTGGAGCACAGGCTGTCGCCGTGGTGGGCATCCCTGATGTCGAGGGGCGACCGGCTTGCCCTGTGCCGCCATGTACTTTCGGCCATGCCCACACACATCATGATCGCAATGGCCATCAACCCGCCCATCCTAAAGCGCATCAATCGCTTGATTCGAAACTTCCTTTGGTACGACCGGAAGGACGCGAGTGGAGGCCATTGCAAGGTCAACTAGCGCCGAGTATGTAGACCAATCTCCCTCGGCGGCCTCGGGATCCCGGATCTCCAGCGCGCCCGGTGGATGTGGCTCCAAAGATCAGATGCCTCGCGCCCGTGGCAACACCTACGGATCCCCCGCTGCCCGGAGGTTCAGGCCATCTTCAGGGCTTCAACCTCTTGGCACGTCGGCAATGGCGAGTCTTGCTTGTTCTGGGAGGATCACTGGTTGGACGGGAAAAGTATCTTCGAGATCGCGCCCCTGGTTTACTGCAGGGTGCCCAAACGCCGGCGCAGGACACGCTCGGTGCGCGACGGTCTACTCAACCGGGCGTGGCTCACCGACATCCACGGCGCCATGGGCGTGGCCATGACCGTGCAGTGCGTCACGCTCTGGCGGCGTCTCCGGCACATGACCCTGTCCGACGAGCCGGACCGGCTGTCGTGGCGATGGACTTACTCAGGGATCTACTCTGCCAGCTCCTGCTATCAAGCCCTATTCGCCGGCTCCATCGCCGACCCGCATTGGCGCATCACTTGGAGATCATGGGCACCGCTCCGCATTAAGTTCTTCGTCTGGCTTGCCCTGATGGGCAGGTGTTGGACTGCCGACCACCTGGCATGACATGGCCTCCCCCACGAGCCACGCTGCCTCCTATGCGACCAAGAGCCGGAATCCATGCAGCATCTCCTGACGGGCTGCTCCTTCTCCCGCCAAGTCTGGCACGAGGTGCTTTCATGGTGCCGATGCACCACCGTGATCCCCGCCCATGACGACGAGTTCGCCAGCTGGCTCTCCACGGCCATCTCCAACACCTCGCTAGTCTTCGCCGCGGCCTCGCCTCCATTGCCATCCTCACCGCATGGCACCTATCGAAACACCGGAATGGCTGCCTCTTCGACGGCGATCAGCTAGCCGTGGGACGCGCAATGCATATGATCCAGGAGGAGGCGCGGCTTTGGGCACGCGCCGGCGCAAAGGGCATGGCCCTCATCTTGCCTGAGACGTAGGCTAGGCCAGATCGGGCAGCACACCCCGTCGACCGTGTGCCACGGCTACCAATGCTTGCCATCATTGTGTACGAGCTAGTTAGCCTCTCCCTCATCTTGTAATACTTCCATGTTTCGCCACTCTACCTATCAATGCAAAGATACGCAAGGTTTTTGCATATTCGCGAAAAAAAATAGTATAAGATATCCGGATGCAACAAATGAAATTTGAGGCGTACCGGTCCCTGCCCGCGGACGCACTCATTTGAGGGGTACATATTCGACTGTAGATGCTGTTAGGTTGGTTGTGGCACGCCTTGCACTCTCAACGGAGCACCACGGGAGGCCGACGGAAACTAGTTTGCCCCGGGTGGACTTCTCCGCATGCAACCTCCCTGCTGCGTGCAAATCCCTGTCTGCGGGCCGCGAAACCCCATGCCCCCCGCGCGCGCGCGCGCCCGCGGCGTCCGCCCGCGTATACCAAGTGAGCCGAGCCGGGCTGCCACAGCCGTCCCATGCTCCCACAAATACTATACTGCCTGCTCGACAAGAGCTACCCTAGAAAGTAGACGACGACGATAAGAGGCAAAACGCAGAGGGCTCGTACTCGTAGCAGCGGCAGCTAGAGAGCGGCGTCTTGGCTATAAAAGGGCGGCGGCGGCAGCAGCAGCAGCAGCTGGGGAGAGTGAGGTGAGGTGTGCGTGCGTGGAGTGGAATAGTGGGAGTGCGTGAGCAAAGCACACTGCACCACACACTAAAAAAGGGTTTATTTTAAGCGCGGCGCCACCATTGCTGTCGCCTCGCTCCGCCGCTTTCGATCTTTTCGCTCCCACCCCCCTTCCCTTCCCCCCTCTCTCTCTCATCATCTCTCTCCTCTGCCTTTCTCTCCCTGGCAGGAGCACGGGAGCCGCCACTATTTAGTTAGTTCCCTACGCCAGTCCCTACGAGCGTTTTCTTTCACAAAAGCAGCAGGAGGGGGGCCGGCGGCGGCGGCAATGGAGACCGGGGGCAGCGGCGGCGGCGACGGCGGCGGGAGACGGCCCGGGGACGACCTCCACGGGCTCAACTTCGGCCAGAAGATCTACTTCGAGCAGGACGTGGCCGGGTCCTCCTCCTCGGGTGGCAGAAAGGGCAAGGGCCCCGCCCCCGCCCGAGCAGGAGGTGGAGGTGGAGGTGGAGGGTCAGGAGCCTCCACCCCCGCGGCCGGCGGCAACGCCTCGCAGTCGCAGCAGCCGAGGTGCCAGGTGGAGGGGTGCGGCGTGGATCTGAGCGGCGGCAAGACCTACTACTGCCGCCACAAGGTGTGCCTGGAGCATTCCAAGGCGCCGCTCGTCGTCGTCGCCGGCATCGAGCAGCGCTTCTGCCAGCAGTGCAGCAGGTACCACTCCCTCTCTTTCTCCCCACCACAACCGGCAATTTGAGCTTCAGCTCCAGCAATCCGCGCCTCGGATTGCTCCATTTTTGCTCCTCCCGTGCTTGCCGCGTGTTCTTGCGCTACTGTTACACTCGTGACACGCCTCGAACTCCACGGTTGGATCCTGGCATATTTTTCTCTTCCACAACTCTACTATTCATTGGTGAGTCCCTCCCAGCATGTGGCTAGCTACCAGCAGCGGCATGCAAAGTGTAAAAAAACTGCTCAGGTTCTGCAATTGCCCTATGCATTTTGTTGTACTTGTTTGCTTGGCCACATCCAGAAAAGAAAGAAATTCTCAAGTGATGACGCATGGGGGGGTGTGTAGTGCGCACTGGTGAAAAGAAAAGAAAAGAAACAATGTAACATTTGGTTGGGCAGGTAGAATCTGACGAGAATAGTAAGGGACAGAAAGTTGTACAACCTGAAATTCTTGTCCGAGTGGCACATATAGTAAGCCTAGATTTCTTTTCCTCTCCTCCTTATTCTACTGTACGCTATGCTAGGATGTGAGAAGTGAATGGGTGGTAGCAGCAGCAGTACAGCCGTTGTACTAGTGCTACTGTACTAAAATTAATACCCTACCCTAGTGATAGTACAGGACCTAGAAAAATGGAGTATCAATTTGAAATCAGGATGCACCAATCAGAAACCTTGAATTGTTGTTTTGTTCATCTCAGCTGTGAACAAATACAGTGTTTGTTTGGAGATTTTATTTGATAAAAATACCGGCACACACAACAATCCTAATAACCCAACTGAGCCAGAAATCATCTGTTGCATGTTTTTTTTCCTTTTTGAGAACATCATCTGTTTCATGTTGCGCATTAATAAACCTTGTTAAGAACAAAATCTTGAACCAGCATTTCACTTATGTTTGAAAGATGAAGCATCACTTATGACTCTTGTTTGAAACATAAAGCACCACTTATGACTGTTGTTTGAGAGATGAATGCATCACTTATGACTGCTGTTGTATTGTACCATAAGCCTTTGCACGTTTCCACTATCTAGGAATGATTACAGGTGTTCTATCCACATGGTCCTCTTTCCCCCCCTGGTCGTGGTGAGTGGATCTAATAATGAAAAGTCGTTTCTTTGGTTACTGCATTAGATTAAGATAAACCCATTGGTTTGCCTGCGCCGATGCAGCTTTTCACATGGCATGTGATTTGCTCTGTTAGTTTATTCATTTGATGCATGCTTGTATTAGGATACTAAGCTAGAATCTGGCTCTTGATTGCAGTGTTAGCGCCCCCCCTCTTTTCATGTGCACCAAGTTTTTCTATATGCATGTAATCAGAATCAATATGATATATTATGCAATTGGTGTAGCTAGTGTGGAAGAGTCAGGCACCCTTCACTCTGCTTTTGTTGCGTGCAATTGATTATTGTCGTTCATCTTTTCTTCACTGTCTAAGTGTCTATATGAAATTCCTCCTTACGGCGACTCTCCGGTCTTTGTCAATTCGCATTAGTTCTGCTTTGAATGGATCTGCACTATTGTAAAGCCACCATGTGGAGTTCGTACATGTATGTAGTAAGTAATAATCCTTTGTGATCACAGGTTCCACCAGCTACCTGAATTTGACCAAGGAAAACGAAGCTGCCGCCGACGCCTCGCCGGTCACAACGAGCGCCGGAGGAAGCCGCCGCCCGGGCCTATGTCTACACGCTATGGCCGGCTTGCCGCGTCCTTCAACGGTAAGAAAGTGCCTCATGTTACTTATCACCGAATGCACACATTTGCAGTTTGAACGAAACGTATTGATTCTGCTGTTGTTGGAAAATTTGGTTCAGAAGATCCAGGCAGGCTCAGAAGCTTTCTGCTGGACTTCTCGTACCCGAGGGCCCCGGCCGGCGTGAGGGACCCGTGGCCGGCTGTGCAGGCTGGCGACCACCGCATGCCTGGCACCACCCACTGGCAGGGCGGCCATCATGAGCACCACCCTCACCGCAGTGCAGTTGCGGGATACGGCGACCACCACGCGTACAACGGCCAGGGGAGCAGCTCGGGGGGAGGCGGCGCGCCGCCGCCGATGATCCCGGGCGGCTTCGAGCTCCCCTCGGACGAATGTATGGCGGGCGTCGCCGCCGACTCCAGCTGTGCTCTCTCTCTTCTGTCAACTCAGCCATGGGATAGTAGTGCCCACAGCTCCAGCCACAACCGGTCCCCGGCGATGTCGACGACCAGCGCCTTCCAGGGCAGCCCGGTGGCGCCCTCCGTCATGGCCAGCAACTACATGGCGGCAAGCAGCAGCGGCTCCTGGGGCAGCCCCCGGGGCGCCAGGAGCATGCAGCAGCAGCACCACCACCACCAGCAGCATCACATGCAGCATGACACGGTCATGAGCGAGGTCCATCCGAGCTCGGTTCACCACGGCCAGTTCGGCGAGCTCGAGCTCGCGCTGCAGCAGGGGAGGGCCGCGCCGAACCCGCCGCACGCCGAGCACGGGTCCGGCGGGGCCTTCAGCCATTCCAGCAACGCGATGAACTGGTCTCTGTAGGGACGGACGTCACGCCATGGAGACATGGAACGTTGGGCGGCCTGAGTTTTGTGCGCCTTCCACTTGCCGATCCGGATTTCAGGACGGGGAGGGAACCCGTAGCCGTTAGAGCACGGGTTTCCCGCCGTGTAGCCCAGTTTTGTCCATGAACTCAATCCCACATATGTATTTTTAGTATGTGTGTGAAACTCCATTGCTTTATTAATTCGCTTGTCGAGGACTCTTGACCCTAGTAATGCGATGACCTCGCTAGCCGCCATCCTGCTCCTTGTTGTTTCCGTTGATGTTTTCGCCAATATATTGGGATCAGCTACGTGCAAAGTTGCCTAGTTTTGGTTTTTTTTGGTCAGGCGACTGATCACAAAACTTCTTTTTGAGTCGATTTGCTCAAGCATTCTGTCGATCAAGCATTTGTATATGGACCGTGGGCTCAGTCCAATACTGAATTACGACCGCCTGCTCTAATCTAGTGTCGGCCAAGCTTCAGGCCAGATGAGAAAATCAACTGAAAGTAAAAAAAAATCCAAATGACCGAAGAATAGCAAAAGCGGTTAATATATGGTATGATTTTCATTTTAAGTTTATAACACAAAATTAAGCACAATACAAACTTATTAAAACGATAATTTTTGGACTGAGGCAACAACAAAGCACAATACAAACCCATTAACCTGATAACCAAAAGAAGAAAAATGTCTAGTCACTTAAAATTCTAATACTTTTGGTGGTATCACCTTAAAGAACAAATGAACAAAAACACTATTGAATTTGTTTTAAGAAAGAATGAATTAGCGACATTGGTATTACCCTTCAAGAAGAAATATAAATAATAATGACAAAAAATTGCACACAGCTTACACAATTTTTTTTGTTTTCTTATAGTAATACACAAGAATAAGTTTATAATTACGATTTTTGTTGAAGAAAAAAAGAAGCAAAATGACGTAAAATTAAAACAAAAAATCAAAATAAAGTTTTCTAAGCAAGAATGAATCAGTGGCATGGGTATTACCCTTTGAGAAGAAACAAAATAAAAAAAATTGCACACAACTTTGCACTGAAATTGCACCTTTTTTTTGCAGAAGAAATTGCATTTCTGTAATATGCAAACAATAAGAATATAATAGTGAAATTTTTGCACTATACTATACCTTAACATATATTGTATAGTACTTGCGTGTATACTTACGCACATAAAAATATATTAATAAAATGATGTTTCAACGATAAACTAGTGGCATTGGTATTGCACTTTAAGAAGAAAAAGGTTAATTTTTAAAAAAATAATGACACATTTGCACACAATTAAACACAAATCGTGCTTTTTATAATATGTAAGAATAAGTATATAATACTGCAATATTTCCAAAAAAAAGTTTTGTAAGAATGAATGAATTAGTGACATTGGTATTCCCATAAAGAAGAAAGAAAAAAATTATATCAGGGCGAATGAACTAGTGGCATTGATATTACCTTTTTAAAAGAGAGAAAATGAAGAAACAAAACTTGCACACAACTTTGCACTGAAATTGCATTTTTTGTAATATGCAAAGAATAAAAATATAATAATGCAATTTCTGCACTCTAGTATAATTTGCATGCATATTGTATAGTACTTACATGCATGCATTTAGAGTCACCCAACATCTCAAAAGTACACATAAAAACCGCCAAGAAAACAAAATAAAATAAAATAAAAATGCATAAAAATAGAAAAATACGCAATGGTAATGGGCTTCAAGCCTAATAAGAATATCGACTGACCGCAAAAGGGGCAGTCAAAAGGTCAACCCAAGAAGACATGAAGCAACACAAGTGAAAAAACTAGTGTGAACATTGGGAAAAAATCAACAGTCAAAAAATCGATCTACTCAAATTCAAAAAAGTAGGCAACTTACTGAAAGTGCGTTAAGTCGACTAGAGGGGGGTGAATAGGCGATTTTTATGAATTCTTCACTGAGGAATTTCACGGTGAGGAAATTCCTAAGCAAAGAACTACTAGCAGCGGAATAACTACTCAGATGCATACATAACAGAATAGAAACACAGTCATCATGATGAAATAAAAAGAAGATATAGAGTACAGAAAGCGTAACACAGGATAAGCAGGCTGAAGACAACAGACTGAAGAAATTGAACTGAGAAAATTAAGAAAGTCTTGAGTCAAAGTCTTCAGACAGTAACGATCAAGTACACAACACAGTAATGAGGAAATGAAAGGGTTGAGGAAATAGAACCAGTAGGCTTGGTGAAGACAGTGATTTGGTAGACCAGTTCCAACTGCTGTGGCAGTTGTACGTCTGGTTGGAGCGGCTAGTTATTTAAACCCGAGAACACACAGTCCTCACCGTATTCTCCTTGAGCTAAAGTCACACAAACCTCGCCCAATCACTCGTGGTAAGTCTTCAGGTGACTTCCAAACCTTCACAAACTCGGTCACTCGGCGATCCATAATTTCCTCTTGGATGCTCTAGACCATGACGCCTAACCGCCTAGAAGATGCACAGTCTTCAAAGGTAACAAGCGTCGGATCCACACAGGAACAATTTCTTCAGTGATGCTCAATCACTTTGGGTTTGAAGGTGTTTGGGTTTGGGTTTTCCTCACTTGATGATTTTCGCTCAAAGTCCTCGGAGGATGCGATGCTCTCAATGACAAGTGTTAGTTTCTCTCGGAGCAGCCAACCAGCTAGTGGTTGTAGGGGGCGGCTATTTATAGCCTAGGGAGCAGCCCGACATGATAAGACATAAATGCCCCTAAATGATATGACCATTAGGTGGATAAGATATTTTGGGACAGCTGGCGCATAGCACAGCAACGGTTGGAAATTTGACTATCAAATTCCTCAGGGCTATCATGTTCCTCACTTGTAGGCAATCCGCACTGGCGAATTCCTAACTCCCCAGTCAGAACAAATTCCTCAGAGACCATAAGAACTTCGTCTCTGTCACTGAAGAAATTGACTGAACTGTATGAGATTTCCAATGACTTCACTCGAAAGGATTGATAGGTATAGGATTTTGAGATGAGCATCACTTGGAAACTTTTCCTTAGTTTTTCCTCGACCCCCTTTAATAGTACGGTGTTTCCTATGACTCAAGAAAGAGAAAATGAAACTATGAAAACAAAAGTCTTCACGCTTCATATTCCTCGCATGAATATCAAGTCTTCACGGTCACACCAATTTCTTCACTTTCAAAGTCTTCAGAAAGTCTTCAGAAAGTCTTCAGAAATCCAAAGTCTTCAGTTGAAGACATTCATTTTTAGGGGTCGACTTTCTCTGTAAATATCAAACTCCTTATAGACTTATAGACCCGTGTACACTCATAAACGCACCAGTCCCTTAACCTATAAGTCTTCAATACACCAAAATCACTAAAGGGCACTAGATGCACTTACAATCTCCCCCCCTTTTGGTGATTGATGACAATATAGGTTAAGTATTCAACGGGGATAAACATCTGAAGTGTAAATACTGATATTGAGGAATTTGATTGCAAGATATAGAAGAACTCCCCCTGGAGATGTGCATAGTGAGGAATTTGCTTTTGAAGCAATGCACATTTGAAGAGTAGAATCATGGAGATCTCCCCCTATATCTTGTAATTCATACACGCATTTAACATATGATATGAAGAATTTGAAATGCATGATGAAATATGGCGACTGATGTAATTCAGCATGCGTGTGTATTAACATATATGAGGAAATAGCATGCAGAAGAACATAGCAAAAGTATCAGACAACCATCGGGTTTAAGTTTACAACTCGATCCAACAAAGTCTTCAAAAGAATGAGAGTTGTAACTTAGCAAAAAAACGCCCATATAGAGAGACCCATTTGAAGACTAACTCAAATTTCTCCCCCTTTGTCATCGAATGACCAAAAGGGACGAAAAGTGAGGACTAACGCCCCTGAAGAATATCACAAAGTCGATGGAGGAGCGCCATCGTTGTTGGGGTCGGTTGTTGAAGTAGGGCCTGTCGTAGTGTCGTCCAAATCTTCATTTTCATCAGTCTCGCACGATGAAGAATAGGAGCTGGCCACCAAGGAAGGAACTTTGACTTTCTTGAATTTCTTCGGAGGTGGCTGAGACCAGTCAAAGTCTTTCTTGAAGCCCATCTGTTTGAGATCTTCTTCACCGTAGAGATGAGACAGAACAACCCAGGTGTGATCAAATACTTCATGGAGGTAGTAATGGTTCTTCTTCACTAAATTGTGTGTAGCAGTCATGTTATGAAGAATTGAACCAAACTGATGCTTGACCCATTTGTGGTTGCGATCGACCTTCTGGTGAAAACTGAGGAGAAGCTCACGATCAGTCATCACCCTTGGAGCTGTGCCTTGAGGATTTTGCTTTGAAGCATTTGCGGCAGAGTCATGTGTGGCAGAGTCATCATTGGTGGAGTAGGATGCAGCTTTGCGAAACTGTCCATCCAATGGACGAATGCCTTCATCAATAATCGCAGTCGCCTTGCCCTTTTCATCAGTTGAGGAAAATGCCCGCTTGAGGACTTCAATGGGGGGCAAGTAGTTGCCATGGTTGAGTGTGTCAGCCTTGTAATTGACTGAAGACCTTGATCTGAGGAATCTCATAATCCAGGGAGCGTAAGGCTTCAATTCAAAAGGTGACAATGCAACATTTGCTAGAGTCCGCATGAAAAAATCATGGTAGTTGACAGGAACCCCACGCATGATGTTGAAAAGAAGATTCTTCATGATGCCAACGACCTCTTCTTCATTAGAATCGTGGCCTTTGATAGGACTCGGAGTTTTGGTCAGAATGCGATAGACAGCCCGTGGCACATACAGCAATTCCTTTACGAGGAATTTGGTTCTGGGGGCTTGACCAGGCTTCAGTGGTTTCATCAATACTTGCATCTAATGGTTAGATAGCTCAGGTTCATGGTAGATGAGCTCTGCACCTTCAAGGGGAGGACTGACAGGAAGGGAATGAAGCAATTCAGAGGCCGGTGCTTTGAAGTGAGTGTTTTTTGTCATCCAATCCAGCACCCATGAATTCACATCTTCAGCGTTGCCGGTGATGTGCAGTGTAGCATAGAACTAAAGAATTAGTTCTTCATTCCAATCAATGATAACGGTGTAGAAGTTTAGCAGCCCAGCATCATGAAGAGCACTAAGGACTGGGGCGAAGCAAGGCAGCGATTCCATGTCCACATGAGGAATATGCTCATGGTCAAAGATCTTGTCCTTATCATAAAGCACTGAAGAATAGAAGTTTGCTTGGCTAGCTGTCCAGAAACGCTTCCTTAGAAGATGAGCAGAATCATAAGGGTTGTAATCTGTGAAGAATACATGCTCATGGAAGAAGTCATTAGCCTTGAATTTTTGCGTCTTGGAGAAGGGATTCTTTGGCTTGGGCTGAGGAGTATCAGTCAATGCCTTCACAGCTTCAGGAATCACAATCTCAGGAACCATAGGCTTAGGAATTTCAGTTTCTGCTTCAGTAGCAGCCTGGGTCTTCAATTCTTCATCAACATTAACATCAGCACTAGTTGTTGGAATATCTTCAGGAATGGAAGAAGTGGCTTGAGGTTCGTCAGAGCCCATTTGAACTTCTTCAGTCTGAACTGGGGACTGAGGAATCTGTTGCAATGGCGTGAACAAGGGAGAGTTGGGGTGATGACCTTTCCAAAAGTCATCATTCATCACTGGAGTGGTGCTCCCAATGTCCACGTCTTCATCTTCTTCATTCAATTCTTCAGCGCCTGCCTCTTCAGCTATGAACCGAGGCATGGGTGATGAGACCATTGGGGTTGAAGGGATATTATCCACTTCAATTTCTTCGTCCAACTGCTCTAAAGAAGCAGCAGAAGGAACATCTTCATCAGATCCGCTTGGGATGTCATAATCTTCACCAAAAGGAATGATTTCCTTTGATGGCATGTTTGAGACAGGAATAACATCAATGGGATTCTCAAAAGAGCTTGTCAACGTCTTCATCTTCTTCGGTGTTGAAGACTTTGATGAAGCAGATGCTTTCCTCTTCTTTACTGTTGCTCGTTCCGCAGCCTTGGTTTTCTTTGCTTCTGATGCAGAAGGAAGAATGGGACTTGGCGTTGGTGCAGGAGGAGCAGAGGAAATTGGTTCAATTTCTTCAGGCACAACTGATGCAGTTGCCCTGGTTGGTTCAGTTTCTTCAGGCACATCGACAGATGCTTCAGCTGGCCTGGCTAGTTCTTCAGGCACAACACTAGTGGTTGCCCTGGCAATGTCATTAGCGGCAGGAACAGCTTCATCTGCCCTGGTACTTGCAGTTTCATCAGCAGCCAGATTTTCATTAGCGGTGCTGGCATGTTCACTGGTACGCGTCGGTCCTAAACAAACGGTTTTTAACCCCTTTCCGCGACGGCATTCGGAACCGTCACCAAGTGAGTGTGGCCAATGGGGGGGTCCTTCCCACACGACATAGAAACCATTGGGGATATTCCCTCCAGGCACACACGCTCGACAAAATGAGGTCGTGTGCGACCGGCCAGCACTCAAATACAGAAATACGTACAGTAGTGCTAAAAAAATACAATTATACAGGTGAAATCATTTTCGGTCGTAAGTACATCCCACACAGTCAGTCACCACTAAACGTTTCCGTTCGTATATACATCCCACACAGTCACTACAAGGAAAACGTTTGCGCAAGGTGGCGTAACGCAAACAGTTTTGAAGAGAATGTCGTGTGTGATTGTTCATTGATCCAACACGGTTTATTCCTGGAAATGGTGTGTGTTGCCTGAGGTCATCGCCCACGGTGTTTTCTCATTAACCGTTTGCAATAGGAAAACCCAATTAGCAAACTAATTGGCCAATTAGCGGGCTAATTACCCTATTATTAATAATCCATTTACTAATCTAATTGACATTCATATTAAGCACATAATATATTCCATTTCCATATTAAGGAAGCAGGATTTCATAATTGAAATACATCGGAGTACAACATGATATAGCTTCAGCACTCAGCTACCCCATTACACAACCGCACCAGCAGCAAGTTTCACATGCAACATCTAGAACCTTTCGAAATTAGCATCATAGACGGTACATAGAGAGATGCATCTCATCTGGAAAACTGCTGAAGCGGAAGGCGAATATTGAGCCTTCATTCATGTTGAAGGTCTTTGCAACTTTAGACCAGTGCCTGTGGGTGATTGACCGTCCATCCTTCGACCTCTTCAGGAACACTTCAATATTGAACCGTGGGTGTTGTATGAAAACTTTCCTCGCCTCCTGACCACAGAGGTGGTTTGAGAGGTAATCATCAGTGATCCCTGAAAACAAGGATGTGCATAAATATCTTCTCTATATTGGAAACGGGGCAAAGGAATAAAAAAGGCAAGATATAATAGTTAGTACCATCTTGTAAACCTCAGTGCTTCCCGTTGTTTCCCTGCAACACATATAAGGTAGTTAGTCATCAGGTTAAGTAAGGGTTTGCATGCTATTAGTAAAACATGTTGATGAAAAATAAGCACATTGCAGATTCATCAGATTAATTCAAGCCACATGGAAAACCCATTTATCCAAACCAAGCATGATTAAGAACTAGGAAATATAGCACTTGTATATGTTTCTCATGTATTAAGTGCAGCCAAATTCGATTTATTCCTCACATGGTATACAACAACAGAATGCAGCCACAACAATTGAACATCGCATTGCAGAATTGAACCAAGCAGTTAACTAAACAACACAACAAATGAACCAAACGTTAACTGAGCACCACATTGCACAATATAACATACTCCTAATAGAAGATCAGACAGTTAACCAAACAAAGCATGCTTAATAACTTGGAAATCTAGCACTTGTATTTGTTTCTCATGTATTTAGTACAACCAAATTTGATTTATTCCTCACATGGTATACAATAACAGAATGCAGCCACAACAATTGAACATCGCTTTGCAGAATTGAACCAAGCAGTTAACTAAACACCACAACAAATGAACCAAACATTAACTGAGCACCACATTGCACAATATAACATACTCCTAATAGAAGACCAGACAGTTAACCAAACCAAGCATGCTTAACAACTTGGCAATATAGCAATTGTATTTGTTTCTCATGTATTTAGTACAACCAAATTCGATTTATTCCTCACATGGTATACAATAACAGAATGCAGCCACAAAAATTGAACATCGCATTGCAGAGTTGAACCAAGCAGTTAACTAAACACCACAACAAGTGAACCAAGCCACAACAAATGAACCAAGCAGTTAACTAAACACCAATTGAACAATATAACATACTCCTAATAGAAGATCAGACAGTTAACCAAACCAAGCATGCTTAACAACTTGGAAATATTGCACCCTGAAGAATTGAACATCACATTTGCAGAATTGAACCAAGCAGTTAATTGAACACCACATTGCACGACATATAGAACATATACACTATAGCAGAAGATTGCATGGTAAAAGTAGATAGCACAATTCACTAGAATTTGTTAAGGAAAGGAAGTAGCTAGCAAACTGAACATGGGTCCTTATAGTGAGCTAATGTGACGCCCCCGATTTGACCGTACACTAATCATGCACACAAATGTGTACGATCAAGGTCAGGGACTCACGGGAAGATATCACAACACAACTCTACAACATAAATAAGTCATACAAGCATCATAATACAAGCCAGGGGCCTCGAGGGCTCGAATACAAGTGCTCGATCACAGACGAGTCAGCGGAAGCAACAATATCTGAGTACAGACATAAGTTAAACAAGTTTGCCTTAAGAAGGCTAGCACAAACTGGGATACAGATCGAAAGAGGCACAGGCCTCCTGCCTGGGATCCTCCTAACTACTCCTGGTCGTCGTCAGCGGCCTGCACGTAGTAGTAGGCACCTCCAGCGTCGTAGGTGTCGTCGTCGACGGTGGCGTCTGGCTCCTGGACTCCAACATCTGGTTGCGGCAACCAGATAGAAAGGAAAGGGGGAAAAGAGGGAGAGAAGCAACCGTGAGTACTCATCCAAAGTACTCGCAAGCAAGGAGCTACACTACATATGCATGGGTATATGTGTAAAGGGGCATATCAGTGGACTGAACTGCAGAATGCCAGAATAAAAGGGGGGATAGCTAGTCCTGTCGAAGACTACGCTTCTGGCCATCTCCATCTTGCAGCATGTAGAAGAGAGTAGATTGAAGTCCTCCAAGTAGCATCGCATAGCATAATCCTACCCGGCGATCCCCTCCTCGTCGCCCTGTTAGAGAGCGATCACCGGGTTGTATCTGGCACTTGGAAGGGTGTATTTTATTCAGTATCCAGTTCTAGTTGTCATAAGGTCAAGGTACAACTCCGGGTCGTCCTTTTACCGAGGGACACGGCTATTCAAATAGATAAACTTCCCTGCAGGGGTGCACCACATAACCCAACACGCTCGATCCCATTTGGCCGGACACACTTTTCTGGGTCATGCCCGGCCTCGTAAGATCAACACGTCGCAGCCCCACCTAGGCTCAACAGAGAGGTCAGCACGCCGGTCTAAACCTATGCGCGCAGGGGTCTGGGCCCATCGCCCTATGCACACCTGCACGTTGCGTACGCGGCCGGAAGCAGACCTAGCCCCCTTAATACAAGCGCGAGCTTACGGTCCAATGCGGCGCGCGCCACTCAGTTGCTGACGTCAAAAGAGCTTCGGCTGATACCACGACGTCGGGATACCCATAACTACTCCCACGTAGATGGTTAGTGCGTATAGACCAAATGGCCAGACTCAGATCAAATACCAAGATCTCGTTAAGCGTGTTAAGTAACCGCGGACGCCGACCAGGGCCAGGCCCACCTCTCACCTAGGCGGTCTCAACCTGCCCTGTCGCTCCGCCACAAAGATCCACTCGCGGGTACTCCTACGAGCCGACCCGACTTTAGTCATCACATGTGTCATGTATATAGTACATAAGTATATACCCATGATCACCGCCCAGGTGATCACGGCCCGATAGTATAGCACAGCAGACGGACAAGAATGTAGGGCCACTGATGGAAATCTAGCATCCTATACTAAGCATGTAGGATTGCAGGTAAAGGTATCAACAGTAGTAGCAAGGATAGGCTATGCATCAGGATAGGATATCGAAAAGCAGTAACATGCTACACTACTCTAATGCAAGCAGTATAGAGAAGAATTGGCGATATCTAGTGATCAAGGGGGGGGGCTTGCCTGGTTGCTCTGGCAAGTAGGAGGGGTCGTTGACTCCGTAGTCGAACTGGGCAGCAGCAGCGTCAGTCTCGTAGTCTACCGGAGAGAAGAGGGGGGGAGAAACAGTAAATACAATGCAAACATAAACAAGACGATGCGTGACATGACAATGAGCGGTGCTAGGTGTGTCCTAACGCGACAGTAGGTGGTTCCGACGAAGGGGGGGAACATCCGGGAAGTATTCCCGATGTTTTCGCGTTTTCGGACAGACGGACCGGAGGGGGAAAGTTGCTAGTTCGATAGGTTAGGAAGGTGTGGTGGACAAACGGACTGCGTATTCGGATTCGTCTCGTCGTTCTCAGCAACTTTCATGTAGAAAACATTTTCATCCGAGTTACGGTTTAAAAGATATGAATTTTCGAAGATTATTTGAATTTCTGGAATTATTTGAATTTAGCAAAAATGAATTATGACGTCAGCATGAGGTAATGCTGACGTCAGCAGGTCAACAGGTCGGCTGACCAGTCAAACCAGATAGGTGGGTCCTACCTGTCATAGACAGTGGACTAATCAAAAGATTAAATTAACTAAAATTAGATTAATTAACTACTGGACCCCACCTGTCATAGTCTAATTACCTAAACTAATTAGTTTTAATTATAAAAACGTTTTAATTATCGGATTAAGTGGTGGGGCCCGCACGTCAGTGGCTGGGGCCTGCCCAGTCAGCAGTTGACTGGGTCAACCCAGTCAACTGGGACCCACGGGGCCCACTGGCAGTGGCTCTGGGGTGGCCCCAGGCCAGCCACGTCGGCAGCCGGCGCCGGAGCGACTCCGGCGACCAAAACAGAGGCGGCCCCTCGCCGGAGTTGGCCGGAATCGCGCTACGGGGCTCGGGGAGGAGCGGGGCTAGGCTCATTCGAAGGAGCTCGCAGCGCCGCATCCAGTGGTGGCCGTAGCTTCGCCGGAATCGGCGCCGGCGAGCGGCGGAGGCGGCGGCGTGCACGGGTGCCCGACGGAAACGGGGCTACGGCGTGCTATCGAGCAAGCGGAGGGGCTGTGGAGCATCTACGCGCTGTGGGGAGTGCAACGGGCTTGAGCCCATGACCAAAAGGTCACCGGAGCCTTGCCGGCGGCGAGCTCCGCGGCGACGCATTCGGGCGCAAGCAGAGCGGCGGCTACAAGAGCTCAAGAGGCCAGGAGAGCGAGGGGAGAGGATGAGGGGCTCACCGCGCGGCGCAAGAAAGGCCCGTGGGTGGCCTAGTAGCAGCAGCAGTCGCCGGAGTCGAAGAAGACGGCGGCGACCCGAGGAAGAAGGCGACGACGTTGGGGGGTGATGTAGGGGGTCCCGGCTCGAGCAGGTGGTCGGGGAGGACGGGCTCGACGCGGCGGAGCTCGTGGACACGTCAGGGAGGGGAACGGGGCTCGGTGGCCGCGGGAACGACGGAGAACGGCGGCGACCGCGTCGGGCGGTGGGGAAGGAGGGAGCAGCGTGGAGCTGGGGGGAGAGGGAGAGGCGCAGAGGCCGAGAGGGTGAGCGGGGGGCGAGTGGGAGAGGGGCCCGAGGAGGCGGGGGGCGCTGGTGTCCTTATCCTCCCCCGTCGCCGGCGAGGGGTGCGGCGGGGACCTGCCCCTGTTCCGACCCCGGTCGGGGGAACAGGGAAGGGGAGGGCGACCCGGGGAGGTGGGCTAGGCCGGCTGGGCCTGGGGTCGGCCCAGTTGGGCCAGGGGTCCAGTGGGGGGGGGCTTCTCCTTCTCTTTTCTTTCTTTGTTTGCTCTGTTTTCTTTTGTATTTTCTTTTTATTTATTTATTTTCTTTTCTGTTTTATTTCAATTTAATTTATTTAGGCATTTTATAAAAATATGTTTTCTTTAGTATAATTACCCTTGTAATATTTGGCATGGCCCGAACATTTTTGTTTAAATTTTTGAAAACTTTTATTTTCCACTTTAAATTCAATTGAAGTTTGAATTAGGAGTTTGAAAAGAAATGTGATTCCAATGTGATCAAGCCCTGTTTAGCAACATGATTAGCTTAATCACAGAGAGTTACTGTAGCATGATTCTCGGGGTGTTACAGCTAATAAGACAAGCTACTCCTCATTGTCGGAGATATCAATGACGATTGGCTCCTTGGACATGGAAGAGGGCGAGGCCTCTGCATCGTGGGTGCCCGCATTGTATTGGTGAGTTGCCTGAGCCGCTCCGGGCACCAACCTGCTGGCTCTCGAGATGAGGTAAGCACGTGCACGCTGAGAAAACACCTCGTAGTCTTTGTCGAAGGCACCGACGGTGGCCTCGAGAAAACACCACGAACTGTCGTTTAAAGCAGCCAACCGCGTCGCGGCGTCGGGGCGTGAGGCGTCAACGGTGGCCTCGACGGCGAGGTGCTCCTCCAAGATCCAGGGGTCGGCACGAATGGCAGCCATCGTGACCTCATTCGCGCATGCGGCCGCGATTTGCTTCTCTGCTGCCAAATGCTCCTTGAGGTCCTGGCTATACTGCGTGCACCATGGCTTAGGCCGGCGCTTATTTGGTGGAGGGGTTGGTGATTTGGATGGAAGGTGTCGCGCTTGCGTCGGCGGTCGGGGCATGTGGGATGTGGAAGGAGGAGGAGGATGGGGGTCGGGTGTGGATTACCTGCCTGGATAGGCGAGGCCAAGCAGCGTGAAGGAGGGTCGCCGATGAGGAGGCAGCGGCGCTGCAAGCAAGGACTGAAGGTTTCAACTTGGAAAGGAAGGCGGAAATAGGGGAAATGTGGCTTTCGGTAAGGGGGAGGGGGCGGGGAGGTGGATATTTCCGCTGAAGCCAAAAATTTGGAATCGCTTCAGCCAAAAAACTGGTGCGCAAAGTGTCATCAGACACGGTCCCTTATTCAGAGCGGGCTGTGGACTATAGCCGTCGCACCTTCTCACGGTACGGTGCTCCAAGATATTTGTTCTGCATCTCACACATTGGTTATAATAAACTGTGTGGGATCTACTTGATTTTCCGTCTTGATTTGAATGACATAATGGGGTCACAGCGGCCATGGATGGTGTTTGAATTGCTAGACCTTTTATCTGCAGTGATCATAAAAGAATTGGAATTATTCAGGATTCGTTTGGACATTTTTATGCATTAAGTGAGTTTTCAATGCATTTATGTACACAATTCAAATTTGAACTCCATGCACATGCTCCAGTGCATATAAATTGGTTGAAAAATCAAATCTTTGTCCTTGGGTGCATGCTTAGGTC
Source organism: Aegilops tauschii subsp. strangulata (assembly GCF_002575655.3). Classification (NCBI taxonomy): domain Eukaryota; kingdom Viridiplantae; phylum Streptophyta; class Magnoliopsida; order Poales; family Poaceae; genus Aegilops; species Aegilops tauschii. Next base: position 389,669,129 of record NC_053039.3, on the reverse strand, counting down.
CAATGCAAGAAATGGGAATGAATGTCAAATACCAGGGCACCGTTGATTGCTGGCAAAACATTGGGATGCCTGGTTTTTAAATTCTAATAAATCCAAAACTCATCTGAAATTCATGAAACTTGGCATGCTATCATGGAGCGGCATCAACATGCCGTGGTAAATGTTTTGTCCCATTTGGGGCAGGTTTGGGTATATGCTTCTCACAAACCAAAGCTTCTCACAACAAGCATGATGGTTTCGGTAGGGAACGCCCCACCTTTGGGGACGAAACGATATCCATTGCCTCTTATTGCTTTCAAAAAATTTCTCGTGTCAACATAGAACAATAGGAGTGTTGTGTTATTTTTGATGATTTTTCGGCGTTCGCTTGGACATTTTTATGCATTGAGTTTTCAATGCATTTATGTGCATAATTCAAATTTGAACTACATGCACATGGTCCAGTGCATATAAATTGGTTGAAAAATCAAATCTGTGTCCTTGGGTGCATGCTTAGGTCCCATGCAAGAAATGGGAATGAATTTCAAACACCAGGGCACCGTTGATTGCCGGCAAAACATTGAGATGCCTGGTTTTTAAATTCTAGTAAATCCAGAACTCGTTTGAAATTCATGAAACTTGGCATGCTATCATGGAGCGGCATCAACATGCCATGGCAAATTTTTTGGAAAATTGAATTTATACCCTTAGTTGGGTCACCCTCAACTGATTTGCCCCTAATTTTGGAAAACACGTGGTCTTGCCCCGCTCTAGCCGCTCCCCTTGCGTTTTTGCCCTTCCGGCACGTCTCCGTCTAGTCAGGGCCGTTTGACCGCAAATGACGCGTTACTTTGGACATTTTTCCCCTATCGGTGCTATACCTGATACCCCTTCGTCCTCAATGTGCTAGCGCAAGCAAACAGAGCAGAGCGAGAATGCCGACGAGGAAAAAGGAGTGGGAGGCAAGGCATGGCGCGGTAGAGCAAGGAGCGGCGATGCATGGCGAGCTCGGGCTCTTCCATCTTCTCGCCGGTGGTCGGAGAGGTAAGTAAAACTCCGGCAACGCTTCTTCCTCCCCCCTAATGCGTTCTAGGTTTTGTGATAATTGGGGAAATTTCTGATTTAGGTTGATGGGGTTAGGATTGTGGAGCATGTCTCCGAGTTCTATCTTCCAGATGAAAGTTATTGCGGATTGGAGCTTTTATCAAAGCATCGCTGCCCTGGTCATGGCCTTGTTCCTGCCCGGCGTGTTGCGTGGGGAGGAGCTAACACTGGCCGCCGTTTTTAGGGTGTCCTCTAGATGTAAGATCTTGTGAATTATACCATGTTTAAGATGGTGTTTATGCAATCTCTAATGTTTTGTTAATTTGATGTTCAAGCAGTTACCACATGAGTGTCACTGGGTCGTTTGGGTTGATCCTCCTCCTCCATTGCGTGCTGCCCTTGCTTTTGAAGACCTGCACAGAGAGCTAGAACAAAGCTGGATCAGAAGCCACAAAATGCAGAAGCAAAACATGGAGCTGTCAAAGAAAAATCTTGCTTTGAAGAAGACAGTGAGAGAGATGAGATGCTGCTAGTTCTGGCATTGTTGTTTGTAGGAATGTGTGTTGCTGTGTTTTTTATGTTCTAGTTTCTAGCAGTTGTTGAAGAAAGTGTGTGTGAGAGAGATGTGTTGAATGTTGTTTATGATGCACTATTGTATGCTAAATTTGATGATCATTATTCACTGTTGATGCTTGTGGCAATGTAGCAAATACATATTTATTCCATATGTAGTGCCAAATTCAGCAAATAGAGCAACACACACTAGCAAATAGAGCAACCAATTGTACCAAACGGAGCACATATTTTACCAAACTGACATTGTACCAAATTCAACAAACTGACATTGTACCAAATAGAACAAACTGACATTGTACCAAATATAGCAACTTCATAGTGCATTTAAGCACACTTAGTACTAGAACTTAAGTGCATAACAACAAGATAACATCACAGGCAAATATAACATAGCACTAGAACTTAAGTTTCTTGCTCCTGGTGTTCTTGGCTGGGTTTGGAGCTAGCATTGCCTTGCTTCTAGTGTTCTTTGATGGGTTTGGAGATTCAACTGTTGCTGCTGCTCTTTTTGGAGAGAAACCTTTGCTTTGAACATTGCTTTCCTGCTCCTGTTCCACAACTGTTTTCTGCTTGACACACCTGGGAGAAGCTCCTCTTGCTGCTGCCCTTTTATAATTTTTCCTAGGGCTAAAACAAGTGGAAGCATATCACAATTTGAAAGATTTTATAAAGCAGTAAGATCAAAACTTGTAAGAATTTGTAAGCCATGATCTTATACCTGACTGCACAGCTAGCTTCTGTAGATGCATCATGTAAGGGCTCCTTTGGTGGTGGCATCTGCTGCTGAAGAACATCAGGTGCTGTCTCATCATCCTCCTCCTGCTCTTGTATTTCTGCTTCTGCTGGTTCATTTGCTGTAGGATGATCATCTGCATTGTCTGCTCCCCAATGTTCATCTTCTCCAAAGGTTGGATCAACAGATTGTTTGCAGCCCTTGGCTTTGTGTCCACATCTCCCACACCTTTTGCACTTGTGCTTCCTAGGACCAAGGCCTTTTCCTTCAGTGCTACTTCTAATACTTTGCTTTCTTGGTCTGCCTGGAGCTCTGTGTTAAACAGGAGCACACAATTTGAATCCAGGATCTATAATGTCCCACTGTTGCTTGCCTTCTAGAGCTGGGAGGTTCTCAGCAGAAGTAGCTCTGAACATGTCAACTGAGTAATATTTGTGGACATATTGATCTATTCCACTTGCTTCACCTCTTAGAGCAGTGATAAAGAAAAGTGCATGGATGCATGGTTTACCAGTGATCTGCCATTGTTTACAACTGCAAGACCAGCGCTCTAAGTCAACAGGGTACCTCCATTCTCTCTTGTCACTGTCAGTAGAAGTCACCTCTGCCTCTGTTGGGCTTCTCCTCACTATACTGCTGGTATGATGTAGTGCCCAATGAAATGGTCAGAGGCAATTCTGTTTCTTAAGTCAAATTTCTCCATGATATACTGTCTTATCTTGTCTAGCAGATCAACTATGTGCAGGCTCTTGTATTTTTTTATTCTGGAGTTGAATGACTCAGCTAGGTTGTTATTGACATACTCAACTTTGCTCATCTCATTGAAATCATCTCTTGCCCATATTTTTGTGTGGTGTTCCTCTAGATATTCCTTTACATTGGGCTTGCTTTTCAACTGGTTCAAGTGATAGTTGTGTTTCTTGATGCTACAAGTTAGTGAGCATGGCCACAAATTATCATCATAAAACTTCCCCTTGAATTTCTTGCTGAAATTTTGGGCCAAGTGCCTCATGCACTCTCTGTGCTCCACTCCAGGGTAAACATCCTCAACAGCAGTTTCCAATCCCTTGCAAGCATCAATATGTATCACTAAACCTTCTGGATGACCTATTACTTTCTTTAGGTTGCTAAAAAACCAAGTCCAACTCTCAATTGACTCCCCTTCCAAAACACCATATGCAACAGGAAACAACCAGTTGTGTCCATCTAGGGCACATGTTGCCACAAGTTGCCCTCTGAACCTACCAGTCAGTGAAGTAGCATCTACAGCTAGGTATGGCCTATACCCCTCCAGAAAACCTTTTTGACATGCTTTGAAGCACACAAACACCCTTCTAAAGCACTCCTTGTAGAACTTCCTGTTATTAATCTTGTACTCAACGGTGTGCTTCTCAATTTCCACAATACTGCCTGGTGATGCCCTCTCTACTTCAGGTTTGAAAGTATATAACAGATACTTCCCATACAGTTTGTCAAGTGCAATCTCTTTGCCATAGTAGCATCTGTCATATGGCACCACCACACCATATTTCTCTAACAACTTGCTCTGAATTTCTTTAGGACCAATTCCTGGATTTGCTCCGATCCATGCCATAGAAGCATCTGCTATCCATCTTCTCTTTGCAGCTCTCAATCTCTGAGATCTATTCACACTAGGACATGTATGCTGATATGGGTTGACTTTAATCTGAAACAAACCAAAAAAACAATGAGATTCGCACAGAAAATGCAATACCTGAAAATAAACTAAAACAAAAATACAATACCTGAAATAGTGTGCTCTTCCTCATTAAATAGGCATGCAGTCTCCACTTCCATCTCTCATAAGCACATTTTACAGTAAACCTTGTTGGATCACTTCTCAGAGTAAGGAACTCAGTTTCAGACTTGATTGAGAAGCTTGAAATTGCATTTCTGTAGTCAACTGCACTAGGGAATACCACACCTTCATCAATACATGAATTTTCCCTGTCATACAACTTTACAGGTCTGTCCTCTTCCGCATCTTCAAAAACTCCCATCTCGACATCCTCTTGCTTCTCATCATCATCTGCATCTGAAAATTCTGCAGGAATGTACTCTTTATCTGCTGCATCTCCTTCATCATTATTGTGTTGGACATATCCAGGATATAGAACCTCATCCTCCACACCAGGTGCATCAGGCAATGCCTCCTCCACAACAGGATCAAGTGGCTTCTTTTGGTTTTCTTGGCTTTCATTGACACTTGCAGTTGCATAAGCACTTGGTGTTCTAGGAGCACTTGGTGTTCTACTGCTATCCCTAGTTCTGGATGCAGATGGCCTGGAACTAGATGTGTTCACACATCTCTGATCTCTAGTTCTTTGTATAACTATGATTTCCAAATTGCATGACATAGTTGCTGCATTACTTGCAAACATCAGACCTAACTTTGCATCACACTGCACAGGGACCCAACAAAGTTTGGAACTATCCCAATATCTGATCTCCACAGCATCAAACAATCCCCATGGATACTTGGCACAAATGGCAGCCCTAAAATTAGTATATGAACTAGTGCTGTCCACAACTAAAGAAAATGTGAATCCATGATCTTTCCTTTTGTACCAGCAGAAACTAGAACAGTGGTCCCCATTCGAACTGAAAGAAAGAACGTTGTAGCTAGATCCATCCTATGGGCGAACAATATCCAGTGATAAAACGCACAAACTTTAGACTAAACCCTAAATCCAAGTAAATCTCGTGTGAAAAAACTGAGCAAATCAGGTCCAATACTAACCCTGGGGGAATTTGCCGTGCAGATCCGCCCCCGCTTGTCGCCATTGGTGCAGATCCGCCACCGCTTCTCGCTGTTGGTGCATATCCGCCACAGGAGCTTCCCTTGACGCTGTTGGTGCCGCCGCAACCGCCTTCTCCGCGCTGCAGTGGAGGTGTGCTGTTCCTACCACCCCAGCGGCCACCGCCGACGCTTTCTCCACTCTCCCCCATCACCTTGCAATGGATCTGGCCGCTCGCCGCTCGGCGCCGCAATTTATGGTTCGTCAGAGGGAAAAAGAGAGAGCAAGAGTGGGGAATGAGAGAGTGTGAGTGAGCACGGGGGCAAGCGGTGTCCAAAGTAAAGCGTCGTTTGCGGTCAAACGACGCTGACTGGACGGAGACGTGCCGGAAGGGCAAAAACACAAGGGGAGCGGTCAAAGCTGGGCAAGACCGCGTGTTTTCCAAATTTAGGGGCAAATCAATCGAGGGTGACCCAACTAAGGGCACAGAAACAATTATCCCTAAATTTTTTGTCCCATTTTGGGCAGGTTTGGGTATATGCTTCTCACAAACCATAGCTTCTCACAACAAGCATGATGGTTTCGGTAGGGAACGCCCCACCTTTGGGGACGAAACGATATCCATTGCCTCTTATTGCTTTCAAAGTTTTTCTCGTGTCAACATAGAACAACAGGAGTGTTTGATGACCCACAAGTATAGGGGATCTATCGTAGTCCTTTCGATAAGTAAGAGTGTCGAACCCAACGAGGAGCAGAAGGAAATGACAAGCGGTTTTGAGTAAGGTATTCTCTGCAAGCACTGAAATTATCGGTAACAGATAGTTTTGTGATAAGGTAATTTGTAACGGGTAACAAGTAAAAAATGTAAATAAGGTGCAGGAAGATGGACCAATCCTTTTTGTAGAAAAGGACAAGCATGGACAAACTCTTATATGAAGGAAAACGCTCCCGAGGACACATGGGAATTATCGTCAAGCTAGTTTTCATCACGCTCATATGATTCGCGTTCGTTACTTTGATAATTTGGTATGTGGGTGGACCGGTGCTTGGGTGCTGCCCTTCCTTGGACAAGCATCCCACTTATGATTAACCCCTATTGCAAGCATCCGCAACTACAAAAGAAGTATTAAGGTAAACCTAACCATAGCATGAAACATATGGATCCAAATCAGCCCCTTACGAAGCAACTCATAAACTAGGGTTTAAGCTTCTGTCACTCTAGTTAACCATCATCTACTTATTACTTCCCAATGCCTTCCTCTAGGCCCAAACAATGGTGAAGTGTCATGTAGTCGATGTTCACATAACACCACTAGAGGATAGACAACATACATCTCATCAAAATATCGAACGAATACCAAATTCACGTGACTACTTATAGCAAGACTTCTCACATGTCCTCAGGAACAAACGTAACTACTCATAAATCATAGTCATGTTCATAATCAGAGGGGTATTAATATGCATAAAGGATCTGAACATATGATCTTCCACCAAATAAACCAACTAGCATAAACTACAAGGAGTAATCAAAACTACTAGCAACCCACGGGTACCAATCTGAGGTTTTGGGACAAAGATTGGATACAAGAGATGAACTAGGGTTTTAGAGGAGATGGTGTTGGTGAAGATGTTGATGGAGATTGACCCCCTCCCGCTGAGAGGATCGATGGTGATGACGATGGCGATGATTTCCCCCTCCCGGAGGGATGTTTTCCCGGCAGAACAGCTCCGCCGGAGCCCTAGATTGGTTCAGCCAAGGTTCCGCCTCGTGGCGGCAGTGTTTTGTCCCGAAAGCTTGCTTACGATTTTTTCAGGGTAAAAGACTTCATATAGAAGAAGATGGGCACCGGTGGCCTGCCAGGGGGCCCACGAGGCAGGAGGGCGCGCCCAGGGGGTTAGGGCACGCCCCCCACCCTCGTGGCCAGGGTGTGGGCCCCCTCTGGTTAATTCTTTCGCCAGTATTTTTTATATATTCCAAAACGTGCTCCCGTGAAGTTTTAGGACTTTTGGAGTTTTGCAGAATAGGTTTCTAATATTTGCTCCTTTTCCAGCCCAGAATTCCAACTGCCGGCATTCTCCCTCTTCATGTAAACTTGTAAAATAAGAGAGAATAGGCATAAGTATTGTGAGATAACGTGTAATAACAGCCCATAATGCAATAAATATCGATATAAAAGCATGATGCAAAATGGACGTATCAACTCCCCCAAGCTTAGACCTCACTTGTCCTCAAGCGGATGCCGATAACGAAAAATATGTCCACATGTTTAGAGATAGAGGTGTCGATAAAATAAAATACGGACATGAGGGCATCATGATCATTCTTATAACAACAACACATATATATAAATATTGTCATATGATTTCTTATGCTCAAGTAATAATCTATTCACAATGTAAAGTATGAATCAGAAACTTCATTGAGAACTAACAAACTATAATCTCAGTCATTGAAGCAATTGCAATTTATCATAACATCAGAAAGAGTCAATATAAGAGCTTTTCAGCAAGTCCACATACTCATCTATCATTTAGTCTTTCACAATTGCTAACACTCACGCAATACTTATGGTTATGGAGTTTTAATCGGACACAAAGAAAGATAGGGCTTATAGTGTTGCCTCCCAACTTTTAGCTCAAGGGTAATGTCAACAATAATAGTTCATGCTAACTTACATCCAATTGGATATATATATATATATATATATATATATATATATATATATATATATATATCAGGATCTTTCCAACACAATGTGCTTGCCAAAGGATAAAATATAAAAAGGGAAGGTGAAGATCACCATGACTCTTGTATAATGTATAAGGCAAGAATAAAAGATAGGCCCTTCGCAGAGGGAAGCAGAGGTTGTCATGTGCTTTTAAGGTTGGATGCACAAAATCTTAATGTGAAAGAACGTCACTTTATATTGCCACTTGTGATATGGACCTTTATTATGCAGTCCGTCGCTTTTATTGCTTCCATATCACAAGATCGTATAAAGCTTATTTTCTCCACACTAATAAATCATACATATTTAGAGAGCAATTTTTATTGCATGCAACAATGACAACTTACTTGAAGGATCTTACTCAATCCATAGGTAGGTATGGTGGACACTCATGGCAAAACTGGGTTTAAGTATAATTGGAAGAACACGTAGTATCTCTACTTGGTGCAAAGAATTTGGCTATCATGAGGGGGAAAGGCAAGCTCAACATGTTGGATGATCCATGACAATATACTTTATTTCAGATATAAGAAAACATATCCCATTATGCTTTCTTCCTTGTCCAACATCAACTCTTTAGCATGTCATATTTTAATGAGTGCTCACAATCATAAAAGATGTCCAAGATAGTATATTTATATGCAATAACCTCTCTTTCTTTATTACTTCCTATTAATTGCAACGATGACCAAAACTATGTTTGTCAACTCTGAACAACTTTTATTCATCATACTCTTTATATGTGAAGTCATTACTCTCCATTAGTTCAATATGATCTCTTTAATTATTTTTTATTCTTTCTTTTATTCCCTCCAGATCATAGCAAGATAATCAAGCCCTTGACTCAAAACTAATCTTCATTATATAGCTCACGGACTCGATTACATAGAAGGATCATAAAGCAAAAACTCAAAACTAGATCATACTAAAACTTTATTCTGCTAGATCAAGATATTACTAAAAGGATCGAACTAAGAAAAACGGTAAAGATAAGAGTGTGATGGTGATACAATACCGGTGCACCTCCCCCAAGCTTGGCAGTTGCCAATGGGAGTGCCCATACCCATGTGATTATGTCTCCTTTGCTGGTGAAGACGATGGTGGTGATGATGGATAGTCACACATCGAGCGTAGGAGATCCTCCTATTTGCGGATGATTCCCTTGAGTGCAGTAATATGCTCCTTCAACAAAATATTTTCACGTGTGAGATACTTATTTTGTATGCGAGGTAACTCAATCATCTTGAAAGCTTCAATCTCCATCGGGGTAAGAAGATTGTGATGAGGTTGAAGGATGTCTTCGTCTTCTGCTGCCGGAACTTGATCCTCCATGGCCTTCTTGATCCCATTATCCTTCTTGATCTCCCCGGTTCTTCTCTCTTCAGCTCTTCATTAGCCAAGCATCGTCGCCCTCATTGTTGGAGAAGGGGGACGACATGATGCCTGGCCTTGACAACTCTGGCAGAAAACAGCTCGAAACAAAAACAGAGGATATTTGCGTGATACAATGGTCAAAACCTTCGGGAGATTATATAATGAATTTTTACCGACCAAAAGAAGTATCGTGCAAGAAAACGGAGTCCGGAGGGCACACGAGGTGCCCACGAGGCAGGGGGCGCGCCCAGGGGGGTAGGGCGCGCTCTCCACCCTCGTGGACACCTCGTGTCCTTCCCGGACTACTTCTTATTTTCCTATTTTCTTAAATATTCCAAAATCGGAGAAAAATTGCTATTAGAACTATTTTGGAGTCGGTTTACTTACCGTACCACATACCTATTCCTTTTTGGAGTCTGAAACATTCTGGAAAGTGTCCCTTATATATTCCTCCGGGGTTACAGTTTCAATAACATTGGTTTCAACATTTATAGGATTACCTGATATGTAATGTTTGATTCTTTGACCGTTCACCACCTTTGGATTTGTGCCTTCGAAGTTGTTGATTTTTATGGCACCGGAATGATAGATCTCCTCGATAACGTAAGGACCTTCCCATTTAGAGAGATGTTTTCCTGCAAAAAATCTTAAACGAGAGTTGAATAGCAACACATAATCACCTACATTAAACTCACGCTTTTGTATCCTTTTGTCATGCCATCTTTTAACTTTTTCTTTAAATAGTTTGGCATTCTCATAGGCCTGGGTTCTCCATTCATCAAGTGAGCTTATGTCAAATAACCTCTTCTCACCGGCAAGTTTGAAATCATAATTGAGCTCTTTAATGGCCCAATATGCCTTATGTTCTAGTTCGAGAGGTAAATGACATGCTTTTCCATAAACCATTTTATAAGGAGACATACCCATAGGATTTTTATATGCAGTTCTATAGGCCCATAAAGCATCATCAAGTTTCTTGGACCAATTCTTTCTAGATCTATTAACAGTCTTTTGCAAAATTAATTTAAGCTCTCTATTACTCAGTTCTACGTGGACACTAGATTGTGGATGGTATGGAGATGCAATTCTATGATTAACGTCATACTTAGCAAGCATTTTACGAAAAGCACCATGAATAAAATGTGAACCACCATCAGTCATTAATTATCTAGGGACTCCAAACCTCGGAAAAATAACTTCTTTAAGCATCTTAATAGAGGTGTTATGATCAGCACTACTAGTTGGAATAGCTTCTACCCACTTAGTAACGTAATCAACAGCAACTAAAATATGTGTATAGCCATTAGAGGAAGGAAATAGTCCCATATAATCAAAGCCCCAAACATCAAATGGTTCAATAACAAGTGAATAATTCATAGGCATTTCTTGACATCTACTAATATTACCAATTCTTTGACATTCATCACAAGATAAGACAAACTTACGGGCGTCTTTGAAGAGAGTAGGCCAATAAAAACAGGATTGCAATACCTTATGTGCAGTTCTATCTCCAGCATGGTGTCCTCCATAAGCCTCGGAGTGACACTTGCGTAAGATCTGTTCCTGTTCATGCTTAGGTACACAACGTCTAATAACACCATCTACTCCTTCTTTATAAAGGTGTGGGTCATCCCAGAAGTAATGTCTTAAATCACAGAAAAACTTTTTCTTTTGCTGGTATGTGAAACTAGGTGGTATAAATTTAGCAACAATGTAATTAGCGTAATCAACATACCATGGAGAAGTACGAGAAGCATTTATGACAGCTAATTGTTCATCAGGAAAGCTATCATCAATAGGTAGTGGGTCATCAAGAACATTCTCTAACCTAGACAAGTTGTCTGCAACGGGGTTCTCAGCTCCCTTTCTATCAATAATATGCAAATCAAATTCTTGTAGTAGGAGAACCCATCTAATAAGTCTAGGTTTAGCATCTTTCTTTTCCATAAGATATTTAATAGCAGCATGATCAGTGTGAACAGTTACTTTAGAATCAACAATATAAGGCCTGAACTTATCACAAGCAAATACAACTCCTAAAAATTCTTTTTCAGTAGTAGCATAATTTCTCTGGGCACTGTCTAGAGTTTTACTAGCATATTGGATAACATTTAATTTCTTATCAACTCTTTGTCCTAGAACAGCACCTACATCATAATCACTAGCATCACACATAATTTCAAAAGGTAAATTCCAATTAGGTGGCTGAACAATAGGTGCAAAAATCAAGGCTTTCTTAAGTATTTCAAATGCTTCTACACAATCATCATCAAAGAGAAAAGGAACATCTTTTTCTAAGAGATTAGTCAGAGGCCTAGAAATTTTGGAGAAATCCTTAATGAACCTCCTATAAAAACCGGCATGACCAAGGAAACTTCTTATACCTTTAATGTCCTTAGGACATGGCATCTTTTCAATAGCATCAACTTTAGCTTTATCAACTTCAATACCTATTTCAGAAATTTTATGCCCCAATACAATACCTTCATTAAACATAAAGTGGCACTTCTCCCAATTCAAAACAAGATTAGTTTCTTCAAATCTCTGCAAAACTCTCTCAAGGTTGCTTAAGCAATCATCAAAAGAAGTTTCATAAATGGAGAAATCATCCATGAAAACCTCAACAATCTTTTCACAAAAATCAGAGAATATAGCCATCGTGCATCTTTGAAAGGTAGCAGGTGCATTACATAAACCAAAAGGTATACGTCTATAAGCAAAGGTACCGAAAGGACAAGTAAAGGTGGTCTTTGCTTGATCCTCTTTTGACACAGGCATTTGAGAGAAACCAGAATAACCATCTAGAAAGCAGAAATGTGTATGTTTGGATAATCTTTCTAGCATTTGATCAATAAAAGGTAAAGGGTAATGATCCTTTTTAGTAGCTTTATTTAATTTGCGGAAATCAATTACCATTCTATAACCTGTAACAATTCTTTGTGGGATCAGTTCATCTTTATCATTAGGAACAACAGTAATACCTCCCTTCTTAGGGACACATTGGAAAGGACTTACCCACTGACTATCAGCAACAGGATAAATTATACCTGCCTCCAGAAGCTTTAGTATTTCTTTTCTTACCACTTCTTTCATCTTAGGATTCAACCGTAGTTGGTGATCAACAACTGGTTTCGCATCTTTCTCCAATTTTATTTTGTGTTGGCATAAGGTGGGACTAATGCCCTTAAGATCATCAAGAGTATATCCAATAGCAGCACGGTGCTTCTTCAGAGTTTTCAATAATTTCTCTTCTTCTTGCTCTGAAAGGTTAGCACTAATAATAACAGGATATATCTTTTTCTCATCAAGATAAGCATATTTAAGAGTATCAGGTAATGGTTTAAGCTCAAACACGGGATCACCCTAGGGTGGAGGCGGATCCCCTAGGATTTCAACAGGCAGGTTGTGTTTCAAAATAGGTCCCTGTTTAAAGAATACTTCATCTATTTCCCTTCTTTCATTCATAAACATATCATTTCCATGGTCTAGCAAATATTGTTCTAAAGGATCATTAGGAGGCACGACAATAGAAGCAAGACCAATAATTTCATCCCTACTAGGCAATTCTTTATCATGGGGTTCTCTACGAAATTTAGCAAAGTTAAACTCATGAGACATATCCCCCAAACCAATAGTAACAACATCCTTTTCGCAGTCTATCCTAGCATTAACAGTATTCAAGAAGGGTCTACCAAATATAATGGGACAAAAGTCATCTTGTGGGGAACCAAGAACAAGAAAATCAGCAGGATATTTAACTTTCCCACACAAGACTTCAACATCTCTAACAATCCCAACTGGTGAAATAGTGTCTCTATTGGCAAGCTTAATTGTAACATCAATTTCCTCTATCTCAGCAGGTGCAATATCATGCATAATTTCTTTGTATAAGGAATGAGGTATTGCACTTGCAATAGCACCCATATCACATAAGCCATGATAGCAATGATCTCCTATTTTAAAAGAAATAACAGGCATGCCTACAACAGGTCTATGTTTGTTTTTAGTACTAGGTCTAGCAATTCTAGTAGCTTCATCGCAGAAGTAAATAACATGCCCATCAATATTATCGGCCAAGAGATCTTTAACCATAGCAATACTAGGTTCAACTTTAATTTGCTCAGGAGGTGTAGGTGTTCTAGTATTACTCTTACGAACCATAGTTGAAGCTTTAGCATGATCCTTTATTCTAACAGGGAAAGGTGGTTTCTCAATATAAGCAGTGGGAACAACAGGATCAACATTATAAGTGATAGTCTTTTCTTCAACTTTAATAGGTGCAACTACTTTTACTTCAATGGGAGGATTATATTTGAACCACTTCTATTTAGGGAGATCAACATGAGTAGCAAAGGATTCACAGAAAGAAGCTACTATCTCAGAGTCAAGTCCATATTTAGTGCTAAATTCACGGAAAACATCGGTGTCCATAAAAGATTTAACACAATCAAACTTAGGTGTTATAACTGACTCCTTACCTTCGTCGAGATCCCAATCTTCAGAGTTGCATTTAATTCTTTCCAATAAATCCCATTTGAATTCAATAGTCTTCATCATAAAAGAACCAGTACAAGAAGTATCGAGCATCGAGCGATTATTGAGAGAAAGCCGAGCATAAAAATTTTGAATAATAATTTCTCTTGAGAGCTCATGATTGGGGCATGAATATAACATTGAATTAAGCCTCCCCCAAGATTGAGCGGTGCTTTCTCCTTCGCGAGGCCAAAAATTATATATATAATTACGATCACGATGAACAAGATGCATAGGATAAAACTTCTGATGAAATTCCAATTTCAATCGTTTGTAGTTCCATGATCCCATATCATCACATAGCCTAAACCATGTCAATGCCTTTCCCTTAAAAGATAAAGGGAAGACCTTCTTCTTGATAATATCCTTGGGCATACTTGCAAGCTTAAATAATCCACAAACTTCATCCACATAGATTAGGTGCAAATCGGGATGTAATGTTCCATCTCCTGTAAAGGGATTAGCTAGCAGTTTCTCTATCATACCCGAAGAAATTTGAAAGTAAACATTTTTAGTAGGTTCAGTAGGTTGAGGAGCAACTCTTTGCTCTACTAGTCGGGGTGAAGATACCCCGAACAAGCCCCTCAAAGCATTATGTTCCATAGTAACAAGTGACAGTAAATTTCAGCACACTATATAATTTTTTCCTTACCAAATTCCACCTACCAAAGGCGCTTCACTCCCCGGCAACGGCGCCAGAAAAGAGTCTTGATGACCCACAAGTATAGGGATCTATTGTAGTCCTTTCGATAAGTAAGAGTGTCGAACCCAACGAGGAGCAGAAGGAAATGACAAGCGGTTTCAGTAAGGTATTATCTGCAAGCACTGAAATTATCGGTAACAGATAGTTTTGTGATAAGGTAATTTGTAACGGGTAACAAGTAACAAATGTAAATAAGGTGCAACAAGATGGCCCAAACCTTTTTGTAGCAAAGGACAAGCCTGGACAAACTCTTATATGAAGGAAAACGCTCCCGAGGACACATGGGAATTATCGTCAAGCTAGTTTTCATCACGCTCATATGATTCGCGTTCGTTACTTTGATAATTTGGTATGTGGGTGGACCGGTGCTTGGGTGCTGCCCTTCCTTGGACAAGCATCCCACTTATGATTAACCCCTATTGCAAGCATCCGCAACTACAAAAGAAGTATTAAGGTAAACCTAACCATATCATGAAACATATGGATCCAAATCAGCCCCTTAGGAAGCAACTCATAAACTAGGGTTTAAGCTTCTGTCACTCTAGCAGCCCATCATCTACTTATTACTTCCCAATGCCTTCCTCTGGGCCCAAACACCACTAGAGGAGAGACAACATACATCTCATCAAAATATCGAATGAATACCAAATTCACATGACTACTTATAGCAAGATTTCTCCCATGTCCTCAGGAACAAACGTAACTACTCACAAATCATATCCATGTTCATAATCAGAGGGGTATTAATATGCATAAAGGATCTGAACATATGATCTTCCACCAAATAAACCAACTAGCATCAACTACAAGGAGTAATCAACACTACTAGCAACCCACAGGTACCAATCTAAGGTTTTGGGACAAAGATTGGATACAAGAGATGAACTAGGGTTTTAGAGGAGATGGTGCTGGTGAAGATGTTGATGGAGATTGACCCCCTCCCGCTGAGAGGATCGATGGTGATGACAATGGCGATGATTTCCCCCTCCCAGAGGGATGGTTCCCTGGCAGAACAGCTCCGCCGGAGCCCTAGATTGGTTCCGCCAAGGTTCCGCATCGTGGCAGCGGTGTTTCGTCCCGAAAGCTTGCTTATGATTTTTTTTCAAGGTAAAAGACTTCATATAGAATAAGATGGGCACCGGAGGCCTGCCAAGGGGCCCACGAGGTAGGGGGGCGCGCCCAGGGGGTAGTGCGCGCCCCCACCCTCATGGCCAGGGTGTGGGCCCCCTCTGGTTAATTCTTTCGCTAGTATTTTTTATATATTCCAAAACATGCTCCCGTGAAGTTTCAGGACTTTTGGAGTTGTGCAGAATAGGTCTCTAATATTTGCTCCTTTTCCAGCCCAGAATTCCAGCTGCCGGCATTCTCCCTCTTCATGTAAACCTTGTAAAATAAGAGAGAATAGGCATAAGTATTGTGACATAACGTAATAACAACCCATAATGCAATAAATATCGATATATATATAAAAGCATGATGCAAAATGGACGTATCAGTGTTGTGTTATTTTTGTGATTTTTTGGGGTTTGTTTGGACATTTTTATGCATTAAGTGAGTTTTCAATGCATTTATGTGCATAATTCAAATTTGAACTACATGCACATGCTCCAGTGCATATAAATTGGTTGAAAAATCAAATCTGTGTCCTTCGGTGCATGCTTAGATCCCATGCAAGAAATGGGAATGAATTTCGAACACTAGGGCGCCGTTAATTGCCGGCAAAACATTAAGATGCCTGGTTTTTAAATTCTAGTAAATCCAAAACTTGTCTGAAATTCATGAAACTTGGCATGCTATCATGAAGCGGCATCAACATGCCGTGGTAAAAAATTTGTCCCATTTGGGGCAGGTTTGGGTATATGCTTCTCACAAACCAGAGCTTCTCACAACAAGCATGATGGTTTTGGTAGGGAACGCCCCACCTTTGGGGACGAAACGATATCCATTGCCTCTTATTGCTTTCAAAAAATTTCTCGTGTCAACATAGAACAATAGGAGTGTTGTGTTATTTTTCGTGGTTTGTTTGGACATTTTTATGCATTAAGTGAGTTTTCAATGCATTTATGTGCACAATTCAAATTTGAACTACATGCACATGCTCCAGTGCATATAAATTGGTTGAAAAGTCAAATTTGTTTCCTTGGATGCATGCTTAGGTCCCATGCAAGAAATGGGAATGAATTTCAAACACCAGGGCACCGTTGATTGCCGGCAAAACATTGAGATGTTTGGTTTTTAAATTCTAGTAAATCCAAAACTCATATGAAATTCATGAAACTTGGCATGCTATCATGGAGCGGCATCAACATGCCGTGGTAAATTTCTTGTTCCATTTGGGGCAGGTTTGGGTATATGCTTCTCACAAACCAGAGCTTCTCACAACAAGCATGATGATTTTGGTAGGGAACGCCCCACCTTTGGGGACAAAACGATGTCCATTGCCTCTTATTGCTTTCAAAAAATTTCTCGTGTCAACATAGAACAATTGGAGTGTTGTGTTATTTTTCGTGATTTTTCGTGGTTCGTTTGGACATTTTTATGCATTAAGTGAGTTTTCAATGCATTTATGTGCATAATTCAAATTTGAACTACATGCACATGCTCCAGTGCATATAAATTGGTTGAAAAATCAAATCTGTGTCCTTGGGTGCATGCTTAGGTCCCATGCAAGAAATGGGAATGAATTTCAAACACCAGGGCACAGTTGATTGGCGGCAAAACATTGAGATGCCTGGTTTTTAAATTTTAGTAAATCCAAAACTCGTTTGAAATTCATGAAACTTGGCATGCTATCATGGAGCGGCATCAACATGCTGTGGTAAATTTGTTGTCCCATTTGGGGTAGGTTTATGTATATGCTTCTCACAAACCAGAGCTTCTCACAACAAGCATGATGGTTTCGGTAGGGAACGCCCCACCTTTGGGGACGAAACGATATCCATTGCCTCTTATTGCTTTCAAAAATTTTCTCATGTCAACATAGAACAACAGGAGTGTTGTGTCAATTTTTGTGATTTTTCGGGGTTCGTTTGGACATTTTTATGCATTAACTAAGTTTTCAATGCATTTTTGCATAATTCAAACCGTGTGCGTTCGGTTAACCATTCACGTGACGCCATGTGTCTTGGTTTTAATGGCTATAGGAGGTGCCGCGTGGACAGCTGCCTGACTGAACGGGAGGCATGCGAGCGCAGTCCAGTGCGCAGGCTCACCGGCAAATGTACAAGCTGTTCAACGTTGGATCTGTGGATCTCTTCAACGCAAACGGTTCAGATTACGGTAGGCAAATTAAAGCCAGAGTTCGGTGCTAAGCCAAGAGACACTGCGATTTGGCAAAATATGCAGCTAAAAATCAATAGCACTATCTATTTTTGCAACTAAAATTCAGTAATTAAGCATAGATTTCATTCATACTAGAGATTAAGCAGTCGTTCTCACCGGGAAGCGAGACAGCCTTGGACCGCCGCCCGCCTTGCTCCCACTAGTCTATATTAATGGCACTGCCGAGCGGCCGCACCCCCATCCTCGCCACACACACAATTCCTCTCTCTCCGCCCGCATCCTCGACGCCGCTCTGAGTCCTCAAAGCCGTCAGTGTACGAGGATGCCGCCGAAGCGCCCCATCGGAGGGAGTGGCGGCGCCGGGGCTGCTGAAGCACCAGAGCACAACGTGGATATGGAGACAGAGGTTTCTGTCCCCGCCGATGAGGTGGAGAATGAGGCTGGCAACAAGTGGAGGCGGGTCAAGAAAGAACCGCAAGCGACTCCAGCAGGCCTAGACTTCATCAACAACCTCCCCGATGATATGTTGATAGTCATCATATCCGTCCTCCCAATCAAATATCAGGCGAGGACAGCCGCCCTTTCCCGGCGGTGGCGCACCCTATGGCTCCGCACCCCTGTTGACCTCCTCGAGGCCCACAAGCTCTACCATGGCTATCGCAAAAGCTTGGATGAGTTCTCCCAGATCCTCGGCAGTCATGATGGCCCTATCAAAGGCCTTATCATGGGCAAGTTCCGTTCCAATGGTAAGGACCGAGCCAAGCTTGACGAGTGGTTCTGATCCCGCGCCATAGATCAGCTCGAGAAGCTAAGTTATAATGATGGGCATATGCGCTTGCTGCCAACGTCCGCGCTCCGGTTCATGCCCATGTTGCGCCTCGCCAAGTTCATGAACTGCCATTCCCCCCATCCCTTAATGATGCGCCCGCTATTTTTCTACCACGACTCAAGCACCTCGAGACCGTCGCCGTCCACATCCCAAAGGATGACATGGAGCGCCTGCTCCGCGTCTGTACTGCACTCGAGTTCCTTCGTCTTCAGGCGATGAATTGGTCGAGTACCTTGCACATCACCTCCAGGACTCTTCGGACTATTTATGTGTGTTGTTGCTGCTGCAACGAGAGATCACAAAAGGTGGACCACAATATGGTCATCCAGGACACACCTTCACTTGAGAGATTACTTGTAGTTGATCAACAAGGTCCAACAAGAATCAATGTCATTTCTGCGCCGAAATTGAAAGTGGTGGGCTACTCGTCTGTCAAATACTTCAACTTTCAGGTACAACAGTCGCCTTATATACCTATCCTTCTTCGTTATTTCTAGTTTTGAAGATGTATGTTCGTCTGTCATCCAGCAAAGCTTCACCCAGACTCTGGGCACAGTGAAGGTCTTGGCACTAGAATCTGTCGGCCCTAACCTGGACCAAGTTGTCAGTTGCCTGAGATGCTTTTCGTGCCTGAAGAAGCTATATATCGAGGTGATGTTCCTTTCCTGTTAAATGTTAACCATAAGGGAGTTCAATTTTTTGCACCTTTTCCCAAGTTTACAATGACAATGTACTACGATTTCTGAAGGAATTTTGGAGGATTTTAGGACATACACCCCACCCCATATTGGTTGCTTCATTCATATGGTTACAATCGTCCATAAGCATTTCTCCTTTGGATTCATCTGTACTAGTTTTTTAGGGAATTTTTCATCCAATCCAACCTCTTATGAAGAAGGCTACATGTTTCTACTCCTCCGTCCCATAATGTAAGACATTTTTAACACTAGTGTGGTGTCAAAAAATGTCTTACATTATGGGACGGAGGGAGTAGATTGTAATCAAATGCCCATGTTAATCATGCCAGATCGAAGATGGCACGTTGGTGCATTTTACAAATCCTGCAAACCAAACGGGCGTGTAGAAGTGTTCAAAACTGGATGTAGGCACTAACAATTCTCTTCTTTTGCAGTGCATATTAGGCCCGGAGGTGGATGATGTTTATAACGACAATCACATCGAATGCCTGGATCTCCATCTCTCAAATATTACTTTGAACTCCTACCGAGGGACCCCACCGGAGATTACACTCGCCAGGTTCTTTCTTGCCAGAGCAAAGGTGCTGAGGGTACTGAGGTTGAACACGCATTTAATTAGGAAAGATCAATGGTATGCTTATCAGAGCCGGCTGGTACTATGGAACGGAAGTGCCTCCAAAAATGCTGAACTTCGTATTGGTAGAGCATATGGCAAAGCAATTGGAAGTTATTGTGTCAAACCCATACATGACTTGTCAGTGGCTGATCCCTTTTCAGAAATGATGCAGCTTGCAATGTTTGAATTTGGGCGTTGTAATCTTGGAATTTGAACCTTGCAATATTTATGGTATTTGTTATATTGAACCGTTTCTGTTCTCTTGTCTCAACGCAAACAGTTCATCTGGGTGAACCGCATGTCGTACATCGCACACACCTTGATCTGGCTGACCGTTTCTTTTGTGTTGCCTAATCACAAATAGTTCATCCGAGTGAACTGTATACTGTACATCGCACACACCTTGATCTGGCTGACCGTTTCTTTTGTGTTGCCTAACCACAAACAGTTCATCCGAGTGAACCGTATGCTGTACATCGCACACACCTTCATCTGGCTGCCCGTTTCTTTTGTTCCTCCTCATCGAAAACGGTTAATTAAAGTGAACCGTATGCCCTGAATCGCACACGCAACTAAAATCTGAACCGTGTTTGATGCATCCGTCATCGCAAAAGTTTTGCGCCTTTTTGACGATTTTTTACACCATCGTTTGCGATTATTGCATCGCACATAGTTTCGTCAAAGGGTCTCTGATCATAGTATCGCATTAGCAGCATCCTGGAGTAGTGGTTCTTCAGTGGGCTGAGCAGATGCTTCACCCTGAGGAGATTCGTGTTGCGATGATGCAACAACATTTGAAGTAAATTTCTCCGCCAATTTCACAAATCTAACTTTGGCTCCAAGCCAATCAGTGCGGTAGACGTTGAATTCATCACTGAGTCCTTTGATCTCAGTCTATATAGCAACAAGTTCATCAGTTGTCATGTTGACAACATTCTTCTTCAGAAAGCGCTCTTTCTTGTATTGAGCTTTCTTCAGCTGCCTGGCCTTCTCAAAGTTCCATTTTTCTTGGCCAATGAAGGCGCTCAGCATGTGACTTTGGCCAGGAGTGAGCTTGAAGTCAGGCTCAGGTGTGTTGGGGTCCTTGTGCCAGAGATCAATGTACTCAAGGATCAGCTTGGGATCCAGCAGGAGAGGAACTTCACTTCCTTTGGCTCTAGCGGCCCTTTGCTGTCTGTCTCTGATGATTTCGGTGAGTTCCTCATCATCAGCTTCGTCTTCACTGGACGGTACTTGAAAGGCAACCTGCTTCTTGTGAGGACTTGGTCTAGAGCCTCGTCCAGCAGTGGCCTTGGTTTTCAGCAGAGTGGGGCCTGTTGAGGAATGCGGAGGAGCTGAAGAACTTGCAGAGGCTCCTGGGGCAATAGAATTGCATGTGGTCCTTTGGCACGAGGCGAGAAGCACAGGTGCTGAGGACTTTGGAGGAGTTGTAGTAGCATGAGGAATTTGCTATGAGGGCTTTGCAGAACTAGGCTGTGAGGGCATTGCTAAGGTGCTTGGCCGTGAGGGCATTGAAGCAGAGGCTCTAGGCTTGTGTGCAGATTTCTTGGGCATGGCCTTCTTAGGCTTGCTAGCAGAGGCCTCAGCAGTGGCAGCAGCAGAGTCTTCATTGAATTTCTTCACTACCTATTTTGCCATTTTGGCCAGTTTAGCTTGACGCTTGGCCCATTCCTTGGGGAAATCCTCACCTCTTCTGATGCTAGAGGGATCAGCAACTTGGCCTAGTGCCAATGGAGGTCTTGGGCATGGAGTGTGTACTGCGAATTTCTTCATGTACTTGGGAGTCACATATCTGTACTCCCTCCATTCTCTGGCCCATCTCCTCTCTATCCTCTGAATGCGCACTTTGCGCTCATTCTTTGTTTCATGAGGAGGTGTGCAATACCTTGCATAGATGTCTTCAGGTATTTCAAAGGCATTGTTGACTTCCAATTTCTTCCCTCCCTTCTGAGGTTTCTTGCCGTCAGCCATTTTCTTCAGTTGAGGATTTTAAGCGATTGAATTCTCTGAAGAGGTATGCAACTTTTCTTCGAGGAACACTGCAAATGAGTTAAGTTGATGAGAACCTAGTGATTCAGTAGCGGACATGTGTACCTGTGAACAGAGTATAGGTGCGAAGAATTTGGAGAGGTCATATGCGTTCTTAGAAGTTTTTGCAAAAAGAACAAGTTGAGGAATTTGACCAGATGTGTCTTGATGAATTTCACTAAGCGTTCTTTGACTTAGGTTCCAGAGTTGTATAGATTGAAAATCCACACAATTGAGGAATCTTGAAGAAAAATGTTTGCTTAGAGAAACAGATCAAGAACAGATGTTTGTGCGAGATTTTTAGAGTGTGAAGATTGAAGAATAAACACCTTTTGAAGATTTCATGGGAATCATCAGAATCAACAAGGGCAGTAAAAGTAACTTTTAATTACCCTTGACGAAGAACACGACGAACTGAGAGGTGTAGATTTAGAAGCTCGTCTGTCCAGATCTTCCACGCTCTAACTTGGTAGAGGAAGACGACTACGGTGGCGGCGGAGTGAAGATTTCCGCAGCCGGCGCGAGTACGACGGCGACGTGGTCGAGGCAGCGAAGCTCTTCCTCACCGGCGATGATGGAAGTAGCGGCGACGCTAGGTTTTGAGAGCTCGAGCGAGGGAGTGAGGTCGAACGGAATAAAAACAGTCTGAGGAGGGTGAGGGGTATATATAGCCGAGGTGAAAAGCCGTTCGCCCAAGGAAAATGGACGAACGTGCCCCTGACCCTTCTCATTCTCGTGACATGTGTCACCCACGTACAGAGAGGTGTAGATCGTGTGAGATTGCGGGTGAATAAGATAATCATATCGTGGAATGTGGAACGGTTTGAGCGGCAACAGCCGAAAATTCAGATATGAATTTTTTAATGTTTTGTTTGTGAATTCTTCAGCTGACAAGGACATAGTGAAGATTTTGAACAGGTTTCAAATAGAACGCACATGAAGAATTTGTGAATAGACTGGGTTGAGTTTAGCATAGAGGGGGAAGGGTCCGATCACATTCACTTAGAAGAAAAAGCAAATTGAAGATTTAGCAATAAGTGAATGCTGTTGAGGACATAAACTCATATAATAGACAATGAAGAAAAATGACGGAAACAGTGAGGATAATGCAAAGTTGAAGAAATTGAACAACTTAGGAATTTCAAAATGAAGAAAAACTCAAATTGAAGATTTTCAATTTTGTTGGTGGCGTGACCCACCGTATAAGAATGATGATTTCAGACGCCGCGTACAATTGTCATATGGATCTGAGAATCAAATTCTTTGTTAATTTCTTCACACTTAGATTGTTAATCTTCATTGATTGAAGAAAAACGTTACTTTGTGTGTTGCACAACTAAGTCATCAATTTAGCATAAGTGTTAGGATGTGTGTCCTTTTCAAAGGACATTCGAAGATTCTAAGATATTTAGCTCACATCGCAACTTGCTAAATATCTTCTCATCCAAGGGCTTTGTGAAGATACCGGCTAGCTGTTCTTCAGTCTACACGTGCTCGATGGAGATGTCGCCCTTCAACACATGATCACGAAGAAAATGATGACGAATCTGAATGTGCTTTGTCTTCGAGTGCTGAACTTGGTTATGAGCAATCTTGATGGCACTCTCATTGTCACAGTAGAGAGGCACATTCTTCATGTTGATGCCGTAGTCCTTGAGGGATTGCTTCATCCATAGCAATTGAGCACAACACAAACTAGCAGCAATGTACTCAGCTTCAGCAATAGAAAGTGATACGCAGTTCTGTTTCTTCGAGGACCAACAGACCAAGGATCATCCGAGGAAATGGCATGTGCCATATGTTGACTTGTGGTCCACACGATCACCAGCATAGTCAGAGTCTGAATATCCAATATGATCAGAAGCCGAGCCCTTGGGATACCATAATCCAAGTGTTGGAGTGTGAGCTACATATCGAAGAATATGCTTCACAGCATTATGGTGTGATTCCTTCGGTGTAGTTTGAAAGCGGGCACACATGCAAACACTAAGCATAATATCTGGCCTAGATGCACATAAATACAATAAAGAGCCAATCATGGAGCGGTATACCTTTTGATCGAAGTCGATACCATTTTCATCAGTGCAAAGATGGCCATTTGTGGGCATAGGGATTTTGACGCCTTTGCAATCTTGCATGCCAAATTTCCTTAATACATCCTTGAGGTATTTCTCCTGAGATATAAATATGCCATTGCGCTGTTGACGAATTTGAAGACCTAAGAAGAATTTCAATTCTCCCATCATAGACATTTCATATTCCTCCCTCATCATATAACCAAATTTGTCAGTGTAACGTTGGTCAGTACAGCCAAAAATAATATCTCAACATAGATTTGGCACACAAATAATTCATCATCATAAGTTTTGGTGAAAAGAGTTGGGTCAAGTGAACCGGGTTTGAAGCCTTTCTTCATGAGGAATTCCTTCAAAGTATCATACCACGCTCGAGGGGCCTGCTTGAGGCCATAGAGGGCCTTATTGAGTCTGTAGACTTGGTCAGGATGCTTTGGATCTTCAAAACCTGGGGGTTGAGCAACATATACTTCTTCCTCCAGCTTACCATTGAGGAATGCACTTTTCACATCCATTTGATATAAGATGATGTCATGATAGTTAGCATAAGCAAGTAATATGCGAATAGCCTCAAGTCTAGCAACAGGTGCAAAAGTTTCATCGAAATCAATTCCTTCAACCTGTGTGTAGCCTTGAGCTGCAAGGCATGCCTTATTACTTACCACAAGGCCATTTTCATCTTGCTTGTTGCGGTAGATCCACTTTGTGCCAATGATATTGTGCTTGCGGGGGTCTGGTCGCTTGACAAGTTCCCAGATATTGTTGAGCTCGAACTAATGTAATTCCTCTTGCATAGCTTGAATCCACTCAGGCTCCAGAAATGCTTCATCTATCTTAGTGGGCTCTGTGATAGAGACGAAAGCAAAGTGCCCACAGAAGTTAGACAAATGTGAAGCTTTTGAGCGTGTGAGAGGACCTGGTGCATTGATGTCGCTGATGATTTTCTCAATCTGCACTTCATTTGCAACACGGGGATGTGCGGGTTGATGACGAGGAATTTGATCAGCATTTTCTTCAGAGCCATTTTCTTCAGGTGCACCAGCATGATGTTCTTCACGATATGGAATGACTTCTTCAGGAGATTCTTCGGTAGGAATGACATCCTCAGTAGCCTTGAACTTGATGGTGTCCTCAGGTGACTTTTCATCGAGCACAGGAGGTAGGTGCTCTCTTTGCGAGCCATTAGTTTCATTGAACCGCACATCTACAGTTTCAACAACCTTGTGGTGAACGTTGTTGAAGACTCTGTAGGTGTGCGAGTCCTTTCCGTAACCAAGCATAAAACCTTCATGTGCTTTCGGTGCAAATTTAGAATTGTGATGAGGATCTCTAATCCAACATTTAGCACCGAAGACTTTGAAATAACTCACATTGGGTTTCTTGTCAGTGAGGAGTTCATAGGTAGTCTTCTTGAAGAATTTGTGAAGATATACCCTATTGATGATGTGGCGCGCAGTATCAATTGCCTCAATCCAGAAATGACGAGGCGTCTTGTATTCATCAAGCATAGTGCGAGCCATCTCAACAAGAGTCCTGTTCTTGCGCTCCATGACGCCATTCTGCTGAGGAGTATAAGGAGCAGATAACTCATGAGTAATACCAAGTTCATCAAGATAGTCATCAAGACCAGTATTCTTGAACTCAGTTCCATTGTCACTTCTGATGTGCTTGATCTTCACACCAAAGTTGGTTGAGTCCCTCGAGGAAAATCGTTTGAAGACTTCCTGCACTTCACGTTTGTAAGTGACCATATGCACCCATGTGTAACGAGGGTAATCATCAATAAAAACAAAGCCATATAGAGATGCTTCATTGGTGAATGCAGAATAATGGTTAAATTCAAATGGACGAGTGGTAGTCATTATAGTCTTTGCGTGATGCTTGGCCTTGGTCATGTTTCCTGCTTCACAGGCTCCGCACAAGTGATCCTTGAGGAATTTGACATTTTCAATGCCAATGACATGCTTCTTCTTTGCGGGCGTGTGCAAGTTCCTCATGCCAGCATGACCGAGTCGACGATGCCATAGCCAGCCTTCTGAAGCTTTTGCAAGTAGACATATAGCAGGTTGTGGTCTTGTAGAGAAATCAACAATATACAGATCTCCTCTCCTAAAGCCGTCGAAGACTTTGGAATGGTCAGCTTCCATGATCAGAACACAACGATACTGAAGGAAATATGCCCTAGAGGCAATAATAAAGTTATTATTTATTTCCTCATATCATGATAAATGTTTATAATTCATGCTAGAATTGTATTAACCGGAAACATAATACATGTGTGAATACATAGACAAACATAGTGTCACTAGTATGCCTCTACTTGACTAGCTCGTTAATCAAAGATGGTTGAGTTTCCTAGCCATAGACATGAGTTGTCATTTGAGTAACGAGATCACATCATTAGGAGAATGATGTGATTGACTTGACCCATTTCGTTAGCTTAGCACTTGATCGTTTAGTTTACTGCTATTGCTTTCTCCATGACTTATACATGTTCCTATGACTATGAGATTATGCAACTCCCGAATACCGGAGCAACACTTTGTGTGCTACCAAACATCACAACGTAACTGGGTGATTATAAAGGTGCTCTACAGGTGTCTCCGATGGTGTTCGTTGAGTTGGCATAGATCGAGAATAGGATTTGTCACTCCGATTGTCGGAGAGGTATCTCTGGGCCCTCTCGGTAATGCACATCACTATAAGCCTTGCAAGCAATGTGACTAATGAGTTAGTTACGGGATGATGCACTACGGAACGAGTAAAGAGACTTGCCGGTAACGAGATTGAGCTAGGTATTGAGATACCGACGATCGAATCTCGGCCAAGTAACATACCGATGACAAAGGGAACAACGTATGTTGTTATGCGGTTTGACCGATAAAGATCTTCGTAGAATATTTAGGAACCAATATGAGCATCCAGGTTCCGCTATTGGTTATTGGCCGGAGACGTGTCTCGGTCATGTCTACATAGTTCTCGAACCCGTAGGGTCCGCATGCTTAAAGTTCTGTGACGATCGGTATTATGAGTTTTTGTGTTTTGATATACCGAAGGTAGTTCGGAGTCCCGGATATGATCACGGACATGACGAGGAGTCTCGAAATGGTTGAGACATAAAGATTGATATATTGGAAGCCTATATTTGGACATCGGAATGGTTCCGGGTGAAATCGGGATTTTACTGGAGTACCGGGAGGTTACCGGAACCCCCCGGTAATTGTATGGGCCTTAATGGGCCATAGTGGAGAGAGAGAGGAGACCAGGGCAGGCTGTGCGCCCCCTCCCCCTCTGGTCCAAATTGGACTAGGAGGGGGGCGGCGCCCCCCTTTCCTTCCTCCCTCTCTCCCCCTTCCTTCTCTTCTAGTCCAACTAGGGAAGGGGGGGAATCCTACTCCCGGTGGGAGCAGGACTCCTCCAGGGCGCGCCATAGCTAGGCCGGCCCTCCCCCTCCTCCACTCCTTTATATACGTGGCCAGGGGCACCCCATAGACACACAAGTTGAACAATGATCTCTCTTAGCCGTGTGCGGTGCCCCCCTCCACCATAATCCACCTCGGTCATATCGTAGCGGTGCTTCGGCGAAGCCCTGCATTGGTAGCTTCATCAACACCGTCACCACGCTGTCGTGCTGACAAATCTCTTCCCCGAAGCTCTACTGGATCGTGAGTTCGCGGGACGTCACCGAGCTGAACGTGTGCTAAACGGGGAGGTGCCGTATGTTCGGTACTGAGGATCGGTCGATCGTGAAGGCGTCCGACTACATCAACCGCGTTGTCATAGCGCTTCCGCTTACGGTCTACGTGGGTACGTAGACGACACTCTCCCCTCTCGTTGCTATGCATCACCATGATCTTGTGTGTGCGTAGGAATTTTTGGAAATTACTACGTTCCCCAACAGTGGCATCCGAGCTAGGTTTATGCGTAGATGTTATATGCACGAGTAGAACACAAGTGAGTTGTGGGCCATACAAGTCATACTGCTTACCAGCATGTCTTACTTTGGTTTGGCGGTATTATTCGATGAAGCGGCCCGGACCGACATTACGCGTACGCTTACGCGAGACTGGTTCTACCGACGTGCTTTGCACACAGGTGGTTGGCGGGTGTCAGTTTCTCCAACTTTAGTTGAACCGAGTGTGACTGCGCGCGGTCCTTGAGAAGGTTAAAACAACACTAACTTGACGAAATATCGTTGTGGTTTTGATGCGTAGGTAAGAACGGTTCTTGCTCAGCCCGTAGCAGCCACGTAAAACTTGCGACAACAAAGTAGAGGACGTCTAACTTGTTTTTGCATGGCATGTTGTGATGTGATATGGTCAAGACATGATGCTATATTTTATTGTATGAGATGATCATGTTTTGTAACAGAGTTATCGGCAACTGGCAGGAGCCATATGGTTGTCGCTTTATTGTATGCAATGCAATCGCCCTGTAATTGCTTTACTTTATCACTAAGCGGTAGCAATAGTCGTAGAAGCAATAGTTGGCGAGACGACAACGATGCTACGATGGAGATCAAGGTGTCGCGCCGGTGACGATGGTGATCATGACGGTGCTTTGGAGATGGAGATCAAAGGCACAAGATGATGATGGCCATATCATATCACTTATATTGATTGCATGTGATGTTTATCCTTTATGCATCTTATTCTGCTTTGATTGAAGGTAGCATTATAAGATGATCTCTCACTAAAAATTTCAAGGTACAAGTGTTCTCCCTGAGTATGCATCGTTGCCAAAGTTCATCGTGCCGAGACACCACGTGATGATCGGGTGTGATAAGCTCAACATTCTTATACAACGGGTGCAAGCCAGTTTTGCACACGCAGAATACTCGGGTTAAACTTGACGAGCCTAGCATATGCAGATATGGCCTCGGAACACTGAGACCGAAAAGTCGAACGTGAATCATATAGTTGATATGATCAACATAGTGATGTTCACCATTGAAAACTACTCCATTTCACGTGATGATCGGTTATGGTTTAGTTGATTTGGATCACATGATCACTTAGATGATAAGAGAGATGTCTATCTAAGTGGGAGTTCTTAAGTAATATGATTAATTGAACTTAAATTTATCATGAACTTAGTACCTGATAGTATTTTGCTAGTCTATGTTGTTGTAGATAGATGGCCCGTGCTGTTGTTCCATTGAATTTTAATCCATTCCTTGAGAAAGCAAAGTTGAAAGATGATGGTAGCAATTACACGAACTGGGTCCATAACTTGAGGATTATCCTTATTGCTGCACAGAAGAATTACGTCCTGGAAGCACCACTGGGTGCCAGGCCTGCTGCAGATGCTACTGATGATGTTAAGAATGTCTGGCAGAGCAATGCTGATGACTACTCTATAGTTCAGTGTCCCATGCTTTACGGCTTAGAACCGGGACTTCAACGACGTTTTGAACGTCATGGAGCATATGAGATGTTCCAGGAGTTGAAGTTAATATTTCAAGCAAATGCCCAATTGAGAGATATGAAGTCTCCAATTAGTTCTACAGCTGCAAGATGGAGGAGAATAGTTCTGTCAGTGAACATATACTCAAAATGTCTGGGTATAATAATCACTTGATTCAACTGGGAGTTAATCTTCCGGATGATAGTGTCATTGACAGAATTCTTCAATCACTGCCACCAAGCTACAAGAGCTTCGTGATGAACTATAATATGCAAGGGATGGATAAGACAATTCCCGAGCTCTTCGCAATGCTAAAGGCTGCGGAGGTAGAAATCAAGAAGGATCATCAAGTGTTGATGGTCAACAAGACCACCAGTTTCAAGAAAAAGGGTAAAGGGAAGAAGAAGGGGAACTTCAAGAAGAATGGAAAACAAGTTACTGCTCAGGAGAAGAAACCCAAGTCTGGACCTAAGCCTGAGACTGAGTGCTTCTACTGCAAAGGGACTGGTCACTGGAAGCGGAACTGCCCCAGTATTTGGTGGATAAGAAGGATGGCAAGGTGAACAAAGATATATGTGATATACATGTTATTGATGTGTACCTTACTAAAGCTCGTAGTAGCACCTGGGTATTTGATACTGGTCTGTTGCTAATATTTGCAACTCGAAACAGAGACTACAGATTGAGCGAAGATTGGCTAAGGACGAGGTGACGATACGCGTGGGAAATGGTTCCAAAGTCGATGTGATCGCCCTCGGCACGCTACCTCTACATCTACCTTCGGGATTAATTTTAGACCTGAATAATTGTTATTTGGTGCCAGCATTAAGCATGAACATTATATCAGGATCTTGTTTGATGCAAGACGGTTATTCATTTAAATCTGAGAATAATGGTTGTTCTATTTATATGAGTAATATCTTTTATGGTCATGCACCCTTGAAGAATGGTCTATTTGTGTTGAATCTCGATAGTAGTAACACACATATTCATAATGTTGAAGCCAAAAGATGCAGAGTTGATAATGATAGTGCAACTTATTTGTGGCACTGCCGTTTGGGTCATATTGGTGTAAAGCACATGAAGAAACTCTATTCTGATGTACTTTTGGAATCACTTGATTATGGATCACTTGGTACTTGCGAACCATGCCTCATGGGCAAGATGACTAAAACGCCGTCCTCCGGAACAATGGAGCGAGCAACAAATTTGTTGGAAATCATACATACTGATGTATGTGGTCCAATGAATAGTAAGGCTCGCGGCGGGTATCGTTATTTCCTCACCTTCACAGATGATTTGAGCAGATATGGGTATATCTACTTAATGAAACATAAGTCTGAAACATTTGAAAAGTTCAAAGAATTTCAGAGTGAAGTGGAAAATCATCGTAACAAGAAAATAAAGTTTCTACGATCTGGTCATGGAAGAGAATATTTGAGTTACGAGTTTGGTCTACATTTGAAACAATACGGAATAGTTTCGCAACTCACGCCACCCGGAACACCACAGCGTAATGGTGTGTCTGAACGTCGTAATCGTACTTTAGTAGATATGGTGCGATCTATGATGTCTCTTACTAATTTACCGCTATCGTTTTGGGGTTATGCTTTAGAGATGGCTATATTCACGTTAAATAGGGCACCATGAAAATCCGTTGAGACGACGCCTTATGAACTATGGTTTGGCAAGAAACCAAAGTTGTCGTTTCTTAAAGTTTGGGGTTGTGATGCTTATGTGAAAAAGCTTCAACCTGATAAGCTCGAACCCAAATCGGAGAAATGTGTCTTCATAGGATACCCAAAGGAAACTATGGGGTACACCTTCTATCACAATCCGAAGGCAAGACATTCGTTGCTAAAAATGGATCCTTTCTAGAGAAGGAGTTTCTCTCGAAAGAAGTGAGTAGGAGGAAAGTAGAACTTGATGAGGTAACTGTACCTGCTCCCTTATTGGAAAGTAGTTCATCACAGAAATCTGTTCCTGTGACTTCTACACCAATTAGTAAGGAAGCTAATGATGATGATCATGTAACTTCAGATCAAGTTACTACCGAACCTCGTAGGTCAACCAGAGTGAGATCCGCACTAGAGTGGTACGGTAATCCTGTTCTAGAGGTCATGTTACTTGACCATGACGAACCTACAAACTATGAGGAAGCGATAATGAGCCCAGATTCTGCGAAATGGCTTGAGGCCATGAAATCTGAGATGGGATCCATGTATGAGAACAAAGTGTGGACTTTGGTTGACTTGCCCGATGATCGGCAGGCCATAGAGAATAAATGGATCTTCAAGAAGAAGACTGACGCTGATGGTAATGTTACTGTCTACAAAGCTCGACTTGTTGCGAAAGGTTTTCAACAAGTTCAAGGGGTTGACTACGATGAGGCTTTCTCACCCATAGCGATGCTTAAGTCTGTCCGAATCATGTTAGCAATTGTTGCATTTTATGATTATGAAATTTGGCAAATGGATGTAAAAATTGCATTCCTGAATGGATTTTTGGAAGAAGAGTTGTATATGATGCAACCAGAAGGTTTTGTCGATCCAAAGGGTGCTAACAAAGTGTGCAAGCTCCAGCGATCCATTTATGGATTGGTGCAAGCCTCCCGGAGTTGGAATAAACATTTTGATAGTGTGATCAAACATATGGTTTTATACAGACTTTTGGAGAAGCCTGTATTTACAAGAAAGTGAGTGGGAGCTCTGTAGCATTTCTAATATTATATGTGGATGACATATTGTTGATTGGAAATGATATAGAATTTCTGGATACCATAAAAGGATACTTGAATAAGAGTTTTTCAATGAAAGACCTCGGTGAAGCTGCTTATATATTGGGCATCAAGATCTATAGAGATAGATCAAGACGCTTAATTGGACTTTCACAAAGCACATACCTTGATAAAATTTTGAAAAAGTTCAAAATGGATCAAGCAAAGAAAGGGTTCTTGCCTGTGTTACAAGTTGTGAAGTTGAGTCAGACTCAATGCCTGACCACTTCAGAAGATAGAGAGAAAATGAAAAGTGTTCCCTATGCTTCAGCCATAGGCTCTATCATGTATGCAATGTTGTGTACCAGACCTGATGTGTGCCTTGCTATTAGTTTAGCAGGGAGGTACCAAAGTAATCCAGGAGTGGATCACTAGACATCGGTCAAGGACATCCTGAAATACCTAAAAAGGACTAAGGATATGTTTCTCGTTTATGGAGGTGACAAAGAGCTCGTCGTAAAAGGTTACGTCGATGCAAGCTTTGACACTGATCCGGACGATTCTAAATCGCAAACCGGATACGTGTTTATATTAAACGATGGAGCTATCAGTTGGTGCAGTTCTAAACAAAGCGTCGTGGCAGGATCTACGTGTGAAGTGGAATACATAGCTGCTTCGGAAGCAGCAAATCAAGGAGTCTGGATGAAGGAGTTCATATCCGATCTAGGTGTCATACCTAATGCATCGGGTCCAATGAAAATCTTTTGTGACAATACTGGTGCAATTGCCTTGGCAAAGGAATACAGATTTCACAAGAGAACCAAGCGCATCAAGAGACGCTTCAATTCCATCCGGGATCAAGTCCAGGTGGGAGACATAGAGATTTGCAAGATACATACGGATCTGAATGTTGCAGACCCGTTGACTAAGCCTCTTCCACGAGCGAAACATAATCAGCACCAACACTCCACGGGTGTTAGAATCATTACTGTGTAATCTAGATTATTGACTCTAGTGCAAGTGGGAGACTGAAGGAAATATGCCCTAGAGGCAATAATAAAGTTATTATTTATTTCCTCATATCATGATAAATGTTTATTATTCATGCTAGAATTGTATTAACCAGAAACATAATACTTGTGTGAATACATAGACAAACATAGTGTCACTAGTATGCCTCTACTTGACTAGCTCGTTAATCAAAGATGGTTGAGTTTCCTAGCCATAGACATGAGTTTTCATTTGAGTAACGAGATCACATCATTAGGAGAATGATGTGATTGACTTGACCCATTTCGTTAGCTTAGCACTTGATCGTTTAGTTTACTGCTATTGCTTTCCCCATGACTTATACATGTTCCTATGACCATGAGATTATGCAACTCCCGAATACCGGAGGAACACTTTCTGTGCTACCAAACATCACAACGTAACTGGGTGATTATAAAGGTGCTCTACAGGTGTCTCCGATGGTGTTCGTTGAGTTGGCATAGATCGAGAATAGGATTTGTCACTCCGATTGTCGGAGAGGTATCTCTGGGCCCTCTCGGTAATGCACATCACTATAAGCCTTGCAAGCAATGTGACTAATGAGTTAGTTACGGGATGATGCACTACGGAACGAGTAAAGAGACTTGCCGGTAACGAGATTGAGCTGGGTATTGAGATACCGACGATCGAATCTCGGGCAAGTAACATACCGATGACAAAGGGAACAACATATGTTGTTATGCGGTTTGACCGATAAAGATCTTCGTAGAATATGTAGGAACCAATATGAGCATCTAGGTTCCGCTATTGGTTATTGGCCGGAGACGTGTCTCGGTCATGTCTACATAGTTCTCGAACCCGTAGGGTCCGCATGCTTAAAGTTCTGTGACGATCGGTATTATGAGTTTTTGTGTTTTGATGTACCGAAGGTAGTTCGGAGTCCCGGATATGATCACGGACATGACGAGGAGTCTCGAAATGGTCGAGACATAAAGATCGATATATTGGAAGCCTATATTTGGACATCGGAATGGTTCCGGGTGAAATCGGGATTTTACCGGAGTACCGAGAGGTTACCGGAACTCCCCGGTAATTGTATGGGCCTTAATGGGCCATAGTGGAGAGAGAGAGAGGAGACGAGGGAAGGCCGCGCGCCCCCTCCCCCTCTGGTCCGAATTGGACTAGGAGGGGGCGGCGCCCCCCTTTCCTTCCTCCCTCTCTCCCCCTTCTCTCCTAGTCCAACTAGGGAAGGGGGGATCCTACTCCCGGTGGGAGTAGGACTCCTCCAGGGCGCGGCATAGCTAGACCGGCCCTCCCCCTCCTCCACTCCTTTATATACGTGGCCAGGGGGCACCCCATAAACACACAAGTTGATCATTGATCTTTCTTAGCCGTGTGCGGTGCCCCGCTCCACCATAATCCACCTCGGTCATACCGTAGCGGTGCTTAGGCGAAGCCCTGCGTCGATAGCTTCATCAACACCGTCACCACGCCGTCGTGCCGATGAAGCTCTTCCCCGAAGCTCTACTAGATCGTGAGTTCACGGGACGTCACCGAGATGAACGTGTGCTGAACGCGGAGGTGTCGTACGTTCGGTACTGAGGATCGGTCGATCGTGAAGACGTACGACTACATCAACCGCATTGTCATAACGCTTCCGCTTATGGTCTACGAGGGTACGTAGACGACACTCTCCCCTCTCGTTTGTATGCATCACCATGATCTTGCGTGTGCGTTGGATTTTTTTTGAAATTACTACGTTCCCCAACAGATACTTGCCAAAGATAACAACCATGTCAAGATCACAAAGCATTGATACTGACATGAGGTTGAATCCTAAGGACTCGACAAGCATGACTTTGTCCATGTGTCGATCCTTTGAGATTGCAACCTTACCTAAACCCAATACCTTGGTTTTTCCTTTGTCAGCGTAGGTGATATGCTTTAGATGTGATGGAGATAAGGGAGCGTCCATCAATAGATTCTTATCACCAATCATGTGATTTGTACATCCACTAACGAGGACCCACTCAGTGGCTTTGGGTTGATCATCCTGCAGATGAATTAATGCAGCTTACGAACTCATATACTTCATCAGTGAAGAATATGACATCAACTTCATCAGATCAATTTCATCAAGGAAATAGAATAGATATAGCAGTATGAGGACGTGAGAAATGAAAATTCATTTCTTCATGATTAGCTTGCGTCCTTTCAAGCATATTCAGGTCTCCAGTAAATTCTTCAGACGTTTAAGTTCGTCTGGAGACCTGACCCTGCATAAGAGATTAGTTTTTTCTTCACCACCCACATCTGAAGGGGTAGCAAAGAGTTCATCATTCTGCGAGCTCCATAAGAGAAAGGTGGCATAAAAGCCAGTCCACTTCGTTTCACATAAGAGGAGTTAGGGTAAGCATATGAATAAGCAGAGAAATTCTTCTAGGACTTATGAACGTAATGGTTAGAAGAATAATGCACATATTCATAGCCCTTAGATCTTCCCTACGAAACAGAAGTGTTAGCACGATGATGTTCATATGAGGACTTTGATCCTGTTGAGGAGTTTGATCCACGTGAGGAATTTGGTCCGTATGAGGACTTGGATCCATATGAAGAATTTGGTCCATATGAAGAATTTGATCTTGGGTTCCTATTCTTCACAGGTGGTGTCGTGATGACATTCACCTAAAGACTGTCAAGGCACCTTTTGGGAACCAAGATTTTCTTCATAGGGGAACCGTTCCTACAGTTAGTGCCAACATATCTAGCAAATACTTCACCATTCTGATTTTTGAACAGCTTATAGTTGGAGTCAAATGACTCATCAGAAGAATGAGGAGATTCACATGTAAAGCCAGATAGAGTAGATGGATCTACTGGAGGTCCCTTTGCAGCAACCCATGATGTTTTGGGATACTGCTCAGGCTTCCAGTATGTTCCATCAGCATTGAGTTTCCTCTCAAAGGCAATACCCTCTTTCCTAGGGTTCCTATTGAGGATCTGCTTTTTAAGCACATCACAAAGAGCCTGATGCTCTTTGAGGCTTTTGTACATGCCTGTCATATACAATTCCTTCAGCCCTGCATTGTCAGTGATACTAGCATTATCCTCAGATGAGGAATCAGTAATAGCAGAGACATGTGAAGAATTTGCAGCAACGAAAGCATTTGAACTTTCAGGTGAAGAATTAGTAGATTCACGTTCAATGCACTTCAAACATGGAGGAATAAATTCTTCCTGAGTAGCGCTGATTTGTTGAGCAAGTAATGAATCACGCTCCTTCTGAAGATCTTCATAACTCTCCCTTAGATTCCCAAGATCTTGCTTTCTTTGAGGAAATTCATAATAAAACTTCTCATGAGCAGATAAGAGAGTGTTATGATGACTCTGAAGATTGTCAAACTTGGACTGAAGTCTCTAAAGATTTTCAGTCAAAGTTTTGGTGAGATCCATTTCTTCACCCAACATATCATCGCTCTTGTCTAGCATGTTTTGAACCTTTTCAAAAGCCTTTTGCTGTTTCACAGCAATCTTAGCAAGTTTAGAGTAGCAAGGCTTGAGATTTTCATTAGATTCATTCTCACTTGATTCAGAGGAGGGTTATTTGAGTACCTGATACGTCTCCAACGTATCTATAATTTTTTATTGTTCCATGCTATATTATATTCTGTTTTGGATGTTTAATGGGCTTTATTATACACTTTTATATTATTTTGGGACTAACCTATTAACCGGAGGCCCAACCCAAATTGCTGTTTTTTGCCTATTTCAGAGTTTCGTAGAAAAAGAATATCAAACGAAGTCCAAACAGAATGAAACCTTCGGGAACATGATTTTCGGAACAAACGTGATCCAGAGGACTTGGAGTCCACGTAAAGAAAGAAACGAGGAGAGCACGAAGCAGGGGGCGCGCCTACCCCCCCCCCCAGGCACGCCCTCCACCCTCGTGGGGCCCACGTTGCTCCACCGACGTACTTCTTCCTCCTATATATACCTACGTACCCCCGAACCAACAGAAGCATCCACGAAAACCTAATTCCACCGCCGCAACCTTCTGTACCCGTGAGATCCCATCTTGGGGCCTTTTCCGGCGTCCTGCCGGAGGGGGAATTGATCACGGAGGGCTTCTACATCAACACCATAGCCCCTCCGATGATGTGTGAGTAGTTTACCTCAGATCTTCGGGTCCATAGTTATTAGCTAGATGGCTTCTTCTCTCTTTTTGGATCTCAATACAAAGTTCTCCATGATTCTTGTGGAGATCTATTCGATGTAATCTTCTTTTGCGGTGTGTTTGTCGAGACCGATGAATTGTGGGTTTATGATCAAGTTTATCTATGAACAATATTTGAATCTTCTCTGAATTCTTTTATGTATGATTGGTTATCTTTGCAAGTCTCTTCGAATTATCAGTTTGGTTTGGCCTACTAGATTGATCTTTCTTGGAATGGGAGAAGTGCTTAGCTTTGGGTTCAATCTTGCGGTGTCCTTTCCTAGTGACAGCAGGGGCAGCAAGGCATGTATTGTATTGTTGCCATCGAGGATAAAAAGATGGGGTTTATATCATATTGCATGAGTTTATCCCTCTAAATCATGTCATCTTACTTAAAGCATTACTCTGTTCTTATGAACTTAATACTCTAGATGCATGCTGGATAGCGGTCGATGTGTGGATTAATAGTAGTAGATGCAGAATCGTTTCGGTCTACTTGTCGCAGACGTGATGCCTATATACATGATCATACCTAGATATTCTCATAACTATGCTCAATTCTATCAATTGCTCGACAGTAATTTGTTTACCCACTGTAATACTTATGCTCTTGAGAGAAGCCACTAGTGAAACCTATGGCCCCCGGGTCTATTTTCCATCATATTAATCTTCCAACACTTAGTTATTTCTATTGCCGTTTATTTTACTTTGCATCTCTATTTACTCTTTATCATAAAAATACCAAAAAAATTATCCTATCATCTCTATCAGATCTCACTCTCGTAAGTGACCGTGAAGGGATTGACAACCCCTTTATCGCGTTGGTTGCGAGGTTCTTGTTTGTTTGTGTAGGTGCGTGGGACTCGCGCGTGGTCTCCTACTGGATTGATACCTTGGTTCTCAAAAACTAAGGGAAATACTTACGCTACTTTACTGCATCACCCTTTCCTCTTCAAGGGAAAACCAACGCAGTGCTCAAGAGGTAGCAAGAAGGATTTCTGGCGCCGTTGCCGGGGAGTCTACGCACAAGTCAAGACATACCAAGTACCCATCACAAACTCATCTCCCTCGCATTACATTATTTTCCATTTGCCTCTCGTTTTCCTCTCCCGCACTTCACCCTTGCCGTTTTATTCTCCCTCTCTTTTCCGTTCGCCTCTTTTCCGTTTGCTTCTTGTTTGCTCGTGTGTTGGATTGCTTGCTTGTCACGATGGCTCAAGACAATACTAAATTGTGTGACTTTACCAATACCAACAACAATGATTATCTTAGCACTCTGA
Source organism: Aegilops tauschii subsp. strangulata (assembly GCF_002575655.3). NCBI lineage: Eukaryota > Viridiplantae > Streptophyta > Magnoliopsida > Poales > Poaceae > Aegilops > Aegilops tauschii. The sequence goes on along the minus strand of NC_053039.3, from coordinate 389,630,563 downwards.
TTGCTCCTCTTACCGATGCCGAGTCTTGTGAAATTAATGCTGCTTTGTTGAATCTTGTCATGAAAGATCAATTCGCCGGCCTTCCTAGTGAAGATGCCGCTACCCATTTAAATAGCTTCGTTGATCTGTGTGATATGCAAAAGAAGAAAGATGTGGACAATGATATTTTTAAATTGAAGCTATTTCCTTTTTCGCTTAGAGATCATGCTAAAGTTTGGTTTTCATCTTTGCCTAAAAATAGCATTGATTCATGGAATAAGTGCAAAGATGCTTTTGTCTCTAAGTATTTTCCTCCCGCTAAAATCATCTCTCTTAGAAACGATATAATGAATTTTAAGCAACTTGATCATGAACATGTTGCACAAGCTTGGGAGAGGATGAAATTAATGATACGTAGTTGCCCTACACATGGTTTGAATCTTTGGATGATTATACACAAATTTTATGCCTGGTTGAATTTTTCTTCTAGAAATCTTTTAGATTCGGCCGCGGGAGGCACTTTTATGGAAATCACTTTAGGAGAAGCTACTAAACTCCTAGATAATATTATGGTTAATTATTCTCAATGGCACACCGAAAGATCTACTAATAAAAAAGTACATGCGATAGAAGAAATTAATGTTTTGAGTGGAAAGATGGATGAACTTATGATATTATTTGCTACTAAAAGTGTTTCTTCTGATCCTAATGATATGCCGTTGTCTACTTTGATTGAGAATAATAATGAATCTATGGATGTGAATTTTGTTGGTAGGAATAATTTTGGTAACAACGCATATAGAGGAAACTTTAATCCTAGGCCGTTCCCTAGTAATTCCTCTAATAATTATGGTAATTCCTAAAACAACTCTTACGGAAATTTTAATAAGATGCCTTCTGAATTTGAGACTAGTGTTAAGGAGTTTATGAATTCACAAAACAATTTCAATGCTTTGCTTGAACAAAAATTGCTCAAGGTTGATGAATTGGCTAGGAACGTTGATAGAATTTCTCTTGATGTTGATTCTTTGAAACTTAGATCTATTCCACCTAAGCATGATATCAATGAGTCTCTCAAAGCCATGAGAATTTCCATTGATGAGTGCAAAGAAAGAACCGCTAGGATGCGTGCCAAGAAAGATTGCTTTGTAAAAGCATGTTCTTCTAGTTTTTATGAGAATAAAGATGAAGATCAAAAAGTTATTGATGTGTGCCCTATTAAATCTTTGTTTTGCAATATGAATCTTGACAATGATGGGACTGGATATGAGTCACCTTTACCTAGAAGGCGTCCCAAAAATTCAGAGTTTTTAGATCTTGATGCAAGAATTGGTAAAAGTGGGATTGAAGAGATCAGAACTTTAGATATTAATGAACCCACTATTTTTGATTTCAAGGAATTTAATTATGATAATTGATCTTTGATAGATTGTATTTCCTTGTTGCAATCCATGCTAAATTCTCCTCATGCTTATAGCCAAAATAAAGCTTTTACTAAACATATCGTTGATGCTTTGATGCAATCTTATGAAGATAAACTTGAGTTGGAAGTTTCTATCCCTAGAAAACTTTATGATGAGTGGGAACCTACTATTAAAATTAAAGTTAAAGATCATGAATGCTATGCTTTGTGTGATTTGGGTGCTAGTGTTTCCACGATTCCAAAAACTTTGTGTGATTTGTTAGATTTCCGCGAATTCGATGATTTCTCTTTAAACTTGCACCTTGCGGATTCCACTATTAAGAAATCTATGGGAAGAATTAATGATGTTCTTATTGTTGCAAATAGGAACTATGTGCCCATAGATTTCACTGTTCTTGATATAGATTGCAATCCATCATGTCCTAATATTCTTGGTAGACCTTTCCTTAGAACGATTGGTGCAATTATTGATATGAAGGAAGGGAATATTAGATTCCAATTTCCATTAAGGAAAGGCATGGAACACTTCCCTAGAAAGAAAATAAAATTACCTTATGAATCTATTATGAGAGCCACTTATGGATTGCCTACCAAAGGTGGCAATACCTAGATCTATCTTTGCTTTTATGCCTAGCTAGGGGCGTTAAACGATAGCGCTTGTTGGGAGGCAACCCAATTTTATTTTTAGTTTTTTAGTTTTTTGCTTCTGTTTAGGAATAAATATTTGATCTAGCTTCTGGTTAGATTTGTTTTTATGTTTTAATTAGTGTTTGTGCCAAGTTAAACCTATAGGATCTTCTTGGATGATAGTTATTTGATCTTGCTGAAAATTCCAGAAACTTTCTGTTGACGAAAACAATTGTTAAAAATCACCAGAACGTGATAAAATACTGATTCCAATTGCATCAGATCAATAAACAAATTTTCTAGGTCTTCCTATTTTGGTAAATTTTTTTGGGTTCCAGAAGTTTGCGTTAGTTACAGATTACTACAGACTAATCTGTTTTTGACAGATTTTGTGTTTCGTGTGTTGTTTGCTTATTTTCATGAATCTACGGCTAGTAAAATAGTTTATAAACCATAGAGAAGTTGGAATACAGTAGGTTTAACACGAATATAAATAAAGAATGAGTTCATTACAGTACCTTGAAGTGGTATTTTGTTTTCTTTCACTAACGGCACGAGATTTTCTGCTAAGTTTTGTGTTGTGAAGTTTTCAAGTTTTGGGTAAAAGATTTGATGGATTATGGAACAAGGAGTGGCAAGAGCCTAAGCTTGGGGATGCCCATGGCACCCCAATATAATCTAATGACACCAAAAAGCCAAAGCTTGGGGATGCCCCGGAAGGCATCCCCTCTTTCGTCTACTTCCATCGGTAACTTTACTTGGAGCTATATTTTTATTCACCACATGATATGTGTTTTGCTTGGAGCGTCTTGTATGATTTGAGTCTTTGCTTTTTAGTTTGCCACAATCATCCTTGCTGTACACACCTTTTGAGAGAGACACACACAAATCGGAATTTATTTGAATACTCTATGTGCTTCACTTATATCTTTTGAGCTATATAGTTTTTGCTCTAGTGCTTCACTTATATATTTCAGAGCACGGTGGTGGATTTGTTTTATAGAAACTATTGATCTCTCATGCATCACTTATATTATTTTGAGAGTCTTAAAACAGCATGGCAATTTGCTTTAATTATAATATCATGAGAAATTTGATGCTTGATAATTGTTTTGAGATATAAAGGTGGTAATATCATAGTTGTGCTAGTTGAGTAATTGTGAAATTGAGAAATACTTGTGTTGGAGTTTGTGATTCCCGTAGCATGCACGTATGGTGAACCGTTATGTAACGAAGTCGGAGCATGAGGTATTTGTTGATTGTCGTCCTTTGTGTGGCGGTCGGGATCGCGCGATGGTTAACTCCTACCAACCCTTCCCCTAGGAGCATGCGTAGTAGTACTTTGCTTTGAGGGCTAATAAATTTTTGCAATAAGTATATGAGTTCTTTATGACTAATGTGAGTCCATGGATTATACGCACACTTACCTTTCCGCAATTTTCTAGCCTCTTCAGTACCGCGCATTGCCCTTTCTCACCTTGAGAGTTGGTGCAAACTTCGCCGGTGCATCCAAACCCCGTGACATGATACGCTCTATCACACATAAACCTCCTTATACCTTCCTCAAAACAGCCACCATACCTACCTATTATGGCATTTCCATAGCCATTCCGAGATATATTGCCATGCAACTTTCCACCGTTTCGTTTATCATGACACGCTCCATCATTGTCATACTGCTTTGCATGATCATGTAGTTGACATCGTATTTGTGGCAAAGCCACCGTTCATAATTCTTTCATACATGTCGCTCTTGATTCATTGCATATCCCGGTACACCGCCGGAGGCATTCACATAGAGTCATATCTTGTTCTAAGTATTGAGTTGTAATTCATGAGTTGTAAGTAAATAAAAGTGTGATGATCATCATTATTAGACATTGTCCCAAGTGAGGAAAGGATGATGGAGACTATGATTCCCCCACAAGTCGGGATGAGACTCCGGACTAAATAAAAAGAAAAAAAAGAGGTAAAAAAAGGGAGAAAAAAAGGCCCAAATAAAAAAAAATGAGAGAAAAAGAGAGAAGGGACAATGTTACTATCCTTTTACCACACTTGTGCTTCAAAGTAGCACCGTGATCTTCATGATAGAGGGCCTCTCATTTTGTCACTTTTCATATACTAGTGGGAAATTTCATTATAGAACTTGTCTTGTATATTCCAATGATGGGCTTCCTCAAATGCCCGAGGTCTTCGTGACCAAGCAAGTTGGATGCACACCCACTTAGTTTCTTTTTGAGCTTTCATACACTTATAGCTCTAGTGCATCCGTTGCATGGCAATCCCTACTCCTTGCATTGACATCAATTGATGGGCATCTCCATAGCCCGTTGATTAGCCTCGTCGATGTGAGACTTTCTCCTTTTTTGTCTTCCCACATAACCCCTAACATTATACCTTATTCCACCATAGTGCTATATCCATGGCTTGCGCTCATGTATTGCGTAAAAGTAGAAAATGCTGAAGCGCGTTAAAAAGTGTGAACCAATTGCTTGGCTAAAACCGGGGTTGTACATGATATGAATATTTTGTGTGGGGAAGATGGAGCATAGCCAGACTATACGATTTTTTAGGGATAACTTGCTTTGGCTATGTTATTTTGATAAGACATAATTGCTTGGTTAGCATGCTTGAAGTATTATTGTTTTTATGTCAATATTAAGCTTTTATCTTGAATCATATCGAATCTGAACATTCGTGCCACAATAAGAAGAACTACATTGAAATTATGCTAAGTAGCATTCCACATCAAAAGTTCTGTTTTTATCATTTACCTACTCGAGGACGAGCAGGAATTAAGCTTGGGGATGCTTGATACGTCTCCAACGTATCTATAATTTTTTATTGTTCCATGCTATATTATATTCTATTTTAGATGTTTAATCAGCTTTATTATACACTTTTATATTATTTTTGGGACTAACCTATTAACCGGAGGCCCAACCCAAATTGCTGTTTTTGCCTATTTCAGAGTTTCGCAGAAAAAGAATATCAAACGAAGTCCAAACGAAATGAAAACTTCGGGAACGTGATTTTCGGAACAAACGTGATCTAGAGGACTTGGAGTCCACATAAAGAAAGCAACGAGGAGAGCACGAGGCAGGGGGCGCGCCTACCCCCCAGGCACGCCCTCGACCCTCGTGGGGCCCATGTTGCTCCACCGACGTACTTCTTCCTCCTATATATACCTACATACCCCCAAACCAACAGAAGCATCCACGAAAACCTAATTCCACCGCCGCAACCTTCTGTCCCCGTGAGATCCCATCTTGGGGCCTTTTCCGGCGTCCTGCCGAAGGGGGCATTGATCACGGAGGGCTTCTACATCAACACCATAGCCCCTCCGACGATGTGTGAGTAGTTTACCTCAGACCTTCGGGTCCATAGTTATTAGCTAGATGGCTTCTTCTCTCTTTTTGGATCTCAATACAAAGTTCTCCACGATTCTTGTGGAGATCTATTCGATGTAATCTTCTTTTGCGGTGTGTTTGTCGAGACCGATGAATTGTGGGTTTATGATCAAGTTTATCTATGAACAATATTTGAATCTTCTCTAAATTCTTTTATGTATGATTGGTTATCTTTGCAAGTCTCTTCGAATTATCAGTTTGGTTTGGCCTACTAGATTGATCTTTCTTGGAATGGGAGAAGTGCTTAGCTTTGGGTTCAATCTTGTGGTGTCCTTTCCTAGTGACAGTAGGGGCAGCAAGGCATGTACTGTATTGTTGCCATCGAGGATAAAAAGATGGGGTTTATATCATATTGCATGAGTCTATCCCTCTAAATCATGTCATCTTACTTAAAGCATTACTCTGTTCTTATGAACTTAATACTCTAGATGCATGCTGGATAGCGGTCGATGTGTGGATTAATAGTAGTAGATGCAGAATCATTTCGGTCTACTTGTCGCGGACGTGATGCCTATATACATGATCATACCTAGATATTCTCATAACTATGCTCAATTCTATCAATTGCTCGACAGTAATTTGTTTACCCACCGTAATACTTATGCTCTTGAGAGAAGCCACTAGTGAAACCTATGGCCCTCGGGTCTATTTTCCATCATATTAATCTTCCAACACTTAGTTATTTCTATTGCCGTTTATTTTACTTTGCATCTCTATTTACTCTTTATCATAAAAATGCCAAAAAAAAATGTCCTATCATATCTATCAGATCTCACTCTTGTAAGTGACCGTGAAGGGATTGACAACCCCTTTATCACGTTGGTTGCGAGGTTCTTGTTTGTTTGTGTAGGTGCGTGGGACTCGCGCGTGGTCTCCTACTGGATTGATACCTTGGTTCTCAAAAACCGAGGGAAATACTTACGCTACTTTACTGCATCACCCTATCCTCTTCAAGGGAAAACCAACGCAGTGCTCAAGAGGTAGCAGTACCTTGGCACCCTTTGCCATGAAGCAATAGGTGGGAGTGTAGTCATCATCGTCATCATCAGCCTTGTTGTGGAAGCCATTTTCCTCAGAGTTGAATATGGACTTGCTGATGAACGCAGTAGCGAGGGCTAGGCTTGCCATACCAGATTCTGACTCCTCAGATGCCTCCTCTAACTCATGTTCCTTTGATTCAGCTTCAGAGTCCATCTCCTTGCCAATGAATGCCCGAGCCTTCTTGGAGCTGCTCTTCTTGTGAGATGACTGTCGGTGTCAAAACCGGCGGATCTCGGGTAGGGGGTCCCGAACTGTGCGTCTAGGATCGATGTTAACAGGAGACGGGGGACACAATGTTTACCCAGGTTCGGGCCCTCTTTATGGAGGTAATACCCTACTTCCTGCTTGATTGATCTTAATGAATATGAGTATTACAAGAGTTGATCTACCACGAATTTGTAATGGCTAAGCCCTAGAAGCCTAGCCTGTATGACTATGGTTATGAGTATCCTGATCCGGACTAAGCTCTCCGGTTTATATAGACACCGGAGAGATCTAGGGTTACATCAAGTTGGTTACAGAGAAGGAAATCTTCATATTTGATCACCAAGCTTGCCTTCCACGCCAAGGAGAGTCCCATCCGGACACGGGTAGAGTCTTCGGTCTTCGTATCTTCACAGCCCATCAGTCTGGCCCATGGCTAACAGGCCAGACGCCCGAGGATCCCTCAGTCCAGGACTCCCTTAGTAGCCCCTGAACCAGGCTTCAATGACGAGGTGTCCGGCGCGCAGATTGTCTTCGACATTGCAAGGTGGGTTCCCCTTTCCGAATACTCCAAGATAGTCTTCGAACGAAACAAACGTATCCGGATCTGCAACACAAGTTCCACACACAACCGCAGAGAACAATATTTTACAAGCCCAATCTGCCGACAACTTTTTGTGACATAGCATCACGCTCGCCCGGTCATTATTTTGAACCATTTCTTGTCCTGCCGTTCCACATTTCGAGGCACGGGTTTTATTAGCACGTCTTGTCGAAGTAGAGATCGTGTCCCCCTTATTGCGGGATTCTCATTAATGCGAGCATGGGTAACCCAACTGTCCCACTGAAAAGATTCATTAGGAATAGGCTGGTTTCCAGGCTTAGGAGGAGGCGTTCGATACCCGTTGCCTTTATAAAGGAGCCATGGGCCGTCTCTATTTACGCCAAAACTTCTCCCCAGCCTTTCCAACCTGGAGCCCTAGCATCCCAGGTTCGCCTTCATTGCTCCAAGCTCCCCAATCATGTCCGGGACCAGCCCACAGGGCCGATGGGTGGCTTCCTCTGTAACAGAGGAGGACATTGTGAAGCTTTGGGCGGCCAGATACCTGACCGCAGAGATCCTCCACGGGCTTCCTACTCAAGGACAGGTTATTCCGACTCCCAGATCCGGCGAGAGGGTAGTTTTCATCTCTCACCTCCTCCGAGGGCTAGGATTCGCTCTTCACCCTTTCGTCCGGGGACTCATGTTTTAGTACGGGCTAGATTTTCACGATCTAGCCCCAGATTCTTTCCTCCACATCTCGGCGTTTATCATCACGTGTGAGGCCTTCCTCCGAATTCCCCCACACTTCGGCTTATGGCTCAAGACCTTTAGTGTGAAGCCGAAGGTGATCGAAGGGAAACAAGCGGAGTGCGGTGGTGTTGTAGTGAGCAAGCTTACCAATGCTCTCTGGCCAAAAGGACTCTTTCACGGAAACCTCCGACCCATGGCAGCGGGAGTGGTTTTACATCACAGAACCCCGCGGTACCAAGTGGGCAGCTACACCTGCGTTCCATTCAGGCCCTCCGCTACGGCTTGCATCATGGATTAATAAGGGGCTGGACTGGGGATCAGTTGATGAAGTGCGGACTTTACAGAGCCGCATCGGAACCCTCCTTGAGAAGGGTATCGATCTTGTCAACGTGATTCAAGTGATGCTGGTCCGCCGAGTCCTACCATGCCAGCGCATGTCTCTCCGCATGTGGGAGTTCAATCCGGAAGGACCACGAACCCTTCAACACTTCTTCGGCACTACGCACAAAGGGATGTGGAAGCTGTTTTTTGGGAAGCGGAAACAGTGGACGGACACCACCGAGGATGTCGGCCTCGACTGCAACCACCCGGATACCCCGGTAAGCCCTCGGCTCCTGAACACATTGTAGTTAAGTATGTCGTTATATGTTATTGAGCAAACTGTTTTCTTCCGGGGCTGGATAAAGAAAGTGGAGCGAATCAGGTGTTCGGCCCCCCTCCCCGAAGACTCAGTGGATTCCGTATTAACGAGGATGCTGGCCCCGGCTCCATGCCAGGTGCCGGTGGAGGAGGACAAGGCGGGAAGGGGGAGGACCAAAAGCGGCCTCCATCCCGAAGGTATATCAGACAGTACGTCCAGGGGAATCAAAATTCCATCTTCCAAAGACAAAAGTGAAGGAAAAGTCAAGGTCTCTTCCCCCAAGGGTAAGAAAAGGGCTACCTCCGAAGATTGGGAGGAAAGGTCTTCTAAGCGGGGCAAGGTGCCCCCTCCGGGCAGCTCGGGCTTGGAGAATGGCGTTCTCGCACAGTCCCACAACGAGGGCAAGCCCCTAGCCAAACCGTAAGTGGACAAGGATGTTTTTGAACATATCCCCCTCCTTTCCTGTCACCAAGGTAACATCTAGAATGTATATTTTTTTAGCTCGGCACACAGCCTCCTTTGCCAATCCTCTTCCTCGGGGGACCTTCTCCCGGAGATGATGGAAAGCGAGACACCTCCACCGGCCTCCTCGCCCAATAAGGCGGACGACCTTGAGGTGTTGTCCCGGAGGGTCTCTCCCGATCAACAAGTGGTGCGAGGGGTGATGAAGACACTACCCGAAGATGATACTTCGGTAGCCCAGGGTCCGGGGGCCAACGAAGGCCCCGAAATGTCCGGCCTAAAACCGGAGACAACTCTGGGGACGGATAAACGAATCCCTTTAAAGGGAGGTCGTACTCCTACGGTAGCTTCCGGCGGTCCTGAAGCGCCAAATATGTTGATGGATATGCTGCGACAGGCGTCCGTCTCGGAGGAACATCGTACCTTGATGGGTACGGTGGTTTAAAAGGTTCTGTCCGCGAAAAGTGGATTGACTGAAGCCTGCACGAGCCTGCTAACGGGCTTCGAGGTTTGTATTGTAAAAAATTTAATTGTGCTTTATTCACAAACTGCACCTGTGTGTAGGTAGTAGCCCCTGAGACTCTGGTTGGCTTCCCAAGGGAGGCAATCAGAGGATCAATAACATATTCTCAGGAAATAAGATGATTTAATTAAGACACAGGTTGTTTCCCCCTGGCGACTGCCGGACTACAGAAGTTGCCGAGCTGCAGCGGAAGCTTGATGTGGCAGGGGATGACATTGCGTTGATCAATAGGCGTCTTGACGAGTCGCAAGGTATGCATTTGGGGCAGTCATTACATATACGTGCTTAAGATAGCAGCATGACGCTAAAAAATTGTATGCATGACTGTAGATGGTGCCCCCGCAGTTGAGATTCTTCGGGCGGAGTTAGCCCGGGCCAAGGAGCAGGCCCGGTTTAGTAATGCGGCTGCCGAAAAGGCATCGGCCGAGTGGAAGGCCGAACAGGCTGCTCGGCGCCAAGATGAGGAAAAGATATCCCAGATGGCGCGTGAAATAAAAGGTGCTGCTAGCCACTGTGCATTCCTCGAGAAGGATAATAAAGCCAAAACGGCTGATCTTGACAAGGCCTTACGAGAGGCGGAAGAAGTGCGGTCCGAATCTAGAGCGGCCCGGGAGGAGATCCGACAAGCTGGGGAGATCGCGGTTGGTAAGCTCTTTTTATTGCGAACAAAGTTCGGTGATCCGAATTATGCCCCACTTAACCAAGTGTGGAGTTCTCCAGACACATTATTGGACTTGCCGAAGAGTGCTTCTGATGCGGCACCGTTTTACTAGGTGCAAGAAGGGTATGCAACGGAGAAGCTTTTCTGGTCACAATTTGTTGCGTCAAAGCGCCCCTGCTGCTGAACGAACTGATGATCCAATGGGCCGAGCTTCACCGGAAGTTCGGTGCTACCATAAAGGACGTCGTGGTCCGGCTGTGGCCGACTGAACCAATTCCGGATAGCTATTTTGGCTTGGTGTGGTGACTTGTTGACGCGGTGCCGCGTATCGACGCTGTTAAGTGATCAACGTGCACGGATGGCCTTTGCCCGTGTTAAGACATACTGGACGAAGATGAAGGCCGCTGATGTTGCAGCGAAGAGTCCACCCAAGGGCAAGGACCACCACGCACCAGCGCATTATTTCAAGGATGTCTTGGAGGCTGCCCGCTTAATAGAGGGTCAATGCTCAAAAGACGTAATATTCGAATGAAGTGTACGGAATTTGTCAAAAGCAATATTGTAATATAATAAAGCTATTTTAATTTTAGTCTTGCATAAAAGCTTTGTTTCCTCCTGTGCGGCCGTTTTTGTATAATCTGAAAGTTTTCCAGTCGTCGGCTTCAGCCCCCTCGTAGGAAGTACGGGGGTGTTCGGAAAAGCATTTGACCACTCTTAATCCAACGTCTTGGTCCATGAAGGAGGTGCCAATGCGGCGAACGAGGCAATCGGACTTTAGGGCGTTAACACTTTCACTTAGCCATAGGAGTTTTACAGCAGGTCTACGATATAGCCCCTGGTATGTACGCGGTTATCCCAATACGGTGCGTTACATATATGACCTGAAGGAAGGTCCTTCGTGTAATACGGAGGGAATCATGAAAGATTCCAATAAGTCATGGAGTGGTTTACCACCTTGTCGGTGTCAAAACCGGCGGATCTCGGGTAGGGGGTCCCGAACTATGCGTCTAAGGCGGATGGTAACAGGAGGCGGGGGACACAATGTTTACCCAGGTTCGGGCCCTCTCGATGGAGGTAATACCCTACTTCCTGCTTGATTGATCTTGATGATATGAGTATTACAAGAGTTGATCTACCACGAGATCGTAGAGGCTAAACCCTAGAAGCTAGCCTATGGTATGATTGTTGTTGTCCTACGGACTAAACCCTCCGGTTTACATAGACACCGGAGGGGGCTAGGGTTACACAGAGTCGGTTACAAGGGAGGAGATCTACATATCCATATTGCCAAGCTTGCCTTCCACGCCAAGGAGAGTTCTATCCGGACACGGGACGATGTCTTCAATCTTGTATCTTCATAGTTCAACAGTCCGGCCAAAGGATATAGTCCGGCTGTCCGAGGACCCCCTAATCCAGGACTCCCTTAGTAGCCCCTGAACCAGGCTTCAATGACGATGAGTCCGGCGCGCAGATTGTCTTCGGCATTGCAAGGCGGGTTCCTCTTCCGAATACTCCATAGAAGATTTTGAACACAAGGATAGTGTCCGGCTCTGCAAAACAATTTCCACATACCACCATAGAGAGAATAACATTTCCACAAATCTAATCTGCCGACGCATTTTGCAGCATGACATCACACCACGGCCCGGTCATTATTCAAACCGTCTTTCACAACCAGCCACAGCACGTATTGCGAGGCAGTTTCCTTGGCACATCTTGTCGAAGCAGACATTGTGTCCCCTTATCACGGGATTCTCATCAATACGGGTGTGGGTAACCCAACCGCGCCATCAATTACGGCGCTTGGGGAATAAGCGATTTTACCAGGTAGGTGGGGAGGCGCATAGCTTCTTCCGTCCTTATAAAGGGACAAGGATTCACCCTTTTCACCCACGTCTTCTTCCTCCTTGCTCATCCATTCTTGCGCACTCGAGCTCTAGTGCCCAAGTTCGCGTTTTTCTCCTCAAACCACTCCAAGCATGTCCGGAGCGGGAGGCAAGTGGATGGTCTCCTCCGTTACGGAGGAGAACATCACAAAGTTGCGGGAAGCCGGATACCTGGCCGCGGATATCGCGCACCGGCAGCCAGATGCGGGGCAGGTCATCCCTACTCCAGAACCCCATGAGAGGGTGGTTTTCCTTACCCACTTCGTCCGTGGACTGGGATTTCCCCTCCACCCGTTTGTCCGCGGGCTCATGTTCTACTACGGGCTGGACTTTCACGATCTGGCCCCAAATTTCATCCTCAACATCTCGGCGTTTATCGTCGTGTGCGAGGCCTTCCTCCGCATCAAGCCACATTTCGGCCTGTGGCTGAAGACCTTCAATGTTAAACCGAAGGTGGTGGTCGGCCAGCAAGCGGAGTGCGGAGGCGCCATGGTGGGCAAAATGCCCAACGTCACCTGGCTCGAAGGCTCCTATGTGGAGACCATAAAGGGGTGGCAATCGGGGTGGTTCTACATCACCGAGCCGCACGACACCAACTGGGTGGCGGCCCCCAAATTTCGATCCGGAGTCCCCATGCGGCTCACCTCCTGGAAAGAGAAGGGCCTGTCCTGGGGTTCTTTGGTAGAGTTGACCGGACTCCAGACATGCATCAAAAACATGATGAGCAAGAAAATCAAGCTTGTCAACATGGTCCAAGTCATGCTCTTCCGCCGGATCCTCCCGTGTCAAAGATGGGCATTCAACTTGTGGGAGTTCGACCCGGCCGAGAACCAGACGCTGCAAGAGCTCTTTGACACGACGCACAAGGACGTCTGGAAGGTGCTGTTCAAGGGCGCCGAGGTACCTCCTCCCCTTACCGAGGATCGCGGACCCAGCGCAAAGCGCCCTGCGAATCCGGTAAGTCTTTTATATCTTATAAGATGTTCACTTCCCCAGTATAACTACGCGCGGGATCTAAGCCTCCACGCCGTTTAACAGGACTGGGTAGCGACAGCGGAGCGGATCGATTGTCCGGCTCCCCTGCCCGAAGATCCAGCAGATGCTCTCCTAACGGAGATGCTGGTTCCGGCACCATATGAGGTGCCGGAGAAGAAGGCCAAGAAGAAGGCCACGGGGACCAGGAAGGGTCTCCGGCGCAAGGTTATATCAGACTCATCGTCCGAAAGCACCGAGGCGCACTCCTCCCGCGAAAACGAGGTGGAGGAAGAGGAAAGTTCTCCCCCCAGCCGGGGGAGACAAGAAAAGGAAGGCCGCCCCGTCCGGGGCGGCCGAAGGGTCCAAGAAGGGAAGAACCCTCCTTCCGGACAACTCCACCACTGCCGCCTTCAGCGAAGAGGAGTGGTTGCCCAGGGACAAGCCCCTGGTGAAGTCGTAAGTATCCGGATACCATAATAATTCTTGGTATGTTTTATTGAACTTCTTCTCATCACGCCGAACATGATTATGCAGTCCGTCCCGAGCCCATATCGACGTATCTTCATCAGATGGTTCTTTGGACCCGTCGGATCTGAACAGTGATTCACTTCCGACCGCCTCCTCCCCTCGCCCTACGGACAACGTCGAAGTGTTGTCTCAAAGGGCACCGAGCTCAGGGGAGGTAGTCCTGGAGGCGCCTCAAGGCGACCTTCCGGATGCTGGGCGCAAGGGGAGCAAGACTCCCACGGGCTCTGATGATGGGGGCAGCAAATTCGGCCCCTAGCCGAATACTGCGCCGGAACCTCCAGTGGTTCCGGACTCTGTCAGGCAACCCCTCGCTAAGAGGGGCAAGCCGCCTGTGCCGATGGCCTCTGTCCATCCAGAGGCATCGGACAACTTGCTGGAAGCGCTTCGCGGCGCTTCCATCGACGAAGAACACCGCACTATCATGAGTGTGGTGGTCAAGAAGGTTCAGTCCGCCAAGAGCGGACTGACTGAAGCCTGTGCCAGCCTCCTAACAGGCTTTGAGGTAAGTAACCAGATTATAAGAGAATGTTACCGCATAGACACTAGCCCCTGATGCTTTGTTTGGCGTTCGCGAAGAAAAGCCGAATAGAGGATCAAATAATAATCACAGGAGTCTAATCATAATAAGTCTATGTGCATATGCAGGCTTCACTGCTGGCCGCTGCCGCACGTACTACGGAGGTCGCCACACTGAAGCAGGACCTTGAGCAGTCCAAGGAAGAGCTCGGCCTTACCAAGAGGTAGCTCGAAGAGAACAAAGGTAAGTGGTACCCCGTCTGTATATTGATAAGAAAAAACAAGGGTGGTTGCTTAGATCATAGGATCGTCATGAATTTTGCTAGGGGCCACGGCCGAAGTGGCGACCCTAAAGAAGGCGCTGTCCGAGGCCGAGGACAAGGCAGCCAAGGAGCGCATCGAGCGAGAGAAACAAGAGGCCCGAGTAGGCGAGGTGCAGCAAGAGCTCGAGGCCCTCGTCCAAAAGCACGAGTCCTTGGAGCGTGACTCTAAGACTCAAGGGTCCGAGCTTGCGAAGGCCCTCGAAAGCGCATAATATGCCAAGGCCGAAGCCCAAAAGACCCTCCAGGAAATTGAGGTGGTTAAGAAGATAGCAGCGGGTAAGGCATTCATTATGCAAAGCAAGCATGTGAAAGAAAATTTCCTTTTACCTACCCGAGTTCGGAGCTCTCCAGGAGTGCTCGCTGATCTACCCCGCAGTGTGTTAGATGCCGTGGAGTTCTACCGGGCCGGGGAAGGGAGCTCGATGGAGAAGTTGTTCTGGTCTCAGTATACTGGGTCCGAACACCCCATGCCCTTGAGCGACCAGCTGAAGCAACTGGTCGAGCTCCACAAGGCGGCCGAACAGGACATCAAGGGTCTTATAGTCCGGATGTGGCCTGGCGATCCCCTGCCTGATAGCTACTTCGGCCTGGTGAGGCGGCTTGTGAATGCCCTCCCACGGCTTGAAGTCATAAAGCGGTCCGTCTACATCGAGGGTGCGTGCAGGGCTTTTGCCCGGGCAAAGGTGCACTGGGCGAAGCTGGACGCCGAGAAGCTGGTGAAGGAGGGGCCGCCGGAAGGCAAGGAGCATCGCCTCCCCGAAATGTATTATAACAGTGTCCTGGAGGGTTCTCGCTTTGTGTTGGAGGAATGTGCGAAGGACGTAATATTCGAATGAATGTACTCATGTGATCCTGTAATATGAAACGAGTTCATTTGCGCTATGCAACGCTTGTGAATTTGAAATATTACCTTCTGTGCGGCCGTTTATAGAATCTGAGAGTTGGCCAGTCGTCGGCTTCTGCCCCCATGTAACTAGTACTGGGTTGTTCGGGATAAACCTGAGCACTCTTTACCCCAATTTTGGGTCCTTCGAGGGAGGTGTTCAGCACAACGAACCAGGCAATCAGACTATAAGGCTTTATCACTCTCACTTAGCCATAGAAGTCTACAATTTTAAATTTTGGCGAAGCCCCTAGTTTTCGGAAGGCCGAATTTGGGGCGCTATATACGCCTAAGTCGGGCAAGGCCGGCTCCTCGCCCGAAGCGGAAAAAGTCTTTAAGGACTTGAGACCTCTCGAACAGCGACCAACTCTCGCCTTATCATGACAGTCAGTTTTCGGCTTTCTCTACTGAGGTGCTCGCCTGGAAGAACCGGGACACAATCGCAGTAGTTCTCCCAGCACTACCTTAGCCGATATTACGAAACGTAAGGTACCAAAACATGGGAGCCGGGCAAATCCAACTATTGACCCAAGACATGATTCGGAGCTGACACATATAATGCTATAAGTTCGGGGTGCCGTACTGTCGAAAGTGTTCGGACTTCTCACGCCGTATTATGGGGTATACTGAAGCCCCTGGCGTACTGGTCGTACCAGAATGTACGGGTGCAATTTGTTGTAAATAAACAGACAAGGAAAAAGGAAAGGGTAATTCAATAATAGACTAATGCTATGCATTGTTATTTAAATAATATGTCGAAGCGTACTGATACAAGTAGTGCAATAAGCAAAATATAGAACTATTTGACATGTCCTATCCAAGGGCAAGCTGCGTATGGGTATTAAAAACAGGTACTTCGATTGTTATCAGAGACCACCTGGGGATTCCCTTGTACGTCTTAGCTTCTTGCCTCCTTGGTTGTTCCTTCCCGTAATGTGTCCAGCAATCAGACTGACGAAAAGGGCTTTCAGAGAGTAAGGTCCTGAAAGAGAGAAAATGATAAAGGTACACAACCCCTGGGGCGGTTGAGCCGCATTGTGGGACGTGCCCTGGTCGTGCCCCCGCCTATGCCCATGGTATTTTTAGTGCGTAATTATGTACGCGCGGCACAGATTTCGTCCCTTGACTGGGACTAGGACGGGGGCCGAATAGCTAGGCAAGCTCTGAACGTGCCAAGCAATCCTGCTGCAGGTTACTCCGGACTCGCTTGAAGGTATCCGGGGGCTTTATCGCCGAATTAGCGGTTTTCCTTAAAAGGCTGCTTTATGCCTCTGCTGCGAGGGCCGTAGTGTGCTCCTCCGTGCGGAGCGAGCGTTCTGTGTTTCCATTGACTGTTATAACCCCGCGAGGTCCTGGCATTTTGAGCTTGAGGTATGCATAATGCGGTACCGCATTGAATCTGGCAAATGCGGTTCGCCCGAGCAGTGCGTGATAGCCACTACGGAACGGGACGATATCGAAGATTAACTCCTCGCTTCGGAAGTTGTCCGGAGATCCGAAGACCACTTCCAGTGTGATTGAGCATGTGCAATGGGCCTCTACACCTGGGATGACACCTTTAAAGGTGGTTTTAGTGGGTTCGATCCTCGACGGGTCTATACCCATTTTGCACACTGTATCCTGATAGAGCAGGTTCAGGCTGCTGCCGCCGTCCATAAGGACTCGAGTGAGGTGAAATCCGTCGATGATGGGGTCAAGGACCAATGCGGCAGATCCGCCATGACGGATACTAGTGGGGTGGTCCCTGCGATCGAAGGTGATCGGGCAAGAGGACCATGGGTTGAACTTTGGGGCGACTGGCTCCATCGCATAGACGTCCCTTAGTGCACGCTTCCGTTCCCTCTTGGGAATGTGTGTTGCGTATATCATGTTCACCGTTTTCACTTGTGGAGGGAACCTCTTATGACCTCCTGTGTTCGGCGGCAGGGGCTCCTCCTCCTCGTCGCTATGCAGCCCCTTGTCCTTGTTTTCGGCGTTCAATTTGCCGGCCTGCTTGAACACCCAGCATTCTCTGTTGGTGTGATTGGCTGGCTTATCCAGGGTGCCGTGAATTTGACACGAGCGATCGAGTATGCGGTCCAAACTGGACGGGCCCGGATTACTTCTTTTGAACGGCTTTTTCTGCTGACCGGATTTAGAGCCACTGAATCCGGCATTGGCTGTCGTGTCTTCGGCGTTGTCGCCGTTGTTGCGGCGCTTGTGTCTGTTACGACATGGTCTACCGTTAGTATCTTTTATATCTGAAGTGCCATGACTTCTTGATGTGTTGTTGCTGCGAGCCAGCAAGCTGTCTTCGCCCGCGCAAAAGCGGGTCATGAGCGTCGTGAGGGCTGCCATAGACTTCGACTTCTCCTGGCCAAGGTGCCGGGCGAGCCACTCATCACGGATGTTATGCTTAAATGCCGCTAAGGCCTCTGCATCCGGACAGTCAACAATTTGGTTTTTCTTAGTTAGGAACCGGGTCTAGAATTGCCTGGCCGATTCTCCTGGCTGCTGAGTCATATGGCTCAAGTCATCAGCATCCGGTGGTCGCACATAAGTGCCCTGGAAGTTGTCAAGGAATGCATCTTCCAAATTCTCCCAACTGCCAATGGAGTCTGCAGGCAAGCTATTCAGCCAATGCCGAGCTGGTCCTTTGAGTTTTAGTGGGAGGTACTTGATGGCATGTAGATCATCACCGCGAGCCATCTGGATGTCGAGGAGGAAATCCTCGATCCATACCGCGGGATCTATTGTACCATCATATGATTCAATGTTTACGGGTTTAAAACCCTCTGGGAATTCGTGATCCATTACTTCATCAGTGAAGCATAAGGGGTGTGCGGCGCCTCTGTGCCGGGCTATATCATGACGCAGTTCATACAAGTCTTGTCTGCTGTGTTCGGCCCGGCCGGATTTGCTTTTAGTGTATCCGGCGTGACGATCATCGTCACGTGTTGGGGCGTGACCCCGTGATCCGTAGATCGACCTTGCATGTTTTGTTTTGTTTTCCAATACATCTCGCAGGTCCTGCGTGTTGCCCCGGGCCTTGGTATTTTTGTTTGAATGGCGGTGGGGTGCGGGCTGGATTTCGGGCTGAAATGCCTCTCTGTCTCGGCCACGACGTGGCCGATCAGCCGCATCATACGCTGGTGATGTAGGTTTCAATGCTTCCTCCTCGAGTTGAGGTAGCAACCTGCGCTTTGGGCAACTCTTGGTTGGGCGCTTGAGTTCGTATTCCTCAGCTACCAGGACTTCAGGCTGTTTGCTGTGGCTATAAGCCGGCGCTTGAAGTGCTCCTGCTCGACGGGATCCTCAGGCATGATAAATTCTTCATCGCCGAGGCTCACTTCATCTTCGGAGAGAGGCATGTAATTGTCATCCTCTGATTCTCCGTTTGCTGCCTGTTCTGGAGGGCTAGCTTGTTCATCCTCCCGCTCGAGGTCTGGCTGGAGGGGATTATCGTCGTCTTCGGCACTATCCGGAGCGTTATTGTCTCTTGTGCCGGTATCGCTGCTTTTGCTATGGCGAGACTTAGAGTGGCGCCGCTGACGTCGGTGCTTGGGTTGCTTCTTGGAGGGATTATCCTCCGTTGTCTTATCGCCATCCCCTTCTTTGGGGGTGTGCACCATGTATATGTGATATGATGAGATGGCAGTCCAGCGCCCTGTGGGCGGTGGTTCCTGTTCGTCTCCTGCATCGTCGTCCATACCGTCGATGTCTTCGGAGCCGAAGTCGAGCATGTCGGTTAAATCGTCGACAGTGGCTACTAAGTGGGTGGTGGGTGGGGTGCGAATTTCTTCGTCGTCCGCATCCCATTCTAGCCGGACATAGTTCGGCCAAGGGTCTCTTGACAGGGAGACAGACTTCAACGAGTTTAGTACGTCGCCAAAAGGCGAGTGCTGAAAGATGTCCGCGGAGGTAAACTCCATGATCGGTGCCCAATCGGATTTGATGGGCACGGACGCAAGCGACTCGGAGTCCGTGGCCGGGGATGAATCCAATGGTTCGGCAACACGGGTCTCATAGGAGGTGAAGTCAGTATCCGGCGCTATCGCCATTGAGTGTGCGGCCTCCGTGGAGGGGTCCATCCACCCGTCCACATATGGCGCAATTTGTTCCGGATTGAGGGCCGGAGTAGTTGCAGGTGTGATCTCCCGAACACTGTCCGACGGCAGAGCTAAATCATGCTCGTCGTGATTGTGCGGCGCACCTGACATATGCTCCAATCCGCCGAAGATCAAGTGTTCGCGGATGTCGGCAGTGTAGTTCAAGTTTCCAAATCTGACCTGATGGCTAGGGGCGTAGCTTTCGATCTGCTCCAGATGGCCAAGCGAATTGGCCCGCAGTACGAAGCCGCTGAATACGAAGATCTGTCCAGGGAGGAAAACCTCACCCTGGATCACATCATTGCCGATGATTGAAGGAGCCATCAAGCCTTATGGTGACGGCACAGTGGAACTCTCAACGAAAGCACCAATGTCGATGTCAAAACCGGCGGATCTCGGGTAGGGGGTCCCGAACTGTGCGTCTAAGGCGGATGGTAACAAGAGGCAGGGGACACAATGTTACCCAGGTTCGGGCCCTCTCGATGGAGGTAATACCCTACTTCCTGCTTGATTGATCTTGATGATATGAGTATTACAAGAGTTGATCTACAACGAGATCGTAGAGGCTAAACCCTAGAAGCTAGCCTATGGTATGATTGTTGTTGTCCTACGGACTAAACCCTCCGGTTTATATAGACACCGGAGGGGGCTAGGGTTACACAGAGTCGGTTACAAGGGAGGAGATCTACATATCCGTATTGCCAAGCTTGCCTTCCACGCCAAGGAGAGTTCTATCCGGACACGGGACGAAGTCTTCAATCTTGTATCTTCATAGTCCAATAGTCCGGCCAAAGGATATAGTCCGGCTGTCCGAGGACCCCCTAATACAGGACTCCCTCACACCTCTCGCCGCATCATGACAGTCAGTTTTCGGCTTTCTCTACTGAGGTGCTTGACCGGATGAACCGGAAGCACAATCGCAGTAGTTCTCCCTTTACTACCTTAGCCGATAGAGCGGAACGTAAGGTAGCAAGCACAGGAGCCGGGCAACCCAACTATTGACCCAAGACATGATTCGGAGCTGATGCATATAAGGCCAAACTCGCGACGCCGAAGTATGCTATAAAGTTGTTCGGACTTTGTCAGCAACTCGTTTGTTCCCGTACCGAGCCCTTGGCAGGTTATGCCGATGTGTGTGTGAAACGACCACAAGGGCAAAATTCAGTTCTTTATATAAAAAGGAACGAAGCAGAGTATTTTTACTGGGAGCTAAGTAATATGCCAATTGTTATTATATAAAAGCCGCAACCTCGGCTATTTGACACGCCAGGGTCGACGGTTGAGGAAAAAGGCACTTTATAGGCTCGAAATATTGAGTGCGGTCTACAAAAAGTTATTTTGGACCTCCTGTCGCACGTCTGCGTCGCCTGTCCTCGATTTAAGGGACTCCTTAACAGGAATAACCTTTGGATGAGTGTATGAACCCAATTCCAAAAGAGTCCATTGGTGACCAGCCTTTGAGCCATCTATAGAGAGGATAATAAGAAAGAAAATAATTAGAATAAATAAGGTAGGTTACCGGAGTACTTGCCAGCCCACCCGTATTGTGCTTCCGTCGATGCCCAGAGTATTTTAAGTGCATAGTTATGTATGCGCGATACCGGCTTCGCAGGCATATTAGGCGAACGGCGGAAGCCAAATTGCTAGTCCAGTATGGACATTGACCGGTCGTGTTGAATGGAGACCGGCGACGTAATGGCCGATGAGGTATGCGGTGTGATAAGGCCGCTGTATAGTTCGGCTGAGATAGCCGTAGTGTGATCTTCTGTATGGAGGGAGTGTTCCATGCGTTCACCCCTAGCGGTGTGTGTCACATATACCGTGTTCACTGTTTTTACTTCGGAGGGAAATTGCTTTTGACCCCCGGTGTTCTGTTGGCGAGTCTCTTCGTCGTTGCTATCGCCGGGTGGCCTCTTCCCCTTGTGTTCGGCATTTAACTTAACGGCCTGCTTGAAGACCCAACAACTTCTATTGGTGTGATTAGTTGTTTTATTGGGGTGGCCGTGAATCTGGCATGCCCTATCCAATATATTGTCTAGATTGGATGGTCCATCTCTGTTTGCCTTGAATGGCTTTTTCTGTTGACCGGGTTTGGGGCCGCTCAATCCAGCGTTGACCGTTGTGTCTTCCGTTTGTTTATTGTTATTGCGACGCTCATGCTTGCTGCGTCATGGCTTGCCATTACCGTCCCGGACTTCAGAAGTGTCCGGATCGTTGGCGCTAGTGCTTCTACGAGCGAGCCAGCTGTCTTCTCCCGCGCAGAAGTGGGTCATCATAGCGATGAGGGCTACATGGATTTTGGTTTCTCTTGACCGAGGTGGCGGGCGAGCCACTCATCCCGGACGCTGTGTTTAAAGGCCGCTAGGGCTTCCGCGTCCGGACAGTCGACGATTTGGTTCTTTTTAACTAAGAACCTAGTCCAGAGCTCCCTGGCTGACTCTCCGGGCTGCTGGACAATGTGAATTAAGTCATCGGCATCTAGTGGCCGGACATATGTCCCATGGAAGTTGTCGCGAAAGGCGTCTTCCAAGTCCTCCCAGCTGCCAATAGAGTTTTCTGGAAGACTGTTCAACCAGTACCGAGCTGGTCCTTTGAGTTTCAGTGGGAGATATTTGATGGCGTGGAGATCATCACCACGAGCCATATGAATATGGAGGAGGAAATCCTCGATCCAGACCGCAGGGTCTGTTGTCCCATCATATGATTTGATGTTTACGGGTTTAAACCCTTCTGGGAATTTATGATCCATTACTTCATTAGTGAAGCAAAGAGGGTGTGCGGCGCCTCTATATTGGGCCACATCGCGACGTAGCTCCGATGGAGTCCGTCTGCGGTGTTCGGCCCGGGCGTGACTGGGCTTGTTATGTCCGGAAAGGTGGCCATCGTCACGTGTCGGGGCATGCCCTCGCAATCCGTAGATCGATCTAGTATGTCCTGCATTATTTTCCAGTTTTTGCCGTAGGTCATAGGTATGTCCCCGAGCTGTTTTGTCTCTTCCTTTACGGTGAGTTGAAGCGGGCTGGTGTTCGGATTGAGTTGCCTCCTTGTCCCGACCGCGTGGTGGTCGGTCAGCCGCATTGTGCGATCATGGTATGGTTTCCAACGCCTCATCATCGAATTGTGGCAGCAATTTACGCCGCAGGTAACTTTTGGCTGGGCGCTTGAGGCCGTATTCCTCGGCTGCCAGGACATCAGTCCATTTATCGTTCAGCAGGTCTTGGTCAGCTTGAAGCTGCTGCCGCTTCTTTTTCAGGCTCCTTGCAGTGGCTATTAGCCGGCGCTTAAAGCGCTCCTGCTCGAGGGGTTCCTTAGGCACGATAAAGTCTTCGTTGCCGAGGCTCACCTCCTCCTCGGAGAGCGGCTGATAACTACCATCCTCCGAGTCTTCATTTATGGCCTGTTCATCAGGGCTGACTTGCCCATCCTCTTGATTGTCCTGTTCGGCAGTATGTTTATCATGGTCTTCTATGTCTTCGGCACCGTCTGGAGTATTGTCGTCTCCTGTGCCGGTATTGCTGTCTCTGCGGCGCGATTTAGAGTGGCACCACTGACGCCGGTACTTTGGTTGTGTCTTAGGGGGATCATCCTCCACTGGGCTTTCCTTGTCATCGCCGCTATTATCTTTTGGCGTATCCACCATGTATACGTCATATGAGGAAATGGTCGTCCATCATCCGGTGAACGGCATGGCTTGGGCCTCCTCTTCTCCGGCATCGTCGTCCATACCGTTGATGTCTTCGGAGTCATAATCGAGTGTGTCGGTTAAGTCATCAACAGTGTCTATGAAGTGGGTGGCGGGTGGGAAGAGAAATTCTCCATCATCAGCCTCCAGTTCGAACCGGACATAATTCAGTTGTGAGTCACCCGCCAAGGACAGATTCTTTAATGAGTTTAGCACATCACCGAAAGGCGAGTGTCGGAAGATGTCTGCGGCGCTGAATTCGAAGATCGATAACCGATCAAGCTCGGCGTCCACGGACGCACATGGTTTGGAACTTGTAGCCGGAAACGAGTCCGGAGTTCCGGTGACACAGATATCACATGAGGCTAAGTCTATGTGCGGCTCCAACGCCGCGGAATCTGTGGCCTCCGTGGCGGGGTTGAGCTTCCCATCCTCGGATAGCGCGGTCTACACCGGATCTAAGGCCAGAGTAGTTACAGGAGCTATTTCTTGGATGTGGTCCGATGACAGATTTAAGTCATGTTCATCGAGGTGATAGGGACCGGCTGCCGCGGTCTCGAATACGTTGAAGATCAAGTCTCCGCGGATGTCCGCGACGTAATTCAAGCTCCCGAATCTGACCTGATGGCCAGGGGCATAGCTTTCGATCTGCTCCAGATGGCCAAGCGAGTTGGCCCGCAGTGCGAAGCCGCCGAATACGAAGATCTGTCCGGGGAGGAAGACTTTCCCCTGGACAGCATTGTTGTAGATGATCGAAGGGGCCATCAAACCTCTTGACGACGGCACAGTGGAACTCTCAATGAAAGCACCAATGTCAGTGTCAAAACTGGCGGATCTCGGGTAGGGGGTCCCGAACTGTGCGTCTAGGATCGATGGTAACAGGAGACGGGGGACACGATGTTTACCCAGGTTCGGGCCCTCTCTATGGAGGTAATACCCTACTTCTTGCTTGATTGATCTTGATGAATATGAGTATTACAAGAGTTGATCTACCACGAGATCGTAATGGCTAAGCCCTAGAAGCCTAGCCCATATGACTATGATTATGAGTATCCTGATCCGGACTAAGCTCTCCGATTTATATAGACACCAGAGAGATCTAGGGTTACATCAAGTCGGTTACAGAGAAGGAAATCTTCATATTTGGTCGCCTAGCTTGCCTTCCACGCCAAGGAGAGTCCCATCCGGACACGGGTAGAGTCCTCGGTCTTCGTATCTTCACAGCCCATTAGTCCGGCCCATGGCTAACAGGCCGGACTCCCGAGGACCCCTCAGTCCAGGACTCCCTCAATGAAGACTTCGAGGATTTTGATGATGAAGACTTTGAAGATTTCTTATTCTTCTTTGAGTCATCAGAACTGTAATCCTTGTATTTCTTCTTCTTTGATTCCTTTTCCCACTGAGGACAATCTTGAATGTAGTGACCAGGTTTCTTGCATTTGTGGCACAGTCTCTTCTTGTAGTCTCGGGATGAGGAATCATCACTTCTTGAGGATTTTCCAAAGCGACCACGTCTTGAGAACTTCTGGAATTTCTTCACGAGCATTGCTAGCTCCTGGCTCAGTTCTTCAGGATCACCAAGGCTGCTACCAGAATCTTCACCTTCAGATTCAGACACTGCCTTGGCCTTCAGAGCGCGTGATCTGCCATAGCTCGGTCCATAGAGATCTCTCTTCTCAGCAAGCTAAAACTCATGAGTGTTTAGCCTCTCGAGGATATCAGCGGGATCAAGTGACTTGTAGTCTCCATGTTCTTGTATCATCAGTGCCAGAGTGTCAAATGAGGAATCAAGCGATCTCAGCAATTTTCACCACCTCATGATCGGTGATGTCATTGGCACCAAGTGTTTGAAGTTCATTTGAGATGGCAGTGAGGCGATCAAAGGTTTGCTGAACATTTTCATTGTCGAGTCTTTTGAAGCGGTTGAAGAGATTGCAAAGAACGTCAACTCGAGAGTCACGCTGTGTTGAGACTCCTTCATTAACCTTGGACAGCCTATCCCAGATAAGCTTAGCTGTTTCCAAAACACTCACTCAGCCATACTGCCCTTTGCTCAGATGGCCACATATGATGTTCTTCGCTTGAGTCGACTTGCTTGAATCTCTTCACGTCAGCGGTGTTGATGGTAGGAGTGACAGAGGGAACGCCATTTTCCAAAACATACCAGAGATCGTTGTCAATTGCCTCAAGATGCATTCGCATCTTATTCTTCCAGTAGGGGTAGTCCGTCCCATCAAAGGTAGGACACCCAGCAGAGACCTTGATCATACCTGCGGTCGACATAACTAAAACTCCAGGCGGTTAAACCAAAATCACACAGAACAAGGGAGTACCTTGCTCTGATACCAATTGAAAGTGCGTTAAGTCGACTAGACGGGGGTGAATAGGCGATTTTTATGAATTCTTCATGGAGGAATTTCAGGGTGAGGAAATTCCTAAGCAAAGAACTACTAGCAGCAGAATAAGTACTCAGATGCATACATAACATAACAGAAACACAGTCATCATGATGAAATGAAAAATAGACATAGAGTACAGAAAGCGTAACACAGGATAAGCAGGTTGAAGACAATAGACTGAAGAAATTGAACTGAGGAAATTAAGAAAGTCTTTAGTCAAAGTCTTCAGACAGTAACGATCAAGTACACAACACAGTAATGAGGAAATGAAAGGGTTGAGGAAATAGAACGAGTAGGCTTGGTGAAGACAGTGATTTGGTAGACCGGTTCCAACTGTTGTGACAGTTGTACGTCTGGTTGGAGCGGCTAGGTATTTAAACCTGAGGACACACAGTCCTCACCGTATTCTCCTTGAGCTAAAGTCACACAGACCTCGCCCAATCACTCGTGGTAAGTCTTCAGGTGACTTCCAAACCTTCACAAACTCGGTCACTCGGTGATCCACAATTTCCTCTTGGATGCTCTAGACTATGACGCCTAACCGTCTAGAAGATGCACAGTCTTCAAAGGTAACAAGCATCGGATCCACACAAGAACAATTTCTTCAGTGATGCTCAATCACTTTGGGTTTGAAGGTGTGTGGGTTTGGGTTTTCCTCACTTGATGATTTTCGCTCAAAGTCCTCGGAGGATGGGATGCTCTCAATGACAAGTGTTAGTTTCTCTCGGAGCAGCCAACCAGCTAGTGGTTGTAGGGGGCGGCTATTTATAGCCTAGGGAGCAGCCCGACATGATAAGACATAAATGCCCCTCAATGATATGACCATTAGGTGGATAAGATATTTTGGGACAGCTGGCGCATAGCACAGCAACGATCAGAAATTTGACTATCAAATTCTTCAGGGCTATCATGTTCCTCACTTGTAGGCAATCCGCACTGGAGAATTCCTAACTCCTCAGTCAGAACAAATTCCTTAGAGACCAGAAGAACTTCGTCTCTGTCACTGAAGAAATTGACTGAACTGTATGAGATTTCCAATGGCTTCACTCGAAAGGATTGGTAGGTATAGGATTTTGAGATGAGCCTCACTTGGAAACTTTTCCTTAGTTTTTCCTCGACCCCCTTAACAGTACGGTGTTTCCTATGACTCAAGAAAGAGAAAATGAAACTACGAAAACAAAAGTGTTCACACTTCATATTCCTCGCATGAATATCAAGCCTTCACGGTCACACCAATTTCTTCACTTTCAAAGTCTTCAGAAAGTCTTCAGAAATCCAAAGTCTTCGGTTGAAGACATTCATTTTTAGGGTCGACTTTCTCTGTAAATATCAAACTCCTCATAGACTTATAGACCTGTGTACACTCACAAACGCATCAGTCCCTTAACCTATAAGTCTTCAATACACCAAAATCACTAAGGGGCACCAGATGCACTTACACTTACATATAGCTAAAGTGCAATATATGTGCGTTGTTGCCGATGTTGATTAAAAGCTACATATACTTTGTTGGGGCCTATATAGGTGACAACTTTGCCGATGAAGAAAAAAGGTTGATCCACCAATCAGCAACTCACCAACCTGCCCAACATCGAGGCCCTATCTAGCTATGATAGTAAGTACAAGCAAGGACGATACTCCAAATGTGCCTTAGTTGTTTGTTTCAGGGCAAAGAGGACATATAGGCCAGGTGAGAATTTTGCATTTTGCTGAGGCCCAATCTCCCAAGCCTAGGAGGAGTCTAAGAAGGAGCTTGCTTGGGGAGAGCATCCACGCCTCAAAACTCCCTTGGATTGTCGACCTACAATTCGGCGATGCCTTCGTAGAGTAGATTTCAAATTCGTTTGACTTTTGAGTTTTCTCTAAAACCCCTCCTTGATCTTATATGGATGAGGAGCGATGAAAATTTTTGGTGAGCGCATTTGAGTGACCGCTAGTTTGTCCCCCAACGATCATGTGCACAGTTACTCCCTGATGGCGACGACTTCCTCCACAACATGTCAACCTTCGAGGCTGCTGCCGCCGCAAACACGTCTTCATCCGTCACACTATATTTGTTATTAACCCTTTTGTTAGGGATTGTTAGGGCATATTTCTCCCTTGGTAGTTTTGGTGATTGATGGCAATACTTTTATGGACTAATCGTGTGCACTGAGCATTTCAGAGAATCTGTCATATGGCACAAGACAATTCGTGCCCCTCGAAGCCATTGCAGAGAAGGTGTTTTTCTTACGTTTCATTTTTGGTGGATTTGAGTTGTAGGACCACCGTACTATTAAGAGGGGGTCCGTTTCGAAAAGGTTTCGGTGGAATCAACACATACACGGTCTTTTTTGCACGCTCTTTCTTTCACGGTAATTGAGCTTGTCCTCCCTTGTGCTTGGGCCTTCTTGAGGCACATAAGCAGAATTACCGCTCTGCTACACGGTAATACCGCTCCAGCGGTACTGCCGCAGTTCAGTACTGCTGGGACTTTCGCCTATTTATAGTGCTTTGTAAATGAGTGGTAATAGGGCGGTAGTTCAGCGTGATAGTACGGCTCCGGCGGTACTGCGGTTCTGGCTACCACCCCACTACCATAGATTTATTGGGCATCTGTGAGTTAAGCGAAAGTGCCGCTCCCCGTGGAGTGGTAGTACTGCCCCGGCGGAACTACCGCTGGGAGTATAGCTTGTTTTTCGCCCTCTGGACTGCTATGTCCTTCGAGCGAAAGTAGAGCGGCAGTACCTTGCGGTAGTACTGCTCCGTGCGGCACTACCGCGCTTCCCTCCTCTACTACTGATGTTTCTTCTGGTTGCTCAACACTAAGTGGTAGTACCGCTGGTGGGAGCGGTAGTACCGATCCGGTGGCACTACCGCCTCCCTGACATGTTCAGTTGAACACAGCTGCTGAAACTTTCGTGCCAGCGGAAGTATCGCTCGCCTGAGTGATACTACTGCTTGTGCACAGGCTGAAGGGGCATAACGGTTGGATTCTTTCCCCCACTATAAAAGGGAGTCATCTTCTTCTAGTTGACTTACCTCTTCCTCCCCCAAGCCCCATTGTTGCTCACAAGCTCTTTTTCGCCTGATCTCTCTCCCTACGAAAAAGGGTTTCCCCCGCTGTATATTATAAAGCAATGAACCAAGCATCCAACACAACAATACAAAGTACAATCAAGTCATAGAGTTACGCTGGGGGCACAGCAGGACGAGCCCCAAAGAAAGATAAAAAGAAAAGCTAATCCGGCTCGGGGGGTGGCGGTGGTGGAGCAAAAGCCGACGCCGAGGAACAAAGACCCGCAATGATGTTGTCGATGACGTCTCGGTCGCGCCGCTTGCTAAGCGGTCTCCAGAGGTGTAAGAAGCCACACATTTTATAGATCACATCAGTCACACGGCACAGAATCACGCGTTCAATGACTAGTTTATTGCGGATACACCAGAGGGTCCACGCAAGGGTACCCAAAGCCACCCTAATGGGGGCGCGACTAGTGCCGGGGAGCCTAAGGACCTCCCCGAACAAATCCGGGAGGTTGTCATGGCACCAATTGCCGCCAACCACCTCCCAGAAGCAGCTCCATAGGAACTGCGCCGCAGGGCACCGAAAGAAGATGTGGTTGCAGTCTTCCGGTACCAAACAAATGGGGCAGAGGCGATCCCCAGGGCCATTACGTTTTCGGACCTCCGTGCCCGAGGGAAGGCGACCTCGGACCCATTACCAGAGAAATATGCGGATTTTCAAGGGAAGTTTGATCTCCCAAAGCACCGATAGTTCCACCGGACCAGGGGTGGGAACAATCGCCCCTGATCTCTCTCCCTAGCCAATCAAACTTGTTGATTCTCTAGAAATTGGTTGTGAAGGCCTAGATCTACACTTCCACCAAGAGAAATTTGATTCCCCCCATTAATCCCTTGCAGATCTTGTTACTCTTGGGTGTTTGAGCACCCTAGACGGTTGAGGTCACCTCGGAGCCACATTTCGTTGTGGTGAAGCTTCGTGGTGGTGTTGGGAGCCTCCAACTCAGTTGTGGAGATTTCCCCAACCTTGTTTGTAAAGGTTCGGTTGCCGCCTTCAAGGGCACCACTAGTGGAATCATGACATCTCACATTGTGTGAGGGCGTGAGGAGAATACGGTGGCCCTAGTGGCTTCTTGAGAAGCATTGTGCCTCGACATCGCTCCAAGGGAGATGTACTTCCCCTCAAAGGGAAGGAACTACGGTAACGCACCCTCGTCTTCACCAGCTCCACTTGTGGTTAATTCTTACCTTTACTTCGTGCAAGCTTTACTTGTGTTGTATCCTTTGATTGCTTGTGTTGTTGTTGTTTCTAGCATCATATAGGTTGCTCACCTAGTTGCATATCTAGACAACCTATTTGTTGCTTAACCTAATTTGTTAAGAAAAGCTGAAAATTGGTAGTTGCCTATTCACCTCCCCGCTCTAGTCAACCACATCGATCCTTTCAATTGGTATCAGAACCTTGTCTCTTTATTAAGGGTTTTACCACCCGAAGAGTATGGTTGACGACGGGGAGAGGGTTGGAGACTTACCCGAGGCCGAGGGAGTGATCGCGGTCACTCGAGAGGAATTAAATGAGGCAAGTGCCTCACTTAAATCTTCTATGACGACCGTGGTCAAATCCTTGTTTAAAGAACTCCTTGATGGTCTCAAACTTTCTACCGATCCGTTGCAAGTGGCTAACCTGACTATATCGGAATTGGATGCCAACTCCGGTAAGGAGGGGGCTAGTAGTGATAAGACTAAGTTGCCTCAAGGAAACAATGGGTCGTGAACTCATGTCGCGGTTCCCCCTCCCTGGTGTATGGAGGACCGGTCCCTACACCTCATATTAACAACCTTGGTCCTCCACCTAAGCTTGTGAAGAGTGATTTCGCTTATTTGGTTTTACGTATCATATCTCATTTGAATCATAGCTCAACAAATCTTTGGAGAATCATCGAGCAAGGTTACTACCCACACGATCCAAACATCCTTACTCCAAGAGAAGAGGCAGACAATCAATACAATCACTCCGCCTTGTTCATCCTCCAATCCGTGGTGCCTCCCGAAGATCTAGCTCACTTGCGTCCCTTCTCTCGTGCAAAGGATTGTTGGAAACATAATGTATCTTTGTACAAGGGAAGCTCAAGCATTCAACGGTCCAACTTTGAGGTGGTTCTTGATGAGGCCGATGAGTTTGTGATGAATGAAGATGAGGACCCTCATGATCTCTACCAAAGATTGACAACTCTCATGGTCGCTCTTCAAGATCATGGGATCCATGATACGGATGATAATTAGATCAAGCACAACTTTCTCAAGGCAATCATGCTTGTCAACAAGGCCATGTCCTCCGTGATCCGTCAAAGATCGGACTTCCACACCTAGTCCTCAAGTGATGTGTTGGATGAGTTTATTGCCATGAACATCATGAACAAGACCGCCGACAATGTTCTAGCTCATGTCCAATGGTCAAAGAAAGTCACACCCAACCTTGCTTTGAAGGCCAAGGCAATCTCGGAAGAAGAAGAGGAGGAAGAAGAAGAGAGTTTCCCCGAAGACACCAAATATGCTTAGCACGAGCACATGGCTCTTGAGCCAAGGCAATTTTGGGGCAACAAGAGAAACTCAAGGCCCAATTTCTCCAAGAACAACTCAAGTTGCTGAAAGGAAAAGCAACGTGTGAGGACGTGCTATAATTGTGGCAATGTGAGTCACTTTGTGGTGGATTTTCCTTATGAGAAGAGGGAAGACAATGGTGGCAAGCTGATCCGCAAAGACAAGGCCAAGTCCTTCCCCAACAAGAACAACTTCACCAAGAAGGTGCCACAAAAGGGGTTGGTGGGGCAAGAAGTGTACATCTCCAATGATGATGATGATGAAGATACAAGTGGTGAAGGAATTGCAACGGCAATCGTGGCCATTGCCACCTCTTTCCCAACCAAGGTGTCTCTCTTTGGCGCCCCAACAAGAACCTCATTGCCAAGTGCCTCGTGGCCAAACGTACCAACAAGGTAACCTCCAACATCAAGACCACCATGAAAGCACAAGTTCTCCCTGGGTAATTTTGGTAATTAATGTCAACATATCTCTTGTTGGACTAATACTTCTACCTAGTATCTTTCCGATAAGTTCAACAATGGAGTGGCATGGACTAGAGGATGTGGAACCCCTTCGAAATGCTGAAGACAAAGGATTGGCTCAAGCTCAAATCTCAGGACTCTACATTTTCTATTTTAGTGGTCCAAGATCACATTGAGTCCATAGGAAAAGCCAATACTATTAAGAGGGGATGAGGTGTTGCTTAATGGCCTGCTTGCTCAAAGTGCTTAGTCATATGCTCCAAAGTCCTCAACCACTTTCTCACACCCACATATGTCCTAAACCAAAAATCAAACTCGGACCCACCGAAACTTTCTATCCGGCGCCACCAAGTTCAGTTGACATAGCCACTGCCAGAAACCCTAGTCTTTTCGGTCTCACCGATAGGGATCTCGGTCTCACCGAGATGGGGTTGTAATCTCTCCGTTTCCCTTCGTAATGTTTCGGTCCAACCGAGATGAGCGACCGGTCACACCGAGATTGCAATGCAAACACTTTGTTTCCCTTTCGTAACGTTTCGGTCCAACCGAGATGAGCGAATCGGTCCCACCGAGTTAGCCTGACCAACTCTCTGTTTGTCAATTACCAAAATCGGTCTCATAGAGTTAGTGTAATCAGTCTCACTCAGATTACGTTATGCCCTAACCCTAATGAAATCGGTCCCACCGAGTTGACAAGTCGGTTCCACCGAAATGCCTAACGGTCACATTATGAACCAAATCGGTCTGACCGAGTTCTCTGAATCGGTCCCACCGAGTTTGGTGATTTGTGTGTAATGGTTAGATTTTGTGTGGAGGCTATATATACCCCTCCACCCACTCTTCATTCGTGGAGAGAGCCATCAGAACATTCCTACACTTCCAATACATATTTTCTGAGAGAGAACCACCTACACTTGTGTTGAGGTCAAGATATCCCATTCCAACCACATAAATCTTGATCTCTAGCCTTCCCCAAGTTGCTTTCCACTCAAATCATCTTTCCACCAAATCTTATCATGTGAAAGAGAGAGTTGAGTGTTGGGGAGACTATCATTTGAAGCACAAGAGCAAGGAGTTCATCATCAACACACCATTTGTTACTTCTTGGAGAGTGGTGTCTCCTGGATTGGCTAGGTGTCACTTGGTAGCCTCCGTCAAGATTGTGGAGTTGAACCAAGGAGTTTGTAAGGGCAAGGAGATCTCCTACTTCGCAAAGATCTACCCTAGTGAGGCAAGTCCTTCGCGGGCGACGGCCATGGTGGGATAGACAAGGTTGCTTCTTCGTGGACCCTTCGTGGGTGGAGCCCTCCGTGGACTCGCGCAACCATTACCCTTCGTGGGTTGAAGTCTCCATCAACGTGGATGCACGATAGCACCACCTATCGGAACCACGGATAAAAAATCTCCGTGTCTCCAAATTGCGTTTGCACACTCCAATCCCATCCCTTGACATTCTTGCAACTTTCATGCTTTACTTTCCGCTGCTCATATACTCTTTGTCATGCTTGCTTGATATGTATTGTGAATGCTTAAACTTGTGCTAAAACTCCACATCAACCTAAAGAATTAAAACTGCAACTTTTCTTGATTAGAGTCTATTCACCCCCCTCTAGACACCTCTTCTCGATCCTTTCCATTGGTATCAGAGCTTTGGTCTCTATTGCTTTGGTTTAAACACCTTTGGAGGAAGATGGATGTGTCTACATTGGGGAGTCTTAGAGATAGAGTGCCCATTCTTGATGGAGAGTTCTTCTATGAGTGAAAAAATGAAATGCTTGATATTTTCAATGATTATCATTTGAACAAGTACATTACTAGCCCTTGTGCACCTCTTATTGATCCTTTCCATCCTACACCCGAAGAGGATCTTGACATGATTCGCAATCTTAGAACTATCAATCTTATCACTAGAGGATTGCCCAAAAATTTGATTGCTAGTTTTCCTACTCTTGATTGTGCCTATACTATATGGAGATTTCTTGAGGAACGATTTCCGAATTATTCCTTGAAAAACATAGATGAAATTCTTCATAAGTCTATTGCCTTGAGTAAGATGAATTCTAGTGATCCTAGCTTTGGCGATTGTCTATTTGAGCTTACCAATCTCATGCCTGCCAAAGGAGATGCTGGAATCATTAGCAATATCATTTCCGAAGCTATTAGAATTCATAAAGATAACAATTGTAATGATCATTTATCTAATGAATTACCCTCTCAAGGAATTGATCAATCACAAGACGATGTTGAACGTGGATATTATGATGAGGATGATGATAGAGACTATGATCTAGATGATGCAATGAGACACTTTGGTCTTATGGCAAATCTTCGCGGCTACATGGCTGGAGGAAAGGAATGGGTCCTTGATAGTGGATGTACTGATCATAGGACCGGAGACAAAGATATGTTTCGTGAGCTTGCTGAAAATGACGGCCCTCGAAAGTATGTCACCTTTGGTGATAACTCAAAGGGTAAGGTGGTTGGCCTAGGTAAGGTGGCCATCTCACATGATAGCTCCATACAAAATGTCATGCTCGTTGAATCTCTTGGGTACAATTTACTTTCAGTATCTAGACTTGTTGATTTCGGTTTAAATGTCCTTTTTACTGAAGTAGATTGCCAAGTGTTTCGTAGAGACAATCATAAAATGGTCTTTACCGGTATACGTAGAGGTGATCTTTACATTGTTGATTTCACTAAAAAGGCTCAACCTAGAACTTGCTTCATTGCTAAATCTTCTAAAGGCTGGTTGTGGCATAGAAGGCTAGGTCACGTGGGCATGCGAAATCTTGATAAGCTTATTAAAGGTGATCATATCCTTGGAGTAAAAGATGTTATATTTGACAAGGATAGACTTTGTAGTGCTTGTCAAGCAGGAAAACAAGTTGGAGGGAGTCATCGCGTGAAGAACATCATGACCACGAGAAGACCACTCGAGCTACTTCACATGGATCTTTTTGGTCCCAATGCCTACAAGAGTCTCGGTGGTAACTCATTTGGTCTAGTCATAGTTGATGATTATTCAAGATTTATGTGGGTGTTCTTTCTTGATGACAAATCGCAGGTCCAAAAGATCTTCAAAAACTTCACTAAGAAGGCTCAAAATCAATTTGACGTGAAGATCAAGAAGGTTCGGAGCGACAACGGAACGGAGTTCAAGAACGCAAATGTGGATACCTTTCTTGACGAAGAAGGGATTTCACACGAGTTCTCAGCTACGTACACGCCTCAACAAAATGGAGTTGTTGAGAGAAAGAACCGGACTCTTATTGAGATGGAAAGAATGATGCTTGATGAGTACAAGACTCCAAAACACTTTTGGGCAGAAGCAGTTGAGAAAGCTTGTCATGCAACAAATCGCTTGTATCTTCACAAGCTACTCGGCAAGACGACATACAAGCTCCCCACCGGTAACAAACCCCAGGTTGGATACTTTCGAGTATTTGGCTCAAAGTGCTACATTCTTGATAAGCATCGTCGTTCTAAATTTGCTCCTAAATCTCATGAAGGTTTCCTACTTGGTTATGGCTCAAACTCTCACACTTACTGTGTCTACAACAATTTCACCCGAAAGGTTTGATGAATCTAACGGCTCGCAAGTAGAGCAATTGCCAATTGATGTAGGAGACAAAGACCCTTCGGAAGCAATCCAAGACTTGTCTATTGGCAAGATTCGTCCAACGGAGGTGAAGGAGAGTACCTCGTCCGTCCAAGTGGAAGCTTCTACCTCACGACAAGGTGAACCAAGAATTGATATGGAAGCATCCACAAGTGGGACACACCAAGACGAAGAAAACGAGGAAGTACACCAAGATGAAATCAACAACCTCCTTCTCCACCACGACAAGAGAATGATAACGTCAACAATGAAGAAGGCCAAGAAGAAGAACAAGATGAAGAAGATGTTACACCCCGAGCCAAGCCAAAGCTCCCATGACTTCGAGCAAGAATCGCCAAAGACCATCCCGTCGAGCAAATCTACAATGATATCCAAACCAGGAGAATCACTTGCTCTAAAACTCGTTTGGCTAACTTTTGTGAACATTATTCAT
Source organism: Aegilops tauschii subsp. strangulata (assembly GCF_002575655.3). Taxonomy (NCBI): domain Eukaryota; kingdom Viridiplantae; phylum Streptophyta; class Magnoliopsida; order Poales; family Poaceae; genus Aegilops; species Aegilops tauschii. The sequence goes on along the minus strand of NC_053039.3, from coordinate 389,594,902 downwards.
TCATCGCTAGCATTGAACCTATGAAGGTTGTAGAAGCATTGGAAGATCCAGATTGGATAAACGCTATGCATGAAGAGCTACACAACTTTGAGAGAAACTAAGTGTGGACATTGGTCGAGAAGCCTGACAATAACCACAACATCATTGGTACCAAATGGGTGTTTCGCAACAAGCAAGATGAAGATGGTCAAGTCGTCCGCAACAAAGCATGCCTAGTCGCCCAAGGCTACACTCAAGTTGAAGGTATGGACTATGGTGAGACATATGCTCCCGTTGCTAGACTTGAGTCCATTCCCATCTTACTTGCTTATGCTAATCACCATGATATCACCTCGTACCAAATGGACATTAAAAGTGCTTTTCTAAATGGTGAAATTGAGGAGGAAGTTTATGTTAAGCAACCTCCCGGCTTGGTCAGTCCTAAGAAACCTAATCATGTTTACAAAATTCACAAAGCCCTTTATGGTCTTAAACAAGCTCCTAGAGCTTTGTATAAATGCTTAACCAAGTTCCTCATTGAAAAAGGCTTTGAAATTGGAAAAATAGATTCTTCTCTTTTTACTAAAAGGGTTAATGGAGAACTATTTGTGTGCCAAATTTATGTTGATGATATTATATTTGGTTCGACTAACCCTCATTTTAGTGAGAAGTTTGGAAAGCTAATGTCGGAGAAGTTTGAGATGTCTACGATGAGTGAACTCAAATTCTTCCTCGGTTTGCAAATCAAGCAAACTAAGGAAGGTACCTTTGTCTCCCAAACAAAGTACACCAAGGACTTATTCAAGAAGTTCAATATGCAAGAATGCAAAGGTATGTCTACACCCATGTCTACTAGTGGACATCTTGACTTGACTAAGGACGGTGAACCGGTTGATCAAAAGGTTTACCGCTCCATGATTGGTTCATTGTTATATCTATGTGCCTCTCATCCCGATATTATGCTAAGTGTGTGCATGTGTGCATGATATCAAGTGGATCCTAAAGAGTGTCATCTTAAGGCTGTGAAAAGGATAGTGAGATACTTAATCCACACACCAAATTTTGGCATTTGGTATCCTAAGAGGTCTTCTTTCGATCTTGTTGGTTACTCCGATTCAGACTATGCCGGAGACAAGGTTGATAGAAAGTCCACTTCGGGTACTTGCCAATTTCTTGGTAGATCTCTTGTGTCTTGGTTGTCCAAGAAACAAAACTCGGTATCCTTATCCACCGCCGAAGCGGAATACATTGCCGCTGGTTCATGTTGTGCTCAATTACTTTGGATGACCCAAACTCTTAAAGATTATGGGATATATGTGAAACATGTTCCATTGCTTTGTGACAATGAAAGTGCTATCAAAATTTCTCACAATCCCGTGCAACATTCTCGAACTAGTCATATTGAAGTTCGTCATCATTTCATTCGAGATCACATTGCCAAAGGGGACATTGATCTTTAGCATGTTCACACCGATAAGCAATTGGCGGATATATTCACCAAACCGCTTGATGAGAAAGTCTTTTTCCATTTGAGAGGAGAATTGAACATCATTGATGCTTCCAACTTGGAGTAGAAACTCCATTTGGATGCGTGCAAGGCATGAGCCTTTCACTAATCCTTGATATTTCCTTCATGATGCTATCTAATGTCTTGGATATTCTTGCACCCATGCATGCTATCTAACCCTTGTAGGTACTTGGATAAATCTAAATCCACGAAATTGCAACTCACTCATATCTTGAGCAATTTCTACATCACCAAGTCTCTACACAATGGTGGTTGAAGACAAGGAAGAACAAAACCCTTCAAACATATCCTTTGACCAATTCTATATCAAGTTTTATGATCATCATTTTTGATACACAAGTGCTCTTCCTTGCAAAACTAACCCATGTAGGTAGATGAACTCAAATTCCAAGTGGTGCTCCCAACTCTTGATGAGCTACATCAACCTTGAGCAACCCGCACAAGTTCAACTACATGATCAAGATCAACACCACCACCCAAGGTATGTTATTCCATCTTAGAGAAGCTTTACTCAAAGACATGAGTCAAAGCAACTCAACAAGATGTGAATACATCAAGATGCTTAAACGAAAAATGGTAACCCCATTTTGAGCTTAAACGATGAGTATGACCTATGATCAAGTGCCCTTTGATTCTAACATAGGTGACTTTGTCGCCACCCAATTCTAGATGAAGTTCTCTTGTGTTTCTCCGTGCTCTTGCATTTCTCTCGTGCATATTTATTTCCCCTTTCAACAAAAAAACTTCATCTAGATTCCTTTTCTGTTTATTTGTGTTCTGCATTCCCTGCATCAAATTCATTGCAAATCTTTCAGCTAATTCCTTACAAATTCTTGTGAGATCTGGATTGCCTAGAGAGCTGAGGTGACAAGTGTTTTCACTGTGATGAACTCGGTCACACCGGTTTGTTTTCTTCGGCCCAACCGAATTCTTTCGGTGCCACCGAAGCACACAACTCGGCGCTACCGATTTCGCTGCAGAAAAGACAGCTTGCCACTTGTTCCTGCATTCTTTACGCTCCAGCTCCACTCAATGATTCTTGTCCTCTACCAGCATCACATTCGACTTGCTTTGTGACTCAAGGACCAAACCCTTTTGTAATAAAAATCCAGAAGAGCCCTTCTTGGAAATTGATGTCAAAGGGGGAGAGAGAGATCACATCAAAGCTTAAAGAGAGATCACATCAAAGTGGGAGAGAATACTCAGGGGGAGAGTGTAAGATACCGCATATGCTTGGTGTTCAAGAGGAGAGAAGTCACGTGTCTTTAAGAGGGGAAAGACATGTTCATATTTAATTGTTTGCATCAGTTCTATTTTTTTTCCTTGCTCTGGTTTTCTGTTCCCTATCTTCTCCCAATATCCCATGCAAGATTCAAGGGGAGAAAGACATCTAAGGGAAGGAAGTTCTTGAATTCATTGCATACCTTTACCTTTGGGGACATGTCTATATCCAATAGAGTACTCAGTACTCACTCTCTACATGTTATCCCAGTCTTGGTACTCTTGTGGTTTCTTTTGTTTGCTCTGGCTAGTAGGTGTATCTGTGTTATCTAACCTTGTTTACTCAGGTTCATTTCTTCCTAAGCCAACTCAAGGCCACAAGGTAAGTATATGCATCATAGTCATGTGTATGAGGATCTCTTGACGTTGTACATACTGTTTGCAAGAAGGACTCATGAGCATGAAGGTACATTTCCCATATTCACATCATTTGCTCTGATGCATATAGCCAAGATACATGTAACACATGGCTTACTCTGTCATGCTTATGCATTCACATGCTCCTATGTTCCATATTTATATGATTGCATACATGTAGGGGGAGCCTATGCATGTTATATGTCTTTCCAAAGCTTTACTTGTTATTCTCTATATCTTTATCTAAAGCTTTGATGTATGTTGTCATCAATTACCAAAAAGGGGGAGATTGAAAGCACAAGTGCTCCCTGGGTGATTTTGGTAATTAATGTCAACATATCTCTTGTTGGACTAATACTTCTACCTAGTATGTTTCAGATAAGTTCAACAATGGAGTGGCATGGACTAGAGGATGTGGAACCCCTTCAAAATGCTGAAGACAAAGGATTGGCTCAAGCTCAAAGCTCAGGACTCTACATTTTCTATTTTAGTGGTCCAAGATCACATTGAGTCCATAGGAAAAGCCAATACTATTAAGTGGGGATGAGGTGTTGCTTAATGGCCTGCTTGCTCAAAGTGCTTAATGATATGCTCCAAAGTCCTCAACCACTTTCTCACACCCACATATGTCCTAAACCAAAAGTCCAACTCGGACCCACCGAAACTTTCTATCCGGCGCCACCGAGTTCAGTTGACATAGCCACTGCCAGAAATCCTAGTCTTTTCGGTCTCACCGAGATGGGGTTGTAATCTCTCTGTTTCACTTCGTAACGTTTCGGTCCAACCGAGATGAGCGATCGGTCACACCGAGATTGCAATGCAAACACTCTGTTTCCCATTCGTAATGTTTCGGTCCAACCGAGATGAGCGAATCGGTCCCACCGAGTTTGCCTGACCAACTCTCTGTTTGTCAATTACCAAAATCGGTCTCACCGAGTTTGTGTAATCGGTCTCACCGAGATTATGTTATGCCCTAACCCTAATGAAATCGGTCCCACCGAGTTGACATGTCGGTCCCACCGAAATGTCTAACGGTCACATTATGAACCAAATCGGTCTGACCGAGTTCTCTGAATCGGTCCCACCGAGTTTGGTGATTTGTGTGTAACGGTTAGATTTTGTGTGGAGGCTATATATACCCCTCCACCCACTCTTCATTCATGGAGAGAGCCATCAGAACATGCCTACACTTCTAATACATATTTTTTGAGAGAGAACCACCTAGACTTGTGTTGAGGTCAAGATATCCCATTCCAACCACATAAATCTTGATCTCTAGCCTTCCCCAAGTTGCTTTCCACTCAAATCATCTTTCCACCAAATCCTATCCTGTGAGAGAGAGTTGAGTGTTGGGGAGACTATCATTTGAAGCACAAGAGCAAGGAGTTCATCATCAACACACCATTTGTTACTTCTTGGAGAGTGGTGTCTCCTAGATTGGCTAGGTGTCACTTGGGAGCCTCCGTCAAGATTGTGGAGTTGAAGCAAGGAGTTTGTAAGGGCAAGGAGATCGCCTACTTCGTGAAGATCTACCCTAGTGAGGCAAGTCCTTCGTGGGCGATGACCATGGTGGGATAGACAAGGTTGCTTCTTCGTGGACCCTTCGTGGGTGGAGCCCTCCGTGGACTCGCGCAACCGTTACCCATCCTGGGTTGAAGTCTCCATCAACGTGGATGTACGATAGCACCACCTATCGGAACCACGGATAAAAAATATCCGTGTCTCCAAATTGTGTTTGCACACTCCAATCCCATCCCTTTACATTCTTGCGACTTGCATGCTTTACTTTCCGCTGCTCATATACTCTTTGTCATGCTTGCTTGATATGTATTGTGAATGCTTAAACTTGTGTTAAAACTCCACATCAACCTAAAGAATTAAAAACTGCAACTTTTCTTGATTAGAGTCTATTCACCCCCATCTAGACACCTCTTCTCGATCCTTTCACACCATCACTACTACTCCTTCATTGTTGGATTGTGTGGATGATAATGAGGAGGTAAAGGTTGATGAGAACGAGTTTGACAAGTTCTTGGGTAAGCTCAAAGGTGAGACTAAGAAGCACTTTGTTGCTCTCTTGGAACAACTTGGTGAGGCCAGTGATCTCATTGAGTCTCATGAGGAAACCATCTCTAAGATGGAGGGGCATAGTCGTGACTATGTCGATGAGATAGCAGATCCTTCCATTGCTCTTGAGGAAGAGCCAGGTCTTCGTTTGGCTCTTAAGGAGTCACACAACGACGATGTTGCTAAATTAAGGAAAGATCATGATCATGCTCTTGTTCTTACTCGTGTGCTCAAATCCAAGAAGGTTGCACTTGGGGTTGGCCATGATAGACTCAAGGAAGAGTTTGATACACTTGAAAAGTCTCACAAGGCTTTGAAAAGTGCTCATGCTTCTCTTACGGAGTGATACGTCTCCATCACTTCTACTTTTCCTAACGCTTTTGCTCTTGTTTTGGTCTCTAATTTGCATGATTTGAATGAAACTAACCCGGACTGACGCTGTTTTTAGCAGAACTACCATGGTGTTGTTTCTTTGCACAAATAAAAGTTCTCGGAATTGGACGAAACTTTTTGGAGAATTATTTTGGAATAAAAGAAAAATACTGGAACCAACACCCATTGGAGGGGGGCCCCAGCTATCCACTAGGCACCAGGGCGCCCACCCCCCTCTGGTCCATCCTAGTGGGTAGTGGGGCCCACGAGGCTCAGCTAACCCTAATCTGGATAATATATATTCCTATTTCCCGAGAAAAAATAGAGGAAGAAGTTTCATCGCGTTTCACGATACAGAGCCGCCGCCACCTCCTGTTCTTCATCGAGAGGCCAGATCTGGAGTCTGTTCTGGGCTCCGAAGAGGAGGATTCACCGCAACCGTCATCACCAACCATCCTCCATCACCAATTTCATGATGCTCACCGTCGGGAGTGAGTAATCTCTTCGTAGGGTTGCTGGACGGTGATGGGTTGGATGAGATTCATCATGTAATCGAGTTAGTTTTGTTAGGGCTTGATCCCTAGTATCCACTATGTTCTGAGATTGATGTTGCTATGACTTTGCTATGCTTAATACTTGTCACTAGGGCCCGAGTGCCATGATTTTGGATCTGAAACGTTTATGTTTTCACCATTATATCTATGTTCTTGATCTGATCTTGCAAGTTATATGCACCTATTACATGTTATGATCCGCATACCCCAAGGTGACAATAATTGGGATTCTTTCCGGTGACTACCATAATTTGAGGAGTTCATGTATTCACTATGTGTTAATGCTTTTTTCCGGTTCTCTATTAAAAGGAGGCCTTAATATCCCTTAGTTTCCTTAAGGACCCTGCTGCCACGGGAGGGTAGGACAAAAGATGTCATGCAAGTTCTTTTCCATAATCACGTATGACTATTTATGGATTACATGCCTACATTACGTTGATGAACCAGAGCTAGTTCTGTATCGCCCTAGGTTATGACTATTATATGATGAATTTCATCCAACAAAATCACTGATCCAATGCCTACGAGTTTTTCACATATTGTTCTTGCTAAGTTACTACTGTTGTTACTACTAGTACAACTGCTACAAAACTGCTACTGCTACTGTTACTACTGCTACTGTTACTACTGCTACTGTTACTAATGCTACCACTACTATCAAATTATTATACTACTGTGCTACTGATCACTTTGCTGCAGATATTTAATTGTCCAGGTGTGGTTGAATTGACAACTCAACTGCTAATATTTACAAATATTCTTCGGCTCCCCTTGTGTCGAATCAATAAATTTGGGTTGAATACTCTACCCTCGAAAACTGTTGCGATCCCCTATACTTGTGGGTTATCAAGACCTTTTTCTGGCACCGTTGCTGGGGAGCATAGCTATATTTGTTGAGTCACTTGGGATTTATATCTGTTGATCACTATGAAGAATCTTAAGGATGATAGAACCAAGATCGTTCCCTCTAAGACGAGGGGAGGTAAGGAACTGCCATCTAGCTCTACACTTGATTCACCTTCTGTTTTAAGTAAGTTTGCAACACCACAACCTGCTATTATTTCTGATATGTATCAAGTAATTGATGATGCCACTTCTGCTATCATGATGCTAGGAATGATGCTAGTACTTTTCTTGATAATACTGTGCCACAAGGAGAATTTCTTGATGAACAACTTGCTAGAGCTAAAGAAATGGAGAATGCTGGAACTTATGAAACTACTAAAGTTGATTAGATTATTGAAACTGGAAATTTTGATTCACCTATTGGAACTAGTGCTCGTACCTGAGGTATATTTATGGATGGAGAGGTATGTAGAGACTTTCTTGCTTGTAGGGATAGAGATGATCTTAAGAAATTATTATGCAAGCTGAAAGAAAAATCTTTGAATGCTAGAATAAAATATAATCCTAAGTTTGCTACGCCACCTATCTTTATTACCGATAAGGATTATGAATTCTCTGTTGACCCAGAGTTAATTACTTTTTTTAATCTGATCCTTTCCATGGCTATGAAACTGAAACTGTTGTGGCACATCTTGCTAAATTAAATGATATAGCCACCCTATTTGCTCATCAGGAAAAATTTCTCTAAAATTATATTCTTAAGTTGTTTTCCTTTCTCATTAAAGGGTGATGCTAAGATATGGTATAATACTCTTGCTCCTGGTTGTGTGCATAGTCCCCCAGGATATGATCTATTATTTCTCTGAAAAATACTTTCCTGCTCGTAAGATACAAGTTGCCTTACAAGAAATATTTAACTTTGTGCAAATTGAAGAATAGAGTCTCCCACAAGCTTGGGGGGGCTTCTCCTTTACTTAATGCTTTGCCTGATCATCCTCTTAAGAAAATGAAATACTTGATATCATCTATAATGGACTAACCGATGCTTCTAGGGACCACCTAGATAGTTGTGCTGGTTGTGTTTCCAGGGAACGAACTATTGAAGAAGCTGAGGAACTATTGAATAATATATTGAAGAATTGTGATGGTTGGACACTTCCAGAACCACTGCCTAAACCCACTCCAAAGAAGAGGGGTATCTTATTTCTCAGTCATGAAGATATGCAAGAGGCAAATAAATGTATGAAGGAAAAAGGTATTAAAGCTAAATTTGTCAAAAATTTACCACCTATTGAAGAAATACATGGTCTTGACACACCACCACCACAGGTGGTAGAGGTAAATTCTCTTTTAAAATTTGATGAAGGTGACATCCCTTATAACAAACTGCTACCTCTTGGGCATGCGTTGGTTTTCCCTTGAAGAGGAAAGGGTGATGCAGCAAAGTAGTGTAAGTATTTCCCTCAGTTTTTGAGAACCAAGGTATCAATCCAGTAGGAGACTACACGCAAATCCCTAGTACCTGCAGAAAAAAAATAAGAACCTTGCAACCAACGCGATAAAGGGGTTGTCAATCCCTTCACGGCCACTTGCAAAAGTGAGATCTGATAGAGATAATAAGATAAATATTTTTGGTACTTTTGTTGTATAGATTGAAAAGTAAAGATTGCAAAATAAATGGCGATAGAAATAGCTAGTTGACGGGAGATTTAATATGATGGAAAATAGACCCGGGGGCCATAGGTTTCACTAGTGGCTTCTCTCAAGATAGCAAATTCTACGGTGGGTGAACAAATTACTGTCGAGCAATTGATAGAAAAGTGCATAGTTATGAGAATATCTAGGCATGATCATGTATATAGGCATCACGTCCGTGACAAGTAGACTGAAATGATTCTGCATCTACTACTATTACTCCACACATCGACCGCTATCCAGCATGCATGTAGAGTATTAAGTTCATAAGAACAGAGTAACGCATTAAGCAAGATGACATGATGTAGAAGGATAAACTCAAGCAATATGATATAAACCCATCCTTTTATCCTCGATGGCAACAATACAATACGTGCCTTGCTGCCCCTGCTGTCACTGGGAAAGGACACCGCAAGATTGAACCCAAAGCTAAGCACTTCTCCCATTGCAAGAAAGATCAATCTAGTAGGCCAAACCAAACTGATAATTCGAAGAGACTTGCAAAGATATTAAATCATGCGTATAAGAATTCAGAGAAGAATCAAATATTGAACTCAACACCACACGCACACCCCTAGTGCACAAGCTGGCACAACACCCCCTGCTCCCGCCCCCCGCTAGCACCGCTCCCCCGCTCCCGCTCCCCGCCGGTGGCCACTCCGGCCCCAGCGTCCACGCTCCCGCCGGTGCATTCGTTGGCTGCGGCCATGGCCTCTCCCTCCCCCTCCCCTAGACATGGGCGGACCCGGGAGCTTCGCTGGCCCGATGCCAGCCCGGCCGGCTCCCCGTCCTCGCCCCGCCCCGCCTCCTACGCCCAAGCGGCGGCCCTGCCCTCGTCGCCTTCCCCTCCGGCCGCCCGTCCGCGTCCACGCTCCAAGATCCACCGCGTATCTCCGGTGGAGGAGCCCCTGGATCTGCCGGCGGGTGCGGGCTGGACTGAGGACCGCGGCCGGGGCCGCGACCGTCGTCCTCGCCTGCGTCCGCGCCCTCCTCGTCGCGACCGCACCGCCCTTCTTCGAGATCCCGCCTCCCCGCGGCCGGCTGAGTGCTCGCACTGCCTCAGCCCCTCCCCCGACCACCGCCCTGCAGAGTGCCGTCGCGATGTGTGCTGCCGGCATTGCCGTCACTATGGCCATGTCGCTCGGTTCTGCTCCGCGCCGCGCCCCCATCCCTCTGGTTCGCCGCCTCACAAGCGGCCCCGCGCCCACTCCCCGGGTCTTCTGTGGCAAGCGTTGCCAGACCGTTGGGCCCCGCGTCCTCCAGGACTCGGTCCGTGCCGTCCTCGCCTGTGACCTCGGCATCCGCCTCTCTGCCTGCGGCTTCGCCGCGCGTCTCCCCGCCAGCCTCGTCGTCCTCCCCTGCGGCGCGGTCCGGCCCGTCCATGGCCGCTGCCTCCCCGATGTCCGGCCATCCCTCCCTGCGGCCCGCGGTAGCGATCTGTTACCTCCCCTGGAGTGACGAGATGATGGAGGCCGAGCTGGAGCTGCAGTCTGCGCTCGTGGCTACCGTGGCCGGCAACCGTGGCGGCATCTCCGTTGATTAGGTCTCCGTGGCGCTCATGGAGCGTTTCAACCTCCATCGCCGCGCGTTCTCCGTGCACCGCCACTTCCCCGACGACTTCCTCATCCGCTTCCGGACCAGAGAAGATTGTGCCCAGGTGGCGGCCAGCAGCCTCCGCGCCCCTCGCTTCCGACTGGTGTTTACCCCCTGGAGCCACCTCGCCGGCGGTGAGCCGGTGACCGCTCGTTTCCGTGTGCGCATATTCATCCGCGGCATCCCCGACCATGCCTGGTCTCGCTCCGCCGCCGAATTCCTCCTCACACCCTTCTGCCTCATCGATGACCTGGCGCCTGAGACAAGCTCCGGCCAGGACATGTCAGAATTTCGGCTGTTCGCTTGGACTGCCAATCCCGACTACATTCCGCGATCGTCTGAGCTCCTCTTGCCGGCGTGCGGCAGGATTGATCACTGTGCCGACCCGGATCGCGTCTTCCGATTCGGGCGGTCGCTCATCCGCTTCCCGGTCTCCATCCACGTCGAGGAGACCAAGGACTATCGTCTTGTGTGCCCTCCTCCGCCGGCGGACGCCGATCTGGGCGACCCTGATGCCCCTGATCGTGGTTCCCCCCGGTCCCGGGCCCATGGCCCCGTCGCCATGAGCACCCTCCCCACCACCCGCTGGGCCGGTCGGCTCGCCGCCCACCCTGTTCCGGTTCCTCTGGTGGCCAGAGTTCTCGCCGCCGGTCGCTCCCTCACCGTGGATGGCAGGGCATCCTGGGCCCCCATCCCTCCACCCATGTGGCTGTCACCAGGGTCCCGCCTGCCTTCCGACTAGCTGATACGCCTGCTATCCGGGTCCCACCTGCCCTGCGCCTGACGTGGCCTTCCCCGCCTTTGGACTCGGCGACGACTCGTGTGGGGCCGTCCGCGACCATTCAAACAAGTAGGGCTTAGGCACCGTTGGACCCGTCTGCTCCTACGGTTCGGTGCCCGGCCAGCCCGGTCTCGCCGCGTGTCCAAGCCGCGGCTCCAGAAGCTTCACCCGTCTCCGCCCAGACGATGCATGCCCCCACCCCGCGGACCGGTCATGTGGTGGCCCATCCCCGCAACCAACCCAGAGGGTGCAGTCTGATCTGATTCCCGCAGCCCTCGAGGAATTCTCTGATCATGTCGGCCCTGTCGCCGGGCCCGCTGGCTGTCCCAAGGATCCGGTCATGGAGGCGCTTTTGCAGACTGCGCCGACGGCATCGGGCCCAGTGTTGATCTCCTCCATGATCCGCATGGATCGCGAGACTGATTTTCTCCCTGCCTCGGATCCCTCCACCCCCCTGCGGTGTCTCGGGTTGGTGCGGTGGATCCCGCCCCGCATGCTAGCCCGCCCGCGCTTGTGGCTCAGAGTGAGCCACGTCGCCCCTCCCCATGCATGGCCATGCAGCGCTCTCTTGTTCACGTACCGCAGCTACAAAACTTTCTAGCTTCCATCTCAGCTGTGGTTACCCCCGTCCTGCCCACCCCCGGTCCCCGTCGAGGCCTATGCGCAGTTCCACCAAACTTCATTCCTCGCCGGAGCATGCGCATTGCCAAGGCGGATCGTGGGCTTGATTCCGAGGCTAAGGCAAAGCGTGTTCTTCTCCTATGCTTGGGCCTACTAAAAGACGACGAGCCGGTGTCCGACGCCATCCTGGATCGCTACTACAAGCTATTTGAATGCCCTCTTGCGTCCGAGGTCGTGCGCGCTTTTGCGGATTTCTATGGGTGGCACCTCCCCCAATCGGTCCTCGATGGGCTTCCCCCCTCCCCACCGTCATGCCAGCTCGTGGCATGAGCGATGACTGCCAGGGCCTCTTCCACGTGTGTCACGCCCAATATGCGATACTATCCTAAAGAGACTCAAAGGTCTCACCAAGGATAGAACCGCATATTGACACGCTTTTGCAAGGTGGATATCATTACATCGACATTACATAATATATGGGGATACATACAAAAGGCACAAACGCCCCAAGAATACATCAATACATCATACATAAGATCAACATCCGACTACGGATGAACACAAATAGAAACTCAAACGACATCCACCCTGCTAGCCCAGGCTGCCGACCAGGAACCTAGCCCAAGATCGACGAAGAAGAAGAAGAACTCCAACATGAGTAAACATTGCTCTCGCGTCATGATCATCACATAACCTGAACCTGCAACTGTTGGTGTAGTAAACTGTGAGCCACGAGGACTCAGCAATCCCATTACCATGGGTATCAAGACTAGCAAAGCTTAATGGGTATGGAAAGGATAAGTGGTGAGGTTGCAGCAGCGACTAAGCATGTATGGTGGCTAACATACGCAAATAAGAGCGAGAAGAGAAGCAACGGAACGGTCGTGAAACTAGCAATGATCAAGAAGTGATCCTGAACTCCTACTTACGTCAAACATAACCCAGACACCGTGTTCACTTCCCAGACTCCGCCGAGAAGAGACCATCACGGCTACACACGCGGTTGATGCGTTTTAGTTAAGTCAAGTGTCAAGTTCTCTACAACCGGACATTAACAAATTCCCATCTACCACATAACCGCGGGCACGGCTTTCGAAAGATAATACCCTGCAGGGGTGTCCCAACTTAGCCCATTATAAGCTCTCACGGTCAACGAAGGATATTCCTTCTCCCGGGAAGACCCGATCAGTCTCGGAATCCCGGTTTACAAGACATTTCGACAATGGTAAAACAAGACCAGCAAAGCCGCCCGATGTGTCGACAATGCCGATAGGAGTCGCACGTACCTCGTTCTCAGGACACACCGGATGAACACTACGTACAACTAAAACCAGCCCTCAAGTTTCCCTGAGGTGGCGCTGCAAGTGGCTCTAGTTTGGACCAACACTCCGAGGAGCACTGGCCCGGGGGTAAAATAAGATGACCCTCGGGAGCGCGACTCCCAGGGGAAAAAGGCTAGGTGAGGCAAATGTAAAACCAAGGTTGGGCCTTGCTGGAGGAGTTTTATTCAAAGCGAACTGTCAAGGGGGTCCCATAAATCACCCAACCGCGTAAGGGACGCAAAATCAAGGAACATAACACCGGTATGACGGAAACTAGGGCGGCAAGAGTGGAACAAAACACCAGGCATAAGGCCGAGCCTTCCACCCTTTACCAAGTATATAGATGCATTAATTAAATAAGAGATATTGTGATATCCCAACATAAACATAATCCAACATGGAGCAATCTTCATCTTCACCTGCAACTAGCAATGCTATAAGAGTGGCGGAGCAAAGCGGTAACATAGCCAAACAATGGTTTGCTAGGAAGGGTGACAAAGGTTAGAGGTTCATGGCAATTTGGGAGGCTTGAAGAGCAAGTGATAGATAGCGCAGCATCCCGATAGAACGAAGCAACTAGCATAGCAATGATAGTAAGGAGATCCAAGGTGACGGTCATCTTGCCTGAAATCCCGCTAGGAAGAAGAACGAGTCCATGAAGAAGATGAAGCCACGAAGACGAACCAAGCGTAGACGAACGAATCCTCACGATCGCAACGAAACAGGAACTAGGTCCCGTAGGACAAGATGAGGATGCCGGAGATGTGGTGCAGCGAGGGCGAGGACGCGTTGATTGGCGGGGCTTTGGGTCCTTAACGAAGAGGAAGACGAAGGCGACGGCGACGTAGTGGAGGCGACCTAGGGCAGGGAAGAAGTCTGAATGGATGTAGTCGACGTCGAGGAAGAAGATGGACATGCCGGAGACGACCGTGGTGGCCTCCGTCCATGCAGGCAAAGGCGAAGCTCTCGGTGGTGCTCTCTGATCTCTGTCTCTTGAGGAAGAAGGAGAAACAGAGGAAGGGAAAGAGGTGGCGGCGGCGAGAGGGGAAGAGGGAAACCCTAGGGCAGGGGGCTCTGGTTTTATAGGGGGAGGTGCGTGGTCGGGGCTGCCCTCGTGGCCATGTGCCCTTGGCCTGGGGGTTTTTACCGTGAGGAGAGGAGGAAACGAGAGGAAGGAGAAAGGTGAGGAAGAGAGAGACCGCCAGGTGGGGTCGCCTAGGTGATCCATGTAGGATTTACCAGCGAGAGGGATAGAAGGGGCACGCAGGCGCTGGCTGGGCTCCAGGAAGGAGGAGGCCCAAGTGCAGCGCCCAGGTACGGCTTGTTCCAGCTTTAAATTCTTTCTGCAAATAAGCAATCCACAGAATAGAAGAGGAAAATGGCCAGGGGTTTAGGGGATGAATTTGAAAGAAGTAACAATATTTTTGGACTTATGGAATTATGCAGGATTAGAATAAATTGACTTGGCAATTTTTAGAGGTAGAAAAACAATCCAAGTTTGAATTAAATTCAAACTTGAACCTTTTTTAACCCAACCAAATCAAGTTGAAAGGAGCTGAAATTCGGCAGAGAGCTTGAAGGCATGGTTGAGAATTTATAGTAAAATAATGAACATTACACAGGACAGAAATAATGCCACTTGAATAAATGGGTGAGAATTGCACGGAAGAAGCTAGAGAGGGGGTGTTGCACTGATGATGGTTTAGATGGAAAGGGCAAGATGATGCAACAAATAAGATGAGGAGAAGGAGTTCACAAAGATAACAAGCACACAACAAATATGCACGCTAGAAATATGCACACTACAATGATGATCATGATGCAAATGCAACAAAAAATGACAAAGGCACAATGCAACACGCAAGCAAAAGACATGGCAACAACGACGAATAGCTGGAAGACACCTGGCGCATCGGATCCGGGGCGTTACAACTCTCCTCCACTAACAAGATATCTCGTCCCGAGATCTTAGGAACGAGACGGAAGAGAAAGAGGAAGAGGTGAAGTAAGAACGCAAGAGAGAAGATGAACAAAGTCGAGAGCACTCGGTTAGAAAAGATGAACGGCGAATATGAAGAGAATGAAAAGCTCAGGAAAAAGATAGATTCTGAAACCACTCAGGTTAGAATAAGATAGGAAAGGAATAAGAACATAAGAATTCTGGCAGCACTCCAGCTGAAAATGAAAGGAATAAAACAAGAACTTCACAAGATGGGAAGGCACTTGATGAGATGAACAACGCAATGCCTCTAGAAGAATTGAAAGAATGGAATGAAAAGAACTTAGAAGGAAGGATTGAACGGAGTTGTTGAGAAAATCAACAACGAAAGAATAAGCTTGTTGTGGACTTATAAAAACAACTCAAAACTTGAGGTGAAATTATACCACAACCAAAAGTCTGAACAACAGAGAAGAATGAAGAAATGCAAAACTCCACTTCAGAAGAAAAGGAAGAATTATTTGCACTTCGAGACGCGAGAAGAGAAGATACTAGAACTCCTCCAACAAAATCTTGATGAACACTTGAAGAATGAATTAAATCATGAAGAACCATCGTGAAGAACACCGGTAACAAAAGGATGATTAGATAGAATTAAGGATGAAAGAATAAGATCAAGCCTTGCAGTGATTTAGATGGAGGTTCCGACGAAATGGCCGAGGAAAAATTCGAACTCCGGAAAAGAATAGATGAAAACACTTCGAACCGCGAAATTATTCATCCTGAACAAACTCCGAATGAAGGGATTACTCGCTTGGGAATAAGATTTATTGTATGCTTATCCTTCATCAAATTGAATTGATGACAAGCAACGGATTCGGCATGAAACTTATTCTTGTTGAAAAGGATTAAGGGGAATATGGCGCAAAAGTTGAGAAAGTCTTCATGAACCACCGGTAGGATTGGAAAGAACGAATGAATTAAGAATCTCGAACGAACCACCGGTAGGATTCAAAAATGACTGATGAAAGAGAATGAATCACCGGCAAGAATTAGAAGAACCAATATGCTAGAGGGGATTTAGATGCAATAGAACAAAGAGATCATGAGCTGATTAAAGAACACTTGAACGAAGCACCGGGATAATTGGATAACGGTAGCTGAAATGTGAGGACGAAGAATTCTTCTGGAACGATGGCCTCCGGTGAAAAGAAATGGAAAAAAAACTCCTGACATACTCCGGATGGGTAAGAAAAGAATATCTGACAAACGGAATAATTTGAGAGGATAACATGAAGCACGAATCTTCGAGAGAGCGGGTAAGATTTAGAGGGAAAACTCTTCTTCAATCTTCAGCTGACGATGAGAGACACCACCAAAATTACTAAGGCACTCTGGGGGAACAAAAGCGAAGAGGTTGAGGCAACAATGAAAATGATTTGAAATTGATCTTGGAGAAGATCTGACTGATGAAATTCATACTTACGTCAAACCCGAAAAGAATTAGGAATGGCTCCAGAATAATTAGAAGAGTCAGGTAAGATCCTGGGAAAAGACCTGTGGGTTAGGGCCCACTAAAGAGAAAAACACCATTGAAAAAGGATTGTTGAAGAGATAGATGATGCACCGGAACAATTGAAATATTAGAATGAGGTGACAACCTCGAATTAATTCAAACACAGACGAATCTCCTGAGATGTCTTCCAAACTCCGGAATGATAAACTGGCGAGAGGCGAGCGAGCAGGGAAAACACTTGATCCAAGGAAAAGAATATGATCAACACCGAAAAACTTGAATTGAGTCCACCGGAAAAGAAAAAAGATATGAAGAATGTCCACCGAGACGAGAATTCACCGGTTGAAATGATTTACGAAAGACTGAAGAGGTTCCGCGCGAATGAAATTGATGCTCGAACCAGACTCAGGCTCCGGGAATAAGAGGGTGGGAGGGCGGGAAAACAAAGGCAACTTGGAATGGAGAACCGACGAATAACTTGAAGAGAAAAAAACGCCGGTTGAAATGATTGAGGAGAGAATGCAAAGGCTTCGCACGAGTAGGACGGATACTCGATTCCGGACTCCGGTTCCAAGAAGAAGAAGGGGTGGGCGGGTGGGAAAAAGAAAGACAACTTCGGATGGGGAAAACAATGTCGATGGAAAAAAGCTGAGGATTGATCTCCCAAAAGACAAAGAGGGTCGAATCAACTTGACGAGAAATGCACCAGACAAAAGAGGATGGACAACGAACCAAAACTAACCGCGTGATCCTAAAGAAAAATTTGAAGGGGAAGAGGAGTAGTTCAAAACACCTACGTCAAGATTTCTCACCAGAGCGACGAAGGGGCTTAGGAGTAAAAAGAAATCCTACTCTTCGATATAACTAGACTCCGAAAAAGTTTTCTTCTAGACTCGACATCGGCCAAACTAAACGATCAATCAAGGGGGCTCCTATGGTCGGTCGAGGCTCTGATACCAACTTGTCACGCTCAATATGCGATACTATCCTAAAGAGACTCAAAGGTCTCACCAAGGATAGAACCGCATATTGACACGCTTTTGCAAGGTGGATATCATTACATTGACATTACATAATATATGGGGATACATACAAAAGGCACAAACGCCCCAAGAATACATCAATACATCATACATAAGATCAACATCCGACTACGGATGAACACAAACAGAAACTCAAATGACATCCACCCTGCTAGCCCAGGCTGCCGACCAGGAACCTAGCCCAAGATCGACGAAGAAGAAGAAGAACTCCAACATGAGTAAACATTGCTCTCGCGTCATGATCATCACATAACCTGAACCTGCAACTGTTGGTGTAGTAAACTGTGAGCCACGAGGACTCAGCAATCCCATTACCATGGGTATCAAGACTAGCAAAGCTTAATGGGTATGGAAAGGATAAGTGGTGAGGTTGCAGCAGTGACTAAGCATGTATGGTGGCTAACATACGCAAATAAGAGCGAGAAGAGAAGCAACGGAACGGTCGTGAAACTAGCAATGATCAAGAAGTGATCCTGAACTCCTACTTACGTCAAACATAACCCAGACACCGTGTTCACTTCCCAGACTCCGCCGAGAAGAGACCATCACGGCTACACACGCGGTTGATGCGTTTTAGTTAAGTCAAGTGTCAAGTTCTCTACAACCGGACATTAACAAATTCCCATCTACCACATAACCACGGGCACGGCTTTCGAAAGATAATACCCTGCAGGGGTGTCCCAACTTAGCCCATTATAAGCTCTCACGGTCAACGAAGGATATTCCTTCTCCCGGGAAGACCCGATCAGTCTCGGAATCCCGGTTTACAAGACATTTCGACAATGGTAAAACAAGACCAGCAAAGCCGCCCGATGTGTCGACAATGCCGATAGGAGTCGCACGTACCTCGTTCTCAGGACACACCGGATGAACACTACGTACAACTAAAACCAGCCCTCAAGTTTCCCTGAGGTGGCGCTGCAAGTGGCTCTAGTTTGGACCAACACTCCGAGGAGCACTGGCCCGGGGGGTAAAATAAGATGACCCTCGGGAGCGCGACTCCCAGGGGAAAAAGGCTAGGTGAGGCAAATGTAAAACCAAGGTTGGGCCTTGCTGGAGGAGTTTTATTCAAAGCGAACTGTCAAGGGGGTCCCATAAATCACCCAACCGCGTAAGGGACGCAAAATCAAGGAACATAACACCGGTATGACGGAAACTAGGGCGGCAAGAGTGGAACAAAACACCAGGCATAAGGCCGAGCCTTCCACCCTTTACCAAGTATATAGATGCATTAATTAAATAAGAGATATTGTGATATCCCAACATAAACATAATCCAACATGGAGCAATCTTCATCTTCACCTGCAACTAGCAATGCTATAAGAGTGGCGGAGCAAAGCGGTAACATAGCCAAACAATGGTTTGCTAGGAAGGGTGACAAAGGTTAGAGGTTCATGGCAATTTGGGAGGCTTGAAGAGCAAGTGATAGATAGCGCAGCATCCCGATAGAACGAAGCAACTAGCATAGCAATGATAGTAATGAGATCCAAGGTGACGGTCATCTTGCCTGAAATCCCGCTAGGAAGAAGAACGAGTCCATGAAGAAGATGAAGCCACGAAGACGAACCAAGCGTAGACGAACGAATCCTCACGATCGCAATGAAACAGGAACTAGGTCCCGTAGGACAAGATGAGGATGCCGGAGATGTGGTGCAGCGAGGGCGAGGACGCGTTGATTGGCGGGGCTTTGGGTCCTTAACGAAGAGGAAGACGAAGGCGACGGCGACGTAGTGGAGGTGACCTAGGGCAGGGAAGAAGTCTGAATGGATGTAGTCGACGTCGAGGAAGAAGATGGACATGCCGGAGACGACCGTGGTGGCCTCCGTCCATGCAGGCAAAGGCGAAGCTCTCGGTGGTGCTCTCTGATCTCTGTCTCTTGAGGAAGAAGGAGAAACAGAGGAAGGGAAAGAGGTGGCGGCGGCGAGAGGGGAAGAGGGAAACCCTAGGGCAGGGGGCTCTGGTTTTATAGGGGGAGGTGCGTGGTCGGGGCTGCCCTCGTGGCCATGTGCCCTTGGCCTGGGGGTTTTTACCGTGAGGAGAGGAGGAAACGAGAGGAAGGAGAAAGGTGAGGAAGAGAGAGACCGCCAGGTGGGGTCGCCTAGGTGATCCATGTAGGATTTACCAGCGAGAGGGACAGAAGGGGCACGCAGGCGCTGGCTGGGCTCCAGGAAGGAGGAGGCCCAAGTGCAGCGCCCAGGTACGGCTTGTTCCAGCTTTAAATTCTTTCTGCAAATAAGCAATCCACAGAATAGAAGAGGAAAATGGCCAGGGGTTTAGGGGATGAATTTGAAAGAAGTAACAATATTTTTGGACTTCTGGAATTATGCAGGATTAGAATAAATTGACTTGGCAATTTTTAGAGGTAGAAAAATAATCCAAGTTTGAATTAAATTCAAACTTGAACCATTTTTTAACCCAACCAAATCAAGTTGAAAGGAGCTGAAAGCAACAAATAAGATGAGGAGAAGGAGTTCACAAAGATAACAAGCACACAACAAATATGCACGCTACAAGTATGCACACTACAATGATGATCATGATGCAAATGCAACAAAAAATGACAAAGGCACAATGCAACACGCAAGCAAAAGACATGGCAACAACGACGAATAGCTGGAAGACACCTGGCGCATCGGATCCGGGGCGTTACAGCGTGTTAATCCTTTCCATGGATATTAGCTTCAAAGTGATTTTCTGGAATGTCTGGGCCCTTAATAATCGGGCTAAGCGTGTCGCCGTTCGATCTGTTATTGCCTCCGTGTCCCCCTCTATTGTTTGTCTCTAGGAGACCAAGCTCTCCTCAGTCTCTTCGGCTATTGTCTTTGAGACTCTTGGCAGTCTTTTCGACGGGTTCTTCTTCCTCCCGTGACTGATATCCAGGGCGGAATCATCCTTGCTTGGCAAAGCAACCTCGTATCCCTAACCAAACCGGCGATTGGCGATCACCACGTATCTTCTGCCGTGAGCTCCACCACGGGTGGGCCGCACTGGTGGCTCACTGGGGTTTACGGTCCCCAAGGCGATGACGCTAAGATGGCTTTTCTCGACGAGCTACAAGATCTTCGTACTAGTATTGCTGGTCCCTGGCTCATTGGAGGTGATTTTAACATGATTACTTTGGCCGCGGACAAGAACAATAACCGCATCTCCCGACGCACCATGAACCGCTTTCGGCGACTTATCTCAGATCACAGGCTCTATGACATGTACATGCATGGACGACGCTATACCTAGTCTAACGAGCAAGCGAATCCCACCCTCGTCCGCAACGACCGTGTTCTTTGCAGTCCCTCCTGGGAAATGGCCCAACCCCATTGCCTTCTCCGGTGTCTTTCATCCGCGGCTTCGGATCATTGCCCCTTGCTCCTAGATTGTGTCGTCCGATCCCCGGGCGATTGGCGCTTCCACTTCTAGAGATTCTGGCCCAAGCTTGATGGATTCCATTCCACGGTGATGGTGGCCTGGAACTCCGTCGCCCCTGACCCGGACCTGTTCTGGCGATTCTTCGCCCGTCTCAAAGCCACGGCCCGCAGCCTCCAACAATGGAGCTCTCGTGTCATCAATAATATCACCACCCAGCTCGGCGTTGCTCGCGAGCTTATTGCACGGTTTGATGCGGCCCAGGATTTCCGGCCTCTCACTCCCGCCGAGGTGTGGCTGCGACGCGAGCTGAAATGCAAATACCTTGGGCTCGCATCTCCCGAGCGCTCTATTGCGTGGCAGCGCATTCGCCTGTGCTGGCTCAAGGAGGGTGAAGCCTCCGCTGCTTTCCCCAAGATCCACGCGTCTCACCGTGCTGGCAAGAACAACATCTTCGACCTCACTGTCGATGGGCACCATGTCTCCGGCGACGAAAATCTTGCTCAGGCTGCTTTTGACCACTTCTCTTCCATTCTTGGCGGCCAGGACGCTCGAGGATTTACTGTTGATCTCGATGCTATGCACCACCGCTCCTTCGACTTATCTGAGCTCGAAGCGCCTTTCTCACCCGACGAGATTCGGGAAGCCATCAAGAAACTTCCCTCTGGCAAGGCACCGGGCCTCGATGGATTTAGCACGGAATTCCTTTGCTCCTGTTGGGATGTTATCAAGCATGATCTCTGTGACGTCTTTGACAAGCTGTACGCCCTGAACGGACGTGCATTCCAGAGGCTAAACGAGGCTCTCATTACCTTGATCCGTAAGAGACCAGACACGGCTTCCATGTTCGACTACCAGCCCATTAGCCTCATTCACCTCATCGGGAAGCTCTTCACCAAGGTTCTTTCTCTCAGACTGGCTCCTCGGCTGGGCGAGATGGTTTCATCCAATCAGAGCGCCTTCATCGCAGGAAGGAGTGTGCATGTCAACTTCATCCTAGTCCAGCAAACGGCGAGGCAACTACACAGGCTCGGGCTCCCTCGTGCCCTTCTCAAGCTGGACATTGCTCGCGCCTTTGATTCGGTCTCCTGGCCCTTCCTCCTTCAGGTTCTGGAACACCTGGGCTTTGGTCCTCATTGGAGAGAGTGGATTTCCATCCTCATCTCCACGGCCTCCACGAGGGTCATGATCAATGGCACCCCAGGCCCCCCCATCGCTCACCACCAAGGCCTCTGGCAGGGTGACCCAGTCTCCCCGATGCTATTCACTCTTGCCATCGATGTCCTCAAATCTCTGCTCCAACATGTGGTCACCACTGGCACCATCCGACGCCACACAGAGCAGCAGGCCGCTTCGAGCGTTTCTCTCTTTGCGGACGACGTGGTCATCTTTTGCCACCCTGATCCCTCTGAGCTCTCCGCAGTCAGTGGTATTCTGGACTTCTTCGGGTCCGTTTCCGATATACGCACCAACTTCGCCAAGTGCTTGGCTGCACCGGTTCAGTGCCCTGAAGAGATTTCTTACGCAGTCGGAGCCGCCCTGGCTTGCCCAGTTGTGGCCTTCCCGATTCAGTATCTTGGTCTTCCTCTCTCTCTCTCTCCGTAAGGTACCAGCTTCCCAGCTCCAGCCCATCATCGACAAGCTGCTCCGCAAGCTGGCAACTTGGAAGGCCGCTCTCCTCTCGCGTGGAGAGCTCCTGGCCCTGGTCCGGCAAGTTTTAACAGCCATGCCCGTGCATATTCTTCTTGCCATGTCGCTCTCCCCTCCTATTCTCAAGAAGGTGAACAGGATCATCCGAGATTTTCTTTAGCATGGCCGCAAAGATGCTCGTGCGGGTTCTTGTCTCGTCAGTTGGGCGCGTGTCTGCCGCCCAATCGAGCTTGGTGGCCTTGGGATCCGCGATCTTCACCAGACGGGCATCTCTCTGCGCGTCAGATGGCTCTGGCTATCTGCTTCTGACAGTTCGCGCCCTTGGTCCCATCTTCAACCGCCAACGGACCCTGAGGCACTTCAATTCTTCCGGGCCTCGACCTCATGGATCCTCGGCAACGGCACTTCCTGTCGCTTCTGGACTGATAAGTGGATGCAAGGCCGCTCCATCCAGGAGCTTGCCCCGAGCCTGGTGGCCCTGGTGCTGAACCGATCGCGCCGCTCTCGCACGATCGCGGCCGCCCTCCTCGATCGCACCTGGATCAGAGACATCCATGGCTCCCCAGGCCCAGAGGCCATGCTCCAGTATGTCGATTTATGGCGCAGACTCCAGTCTGTCGCTCTTACCACAGAGCCTGACATCATCCGCTGGAAGTGGACGGAGGATGGCGAATACTCTGCTGCCTCCTGCTACGATGCTCTTTTCATTGGTTCCACGGCGTCCGAACACTGGCGCATTGTCTGGAAAACCGGCGCCCCCCTCTCGGTCAAGTTTTTCACCTACCTTGCATCCATCAATCGCTGCTGGACGGCCGACCGGCTCTCTCGCCGCGGGCTTCCGCACAAACTGGCCTATGTGCTTTGCTCTTAGCAGGCCGAGACCCTGCATCATATCCTTGTCGAGTGCGTCTTTGCCCGCACCGTCTGGCAGGGCATCCTCTCCTGGTGTTGTCCCACTGTCGGGGCTCCAGATGGCTTGCTAGGGTTCTTCGACTGGCTGAGCGAGACCCTTCCTCTGACGACTGCCGACAAGCGACGTGGGCTCTCCAACATTGCGGTGCTTATGGCATGGTCTCTTTCGCGCCACTCTAATGTTGTGATCTTCGACAAGATAGCCCCCTCCTCCACCTCTCTCCTAGCGGCAATTCAAGAAGAGGCACGCTCCTGGACCAACGCCGGAGCCAAAGGACTTAACACTATTATCCCTGTAATGTAACTGGTCTTGTAGGGCTGAGCATCCCATTCCCATGCTCGCTTGCATCGCGGTAGCGCCATCCTGTGTACGCAACTGCGATGCCAACCTGTACTTTCTATCCCCTACCAATGCAAAGATACGCTTCCAAGCGTATTCGTGAAAAAAAGAATCAAATATTGTTCATAGATAATCTTGATCATAAACCCACAATTCATCGAATCTCGACAAACACACCGCAAAAAGTATTACATCGAATAGATCTCCAAGAGAATCAAGGAGAACTTTGTATTGAGATCCAAAGAGAGAGAAGAAGCCATCTAGCTACTAACTGTGGACCCGAAGGTCTGTGGTAAACTACTCACACATCATCGAAGAGGCTATGGTGTTGATGTAGAAGCCCTCTGTGATCGATTCCCCCTCTGGCGGAGCGCC
Organism: Aegilops tauschii subsp. strangulata; assembly: GCF_002575655.3. NCBI lineage: Eukaryota > Viridiplantae > Streptophyta > Magnoliopsida > Poales > Poaceae > Aegilops > Aegilops tauschii. The sequence goes on along the minus strand of NC_053039.3, from coordinate 389,570,771 downwards.
GGAAAAGGCCCCAAGATGGGATCTCACGGGTACAGAAGGTTGCAGCGGTAGAAATAGGGTTTCGTGGTGCACCTGGATGTTTTCAGGATATAAGAGTATATATAGGCGAAAGAAGTAGGTCGGTGGAGCTACGAGGGGCCCACGAGGGTGGGGGCGCGCCCTCCTACCTCGTGGCTTCCTTGACATCCACTCCAAGTTTCCTGGATTGCGTTTGTTCCCAAAATGATCCTCGCGAAGGTTTCATTCCGTTTGGACTCCGTTTGATATTCCTTTTCTGCGAGACACTGAAATAGGCAAAAAAACAGCAATTTGCACTAGGCCTCCGGTTAGTAGGTTAGTCCCAAAAATAATATAAAAGTGCATAAAAGCCCATTAGACATCCAAAACAGGTAATATAATAGCATGGAACAATAAAAAATTATAGATACGTTGGAGACGTATCACAAACATCCTAGTCAATGCTTGTATGAATTTGACAAGTACATTATGAAACAAGATCACTTCAATGCCTATGTTATGAAACAATTAAAGCAAAATGCCGATATGATTGCTCGCTTGAGTGACTTGTTAGTCAGAATCACAAATGACATTAAAGGCGTAGGAAAACATGCATCTATGGTTCAAACTCAGTTAGAACAAGTTGATTCTCAAAGTGAATTGCTTAGTGAAATTAAAAATAATATGAATGATCATGTGGTTAGAGTAATGACTAGAGGGGTAGAATGACTCAGGAGCCACTTTATCATAAGGGAAACCCTAAAATAATTGAACAAGGCTCTCAAATAATTAATGTTGATTCACCTAGTTCATTCAAAAAGAAAAAGAAAAATAAAAATGTTAGGACTTTGCATACTTCTAGTGAACCTGAAGTAGAAAAACCTTCTGAAGATAATAACGATGTCTCTATTTCTGATGCTGAAACACAATTTGCTAATGAACATTCACCTAGTGATAGTGAAAATGACAATGATGATGTTCATGTAGATGCTCAACCAGACAATGATAAAGAACCAGACAATGACGTTGAAATAGAACCTGTTGTTGATCTTGATAACCCAACAGCTAAGAATAAACGTTATGATAAAAGAGACTTTGTTGCTAGAAAACATGGTAAAGAAAGAGAACCATGGGCTCAGAAACCCATGCCCTTTCCACCTAAACCATCTAAGAAAAAAGATGAGGAAGAATTTGAATGCTTTGCTGAAATGCTTAGGCGAGGCTTCTGGCGAACTCGTTTGACTGATATTTTGAAGATGGCCCCTTATGCTAAATATATGAAAGATATTGTCACTAATAAAAGAAAAATACCTAAAGCAGAAATCTCCACCATGCTTGCTAATTATTCTTTTAAGGATGGATACCTAAAATGCTAGGAGATCCAGGAATACCAACTATACCATGCTCCATCAAAAGAAACTATGTCAAAACTACCTTATGTGATTTGGGACCCGGTGTTAGTGTTATGCCTTTATCTTTATACAAAACACTTGATTTGAATAAACTCACACCTACTGAAATATCTTTGCTAATGGCTGACAAATCAACCACCATACCTATCGGTATTTGTGAGGATGTGCCCGTTATAGTTGCAAATGTTACTATTTTAACAGACGTTGTTATACTTGAGATGCACGAGGACGACAACATGTCGATTATCCTTGGTAGACCCTTTTTGAATACTACACGGGCTTCCATTGATTGCAACAAAAGCAAGGTCACTTTTCATATCAATGGTAATGAGCATACGTTGCTCTTTCCAAAGAAACAATTTCAAGTGAATGGTATTAATGTTATTGAAAAGGCTTCGACAATTACTATTGGAAGTTTTCAACTTCCTCTTCCTACTGCCAAAAAGAAATATGTAATACTAATTGCTGGGGAGATGCATATCCCCGTTGAGGTAACTTAGTGTTTTACGAAAGTTCTTTGGGTTCATGCTAATCGAAAGTGGTTGTCAATAAGACTTGATCAACCTTATTAATGGATTATTTTCGAGAGGCATGTGGTCGATGAATTTAGTAAGCACAACCTTCTGCCCCTACTTTTTGTTTTCTGTTATTCTTAGTTAAATACAATAAAATGTCATGTTTATCTTGTTTTCCGATTTATCCCTGCAATAAAAAAATGACCCAAAAATAAAAGCGCTCAGAATGACCTAAAATTTTAACATGATTTTTTTCTGAGATTTGAGAATTTCTGGTACTGAAAACACCATAGGTGGTGCCCCAGGTACCCACTAGGTACCAGGGCGCGCCACACCCACCTGGCGCGCCCTGGTGGGTAGTGGGCCCCACAAGCATCCACTCACTCACTCCTATAGCTCACTTCGTCACCTACCTCCAGAAAAAAATCTCTGTAGCTCTCTCTCTCTCGTGTTCTTGCTCTCAAACCCACGAATTTCGATCTCTTTGCTCGGAGCTCCGTTTTTGAAACTGTTTTGGGGGATTGCTACTTGGTATGTGACTCTTCCATTGCTCCAATTAGTTTTGATTTTGTTGGTTTATATTTTGAGTAATTAGCTGCTCTTAGTGCTACTGAAAATGAGCTTGCATGTTGAATTCTTTGAGTTCCAAGTAGTTTGAATGTTTGATATAGCCTCTAGACATCCATATGAGCAGTTGCTATCAATCTTGTGAAGTTTTGTTGATGTCATTTTGTGTCCCAAAAAATTTCAAAAATTGTTCGCAAATAAAAATGCACCTCTTTTAGGAGGAGTTCTTCGAGTCGGAGGTCCTCGGGAGCATCGTCGAGTGAGAGCTCGATACGACAATCCTATGTTGAACCAAGAGAAAGCTCGATGCGGGATACTAACACAAGGTCGTGCCTATGGCCGTGTGACGAGTTCATGATAGGTGCGGGTATTAAAGAATAATTTGATTAGTCTGTTCACAACACTGAGCTCGCTCCCTTCATCACAGATAAGTGTACTCAGCACTGAAACCTTACCGAATCGTTCACCAAGAAGTTTATGTATATCCTCGTGATTCTAGAGTCTCATTTTTCCTCTATGATAGAACTTATAATATTCCCTTAGAAGAATTCTGCAATGCATGCAAAATTCCATATTGGGGTTCGTTGGATGAACCACCAAAATCTGATTATGAAATGTTCTCGAGTAGCCTCTATTGTGGTGAGGATAGGGGAGTTGCATAGGCTAGAATAAAGAGTATACAATTTCCTTCTATCTGTTACTTTGCACTCTTTAATGGCAAATGCATCATGGGCAAACAAGATTGAAGTACACTCTGTGCCCCAGATTTGAGCCTTATACATACTGCTTTAATGGGCATTAAACGGTATAATCTTGGGGCAATTTTTGCAGGGAGGCTGCAACATAATGCTAATAGTGGTCATCTCTATGGAGGAATTTATGCCCCCCGCTTAGCCGCCAGGCTAAGAGTCTCACCTTTGCCAAATGACTCTGTTTTACCTGATAGATATTTAGACTTTGATGCAATGCAGGGTCATAAATTCATTAAGTATGGGGCCAGAAATTACAACTATAACTTGATGTTTAATAAAAATACCTATCATACCTGTTATTTTGCCAGCACCTGCTCTCTTTGATTACCAGGGTAAAGGAAGGTATTACATTTATGAGAGTCAGGCGCATGAGTACAATGCAGCAGTGGAGGCTGCCCGTTTGGCTGAGGAGGCAACGCCTAGAGCCTCCACGAGTTATCACTTTGACTATTTGTTGGGGAACATAGTAATTCAAAAACAATTCCCACGATCACGCAAGATCTATCTAGCAGAAGCATAGCAACGAGCGGGGAGAGTGTGTCCATGTACCCTCGTAGACCGAAAGCGGAAGCGTTTAGTAACGCGGTTGATGTAGTCAAACGTCTTCGCGATCCAACCGATCCAAGCACCGAACGTACGGCACCTCCGCGTTCAGCACACGTTCAGCTCGATGACGTCCCTCGAGCTCTTGATCCAGTTGAGGCCGAGGGAGAGTTCCGTCAGCACGATGGCGTGGCGACGGTGATGATGAAGTTACCGGCACAGGGCTTCGCCTAAGCACTACGACGATATGACCGAGGTGTGTAACTATGGAGGAGGGCACCGCACACGGCTAAGAGAAGGCTTGGTGTGTCTTTGGGGTGCCCCCCTCCCACGTATATAAAGGGGGAGGAGAGGTGGTCGGCCCAAGGGGGCGCGCCATGGGGGGAGTCCTACTTGGACTCCCGGTCCAAGTAGGATTCGCCCCCCCCCTTCCCTATTCCCACTAGGAGAAGGAGGGAAGGGAGAAGAGGGGAGAAGGAAAGGGGGGCCGCCCCCCAACCCTAGTCCAATTCAGTTTGGGCTTGGGGGGCGCGCGCCTCCACCTGGCCACCGCCTCCTCTCTCCACTAGGGCCCATGAAGGCCCATTAACTCCCTGGGAGGTTCTGGTAACCTCCTGGTACTCCGGAAAAATGCCCGAACATCTCGGAACCATTCCGATGTCCAAACATAACCTTCCAAAATATCAATATTTATGTCTCGACCATTTCGAGACTCCTCGTCATGTCTGTGATCTCATCCAGGACTCCAAACAAACTTCAGTACATCAAATCACATAACTCATAATGCAAATCATCATCGAACGTTAAGCATCCGGACCCTACGGGTTCGAGAACTATGTAGACATGACCGAGACACATCTCCGGTCAATAACTAATAGCGGAACCTAGATGCTCATATTGGCTCCTACATATTCTATGAAGATCTTTATCGGTCAAACCGCGTAACAACATAGGTTGTTCCCTTTGTCATCGGTATGTTACTTGCCCGAGATTCGGTCGTCGGTATCCTCATACCTAGTTCAATCTTGTTAGCGGCAAGTCTCTTTACTCGTTCCGTTATGCATCATCCCGTAACTAACTCATTAGTCACATTGCTTGCAAGGCTTATAGTGATGTGCATTACCGAGAGGGCCCAGAGATACCTCTCCGATACACGGAGTGACAAATCCTAATCTCGATCTACGCCAACTCAACAAACACCATCGGAGACACCTGTAGAGCATCTTTATAATCACACATTTACGTTGTGACGTTTGATAGCACACAAGGTGTTCCTCTGGTATTCGGGAGTTGCATAATGTCATAGTCAGAGGAACATTTATAAGTCATGAAGAAAGCAATAGCAATAAAACTAAACGATCATTAATGGTAAGCTAACGGATGGGTCTTGTCCATCACATCATTCTCTAATGATGTGATCCCATTCATCAAAGGACAACATATGTCTATGGCTAGGAAACTTAACCATCTTTGATTAACGAGCTAGTCAACTAGAGGCATACTAGGGACACTCTGTTTGTCTATGTATTCACACATGTACTAAGTTTCTGGTTAATACAATTCTTGCATGAATAATAAAATTTATCATGATATAAGGAAATATAAATAACAACTTTATTATTGCCTCTAGGGCATATTTCCTTCAGTCTCCCACTTGCACTAGAGTCAATAATCTAGATTGCATAGTAATGATTCTAACACCCATGGAGTCTTGGTGCTGATCATGTTTTTCTCGTGGAAGAGGTTTAGTCAACGGGTCTGCAACATTCAGATCCGTATGTATTTTGCAAACTTCTATGTCTCCCTCCTTGACTAGATCGCGGATGGAATTGAAGCGTCTCTTGATGTGCTTGGTTCTCTTGTGAAATCTGGATTCCTTCGCCAAGGCAATTGCTCTAGTATTGTCACAAAAGATTTTCATTGGACCCGATGCACTAGGTATAACACCTAGATCGGATATGAACTCCTTCATCCATACTCCTTCATTTGCTGCTTTCGAAGCAGCTATGTACTCTGCTTCACACGTAGATCCCGCCACGACGCTCTGCTTGGAACTGCACCAACTGACAGCTCCACCATTCAATATAAATACGTATCCGGTTTGCGACTTAGAGTCATCCGGATCAGTGTCAAAGCTTGCATCGACGTAACCATTTACGATGAGATCTTTGTCACCTCCATAAACGAGAAACATATCCTTAGTCCTTTTCAGGTATTTCAGGATGTTCTTGACCGTTGTCCAGTGATCCACTCCTGGATTACTTTGGTACCACCCTACTATACTTATAGCAAGGCACACATCAGGTCTGGTACACAGCATTACATACATGATAGAACCTATTGCTGAAGCATAGGGAATGACTTTCATTTTCTCTCTATCTTCTGCAGTGGTCGTGCATTGAGTCTCACTCAACTTCACACCTTGTAACACAGGCAAGAACCCTTTCTTTGACTGGTCCATTTTGAACTTGTTCAAAATCTTATCAAGGTATGTGCTTTGTGAAAGTCCAATTAAGCGTCTTGATCTATCTCTATAGATCTTGATGCCCAATATGTAAGCAGCTTCACCGAGGTCTTTCATTGAAAAATTCTTATTCAAGTATCCTTTTATGCTATTCAGAAATTATGTATCATTTCCAATCAACAATATGTCATCCACACATAATATTAGAAATGCTACAGAGCTCCCACTCACTTTCTTGTAAATACAGGCTTTTTCCAAAAGTCTGTATAAAACCATATGCTTTGATCACACTATCAAAGCATATATTCCAACTCCGAGAGGCTTGCACCAGTCCATAAATGGATCACTGGAGCTTGCACACTTTGTTAGCACCTTTAGGATCGAAAAAAACCTTCTGGTTGCATCATATACAACTCTTCTTTAAGAAATCCATTAAGGAATGCAGTTTTGACATCATTTGCCAAATTTCATAATCGTAAAATGCGGCAATTGCTAACATGATTCAGACAGACTTAAGCATCACTACAGGTGAGAAGGTCTCATCGTAGTCAACTCCTTGAACTTGTCGAAAACCCTTTCACAACAAGTCGAGCTTTGTAGACAGTAACATTACCGTCAGCGTAAGTCTTTTTCTTGAAGATCCATTTATTCTCTATGGCTTGCCGATCATCGAGCAAGTCAACCAAAGTCCACACTTTGTTCTCATACATGGATCCCATCTCAGATTTCATGGCCTCAAGCCATTTCACGGAATCTGGGCTCATCATTGCTTCCTCATAGTTCATAGGTTCGTCATGGTCTAGTAACATGACGTCCAAAACAGGATTACAGTACCACTCTGGTGCGGAATGTACTGTGGTTGGCCTACGAGGTTCGGTAGTAACTTGATCTGAAGTTTCATGATCATCATCATTAACTTGCTCACTAATTGGTGTAGGTATCACTGGAACTGATTTCTGTGATGATCTACATTCCAATTCGGGAGAAGGTACAATTACCTCATCAAGTTCTACTTTCCTCCCAGTCACTTCTTTCGAGAGAAACTCCTCTAGAAAGGATCCATTCTTAGCAACGAATATCTTGCCTTCGGATCTGTGATAGAAGGTGTACCCAACAGTCTCCTTTGGGTATCCTATGAAGACACATTTCTCCGATTTGGGTTCGAGCTTATCAGGTTGAAGCTTTTTCACATAAGCATCGCAGCCCCAAACTTTAAGAAACGACAGCTTAGGTTTCTTGCCAAACCACAGTTCATATGGTGTCATCTCAACGGATTTAGATGGTGCCCTATTTAATGTGAATGCAGCCGTCTCTAAAGCATAACCCCAAAACAATAGCGGTAAATCAGTAAGAGACATCATAGATCACACCATATCTAATAATGTACGGTTACGACGTTCGGACACACCATTACGCTGTGGTGTTCCAGGTGGCGTGAGTTATGAAACTATTCCACATTGTTTCAAATGTAGACCAAACTCATAACTCAAATATTCTCCTCCACGATCATATCGTAGAAACTTTATTTTCTTGTTACGATGATTTTCCACTTCACTCTGAAATTCTTTGAACTTTTCAAATGTTTCAGACTTATGTTTCATCAAGTAGATATACCCATATCTGCTAAATCATCTGTGAAGGTCAAAAAATAACGATACCCGCCGCGAGCCTCAACACTCATTGGACCGCATACATCGGTATGTATTATTTCCAATAAGTCAGTTGCTCGCTCCATTGTTCCGGAGAACGGAGTTCTAGTCATCTTGCCCATGAGGCACGGTTCGCAAGCATCAAGTGATTCCAAAAGCCCATTAGCATGGAGTTTCTTCATGCGCTTTACACCAATATGACCTAAACGGCAGTGCCACAAATAAGTTGCACTATCATTATTAACTTTGCATCTTTTGGCTTCAATATTATGAATATCTGTATCACTACTATCAAGATTCAACAGAAATAGACCACTCATCAAGGGTGCATGATCATAAAAGATATTACACATATAAATAGAACAACCATTATTCTCTGATTTAAATGAATAACCGTCTCGCATCAATCAAGATCCATATATAATGTTCATGCTCAACGCTGGCACCAAATAACAGTTATTCAGGTCTGAAACTAATCCCGGCGGTAGCTGTAGAGGTAGCGTGCCAACCGCGATCACATCGACTTTGGAACCATTTCCCACGCGCATCATCACCTCGTCCTTAGCCAATCTTCGTTTAATCCGTAGCCCCTGTTTCGAGTTGCAAATATGAGCAACAGAACCAATATCAAATACCCAGGTGCTACTACGAGCATTAGTAAGGTACACATCAATAACATGTATATCAAGTATACCTTTCACTTTGCCATCCTTCTTATCCGCCAAATACTTGGGGCAGTTCCGCTTCCAGTGACCAGTCCCTTTGCAGTACAAGCACTCAGTCTCAGGCTTAGGTCCAAACTTGGGCTTCTTCACTTGAGCAGCAACTTGCTTGCCATTCTTCTTGAAGTTCCCCTTCTTCCCTTTGCCGTTTTTCTTGAAACTAGTGGTCTTGTTAACCATCAACACTTGATGCTCCTTCTTGATTTCTACCTCTGCAGCCTTTAGCATTGCGAAGAGCTCGGGAATAGTCTTTTCCATCCCTTGCATATTATAGTTCATCACGAAGCTTTTGTAGCTTGGTGGCAGTGATTGAAGAACTCTGTCAATGACACTATCATCGGGAAGATTAACTCCCAGTTGAGTCAAGTGGTTGTGGTACCCAGACATTCTGAGTATATGTTCATTGACAGAACTATTCTCCTCCATCTTGCAGCTATAGAACTTATTGGAGACTTAATATCTGTCAATCCGGGCATTTGCTTGAAATATTAACTTCAACTCCTGGAGCATCTCATATGCTCCATGACATTCAAAACGTCGTTGAAGTCCCGGTTCTAAGCCATAAAGCATGGCACACTGAACTATCGAGTAGTCATCAGCTTTGCTCTGCCAGATGTTCATAACGTCCGGAGTTGCTCCTGTAGCGGGTCTTGCACCTAGTGGTGCTTCCAGGACGTAATTCTTCTGTGCAGCAATGAGGATAATCCTCAAGTTATGGACCCAGTCTATGTAGTTGCTACCATCATCTTTCAACTTAGCTTTCTCTAGGAACGCATTAAAATTCAAGGGAGCGGTAGCACGGGCCATTGATCTACAACAACATAGACATGCAAAAACTATCAGGTACTAAGCTCATGATAAATTAAAGTTCAATTAATCATATTACTTAAGAACTCCCACTTAGATAGACATCCCTCTAGTCATCTAAATGATCACGTGATCCAAATCAACTAAACCATGTCCGATCATCACGTAAGATGGAGTAGTTTTCGATGGTCAACATCACTATGTTGATCATATCTACTATATGTTTCATGCTTGACCTTTCGGTCTCAGTGTTCCGAGGCCATATCTGCATATGCTAGGCTCGTCAAGTTTAACCCGAGTATTCTGCATGTGCAAAACTGGCTTGCACCCGTTGTATGTGAACGTAGAGCTTATCACACCCGATCATCACGTGGTGTCTCGGCACGACGAACTGTAGCAACGGTGCATACTCAGGGAGAACACTTATACATTGAAATTTAGTGAGGGATCATCTTATAATGCTACCACCGTACTAAGCAAAATAAGATGTATAAAGGATAAACATCACATGCAATCAAAATAAGTGATATGATATGGCCATCATCATCTTGTGCCTTTGATCTCCATCTCCAAAGCACCATCATGATCACCATCGTCACCGGCTTGACACCTTGATCTCCATCGTAGCATCGTTGTCGTCTTGCCAACTATTGCTTCTACGACTATCGCTACCGCTTAATGATAAAGTAAGCAATTACATTGTGATTGCATTTCATACAATAAAGTGACAACCATAAAGCTCCTGCCAGTTGCCGATAACTTTTACAAAACATGATCATATCATACAACAATTTATATATCATCACGTCTTGACCATATCACATCACAACATGCCCTGCAAAAACAAGTTAGACGTCCTCTACTTTGTGGTTGCAAGTTTTACGTGGCTGCTATTGGCTTCTAGCTAGAACCGTTCTTACCTACGCATCAAAACCACAACGATTTTTCGTCAAGTGTGCTATTTCAACCTTCAACAAGGACCGGGCGTAGTCAAACTCGATTCAACTAAAGTTGGAGAAACAGACACCCGCTAGCCACGTGTGTGCGAAGCATGTCGGTAGAACCAGTCTCATGAACGCGGTCATGTAATGTTGGTCCAGGCCACTTCATCCAACAATACCACCGAATCAAAGTAAGACGTTGCTGGTAAGCAGTATGACTATTATCGCCCACAACTCTTTGTGTTCTACTCGTGCATATAACATATACGCATAGACCTGGCTCGGATGCCACTGTTGGGGAACGTAGTAATTCAAAAAAAGGTTCCTAGAATCACGCAAGATCTATCTGGGAGAAGCATAGAAACGAGCGGGGAGAGTGTGTCCACGTACCCTCATAGACCGAAAGCGGAACCGTTTAGTAACGCGGTTGATGTAGTCGAACGTCTTCGCGATCCAACCGATCCAAGCACCAAACGTACGGCACCTCCGCGTTCAGCACACGTTCAGCTCGATGACGTCCCTCGAGCTCTTGATCCAGTTGAGCCGAGGGAGAGTTCTGTCAGCACGACGGCGTGGCGACGGTGATGATGAAGTTACCGGCGCAAGGCTTCGCCTAAGCACTATGACGATATGACCGAGGTGTGTAACTGTGGAGGGGGGCACCGCACACGGCTAAGAGAAGGCTTGGTGTGTCTTTGGGGTGCCCCCCTCCCACGTATATAAAGGGGGAGGAGAGGTGGCCGGCCCAAGGGGGGCCGCGCCATGGGGGGAGTCCTAATTGGACTCCCGGTCCAAGTAGGATCCCCCCCCTTCCTATTCCCACTAGGAGAAGGAGGGAAGGGAGAAGAGGGGAGAAGGAAAGGGGGCCCCCCCAACCCTAGTCCAATTCGGTTTGGGCTTGGGGGGCGCGCGCCTCCACTTGGCCGCCGCCTCCTCTCTCCACTAGGGCCCATGAAGGCCCGTTAACTCCCCGGGGGGTTCCGGTAACCTCCCGGTACTTCGGAAAAATGCCCGAACATCCCGGAACCATTCCGATGTCGAAACATAACCTTCCAATATATCAATCTTTATGTCTCGACCATTTCGAGATTCCTCGTCATGTCCGTGATCTCATCCGGGACTCCGAACAAACTTCGGTACATCAAATCACATAACTCATAATACAAATTGTCATCGAATGTTAAGCGTGCGGACCTACGGGTTCAAGAACTATGTAGACATGACCGAGACACATCTCCGGTCAATAACCAATATTGGAACCTAGATGCTCATATTGGCTCCTAAATATTCTACGAAGATCTTTATCGGTCAAACCGCATAACAACATACGTTGTTCCCTTTCTCATTGGTATGTTACTTGCCCGAGATTCGATCGTCGGTATCCTCATACCTAGTTCAATCTCGTTACCGGAAAGTCTCTTTACTCGTTCCGTAATGCATCATCCCGTAACTAACTCATTAGTCACATTGCTTGCAAGGCTTATACTGATGTGCATTACCGAGAGGGCCCAGAGATACCTCTTCGATACACGGAGTGACAAAACCTAATCTCGATCTGCGCCAACTCAACAAACACCATCGGAGACACCTGTAGAGCTTCTTTATAATCACCCAGTTATGTTGTGACGTTTGATAGCACACAAGGTGTTCCTCTGGTATTCGGGAGTTGCATAATCTCATAGTCAGAGGAACATGTATAAGTCATGAAGAAAGCAATAGCAATAAAACTAAACGATCATTAATGCTAAGCTAACGGATGGGTCTTGTCCATCACATCATTCTCTAATGATGTGATCCCGTTCATCAAATGACAACACATGTCTATGGCTTGGAAACTTAACCATCTTTGATTAACGAGCTAGTCAACTAGAGGCATACTAGGGACACTCTGTTTGTCTATGTATTCACACATGTACTAAGTTTCCGGTTACTACAATTCTAGCATGAATAATAAACATTTATCATGATATAAGGAAATATAAATAACAACTTTATTATTGCCTCTAGGGCATATTTCCTTCACTATTACCCAGGCCAGGGATGGTGATTGCCAAGCTAGGCAAAAGCCTAAGCTTGTGGGAGTACGTATTTCCACCGACATTACATTCATGTTCACACATTTCATTCCAGTTGTCGGTGTTTTACACTTTTTCATTGCATAATCCATGTTATATTTATTTTCTCACTTTCTTCTTGTATGTTTGAAAAACTTTGAGAAAATCCAAAAATGTTTCTAGCTTCTTTTCAGTTTTTCTTTCAAGTTTAATTAGTTGTAGTATTAAAAGAAAAACCAAAAGGATTTGTTTTTTCTTGTTTTGCTTGTTGAGAGCTTTCAAGTGTAAATAATTTTTCTCATATTTGTTTTCTTTCGTTATTTTGCTTTCTTCAAGAAAAACTAAGAAAAACTACAAAAATATTTCATTAAGTTTCTTTGAAATTCTTTTCTTTCGTTGAGTCGTACTAAGGAGAAGACCACGATGAAAATGTTGAGTGGCTCTCATATGCATTATTGTTGATCTGACAAAGAGCCACATTATTTTGTCTTCTCCTTTGAGTAAAATGTTTGTAGATCAGCTTAGTCCACATCACTCTTGCACTATTATTATTTTCATATCATTCGGTCATGCAAGCGAAAGGCAATAATGACGATATATGATGAAGTGACTGAAGCAAACAAAGGCGGGTATGAACTCAACTTGTTTTTGTTTTTGTAAATATGTTTAACTCAGTATCCACGATTCAGCATATTATGATGAAATATGTTTACAATGACAATTAGAGATTATCGTTGCTCATGCCATGATTAAGTAGCTAAGAGTGGATAATGATTTATTTTAGATGTCAACATGCATTAAAATGGTTGTGATGTAGTATGATGATATGGTATCCTCCTCTGAATGTTTCGAGTGACTTGACTTGGCACATGTTCACACATGTAGTTGACTCAAAACCAACATAGCCTCCATGATATTTATGTTCATGGTGTTTATATCCTACTCATGCTAGTACTCAATGTTAATTATTCATAACGCATGTTTATGACCATTTTCCCTCTCTAGCTGGTCGCTTCTCTACCTATTTGCTAGCCTTCGCCTGTACTAAGCGGGGATACTTCTTGTACATTCAAATCCTTAAACCAAAGTTATTCCAGATGAGTCCACTATATCTACCTATATGCAGTATTACCCTGTCGTTCCAAGTAAATTTGCATGCGCAACCTCTAAAATTTCAAATGAACATTTGTTTTATGTGCCCGTACTGCTCATGGAGCGACAGGGGGTGGTCAGTATCTTCCATGCTAACCGGGTTATTCTCATGATGAGTGTTCATTGACTCGTCCTTGCACGAGAGGGGCCGGTAAAAGGGATGCCCAGTCCCTTGATCAAAATTGCAAAAATAATTAAACAAAACTCGCCCAGATTGTTGTTGGTATGGAGGACACCTAAGGATTTGGCTAGCCATGGCTTGTGTTTGTTGGTGGAGGGGGAGTAAACCTTACTTTTACCGTTTGGGAATTGCCGCTAATGTGTTTAGCATGGAAGATATTGATAACTCTTGGTCATAACGTTGAGAGGAAAGGTATACCTCACAAAATTATACTTATCTCTGATTTAAGCTTCGAGCTTTGGCACCTCTGCAAATCCCTACTTCCCTCTGCGAAGGGCCTATCTATTTACTTTTATGTTGAGTCATCACCTTCTCAAACAAGCACCAATCCTGAGAGCACTATTGTCATTCTCATGCATTGTGTATAGTTAATGTTGTGTGCATCATGACTGGATCTCTTCTACCATGAATTACAATGTTTAGTCGTTGCTTGAACTTTGGAGGTGCTCTGCGTTTATGTTTTGCGGTCTCAGAAAGGGCTAGCGAGATACCATTATTGTCATATTATGTCATGATTGTTTGACAAAGTGTTGGCATTTGAAATATTTTATTATTGCTCACTAGTTGATTATGCCATTAATATGAGTGAATATAATTTCTAACAGTTATTGTCTGCAAGGTTAGTTATGATCTTTGCTGAAAACCTGGGTATTATTTAAGCATATGTATGGACACAAGAACAACAGAGTTCGTAAAATATTTTCTTTGTCACTTTCAGTTTGTCGACTGAATTTCTTAAGGAGAAGCAATGGGTTAAGCTTGGGGGAGTTGATATGTCTCCGTCGTATCTAGATTTCCTAACGCTTTTGCTCTTGTTTTGGACTCTAATTTGCATGATTTGAATGAAACTAACCCAGACTTACGTTGTTTGCAGCAGAACTACAATGGTGTTGTTTTGTGCAAAAATAAAAGTTCTCGGAATTGGACAAAAAAATTGGAGAAATTTTTTGTAATAAAAGAAAAATACTGGAACCAACACACACTGGAGGGGGGCAGCTGCCCACTAGGCACCAAGGCACGCCACCACCCTCTGGCGTGCCCTGGTGGGTAGTGGGGCCCATGAGGCTCCGCTGACCCTACTCTGGATACTATAAATTCCTATTTCTCGAGAAAGAAATAGAGGAAGAAGTTTCATCGCGTTTCACGATATGGAGTCGCCGCCACCTCCTATTCTTCATCGAGAGGCGAGATCTGGAGTTTTGTTCTGGGCTCCGGAGAGGGGGATTCGCCACCATCGTCATCACCAACCATCCTCCATCACCAATTTCATGATGCTCACCGCCTGGAGTGAGTAATCTCTTCATAGGCTTGCTAGACGGTGATGGGTTGGATGAGATTCATCATGTAATCGAGTTAGTTCTGTTAGGTGAAAGGATCGAGAAGAGGTGTCTAGAGGGGGTGATTAGACCCTCAACAAAGAAAAGTAGAAGTTTTAACCTTCCTTTGGTTAAGGTGGAGTTTTAGCACAAGTTTAAACATTCACAATACATTTCAAGCAAGCATGACAAGAGTATATGAGTAGCGGAAAGTAAAGCATGCAAATTGCGAGAATGTAAAGGGATGGGATTGGAGTGTGCAAACGCAATTGGAGAGACAGAGATTTTTGGCGTGGTTCCGATAGGTGGTGCTATCGTACATCCATGTTGATGGAGACTTCAACCCACGAAGGGTAACGGCTGCGCGGGTCCACGGAGGGCTCCACCCACGAAGGGTCCACGAAGAAGCAACCTTGTCTATCCCACCATGGCCATCGCCCACAAAGGACTTGCCTCACTTGGGTAGATCTTCACGAAGTAGGCGATCTCCTTGCCCTTACAAACTCCTTGGTTCAACTCCACAATCTTGACGGAGGCTCCCAAGTGACACCTAGCCAATCTAGGAGACACCACTCTCCAAAACGTAATAGATGGTGTGTTGATGATGAACTCCTTGCTCTTGTGCTTCAAATGATAGTATCCCCAACACTCAACTCTCTCTCACAGATTTGGATTTGGTGGAAAGATGATTTGAGTGGGAAGCAACTTGGGGAAGGCTAGAGATCAAGATTCTTGTGGTTGGATTGGTATATCTTGGTATCAACACATTAGTAGGTGGTTCTCTCTCAGAAAATGAGTAATGGAAGTGTAGGCACGTTCTGATGGCTCTCCTCACGAATGAAGGAAGGGTGGAAGGGTATATATAGCCTCCACACAAAATCTAGCCATTGCACAAAATTCACCAAACTCGGTGAGACCGAATCGAGAAACTCAATCAGACCGATATGGTGCAAAATGTGAACGTTAGGATTTTCGGTGGGACCCATATGATCAACTCGGTGGGACCGATGTGCTAGGGTTAGGTTAAAACCTCAACTCGGTTTGACCGATTACACAAACTCGGTGAGACCGATTTTGGTAATAAGCAAAACAGAGAGTTGGTCAAGCAAACTCGGTGGGACCGGTTGCGTATCTCGGTGAGACCGAAATGATTGCAACAGGCAACAGAGAGTTTGAAAGCCCATCTCGGTGATACCGAGATCCTATCGGTGAGACCGAACTGATTATGGTTTCTGGCAGTAGCTATGTCAAGTGAACTCGGTGGCGCCGGATAGATCAAATCAGTGGGGCCGAGTTTGACTTCAGGTTTGGGACATATGTGGAAGGGATAATTAATTTGGTGCCCTTAGTTGTGTCCCACTCGGCAGGTTTACCCCTAGTTTCTGAAAACACTTGCTCCTGCCCAAACCACTTTGCTCCTCTTATGCTTTTGCCCTTTGACCATTTGACCATCACTTTGAAAACTTCGTAAAACATTCATACTAACTCAGAAAATTCAAATAAGATATCAAAATATTCAGAAAAGCATCACCGATATGTGCATGTCATTTGCATTCATGAAAAAAGTGTTTGACAATCCCCATCTCAGTTTTAGCTCATATCATCTTAGCATGAACGGTAAAATATAAAAATTCTAAAAAAAAATTGGTGGCAAACTTTGACCAATTTTTTGAGTGCTTACCAAGTTCCATAAGGGAATAGCATTCGTGGAAGTCGTGGTAAAAAAATGAAATTTTGGAGCATTGATTTTTGTTTTTTTGCCATGACTTCCACGAATGTCATTCCCTTATGAAACTTGGCAAGCACTCAAAACATTGGTCAAAGTTTGCCACCAATTTTTTTAGAATTTTTAGATTTTTTTTAGATTTTACTGTTCATGCTAAGATGATATGAGCTAAAACTAAAATGGGGACTGGCCAACACGTTTTTATGAATGTAAATGACATGCACATATAGGTGATGCTTTTCTGAACATTTTGATATCCTATTTGAATTTTTGTGAGTTAGTATGAATTTTTTATGAAGTTTTCAAAGTGATGGTCAAGCAGTCAAAGGGCAAAAGCATAAGAGGAGCAAAGTGCTTTGGGCAGGAACAAGTGTTTTCGGAAACTAGGGGTAAACCTGCCGAGTGTGACCCAACTAGGTGCATAAAATCAATTATCCCTATGTGGAAATGAGAAAGTGGTTGAGGGCTTTGGAGCATATCACTAAGCACTTTGAGCAAGCAAGCCATTAAGCAACACCTCATCCCCTTTTAATAGTATTGGCTTTTCCTATGGACTGAATGTGATCTTGGATCACTAAAATGAAAATGTAGAGTCCTGAGCTTTTGAGCTTTTGCCAATCTTCTGTCCTTAGCATCTTGAAGGGGTTCCACATCCTCTAGTCCATGCCACTCCACTGTTGAACTCATCTGAAATATACTAGGTAAAAGTATTAGTCCTAGAAGAGATATGTTGACATTAATTACCAAAATCACCCAGGGAGCACTTGTGCTTTCATTAGGGCTTGATCCCTAGTATCCACACTGTGTTCTGAGATTGGTGTTGCTATGACTTTGATATGCTTAATGCTTGTCACTAGGGCCCGAGTGCCATGATTTCAGATCTGAACCATTTATGTTTTCACCATTATATCTATGTTCTCGATCCGATCTTGCAAGTTATATGCACGTATTACGTGTTATGATCCGCATACCCCAAGGTGACAATAATTGGGATTCTTTCCTGTGACTACCATAATTTGAGGAGTTCATGTATTCACTATGTGTTAATGCTTTGTTCCGGTTCTCTATTAAAAGAAGGCCTTAATATCCCTTAGTTTCCTTATGGACCCCGCTGCCACGGGAGGGTAGGACAAAAGATGTCATGCAAGTTCTTTTCCATAAGCACGTATGACTATTTACGGAATACATGCCTACATTACATTGATGAACTGGAGCTAGTTTCGTATCGCCCTAGGTTATGACTGTTATATGATGAATATCATCCAACGAAATCACCGATCCAATGTCTATGAGTTTTTCACATATTGTTCTTGCTAAGTTACTACTATCGTTACTACTGTTACAACTGCTACTGTTATTGTTACTATTGCTACCATTACCACTACTATCAAATTATTATACTACTGTGCTAATGATCACTTTGCTGCAGATATTTAGTTGTTCAGGTGTGGTTGAATTGACAACTCAACTGCTAATACTTACAAGGAGTCTCATGATCAACTCCAAGTAAAGATCACCAAGGAGATATCCATCTTTCCCTCCTTTTATTTTAATTGATAATGCCCATGCTACTAACCCTTGTTGTGAGCACGTGCATCTTGTGGAGAAGAATGCCAAGTTGAAAGAGCAGCTTGAGAAAAGCCTTGTGACTTGGATATAAGTTGAGAAGAACCTCAATGACCTTTCGAGCAATCAAAAGGAAGTTGTGGCAAAGGAAGGGCTTGGGTTTATACCCCAAGTCAAAGAAGAAGAACAAGAACAAGACCAAGCAACCTCTCCCGCTCAAAGAAGTCTTCATAAAGGCGGGGGAGGGTGCTCATGAGAAGAAGAAGGACATTGGGATGGGTGGTAATGTTAAGAAGGGCAAGACCACCCCTTCTAATAAATCTAGCAACTTTAACCCTTCTTATGTTTTATGTCGTGTTGGGCATGTTTATGGAAAATTTGTTGGTTCTTCTTATGAGTACATTGAATTATCTATTGGGTTCCTAAGACCCTTGTTGCTAACCTGAAAGGACTCATTCAAAAATGGGTACCTAAATCCAAGCATTGATCTCCTGTAGGAGTTTGCTTTCGGAGGATTGTCATGGTTGCTCGATAGTGGAGCAAAAAATCATATGACCGGGATCAAGGACTTGGTGGTGGGCGTGCAACAAAGCCCATCTATGCCCACACATGTTCAATTCGGTGATGCTTCAACATCTAAGGTATTAGGTCTTGGCAAGGTGGTCATCTCTCAAGATTTATCTATTGAGAAGGCCATGCTTGTTGAGTCCCTTGCATATAATTTACTTTCCATTCATCAACTTGCAATCATGGGCTTTACAACATTCTTTGATCTTGGTACTGTGGCCCTTTTGTGGAGCAAGACTCTTAAAGTAGTTTTTGTCGGGCATGTCGAGAACAGTCTCTATGTGGTTAACTTTTCAGAGTGACCCTCTAAGATTGTGACTTGCCTAATGGTTAAAGTTGATGTGGGATGGCTTTGGCATCGCCGGCTAGCCCATGTCAATATAAGATATTTACAAAGTCTCCTAAAAGGGGATCACGTTCATGGTCTAACAAATGTGAGTTTTGCCAAAGATCGTGCTTGCAATGCTTGCATCGAAGGAAAGCTTCATGAGATGGCTCACGGACCCACGACTATCATCTACTAGAAGAAGCCCTTGGAGCTCCTTCACATGGATCTCTTTGTTCCTCCATCCTTCGATAGTCTTGGGAGAAGAAAATATTGCTTGGTGATTGTGGATGATTATTCAAGATACACTTTGGTATACTTCTTCAAGAGGAAGAGTGAGACTCAACAAACCATCATCGACTTTGCAAATGAAGCTCAACGTCAACATGATGCAAAGATTTTGATGATCTGGAGCGATAGTGGCACCGAGTTCAAGAACTACACCTTGGACGAGTTCCTTAGTGATGAGGGGATCAAGAATCAATATTCCGCACCTTATACCCCTCAACAAAATGGTGTGGCGGAGAGGAAGAACCGTACGTTGATGGATGCGGCAAGGACCATGATGGCGGGATTCAAATCTCTGTACAACTTTTGGGCCAAAGCCATCAACACCGCATGTCATGCATCCAGTCGGCTCTATCTTCGCAAAGGCTTGAACAAGACTCTGTATGAGATACTTACCAGAAACAAGCCCAACCTCAAGTACTTCCGGGTGTTCAGTTGTAAGTGTTTCATTCTCAAGAAAGGTGTTAGTTTGTCTAAATTTGAACCTAGAGCTCAAGAGGGCATAATTGTTGGTAATGCTACAAACTCTCATGCTTACTGTGTCCTCAACAAGTCCAATGGACTCATTGAGGAGACATGTAACGTGGAGTTTGATGAAAATAATGGCTCCCAAGTGGAGCAAAGTGGTCTTTGTAATATAGGTGATGAAATTCCTCCTCAAGCCATAAGAAGAATGGGGATTGGTCAAATACTCCCTATTGAGGAACCCCATGTGGCCGAAGGAGAAGGACAATGTTCTACACAAGTGGATCCATCACTGACGCTAGACCCACATGCTTCCGAAGAACAAAATGAAGGCCCTCAACGAAGTGAACAAGATCAAGGGCAAGATCAACCTCATGATGATGGTGATTCACCAAGTGATGTCCAAGATCAAGTTCATGACTCCGAGCAAGCTCAAGAACAAGAGGATGCTCAAGATCAAGAGCAATCTCAAGACGGTGCTCAAGATGATCAAGATAATGGTCCTCAAATGCCTATTCAGGAGCTATTGGAGCGCCGAGCCGCCAAGATTGCTTCCAAGCTCAAGAATCAACATGTCATGGAGAATGTCCTTGTAAGCTTGAGAAAACAAGTAACCACTCGTAAACAATTAACAAACTTTTGTGGGCATCAAACTTCGAGCGCAGCAAGGTGTGGCAGTTGGTGCCAAGGCCAACAGAGAACCATAATGTCACTGGAACCAAATGGATCTTCAAGAACAAGCAAGATGCGAACGGTGTTGTCAGTCGCAACAAGGCATGGTTGGTAGCACAAGGCTACTCCCAAGTCGAGGGTATGGACTATGGTGAAACCTTTGCTCCCGTTGCTCGCCTTGAATCTATTCTCATGTTACTTGCATATGCATCACATCATGATTTCAAGTTGCAACAAATGGATGTGAAGAGTACATTTCTTAATGGCCCTCTTAATGAGTTGGTATATGTCAAGCAACCCCCGGGGTTCGAGGATTCCAAGTTCCCCAATCATGTATAGAAGCTCGATAAGGCACTCTATGGCCTTAAACATGCCCCACGTGTGTGGTATGAGCACCTTACCGAGTTGTTGCAAATCCGTGGGTCTGAAATTGGGCAAATTGATCCCACTCTTTTCACGAAGAGGGTTAAAGGGGACATGTTCATATGCCAATTATTTTTGGTTATCCTAACAAAGCTTTCAATGATGAGTTTGGCACACTCATGACCGAGAAGTTTGAGATGTCTATGGTGGGAGATTTGAAGTTCTTTCTTGAGTTCGAAGTCAAGCAAAGAAGAGAAGGAACATTCATCAACCAAGCCAAATATACCAAAGACATGCTCAAGAGGTGCAAGCTAGAAGATGTCAAGCCAACCAAGACTCCAATGCCAACCAAATGCAAGTTCGACGTTGATCCCAATGGTAAAGCAGTGTATCAAAAGGTATATCGCTCCATGATTGGAAGCTTGCTTTAGCTTTGTGCATCTAGACTAGATATTATGTTGAGTGTGGGAATGTGTGCAAGGTTCCAAGCCGCACCTAGGGAAAGTCACTATGTGGTGGTCAAGTGAATCTTTCGATATTTAGCTCATACCTCAAACTTTGGCCTATGGTACCCCAAAAGAGCAAGCTTTGATCTCATGTGATATTCGGACTCAGATTGGGCAGAAGATGTTGTGGATAGGAAGTCAACTTTCGGAGGGTGCCAACTCCTTGGTCGCTCTTTAGTGAGTTGGTCTTCGAAGAATCAAAATTGTGTATCTCTCTCCACCACCGAGGCCGAGTATGTAGCCGCCGCAAGTTGTTGTGCACAATTGCTATGGATGAGGCAAACTTTAAAGGATTTCAGTGTCACTTGTGACAAAGTGCCTCTTCTATGTGACAATGAAAGTGCTATCAAGATCTCCTACAATCCGGTGCAACATAGCAAGACGAAGCATATTCAGATTCTTCACCACTTCATTCGGGATCACATCAAGCATGGAGATATTGAGATTTTCTACGTCAACACTTCAAGAAGAACTAGCGGATATTTTCACGAAGCCTTTGGATGAAGAAAGATTTCATGAGTTAAGGCATGAGCTAAATATCATTGATTCGAGCAATCTGGCTTGAATCTAGGCACACCCCACCACATTCATCATGATATCTTGTTCTAGGTGTAGGCATGGACATAGGGGGAGTGTTGTTCTCTCAATGAACTCTCCCTCCCCCCGTTATGCATAAATTGATCAAGTCTTTCACATTAGCCATTCTTGATGGTACTTGTGCTTCAAAGACGAGTTTTGGCCATGGGCCCAAGGTTAAAATCTTCACGGTGCCATACCAAATGACTCAAACATAGGTGACTTAGGTCACCGGCCTCTCCTTGAGAGGATTGACTCCATTTGGCTTGAGTTGTGTTTTCTCTTTCTTGGCTTTTGGTTGTTGAACTAATCCATGTGTGATCTCAGGTTTATTTAGTTGCTTTTGACCTTGGAGTATTCCTTTCCATTTGTTGTGTTTTTGTGTCTCCAACCCGCCTTCCCATCCTCAAACCTCTGAGAATTGCATAAGCCCCCTCTCCCAAATTTGATCCTAGCAGTTTTTCTGGTAGCAAGCGCTAATACCGCTGATAGGAACGGTACTACCGCTCTCATCTCTAGTACTACCACTGAGTGCAGCGTTACTGGCCTCCTGCCATAGCACTGGGGCGGTACTACCCCTAGTGTAACTGGTACTACCGTGCAGGTGGTACTACCGCTGCCACCAGCGGTACTACCACTTCGAGAGCACGCGAGTGGGTTAATTAAGTGGTGGGCACGGGGATTTCTATCTCCCCCTGAGGGAGTCCTGGATTAGGGGGTCCTCGGACAGCCGGACTATATACTTTAGCCGGACTGTTGGACTATGAAGATACAAGACTCAAGACTTCGTCCCGTGTCCGGATGGGACTCTCCTTTGTGTGGAAGGCAAGCTTGGCAATACGGATATATAGATCTCCTCCCTTGTAACCGACTCTGTGTAACCCTAGCCCCCTCCGGTGTCTATATAAACCGGAGGGTTTAGTCCATAGGACAACAACAATCATAATCATAGGCTAGCTTCTAGGGTTTAGCCTCTACGATCTCGTGGTAGATCAACTCTTGTAATACTCATATCATCAAGATCAATCAAGCAGGAAGTAGGGTATTACCTCCATCGAGAGGGCCCGAACCTGGGTAAACATTGTGTCCCCCACCTCCTGTTACCATCCGCCTTAGACGCACAGTTCGGGACCCCCTACCCGAGATCCGCCGGTTTTGACATCGACATTGGTGCTTTCATTGAGAGTTCCACTGTGCCGTCACGATAAAGGCTTGATGGCTCCTTCGATCATCGACAACGTTGCGATCCAGGGCGTGGCTTTCCTCCCCGGACAGATCTTCGTATTCGGTGGTTTCGTACTGCGGGCCAACTCACTTGGCCATCTGGAGCAGATCGAGAGCTACGCCCCTAGCCATCAGGTCAGGTTTGGAAACTTGAACTATACTGCCGACATCCGCGGAGACTTGATCTTCGACGGATTCGAGCTCATGTCAGGTGCGCCACACAGTCACGACGAGCATGACTTAGCTCTGCCGTCGGACGGTGTTCGAGAGATCACACCTGCAACTACTCCGGCCCTCAATCCGGAACAGATTGCCCCGTCCGAGGACGGGTGGATGGACCCCGCCACAAAGGCCGCGCACTCAGCGGCAATAGAGTCGAATGCTGACTTCACTTCCTATGAGACCCGTGTTGCCGGACACTTGGATTCGTCCCCGGCCACGGGCTCCGAACCACCTGCGTCCATGCCTATCGAATCTGATTGGGCACCGATCATGGAGTTTTCCTCCGCGGATATCTTTCAGCACTCACCACTGGGCGACGTGCTAAACTCATTGAGGTCTCTCTCCTTGTCAGTTGACCCTTGGCCGAACTATGTCCGGCTAGAGTGGGATGCGGACGATGAAGAAATTTGTTCCCCACCCACCACCCACTTAGTAGCCACTATCGACAATTTAACCGACATGCTCGATTTCGGCTCCGAAGACATCGACGGTATGGACGACGATGCAGGAGACGAACAGGAACCACCGCCCATAGGGCACTAGACTGCCACCTCATCATATGATATATACATGGTGGACACCCCCAAAGAAGGCGATGGCGATAAGGCAACGGAGGATAATCCCTCCAAGAAGCAATCCAAGCACCGACGTCAGCGGCGCCGCTCTAAGTCCCGCCACAGCAAAAGCAGCGATACCGGCACAAGAGGCAATAACGCTCCGTATAGTGCCGAAGACGAAGACAATCCCATCCAGCCAGGCTTTGAGCAGGAGGATGAACAAGCTAGCCCTCAGGAACAGGCAGCAGACGGAGAATCAGAGGATGACAATTACATGCCTCTCTCCGAAGACGAGGTGAGCCTCGGCGATGAAGAATTTATCGTGCCTGAGGATCGCGTCAAGCAGGAGAGCTTCAAGCGCCGGCTTATAGCCACAGCAAATAGCCTGAAGAAAAAGCAACAACAGCTTCGAGCTGATCAAGATCTGCTAGCGGATAGATGGACTGAGGTCCTGGCGGCCGAGGAATACGAACTCAAGCGCCCAACCAAGAGTTACCCAAAGCGCAGGTTGCTACCCCAACTCGAGGAGGAAGCATTAAAACCTGCATTACCAGCGTATGATGCGGCTGATCGGCCACCTCGTGGCCGAGACAGAGGGGCATATCAGCCCGAAGTCCAGCCCGCACCCCGTCGCCAGACAAACAAAAACACCAAGGCCCGGGGCAACACGCAGGACCTGCGAGACATATTGGAAAACAAAGGAGGACATACAAGATCGATCTATAGATCACGGGGGCGCGCCCTAACGCGTGACAATGATCGACACGCCGGATATACTAAAAGCAAATCCGGCTGGGCTGAATACAGCAGACAAGACTCGTATGAACTGCGTCGCGACAGAGCCCGACACGGAGGTGCCGCACACCCCCTATGCTTCACTGATGAAGTAATGGATCACGAATTCTTAGAAGGGTTTAAACCCGTAAACATTGAATCATATGACGGTACCACAGACCCCGCGGTATGGATAGAAGACTTTTTCCTCCACATTCACATGGCCCGCGGGGATGATCTACACGCCATCAAGTATCTCCCGCTAAAACTCAAAGGGTCGGCTCGGCATTGGCTGAATAGCTTGCCGGCAAACTCCATTGGAAATTGGGAGAACCTGGCAGACGCATTCCTGGACAATTTCCAGGGCACTTATGTGCGACCACCGGATGCTGACGATTTAAGTCACATAACACAACATCCCAGAGAGTCAGCCAGGAAATTCTGGACTCGTTTCCTAACTAAAAAGAACCAAATTGTCGACTGTCCGGATGCCGAAGCCCTAGCAGCCTTTAAAACATAACATCCGTGACGAGTGGCTCGCCCGACATCTCGGCCAAGAGAAGCCAAAATCCATGGCAGCCCTCACGACACTTATCACCAGCTTTTGCGCGGGCGAAGATAGCTGGTTGGCTCGTAGCAACAACACAGCAAGCAAACCTGGCACATCAGAGGCCAGGGATAGCAATGGCAAACCACGACGCAACAAACACAAGCGCCGCAAATATGGTGAAAACGCCGAAGATACGGCAGTTAATGCCGGGTTTAGTGGCTCAAAGTCCGGTCAGTGGAAAGGGCCACTCAAAAATAACAATTCGGGTCCATCCAGTCTGGACCGCATACTCGATCACCAATGCCAAATTCATGGCACCCCAGGAACGCCAGCCACCCATACCAACAGAGAATGTTGGGTCTTCAAACAAGCCGGCAGGGCAGGCGCCAAAAACAGAGAAGGGGGGTCTCAAAGCGATGATGGCGACGAAGAGCCTAGATAACCGAACACAGGAGGGCAAAAGAAATTTCCCCCGCAAATCCAAACGGTGAACGTGGTAAACACCACCCAAATTCCCAACCCGGACCGGATACGCACCCTTGGGATGCCGACTTAACAGAAATAGTCGTCCCACAATATAAACTAGGGCCGGTCACCTTCAACCCCACGGATCGTCTAGTTAACGCCAATCAGGGCAATCCAGCCGCACTAGTCCTCGACCCCATAATTGACGGGTTCCACCTCACACGAGTCCTTATGGACGGAGGCAGCAGTCTAAACCTGCTTTACCAGGACACAGTGCGCAAGATGGGCATCGATCATTCGGTGAACCCACTAAAGCCACTTTTAGAGGAATTATACCAGGTGTGGAAGCCAGCTGTATAGGCTCCATCGCCCTTGAGGTAGTCTTCGGATCACCAGACAATTACCGTACCGAAGAGTTAATCTTCGAAATCGTCCCTTTCCGCAGTGATTATCAGGCACTGCTCGGACGAACCGCGGTCGCTCGATTCAACGTGGTGCCACATTATGCCTACCGTAAGCTCAAAATGCCCGGTCCACGCGGCATCATCACGATTAATGGCAAGGACGAACTTTACTTCGGCACCAACGAGTACACCGCTGCCTTAACAGCAGAAGCAACGAGCAGCACCTTGCAGCCGAACCTCGAGTCGATGGCCAGGTTCTCGGACACCGTCAAAGGACTCCGAACTACTTCGCGGTAGGATAGCCCGGCTCGTCCAAAGCTCAATTAAACACTCCAGCGAAGTCCAGGACAGGCCGCGCTCAGCGGCTCAACCGCTCTCCGGCACACAAACATTTCTTACATTTCCTTCGCAGGTTCACCTTTGCGCCGACCAGGACGGGCGATATGGAGGCAGCTCGAACGCGCAAGGGAATCCGTAGATATTCCCCGCGATGACTATCCGACTATACTCCGGATCCGCACACAGCTTCTTCCCCCTGGTCTCAGCAGGTTCCACAGTCATATCTCCTTTTTATCACATTACCTGTACTTATACGCATCGACGTACTATTCAAATACAACATATGGATTCATATGACGCTTATCTGCTGTTATTTCTTATTATAATTCTTTTGTCAAGTGGCATCCGTACACCACGATATGCCTTCAAATATGCCAGGGACTTCGTTTTACCCATAATACGGCAATAAAGTCCCAACACCTTCACGGAAGTTCGGCACCCCGAACCTATAGCATTATATGCATCAGCTCCGAATCATGTCTTGGCTCAATAGTTGGGTTTGCCCGGCTCCCACGTTTTGGTACCTTACGTTCCGCTATATCGGCTAAGGTAGCACTGGGAGAACTACTGCGATTGTGTCCCGGTTCTTCCAGACGAGCACCTCAGTAGAGAAAGCCGAAAACTGACTGTCATGATACGGCGAGAGCTGGTCAGCTGTTCGAGAGGTTGTAAAATCTTTAGGGATTTCTCCCGCATAATGCCATAACCAATGCAGCGTGCGATGGATCAGTTTTTTTTCTTCCGATCAGGTGCTCATAGAGCCCCTCGTGCGGTCTTCCGAACACCAGGGGCTGCGCCTACCTTCCTAAAGCTCCTATGGCTAAGTGAGAGCGATAAAGCCCTATAGTCCGATTGCCTGGTTCGTTGTGCTGAACACCTCCTTCGAAGGACCCAAAACTGGGATAAAGAGTGATCAAGTCTATCCCGAACACCCCCGTACTTCTTACGTGGGGGCAGAAGCCGACGACTGGCCAACTCTCAGGATTAATATATAAAACGGCCGCGCAGGAGGATAAACTTTTATATAACAGGCAATAAATAATATAAATGACCTTGTTCAAACATTACAAAGGACAACATGATTTGCATTCACGGAAATATAATGTCCTTGGTGCATAGCTCCGCTGCAAGGTAGGATCCTTTCAGGACACTCTCATAATATAATTCGGGCTTGCGGTGCTCCTTCCCCTCTGGCGGTCCTTCGGTCATCAACTTTTCAGCATCCATCTTCCCCCAGTGCACCTTTGCGCGGGCGAAGGCCATTCCCGCACCCTCCATACAGACCGACCGCTTGATGACATCAAGTCGAGGGCAGCCACTCACAAGCCGCTTCACGAGCCCGAAGTAGCTGCATGGAATCGGCTCGGCGGGCCATAGCCGGATAATCAGATCCTTCATGGCTAGTTCCGCCGCCTTATGCAGTTAGATCAGCTGTTTCAGTTGATCGACAAAAGGCACTGGATAATTCGGTGCCAAATACTGCGACCAGAAGAGCTTATCCGCAGTGTTCCTTTCTTCGGCTCGGTAGAATTGGGCGGCATCCGATATGCTGCGGGGCAGCTCGGCAAATACCCCTGAGAAATCCGAATTCAAAATTAGAAACATGATTTTCTCCTCAAATACTTGCTTTACATGGAAAAAGCCTTACCCGCCGCGATCTTCCTCGCCTCTTGGATCCCCTGCAGGGCGCTTTGGGTTTCCCCCGGGCATCGCTCGTGGCCTGATGCGCCTTGGTGAGTTCGGATTCTTTCTCCGTTAAACTCTGCTCCAAGGTCTCGCATTTCTTCACGGCCTCTTGCAACTCCTGCTCAGCTTCAATAACCCTGGCCTCGTGCTTCTCACGAAGAGCCTGCTCTGTGGTTGCCTTTTTCTCGGCCTCGGCCACAGCCTTCTTAAGAGCCTCGACTTCGGTCATCATCCCTAGCGCAAATCATGAAACATATTTTATCACACTAAAAATTCATTCGCAATAAACGCGAACAAGACTTGCGCATACCTTGTTTATCTCCCAACTGCATTTTCAACTGGCCAAGTTCTTCTTTGGCCCGCTCCAGACTTTGATTCAGTCCAGAGACCTCCGCAGTATGAGAGGCAGCAGCCGCTACAGACGCCTGCTTATAACAGAAGAGAAATAGATGTCATCCAATGAGTCTTCCTGTGAACATAAGATTGATCCTCTGTCCGGTTCTTTCTTTCACCGAACTGTGTATCAAGGGCTACTATCCATACCATGACACTCTTCGAAACCTCATAAAACATACCTCAAAACCTTTTATAAGGCCGATACAGGCTTCATTCAGTCCACTCTCAGCAGACTGAATCTTCTCAATCACCGCACCCATAAGGGCACGGTGTTCATCGACGATGGAGGCGCTCTTCAGCGCCACCAACAAAGCATCCGACACCTCTGGTTGGACAGAGATTGCCGGTGGAACAGGCATACCCCCTCCAGCTGAGAGAGGCTGCCTGCTTGATTCTGGAGCCGTATTGGTCTCCGGAATTGCATCCGGCTGGGAGCCGAATTCAAGATGGCCCCCGCCGTCAGCTCCCATGGGAATTTTCTCCCCCATGTGTCCGGCCCCTGAAGTTTGACCTCCAGGCGCCGCCTTCACGGTCTTTCCCTCTCCTCCTTGACCGGGGTCCCTCTGGGACGAAGCCTCGGTGTTATTCACCTGTTTGGAGGAAGGGGCCTTGGGGTTGTCCCGCTCTCCATAGCATCCGAGCTCAGCGAATCCTCTGATGAGGATTGTTTGGTATGGGACCTCGCCGGACTACAAAAAATATGGCTCAGGTTAAAATATTATGCCATGATGAGTCTAGACGCATAAACGTACTCGGATTCAATATACTCACGAATTCACCAGGGGCTGGGCCCTGGGATCCCATGTCGGGCCGCTGTCGGCAGCAGCAGTAGACTCCTCCGGAAGAGGAGCTTTTCCCCTTTTAGGCGACTCGGCCTCCAAGTGTGCGGAGGCCGTCCTCTTCTTTCTTCCCCCCGCATGGGATTCATCTTCCTCCTCCTCGTCATCCTCTTCGGAGGCGGAACAGGCATCAGAGCCTTCGGATATTGTGTCCGAAGTGCCGCGGCGACAAAGGCCGCCCCGGGTCTTTTTGGCCTCCTCCTCGGCCGTCTTCTTCGGCACCTTGTAAGGCACCAGGACAAGCATCTTCGTCAGAAGTGGGACGGCTGGTTCTTCGGGCAGCGGGGCCGGACAATGGATCCGCTCCGCCTTCTTTGTCCAGCCCTAGGAGGGTTGTAGAAAACACATTAAGCGCTTCCTTTGGGTTATGCGGATAAAAAGTATGATGACTTACCGAACTTGCAGGGCGGGACAGTTGGTACCCGCTGTCTTCAGCGGAGTCCGGCCATGATTTGCTGGACTTGAAAAGCACCTTCCAGATGTCTTTGTGCGAGATGCCGAAAAGATCTCGCAAGGTTTGGTGCTTGGCCAGATCGAATTCCCATAGATTGCAAGTCCGGTGTTGACAAGGCAGGATCCGGCGAACTAACATCACCTGGACTACATTGACAAGTTCAATGTTCTTGTCTCCCATATCTTTAACGCGCGTCTGGAGCACCGACAATTCGTCGGACGAAGACCAGTTCAGGCCCTTCTTGACCCAGGATGTAAGCCGCAGAGGGGCTTCGGATCGAAACTCGGGAGTAGCGGACCATTCCGTGCCGCGCGGCTCGGTGATGTAAAACCACTGTTGTTGGCACTCCTTAACGGAATCGTTAAAGGTGTCTGTTGGCCATGTGACGTTGGGCATCTTGCTCACCATAGTGCCCCCGCACTCGGCGTGCTCGCCGCCCACTACCTTGGGCTTCACATTAAAATCTTCAGCCATAAGCCGAAGTGTGGCAAGATGCGGAGAAAAGCCTCGCACACGACAATGAATGTCAAGATGTTGAGGAAGGAATTAGGGGACAAATCGTGAAGATAATAATACATGATGCCACGAACGAACGGGTGGAGGGGAAACCCTGGCCCGCGGACGAAGTGAGGGAGGAATACAACTCTCTCGTGGGGTTCCAGAGTAGGGACGATCTGTCCCGCCGTCGGGAGACGGTGGCTGATTTTCTTGGCTAGATACCCGGCCTCCCGAAGCTTTTTGATATCCTTCTCCCGGACGGTAGAGGCCATCCACTTGCCTCCTGCTCTGGATCTGGACATTTTCAGAAGGCCTTTGTGGGCAGAGAAGATGAACGCTTGGGCGCTGGAGCTCGAGCGAAGGGGAATGGATCGGGAAGAAGAGAGCGTGGGTGCGAAAGGGAGTCCTTATCCCCTTATAAAGGCAGCAGGGATTCTGCGCCTCCCCACTTGCCTGGTAAACCCGCTTATTCCCCAAGCGCCGTAATTGATGGCGCAATTGGGTTACCCACACCCGGATTGATGAGAATCCCGCGATAAGAGGAACACGATCTCTGCTTCGACAAGACGTCCCAATAAAACCGCCTCGCAACACGTGCAGTGGCAGGCTGGGAAAGACGGTTCATCATGACCAGACCATGGCAGAACATCACGCTATGAAAAGTTGTCAGCATATTAAGATTTGTGAAAATATTATACTCTCTACGGTGGTATGTGGAATTTATTTTACAGAGCCGGACACGATCCTTGTGTTCAAAATCTTCTATGGAGTATTCGGAGGAGGAACCCGCCTTGCAATGCCGAAGACAATCTGCGCGCCGGACTCATCGTCATTGAAGCCTGGTTCAGGGGCTACTGGGAGTCCTGGATTAGGGGGTCCTCGGACAGCCGGACTATATACTTTAGCCGGACTATTGGACTATGAAGATACAAGACTCAAGACTTCGTCCCGTGTCCGGATGGGACTCTCCTTTGCGTGGAAGGCAAGCTTGGCAATACGGATATGTAGATCTCCTCCCTTGTAACCGACTATGTGTAACCCTAGCCCCCTCCGGTGTCTATATAAACCGGAGGGTTTAGTCCGTAGGACAACAACAATCATAATCATAGGCTAGCTTCTAGGGTTTAGCCTCTACGATCTCGTGGTAGATCAACTCTTGTAATACTCATATCATCAAGATCAATCAAGCAGGAAGTAGGGTATTACCTCCATCGAGAGGGCCCGAACCTGGGTAAACATTGTGTCCCCCGCCTCCTGTTACCATCCGCCTTAGACGCACAGTTCGGGACCCCCTACCCGAGATCCGCCGGTTTTGACACCGACACCCCATACCCATTCTCTTCCCCTCCTCTCGATTTCCCTCTCTCAGGCGACCAAAAACTGCTCCGGAGGCCGGCTCCGGCCCTCCGATTCCGTGTCATCTTCTCCACTTCCGACCGGTGGGATTGATCCCTACCGCCTCCTCTTGCCATGGACACCGGTATTGCCCTCGTTTTCCTCCCCTATGGTTCTATTTTTTGAATCTTGGTTCTAGGGCAATGCATGTGGTGTTCTTAGATTTTTGCTAAATCTAGGCATGAGTAGGACGTGGGATGACTGCTAGATAGGAGTATGGATGTACTTTGCCGAAATTTTGAACTTTTATGTCGCCGGTACTACTGGATCCACACCGCAGATGTATCCCCGTAGGGTGGGCGGTACTACTGCTAGGATGCGCACGGTTACTACCGCTTGTGGCGGTACTACCGCTCATCTTCTGTGGTACTACCGCTTATCCTCCCGCGGTACTACCGCTGCTGGGAGCGGTACTACCACTGTGATCTGTTTTTTTAGAATTTGTTCAAAGTCCTCAATTATTTTTTATCTCTTGGCTTATGCAATGGCTTTACACCTGCTTTTCCCTCGTTCTATGTTTGTAGGTTCTAGGTGGTGGTAGCTCTGCTCATCAAGCTCGTTGCAGAAACCCGGATCGTCATGGTGGATTCAAGCTCTATCGCACCTCAGATGATGCACCCGCCAATTCCAGTGGTCCTCCAAGACAACATGTGTAGAAAACCACTAGTAAGCAGAAGGAGAAGGAGAAGAGCACTCCTCCAGATGAGATGTCTGCAAAGGAATTTGCTGCTTTCCGTATGCGCAACCCATATCGCCATCCTTAGGACGAGGCTCTTGTTGGTCGTCCCTTCTGGACCAAGGAGCAATCTCTGATCTACATGGACATTCTGAAGGCCAAGAAGAAATGTTTGTTGTTGCCAAGTCTATTGACATCAGTCACATGGAGAAGGATCTCGCTTACTTTGGGGAAGCTCTTGCACTTTGTCAGCAGTGGGGTCTCATTCTGATCATCACATTCAACAAGGACTTCGACGCTGAGATTGTGTCTCAATTCTATGCCACTATTCACTTTCATGCAGATGAGGAAAGATCCATGTCATGGATGACTGGTGGGAGGATACTGAAGGTTGATTGGAAGACATTCATGGATTGTCTGGGCATCGCTGATGAGGTGGAAGACAACCCTGTTGGTCTCCGTCCTCACAAGGATACACCTGCTACACATAAATCTAAGCTTATTCGTTACTCCGGGATTGTGACTATTGCCAAGGGGGTCACTCGCATGGAGCTCATTCCGTTCTTGGATATCATGCATCGCATCTTTCGCAACACCCTTTTCCCTCGCATTGGGAACCTGGATCAGGTACACTCTTATCTGGTGGATCTGCTTTTGCCTGACTACGAGTCTGTTCATTCTCCCAATAAGGAATCATCTTGGGCATCTAAGCTCAAGTCAAAGATGAAGAAGCTCTTCTGCGTTGAGGCCAAGGGACAGTATAGGGCTCATGTGGCTGAGAAGAAGGCTCGCACACATGACAAGATCATGATGATGTACATTGGTATGGAGGTTACTAGTGGCTCTAAGGAGAGGATCACGGATGAGGAGACATGGGTCTCGCAACACTGCAAGTGGTCAGACTCAGAGGTCGAGCGTCAGCATGAGGCAGCACAGGAGTCTGAGGAGCACGAGGAGTCTTATGAGCACGAGGAGTACTAATGATGTTCTGGAGCATCCCTACCACCTTGGATTAGTTTTAGTGCTCTTTGCCCTTTTGGTGTCTCAATGCCAAAGGAGAGAGAGCTTAGGGAGTTGCCAATTCACAAGTGTGTCCTATTTGTCGTTGCTTTCGTTCTCTCATGAACTCTTTCTCGTTTGCTTTGCTTTAGTTTGTGTGTGGAACCTTAAGTTCCTATCATATGGTGTGAGACATATGAAGGAAATATGCCCTAGAGGCAATAATAAAGTTATTATTTATTTCCTTGTTTCATGATCAATGTTTATTATTCATGCTAGAATTGTATTAACCGAAAACTTAGTACATGTGTGAATACATAGACAAACAGAGTGTCACTAGTATGCCTCTACTTGACTAGCTCGTTGAATCAAAGATGGTTAAGTTTCCTAGCCATAGACATGAGTTGTCATTTGATTAACGGGATCACATCATTAGAAAATGATGTGATTGACTTGACCCATTCCGTTAGCTTAGCACTTGATTGTTTAGTATGTTGCTATTGCTTTCTTCATGACTTATACATGTTCCTATGACTATGAGATTATGCAACTCCTGAATGCCGGAGGAACACTTTTTGTGCTACCAGACGTCACAACATAACTGGGTGATTATAAAGGTGCTCTACAGGTGTCTCCGATGGTGTTTGTTTAGTTGGCATAGATCGAGATTAGGATTTGTCACTCCGATTGTCGGAGAGGTATCTCTGGGCCCTCTCGGTAATGCACATCACTATAAGCCGTGCAAGCAATGTGACTAATGAGTTAGTTGCGGGATGATGCATTACGGAACGAGTAAAGAGACTTGCCGGTAACGAGATTGAACTAGGTATTGAGATACCGACGATCGAATCTCGGGCAAGTAACATACCGATGACAAAGGGAACAACGTATGTTGTTATGCGGTTTGACCGATAAGATCTTCGTAGAATATGTGGGAACCAATATGAGCATCCAGGTTCCGCTATTGGTTATTGACTCGAGATGTGTCTCGGTCATGTCTACATAGTTCTCGAAACCGTAGGGTCCGCATGCTTAACGTTTGATGATGATTTGTATTAAAGAGTTATGTGATTTGATGACCGAAGATAGTTTGGAGTCCCAAATGAGATCATGGACATGACGAGGAGTCTCAAAATGGTTGAGACATAAAGATCGATATATTGGAAGGCTATATTCGGACATCGGAAAGGTTCCGAGTGGTTCGGGTATTTTTCGGAGTACCAGAGAGTTACAGGAATTCGTCGGGAGAAGTATTGGGCCTTATTGGGCCATACGGGAATAGAGGAGGCAGGCCAAAGGGAAGGAGGCGCCCCCCCCATGGGTCCGAATTGGACTAGGGGAAAGGGGGCGGCGCCCCCCTTGCCCTTTCCTACTCCCTCTCTCTTTCCCTCTTTCTTCTCTCCTACTCCGAAAAGGAAAAAGGGGAATCCTACTAGGACTTGGGAGTCCTAGTAGGACTCCCCACACTTGGCGCGCCCCCTCTAGGGCCGGCGTCCTCCTCCTCCCTCCTTTATATACGTGGGCAGGGGACACCCCAAAGGCACAACAGACAATCTCTTAGCCATGTGCGGTGCCCCCCTCCACAGTTACACACCTCGGTCATATCGTCGTAGTGCTTAGGCGAAGCCCTGCGCCGGTAACTTCATCATCACCGTTGCCACGCCGTCGTGCTGACGGAACTCTCCCTTGATACTCTGCTGGATCGTGAGTTCGTGGGACGTCATCGAGCTGAACGTGTGCTGAACTCGGAGGTGCCGTGCGTTCGGTACTTGGATCAGTCGGATCGTGAAGACGTACGACTACATCAACCGCGTTGTCATAACGCTTCCGCTTACGGTCTACGAGGGTACCTGGACAACACTCTCCCGCTCGTTGCTATGCATCACCATGATCTTGCGTGTGCGTAGGAAATTTTTGAAATTACTACGTTCCCCAACAGTGGCATCCGAGCCAGGTTTATGCGTAGATGTTATATGCACGAGTAGAACAGAAGTGAGTTGTGGACGATACAAGTCATACTGCTTACCAGCATGTCATACTTTGGTTCGGCGGTATTGTTGGATGAAGCGGCCCGGACCGACATTACACGTACGCTTACGCGAGACTGGTTCTACCGACGTGCTTTGCACACAGGTGGCTGGCGGGTGTCAGTTTCTCCAACTTTAGTTGAACCGAGTGTGACTACGCCCGGTCCTTGAGAAGGTTAAAACAGCACTAACTTGACGAAATATCGTTGTGGTTTTGATGCTTAGGTAAGAACGGTTCTTGCTCAGCCCGTAGCAGCCACGTAAAACTTGCAACAACAAAGTAGAGGACGTCTAACTTGTTTTTGCAGGGCATGTTGTGATGTGATATGGTCAAGACATGATGCTATATTTTATTGTATGAGATGATCATGTTTTGTAACAGAGTGATCGGCAACTGACAGGAGCCATATGGTTGTCGCTTTATTATATGCAATGCAATCGCCTTGTAATTGCTTTACTTTATCACTAAGCGGTAGCGATAGTCGTAGAAACAATAGTTGGCGAGATGACAACGATGCTACGATGGAGATCAAGGTGTCGCGCCGGTGACGGTGCTTTGGAGATGGAGATCAAAGGCACAAGATGATGATGGCCATATCATATCACTTATATTGATTGCATGTGACGTTTATCCTTTATGCATCTTATTTTGCTTAGTTCGGCGGTAGCATTATAAGATGATCTCTCACTAAATTTCAAGGTATAAATGTTCTCCCTGATTATGCATCGTTGCAACAGTTCGTCGTGCCGAGACACCACGTGATGATCGGGTGTGATAAGCTCTACATTCACATACAATGGGTGCAAGACAATTTTGCACTCGCGGAATACTCGGGTTAAACTTGACGAGCCTAGCATATGCAGATATGGCCTCGGAACACTGGAGACCGAAAGGTCGAGCGTGAATCATATAGTAGATATGATCAACATAGTGATATTCACCATTGAAAACTACTCCATCTCACGTGATGATCGGACATGGTTTAGTTGATTTGGATCACGTGATCATTTAGATGACTAGAGGGATGTCTATCTAAGTGGGAGTTCATAAGTAATATGATTAATTGAACTTTAATTTATCATGAACTTAGTCCTGGTAGTATTAGCATATCTATGTTGTAGATCAATAGCTCGCGATGTAGCTCCCCGTTTATTTTTGATATGTTCCTAGAGAAAAATGAGTTGAAAGATGTTAGTAGCAAAGATGCGGACTAGCTCCATGATCTGAGGATTATCCTCATTGCTGCACAGAAGTATTATGTCCGTGATGCACCGCTGGGTGACAAAACTATTGCAGGAGCAGATGCAGACGTTATGAACGTTTTGACAAAAGCTTGGCATGATGACTACTTGATAGTTTAATGCACCAGGCTTTACGGCTTAGAACCGGGACTTCAAAAATGTTTTGAATGCCATGGAGCATATAAGATGTTCCAAGAGTTGAAATTGGTATTTCATACTCATGCCCGTGTTAAGAGGTATGAGACCTCTGACAGTACTTTGCCTACAAGATGGAGGAGAATAGCTCAACCAGTGAGCATGTGCTCAGAGTGTCTGGGTACTAGAATTGCTTGAATCAAGTGGGAGTTAATCTTCCAGATAAGATAGTAATTGACAAAGTTCTCTAGTCACTATCACCAAGTTACTAGAACTTCATGATGAACTATAATATGCAAGGGATGACGAAAACAATTCCCAAGCTCTTCACGATGCTAAAATCGGCGAAGGTAGAAATCAAGAAAAACATCAAGTGTTGATGGTTGACAAGATCACTAGTTTCAAGAAAAAGGGCAAAGGGAAGAAGGGGGACTTCAAGAAGAACGGCAAGAAAGTTGCTGCTCAAGTGAAGAAGCCCAAGTCTGAACCTAAGCCTGAGACTAAGTGCTTCTACTGCAAAGGGACTGGTCACTGGAAGCGGAACTGCCCCAAGTATTTGGCGGATAAGAAGGATGGCAAAGCAAACAATTCTATATTTGATACACATGTTATTGGTGTGTACTTTACTAGTGTTTATAGCAACCCCTCGGTATTTGATACTGGTTCAGTTGCTAAGAGTACTAACTCGAAACGGGAGTTGCAGAATGAACAGAGACTAGTTAAGGGTGAAGTGATGATGTGTGTTGGAAGTGGTTCCAAGATTGATATGATCATCATCACACACTACCTATACTTTCGGAATTAGTGTTGAACCTAAATAAATGTTATTTGGTGTTTGCGTTAAGCATGAATATGATTTGATCATGTTTATTGCAATATGTTTATTCATTTAAAATCAGAGAATAATTGTTATTCTATTTACATGAATAAAACCTTCTATGGTCATACACTCAATATAAATGGTTTGTTGGATCTTGATCGTAGTGATACACATATTCATAATATTGAAGCCAAAAGATGCAAAGTTAATAATGATAGTGCAACTTATTTGTGGCACTGCCGTTCAGGTCATATTGGTGTAAAGCGCATGAAGAAACTCCATTATGATGGGCTTTTGGAATCACTTGACGCTTGCGAACCATGCCTCATGGGCAAGATGACTAAGACTCCGTTCTCCGGAACAATGGAGCGAGCAACTGACTTATTGGAAATAATACATACTGATGTATGCGGTCCGATGAGTGTTGAGGCTCGCGGCAGGTATCATTATTTTCTGACCTTCACAGATGATTTTAGCAGATATGGGTATATCTACTTGATGAAACATAAGTCTGAAACATTTGAAAAGTTCAAAGAATTTCAGAGTGAAGTGGAGAATCATCGTAACAAGAAAATAAAAGTTTCTACGATATAATCGCAGAGGTAAAATATTTGAGTTACGAGTTTGGCCTTCAGTTAAAACAATGTGAGATAGTTTCACTACTCACGCCACCTGGAACACCACAGTGTAATGGTGTGTCTGAACGTCATAACTGTACTTTATTAGATATGGTGCGATCTATGATGTTTCTTACCGATTTACCACTATCGTTTTGGGATTATGCATTAGAGACAGCTGCATTCATGTTAAATAGGGCACCATCTAAATCCGTTGAGACGACACCGTATGAACTATGGTTTAGCAATAAACCTAAGTTGTCGTTTCTTAAAGTTTGGAGTTGCGATGCTTATGTGAAAAAGCTTCAACCTGATAAGCTCGGACCCAAATCGGAGAAATGTGTCTTCATAGGATACCCAAAGGAAACTGTTGGGTACACCTTCTATCACAGATCCGAAGGCAAGACATTTGTTGCTAAGAATGGATCCTTTCTAGAGAAGGAGTTTCTCTCGAAAGAAGTGAGTGGGAGGAAAGTAGAACTTGATGAGGTAACTGTACCTGCTCCCTTATTGGAAAGTAGTTCATCACAGAAGCCGGTTCCTGTGACACCTACACTAATTAGTGAGGAAGCAAATGATATTGATCATGAAACTTCAGATCAAGTTACTACTGAACATTGTAGGTCAACCAGAGTACGGTCCGCACCAGAGTAGTACGGTAATCCTGTTCTGGAGGTCATGTTACTTGACCATGACGAACCTACGAACTATGAGGAAGCGATGATGAGCCCAGATTCCGCAAAATGGTTTAAAGCCATGAAATCTGAGATGGGATCCATGTATGAGAACAAAGTATGGACTTTGGTTGACTTGCCCGATGATCGGCAAGCCATAGAAAATAAATGGATCTTCAAGAGGAAGACGAACGCTGATAGTAGTGTTACTATCTACAAAGCTAGGCTTGTCGAAAAAAAGGTTTTTGACAAGGTTCAAGGTGTTGACTGCGATGAGATTTTCTCACTCATAGCGATGCTTAAGTCTGTCCGAATCATGTTAGCAAATTGCCACATTTTATGAAATCTGGCAAATGGATGTCAAAAACTACATTCCTTAATGGATTTCTTAAAGAAGAGTTTTATATGATGCAACCAGAAGGTTTTGTTGATCCTAAAGGTGCTAACAAAATGTGCAAGCTCCAGCGATCCATCTATGGACTGGTGCAAGCATCTTGGAGTTGGAATATACGCTTTGATGAGTTGATTAAAGCATATAGTTTTATGCAGACTTGCGGTGAAGCCTGTATTTACAAGAAAGTGAATGGGAGCACTACAGCATTCCTGATAAGTATATGTGAATGACATATTGTTTTTTTTAATATAATGAATGACATATTGTTGATCAGAAATGATGTAGAATTTTCTAGAAAGCATAAAGGAGTGTTTGAAAAGGAGTTTTTCAAAGGAAGACCTCAGTGAAGCTGCTTACATATTGAGCATCAAGATCTATAGAGATAGATCAGGACGCTTGATAAGTTTTTTCAATGAGTACATACCTTGACAAGATTTTGAAGTAGTTCAAAATGGAACAGTCAAAGAAGGAGTTCTTGACTGTGTTGCTAGGTGTGAAGTTGAGTAAGACTCAAAGCCCGTCCACGACAGAAGACAGAGAGAGAATGAAAGTCATTCCCTATGCCTCAGCCATAGGTTCTATAAAGTATGCCATGCTATGTACCAGACCTATTGTATACCCTGCCCTGAGTTTGGCAAGGGAGTACAATAGTGATCTAGGAGTAGATCACTGGACATTGGTCAAAATTATCCTTAGAGGACTAAGGAAATATTTCTCGGTTATGAGGTGATAAAGAGTTCGTCGTAAAAAGTTACGTCGATGCAAGTTTTTACACCAATCCGGATGACTCTAAGTCTCAATATGGATACATATTGAAAGTGGGAGCAATTAGCTAGAGTATCTCCTTGCAGAGTATTGTAGACATAGAATATTTGCAAAATACATACGGCTCTGAATGTGGCAGACCCGCTGACTAAACTTCTCTCACAAGAAAAACATGATCACACCTTAGTACTCTATGGGTGTTAATCACATAGCGATGTGAACTAGATTATTGACTCTAGTAAACCCTTTGGGTATTGGTCACATGACGATGTGAACTATGGGTGTTAATCACATGGTGATGTGAACTATTGGTGTTAAATCACATGGCGAATTGAACTAGATTATTGACTCTAGTGCAAGTGGGAGACTGAAGGAAATATGCCCTAGAGGCAATAACAAAGTTAGTATTTATTTCCTTATTTCATGATAAATGTTTATTATTCATGCTAAAATTGTATTAACCGGAAACTTAGAACATGTGTGGATACATAGACAAACAGAGTGTCACTAGTATGCCTCTACTTGACTAGCTCGTTGAATCAAAGATGGTTAAGTTTCCTAGCCATAGACATGAGTTGTCATTTGATTAACGGGATCACATCATTAGATAATGATGTGATTGACTTGACCCATTCCGTTAGCTTAGCACTTGA
Source organism: Aegilops tauschii subsp. strangulata (assembly GCF_002575655.3). Lineage (NCBI taxonomy): Eukaryota > Viridiplantae > Streptophyta > Magnoliopsida > Poales > Poaceae > Aegilops > Aegilops tauschii. Next base: position 389,529,840 of record NC_053039.3, on the reverse strand, counting down.
TCGTTTAGTATGTTGCTATTGCTTTCTTCATGACTTATACATGTTCCTATGACTATGAGATTATGCAACTCCTGAATGCCGGAGGAACACTTTGTGTGCTACCGAACATCACAACGTAACTGGGTGATTATAAAGGTGATCTACAGGTGTCTCCGATGGTGTTTGTTGAGTTGGCATAGATCGAGATTAGCATTTGTCACTCCGATTGTCGAAGAGGTATCTCTGGGCCCTCTCGGTAATGCACATCACTATAAGCCTTGCAAGCAATGTGACTAATGAGTTAGTTGCGGGCTGATGCATTACGGAACGAGTAAAGAGACTTGCCGATAACGAGATTGAACTAGGTATTGAGATACCGACGATTGAATCTCGGGCAAGTAACATACCGATGACAAAGGGAACAACGTATGTTGTTATGCGGTTTGACCGATAAAGATCTTCGTAGAATATGTGGGAGCCAATACGAGCATCCAGGTTCCTCTATTGGTTATTGACTCGAGATGTGTATCGGTCATGTCTACATAGTTCTCGAACCCGTAGGGTCCGCACGCTTAACGTTTGATGACGATTTGTATTAAAGAGTTACGTGATTTGATGACCGAAGATAGTTCGGAGTCCTAGATGAGCTCATGGACATGAGGAGGAGTCTCGAAATGGTTGAGACGTAAAGATCGATATATTGGAAGGCTATATTCGGACATCGGAAAGGTTCTGAGTGGTTCGGGTATTTTTTGGAGTACCGGAGAGTTACAGGAATTCGCCGGGAGAAGTATTAGGCCTTATTGGGCCATACGGGAATAGAGGAGGCAGGCCAAAGGGAAGGAGGCGCCCCCCATGGGTCCGAATTAGACTAGGGGAAAGGGGGCGGGGCCCCCCTTGCCCTTTCCTACTCCCTCTCTCTCTTTCCCTTTTTCTTCTCTCCTACTCCGGAAAGGAACAAAGGGAATCCTACTAGGACTTGGGAGTCCTAGTAGGACTCCCCACACTTGGCGCGCCCCCTCTAGGGCCGGCCTCCTCCTCCTCCCTCCTTTATATACGTGGGCAGGGGACACCCCAAAGGCACAACAAACAATCTCTTAGCCGTGTGCGGTGCCCCCCTCCACAGTTACACACCTCGGTCATATCGTCGTAGTGCTTAGGCGAAGCCCTACGCCGGTAACTTCATCATCACCGTCGTCACGCCGTCGTGCTGACGGAACTCTCCCTCGATACTCTGCTGGATTGTGAGTTCGTGGGACGTCATCGAGCTGAACGTGTGTTGAACTCGGAGGTGCCGTGCGTTCGGTACTTGGATCGGTCGGATCATGAAGACGTACGACTACATCAATCGCGTTGTTATAACACTTCTGCTTATGGTCTACGAGGGTACGTGGACAACACTCTCCCTCTCGTTGCAATGCAACACCATGATCTTGCGTGTACGTAGGAAATTTTTGAAAGTACTACGTTCCTCAACAACATATGCTACCCTATCTTTATCTTTATGTCAAGTACCTTATTAGCTTGTGAGATGTTATCTATCTTGTGCCCTATCTTTATGCTCGGATGTTATTTCCTTGCATCCATGCTTATCTCTCTTATGTAGTTGATGCAAGTGTTGTCAGTCTATAAAACATAGGGTGGGTGTTGATTCTAGTCTATGCGATTTGCATTCCAAAGGCATACTTTATTAGTGCACACATCTAGGGGGAGCCTGTCTATAATTTTTAGATGTTGAGGTTGCATATTATCTTGTTCCATCTTTGTTCAAATCCTGTGTTGCCATCAATCCACCAAAAAGGGGGAGATTGTTAGGGCATATTTCTCCCTTAGTGGTTTTGGTGATTGATGACAATACTTTTGCGGACTAATCGTGTGCATTGAGCATTTTAGAGAATCTATCATGTGGCACAAGATGATTCGTGCCCCTCGGAGCCATTGCGAAGACCACGTTTTTCATACGTTTCAATTTTGGTGGGAGTTGTAGGACCATCGCACTATTAAGAGTGGGTCCGCTTCGGAACGGTTTGGGTGGAATCAACACGTACATGGTCTTTTTGCACCCTCTTTCTTTTGCAGCCAATTGAGCTTGTCCTCCCTTGTGCTTGGGCCTTCTTGAGGCACATAAGCGAAAGTACCGCTCTGCTAGACAGTAGTACCGCCCCAGCGGTACTGTTGGGTAATGTAGCAATAATTCAAAATTTTCCTACGTGTCACCAAGATCAATCTAGGAGATGCTAGCAACGAGAGAGAGGGGGTGCATCTTCATACCCTTGAAGATCGCTAAGCGGAAGCGTTACAAGAACGCGGTTGATGAAGTCGTACTCGCGGCGATTCAAATCGCGGAAGATCCGATCTAGCGCCGAACGGACGGCACCTCCGCGTTCAACACACGTACAGCCCGGGGACGTCTCCTCCTTCTTGACCCAGCAAGGGGAGAGGAGAAGTTGAGGGAGAACTCCAGCAGCACGACGGCGTGGTGGCGATGGAGCTCGTGGTTCTCCGGCAGAGCTTCGCTAAGCACTACGGAGGAGGAGGAGGAGTTGGAGGAGGAGGAGTTGGAGGAGGAGAGGGCTGCGCCAGGCCAGGGGTCCGGCTGCGCTCTCTCTCCCTCACTATATATAGGGGGAAGGGGGTGGAGGAGGCGCCCTAGGGTTCCCTAGGGGAGGGGCGGCGGCCACAGGGAAAACCCTAGATGGGTTTGGGCGCCCCCACCCCTGGGAAACTTGCCCCCCAAGCCGGGAGGGGTGGCTGCCCTAGGGGAGGCGCCCCCACCTCTCCACGTTAAGTGAGAGGGGTTGGGAGGGGCGCACAGCCCCTTAGTGGGCTGGTGTGCCCCCTCCCCTTGGCCCATAAGGCCCCCCAACGCTTGCTGGGGCCTCCGAAACCCCTTTCGGACATGCTGGCGATAGCCTGGTACCCCCGGAACAATTCCGGACTCCAATACCCTTCGTCCAATATACCGATCTTCACCTCCGGACCATTCCGGAGCTCCTCGTCATGTCTGGGATCTCATCCGGGACTCCGAACAACCTTCGGTAACCACATACTATTTCCCATAACAACTCTAGCGTCACTGAACCTTAAGTGTGTAGACCCTACGGGTTCGGGAACCATGCAGACATGGCCGAGACACCTCTCCGGCCAATAACCAATAGCGGGATCTGGATACCCATATTGGCTCCCACATGTTCCACGATGATCTCATCGGATGAACCACGATGTTGGGGATTCAATCAATCCCGTATACAATTCCCTTTGTCTATCGGTATGTTACTTGCCCGAGATTCGATCGTCGGTATCCCTATACCTTGTTCAATCTCGTTACCGGCAAGTCTCTTTACTCATTCCGTAACGCATGATCCCGTGACTAACTCCTTAGTCACATTGAGCTCATTATGATGATGCATTACCGAGTGGGCCCAGAGATACCTCTCCGTCATACGGAGTGACAAATCCCAGTCTCGATTCGTGCCAACCCAACAGACACTTTCGGAGATACCTGTAGTGCACCTTTATAGCCACCCAGTTACGTTGTGACGTTTGGTACACCCAAAGCATTCCTACAGTATCCGGAAGTTGCACAATCTCATGGTCTAAGGAAATGATACTTTACATTAGAAAAGCTCTTAGCAAACGAACTACACGATCTTGTGCTATGCTTAGGATTGGGTCTTGTCCATCACATCAGTCTCCTAATGATGTGATCCCGTTATCAATGACATCCAATGTCCATGGTCAGGAAATCATAACCATCTATTGATCAACGAGCTCGTCAACTAGAGGCTTACTAGGGACATGTTGTGGTCTATGTATTCACACATGTATTACGGTTTCCAGTTAATACAATTATAGCATGAACAATAGACAATTATCATGAACAAGGAAATACAATAATAACCATTTTATTATTGCCTCTAGGGCATATTTCCAACAGTCTCCCACTTGCACTAGAGTCAATAATCTAGTTCACATCACCATGTGATTAACACTCAAAGTTCACATCGCCATGTGACTAATACCCAAGAGTTTACTAGAGTCAATAATCTAGTTCACATCACCATGTGATTAACACTCAATGAGTTTTAGGGTTTGATCATGTTATGCTTACAAGAGAGGTTTTAGTCAACGGGTCTGCAACATTCAGATCTGTGTGTGCTTTACAAATTTCTATGTCATCTTGTAGATGCAGCTACCACGCGCTACTTGGAGCTATTCCAAATAACTGCTCTACTATACGAATCCGGTTTACTACTCAGATTCATCTGGATTAGTGTCAAAGTTTGCATCGATGTAACCCTTTACGACGAACTCCTTTTCCACCTCCATAATCGAGAAAATTCCTTAGTCCACTAGATACTAAGGATAAGTTCGACCGCTGTCATGTGATCCATTCCTGGATCACTATTGTACCCCTTGACTAACTCATGGCAAGGCACACTTCAGGTGCGGTACACAGCATAGCATACTGTAGAGCCTACGTCTAAAGCATAGGGGACGACCTTCGTCCTTTCTCTCTCTTCTGCCGTGGTCAGGTCTTGAGTCTTACTCAATACTCACACCTTGAAACACAGCCAAGAACTCCTTTGCTGATCTATTTTGAACTCCTTCAAAATCTTGTCATGGTATGTATTCATTTGAAAGTACTATTAAGCGTTTTTGATCTATCCTTATAGATCTTGATGCTCAATGTTCAAGTAGCTTTGTCCAGGTTTTCCATTGAAAAACACTTTTCAAATAACCCTGTATGCTTTCCAGAAATTCTACATCATTTCTGATCAACAATATGTTAACAACATATACTCATCAAAAATTCTATAGTGCTCCCACTCACTTCTTTGGAAATACAAGTTTCTCATAAACTTTGTAAAAACCCAAAATCTTTGATCATCTCATCAAAGCGTACATTCCATATCCGAGATGCTTACTCCAGTCCTTAGAAGGATTGCTGGAGCTTTGCATACTTGTTAGCATCTTTCAGGATTGACAAAACCTTCTGGTTGTATCACATACAACCTTTCCTCAAGAAAATCATCGAGGAAACAATGTTTTTTGACATCCTATCTGCAAGATTTCATAAATAATACAGTAACTGCTAATATAATTCCAACAGACTCTTAGCATCGCTACGAGTGAGAAAATCTCATCGTAGTCAACTCCTTGAACTTGTCGGAAAACATCTTAACGACAAGTCGAGCTTTCTTAATGGTGACACTTACCATCATTGTCCGTCTTCCTTTTAAAATCCATCTGCACCCAACAGCCTTACGACCATCAAGCAGTTCTTCCAAAGTCTATACTTTGTTTTTATACATGGATCCTCTCTCGGATTTTATGGCCTCGAGCCATTCGTCGGAATCCGGGCCCACCATCGTTTCTCCATAGCTCGTAGGTTCATTATTGTCTAGCAACATGACCTCCAAGACAGGATTACATACCACTCTGAAATAGTACGCATCCTTGTCGACCTACGAGGTTTGTTAGTGACTTGATCCGAAGTTTCATGATCACTATCATCAGCTTCCACTTCAATTGGTGTAGGCGCTACAGGAACAACTTCCTGTGCCCTGCTACACACTGGTTGAAGTGACGGTTCAATAACCTCATCAAGTCTCCACCATCCTCCCACTCAATTCTTTCGAGAGAAACTTTTCCTCGAGAAAGGACCCGTTTCTAGAAACAATCACTTTTGCTTCCAGATCTGAAATAGGAGGTATACCCAACTGTTTTGGGTATTCTATGAAGATGGATTTATCTGCTTTGGGTTCGAGCTTATCGGCCTGAAACTTTTTCACATAAGCGTCGCAGCCCCAAACTTTTAAGAAACGACAGCTTAGGTTTCTCTAAACCATAGTTCATACGATGTCGTCTCAATGGAATTGCATGGTGCCCTATTTAAAGTGAATGCGGTTGTCTCTAATGCCTAACCCATAAATGATAATGGTAATTCGATAAGACACATCATGGTATGCACCATATCCAATAGGGTGCAGTTATGATGTTCGGACACACCATCACACTATGGTGTTCCAGTCGGTATTAGTTGTGAAATGATTTCCGCAATGTATTAATTGTGTGCCAAACTCGTAACTCAGATATTCATCTCTATGATCATATCATAGACATTTTATCCTCTTGTCACGACGATCTTCAACTTCACTCTGAAATTACTTGAACCTTTCAATAATTCAGACTTGTGTTTCATCAAGTAAATATTCTCAGCATCTACTCAAATCATCTGTGAAGTAAGAACATAACGATATCCACTGCGTGCCTCGGCACTCATTGGACTGCACACATCAAAATGAACTACTTCCAACAAGTTGCTTTCTTGTTCCATCTTACTGAAAACGAGGCCTTTCAGTCATCTTGCCCATGTGGTATGATCTGCATGTCTCAAGTGATTCAAAATCAAATGAGTCCAAACGATCCATCTGTATGGACTTTCTTCATGCATATATACTAATGGACATGGTTCGTATGTCTCAATCTTTTCAAAAATGAGTGAGTCCAAAGATCCATCAACATGGAGCTTCTTCATGCGTTTTATACCAATATGACTCAAATGGCAGTGCCACAAGTATGTGGTACTATCATTACTATTTTATATCGTTTGGCATGAACATGTGTATCACTACGATTGAGATTCAATAAACCATTCATTTTAGGTGCAAGACCATTGAAGGTATTATTCAAATAAATAGAGCAACCATTATTCTCCTTAAATGAATAACCGTATTGCGATAAACATAATCCAATCATGTCTATGCTCAACGCAAACACCAAATAACAATTATTTAGGTTTAACACCAATCCCGATGGTAGAGGGAGCGTACGATGTTTGATTACATCAACCTTGGAAACACTTCCAACACATATCGTCATCTCACCTTTAGCTAGTCTCCGTTTATTCCGTAGCCTTTTATTTCGAGTTACCAACACTTAGCAACCGAACCGGTATCTAATACCCTGGTGCTACTAGGAGTACTAGTAAAGTACACATTAATATAATGTATATCCAATATACTTCTGTCGACCTTGCCTGCCTTCTCATCTACCAAGTATCTAGGGTAGTTCTGCTTCAGTGACCGTTCCCCTCATTACAGAAGCACTTAGTCTCGGGTTTGGGTTCAACCTTGAGTTTCTTCACTAGAGCAGCAACTGATTTGCCGTTTCATGAAGTATCCCTTCTTTCCCTTGCCCTTCTTGAAACTAGTGGTTTTACTAACCATCAGTAATTGATGCTCCTACTTGATTTCTACTTTCGCGGTGTCAAACATCGCGAGTTGCTCAAGGATCATCATGTCTATCCCTAATATGTTATAGTTCATCACGAAGCTCTAATAGCTTGGTGGCAGTGACTATGGAGAACCATCACTATCTCATCTGGAAGATTAACTCCCACTCGATTCAAGCGATTGTAGTACTCAGACAATCTGAGCACATGCTCAACGATTGAGCTTTTCTCCCTTAGTTTGGAGGCTTAAGAAACTTGTCAGAAGTCTCATACCTCTTGACGTGGGCACTAGTCTGAAATCCCGATTTCAGTCTTTGGAACATCTCATATGTTCTGCGACGTTTCAAAAACGTCTTTGGCGCCTCAATTCTAAACCGTTAGCATTACGCACTGAACTATCACGTAGTCATCAAAACGTGTATGTCAGATGTTCACAACATCCACAGACGACGCTCGAGGTTCAGCACACCGAGCGGTGCATTAAGGACATAAGCCTTCTGCGCAGCAATGAGGATAATCCTCAGTTTACGGACCCAGTCCGCATAATTTCTACTATCAACTTTCAACTAAATTTTCTCTAGGAACATATCTTAAACAGTAGAACCAAAGCGTAAGCTATGACATAATTTGCAAAGACCTTTTGACTATGTTCATGATAATTAAGTTCATCTGATTATTTAATGAACTCCCACTTAGATAGACATCCCTCTAGTCATCTAAGTGATACATGATCCGAATCGACTAGACGTGTCCGATCATCACGTGAGACGAACTAGTCATCAACGGTGAACATCTCCATGTTGATCGTATCTACTATACGACTCAAGTTCGACCTTTCGGTCTCTTGTGTTCCGAGGCCATGTCTGTACATGCTAGGCTCGTCAAGTCAACCTAAGTGTTTCGCATGTGTAAATCTGGCTTACACCCGTTGTATGCGAACGTTAGAATCTATCACACCCGATCATCACGTGGTGCTTCGAAACAACGAACCTTCGCAACGGTGCACAGTTAGGGGGAACACATCTCTTGAAATTTTAGTGAGGGATCATCTTATTTATGCTACCGTCGTTCTAAGCAAATAAGATGTAAACATGACAAACATCACATGCAAATCATAAAGTGACATGATATGGCCAATATCATCTTGCGCCTTTTGATCTCCATCTTCGAGGCGCGGCATGATCACCTTCGTCACCGGCATGACACCATAATCTCCATCATCGTGTCTTCATGAAGTTGTCTCGCCAACTATTACTTCTACTACTATGGCTAAAGGTTAGCAATAAAGTAAAGTAATTACATGGCGTTTTTCATTGACACACATGTCATACAATAAATTAAGACAACTCCTATGGCTCCTGCCGGTTGTCATACTCATCGACATGCAAGTCGTGATTCCTATTACAAGAACATGATCAATCTCATACATCACATATATATAATTCATCACATCCTTTTGGCCATATCACATGTGACACCCCCAATTTGACCGTACACTAATCATGCACACAAATGTGTACGATCAAGATCAGGGACTCACGGGAAGATATCACAACACAACTCTAAAACATAAATAAGTCATACAAGCATTATAATACAAGCCAGGGGCCTCGAGGGCTCGAATACAAGTGCTCGATCATAGACGAGTCAGCGGAAGCAGCAATCTGAGTACAGACATAAGTTAAACAAGTTTGCCTTAAGAAGGCTAGCACAAAAGTAGCAATGATCGAAAAGGCAAGGCCTCCTGCCTGGGACCTCCTAACTACTCCTCGAAGCCGAACTCCATGTAGCATCATCCTCGGGATCTCTAGCTCCTGGACTCCAGCATCTGGTTGCGACAATCAGGTATAGAAAGGGGAAAAGAGGGAGAAAAGCAACCGTGAGCACTCATCCAAAGTACTCGCAAGCAAGGAGCTACACTACATATGCATGGGTATATGTGTAAAGGGCCATATCAGTGGACTGAACTGCAGAATGCCAGAATAAGAGGGGGCTAGCTAGTCCTGTCGAAGACTACGCTTCTGGCCATCTCCATCTTGCAGCATGTAGAAGGGAGTAGATTGAAGTCCTCCAAGTAGCATCGCATAGCATAATCCTACCCGGCGATCCCCTCCTCGTCGCCCTGTTAGAGAGCGATCACCGGGTTGTATCTGGCACTTGGAAGGGTGTATTTTATTCAGTATCCAGTTCTAGTTGTCATAAGGTCAAGGTACAACTCCGGGTCGTCCTTTTACCGAGGGACACGGCTATTCAAATAGATAAACTTCCCTGCAGGGGTGCACCACATAACCCAACACGCTCAATCCCATTTGGCCGGACACACTTTTCTGGGTCATGCCCGGCCTCGTAAGATCAACACGTCGCAGCCCCACCTAGGCTCAACAGAGAGGTCAGCACGCCGGTCTAAACCTATGCGCGCAGGGGTCTGGGCCCATCGCCCTATACACACCTGCACGTTGCGTACGCGGCCGGAAGCAGACCTAGCCCCCTTAATACAAGCGCGAGCTTACGGTCCAATGCGGCGCGCGCCACTCAGTCGCTGACGTCAAAAGAGCTTCGGCTGATACCACGACGTCGGGATACCCATAACTACTCCCGCGTAGATGGTTAGTGCGTATGGACCAAATGGCCAGACTCAGATCAAATACCCAGATCTCGTTAAGCGTGTTAAGTATCTGCGAACGCCGACCAGGGCCAGGCCCACCTCTCTCCTAGGTGGTCTCAACCTGCCCTGTCGCTTCGCCATAAAGTAACAGTCGAGGGCCGTCAGGAACCCAGGCCCTCCTCTACCGAGATGGAGCCACCTGTCCTTTCAGCCCCCTCATCAGAATCACTTGCGGGTACTCCTCGAGCCGACCCGACTTTAGTCACCACATGTGTCATGTATATAATGTATATAGTATATACCCGTGATCACCTCCCAAAGTGATCACGGCCCAGTAGTATAGCATGGCAGACGGACAAGAGTGTAGGGCCACTGATGGAACACTAGCATCCTATACTAAGCAGTAGGATAGCAGGTAAGGGTAACAACTATAGCAACAATGACAGGCTATGCATCAGTATAGGATTAACAGAAAGCAGTAACATGCTACACTACTCTAATGCAAGCAGTATAGAGAAGAATAGGCGATATCTGGTGGTCAAGGGGGGGGCTTGCCTGGTAGCTCTGGCAAGTAGGAGGGGTCGTCAACTCCGTAGTCGAACTGGGCAGCAGCAGTGTCGGTCTCGTAGTCTACCGGAGAGAAGAGGGGGAAGAAACAGTAATACAATGCAAACATAAACATGACGATGCGTGACATGACAATGAGCAGTGCTAGGTGTGTCCTAACGTGACAGTAGGTGGTACCGGTGAAGGGGGGGAACATCCGGGAAAGTATTCCCGCTGTTTCACGTTTCAGACAGACGGACCGGAGGGGGAAAGTTGCGAGTTCGATAGGTTAGGGAGGTGGGGTGGACGAACGGACTGCGTATCCGGATTCGTCTCGTCGTTCTGAGCAACTTTCATGTAGAAAACATTTTCATCCGAGTTACGGTTTAAAAGATATGAATTTTCAAAGATTATTTGAATTTCTGGAATTATTTGAATTTAGCAAAAATGAATTATGACGTCAGCATGAGGTAACGCTGACGTCAGCAGGTCAACAGGTCGGCTGACCAGTCAAACCAGACAGGTGGGTCCAGTGGGACCCACATGTCAGCCTTTGTTAGTCTAACAGTAATTTAAACTAAACTAACAGTCTAATTAGAGGGGTGGGCCCCATATGTCAGTGAGTGCTTAATCTAATAAGTTAATTTTATTTATAAAAATGTTTAATTAGCCTAATTAACAGACGGGGCCCACCTGTCAGTGCACAGTAACTGCGTTGACCAGAGTCAACGCGGTCAACTGGGGCGCCGGGGCCCCCTGGCAGCCTCACTGGGGTGGCCCCCATAGGGCCACGTTGGCGCCAGGTCAGCACGGCGGCCGGAGCAACGCCGGCGACCAAAACGCACGGCGGCGCGCACGGGAGGCCGTCGGATTGTCGCTACGGTGGCTCAAATCGGGCGCGGCTGGACTCGTTCGAACGAGAAGACGACGGCGAGGCGATCTGGGGTGGTGGCAGAGGCTGCGGTGGTCGGGAACGTCGACGGCGAGCGGCGAGGCGGACGCCGGACTTCGGCCCTCGCGCGAACTGCGGCTAGAGGGCACGGCAGGACTACTGGGGAGGCTCTACGGGGTCCTAGCGAGGCCTAGAGCACGGTGGCGAGCTCGGGTGAGCACGACATCGACGAGGACGACGGTGACGAGCTCAGTTGCGGAGTGGGCTTCGGGCGGCGATGGCAACGGCGGCTACGGAACGTGGGTGAGCTAACGGAGAGGGGGAGGAGAAGCGGGAGCTCACAGCGGAGCCGTAGGGAGTGGCAGTGAGCTCGGGGAGGGCGCGAGGTAGCCGGAATCGGCGATGAACGCCGGCGATCCGAAGGTTGAAGACGAGCTCGTTCCGGTCGGAGTAGAGGCGCTCGGCTCGGTCCCGATGGCGTAGGCGACGTAGACGATGACGAGGAAGACGGTGAGCTCCAGATCGAGGCGCGAGAGGCACGGTGGCCACGGAATCGAGCGGCGGCGGCGGCGAGCGCTTCAGGTGAGGTGGGGAATGAGAGAGGCGGAGAGGGCAAGCAGCAGCTCGTGGGGAAGGGGGGAAAAGATCTCTCGGAGGAGGCAGGGGGGCCGTCGCTGGCGTCCTTATCCTCCCCGCGGCGCCTGTAGCAGCGTGGCCGACGAGGTGGTTCAGCGGCGACGCCCCTGTTGCGGTCTGAGACCGAGGAACAGGGCGGGGGGAGAAAGACCGCTGCGAGGGGGCACTGGGCTGGCTCGGGTGGGTTAGGTGGGCCGGCCCAGGTGGGTTCGGTCCAGGGAGGGGGGTTGCTCTCTCTCTCTCTCTGCTTTTTCTTTTTCTTTTTTAATCTTTTACCCTTTTATTTATTTTCCTTTTCTGTTATAGTTTTGCATCCTATTATTTTAGTTTTAGTAAAATATATACTTTGTTTATAAATTAGTATTTCAAATTAGTCCATACTCAAAAGTCCAGTCCTCAATAAATTAGTTTGACATTTTATTAATTACAAAAGGTTTTTTAAATAATTATTTTGCTGCTGTTTTATTCATCTCATATTATTTAAACATTTTATAAAGGTGTGGTTTCTCCACCATAATTATCTATGCAATATTTGGTTCACTCCGAACAATTTAATTTTAATATTTGAAAACTTTTATTGTTTGCTTGATTTTGGATTTGATTTAGAATCGGTTTCGAACTAACGTGAGATTAACAACAATAAACGGGGTGACATGGCATCGTTAACATGGGATTACTGTAGCTTAATTATCCGGGCGTCACAAGTCTCCTCCACTACAAGAAATCTCGTCCCGAGATTTAAGAGGGGAAGTGACGGGAAAGGGATTTGGTCGCGAAATTCTAACGAGCGTCCTGGATCTTGGTTGCTCTTCTCGAAGCGGTTGATCCATTATGTTGATGTCTTCATTTTCCTGCTTCAGGTCAACATGATGAAGCTGGCATCCTTTCCTCGGGGACTCCATCGTACTTACGAAAGGATAGGAGGGAAACTACAAGGACAGGTGTCTGCAAGGGCTGATATTCGGCAATTAGCTCTGGGGTTTTGGACCAAGGTATCCCTTGAGTCGAAACTTAGGAAAACATCGAGAGCAAAGTAAGAAGGTACAATAAGGAGTTTCAAGCAGCCAGGCAATCGTTCGTTGCCTGAAACAGGGCGTGAAAGGGGCTCAAAGCAATCGGGAATAAGTATTGCGTCTTATACCAGAATAGATCAATAGGCAGGTGGCCCGTGAATTACATACAAAGTCAAGCACGAGGAATAACTTTGACAAAAGGGTGTACAGGAGAGTCAGGTTTCGATCCAGTGGAACTGTGGGTTATGGGCCCACCATGTGGGTTAAAAGTAGGAAGGGCGGAGACGTCTTGCATGATCATGTAAGCAAGGCATGTCAGAGGATAGCATGTCTTTTATGTCGGCAACCACATCGGTACCAAGGGCGAGGGACGAAGAGAACCATTTTCCTGCTCGTCGAAACGAGGCGGACCAATAGGCAAAGTTCTCGTGCATCGGTGGTTACCGGAATATCATCGACAATAGTAACAGGGTCTTACTGACAGAATTGTACACCGGGGTGTTTACATAAGCAGGAGAATACTACTGCTTAGATCATATAGATCACCAGAAAGGTTAAACCACACAATGGAAAGGAAAATATGATTATCAGATTAAACAAAAGAATGGAAAGGAAAATGTGTTTAAACACATATTTCAAGGGTGTATCCTCCCCAAGGACAAGCAGAGCATGATATCCAGGACAGGATATAATGTAGAAAACTCATTAGGTAAGGTGAGAGAAATTTCATGACATCACCCATACAACGGTGTTGGATAATGGACAAAGAAAATTTTGCATTGTTCTTCAAATGCTCTTATTGAAAATCGGAGTACCACAGACATGCTTCGAGATAACATTGGCATGGTCTTCAAGCAAAGGTCAGACTTTGGATACAAAGGATCCATCGGAAACAACTTATAGAATAAGTCTTACCACTTTCTCATGGAAGAATAGCTAACCTTGCTAAAAGGGAAAACTTATAACAATAGGTCCTCCCGCCAGGTGTGCTGGGTATCATCACCTTACCGGGTCATAAATAGGCCAATGTTATAACTCTTGGAAATATGTTCCAACCATCATATCTGACCGAGATTCAGATCTGATTGGTGTCAGGATACCTCAGACTCAGGATGTCTGAGAACAAAAGTGCAACACAAATTGATGGGATGACATTATAAGATTCTCGGGAAATGAACTATGAAAGCAAGTTCCGAAACCAGAGTTCTTCATTAAACCAAAGAGAGGGATAGGAGGTGGCTGATGGACTCAGCGACATTCCATTGAGAGTTCCAAAAGATGGATTTCCACAACTATGAGAACAAGGAGATAACAATAGCTAGATCGAATGACTTAATGATGTATGCTCGAGGAAAACATACACAGTTAAACATTGGTTGAAATGTGCACCCGAAATGTGGGCTAGGTAGCACGATCAATGTTCGAATGATGATTCATTAAGCCATAGACGTAGAATCAAACTATAGACCAATAACTTCAAAGCAATAGGGTTGCTAGAAGTTTAGAATTTACACGTCACAGACCATTTGTCGGTATTTCGTTTAGAAACAACACGGGGACCAAGAAAGAATGGTGATGGTGAGAAGTATCACTGTACCAAGAATTCTTAAGAGGTGGAGTAATCCTCACGACATTCTTGACATCGAAGATGGTAATACTCCACGGTAGAACAGAACATAGGTTGGATAGCAGGGAAATCAAGATACAACACAAAATATGAACAAGTTTGTGTTGAGGGGAGGCAAGAATGTTGTCGATGATAACACAATTCATCGAGGGGCAAGGATGGTATTTCTCGTCCTGAATTTCGATACACAACTTGGAAGAAATCAAATTGTTGACAATGATCACGACAAATTTGTCGAGAGGTTTTCAAGAAGATGTAATTGATCGACGATGACATCAAGTCAAAGGAATGATGAAAGCGAAAGGTTATTGGAACCACGGGTAGGGCACAAACTCGAATTCAAGTTTGCTATTCAAGGAGAAGTGATATGATGAGGGAGATCGACGCAAGATTAGCTCACTCTCGAAATTTGTGCGCTGGGAAGGTCCAGGTAACACAGTTAAAATCATCAAGGTAATGATATAGCCAAACAGGCTAGGAATGGCGTGATCGGGTACAAACTCGTACTTAAGGAAGATTACTAAGAGTTGTTGAACCGTAGTGCGGACTCGGTTCAGTTATCGGTGTCTTTGCGTGATTAATAACTCAGAGCCCGTGGAAAATTGGAATCAATGAGAATGTAGCACTTGATGGAGAACTCATAATAAGTTATGCAGTTCCGTGATAATCTCGAGATACCAGGGGGGTAATGCTCGACGACAGATCAAAGTAGAGGTTGGACTAGGGTATTGCTCTGCAGAAGACAAGTGCTTAAACTTGCACGAGAAATGGTATTTACAGGAGAACATGGTCGGAACCACGATTGAAAAAGGCCAGATCCCAGATATAAGATGAACTTATACCAATGGAATAATTAATTTAAGAAAAGCTTTAATGATAAGATCTACATCGTGTCCATGGGCATGAACGCAAAGTTCAAGGTCGACTCCCACTTCTCCAATGCATAACCTTTCATTTACTTCTCGCGTTCGATGAAGTTATTTAGTAGAAAATTATCTGGTAAAATACCAGAAGGGTATTGTTTGTGAAAACCTTCGGGTTCATACGGTTTTTTTAGGGAAGGTATGGGTTCAACCCATCAGGGCATCTTAGGAACTTATACCACAAACTTCGGAGTAAATAATACAAGCTCGAAAGTAGAGCATGGGTGTCAAAACGAGAGGATACAATTTACTAAAGGCATTATGTATCAGGGAAAGAACTCACAAGGTTATTCAATATGAAGGACACTGTCGGATAAAATCCAACAAAGGAACCGATGGTCCACAAGGGATCTGATGTGAGCATCGGTACTCAACCAGAGGAAGAAGAAGGCAAGGAGATCTGATTATAGAAACAACTGACTAACTCAAAGTTCGAATGCAAAAGAATTATGATTTCCAAATCAGGGGGGTCAGAAGCAACGCTCTGATCAAGGATGGATAAGTGAGTAGGCTTAGGGGTACAATCGATGGCAATTTGATAGGTCGAGATCCAGCTCATGTTAAAAATGACGTTTGAGCCAGAAGGAAGAATTCTAGGATCTGATTGAGGATTGTGAGCATTCGCAATATTTTGAATCAACAGACTCAAAATGATAATGACAAGGAATGACTATAAGATTACGAGACTTATGGGATTATCCATAATGCAAGCAAGCAAGAATTTCAAGAGCAATAGGCTGCTCAGGATTTTTGGTAGATCGAATGGTATTTTGAACACTTTTGTGAAATACTTGAATCAACTGGGGATGAGCGGATACTCGATAAGGGCGAGAAATTATCCGTAGGGGTACTCAGGTGACAAAGAACAGCAAGGCAGTAAGCTCAAGGATTCTCGGAACAACAGAGATAACTTCGGGGTATCTTGTAATAACAAGATCAACTGGGAAACATTGTAAGAATGGCGAGTATACGCGGTTATCCATAGGAGTTTATCGATGAAAGGGAATTGCAAAAGCGATGAACACAAGTTCTCGGGTTATCAGCGGAGAGTATCTTCAGGGTCTTCACGTGCAGCAGACGATCATCAGTAATAAGGGGCTCTCCGGGTGAAAGTGATAACGAGATCCTAATGTTAGATTTAGTAAAATTCACTTAACCCGAATAGAAGAGAGATCAGAGTCCCAGAGTATAGACAAGGAGTAAAAGATCCTAATACCACCCAATGACGACGTGGGCCCGTAAGACACACAGCCATGTTAGTAAAAGTTTTGTAATGTCTAGACTCGACTTCGGCCAAGGAGTGTGGAAAGGGGGATTCCTACAGGCAGTCGGCTCTGATACCAACTTGTGACACCCCCAATTTGACCGTACACTAATCATGCACGCAAATGTGTACGATCAAGATCAGGGACTCACGGGAAGATATCACAACACAACTCTAAAACATAAATAAGTCATACAAGCATTATAATACAAGCCAGGGGCCTCGAGGGCTCGAATACAAGTGCTCGATCATAGACGAGTCAGCGGAAGCAGCAATATCTGAGTACAGACATAAGTTAAACAAGTTTGCCTTAAGAAGGCTAGCACAAAAGTAGCAACGATCGAAAAGGCAAGGCCTCCTGCCTGGGACCTCCTAACTACTCCTCGAAGCCGAACTCCATGTAGCATCATCCTCGGGATCTCTAGCTCCTGGACTCCAGCATCTGGTTGCGACAATCAGGTATAGAAAGGGGAAAAGAGGGAGAAAAGCAACCGTGAGTACTCATCCAAAGTACTCGCAAGCAAGGAGCTACACTACATATGCATGGGTATATGTGTAAAGGGCCATATCAGTGGACTGAACTGCAGAATGCCAGAATAAGAGGGGGGTAGCTAGTCCTGTCGAAGACTACGCTTCTGGCCATCTCCATCTTGCAGCACGTAGAAGAGAGTAGATTGAAGTCCTCCAAGTAGCATCGCATAGCATAATCCTACCCGGCGATCCCCTCCTCGTCGCCCTGTTAGAGAGCGATCACCGGGTTGTATCTGGCACTTAGAAGGGTGTATTTTATTCGGTATCCAGTTCTAGTTGTCATAAGGTCAAGGTACAACTCCGGGTCGTCCTTTTACCGAGGGACACGGCTATTCGAATAGATAAACTTCCCTGCAGGGGTGCACCACATAACCCAACACGCTCGATCCCATTTGGCCGGACACACTTTTCTGGGTCATGCCCGGCCTCGTAAGATCAACACGTCGCAGCCCCACCTAGGCTCAACAGAGAGGTCAGCACTCCGGTCTAAACCTATGCGCGCAGGGGTCTGGGCCCATCGCCCTATACACACCTGCACGTTGCGTACGCGGCCGGAAGCAGACCTAGCCCCCTTAATACAAGCGCGAGCTTACGGTCCAATGCGGCGCGCGCCACTCAGTCGCTGACGTCAAAAGAGCTTCGGCTGATACCACGACGTCGGGATACCCATAACTACTCCCGCGTAGATGGTTAGTGCGTATAAACCAAATGGCCAGACTCAGATCAAATACCCAGATCTCGTTAAGCGTGTTAAGTATCTGCGAACGCCGACCAGGGCCAGGCCCACCTCTCTCCTAGGTGGTCTCAACCTGCCTTGTCGCTTCGCCATAAAGTAACAGTCGAGGGCCGTCAGGAACCCAGGCCCTCCTCTACCGGGATGGAGCCACCTGTCCTTTCAGCCCCCTCATCAGAATCACTTGCGGGTACTCCTCGAGCCGACCCGACTTTAGTCACCACATGTGTCATGTATATAATGTATATAGTATATACCCGTGATCACCTCCCAAAGTGATCACGGCCCAGTAGTATAGCATGGCAGACGGACAAGAGTGTAGGGCCACTGATGGAACACTAGCATCCTATACTAAGCAGTAGGATAGCAGGTAAGGGTAACACTGTAGCAACAATGACAGGCTATGCATCAGTATAGGATTAACCGAAAGCAGTAACATGCTACACTACTCTAATGCAAGCAGTATAGAGAAGAATAGGCGATATCTGGTGGTCAAGGGGGGGCTTGCCTGGTTGCTCTGGCAAGTAGGAGGGGTCGTCAACTCCGTAGTCGAACTCGGCAGCAGCAGTGTCGGTCTCGTAGTCTACCGGAGAGAAGAGGGGGAAGAAACAGTAAATACAATGCAAACATAAACATGACGATGCGTGACATGACAATGAGCAGTGCTAGGTGTGTCCTAACGCGACAGTAGGTGGTACCGGTGAAGGGGGGGACATCCGGTAAAGTATTCCCGTTGTTTCGCGTTTCAGACAGACGGACCGGAGGGGGAAAGTTGCGAGTTCGATAGGTTAGGGAGGTGGGGTGGACGAACGGACTGCGTATCCGGATTCGTCTCGTCGTTCTGAGCAACTTTCATGTAGAAAACATTTTCATCCGAGTTACGGTTTAAAAGATATGAATTTTCAAAGATTATTTGAATTTCTGGAATTATTTGAATTTAGCAAAAATGAATTATGACATCAGCATGAGGTAACGCTGACGTCAGCAGGTCAACAGGTCGGCTGACCAGTCAAACCAGACAGGTGGGTCCAGTGGGACCCACATGTCAGCCTCTGTTAGTCTAACAGTAATTTAAACTAAACTAACAGTATAATTAGAGGGGTGGGCCCCATATGTCAGTGAGTGCTTAATCTAATAAGTTAATTTTATTTATAAAAATGTTTAATTAGCCTAATTAATAGACGGGGCCCACCTGTCAGTGCACAGTAACTGCGTTGACCAGAGTCAACGCGGTCAACTGGGGCGCCGGGGCCCCCTGGCAGCCTCACTGGGGTGGCCCCCATAGGGCCACGTTGGCGCCAGGTCAGCACGGCGGCCGGAGCAACGCCGGCGACCAAAACGCACGGCGGCGCGCACGGGAGGCCGTCGGATTTGCGCTACGGTGGCTCA
The DNA here is from genome assembly GCF_002575655.3 of Aegilops tauschii subsp. strangulata. Lineage (NCBI taxonomy): Eukaryota > Viridiplantae > Streptophyta > Magnoliopsida > Poales > Poaceae > Aegilops > Aegilops tauschii. Next base: position 389,510,465 of record NC_053039.3, on the reverse strand, counting down.
AATCGGGCGCGGCTGGACTCGTTCGAACGAGAAGACGACGGCGAGGCGATCTGGGGTGGTGGCAGAGGCTGCGGTGGTCGGGAACGTCGACGGCGAGCGGCGAGGCGGACGCCGGACTTCGGCCCTTGCGCGAACTGCGGCTAGAGGGCACGGCAGGACTACTTGGGAGGCTCTACGGGGTCCTGGCGAGGCCTAGAGCACGGTGGCGAGCTCGGGTGAGCACGACATCGACGAGGACGACGGTGACGAGCTCCGTTGCGGAGTGGGCTTCGGGCGGCGATGGCAACGGCGGCTACGGAACGTGGGTGAGCTAACGGAGAGGGGGAGGAGAAGCGGGAGCTCATAGCGGAGCCGTAGGGAGTGGCAGTGAGCTCGGGGAGGGCGCGAGGTAGCCGGAATCGGCGACGAATGCCGGCGATCCGAAGGTTGAAGACGAGCTCGTTCCGGTCGGAGTAGAGGCGCTCGGCTGGGTCCCGATGGCGTAGGCGACGTAGACGATGACGAGGAAGACGGTGAGCTCCAGATCGAGGCGCGAGAGGCACGGTGGCCACGGAATCGAGCGGCGGCGGCGGCGAGCGCTTCAGGTGAGGTGGGGAATGAGAGAGGCGGAGAGGGCAAGCAGCAGCTCGTGGGGAAGGGGGGGAAAGATCTCTCGGAGGAGGCGGGGGGGCCGTCGCTGGCGTCCTTATCCTCCCCGCGGCGCCTGTAGCAGCGTGGCCGACGAGGTGGTTCAGCGGCGACGCCCCTGTTGCGGTCTGAGACCGAGGAACAGGGCGGGGGGGAGAAAGACCGCTGCGAGGGGGCACTGGGCTGGCTCGGGTGGGTTAGGTGGGCCGGCCCAGGTGGGTTCGGTCCAGGGAGGGGGGTTTCTCTCTCTCTCTCTGCTTTTTCTTTTTCTTTTTTAATCTTTTACCCTTTTATTTATTTTCCTTTTCTGTTATAGTTTTGCATCCTATTATTTTAGTTTTAGTAAAATATATACTTTGTTTATAAATTAGTATTTCAAATTAGTCCATACTCAAAAGTCCAGTCCTCAATAAATTAGTTTGACATTTTATTAATTACAAAAGGTTTTTTAAATATTTATTTTGCTGCTGTTTTATTCATCTCATATTATTTAAACATTTTATAAAGGTGTGGTTTCTCCACCATAATTATCTATGCAATAGTTGGTTCACTCCGAACAATTTAATTTTAATATTTGAAAACTTTTATTGTTTGCTTGATTTTGGATTTGATTTAGAATCGGTTTCGAACTAACGTGAGATTAACAACAATAAACGGGGTGACGTGGCATCGTTAACATGGGATTACTGTAGCTTAATTATCCGGGCGTCACAAGTCTCCTCCACTACAAGAAATCTCGTCCCGAGATTTAAGAGGGGAAGTGACGGGAAAGGGATTTGGTCGCGAAATTCTAACGAGCGTCCTAGATCTTGGTTGCTCTTCTCGAAGCGGTTGATCCATTACGTTGATGTCTTCATTTTCCTGCTTCAGGTCAACATGATGAAGCTGGCATCCTTTCCTCGGGGACTCCATCGTACTTACGAAAGGATAGGAGGGAAACTACAAGGACAGGTGTCTGCAAGGGCTGATATTCGGCAATTAGCTCTGGGGTTTTGGACCAAGGTATCCCTTGAGTCGAAACTTAGGAAAACATCGAGAGCAAAGTAAGAAGGTACAATAAGGAGTTTCAAGCGGCCAGGCAATCGTTCGTTGCCTGAAACAGGGCGTGAAAGGGGCTCAAAGCAATCGGGAATAAGTATTGCGTCTTATACCAGAATAGATCAATAGGCAGGTGGCCCGTGAATTACATACAAAGTCAAGCACGAGGAATAACTTTGACAAAAGGGTGTACAGGAGAGTCAGGTTTTGATCCTGTGGAACTGTGGGTTATGGGCCCACCATGTGGGTTAAAAGTAGGAAGGGCGGAGACGTATTGCATGATCATGTAAGCAAGGCATGTCAGAGGATAGCATGTCTTTTATGTCGGCAACCACATCGGTACCAAGGGCGAGGGACGAAGAGAACCATTTTCCTGCTCGTTGAAACGAGGCGGACCAATAGGCAAAGTTCTCGTCCATCGGTGGTTACCGAAATATCATCGACAATAGTAACAGGGTCTTACTGACAGAATTGTACACCGGGGTGTTTACATAAGCAGGAGAATACTACTGCTTAGATCATATAGATCACCAGAAAGGTTAAACCACACAATGGAAAGGAAAATATGATTATCAGATTAAACAAAAGAATGGAAAGGAAAATGTGTTTAAACACATATTTCAAGGGTGTATCCTCCCCAAGGACATGCAGAGCATGATATCCAGGACAGGATATAATGTAGAAAACTCATTAGGTAAGGTGAGAGAAATTTCATGACATCACCCATACAACGGTGTTGGATAATGGACAAAGAAAATTTTGCATTGTTCTTCAAATGCTCTTATTGAAAATCGGAGTACCACAGACATGCTTCGAGATAACATTGGCATGGTCTTCAAGCAAAGGTCAGACTTTGGATACAAAGGATCCATCGGAAACAACTTATAGAATAAGTCTTACCACTTTCTCATGGAAGAATAGCTAACCTTGCTAAAAGGGAAAACTTATAACAATAGGTCCTCCCGCCAGGTGTGCTGGGTATCATCACCTTACCGGGTCATAAATAGGCCAATGTTATAACTCTTGGAAATATGTTCCAACCATCATATCTGACCGAGATTCAGATCTGATTGGTGTCAGGATACCTCAGACTTAGGATGTCTGAGAACAAAAGTGCAACACAAATTGATGGGATGACATTATAAGATTCTCGGGAAATGAACTATGAAAGCAAGTTCCGAAACCAGAGTTCTTCATTAAACCAAAGAGAGGGATAGGAGGTGGCTGATGGACTCAGCGACATTCCATTGAGAGTTCCAAAAGATGGATTTCCACAACTATGAGAACAAGGAGATAACAATAGCTAGATCGAATGACTTAATGATGTATGCTCGAGGAAAACATACACAGTTAAACATTGGTTGAAATGTGCACCCGAAATGTGGGCTAGGTAGCACGATCAATGTTCGAATGATGATTCATTAAGCCATAGACGTAGAATCAAACTATAGACCAATAACTTCAAAGCAATAGGGTTGCTAGAAGTTTAGAATTTACACGTCACAGACCATTTGTCGGTATTTCGTTTAGAAACAACACGGGGACCAAGAAAGAATGGTGATGGTGAGAAGTATCACTGTACCAAGAATTCTTAAGAGGTGGAGTAATCCTCACGACATTCTTGACATCGAAGATGGTAATACTCCACGGTAGAACAGAACATAGGTTGGATAGCAGGGAAATCAAGATACAACACAAAATATGAACAAGTTTGTGTTGAGGGGAGGCAAGAATGTTGTCGATGATAACACAATTCATCGAGGGGCAAGGATGGTATTTCTCGTCCTGAATTTCGACACACAACTTGGAAGAAATCAAATTGTTGACAATGATCACGACAAATTTGTCGAGAGGTTTTCAAGAAGATGTAATTGATCGACGATGACATCAAGTCAAAGGAATGATGAAAGCGAAAGGTTATTGGAACCACGGGTAGGGCACAAACTCGAATTCAAGTTTGCTATTCAAGGAGAAGTGATATGACGAGGGAGATCGACGCAAGATTAGCTCACTCTCGAAATTTGTGCGCTGGGAAGGTCCAGGTAACACAGTTAAAATCATCAAGGTAATGATATAGCCAAACAGGCTAGGAATGGCGTGATCGGGTACAAACTCGTACTTAAGGAAGATTACTAAGAGTTGTTGAACCGTAGTGCGGACTCGGTTCAGTTATCGGTGTCTTTGCGTGATTAATAACTCAGAGCCCGTGGAAAATTGGAATCAATGAGAATGTAGCACTTGATGGAGAACTCATAATAAGTTATGCAGTTCCGTGATAATCTCGAGATACCAGGGGGGTAATGCTCGACGACAGATCAAAGTAGAGGTTGGACTAGGGTATTGCTCTGCAGAAGACAAGTGCTTAAACTTGCACGAGAAATGGTATTTACAGGAGAACATGGTCGGAACCACGATTGAAAAAGGCCAGATCCCAGATATAAGATGAACTTATACCAATGGAATAATTAATTTAAGAAAAGCTTTAATGATAAGATCTACATCGTGTCCATGGGCATGAACGCAAAGTTCAAGGTCGACTCCCACTTCTCCAATGCATAACCTTTCATTTACTTCTCGCGTTCGATGAAGTTATTTAGTAGAAAATTATCTGGTAAAATACCAGAAGGGTATGGCTTGTGTAAACCTTCGGGTTCATACGGTTTTTTTAGGGAAGGTATGGGTTCAACCCATCAGGGCATCTTAGGAACTTATACCACAAACTTCGGAGTAAATAATACAAGCTCAAAAGTAGAGCATGGGTGTCAAAACGAGAGGATACAATTTACTAAAGGCATTATGTATCAGGGAAAGAACTCACAAGGTTATTCAATATGAAGGACACTGTCGGATAAAATCCAACAAAGGAACCGATGGTCCACAAGGGATCTGATGTGAGCATCGGTACTCAACCAGAGGAAGAAGAAGGCAAGGAGATCTGATTATAGAAACAACTGACTAACTCAAAGTTCGAATGCAAAAGAATTATGATTTCCAAATCAGGGGGGTCAGAAGCAACGCTCTGATCAAGGATGGATAAGTGAGTAGGCTTAGGGGTACAATCGATGGCAATTTGATAGGTCGAGATCCAGCTCATGTTAAAAATGACGTTTGAGCCAGAAGGAAGAATTCTAGGATCTAATTGATGATTGTGAGCATTCGCAATATTTTGAATCAACAGACTCAAAATGATAATGACAAGGAATGACTATAAGATTACGAGACTTATGGGATTATCCATAATGCAAGCAAGCAAGAATTTCAAGAGCAATAGGCTGCTCAGGATTTTTGGTAGATCGAATGGTATTTTGAACACTTTTGTGAAATACTTGAATCAACTGGGGATGAGCAGATACTCGATAAGGGCGAGAAATTATCCGTAGGGGTACTCAGGTGACAAAGAACAGCAAGGCAGTAAGCTTAAGGATTCTCGGAACAACAGAGATAACTTCGGGGTATCTTGTAATAACAAGATCAACTGGGAAACATTGTAAGAATGGCGAGTATACGCGGTTATCCATAGGAGTTTATCGATGAAAGGGAATTGCAAAAGCGATGAACACAAGTTCTCGGGTTATCAGCGGAGAGTATCTTCAGGGTCTTCACGTGCAGCAGACGATCATCAGTAATAAGGGGCTCTCCGGGTGAAAGTGATAACGAGATCCTAATGTTAGATTTAGTAAAATTCACTTAACCCGAATAGAAGAGAGATCAGAGTCCCAGAGTATAGACAAGGAGTAAAAGATCCTAATACCACCCAATGACGACATGGGCCCGTAAGACACACAGCCATGTTAGTAAAAGTTTTGTAATGTCTAGACTCGACTTCGGCCAAGGAGTGTGGAAAGGGGGATTCCTACAGGCAGTCGGCTCTGATACCAACTTGTGACACCCCCAATTTGACCGTACACTAATCATGCACGCAAATGTGTAGGATCAAGATCATGGACTCACGGGAAGATATCACAACACAACTCTAAACATAAATAAGTCATACAAGCATTATAATACAAGCCAGGGGCCTCGAGGGCTCGAATACAAGTGCTCGATCATAGACGAGTCAGCGGAAGCAGCAATATCTGAGTACAGACATAAGTTAAACAAGTTTGCCTTAAGAAGGCTAGCACAAAAGTAGCAACGATCGAAAAGGCAAGGCCTCCTGCCTGGGACCTCCTAACTACTCCTCGAAGCCGAACTCCATGTAGCATCATCCTCGGGATCTCTAGCTCCTGGACTCCAGCATCTGGTTGCGACAATCAGGTATAGAAAGGGGAAAAGAGGGAGAAAAGCAACCGTGAGTACTCATCCAAAGTACTCGCAAGCAAGGAGCTACACTACATATGCATGGGTATATGTGTAAAGGGCCATATCAGTGGACTGAACTAGTCATCAACGGTGAACATCTCCATGTTGATCGTATCTACTATACGACTCAAGTTCGACCTTTCGGTCTCTTGTGTTCCGAGGCCATGTCTGTACATGCTAGGCTCGTCAAGTCAACCTAAGTGTTTCGCATGTGTAAATCTGGCTTACACCCGTTGTATGCGAACGTTAGAATCTATCACACCCGATCATCACGTGGTGCTTCGAAACAACGAACCTTCGCAACGGTGCACAGTTAGGGGGAACACATCTCTTGAAATTTTAGTGAGGGATCATCTTATTTATGCTACCGTCGTTCTAAGCAAATAAGATGTAAACATGACAAACATCACATGCAAATCATAAAGTGACATGATATGGCCAATATCATCTTGCGCCTTTTGATCTCCATCTTCGAGGCGCGGCATGATCACCTTCGTCACCGGCATGACACCATAATCTCCATCATCGTGTCTTCATGAAGTTGTCTCGCCAACTATTACTTCTACTACTATGGCTAAAGGTTAGCAATAAAGTAAAGTAATTACATGGCGTTTTTCATTGACACACATGTCATACAATAAATTAAGACAACTCCTATGGCTCCTGCCGGTTGTCATACTCATCGACATGCAAGTCGTGATTCCTATTACAAGAACATGATCAATCTCATACATCACATATATATAATTCATCACATCCTTTTGGCCATATCACATGTGACACCCCCAATTTGACCGTACACTAATCATGCACACAAATGTGTACGATCAAGATCAGGGACTCACGGGAAGATATCACAACACAACTCTAAAACATAAATAAGTCATACAAGCATTATAATACAAGCCAGGGGCCTCGAGGGCTCGAATACAAGTGCTCGATCATAGACGAGTCAGCGGAAGCAGCAATCTGAGTACAGACATAAGTTAAACAAGTTTGCCTTAAGAAGGCTAGCACAAAAGTAGCAATGATCGAAAAGGCAAGGCCTCCTGCCTGGGACCTCCTAACTACTCCTCGAAGCCGAACTCCATGTAGCATCATCCTCGGGATCTCTAGCTCCTGGACTCCAGCATCTGGTTGCGACAATCAGGTATAGAAAGGGGAAAAGAGGGAGAAAAGCAACCGTGAGCACTCATCCAAAGTACTCGCAAGCAAGGAGCTACACTACATATGCATGGGTATATGTGTAAAGGGCCATATCAGTGGACTGAACTGCAGAATGCCATAATAAGAGGGGGCTAGCTAGTCCTGTCGAAGACTACGCTTCTGGCCATCTCCATCTTGCAGCATGTAGAAGAGAGTAGATTGAAGTCCTCCAAGTAGCATCGCATAGCATAATCCTACCCGGCGATCCCCTCCTCGTCGCCCTGTTAGAGAGCGATCACCGGGTTGTATCTGGCACTTAGAAGGGTGTATTTTATTCGGTATCCAGTTCTAGTTGTCATAAGGTCAAGGTACAACTCCGGGTCGTCCTTTTACCGAGGGACACGGCTATTCGAATAGATAAACTTCCCTGCAGGGGTGCACCACATAACCCAACACGCTCGATCCCATTTGGCCGGACACACTTTTCTGGGTCATGCCCGGCCTCGTAAGATCAACACGTCGCAGCCCCACCTAGGCTCAACAGAGAGGTCAGCACGCCGGTCTAAACCTATGCGCGCAGGGGTCTGGGCCCATCGCCCTATACACACCTGCATGTTGCGTACGCGGCCGGAAGCAGACCTAGCCCCCTTAATACAAGCGCGAGCTTACGGTCCAATGCGGCGCGCGCCACTCAGTCGCTGACGTCAAAAGAGCTTCGGCTGATACCACGACGTCGGGATACCCATAACTACTCCCGCGTAGATGGTTAGTGCGTATAGACCAAATGGCCAGACTCAGATCAAATACCCAGATCTCGTTAAGCGTGTTAAGTATCTGCGAACGCCGACCAGGGCCAGGCCCACCTCTCTCCTAGGTGGTCTCAACCTGCCCTGTCGCTTCGCCATAAAGTAACAGTCGAGGGCCGTCAGGAACCCAGGCCCACCTCTACCGGGATGGAGCCACCTGTCCTTTCAGCCCCCTCATCAGAATCACTTGCAGGTACTCCTCGAGCCGAACCGACTTTAGTCACCACATGTGTCATGTATATAATGTATATAGTATATACCCGTGATCACCTCCCAAAGTGATCACGGCCCAGTAGTATAGCATGGCAGACGGACAAGAGTGTAGGGCCACTGATGGAACACTAGCATCCTATACTAAGCAGTAGGATAGCAGGTAAGGGTAACAACTGTAGCAACAATGACAGGCTATGCATCAGTATAGGATTAACCGAAAGTAGTAACATGCTACACTACTCTAATGCAAGCAGTATAGAGAAGAATAGGCGATATCTGGTGGTCAAGGGGGGGGCTTGCCTGGTTGCTCTGGCAAGTAGGAGGGGTCGTCAACTCCGTAGTCGAACTGGGCAGCAACAGTGTCGGTCTCGTAGTCTACCGGGGAGAAGAGGGGGAATAAACAGTAATACAATGCAAACATAAACATGACGATGCGTGACATGACAATGAGCAGTGCTAGGTGTGTCCTAACGCGACAGTAGGTGGTACCGGTGAAGGGGGGAACATCCGGGAAAGTATTCCCGCTGTTTCGCGTTTCGTACAGACGGACCGGAGGGGGAATGTTGCGAGTTCGATAGGTTAGGGAGGTGGGGTGGACGAACGGACTGTGTATCCGGATTCGTCTCGTCGTTCTGAGCAACTTTCATGTAGAAAACATTTTCATCCGAGTTACGGTTTAAAAGATATGAATTTTCAAAGATTATTTAAATTTCTGGAATTATTTGAATTTAGCAAAAATGAATTATGACGTCAGCATGAGGTAACGCTGACGTCAGCAGGTCAACAGGTCGGCTGACCAGTCAAACCAGACAGGTGGGTCCAGTGGGACCCACATGTCAGCCTCTGTTAGTCTATCAGTAATTTAAACTAAACTAACAGTCTACTTAGAGGGGTGGGCCCCATATGTCAGTGAGTGCTTAATCTAATAAGTTAATTTTATTTATAAAAATGTTTAATTAGCCTAATTAACAGACGGGGCCCACCTGTCAGTGCACAGTAACTGCGTTGACCAGAGTCAACGCGGTCAACTGGGGCGCCGGAGCCCCCTGGCAGCCTCACTGGGGTGGCCCCCATAGGGCCACGTTGGCGCCAGGTCAGCACGGCGGCCGGAGCAACGCCGACGACCAAAACGCACGGCGGCGCGCACGGGAGGCCGTCGGATTTGCGCTACGGTGGCTCAAATCGGGCGCGGCTGGACTCGTTCGAACAAGAAGACGACGGCGAGGCGATCTGGGGTGGTGGCAGAGGCTGCGGTGGTCGGGAACGTCGACGGCGAGCGGCGAGGCGGACGCCGGACTTCGGCCCTCGCGCGAACTGCGGCTAGAGGGCACGGCAGGACTACTTGGGAGGCTCTACAGGGTCCTGGCGAGGCCTAGAGCACGGTGGCGAGCTCGGGTGAGCACGACATCGACGAGGACGACGGTGACGAGCTCCGTTGCGGAGTGGGATTCGGGCGGCGATGGCAACGGCGGCTACGGAACGTGGGCGAGCTAACGGAGAGGGGGAGGAGAAGCGGGAGCTCACAGCGGAGCCGTAGGGAGTGGCAGTGAGCTCGGGGAGGGCGCGAGGTAGCCGGAATCGGCGACGAACGCCGGCGATCCAAAGGTTGAAGACGAGCTCGTTTCGGTCGGAGTAGAGGCGCTCGGCTCGGTCCCGATGGCGTAGGCGACGTAGACGATGACGAGGAAGACGGTGAGCTCCAGATCGAGGCGCGAGAGGCACGGTGGCCACGGAATCGAGCGGCGGCGGCGGCGAGCGCTTCAGGTGAGGTGGGGAATGAGAGAGGCGGAGAGGGCAAGCAGCAGCTCGTGGGGAAGGGGGGAAAAGATCTCTCGGAGGAGGCGGGGGGGCCGTCGCTGGCGTCCTTATCCTCCCCGCGGCGCTTGTAGCAGCGTGGCCGACGAGGTGGTTCGGCGGCGACGCCCCTGTTGCGGTCTGAGACCGAGGAACAGGGCGGGGGGAGAGAGACCGCTGCGAAGGGGCACTGGGCTGGCTCGGGTGGGTTAGGTGGGTTCGGTCTAGGGAGGGGGGTTGCTCTCTCTCTCTCTCTGCTTTTTCTTTTTCTTTTTTAATCTTTTACCCTTTTATTTATTTTCCTTTTCTGTTATAGTTTTGCATCCTATTATTTTAGTTTTAGTAAAATATATACTTTGTTTATAAATTAGTATTTCAAATTAGTCCATACTCAAAAGTCCAGTCCTCAATAAATTAGTTTGACATTTTATTAATTACAAAAGGTTTTTTAAATAATTATTTTGCTGCTGTTTTATTCATCTCATATTATTTAAACATTTTATAAAGGTGTGGTTTCTCCACCATAATTATCTATGCAATATTTGGTTCACTCCGAACAATTTAATTTTAATATTTGAAAACTTTTATTGTTTGCTTGATTTTGGATTTGATTTAGAATCGGTTTCGAACTAACGTGAGATTAACAACAATAAACGGGGTGATGTGGCATCGTTAACGTGGGATTACTGTAGCTTAATTATCCGGGCGTCACATCACATCACATAGCATACCCTGCAAAAACAAGTTAGACGTCCTCTAATTGTTGTTGCATGTTTTACGTGGCTGCCATGGGTTTCTAGCAAGAACGTTTCTTACCTACGCAAAACCACAACGGTGATATGCCAATTGCTATTTACCCTTCATAAGGACCCTCTTCATCGAATCCGATCCGACTAAAGTGGGAGAGACAGACACCTGCTAGCCACCATATGCATCAAGTGCATGTCAGTTGGTGGAACCTGTCTCACGTAAGAGTACGTGTAAGGTCGGTCCGGGCCGCTTCATCCCACAATGCCGCCGAATCAAGATAAGACTAGTAACGGCAAGGAAATTGAAGAAATCATCGCCCACAACTACTTTGTGTTCTACTCGTGCATAGAATCTACGCATAGACCTAGCTCATGATGCCACTGTTGGGTAACGTAGCAATAATTCAAAATTTTCCTACGTGTCACCAAGATTAATCTAGGAGATGCTAGCAACGAGAGAGAGGAGTGCATCTTCATACCCTTGAGGATCGCTAAGAGGAAGCGTTACAAGAACGCGGTTGATGAAGTCGTACTCGCGGCGATTCAAATCGGGAAGATCCGATCTAGCGCCGAATGGACGGCGCCTCCGCGTTCAACACACGTACAGCCCGGGGACGTCTCCTCCTTCTTGATCCAGCAAGGGGAGAGGAGAAGTTGAGGGAGAACTCCAGCAGCACGACGGCGTGGTGGCGATGGAGCTCGTGGTTCTCCAGCAGAGCTTCCCTAAGCACTACGGAGGAGGAGGAGGAGGAGGAGTTGGAGGAGGATAGGGCTGCGCCAGGCCAGGGGTCCGGCTGCCCTCTCTCTTCCTCACTATATATAGGGGGAAGGGGGTGGAGGAGGCGCCCTAGGGTTCCCTAGGGGAGGGCGGCGGCCACAGGGGAAACCCTAGATGGGTTTGGGCGCCCCCACCCCTGGGAAACTTGCCCCCCAAGCCGGGAGGGGTGGCTGCCCTAGGGGAGGCGCCCCCACCTCTCCACGTTACGTGAGAGGGGTTGGGAGGGGCGCACAGCCCCTTAGTGGGCTGGTGTGCCCCCTCCCCTTGGCCCATAAGGCCCCCAACGCTTGTCGGGGCCTCCGAAACCCCTTTCGGACATGCTGGCCATAGCCTGGTACCCCCGGAACAATTCCGGACTCCAATACCCTTCGTCCAATATACCGATCTTCACCTCCGGACCATTCCGGAGCTCCTCGTCATGTCTGGGATCTCATCCGGGACTCCGAACAACCTTCGGTAACCACATACTATTTCCCATAACAACTCTAGCATCACCGAACCTTAAGTGTGTAGACCCTACGGGTTCGGGAACCATGCAGACATGACCGAGACACCTCTCCGGCCAATAACCAATAGCGGGATCTGGATACCCATATTGGCTCCCACATGTTCCACGATGATCTCATCGGATGAACCACGATGTCGGGGATTCAATCAATCCCGTATACAATTCCCTTTGTCTATCGGTATGTTACTTGCCCGAGATTCGATCGTCGATATCCCTATACCTTGTTCAATCTCGTTACCGGCAAGTCTCTTTACTCGTTCCGTAACGCATGATCCCGTGACTAACTTCTTAGTCACATTGAGCACATTATGATGATGCATTACCGAGTGGGCCCAGAGATACCTCTCCGTCATACGGTGTGACAAATCCCAGTCTCGATTCATGCCAACCCAACAGACACTTTCGGAGATACCTGTAGTGCACCTTTATAGCCACCCAGTTACGTTGTGACGTTTGGTACACCCAAAGCATTCCTACGGTATCCGGGAGTTGCACAATCTCATGGTCTAAGGAAATGATACTTGACATTAGAAAAGCTCTTAGAAAACGAACTACACGATCTTGTGCTATGCTTAGGATTGGGTCTTGTCCATCACATCATTCTTCTAATGATGTGATCCCGTTATCAATGACATCCAATGTCCATGGTCAGGAAACCATAACCATCTATTGATCAACGAGCTCGTCAACTAGAGGCTTACTAGGGACATGTTGTGGTCTATGTATTCACACATGTATTACAGTTTCCAGTTAATACAATTATAGCATGAACAATAGACAATTATCATGAACAAGGAAATACAATAATAACCATTTTATTATTGCCTCTAGGGCATATTTCCAACAGGTACTGCCGCAGTTCAGCACTGCTAGGACTTCCACCTATTTACAGTGCTCTGTTAATGAGTGGTAGTAGGGAGGTAGTTCAACGCGGTAGTATCGCTCCAGCGGTCCCGCGGTTCTGGCTACCACCCTACTACCGCAGTGGAGGTGCCAGGAAAAATATCATCTGTAGCCAATTTGGCATTGTGTAGTCAATGTATGAATGTATGAGAACTTTTTCCATAATTTCTCCTTGTTGTATGATGTTTTTGCAGAAATCTGTGTAGTCAATGGACTACACAGGTCATGTGTGGCTTCGCCACCGCACTACCACAAATTTACTAGGCATCTGTGAGTTAAAGCGGAAGTACCGCTCCCGCGGAGCGGTAGTAATGCCCCGGTGGAACTACCGCTGCTCCTCTACCGCTCGGAGTACTGCTTATTTTTCACCCTCTAGACTGCTTTGTCCTTCGAGCAGAAATAGAGCGGCAGTAGCTTGCGGTAGTACCGCTCCTTGCAGCACTACCGCGTTACCCTCCTCTACTATCGTCGTTTCTTCTGGTTGCTCAACACTAAGCGGTAATACCGCTGGTGGGAGCGATAGTATCGCTCCAGCGGCACTACCGCCTCCCTAACATGTTCAGTTGAACGCAGCTGCCGAAACTTCCGTGCCAGCGGAAGTACCGCTCGCCCCAGCGGTACTACGGCTTGTGCATAGGCTGAAGGGGCATAATGGTTGGATTATTTTCCCCACTATAAAAGGGAGTTATCTTCTTCGAGTTGACTTACCTCTTCCTCCCCTAAGTTCCATTGTTGCTTACAAGCTGTTTTTCGCCCAATCCCTCTCCCTAGCCAGTCAAACTTGTTGATTCTCTAGGGATTGGTTGAGAAGGCCTAGATCTACACTTCCACCAAGAGAAATTTTATTTCTCCCACCAATCCCTTGCGAATCTTATTAATCTTGGGTGTTTGAGCATCCTAGATGGTTGATGTCACCTCGGAGCCACATTCCATTATGGTGAAGCTTAGTGGTGGTGTTGGGAGCCTCCAATTCGGTGTTGGAGATTGCCCCAACCTTGTTTGCAAAGGTTCGGTTGCCGCCTTCAAGGGCACCACTAGTGGAATCACGACATCTCGCATTGTGTGAGGACGTGAGGAGAATACAGTGGCCCTATTGGCTTCTTGGGGAGCATTGTGCCTCCACACCGCTCCAACGGAGACGTACTTCCCCTCAAAGGGAAGGAACTTCAGTAACACATCCTCGTCTTCACCGGCTCCACTTGTGGTTACTTCTTACCTTTACTTCGTGCAAGCTTTACTTCTGTTGTATCCTTTGCTTGCTTGGGTTGTTGTTGTCGCTAGCATCATATAGGTTGCTCACCTAGTTGCATATCTAGACAACCTATTTGTTGCTTAACTTATTTGTTAAGAAAAGCAAAAAATTGGTAGTTGCCTATTCACCCCCCTCCCCTCTAGTCAACCATATCGATCCTTTCAAGGATCAACTTAGGATGCGGAGTTTGAGAGCCCGAGCTCGAATGAGCTCAGGTGAACAGTAAAATCGAAAAAAGATCTGTTTTTTGTGAAAAACATTGACAAAAGTTTCAAGTGCTTGCAAAAATTTGTCATGGAATCATTCCTAGAAGGCGTGGCAAAGAAACCGGTACTCTCAAAATGCTACTTTCAAAAGCATTTTGGAGCATTGAATTTGTTTTCTTTTTGCCACGCCTTACAGGAATGTGATTCCTTAACAAATTTTTGCAAGCACTTAAAACTTTTGTCAATGTTTGTCACAAATTAATTCAGATTTTTTTTTGTATTTTTTTACTGTTCACCGAGCTTATTTGAGCTCGAGAGCATGAGGACACTTTTGGACTTTGATACTAACTATTGATGTATACATGTTATGTTTATCGTACATACCTGATTACATGACTACTTTGCTTAGTACTTCTGTTAGCATAATTATAGTGTTTATTGTGTTCATTATTATTTTATCTTTTGTGTTTATGAATAAAACTACATGAAAAATTGCTCACATGTTCAACAACATGTTTCCTGAAAAGAAATATGTTAAGGTGTGTTCGGTTAAATTTACGATACCGAAAATTTGGCAGCCAATGATATTTCAGCCTCGTTTACATTATGCCCACACCAACCTTTCCAAAATGCGGGTGTCGCGAATTATTGGCGAACAAATTTGCTATCAGGCGAGTCGATTGGCTCTGCGTGCAAATTTAGAAGTGACAACCAAAATATAGGCTCGGATCCAAAAATTTGGGTGCCACCCAAATGGACGCCTAGCCCATCAGTTCATGCCCCTGATTTAGTAGGCGGCTGGCGGTTACCATCCAAACAAGCAATTTCGCTTTCACTCGTCACCAAAACTTTTTGGACACTGATATCCACTACACGTGTGGCATAATAGGCATTCGCCCACACATCGTGTGTGGCATGAGCAGAGGGCAGCCCACACGGACTGTGTGTGGGCGAACAGTAGAATTGCCCACACGTGTAGGCGCAGCTACTTCGTGCCACACACTCAACAAGTACTATTCATGCCCACCCAGCACGTGTGGCACAAAGCAAATATGCCCACACGTCCTGGCGCAGCTACAATAGGTACCCGCGGGATGACGATTTAGTTGCCATCCGGAATGGCAGATGTAGTTATCTGGGATGGCAAATATGGTTGTAAAAGCATGGCAACTCTCTCTGTTTTGGTTAACTATAGTTGCCATGTCTAATTTATGGTAGTTGCTGCGTGTAATCAAACCATAGTTGTCGTGTGTGATTAACTACTTGCCACATATGGTTAAACAATAGTTGTCATGTGTGTTTACCTAGTTGCCACGTGTGGTTAATCACAGTTGCCATGTGTGTTTACCTGATTGCCACGTACGCGCAACTGCAGTTGCCGTCTAGCAAACGAATCATAGTTGCCATGTGTGTTTACCTAGTTGCCATGTACGCGCAACTGCAGTTGCCATCCAACAACGTACGACTGTCGTGTGGGCGAAAAGTAATTCGCCCACACGCCCGTGGACTAGGTGATGGCTGTGTGGGCAGAAACTAGTTCGCCTACACAGAGCAGCTGGCAACCGCGTGCTGTGGGGCGTGTGGGCGACCTTTGAAACGCCCACACACCGGCCTTATCCTACGTGGCACGCGAAAACTGCCTCGGTGTGTCAAGATTCAGGCAAACTTAACTGGACGGTGATCCAGACGTGTGGGTGAGTTGCAATGTTGCACGCATGTGGGCATTAGTGTTTTCGAACTTTTTTTGGCCCATGAAATCTTATAGTTCGTCCATGATAGATGAGCCTGAGTCTATCAAACCGGAAGGTGTAATCAATGAACAACAAGTTGCTCTGACGATGTCCCATGATGTCGAGTCTTTGCCTTCCCTCCAGCCAAGCTTTTGTTTTTTTGCTGTGTTTTTTTGGTTTTCACTCGGTTTTCTTTAATAACCGAGAAATATTCGGTTTTTAGGCCCGGTTTTTCTTATAGACTAGATCATCTCTCTTCTTCTTAATGAAATGCAGGAACCCCTGCCCCTCTTGAGGTGTCCTAAAAAAAAGAACAACAAGTCAATATTCCTGCACCACACCTTGTTGGTACGGAGTGATGGGGGAGCTAGGTTAACCTAAAGATGATTATGTATTTGAGGACACAAGGTGAGCTTGCATTTCCAGTGTAAGAGCATCTGCAGCTGGACTTGACAAATTCGGTCCCTCAAACCCCTGCGGAAGCGACTGGGCGCGTCCGCGGACAGTGACCGTTCACGCCACAAATTAGCTCCACTGCATCCGAGTCTCTCATATTTGAACTCCTAAATCCATACAAATTATACAAAAGAAATCCTACGTACTACATACTACATACTACACTAACTAATCTTCGTCGTCGGAGATGTCCACGACGTCGGTGTTGGGCGCCGGGTGGACGGACGCGTAGAAGGACTCTGGCTCCTCCTCCTCCTGCTCGACCTCATCCATGTAGGTGAGCATCTCCTCCTCCCTTGCGACGTGTTGCGCCTCCATCTCCTGTCGGTGATGGTGTCTCGCCTCGGCATCTGACTTCGAGCGGAGGGAATCAAGGATGGCCTGCTGCTCCGCCTGCAGATCCGCATCTCCGGCGTCCCCCACATCCTCCTCCTCCTCCGGATCCACTACATCCGGAGGTAGCCCCACAACGATCCGGTCTTCGCGCCTTGCCCGGACCTGCTCAAGGAGCTGCAACCGACGCTCCGGCGTTAGAAATGGGTGGCCCCTTATCCGGCAGCGTGGGGCATGGCTACTAGTGATGGGGGGACGGGCAGTGGAAAGTGTCGGCGGCGGCGGATGGGCGGAGGAAAATGTGGAGGGGTAGGGTTTCGGTGCCGGCGGTCGCCTTAAATAGCCGGGCTAGGCACTACGCGGCCCGTCCAAGCGGCGCCACGCAGCGACATCGTCTGACGGAGGACGAGCTTCAGACCGCCAGGTTTCCGGGAGATTCCGTGTGAGACCCAAAATCAGTGACGTGGCGGGCGCCCCAGGCGTTCTCATATCTGCCCCATATTTGGGCTGGATATGAGGGGTGCCGGTCAGTCCAGAAGTTTGAGACCCGTTTGAGGCGTCCGGCTGGGTCGAAATTTCGTGACCGGTTAGTGACCGGGCGGACCGCCCGAGCGTTTGAGGCCGGTTGGGGTGCCCGGCTATAGATGCTCTAAGGTGAATCCTATTTGACGCTCGCGTGCGGCCGACTGCAGCCCTTTCGCTGAAGCGCGCGAGCGAGCAGCGCGAAACGGGCCGGCCCATATTAAGCGTCGAAGCGCAAACCGGTTTTGGGAACCTTCTAGTGGATTCCCTCAATCGGTTTTTCCTTTGTTTTTTTCTTTTACTGGTTTTTCGCTTTTTCTGTTTCTCTTTTCTTTTTTTGTTGTTTCTGTTTCTTTTTCTCCTGCTTCTTTTTCTATAACTTCTATTTTTCCTTTTAGTTCCTTTCATCCTTTTTAGTTTTTTTTATTATTAGTTTTCAAAAAAATTCAAAATTCCAAATTTGCTTCACAGTTTTGAAAAAAAATCACAATTCAATAATTGTTCAACGTATATTACAAAAAGTTCAATGTATATTTCAAAATTGTTCATGATATATCACCAAAATGTTCAATGTCTATTTAAATATTGTTCAGCTTATATCACAAAAAAGTTCAATGTGTAGTTCAAAAAATGTGCACCCTTTATGAATAAAAAATGTTTTAATGTATATTTAATAAAATTTTCAGCGTATATCACAAAAATATGTGTATTTTAAAGTTGTTCAGCATATATCAAGAAGTTCGATGTGTATTTAAATTGTTCATAGTATTTTTACAAAAATGTTCAATGGTCGAAAAGTTTCAGTTTTTTCTGGATCTGCCAACGCGTGAGTTCATAAAAGTTTGCGCGGCCCACTAACCACAAAGACTCAACTGGTTGAGAACGCTGACCTGCTATCGCCTGGTTACGAGTTCGAATCTTGGTGTGATCTTTGTTTTTCTTTTATTTCCAGTACCGTCTTTGCCATGATGCCATCGAATGGGCCGGCCCATTTAGATCGCGCCTGCGCGGAAGCTCGTCCTTTTGACGCTCTAAGTAGGGATATGAAAAGTGCCTTGAGGTGAGGTGCGAGTACTCTTCTCACATTTCCTTCACAAATCTTGTCAAAATTTTGGCCAACAAATGATAAAAGGTATGTCTAGTCAAGTAGCCAATGGCCGGCAAAAATTGGTAGGCCATGATATGGCATGAACCGAACATACCGAGCAATGAAGCGTTCTCACCTCCTGACAGAGACCGGTAGGAACAGGAAACATCCCTGTCGTGGGTTAAAAGGAAGGGTCCATCGCCAACGGAGTACTCTACATCAGAGTCCGTGAGAGTTTAAATGGAAGGGAAAAGAGATAGAGGAGTTTGAATCCAGCAGTACTAGATGTAAAAACCTCTAAAACCTCCTATTTATAGAGAATGGCGTTTTGGAGGCCGAGCTCCATGGAGCCCTTTATTTTTGAAAAATTGAAATTGAAATTTTTATGTTTCAAAAAATTCTGAAAAAAATATGCGTATATGTAAGGATGTAACCCACATGTGTGTAAAAATTCATGATGAAATACCTTGAATTGCGACCTGTACAAAAAAGACAAATTCATGGCCTCAGAGAATGAATAGTATCATGTGTTAAACAGCCCTAGATTTGTCTTTTTTGCACAGCCCTCATTTGAACGTATTTTGCCCTGAAAATTTACACACATGTGTGTTATGCCTTCATGTATAGCTGTGTTTTTTTTCAGAATTTTTTGAAATGTAAAAATATGAATTTTGAATTTTGAATTTGGAGGCCTCATTGGAGCTCGGTCACCAAAAGGGATTTCCGCTATTTATATCAATAACAAAATTAAATGTTGGCTCCAGGCTATAAACACTACCAATCGTTCACGTCGTGGCCACAATCCATCGAGTAACAGCACGACCTCGACCACGAACACCATGGCAACGCGCGTCCGTCCAGGCAGCTCGCGCGACAGCAACAACGCCGTCGCCGCCGGCTTCACCGGAAAAGCAGAGCCGTCCCGGCCCGCCCAGTGTTTCGGGCACGTCGTGGAAGCGATGCACTTGGCCGTGGACCGCATCCGCGCGGTTGAAGGGCTGCCCCCGGTGCGCTCTGCGCAGGAGGCCGCGCGCGTCGGTCCCCCAGCCGGCTGCCAGTGCAACCCTGTGCCGGCCGTCGAGATTTTGAGTCTGGCATGTCTACCATTCACAAAGCCGCTCCCAAATTGGCCTCGTTCCGTCCCCGCGGGGCATAGCGGCGGCCGTCCCGCCGACATCGGAGATGAGGCAAGGTGGGCTGGCTGGCTGTCGTGGTAGACGTACAAAGTAGTCATTGGAAGTAGTGCTGGTATTTACATGTGTCGCTTCCTTTTTTCTGCGAATAAATTTTTTATTTACTGCACAAGTTTTTTTTTTGAACAAACAAATGGCGCACCAGGTGCCCATACTATTGCATTAATCTGAGAAACAATTTACACGTAGAAGTACAAATCCCTGCATTTGAGTGTGCATTAATCTCTGATGCAGGGGACAATGCCCTCTAGTATGAACAGGATTAGTGCAACTAAACCTATGGATAGGAGAAGCTACATGATCCTGTGTGATTGCTAACCTTGCAGCTTCATGCGCTATGCTGTTTTGATCTGTGTTAACATGGTAGACCTGAATGTTCTTGAACTCTGTCATTGCACAAAAGTCTGCTATATAGTTTCTTATCTGCCAATTCCCTGGTTCCTTCCTTGGCGATCTTGCTGCTGCAGCTTTTACCACAGTGAGGTTGTCTGTTAGCACCGCAGCTTCCTGAATGTGCAGAGATTCCAAAAGATTTGCTGCCAACTTTAGACCCTGTGCTTCCGCTTGAACAGCTGAATTAGCTATCATCCATGTGGCTGAAATTGATGCTTGAAGGTTTAAGTAACCTTGCTTTAGTTGAATGTAGACACCTATTCCTGCTTGTGCTCCTTCATTTCCGTTTTGGCTCTCCTGTAGATTCCATGTTGCATCTGTGAAGAATGTGTTTTGTGTAGAAAGCTTGGATGCATCAATTGTGTTTCCCTGCCTTAGTTCCTCCCTTTTGTCCTGCATAGGTATCTTATTCTTGCATAGATTATTATGACTTGTTTCTAATTTAAAAGAGTTTGTAATTGCTTGTGCTGCAAAGGAGACCTGTACAGGGGAGCCTTCTTTCCTTTGGAAAAGCTTCTCATTTCTAACTTTCCATAGACACCACATGAATGTGAAAATATTGTTTAAACTTGCATGAGGATGGTCTGAACTGAGCAGATTTAAAATAATGGTGATGATTGAAGTGGAATTACTAATAAAGTTGTCCATTCTAATGTACCATGGTTTTGCAAACCAAGCTGCTCTAGCATAAGGACAAGTAAAAAAGATATGTCGTTCATCTTCTTCAGCACTGCATCTTGAGCATTCTTTATCTATATGCTTCGAATATTTACCTGCTCTTTTACCTGTTGGAAGCGCTTTTCTAATTAGCCTCCATGCAAATGTTTGAACCCTCGGTGCAATGTCTTTGGCCTTCCATATCTGCTTTAAAAGGGCTTTTGTATTGTCCGGAATGACCCTTGGCTGCGGCTCTCCTTCCTGTTGCATCACCTGTAGGCATAATTTATAAGCACTTTTGGAGTTGAATTGTCCTGTTTGAGTTAGTTTCCAACACAAAAGATCTTCTCCGCCGGATTGGATAATGGGCGTTCGGATTATTTCTGCGGCAGTATCATGATCAAAAAGGTTGCAAATAAGATTAGTATTCCAAAGTTTCTGATTTGGCAGCCAAAGGTCTCTGACTATTGCAGGGTAAACAAAATGACTATCTTGGATAATCAGATGATCGTAGATTGTGCTCCAGCCTTTATACCAGGGAGAGCTCCAAATAGATATGTTCCCTTCGGTAAGTTGATAAAAAGAGTTGTTGATGAGCATAGGTCTAACTTTGAGAATAGCTGTCCAAAAAGCAGATTTAGGAACATTATGGTTGGCTCTCCAAAAGGAAGTATCAGGAAAATATTTAGATTGAAGGACTTTGGAAATGTGACTGTTGGGTTGTTCCACTATTCTCCAAGCAGCAGATAGAATCATAGCTCTGTTAGTGGCTTGCATGTTGTTGATACCTAATCCACCTTCATTCTTAGGGGAACATATGTCCTTCCAGGCTCTAAGGCAAAGAGATTTAGCACTGGTTTCTTCTTTTATCCCTGTCCACCAAAAATTTCTAATGATAGCATTAAGCTTTGACAAGAATTTCTTAGGAAAAAGAATGTTAGACATATAATAAACAGGGATTGAAGCAAAAACAGAATTAATTAGGGTGAGTCTTCCTGCATGCGAGAGTTTATTTGCTTTGTAGCTAGGAAGTTTGGCCTTGAATTTGTCAATGACAAAGTTGTAGGCAGATGCCCTGTCTTTGGCAGGAAGAATGAGAGGATGTCCCAAGTGAATGGATTTTTGATCTATAGTAGGAACATGAAAGATATTCTTGATGGCATTCTAAGTGTTGATGTCAACTCCTTTGCTAAATAGAATAGCAGATTTGCTCCAATTTGGAGTTTGACCAGATTGTGTACAGAAAGATTGGATGATTTGGTTCATTGTAGTTGCTTCTTGGATGGTGGCCTGGCCACAGACTAATAAGTCATCAGCGAACATGAGAGAATGAATTGAGGGGCATTTTGGTCCAAGAGAAATACCTGTCAAATGCTTGGACATCATGGCCTCTTGCATAGAGATAGAAAGCTCATTAATGGCAAGAACAAAAAGATAAGGTGAGAGGGGACAACCTTGTCTGATTCCTCTGCTGCTACGGAATCTCGCATATGATTGGCCATTTATTATGACAAAGAACATTGGAGTGGAAATACATGCATGGATTAAATTAATAAAATGATCATGAAGTCCTTTACGAGTTAGGGCAGAGAAAATGAAGCTCCAATGCAAACAGTCAAAAGCCTTAGCAAGATCAATTTTTAGCATAAAGGCAGGAGAATTCCACGATCTCAGGGAAAAGAATGAGTAATTTCCTGAGCAATAATGATATTGTTACTGATTCTCCTTCCTTGAATGAAGGCTTGCTGAGAGGGATGGATGTAATCAGGGAGATGGGGCTTTAACCTATTAGCCAAAGTTTTAGCAATGATTTTGTAAATAACATTACAAAGACTAATAGGTCTAAAATCAGCAGGAGTCTTGCAAACAATTTTCTTTGGTATCAAGACAATGTTTGTATTATTAATATGACTAGGCATGATACCTGTGATATAGAATTTCCTTACCAAATCAGTTACATCATCTCCAATCCATTCCCATGCTGCCATATAGAAGGCTACATTTAGTCCATCTGGGCCTGGTGAAGCATTTCTTCTCATCTCATTTAGTATCTGCCAAATCTCCTGCTTGTCGGGAATACTAGTAGTAGGATCTTGCTGATGAACATTTGGTTGAGTTCGTAGGTATGGCCTTCCATGATCTGCATTATTAGTCTGGAAAATTTGTTTGAAATAGTCCACAAATACACGAGCAATTTTTTCAGGATTAAAATGAGTCACATTATTAGTATCTGTGATTGAAACAATCTGATTCTTTCTTCTGCGCTTGATGACAGCATTATGAAAGTAACTTGTGTTCCTGTCTCCTTTAGTTGCCCAATGTTTTTTTGCCCTTTGGCTGTAAAATTCTGTCAACTTTGTTAGATTTTCTTCATACCTGTTCACGAGAGATGCTTCAAGCTTATGATTTTGTTCCTGCATCGGCTTCATTTGTATATTTTTTATTTGCTCCTCCAATAGATTGAGTTCCTGGTTAATTGGTTTTTTCTTTCTGCACCATTCCTTCAATGTTCCTGCAAGGTGGTTAGTCCTTGCATAAAAAGGCCTATGAGCAGTGCTTTGCCAAGCAGATTTTGCACAAGGTTGAAAATCTTCTTCCATAAGCCACCAATTCTCAAATTTAAAATTTTGCAAAGGCTTTTTAAACTTGCCTTCTGTAGAGACAAGAATGGGAGCATGGTCACTAATAGTGATAGGCATATTATAAACATTAGTGACAGGATAAAGAGCACACCATTCTGCATTTGCTAAACATCTATCAAGTCGTTCATATATAGGATTGGAAGAATATCTTTTGTTTGTCCAACGAAACTCTCAATGCATAGCGTGCATTTCTGGATTCAAGAGCTGATGTGCCGTAGTATACATTTTTTTTAGAATCATTCAGTTTTTTTAGGGGCAACCATGGCCCGATTCACTTGGACCTTGCCTGCTCGCTGAAAAAGTGCGATCCTTACACTGGCCGGGCCATCGCTGGAGTAGCGCTCGCTCGCTCACACACCCTCTCTCTCGCCCGCGTGCGAGCACGACGTGGCCCAGCGCTAGAGCAGCGCTCCCTCACACCAATTCCAGTTTCCTTCTTCTACTTTTTTATATTTTAAGTGAATATATTTTAAAAACTTAAATTCCATTTTTATTAAAAATCCGTGAATTTGAAAAATATTAATATAGTATAAATGTTGCAACAGAATTAAAAATTGAGACCTTTCAGAACAAACGTTGCTGACAAGAAAAAATGTTCCTGCATTTCAGAAAAATGTATGTGAAATTTATGAAAAAAGTTTATACAATGTGAGAAATTATGTAGTATAAAAAAAGGTTTTTGTACCCTCAAAAAATGTATGTGAAATTTCAAAGGAATATTCTTGCATTTCGAAAGAATGTTTGTGATATTTAAAAAAATGTTATACGATGTAATATAAATGTTTGTGTAGTTTACTTTTTATAAAAATTTAAAAATGTCAACGTGTATTTGCAAAATGTTGACTGTACGTTTAAAAAAGTGTTAAAAATGTATTAAAACTGTAGATTGTGTATTTAAAAAATGTTCAATGTGTATCAAAAACTATTTCACATGCACACTAAAAATGTATGTTCTGTATTGGAGAAAAGTAGGCGTGTTAAAAAACAAAACCAATTAGAACCGACAAAAAGGAAAAAAACCAAAGAAAACATGGAAAAGAGAAGTAAAAAATACCAGTGAAAAACTGGAAAGAAACAAAGGAAAATGGTGAAAACAAAGGAAAAAACCCCAGTGAAAATCAAGAAAGAAACAAAAAAGGGTCAAAAGCAAATAAAAAGGTAAAACTGGAGAAAATAGTGAGGAAATAAATAAAAATAACAAAGGGAAACAAAAAAAAAGTCCAAATAAACCTAGCGAAACGAGCGAACGAAGCGCAACTAGGTCGATCGAAAACCTAGCGAACGAGAAAAACAGACGAAAATAGACCCGGCCCAATAGCTACATCGCAGGGAAAAAGGTTCAACGAGGCAGAAGGAACACTCGCTATAAGTGAGAAGGTGGTTTTGTGATCCGCGTTGGCGCTCTCACACATGGGCCTACCCAATCAAAGTAGAGCGGTTTGCTCGCTCGATCGCCCACGAGTGTGTTCGCTCGCCTTAGTTAGTTTGTTCCTATTTCTAAAAAAAAAGGTAGTTTGTTCCTAAAATCTTAAAAGTACGCGTGCGCTTATTGGAGAGAACAAACGGCGCTCAACTACTCACATGCATGTGTATTTTTTTTACAATGCATGTGATTGTTGGCACTACATGTGATCAGACTGGATACATCGGAAAGAAAAGTAAAAATCCTTGTGTATTTATTTCGGGTTTTCAAATCTTTAAAAGTCATATTATTCAAGTCGCGCGTCGAAATTCAAATCCGTCTTCACCGCTGGATTCCTCGCGACAAGATTTTTGAAACTAGACCCGCGTGGGTATGTTTTGATGAATTTTTTTATGTCAAATGTGATGTCATATGGTATGGTGTAACTTTAGTACTGCATTGTGCAACTTTAATACTGCATGGTGCAATTTTTTTCAAAATCATTTTTTGGAGCTGGATGACCCAACCTTCTATGAGTTTGTAACCTAGCAACCATGACAACCTAATGTGCAACTAGTCTACTGCCCCGGCCAACTACCTAGTAGTCGATGTGCAACCCTCCTCGCTACTCGTGGAGGTGTGTAGTTTTTCACTATTGGCACATCCTGCCCCGCCTCCACCACCAGCGATATGTGCAACTTAATCTATTGTTCAAGCCAACTGCCTATTAGTTGATGTGCAACTCTTTCTCCTCCCTACTTGTGGATATGTAGTTTCAGTTGGCGGGGGCAACAAACAAAGTTGCACATAGTCTGCTGGGCAGTTGGCCGGGGCAACATACGAAGTTAAATGAATAGTTGGATGATGAAAATTCTACATTTATGACAGTAGTAAAAAAGTTGCATATAGGCATGGCACAAAGTTACACATTCACTAACAGGGTTTGTTTGGACCGGGTCTTAGCAGGGAAACCACACATTTACGGGGGTATGAGGGAAAGTTGCACATCACTATTAGACAGTTGGCCGTGGTAGTATACGAGGTTGCACCTCCACTGGTAGGCGGTTGGCCGATGCAACAAATAGTGAAAGCACATCCAAGGGAATAGGAAAAGTTGCACATCAACTACTAGGCAGTTGGCCTGGGTAACAAACGAAGTTACACATCTCACTGGAAAGAGGTAGTTTGGGGATGGATGTGCCATCAGTAAAAATTGCACGTCCACGGGGTAGACCGATAGTTTCACATCCACTGCTAGATAGTTGCACATCGACTGCTAGTCAGTTGCACAAAACAGGGACTAAATTGCACACACAAAATCGTCGAAACATATCCATGCGGGGTCTATTTTCAAAAAGCACGTCGCGAGCGTTTCAACGGTGAAAACAGATCTTAATTTCGTTGAGCGGTTTGAAAGTTATGTATTTTTTTTTAAATTTGAAAATTCAAATTGAGTACGTTCACACCTGTTCACGTGATTGCTTTTCAATTATTATTGTTTTTCCTGTTCACATATGTTCACACTTGTTCACTTTTGTTAATACAAAACAGGGAGGACAAACTATTCCCATTTATAGATTAGGGAGACCCAATACTTCCTTTTTGGGTCGGCCACTTTGAAGCGCTACTGGGCCAACGGCCATCCGCTAGACCTGTCCTTGTTTTGCTCGCCTTTTTTCTCTATCTCTTGTTAAATTCTCGTGCGTTGCTCCGATGACTGCAGCACCTCTAGACAGACGAACCAAAGTCCGTGCGCTTCAAGCAACGAAATCCAATGACAACTTTACATCTCTTTCAAGCGACAAGTTATGCAATTCACTTGAATAAACCCGAATGATTAAGGACATACAAAAAGGCAACACTCAACAAAACATTTCCTGAAGTAACGACATCGAACACCATCCCAAGACCATTGAGAGCATCAAATGGGCGTGCATTGCCACACATTTCATGTTTTCAGTACACATTTTGTCTACGAGACCTGTCCGCTCACACTTTCCTCCCCCATCATGCATCCGACGGATTCAACGTAACTCCAAATACGCGTGCAAAGCTGGGTGAAACACAAGTCCAATTCTGCAAGACGAAGAAATACAAAAAAAAGCAAGTGAGCACCAGGCCTAATAGAGTTGCATATAGGGAAAAAAAAAAACTCGGCACAGAAGGACGACGCCCCCAGCGACATCAAACAGAGCACGAACACAAACCTGAGGTCCTACAATAAACCAACGGGGAGCCGAACGCCGGCGACGCCGAGTAGGCTCGAAGCCGCCGACGCCCGGTAAGCTCAAAGAAGCCCCTGCAAAACGAAGCGAGAGGAAGGCCAATGTGCACCACGTCCGACGAACGGCACAAAACAACGCACAAGCCAACAGAGAAGTCCAACGGGTGTTTGAGGAGCCAGATTTGGTGACTGCACCAGTAGATGCTCTTACACTACGATATCTTTGTAGTGTGTCAGGGTTCGGTGTAGAAGATGGCCTCCAAGCCTAAGGGAGATTAAGGAAGAATGATCCTTTGAGTCTATGAGAGATCTCTGCGTTGTGAGAAGTAGATAGCATTTTGGGGAAGACCAGAGGAAAAACCATGAGCTTCCACATGTTGATTACATCTGAAACGACCATAGGTAGGCGAATGCTATCTTCACATTAGAGGTTCACTAGTAGTAGTTCGAAGTAAAGTTTTATCAGAGTGACTTAGGCCATCATAGGCGTAATTTAAAAATGTTGCAGAATTTGAAAAATATAATATAGTATAAATGTTGCTGCAGAATTTTAAAAAATTGATACCTTTCAAAACAAATGTTGTCGACATGAAAAAAATGTTCCTGTGTTACATAAAAATGTATGTGAAATTTATGAAAAAAGTTTATACAACGTGAAAAATTATGTAGTATAAAAAAGGTTTTTGTACCCTTAAAAATGTATGTGACATTTCAAAGGAATATTCTCGCATTTCAAAATAATGTTTGTGATATCTAAACAAATGTTTATACGATGTAATATAAATGTTCGTGTAGTTTAATCTTTTTATTAAAATTCAAAAATGTCAACGTGTTAGCCGGTAGGCTGTTCAGCCACGTCCGGGCCGAGCCGAGCAGCATGAGGGGCACGTAGCGCACCGCCACACACTTGTTGCCGCCGGAAGCATAGAAGTAAATGAGTCCATCAACTCCATGAGCAAAAGCTGAGTGTAGAACATCGACCTATTGTACCTTAATCGTCGTCGGATAAATCTGCAATGTGATAAGTTGCAGCCATATTAGGTCAATAAATTGAATGTACCACCAAGTCACATCATACGAGTATAGTAATCCTACTTGTACATGCAATCTGGCTGGAGGAAAACTCTAAGTTCAATTTTGCGTAAAGCTGAATTTTCCCCTATTATAAAAGAAATTATACTACCACTACAAAATAGCATATGATTGAGATGGTACCCCCAACTCAATCTATTCCCAAAGTTTATTTAAAACCCAATGATTAAATTAAGGTGATGAGATATCCCGACATTTCCACTTCTAGATGCTCAAGATGCCTCTAACTGGAGACACTGCTAATCGATTAGGTTGACACTCTGTAGAGGTTGCGCATTTTTTCCCACAAGACTCGACCACCTCCTTGATCGGAAGATCGAAACATAGTCTTTCGAAAGTATCCCCCCTTAACCCACGGATAGGCCGGTACACCTATATATTCTACATATGCTAGCCTATCCTGGAAGAGGTTACACTAACTACTCAACTAAGCCAGAGCCAATAATGATGTGTGGCTGCGCACGTAAGCTTCTAGACATGAAAACACGTTTGATCCCTTTGATCCTAAGCGGACGGACCACTAGTGTGCACTCCCACGGATTCCCCATGAATGCTCCCACTGTACTTCGCCACCATTCAGACCAGTTCCGCCCAGATTGTTCTTTAAATTATCTTGGTCCTATTGCTACATTGTCTCTCATACTTTATGATGAATCACTCCCCAATCCACGTCTACTTTAGCGAAGCAATATGATTAAACGGTGGTGACAATGTTGTAAGGTTCAGACCTACTTTAATGAATTACTGGGTGTAAAGCATAGAGATCCAGCATAAATTCCTACTCCATCCATTCCTTTATGTAAGGTGTATTATTTTTGGCACGGTGACCAAGACACATAACTATGCACATATTAGGATGAAATTAACCTTGTCTAAATCATTGATTAGCGGCAACTAAATCATTTATGCTAGGAAAGTAAGAGATGCACACAATCAGGAGAGAGATACTTTCCTTTTTCTCTTTACAAGAAGAGATGCATGCAATCAGGGGAGAGATACTTTTCTTTATTTGAAGGGCTCACGAAGAAATTACGAAGAATTAGAAGAAATGCACCTTACATTGTGGAATTTTATCAAAAATCAAACACACCTTATATAAAGGAACGGAGGGAGTACCATGCAATCCTATCACAAAGGGCTAAGTGCATATAAACAACATAGGTAATAAAAGTATGATCAAGATGTAAACTTGCCTTGATACTGGTGGTTCAACTCTAGAGAATGATAGTATTCAGCTTCGCACTCCAGACAATCTATCGCCAAAGTAAATAAACACACATAAGCAATCATTTAGAGAACCAAAATAATATGCAACATGAAAAGATTCAGAAAACCCAAATGAAAATCCAACACACTTAACTACCACAAAAAATTTCTAAGTGCAAAGGCAACGTGTGAAATAGGGTTCAAAATTTGTGATGTGAACTAAAGTCTATATATGGCATAGGAGTAAAATTTATCATGGTTAGAACCTAATTGTGGTAAAATATCGTGACATCGGTTCGAGTCATAGGATTTGGCTAGGGTGACAAAGTGCAAAAAGAATTAATTCAAACAAAGCTACGGTTTAGGAGGTATGGCCAAGTGGGGTTTGAATTTGAATCTGAAACAAATTCAAATTTGAAATTAACAAAATTTGCTAAGATAGTTTCACTGGATAGACCTAATCTAATATGCGCTGTTGATCTACGATCTAACAGACGAGAGGCGGGCGGTGGCTTACAGCGTGCCAACGGCATCGGCGGCGAAGAAGATGACGGCAAGGTGGCTCGGCGTCGAACGGGGCGGCGGCTCCGGCGTTGGGGAAGTAGATGGCGAGGTCGAGCGTGACGCGGGCGTTCGGTTGGTGGTGGCGCGGGGCGTCGGCGGTGTCGGGACGGGCGGCGGCGCTCCGGTGCTCCGGCGGGGCTCGAGGTCGTCGGGGCGTCGTCTCCGGCGTGACCTACGCGGCAAAAAGGTGTCAAAATGGTGCGCCTCGATGAGATAAGAAGGTTGACGAAGAAAATGAGGGCTCGGGTGTGCCACTGGCGACGGAAACGACGACGAAGAACTTCGGTTCCGGCGATATGCAAAGCAGCGAGGCGGCGGCTACGAGTGGCGTGAGGAGAAGCGAGACGGCGAGAAGAACAGAGGGGATTCGAGGGCATTTATAGGCGATGCTAGGAGCGCTGCGGATAAGCCTCATCCGCGAGGCTGCGGGCGGCGCACGCGGCGTCCCCACTGTGCCCTAAGCGGGAGGTTGGGGATGATAAGGGCATCCACAACGGGAGCGCTAAGACGGGACGCCAGGGTCAAAATCCCATCCGTTACGTCTTATTCCCAGCCAAATCCCGCTCATTTGTTAGCGCCGCAGCAAAATTAGGCGTCGAACGCTCCAGCCTTTTCGCTTGACGTTTCTGTTCATTTTTAACTCGTGGAGCGCCTGTTATTTGCGACCTGTGTTGGAGGTGCAGACTCTAGCACAGACGCTTAGCCTAAAATCCTTACCATAAGCGCCTATTTAAGCGTCTCCCATTGGAGATGCCCTAAGGTGGGGGCGGGTGCCACCTGTTGGCGAGTGCGGGCGAGCGAGGGAGGCAGCGGTCGGTCGACGCTAAAGAAATTTGGGCGGGAGCAGGCCTTGGGCTGAATGGCCAATGGGCTGGCTGGCGTGCTCCTCGGCCGAACGCAGTTTCGGTCCAGACACTGCGTGTGTGTGTGTTTTTACAGAAAACATTTTGAGGCCCAAAACAACTCCAAACGAATTTATAAAAATACTACAATAATTTCTAAAATCACTAGTTATAATATAGAGCGCACTGAACATTAATTCCAGCACAGAAAATTTTGAAAGTATTTTTCTAATGCAATAAATGTACTTTTTACCAATAAAATTATTTATCAAATAAATTTCTAAAACTCCAAATAAGATTCTAATAATTTTTCGAACTCTTTAATATTTGAGGAAGTCATTTTATCCTTTCTCTTTTATTTTTCTTGAGTGTAAAAATATTATAATATTTCAGAAAAAACCGAAATGCAATAAAACATGAGATACAAATGATGATTCTACTAACATCCAAATTTAATAAAAATTGGGATGTTACAAATTGAGCAGTTGTACATTCTAGAAATCGCTCCCAGGCTCCCGCGTATCGCTCCCTCCAGGGACATCAGGGGGCCAATCCCAACGCCCCGGCCGCGGCCCCTCCCCTCTCCTCCACCTCGCCGTTCCCAGAGACGTGCGTCGGCTAAGTTCGGGCGCCGCCAGTGATGGGGACGGCGGGGATCTAGGCTGCAGCCTCGCGGTCTGGAGGGACCGGCGGCGCGAGACCGCCCTTCGGTCTTCGTCTTTACCGGTGGTTCGGCGCTACTCTGGCGGCTTCGTGGGGAGGGCGGATCTCAGGAGGGGATGTGGCCATGGTTGACTGGTCGGCGTCGCCTCCTGTCAGATCTGATCTGTCCGGTGCCGCTGGCGATGGTGGCCATCTCCTTCGCCGGGGGTGGTCGGCCTGAGGCTGGATGGTCAGATCTCGAGATCCGCCATCTAGTTTCGGCTGCGAGTCGGGAAGACATAGTTGCCGGTGAAAACCGAGCCAATGGCAGGCGATGGCGGCATTCTGCGTCGTTACCTTGATGAAGGCATCGCCGTGTAACTACTGTCGGCCCACTCGTGCTGCTCCGGGGGAAACCCTAGGATCTGGTCTTCCAGATCGGACGATGGCGATACTGCGGTGTCGTTTTCTCTCTTGGGAGCAACGTCTGTGGAGCAGAGCTGGAAGACAGAGGCAGGAGGTGGAGTGGCTTCGTCTTGCACGAAGCTTTCGGTGGAGATGTCAAGTCATGCCTGGCCGACAGGTGCTATGCTGTGTCATGCCTGGTCGGCAGGTGCTACGCATGACAGATCTTCCAGAACCTTCACATCTGGACGAACGAGCGTGGGGCGGTGGCGTCGACGGATGAACGGACTGGCAAGGATGATGCAGATCTCTCTCCTGAAGATGGGTCAGCGGTTCGATGATGATGGCGGCGTCTAAAGCATGTGCATGTGATGTACACTTTAGGTCTGCTGCACCGGCTGTGGGTTCCGATACGTTATGTGGATGGATCGGCGACGGAACCGGTTTTAGATGTGGGGAGTGAGAGCACTCACATCATCGAGTTTTGTAGATGTGAGTGGTGGCTTCGGGTGGCTTGATGTATGTTCTTGTTAGACCTATGTTGAATAATAAATAAAGATGGCCGTATGCATCGATTGATGCAGAGGCCGTGGGACTTAACCTACTTTTCCAAAAAAGAAAAACATTATAGAAATCAAGTGTAATTTGATCGGAGGCTTTAGAAAACAACTACAGGTCTACGAATACTTCTCAAACTGACTTGGGAAGAACAACACATCCTCAACCTCAAGTTTTATTCCTTCGCACGATCGACGGCCAAATGCAGCAAACGCTTATTCAACAGCCATGACTCACGCTCAACATCCCCCGCATAAATAAAAATAAAATAAAATAATAGACACTCCACATGTCCAAGTACTACTAGTTACTGTAGTTAATAACGGCGGTATCACCGCAACTCATAGTCTCAAACTCACAAACCATGCATGCTTGCAGCATATGCAGATGCTAAACCCGAACGCCCCCCAGAGATGAGACCAGGCCTGCGCATGCAGATGGATCATGGATCATTTCTTGAGGAATCTGCCCATCCATTTGCTGGAGTCCTTGGGGTAGCGCTTGAGCGTGTTGCGGTCGATGTAGATGAGGCCGAAGCGGTCCTTGTACCCGTCCCCCCACTCGAAGCAGTCCATGAACGTCCACGAGAAGTAGCCCCTTATGTTCACCTTGTGCCTGGAGAAATTTGCCGAGATTTGCATGCAGAAGGTTAGTTCAGCTAGCTAGCTAGCTAGCTAGCAAATTAAGGAGGACGAAACGAGCGATAAGTACATGGCTGCAGGGAAGTTGAATGAATTACGTACTTGATTGCGAGGTTGAGGAAGAGGAGGTGCTTGTAGTGGTAGTTGATCCTGGCGGGGTCCTTGAGCGCCTCCTTGATGGGCAGCGTGCTGTTGTTCCCCTCGTCGATGCCGTTCTCCATGACGAAGATGGCCGGGTTGTTGTACTTGCGCTTGGCGTAGAGCATGAGCTCGAGGATGCCCGGCGGGTACACGAAGAGGAACTCGGTGTAGGCCTGCGGGCCGAGGGGCTTGCCGTTGCGGAAGCCGGTGACGTTGGAGCGGTTGTCGGCGTCGTAGGAGCCGAGGAGGGCGTTGGCCGGGGGCGTGGCGATGGCGTAGTAGGTGGTGTAGTAGTTGAGGCCAAAGAAGTCGTGCGACCCCTTGAGCATCGCCTTCTGCTCCGGGGTGAAGCTCGGCAGCCGGGCGCCGAGCCAGCTCTTCATGGACGCCGGGTAGTCGCCGTGCACGATGGGGTCCATGAACCACCCCAGCATGAACTCCACCCGGCGCTTGGCGGCGTCCTTGTCGGCGGTGGAGTTGCTGTAGGGGAGGTACCAGTGGCACACCAGCGTGATGCCGATCTCGCCGCCCTGCGCCTTCTGGTACTTTCGCCGGTACAGCTGGACGGCGGCGGCGTGGGCCAGCAGGATGTTGTGCGTCACGATGTAGGGCTCCCGGGCCGAGTCGCCGGCGCCGCAGGACTTGGAGACGTGCGGCGAGCACCGCCCCGGCGCGAACACGCCGGTGGCGTAGCCGTAGGTGCTGTACGTCCACGGCTCGTTGAACGTCGTCCAGTTCTTCACGCGGTCGCCGAACTCGTTGAAGCACACGTCCGTGAAGTCCACGTAGTCCTTCCTGCGCCATGCATGCATCATCCGTTCTTGGATTAATAAAATTCAATTGATTCGATCATGCATGGCCCATCTTCACTGCACGTTACGCTCACGGCGAAATTG
Organism: Aegilops tauschii subsp. strangulata; assembly: GCF_002575655.3. Classification (NCBI taxonomy): domain Eukaryota; kingdom Viridiplantae; phylum Streptophyta; class Magnoliopsida; order Poales; family Poaceae; genus Aegilops; species Aegilops tauschii. The sequence goes on along the minus strand of NC_053039.3, from coordinate 389,476,517 downwards.
TTAATGTTAGCAGGATTAGACGTTCAGGCCTCGTTTGACTCAACACGAATCTGAACCAGCAGGGATGGTTACCGCCCTGCAGCAGCGTTTACCGGCCGGGAAGCTGTTTTTTTCTGCACAGATTTTCTTGTAGTCAATTGTGTGGTAAGTGGTTACTACTCGCTCCGTGTAAAGTAAGACGTTTTTTTTTACACTACACTAGTGTCGAAAAACATACTATATTATGAGTATCATTTATCGAAACAAATGTGTGGTTACCAAGCGGTCAATGCATGAGTGCATGCCACAAAGCTCCGAATTATGACAGGGATCGTATGGCTACGTGCATCGTAGTGATGCATAGGCCAGTTGTGTTTCAACTTTCTTTTTGAAAAACTATATGAATAGAGATCTTGTCTGGTATGGCCCTCTGATAAAAACGAGTGCATTTAGTAGCCAAAATCTTGATTTGTAAAACAGTAACTGAATACTCCCTACATCTCAAAATAAGTGACTCAATTTTACACTAACTTTTGACGGAGGGAGTACTATTTAGCTCGTCACTGGAATTTGATTAGAAACTCAGGGTTTCTGTCATTCTGTAGACTAGTTATTGGTAGATTGTTTTTTTTTTTGCGGGAAGGAACTGTTTATAAAGTTGACTGATGTTATGGCACACGTCACTGAAACTGTGTGTAGGGCAAACGAGATGTCCTGTGACTGCGTCACTTACACAATCTTTTCACTGAGGAAGCCACCGTATTTGTCCTCTAGCCCCAGGGGTGTGTCCCAGTGGTGCAGTGTGACATATGGCTTCAACCCTACCATGTGGAAGCAACAGTTATTTTCTTCGTGAAAAATATGTAGCCAATAGGACAGAGAGATAAAAAAGCACCTTTAGCTATGACCTCGTTGATAAGGCTATTGTAAAATGCAATCCCGTGTCTGTTAACTCCTCCACTCAGAGAACCAGCTGCGAGTAGTAAGGCAGAGAGAAAGATGATACATTGATGAGTTGCCTGAGGAAAAACATAATTAGAGAAGTGCTATTCTCTCGCAATCTGTCACGTACTTGGCAGTATCCTGCTCCACGCGATAGAGAACCTGAAGGCATCCATGTTCATGTCCACCACCAACTTCAGATCCTCCTGCAATCACGGATCGAAGCCAAGTTAATTAATTTCGAAAATGAATGGCGAAGGATCTACGGTACTGCCACATGAGAGTATTTAACCAAAAACTACCACATTTCACGGAAACGTGACAGAAAACTACCATTTTACGATTTTGTGCGAAAAACTACCACTTTTGTTCTAATCCGTGGCAAAAAACTACCAAGTCTCGAAACCGGTCGCTTCGCCCGCGCTAAGCACCAAACTGATCAGCCAGTCCCACGTTTCAGGTGCCACGGTGGCCAACCGATGCCCGCCGCGCGTTAACGGCGCGTCCGCGGTCGGAAACGGCGGCTGTCAGTTTGCGTTCAATACACCAAAACGTGGGACCGCCCATTTGATGCTGATCCTCTGACGACGCCGTTTCCGACCGCGGACGCGCCGTTAACGCGCGGCGGGCGTCGCTTGGCCACCGTGGCAACTGAAACATGGGACCGGCTGGTTAGTTTGGTGCTTGGCGCGGGCCAAGCGACCGGTTTCGAGATTTGATAGTTTTTTGCCACGGATTAAGACAAAAGTGGTAGTTTTCCGCATAAAATTATAAAGTGGTGGTTTTCTGTCACGTTTCCGTAAAATATGGTAGTTTTTGATTAAATACTCGCCACATGAAGATGACAGTAGCTCACCTTGTAGCGATGGTAAAAATCTAGCGCTACGTCTCCATTGCCACCGTCTGCGATCTTGCCTGCAGGGCAAGTGGGCAACATACAGCTTTGTTTTTAGCTTTTCATTAACTGATAATCTCAAGCTTAAAGTGGATGTATATGTCTTCGGAGAAGAGGCTACTACCTCTCTCTTAGTTTACAGGGCGTGTGTGTACCCCTAGGTCGTCAATTTGACCAACCTAATACAAGTCATATGTTACAAAAATATACCAACATAAACTTTGGAGTTTCTACTTTTAAAAGGTACAATTTTTGTGTGATATAGTTTATATTAGGATGATAACATTGGCAACCTAGGTATATGCATAGGACTTGTAAACTGAAACGGAGGTAGTATTTGAGCCTAGCACTGCTTCCATGGACATGCCTTAGTTTATCAGTGTATAGATGCAAGCACATGAACTACTGTATATGGGAGGAAGCCACATTATTTAGTGTAGATCGAGCGGGCAGAGTGTGTACCTGGAGTATGGGCGAACTTGTCCCACACCGTCGGTCCCCGGCCACCTTCCTTGACGGCGCCTTCGTACTGCACGCAAGCCACCACAGAATCATGCAAGTGTCCGGCAACAAGCCAAGCCATTGATGATGAGTACGTGGTAATAATGCATGCTCGGACCTGGTAGGCTGCGGAGCCGGTGCCGAAGACGAACCCCTTGGGGAAGCTGTGCCTGCTGAACGGCGCCTTCACCGGCGTAGCCGGATGGGCACCGCCGCCGCTGGACGCAAGGGCCAGGAGGGCGAGGAGGAGAGCGGGGAGAACCTGGCGCTTACCCATTAATTCTCCCTGCTGCCTCCCACCCGTTGGACACTGCGGCCAATGGGATGAATGGTTGCCTATGGCTATGTGCTGCGCGCACCCTCCGTTATATAGGGAGCTGGCCCGAGTCGTCCATGGCTTGGCTCGCTCTACAGAGAAAATCGTCCTCGTAACCCGGATACGGCGGGAGCGGGTCCGGCTCACAGCTGGAGGCAATCACCGTCCGACTCGGGCCAATAGTGGCACACGTGAGCGTCGTGCACCTCGAGATGGATTTTTATTCTTTTTTCTCGAAGCGGAGTGGACCTCGATCGTGGTGAGGAGTTGATGGGCTCATGGCAGTTGGTTGGACGGATCTGATCTGATGAGGGGATAGAATCATCAATCAATCACATGCGATGCGGTGATCGCAGCACAGCTCAGCGATCGGTGATCGATGTTTTCGAACAGCGTCTTTGCCGTTTCGGGTGGGCGGTTTGTGGTGCCGCGATCGGCCGGGGATCCAGATTTGCCACGGCGAAGTGGACAGGACGGGACCAGATCGAGCCGATAGGGAGACATCCGTGCATGGCCTGACGGGCGGGCAACTTGGCAGCTTAACTGAGGAGAGAAATGTCGAAGCAAAGGCAGAGAAGGAAGGGGAAAAACTGCCGTAAGAGCATCTTCGTGCACAAAAGTTTCGCGCCCTAAAATAGTTTTAACGCGCCACTGTAGCACATTTAGCATGTCGGACCCAACATTGCTTTACCATATGCCAAAAAATGCGCGCCCAAAAAAGCACGCAGTGTAAATTGTGAATCGCGCAATCCGGCGCCTCAAAATTGCAGCATGTGATAGCGTTTTTCAGCACGCCCAACCCTTTTTTGCGTGCGCATTATTTTATAGCTTCTGCTGGAGCTGTCCGACGCCCAAAAACCCTAGATTTTAATGTGCGGAGCAGTTTTTGGGCGTCTGTTGGAAATACTCTAAATAAGCAGATGGTTGAGTTGGCACGCGCTCCGGTCAAGACGGTGACGGTTGATAGGCACGGGCAACAAGAGGAAGGGATTGTAAATGGCGACGGTGCATCTGCTCACGGTGATCCGATAGGATAGACGGAGCGCGACGCGCAGCGGGCCACTTCGGGCTTGGCTCCTTCCAATCATTCCTTCTTTCACATGCCTGTGTAGTATCGCCTTGACGCGGATCGCTCCGCCACGTCCATATGCTAGATCTAGAAGTGGTAGCTTCACTTGGAATAATTTCTTCGGTTTATGGAATTCTCTCCTTCTTTCACTCCTACAAATCGAACGTAAAATTTGTTTTCCAAAAATTACAATCCTCCAAAATTCATGTAAAATCCATTTGAACCAAGGCGCATGCAGCCCCAACTCCAGTGACAGTACCAGTGTTAGGTTTTCCATCTTTTACTCGGATGATGAAAGAGGAGGCACCGGGGTGAAACTAGAGTCAATGCAAGTGGTGGGTGTAGCGGGCCACGCCAGGGCAACTGATGGTAGTCCCATGTGGAAGAGGAGATCGGATAGGGGAGGAAGGGGGTAGGATATAGGGGGGAATGAGAGAGGATGGTAAAGAACAAGATCAGGGCACTAACAGCTACAATATCTTCTTTTTTTTCAAACTCGGCCCCTAAAGATCTCGATTTCATTAAAACGGAAGGTGGTTGTCCGGTTAATTAACGAAAACTCGGACTAAAACCGTTACAACAACCCGCACATGGCAGAACCGGCCGACCTGGCCACCCATACGGAGAAACACAAACGCCATAGAGAAGAACCACAAACAGCAACAATATCAAGGAGGTACGATTTTGGCTATCTCCAGTCAGGTGCTAACTGTCTGAATCTTACTAATACGATCACTTCTGATGTCGTATCGTTTACAACCAATGAACACAATCATATTAAACCGGAGTTTCGATCGGGAGAGCAAAGACAAATGCGGATGCAAGCCCTGTTTAAAATCTTCGACTGCTAATATATTGTACTCCTACATAGACTACTTTATTGTAGAAAACATTCATAGGAGAGTATTAACAAATAGTGTCCGGTGGAATTAAAACCAAACGTGGCGAGCAGCATCAAGATTAGTAGGAGTAGCTAAGTTGGTGCACAGAACACAACTGAAGTTTACTCTTTTTAGCAGGGCTCGTAGCTAGAGTAGTTCATTCCACGCCGAACACACACACACACACACACACACACACACACATACGCCAGCTACAAACGAAAGATACAGGACCCCAGGAAGAGGAAGGTGCCGCTAGCTCACGGCAAACTGATCTGCAGGAAGCCACAGGAACCAACACCGTCTCCTGCCTCACACGCCCTCCAAGCAGTGGAACGAAGACGCGCCATCGATCCGCGTCTTGTGAAGTCGATCGCGTGCGTGGTCCAGCCCAGCCGTCCCGATAAGGAGTTGCAAATGGTGATAGACTTTGCCCCATCGAACGCGACGCGCGGCGGGCCAGCTCGCCTTTGGCTGCTTCCTATCAGATTCCTTCACCTGCTGCATCCAAAACTGTGTAGTAGTAGCTTTTTTTAGAGTAAAATTCCAGTTTCTACCTCACGTTTAACAAACTTCACACTAGTTACCGCATTTGACAGCTTTTCATCCGGATTATCCCATAGCGAAAGTTTTGTCAGTTTTTATCCTGATTAGTGAAAGTTCTGCCAGTTCCCTATTTAGCGATCTATCTTATGGGTCATCAGGTGTATGTACACAACAGTTTGCCTTGATGAGCTCCTTCCTCACAATGCGTAACTGCTTGTTCATTGCTTTCACGTCATTTGCTTCTCGTTGTTGCATCATTGCTTCGAAAGAGCTACAACTAAATGCGTAACAGTTAACTCAATTCATGTGCTCCTTGTGGGATCGATACTCTTACTTCGAAAGAGCTACAACTAAACCATGTGCACTTGCAAGCCATCACTTGATATGCCTTGGGTTGGTGTTTTTTAAGCTATCGCTAATGCATAATTTGTTTTGTTATGACGGACATTGTTGTGTTCCGACATAATGTTGATATTCTCTCTAAACCTATGGTAATGAGAATTTGGATTTCACAAACATATTTCCTCTTCATTGACTTCCGTGGCAATGGAACTAAGAGGATTGTAGGTATTACTTCCATGCTAGCTAACATTTGCAAGCTTGCACGAAAGATATGGATACACTTTTGGACTTTGCTTTTCAATGCATGCCTTAGAATTAGCAACGATTAGCTTAGCTAGTCAACCTTCTTACTCAAGGACGACCAAGGTTTAAGCTTGGGGAGGTTGAAGGTTCCATACTTTAAGCATTTTTTCCGTATATCATGTCCCATTGGGCCAATTACAATGCCACATGCACGATTTTCAGTATTTATTTATTCTTAGTTGGGTTTTATTAGTTTTCTTTGTCTTTGTGTGTTTTGTAGTGATGTGGACTTCCCATGCACACAATGAAAGGAGTTCAAACGGAGGACATTCAGGCCCCAAACTAGCCATTTCAGAGAGTGAAAAAAATATTTTCCCCAGAGCTCCCAAAATCAAGATCTAATATGAGAAATGGATCAGCTTTGTTCATAAGAATCCAACAAGCCCAAGTACATCAAATTCCAAGTTCTTATGAAGAATTCCGAGTTTGTATGTACCAGGCAAAAAATACTCTGAAAATTACCTCTTCACACGGGATTCTTCATGGATTTTGTCTCCGTTTGTTCCTACGACTTCCATGGCCTTCAAGGGATGTTTTGGGAGAGGATTGGTCTCACTTAGAGCCCTTGGATCAAAGGAGAGCTGCTATGAGGTACCAGAGAGCTATTATATACACCTTCAATCCTAGCCATCTTTATAACGCCATTCATAGTTCCATCTCTCCACGTTCAGCCGCCATCCACATCAAGAACACATCACCCTTGTTGCAACCTTGGAGGTGACCGGGAGGGAGCCGCCGCTGGTGGGGCGCGACCATGGGTAGCCGGCGTCGTGCCACCATCATCCACCGCACTGCCACCATCACCACCATCATCATCCCTTCTCCCTCCTCCATCATGGTCTCCGTGATGGGTTGTAACAATTCTTGAACCCCTCTTATGTGATGTTATTTGAGTAATTGTTGGCTACGGGCCGCTTCATCCAACAATACTGCCGAATCAAAGTAAGACGTTGGCGGTAAGCAGTATGACTATTATCGCACACAACTCATTGTGTTCTACTCGTGCATATAACATCTACGCATAGACCTATCTCTGATACCACTGTTGGGGAACGTAGTAATTCAAAAAAAATCCTACGATCACGCAAGATCTATCTAGGAGAAGCATAGCAACGAGCGGGGAGAGTGTGTCCACGTACCCTTGTAGACTGAAAGTGGAAGCGTTTAGTAATGCGGTTGATGTAGTCGAACGTCTTCACGATCCAACCGATCCAAGTACCGAACGTACGGCACCTCCGTGTTCAGCACACATTCAGCTCGATGACGTCCCTCGAGCTCTTGATCCAGTTGAGGACGAATGAGAGTTTCGTCAGCACGACGGCGTGGTGACGGTGATGATGAAGTTACTGGCGCAAGGCTTCGCCTAAGCACTACGACGATATGAATGAGGTGTGTAACTGTGAAGGGGGGCACCGCACACGGCTAAGACAAATCTTGGAGTGCCTTTGGGGTGCCCCCTGCCCACGTGTATAAAGGAGGGAGGGAGAGAGGCCGGCCCCCTAGGGGTGCGCCAAGAGTATGGAGTCCTACTAGGACTTCCAAGTCCTAGTAGGAATCCCTTTCCTTTTCGGAGTAGGAGAGAATGAAAGAGGGAAAGAGAGAGGGAGTAGGAAAGGGCAAGGGGCGCCGCCCCCTTCCCCTAGTCCAATTCGGACCCATGGGGGGCGCGCGCCACCTCCCCTTTGGCCTGCCTCCTCTTTTCCCGTATGGCCCAATAAGGCCCATTACTTCTCCCGGTGAATTCCCGTAACTCCCCGGTACTCCGAAAAGTACCCGAATCACTCGGAACCTTTCCGATGTCCGAATATAGCCTTCCAATATATGAATCTTTACTCTCGACCATTTCGAAACTCCTCGTCATGCCCGTGATCTCATCCAGGACTCCGAACAAACTTCGGTCATCAAATCACATAACTAATAATACAAATCGTCATCGAATGTTAAGCGTGCGGACCCTACGGGTTCGAGAACTATGTAGACATAACCGAGACATATCTCCGGTCAATAACCAATAGCGGAACCTGGATGCTCATATTGGCTCCTACATTTTCTACGAAGATCTTTATCGGTCAAACCGCATAACAACATACGTCATTCCCTTTGTCATCGGTATGTTACTTGCCCGAGATTCGATCGTAGGTATCATCATACCTAGTTCAATCTCGTTACCGGAAAGTCTCTTTACTCGTTCCGTAATGCATCATCCCGCAACTAACTCATTAGTTACATTGCTTGCAAGGCTCATAGTGATGTGCATTACCGAGAGGGCCCAGAGATACCTCTCCGATACACGGAGTGACAAATCCTAATCTTGATCTATGCCAACCCAACAAACACCTTCGGAGACACCTGTAGAGCATCTTTATAATCACCCAGTTACGTTGTGACATTTGATAGCACACAAGGTATTCCTCCGGTATTCGGGAGTTGCATAATCTCATAGTCAGAGGAACATGTATAAGTCACGAAGAAAGCAATAGCAATAAAACTAAACGATCATAATGCTAAGCTAACGGATGGGTCTTATCCATCACATCATTCTCTAATGATGTGATCCCGTTCATCAAATGACAACACATGTCTATGGCTAGGAAACTTAATCATCTTTGATTAATGAGCTAGTCAAGTAGAGGCATACTAGGGACACTCTGTTTGTCTATGTATTCACACATGTACTAAGTTTCCGTTTAATACAATTCTAGCATGAATAATAAACATTTATCATGATATAAGGAAATATAAATAACAACTTTTATTATTGCCTCTAGGGCATATTTCTTTCAAAAGGAATGCATGGTTATAAGATCTGCAACGACGACGATAAAAGTATTTGCTACATAAGTACTCATGTTACTGCAAGTGGTTGGTACCAAGTAAACACTAACCATCAGTATGTTTTTGCATCTCAGTTGTGTCTTAATAATTGTTCACATCATTTTTTCCACCATTAATAACTTTTCCAAATGCCGTATTTGGAAGCTAATGGAGCACCACGTCCATATAAAAAACTGTCGAAAAGAGCATGACACAGCATTAAGAAACCCTTGCGTATATAGCATGCTTAGTTGATACTTATTACAGGATACAGGAAAAGCCGAATTGCCTATTAGCCTCATCTGCTACAAGAAAAAATGTTAACATGAGCAAAAACTCCCAAAACCTAAAGTCCCAGTGACGGATTGAACCGAGGACCTCCTGCTAGTGAACTAGATCGCTGGCCACTATAATTCCTGGGAATCTGTGTCTAAAATGGCAGCCCGGTGTATAAGACCTATAAGCCGCAACAGATGTAAAATTTGTTGAAATTTGAACGTGATTTTCTTGTTAATAAACTAATATTTTTTGAAATGTGAATTTTCAAATTGTGAATAAATCTTTAAAACAATGACATTTCATGAACACATGCATATTTTTTATATTTTCAAACATTTTTTGAAAACAGGCTTTTTTCTGAAACGGGAATATTCTCTGAAATTACGAACAATTTTCCAAAAGACGATCATTTTAAGAAATTCCGTGAACATTTTTTGACTGTGCGAACATAATTTGAAAACTTGAACATATTTTGAAATTGTGAACAAAATTGGAAATCTGAAACATTTTTTGAAATTCCCAAGCATTGAATTCGTGAACAAAATAAAATAAAAATGCGAACATTTTTTGAAATTCCCCACACATTTTTGGATTTGAGAAGAAATTTTCAAAACATGAACATTTTTAAAATTTGTAAGTGGGAACATGTTTTAAATTTGTGAACAAGATTCTAAACTTGGAACAATTTTGATTTCTCTTTTTTTTTGAATGTGAACCTGTTGAAATATCATATTATACTTCTTAAATTTTTTGGAACAATTTCTTTATAAGAAGCAAATAAATATTCGAAATTCTAAACATTTTCCAATTTTCTAAACAAATTTCAAAAAAAAAATTTGAAAATTCAAACATTTGTTAAATTTCTGAACATTTGTTGAAAACTAAAATAAAAAATGAAATAAATTATAAAAATGAAAGAAAAGGAGAAACAGAAAAAGGAAAAAGATGAAAAATGGAAGGAAGAAAAAGGGAAATGAAAAAGGAAACGAAAAGAAAAATTAAAAGCGAGAAAATATAAAAAGAAAAAAAGAGGAAAAGAAAAGAATGAGAAAAACAGAAAATTAAAAAACCGGTTCAGGAACATTTTAGATGGGTCCCAAAACTGCAAAAAAAAAAACTAGCTGAAACCTTCCAGAACGTTCCTAGAACCGGGCGGTGGCAGGAACACCTCGCTTCTAAATGGACCAGCCGGTCAGACAATTTGAAGCGGAATGCGTAAAATAGGAAATCCGCATAATCAGTCCGAGCGAGACCTCAATGGGGCAGCCCGACTCGGTCGATGCATTCAGCGAGACAAAGGGAACCCTATCGCCGAAGATTGGGTGCTGCAGGTTGGCCCGGCCCAATTACGCGGGAAACAATAACCTCGTATTATGTTTTTTTTTCACTTTTTTGTTTTCGTATTTGCTTTCTTTTATTTACTTTTGTTTAAACTTCCAAATATAAAATATATTACAGAAACCACTATACATAAAACATTTGAAAAATGTTGAATGTGTATGATGAAAATGTCTATCACATATAAGAAAAATGTATAAAATTAAAATGTGTATGGAACAATTTGCTCATGTACTTTAAAAAAATTAATCAAGCATTCGAAAAAATATTGAACAAGTGTTTGAAAAATATTAAGCAAGCATATCGAAAATGATAAATTTGTATAGAACAATGCTGACCCTGTATTAGAAAAATGATGAAAATTTTCTGATCATGTATTTAATTTTTTTAATCAAACATTTATAAAATGTTAATCAAGCATTAGAAAAATGTTAAATGCGTATACAAAAAAAGTTGAATATTTATTAAAAAATAATAAAAAGTAGATAATGGATATAAAAATGTTAATCGAGTATTTAAAAAAATTGAACAAGTTTCTGAAAAAAGTTAAATGTGTTTATAAAATATTGACCATGTGTCCAAAAAATGTGAACATTGCACTAAAAAACTGTTAATCAAGTATTTAGAAAATGTTAAATGTGCATAAAAAATGTTGACCACGTATTAGAAAATCTTAATGTTGTATTTGAAAATTGTTAACCAATCATTTGAAAAAGTTTAAAAGTGTGTATAGAAAAAATGTTGAGCATGTATTTAAAAATGTTGATCTTGTATATGAAAAATGTTAATAAAGCATTTGAAAAATGTTTAGAGTGTGTACGGACAAAATGTTCACCATGTACTGAAAAAATGTTAAATTTGTGTTGGAAAAATGTTAAATGTGAAAATTATTGTTGACATATACAGAAAATGTGGAATGAAACCTAAAGAAACAACCAAAAAAAATGAAGGCCGAAAAAGAAAAAAATAAACCAAGAAAAATAATATAAAAATCAAAGAAAAAAAACACAAATAATGAAAAAAACTTGTTGAAACCAAGAAAGAATTAAATAAAAAACAAAGAAAAAAGCCAAAAACCAATGAAAACAAAGAAAATTAAAAAAAAGAAAAAACAACAAACATGTGAAAACTCGGAAAGAAAGTAACAAACCGATGAAAAAGCAAAGACAACTGAAAAACAAAAAAAGTGAGAAACAAAGAAAAATGAATGAAAAAGGAAAAAAGCCCCGAACTAACCAATCCACCGAGCTTGGCGAAAGAACCAGCGAAGAAAGAAAAAGAACAGATAGAACTGGGTCGGCCTAGTCGCTACAGCGCGGGGCAACAAGCTTCAGCGAGATGAAAGGAGCACTCGTCGAAATCACTGATTGAGAAGTACTCCTTACAAAGATCACTTCCATCTCCCTGGTCGCGACAAGTGGCGCGCTGCATGTGCGCCACTTGTCGCAACCTAGGAGATTTTCCTTTTCGTAGATCTGTTTTTTCAAAACGATTTTATCTCTTAAACCATGCGTCCAAATCTGAAACTAATTTCATCATTGGATTGCTCGCGTCGAGATCTTCAAAATTAGATCCCATGTTGATAGGTTTTGACAAACTTGTTTCTTCATGAAAAAACAGGACGAAAAAGTCTGGACCGGGAGCACGTTTTTTCCCCCTTTCTGAAAGCCGTTTCCGAGAGGCACGGCCGTGCCTCTTGCGGAAGCAAAATCATGCCTCTCGTGGAAGAAAAAGAAAAAACAAAAACACATTTTTTTCGTTTCCGAGAGGTACGACCGTGCCTCTCGCGGAAGCAAACCATGCCTCTTGCGGAAGCAAAACCGTGCCTCTCACAGAAAGAAAGAAAAACGCGTTTTTTTCGTTTCCGAGAGGCACAGTCGTGCTTCTCGCGGAAGCAAAACCGTGCCTCGCTCAAGAAATAAAAAAGAGAAAACATATTTTTTTTCCGTTTACGAGAGGGACGGCCGTGCCTCTCGCGGAAGCAAAATCATGCCTTTCATGGATGCAAAACGGTGCATCGTGTTTTTTTTTCATTTTCGCGAGGCACGGACATCTCGCGGAAGAAATAAAAAAGAGGAAACCCGTTTTTCCGTTTCCGAGAGGCACGTCCATGCCTCTCGCGGAAGCAAAACCGCGCGTTTCGTGAAAAAAAAGAGAAAACACATTTTTTCCCTTTCCGAGAGGCACGGCCGTACCTCTCGCGAAAGCAAAACAATGCCTCTCGCGAAAAGGGAAAAAGCAGGGTTTTCGCGTAGAAAAATTCATTTTTTTGTCCAAAAACTAAGGTAGATCGATGAAAAACCAAAAAGCCGAAAAAACAAAAAAACCCATCTAAACAGACGAAAACGCGTGCGAAAAAATAAAAATATTCAGAGAAAGCACCCAGGGGACGACACGTGGCGGCGGCTGAGAGCGCCAAATGACGTGCTCTCAGTCCATCCCAAGTGGCCCTTGAGGACCCTGAAAACGAGCGCTCTTTAGTTAGCTGCTCTCAGCACTCGCTTAACGCGAGATATAGCGCTCGCGAGATCTCAAGGCCTGCACTATTTACAGCCGAATTTGCTTCGCGGCCCACCACGCAGGCCGTGCCCACCTCGAACGTCGACGTTTTCCGTGGCATCCACGTTCGATGAACCTGCCCAGAAGTCCACGTTCGATGAACCTGCCCTTTCACGAGTTCAAAAAAAAAAAAAACTGCCCTTTCATGGTACCCGGCCGATCAGTGCCACGAACGACCAAATAACGAACGAGCGAGCCAGCGAGCAGCAGCAAGACACTCCGACCTATAACAGCCTCTCTAACTCTAATCACAGCGTCTTTTCGCCACAAGTTCGGCTGTTTGTGTTGATCAGGTCAATTACCCATCTAATCACTCCATAATCCATGTCAACCCTCTCACGTTCTGTTTCCGTCATCACACCTCGCGACGCGCGTCGAGAATGAACGAGGTTGACGGGAGCTGGTTCGTGCTGCTGCTGTTGCTCTCCACCGAGCGCTGGGCGAGCGGCCTCCTCGTTGTCGTGGCGCTGCGTCGTCAGTGCTCTCGCCCGGCGGCTCGGCACAGCCGCACGTACTCTAAAAGGGTGTGAGAGGGAGAGAGGAAAGCGATAGGATTGTTGAAGAGCTTCCGTGGCTGTTTTACTAGCTTTTTAGGTGCAACCGCGAGGCGGCATCGATCATGGCTGACCACGACAACGGGATCCTTCTGCGGAGAGGCGGACGCCGCGGTCTCTGTGGCCACGCACGCAGAGATCTCGTGTCGTGCTAGAGACCATCTCCAACCGGACCTCCTGCTCCGCTCTCGTATGTCCCGTGGGCAGCTCGCACACCGGCCGAACCAAGAAATGCCATTAAAACAAGGCTCGAATCTCCTGGCTGTTCGTCACCCTTTAAACTCTGCTCATATGTGAGACTCAGCTCACATGTGGGCCGGATTTAAATTTGCCGGATGCATCTGCCAAGTTGAAGCTGACAGGCCAGACCCGCCCTAAATTTCTGCAAACAATAACCAAACCTACGCTCGACCTGCCCCCTCTCTCTTCTTTGTCTCGTTCACGCCGCCGCTTGCCTAGCTCCGCCGCTATCCCTAAACCACATCGCCGCCACCAGGGGTCCCAAGAGCTCCCGTCCGTCCTTGCCGCCCCAGACACGGTCGCCACTTTGGTGTACGTCCTACTTCATCAGACCTACACTTCGCCCGCCATTTGTTTGACGAAATGTCTGAGCTATTTTTTTAAATATTCTTTTGCTCATTTGTGGGCAACCGATGAATTCGCCAGAGAATTTTTTTTCGAAACGGAGGCAAAAGAATTGCCTCATCGATTAATTAAGAAGAAGATAATTGCCCAATTAATTTACGGAAAACCGGGCGAAAACCGATACAAACAAACTCACTCAACACAAAGCACCACGGCCACATAGATGGCCCGCCAAGTGCTCCCAACACCCAACAAGCACAACCATCAACACTTCTACAATGCAACGGAACCCGGGGTGAGAAAACGGCAATGATGACTCAAAATACCAAGGCCACGTCGACAACACGAGAAACCGAGCACAATCCATCATGATATCACGGACGCCTTCCCTCTCGCATCATCAACCATAGGAACCTCCAGCTGCTCACTTGACAAAGGTGAATCCTGACCCTCGCTCGAGGTCGTCGACGTGTCCACCTTCATATGATCCACTGACAAACTCAGACATAGCTCCCTAAGCTCGGGCATGACCTGCAGTACCGGAGCCACAAGCACATCAATGGACTCGCCCTTAGTGGAAGACAACATAGGATGGAGGTGGGCATTGAGGATGAATTGTCTCCAACACGAGGGGAGAAGGAGCCATATAACTCCGCCCCCCTCTCCTCCGTGGAGCAAACACCGGCCGCACAAGGAGAGTGCGGCGTCAGAGAGGTCTGCAACATAGCCGGCGCAAGGGAGAGTCTACTCAAAGCAGCCTCCGCTCGCTCTAAAAAGCTCCCAGCACACGCCAGACAACCTTGCAGCAACGCGGTCTGATCAACCAAAGCGGACTGCAACATCAACTCCGACGAGGTTGGTGAGCCAACGGTACCAGAGACGACAGACGCCCAAGACCCACGATGAAGCGCCTTGGATGCGAGTGCGGATCTCATCGGACCCTCACATGAAGCAAGAGCAGGACGATGCGCGACGTCGAGCTGCGACACGAGCGGCACATCATTGCATGGCAGTGAGCTTAGAGGACGCCATGGGTTGCAACATGCACGCGCACGATGACCGTTCTCCAAACAACGGGAGCACCACAACGGCTCTTTGCAAACAGCCGCGCGATGACCATGAGCGAAGCATCTGTAACATCTACCGCGAAGCCAAGCGGGGATGGGACGAGGAGCCATTGTCGAGGAAGGCGACGAAGTCGGACGACGCGGGCCGCGCCGCGGTAGCACCTCCTGCCAACCCTCATTTGTGTCTGCGTCAGCCCCACGCACATCCCTCCAGAATCGAGGGCCTTGGTAGCAGCCGGCGGTGTCTGGGGAGCCAACTCCTCTTCGTCATCTTCATCGTCATCGTCGTCAGCAGCGGAGGCCCACAACACCGCCCGTGGAGGCAGCGTCACGGCCATTTCCTCTTCACAGCCTACGTCGTCCCCATTGATAGAGGCAACAGGGGCTGGCAGCAACACATCCGAGGCGGCATCGGCAAGGACAGGGGAGCCAGGCGTCGGGGCCGAAGCAGTTGTCGACACAGGCTCCGAACAGGGCGTGCACGCAGCCTTAAGACCCCCGTCCTCCCTGATTTTGAGTACAAGAAGCTTGATGACTACATATTCAAAGAGTTCGATTCAGTAGATTCAGACATCAATGACGACAAAAATGTTGTAATTTTTTGGTCAGGTGACACTCATATTTGAACTGGGATAAAGTTTTTTTGAAATTGAGTTCGGACCGATTACTCATATAAAATGACCACAAATCAAGGCTATGGATTATTAAGTTATAGTAATAACTAGGAGTATTCTAGTAATGGAATTTAATATTGTGAATCGTTTATTCTTGCCCGCTTCAAGATATGATGAACATTTCTCACCAAAAGATCGGTCCAATAATACCACTCACCGGTAAATAGCGGAATACTTCTTAGTGAATCTCCGTTGACATGATGATGATGAGCAGCCATGAAGACATGAAGAACAAAGACGAGCATATTCTCAACTTCAAAGGTTTGATAAAGGGTAGGATAATTGTTGCCCGGGATAGGATAATTGAGGAGTCTCTACAATGACTACTTCAAACCCAACCCGGTATTTATGAGGTTTTTTTTTCAGCTTCTCTTCCGGATGAACACTCATTTGTTCTTGCGCATTTGTGGGAGGTGCAAAAGCATATATATGGTTGCTACGGAAGGATTGGTGTGGACAACTGTCCTCTACTCTGCAAAAATGTAAGGTTGCTCCAAGGATGCTTACATATTGTAAAGCTGCGGATGGTGTTGATAAGTACGTCCGGAATGTTGAGAGCACACGCATGAGGCCATGGAGAAATTTGCCTACACCTTGGGGAATGTGTTTGGACCTGAGTAATTGAGAGAACCAAATGTCTAGGACACAGAAAAATTCTTGGCAATTGAAGCATCAAGAGGTTTTTCAGATATGCACGGCTCAGTCGATTACATGCATTGCCAAAGGAAAAACTCCCCAATAGATCTGCACAAGTAGTACCAAAGGTCACACCAAAGAGACCACTATAACTTGAAGTGGTGGCATCAAAGTACTTGTGGATTTGGCATATCAGGTTCTCACGACTTCACCATGCTTTTGCTATTCAAAAGACATTGTGATAGGGATGGTTCGACGTTACACCATCAACGGGCATGACTGTAATATGGGTACTACCTTT
The DNA here is from genome assembly GCF_002575655.3 of Aegilops tauschii subsp. strangulata. Lineage (NCBI taxonomy): Eukaryota > Viridiplantae > Streptophyta > Magnoliopsida > Poales > Poaceae > Aegilops > Aegilops tauschii. The sequence goes on along the minus strand of NC_053039.3, from coordinate 389,459,936 downwards.
CTAATGGTATCTATTCTCGGTGGACGACATTTGTGAAGACTATAACTGATCCCCAAGGTAACAGATGATATCTCTTTGCACAATTGCAAATAGGTGCTATGAAGGATGTGGAAAGGGTATCTAGAGTTCTCCATTCTCGTTGGGGTATTGTTCTTGAAGCTGCAATGATGTGAAATCTGAAGATACTGTTTCAGATGATGACATGTTGTGTAATCTTGCACAACATGATTGTGGGGATTAGGACGAAGGGGCAACCTACACACATGCTTTTAAGAACTGCGGAGTTCATGTCCGCCTTTCAGAACAAGATGCAGAGCATTTTTTGAACTTTCTTTAGATTCATCGACAACTTCGAGATACACATGCCAGACACAAACTACTCAAATGGAGCATATGTGGATTCACACGGAAAAACATTGAATCTTATGTTTGAATTATGCACTCTGAATAAATTTTACGTTTGAACTATGTATTTATCTCTTCGAATAAGTTTTATTTGTGTGTTATATTTTGTTATGTGTATTCTTGTCGTTCAAGGATCAACATACATGTGTTCGCATGGATTTGAGATTTAAAAATGTGGATGTTGTTGTAGGGGTGGACATATAGGGGACGGTCGGCTCCTGTCCGTAGACGCGTCCGCGTCCATATGGGGGGCATATTTCCCCAATCTATTTTGGAGATGCTCTTAGCTATCTAGTCGAGAATGATGTTCATGTTTTCGTCTTGATTACGGAGGATAGACAGTCCCCTACAAACTCTATTACCAAATATTGTCAAGGGAAAATAAACCTTTTTATAAAGCTCAGCTTAGATGATAAATTTGACTCACAATTGACCGGCGTCCCAAATGTTGAAGTCTCGCTAAATTATGATAAACATAATATGCTCATGTGGCTTATTCGATATCATAAACATGGTTTCTCAGAAATACCCTCTCAAGAATTATTCATGATCATGCAATAATTCAATCACGAGTACTTTATACACAAACTCTATTCATCGGGCTCTCTTCCGTTCATCCATATACCACAGTGACACCGTGAGATCTTTGAGCGCTAACACTATTTTCACTCGCAGAGGTTTGTGTTTTCTCCCTTTTAATGCTCGATTTCTCTCACGAAGGGGGCAAGGTCTTGGATAAGCCACAGGTTACGTGAGTTTGATGTGTTAGTTGCAAAATTGTCTGATTTCTTGACTGACCATAGACTAGAAGCGATACTTGATACTTCTGCATGCCATTTTCATAACAAAGGGAAATATTGATGTTTCATCAGAAGGAATTTAAGCTTAGCGTCGACCCCATCAAATTTTAACTCGAATTCCACCAGCAAAACAGTAATATTCCATCCGTTCATTATTATAAGATGTTTTGGATATTTTACACACAAACTGAAATGAGTTAACAACAAAACGTGTCTATATACATCTGTCCGGGGATGGACCCCGGGCAGGCAACGGAATCCGGATCCTCTTCAAAAAATAACGGGGCTGGCACCGCTCCTTAATACCGGCACGCGCTTGGCCGGTCGCTCGACCCGGCCAAGCCCCGCAAGCCGGCCAGACTAGCCGACCCGGCAAGACACGTCGACTCGGCTTCAACAATTAGCGCAAGACAGCCGAACCCGGCACGGCCAAAGCCTCCTCACCAAGCCAGCGTCACCCATGGCGTGCTACGCAATCCAGCCGCAGGTCAACTCCCGTCCCATCCAGGCCGTATGATGGGGACGAGACTTCAATCAACGATGACCGAGGCAACAGTGCCCCGCCCATGCCTCTGGTCAGCAGGAACGTGGCAACAGTGCCCCTCACCTACCTGCTGACCAGGGCCGGCATGGCTACAGTGCCCCCGCCCTCACCGCTGACGACAGCAAGCCGCAACCTGACGGAGAGCACTGTACGCGACTCGACTCGGCCACGCCCTGACGATCGACAAGACGGCGCACAGTCCCTCCTAGGCATGTGGGGCCCGCACCTAGGGGAACCCGGCGAACCACAAGCCCTCAGCGGGACCCAGCCCGGGTCACCGGGCACCGACAATACGGACCCACCGACTTGTAACATTACCATTGTACCCCGGGGGGTTGGACTATAAAACCCCCGGGAGCCCACGATCATTCGGGGGGCGAGCGAGAGGACTAGCCACGAAACAGCAACACCGGAGAGAAGGAGCAGCCCAAGCCTTGGCTAGCTTCCTTCCTCCTTCATACAGCTCTAGGAGCAACATTGTACTATCGATCATCCAACTACACTCGGCAGGACTAGGGGTATTATCTCTCCGGAGAGCCCCGAACCTGGGTATGTCCGGCGTCCCGTGCCTGCTCATGCCAACCTCGCCTCTGGAGTCCACCAGCGCCCTCGAGCCTCCTCCTCTCTTTAGCCATCCCTTGGCATCTGCCGTGCACCCACCACGACAGTTGGCGCCCACCGTGGGGCAGCTCGAGGAGCTGGCCGGAGCATGCTTCAGACGGGGCCCTTCTCCAACGGCGACGAGTCCGTCGCACTGGCGGATGACGTCGTCGGCGCGCTTGTCGCCTCCTTCGCCGCGTTGCGCATCTCCGATGCGTTCGCGGCCGACGAGTGCCGCAGCGAGGTGCTCAGCTACTCCGACTCTCCCCTCTTCCTCGGCGGCGGCGTTTCCGCCGGGGCAATGGACGTCCATGTGGAGGTCTTCGTCGCCGGCGACGGCGCCTCCTCCTCGTCGAGCAAGACGAGGAAGGCTGCCGAAGCCAGGGCCGCAGCGGATCGGATCGAGCCGTCTGATCCGTTGCGCGCCGCGATTCAGAGCCTCCGCATCCCCATCGGCACCGACGTCGACGCCACCAACGTCGCTGAGGCCCGAACCCAGCTCGAGAAAAGGCGCCAGCAGATGCTGGACCTATCTGAGACGCTCGCCGCCACTCAGCGTCACCTGGACGCCGCTCAGCTGGAGCGCGACGCCGCCTACGGATTCACGCCCGCCGCGGCCGAGCCAAGCTGGGTCGCCAATGTGCGTGCCCGGGGAGGAGCGATCGGCCGGGCCCTCGGCGCCATCCCAACCGTCTACGAGACCCCAGCGAAGAACATGCGCGCTGCCCAGGCAGCCCCAGTCGGCCTGGACCAGCTCGCGGGTGAGGAGCTGAAAGAGCGCATCGGGCGGATGCGTGAACTCCTCCACGCCGCCAACACCCAGTAGGACCACCTCAACCAGCTCGCCAAGCCGGCGGGATCCGGCTCCGCCCGCCTTGGCGGGCCCGGCGAACTTCTGCACACCGCTTCCTCGCCACCCGGCGAGGCGCACTCCGGCCGAGCCCAGACTCGGCGTGACCTGCCGTTACAGCCGCCGACGGATTGGGCGACGAGCCCGTCCTAGAGATCCAGCGCGGACCCAGCCAGCATGGCCGGCGTCCGGCTCCAACCGACCCGGCCCCCCGTGGCCTGGCCGCAAGTCGACTCGGCCCGCGCGCCATCGACGACGCCGACGCTCGCCACCGCCTCGATCAGCTCGCTCGCTCCATGGAGGTGGAGGAGAGCGGCACTATCGGGCCGGCGTGCTTCGGCCCACGCATCCGGAAGGAGCCCTTCCCCAAAGGATTCATGCTCCCCCGCGATACTCCCAAGTACAACGGGACGGTGAAGCCAGAAGACTGGCTCACCGACTACACCACGACCATTGGCATCACCGGTGCCAATCGTCGTCTCGCCGTGCGCTACGCATCGCTCATGATCCAAGGGTCGGCCCGCACGTGGTTGAACAGCCTGCCGATGGGCAGCATCAACACGTGGGTGGACTTCGAGAAAGCCTTCGTCCGCAACTTCACGGGGACCTACAAGCGACCCAGCCGCCCTAGCCAGCTTGCCATGTGCATGCAAGGGCCTACGGAGACCGGTCGCGAGTACCTCGCACGCTGGACCGAGCTCCGGAACAACTGCGAGGGCGTCCATGAAGTCCAGGCGATCCAGTACTTCGTCAGCGGGTGCCGAGACGGCACCCTCCTCAAGCACAAGCTCTTACGCTCCGAGCCGACCACCATGGCCGCGCTCATGGTGACGGCGGACAAGTACGCCAACGCCGACTCCGCCATGAAGATCCAGGTGGCGCTGGATGAAGCCGGCAAGGCGAAGCCGGTTCCCCCTCCGAAGCCGGCCAGCGAAAGCAGCCGGCAGCAGCATCACCAGAACAACAAGCGCTAGGCCGACCAGCCGGTGCCGCGTCATGACAACCGGCTCGTCGCGGCCACCGAGCCCGCGGCGGACTCGGCGGCGAAGCGCCGGCAAACCGGCAAGACGACATGGCAACCCGCCATGAGCTTCGAGCAGATGCTTGACGCCCCCTGCAAGCACCACAGCGGCGCAAGACCCTCCACGCACACGCTTCGGCAGTGCGCCATCACCAAGCGCATCACGAGGGGCGACGTCCCGCCCCCTCCGGCTCCGGCTCCAGGCGCGGGACAGCCGCCTCCGCCTCCACCGCCGCCTCCAGCTGGCGGCGCGATGCGCGACGACGCCTACCCGGACCAGAGCGCGGCCTACGTCGTCTTCACCAGCCTCGGTGACGACAAGCGCAGCGAGCGCCTCCTTCAGCAGGAGGTGAACACCGTCGTCCCAGCCAAGCTGGAGTTCATGCATTGGTCGGATCGCCCGGTCACCTGGACCCAGGAGGATCACCCGGCAGTCATGCCGAGCCCGGGTGGTTACGCCCTCGTCCTCAACCCCACCATCGTCGCGCGGCGCACATGCAAGTTCTCCCGAGTCCTCATCGACGGCGGCAGCAGCATCAACATCCTCTACCGCGACACGATGACCAAGCTCGGCCTCAAGGCCGAGGACCTGGAGCCAACCCGAACGATCTTCCACGGCATCATGCCCGGCCTCTCCTGCTCCCCCAGTGGCCGGGTCCGGCTAGATGTCCTGCTCGGTGACAATAGCCACTTCCGGCGCGAACCGATCTGGTTCGAGGTGGTGGACCTGTCCAGCGTGTATCACGCGTTGCTGGGCCGGCCCGCGCTCGCCAAGTTCATGGCGGTTCCTCACTACGCATACCTGAAGATGAAGATGCCGTGTCCCAAGGGCCTCATCACCATCACCGGCGATTACCCCAAGTCCCTGAAGTGCGCCCGAGACGGCGCCAAGTTGGCCGAGTCGCTGGTCATTGCTGAGGAGCGGGGCCAGCTCGACCGGATGGTCGCCCTGGCAGGCGAGGCCTCCGCCGCGTCGATCCCGACCCCGGACCTCGCTGACGAGGCCGCCTTCAAGCCCTCCAAGGAGACCAAGAAAGTGAAGCTCAACCCAGAACACCCCAGCTGCAGCAAGTACGTTGTCATAGGCGCCCACCTCGACAGCAAATAGGAAGGCGAGCTCGTCGACTTCCTCCGTGAGAATCGGGATATCTTCGCATGGACCCCCAAGGACATGCCGGGTATCCCGAGGAAGTACGCCGAGCACAAACTTTACGTCCGCAAGGACGCCAAGCCTGTCCGTCAACCCCTACGACGATTTTCCGAAGAGAAGAGAAGAACCATTGGTGAAGAGGTCGCCAAACTTTTGGCGGCCGGCTTCATAATGGAAGTGTTTCACCCCGAGTGGTTGGCCAATCCAGTCCTCGTCCTGAAGAAGAACAAGACCTGACGCATGTGTATCGACTACACCAGCCTCAACAAGGCCTGTCCCAAGGATCCGTTCGCCATCCCGCGGATCGACCAAGTCATCGACTCGACCGCCGGGTGTGAGCTCCTGTCCTTCCTGGACGCTTACTCCGGCTACCACCAGATCAAGCTGGACCCGGCCGACGCCCTGAAGACGTCCTTCATCACGCCCTTTGGGGCGTATTGCTACATCACCATGTCGTTCGGCTTGAAGAACGCCGGCGCCACCTTCCAGCGCTGCATGCAGAAATGCCTGCTGCCGCAACTCGGCCGCAATATCCACGTATACGTGGACGACATCGCGGTGAAGACCAAGCAGCACCTCACGCTCCTCGACGATTTGAAGGAAACCTTCGCCAACCTCCGCGAATACAAGGTCAAGCTTAACCCGAAAAAATGCGTCTTCGGCGTCCCGGCCGGAAAGCTACTCGGCTTCCTCGTCTCGGAACGCGGCATTGAGGCGAACTCGGAGAAGATCAAGGCCATCGAGCGCATGCGCAAGCCGGCTCGACTGCGCGATGTCCAGAAGTTCACCGGGTGCTTGGCCTCGGTCAGCCGGTTTCTAAGCCGGCTGGGCGAGAGGGCGCTACCCCTGTACCAGCTGATGAAGAAGACGAGCCCGTTCGAATGGAACGGCAAGGCAGACGAGGCCTTCCAAGACCTCAAGCGCATGCTCTCCACCGCACCAGTCCTGGCCGCGCCGACCGACAAGGAGCCGCTGTTGCTCTACATAGCCACGACCTCGCGAGCGGTCAGCACGGTGCTGGTGGTCGAGCGACCAGAGAAGGGCAAGATCCAAGCCGTCCAGCGCCCAGTCTACTACCTAAGCGAGGTGCTCTCCATCTCCAAGCAGAACTACCCGCACTACTAGAAGATGTGTTACAGCATGTACTTCACCGCCAAGAAGCTGAAGCAGTATTTCCAAGAGCACGTTGTCATCGTGGTCAGCACGGCGCCTATCGGAGAAATCATCGGGTGCCGGGATGCCTCTGGCCGGGTTGCCAAGTGGGCGATCCAGCTAGCCGGCCACACCATCCTCTACGAGCCCCGCACCGCGATCAAGTCTCAAGCCCTGGCCGACTTCCTCGTCGACTGGACCGAGACCCAGTACTTGCCGCCGCCTCCCGACTCGACGCATTGGCGCATGCACTTCGACGGGTCCAAGATGCAACTCGGCTTGGGGGCCGGCATCGTACTGTCGTCCTCGAAGGGCGACCGGCTCCGCTACACGCTCCAGATCCACTTCGCTGCCTCCAACAACGTCGCCGAGTACGAAGCCCTTATGCACGGCCTCCGGCTTGCCAAGGAACTTGGCATCCGGCGCACCTGTGCTATGGCGACTCGGACCTGGTGGTGCAGCAGTGCTCCGGCGAATGGGAAGCCCGCGACTCCAACATGGCAAGCTACCGCTTCCTCATCCAGAAGCTGTCCGGATCCTTCGAGGGCTGCGAGTTCCTCCACGTCCCGCGCGCGGAGAACGAAGCAGCCGACACGCTCGCCAAGATCGCCTCGTCACGACAAGCCATCCCGTCCGGCGTCTCCCTCGAGCACTTGCGCAAGCCGTCCGTCAAGCCATCGCCGGACTCCGAGTCCATCCACGTTCCAGACGACCCGGCCGCACCTCAACCCGGCCCGGGGACTGCTGAACCCGGCCCAGGGGCTGCTCAGCTCGGCCCGGCCACCATCGTCCCGGACCCGGCCATCGCCATCCCCGACCCGGGGGCTGCCGACTCGGAACCCACCCTGGTGGCCGTCTTCGCCGTGGTTACGGCTCCATCTTGGGCCCTCCCAATATCAGAATTTTTGGAGAACGGGGTTCTCCCCATGGACGAGACCGAAGCTCGGCAGGTGCAGCGTCGGGCGTCCGCCTACAGCATCATCAACAACGAGCTCATCAAGCGCAGCTCCACCGGCGTGTTCCAGCGCTGCATCGAGCAGGAACAGGGCATCGACATCCTCCTCGACATACATCAGGGCGAGTGTGGGCACCACGCCGCATCACGATCCCTGGTGGCCAAGGCGTTCCGCCACGGTTTCTAATGGCCCACGGCCCTCCAAGATGCCGAGTCACTCGTCCTCAAGTGTGAGGGATGCCAGCGCTTCAGCAAACACCACCACCAGCCGGCGTCAGCACTCCGCACCATACCGATCGCCTGGCCCTTCGCGGTCTGGGGACTCGACATGGTGGGACCCTTCAAAACCGCTCGAGGCGGCATGACGCACTTGCTGGTGGCAGTGGACAAATTCACCAAGTGGATCGAGGCAAGACCAATCAAGAAACTGGACGGGCCAACAGCCGTCCGGTTCATCAAGGACATAGCGGTGCGCTACGGCATGCCGAACAGCATCATCACCGACAACGGCACCAACTTCGCCAAGGGCGCGCTCGAGCAATACTGCTCCGTCTCCGGGATCCGCCTCGACCTGGCCTCCGTTGCGCATCCGCAGTCCAACGGGCAGGTCGAGCGGGCCAATGGACTCATCCTGTCCGGCGTCAAGCCGCGACTCGTCGAGCCGCTCATTCGCTCACCCGGCAGCTGGCTTGACGAGTTGCCAGCCGTTCTCTGGAGTCTACGCACCACGCCAAATCGGTCGACTGGGTTCACCCCGTTTTTCCTCGTCTACGGAGCTGAAGCCGTCATCCCGACCGACGTCGAGTTTGACTCGCCGCGCGTCGCGATGTACACCGAAGCCGAAGCCAGAGAAGCCCGCGAAGATGGCGTCAACCTGCTCGAAGAAGCACGCCTCCTGGCGTTCAGTCGCTTGGCCATCTACCAGCAAGGCCTGAGGCACTATCACAGCAAGAAGATCAAGCCCCTCGCGTTCCGCGAGGGCGACCTCGTCCTCCAACTCGTCCAAGAGCAGGCAGGCCAGCACAAGTTGTCCCCTCCATGGGAGGGCCCATTCATCGTGAGTAGGGCCTTGCGCGACTGCAACGCCTACTACTCATCGACGCACGCAAGTCAAGGAAGCGCAAGAAGGACACCGCCGGTGAAGAAACGACCCGACCGTAGAACGCGGAACTCCTCCGCCCGTTTTACAGTTAGCCGCACGAGCGTATGTATCATCGCCTTTTGTGAACGCATGAAACCATGGAGTCCCTGAACGAATCTCGGGGGCTGCCTTTTGTTGACCAATTTATTGTGTCCCTATTTCCTTGCATCACTATACCACTGAACCCGGCCACCGGTCCGACTCGCTCGACCCGGGGGCTCGGGGGCTGGCCGGCTCGGTCGCCACCCCGCCGCCTTACTTGGTGATTCCTGATAAAGTTAGGATGCCGCGGTCCCCCACTTCGCCCTAAAGCCACAGATCCAGCTTTGGCTGTCGGCTGGCAAGCACAACGGGCCAGAGCTCCTTCGCGCTTCATACACTAAGTCAAAGGCTGCCGGTCGATCGACCCGACCCACCATTCATCAAATGAACAGGCGCACGACCAGCTGCTCGCCAACCGGCTTCGCCGGATTGCCGCCAGCCGGCCCAGTGGGTGTTTCGCTCGCGCTCAACATTTCGAGGGACCCAAGTCCTGCGCGCTCCTCTCAAAGAACCGAACTCCTTGTCACGGACCGGAGCCTCGGCCGTCTGACTCGCGGGGGGGGGGGGGGGTTGGGAGAGGTTTGAGAAAGGAAAAGCGCATGAAATCGGTCCAAAAAAACGGAAGGCAAAAAAGCAAAAACACCCACGACATCTACACAAGTATTTAAGAAAAGGCCCACGACCCGAGTTCATTACACCCTAAAACCCCCAGTGGGTGGGTGGACCTGCTATTTAACAGATTTTACACAAAGTGTCTCAGGCATCTCCAGCGCCGCGTCGCGACATCAACGGCTCTCCCCTGGCGGCCTCCGGGTCCAGCGAGGTGCCGGTGTCCTCCTCAGCACCCGCGTCGCGGTAGACGCCCGTCTCCTCCGAGCTCCCCTCCGAATCGTGGAGGAGCAAGCCGTAGTCGTCGCCGTCCACGACCCTGCCGTATTCCGTCCGCTCCGGATGGAACTCGTCGTGGAAGGCGAACTCGGCGATGTAGCTGGCCCGGGAGGCGATCCGGCTGGCTTGCTCCTGCAAGAGCTGCTCCGAACCGGCCCGCTGGCCCATCAACGCGTCCAGCTACAGGTCCGGATGCCAGGACAGCGCGAACCGGAGCGCCATCTCAGCACCGGCACGAGCGGCGGAGACGCGCCACTCGCCAAGCCGGTCCGGCCCCATCTCCAACCAACGCGCCAGGCGCGAGAAGCTGCTCGGTTGGACGGAGTCCGGCCATAGGGCCGCCGTCATTGCGGTGCCGACCTGGGACAGCCGGCCCAACTGCGTTCCTAGGACCTGCAGGCGGGCCTCAGCGGCGGCGATGATCTCCGGGAAGGTCCAGGCCACCCGCGGATCCGTCCTGGACCCAACGACGCCGGTCGGGTCGCGCTGATAGCAGACGGCTTCCTCCGCCAGCCGCTGCGTCTCTGGGAAGGCCCCTGCCGCAAAGGACGAAGTGAGTTAGAAGAAGAACAACAAGGAAGAAAAACCGGATCCCAACCCGGCAAACGACAAGAAAAAGCACTTACTGGAGAAGGACTCTTCCAGGTGCTGCGCCTCAAGCAACGTACCGCGCCGCTCCCGCTCGATGGCGCGGTCGTTGTAACGCCCCGGATCCGGCGCCAGGTGTCTTCCAGTTATTCGTCGTCGTTGCCATGTCATTTGCTTGCGTGTTGCATTTTTGCCATGTCATCATCTGCATTGCATCATCATGTTTTTTCAAAACTTGCATCCGAGCTTTTTCCCCGTTGTCCGTTTTGTAATCCGGCACTCCCACACGCACCGGCGCACCCCTCTTGTTTTCTTTTCGTGAGCGGGTGTTGAACGTTCTCGGAATGGACCGAGTCTTGCCAAGTGGCCTTGGTATACCACCGGTAGACCACCTGTCAAGTTTCGTTCCATTTGGAGGTCGTTTGATGCTCCAACGGTTAACCGGGTAACCGCAAAGTCTTTTTGTATGTTGCAGCAAAACCCCCTCCAAACAGCCCAAAAACCCACCTAAGTCCCCTCCATGCTCTCAGTCATTCGATCACGATCGTGTGGGCGAAAACCGCACTCCATTTGGAGTCTCCTAGCTCCCTCTACCTATAAAACACCTCCCCCTCCGAAATTTTCGCAGATCAAACCCTAGTCTCTTCCACCCCGCGCCGCCGGACACGTCCGGTCCGGTAGGACAAAAGCCGCCGCCGCCCTCGCCCAACTGCGGCGCGCCACATGGCGCCCGTACGCCGTGCCGCCGCCGAGCCCGCGAGGCCCACCGCGGGCCCCCGCGGCCCGGTCTCCCTCCGCTCGTCGCCCGCCCGGGACGCCGCCGCCTCCTCCCGCAGAGCGCCCGCCCGCGCCCGTCGTCGTCTCCGGCGGCTCCGCCCGCCCGCGCCGCCGCCGCGCCGGGAGCCGCCACCACCGCATCGCCCAGCCGTCGCCCACGGTCGCCGCCCCGCGCACCCGGCGCCCCCTCCCCGTCCGGCGCCTCCTACATCTCCCTCCTCTCCGACTCCGGTGGAGGTCCGGTGAACCACTGCCCCGCGAGCTCTCTCCGGCGAGCCGAGCTCCGGCAGCCTCGGCCCGATCCAGATCCAAACCGCTAGGGTTGACTTTCTCCCCTTCCCCGATTTTCTCCAAGTCCTTATTTACTTACATTCTGTGGCATACTTCATTGCATCACATCTCATTGCATACTGCTCCGTTTCGTGCGTGTAATATATCAAAATGTTCGTCTCGAGATGCTCTTCATTTTATTCCATTATGCCATGTTCATTTGCGTCCATCTTGATGCCCAAATCTCTGAGGCAAGAGTGCTATATGCTGTTAACTGCTGTTACTTATTAGAACTTGGTGATTTGTCTTTTTCATTGTATTTTGTGTGTGCATCCTATGAGCATGAGCTCTACATGTGTTTTGAACTAAATCATGCCCTCTTCACAGTGGTACTTGTCTTGTATTTTTGTGATCTATGTGGTGACTAGCACAAGCATGCAAAGTAGCCTCCGTGATGTTGCTGATTTCTGTGACTTAGTCATTTCTGCTAAGTCTGAGTCTGTTGTGTTGTGATGCCATGTAAACCTGCTGCTACAAGTCATTCTATGCATAATCTGGAGATATTCACTAATCATGTTTTGTTATACATGTTATGCTCTATCCATCCATGCCCTTGGTTGCATTTATAGCAGGCTGTAGCTTGTTGTTATCTTGCTCTACTTTTGCTATAAAATGTTCCTGGCAGATTGTTTACATGTTAACCAATTTTGCCATGGTTGTTACTAGTGATCCATGTACCCTATGACTATGCTATTGCCATTCTTAGCTTCATATTTGTGCCATCTTACTGCTGGTTACCTTTTCATGCCATGTGTTTCTCTGTGGTGAGTGATTCAAGCTCACCAATATGCCTACTTATCGTTATTTCTGCCATGCTCTGTTTTTCTTCTAAGTCTGAATCTGTTTATGTATCTTGCTATGTTTACATGGGTGCCATCATATCTTCTGTGCCTTTTTGGCTCATGTTCAGTAATGGACTTTTGTTCTATGCAATTAGTAGATTCATTACATGCCTTTGTTTGCTATGATATTTTCCTGTAGCATGTTTTTTGATAGCTCTAAACTTAGCAACCTGATGTTATTTCTGTCTTGTCCAGTAATTTCTGCCAAGTCTGTGATCTGCAATTATTTGCAATCTTGTCATGTCCTTTTGAGCATGTTCTAATGATTTCTGGAGATAGCTCAGTGTTCATGTTTTGTAATGATTTATCTGTACATCACGTCCATGCCTTTTGTTTTCATGTTGAGTTGCTGTAGCATATTGTTTTGATGCTTGCTAGATGCCTAGTTGCTGTTATGGACAGATTGTTGCTATATCTTGTTTGGAGTGTATGTGTTGCACCGTTGCTCCGTTTTGAGTGTACTCTACATGGAACTTGCTTAGTTTTGCATGTAGTTTCATATTACCTTGTTGCATCCTCGTTTTGAGAGTTTTTGCTTGATGTTTGAATGCATTTTGCATCAATGCCATGATTAACTTGTTTTGCTCATATCTTCTAGGCCGTAGCTCCGAATCTAATGAACTTTATATGTAGCTTGACTAGAATTTCTTGTAGATCATCATGGTGCTTTTTAACTTGCTGTTTAACAACTTCAACTTAATGTTTGTTCAGATCTGGACCAATTTCGAAATTTGCATATGAGGACTTACCGGAATTGCTATAGGTTGTTTCCGGCCTCATTTAAACTTGCTTTGATGTGTTGATCTTGTATGCATCATATCTTGCCATGAGTAGCTTATTGTAGCCTTGTCATGCATCACACTTGGTTGAGCATCATGCCTTGTTCATGTGTGGTGTGTTTACCATGTTGTGTGCTTCTTCTCGATAGTTCCCGTGTCGTTGCGATCGTGAGGATTCGTTCGTCTTCGTGGCTTCATCTTCTTCGTGGACTCGTTCTTCTTCCTAGCGGGATTTCAGGCAAGATGACCGTCACCTTGGATCTCATTACTATCATTGCTATGCTAGTTGCTTCGTTCTATCGCTATGCTGCGCTACCTATCACTTGCTCTTCAAGCCTCCCAAATTGCCATGAACCTCTAACCTTTGACACCCTTCCTAGCAAACCGTTGTTTGGCTATGTTACCGCTTTGCTCAGCCCCTCTTATAGCGTTGCTAGTTGCAGGTGAAGATGAAGATTGCTCCATGTTGGATTATGTTTATGTTGGGATATCACAATATTTCTTATATTATTAATGCATCTATATACTTGGTAAAGGGTGGAAGGCTCGGCCTTATGCCTGGTGTTTTGTTCCACTCTTGCCGCCCTAGTTTTCCGTCATACCGGTGTTATGTTCCTTGATTTTGCGTCCCTTATGCGGTTGGGTGATTTATGGGACCCCCTTGACAGTTCGCTTTGAATAAAACTCTTTCAGCAAGGCCCAACCTTGGTTTTACATTTGCCTCACCTAGCCTTTTTCCCTTGGGAGTCGCGCATCCCGAGGGTCATCTTTATTTTACCCCCCCCCCCCGGGCCAGTGCTTGTCTAAGTGTTGGTCCAAACTAGAGCACCGTGCGGGACCATCCCTTGGCAACTTGGGTTACGTCGGTACCTGTACGCTTAGCTCATCCGGTGTGTCCTGAGAACGAGATACGTGCGACTCCTATCGGGATTGTCGACACATCGGGCGGCTTTGCTGGTTTTGTTTTACCATCGTTGAAATGTCTTGTAACCGGGATTCCGAGACTGATCGGGTCTTCCCGGGAGAAGGAATATCCTTCGTTGACCGTGAGAGCTTATAATGGGCTAAGTTGGGACACCCCTACAGGGTATTATCTTTCGAAAGCCGTGCCCGCGGTTATGTGGCAGATGGGAATTTGTTAACGTCCGGTTGTAGAGAACTTGACACTTGACTTAATTAAAACGCATCAACCGCGTGTGTAACCGTGATGGTCTCTTTTCGGTGGAGTTCGGGAAGTGAACACGGTTTTTGGGTTATGCTTGACGTAAGTAGGAGTTCAGGATCACTTCTTGATCATTACTAGTTGACGACCGTTCCGTTGCTTCTCTTCTCGCTCTTATTTGCGTAAGTTAGCCACCATACATGCTTAGTCGCTGCTGCAACCTCACCACCTTATCCATTCCTTTCCCATTAAGCTTTGCTAGTCTTGATACCCATGGTAATGGGATTGCTGAGTCCTCGTGGCCCACAGATTACTACAACACCAGTGCAGGTACAGGTTTTTGCGATGATCATGACGCGAGAGTGATGTTACTTGTTTTGGAGTTCTTCTTCTGCTTCTTCTTCGATCAGGGGATAGGTTCCAGGTCGGCAGCCTGGGCTAGCAGGGTGGATGTCGTTTGAGCTTCTGTTTGTGTTTCATCCGTAGTCGGATGATTGATCTTATGTATGATGTATTGATGTATTCTTGCAGCATGTGTATGCCTTGTATGTATCCCCATATATTATATAATGTTGATGTAATGATATCCACCTTGCAAAAGCGTGTCAATATGCGGTTCTATCCTTGGTGGGACCTTCGAGTCTCCTTAGGATAGTATCGCATATTGAGCGTGACAGTCGCGCTCCTCGAGCGCCTTCTCCAGATCGGCCGCCTTGGCAAGGGCCGCCTTCAGCTCGGCGTCCTTGTCTTCGGCCGCCTTCTCGTCCGCCTCGCGGCGACGGGCCTCGTCCTAACGGGCCCCCTCAGCCATGGTGACCTGCCCCCGCAGGCGATCCACCTCGGCCTGGAGCCGGCCCTTGTCGTCGGCCAGCTGGCCGCGCTGCTGGTCCGCCTCCACCAGGGCCTGCTGCGCCTCTGCCACCTTGGCGGCTTCCGCCTTAAGGAGCTCCACCTCGGCCTCGAGGCGGCTCTTGTGACCCGCCAGCTGCTCATGCAGCTGGTTGGCCTCGTCGAGAGACCGCCGAGCCGCGGCTGCCTCCGCCCTCGCCTGCGCCGCCTCAACGCCAAGACGACCGGTGTCGGCAACGAGCCGGTCGTAGTGATGACCGGCCCGGAGCAGACGAGTCCGCCATGACAGCACCTGGGCTGCGAAAAAGAAGGACTCAGCAGAAGAAAAAAGCAAGACTTAAGATTTGGCCCAACTGTTACACAGTTGGCCTGAATCTCGGGGCTTACACCCAGTGGGTGCGCTAGCGCGCCCCTACTAGAAAAGAGCACAAGAATACATGCGGCGACGCGGAGCTCCTCCTCCTTTACGGCAAGCTGCTCCATGAGCTCCCGGTGCTTGCCCAGGAGACGATTGTAGGCGGCGACCCGGAAGGCGTCGAGATGCTGAAGAAAGCAGAAATCAGAACAAGGCCAACACTCTAAAGATTTGACCCAACTACTACGTAGTTGGCCCGAACCTCGGGGGATACACCCAGTGGGTGCGCTGGCGCGCCCCCATAAAAAAGAAATTACAAGAAGACTTACCAGAACGGCGCGCTCCAGGTCGCGCGTCCGCTCCACCTCGGCCTGGGCGAAGGCCTCGAGCCGTTCCGTCGGCCTCGCAGGCGGCGACTGACGGCGTCCAGCGCCGCCTCCTCCTGGGTCTGAGGCCCGAAGACAACGGCGCCCCCGCTCCGCGCCGGCTGCGGCACGACAGCTCGGTGCCCTCCCTGTCGGGGCACCAAGGCGTACTCCCCGCTGGCCGCTCGCGACGCGGCCAACACCTCCTCCGACGCCCCTCCCAGCGCCGACGACGACCCGGACGCCGGGACGCCCTGCGTCGCCGTCTCTGACCCGGACGCCGGGACGCCCCGCGTCGCCGTCTCCGGCCCAGCTGCCGGGGTGGCCTCCGGCACCGCCGCTCGCGGTGCCTCCTCCAAAACCGGCGGCGCCTCCGACACCGCCGCCCGCAGCGTCTCTTCCAAAACGACGCCGCCTCCACCACCATCAGTCCCCGCTCGCTCGACCACGTCGGCCCGCGGCGGGGTGTCATCCTCCACCTCCACGACCTCCCGGTCGGGGATCACCACCTCAGCCCGGCCTCCACGGCCGCGCTCCCTCACCGACGACGGCTTAAAGACCGTCGCCGCCACCACCGTGCCCTCCGGCATCTCGCGCTAGGCTCCGCGCCGGCTTGCGCCCATGCCGCCGCCGCGTCGGTCCAAGCACGGACCGACGCCGCCTCCAGCTCCGCCTCGGCCCGGTTCCTGTCCCGCCATGCCAAGGCTTCGGCGTCGTTCGGATCCAGGCCGAGGTCCGAGTCGGCCCATCCCTCCACCTCGGCCTGGTCGGCAAGGTCGGACCGGCTCCTGCGGAACGCGGCCCCTTCGGCGATCGCGGCTTCCGCCGCCACCCTCGCCAGCGCGACTGGCGACCTGGAGAAGAAGACATAATGAGCAGAAAAGAAACAAGACTAGCTCAAGAAAAAAATCTGAGCGCAAACGAGAGATGAAGCTTACCCTGTCAAGACCGGGACCGGGGTTGGCCTCCCGTGCCCGCCGCCGCGCTTCCTCTTGGCCGGCCTCCCGGCCCCGGCCGGGTCCGCCGTGCGCTTCGGGGCCCGGGGTCGCGGCGCGACGCTGTCTTTCCCATGCGGGCGGCTCGGCGCCGCCCCGTGCGAGGACCCGGCTCCGCTCGCGTCGCCGCCTCCCCCGCCCAACGCCACTACACCGACAACTGGCGTCAGCACCGACCGTTCCGTGCCGCGGTCAGCAATTCAAGACACATGAAGAAAAACACGAGACTTACCCGCGCGACGCCCAGCGCCGGCGTCGGACTCAGCCTCCTCCTCCCCGCCATGAGCCGCGGGCTCCTCTGGCGCCACCGGCCCCAGCCCGTCGCCCGGTCCCGTCACGCGCGTGGCCTGTCAGGCCCCTCCGACTTTCGGGCACCACGTGGCGCCCGCGCAGAGCCCGAGGGATTGCCCCAAGATTCAGCGGACTTCTCGGTCCCCGCCACGGCCGGGATGCCACGATCCGGTTTCTGAGAAAACCGGCACACAGTGGGTGTTGCCGGACCCGGCGCTCGCAGAATCCACCTTGCTTACGGGGGAAACTGTGAAGGCCCACTCATCCGAAGACGGCGGACCTTCACAGCTTTGGGGACTATTGTCGGGGGGATGGACCCCGGGCACGCAACGGAACCCGGATCCTCTTCAAAAAACAACGGGGCTGGCACCGCCCCTCAATACCGGCACGCTCTTGGCCGGGTCGCTCGACCGGGCCAAGCCCCGCAAGCCGGCCAGACTAGCCGACCCGGCAAGACACGTCGACTCGGCCTCAACAACTAGCGCAAGACAGCCGAACCCGGCACGGCCAAAGCCTCCTCACCAAGCCAGCGCCACCCATGGCGTGCTACGCAATCCAGCCGCGGGCCAACTCCCGTCCCATCCAGGCCGTATGATGGGGACGAGACTTCAATCAACGATGACCGAGGCAACAGTGCCCCGCCCATGCCTCTGGTCAGCAGGAACGTGGCAACAGTGCCCCTCACCTACCCGCTGACCAGGGTCGGCGTGGCTACAGTGCCCCCGCCCTCACCGCTGACGACAGCAGCGGCAACCTGACGGAGAGCACTATACGCGACTCAACTCGGCCACGCCCTGACGATCGACAAGACGACGCACAGTCCCCCTAGGCATGCGAGGCCCGCACCTAGGGGAACCCGGCGAACCACAAGCCCTCAGCGGGACCCAGCCCGGGTCCCCGGACACCGACAATACGGACCCACCGATTTGTAACATTACCATTGTACCCCCCGGGGGGGTGGACTATAAAACCCCCGGGAGCCCACGATCATTCGGGGGGCGAGCGAGAGGACTAGCCACGAAACAACAACACCGGAGAGAAGGAGCAGCCCAAGCCTTGGCCAGCTTCCTTCCTCCCCCATACAGCTCCAGGAGCAACATTGTACTATCGATCATCCAACTACACTCGGCAGGACTAGGGGTATTATCTCTTCGGAGAGCCCTGAACCTGGGTATGTCCGGCGTCCCGCGCCCGCTCATGCCAACCTCGCCTCTGGAGTCCACCAGCGCCCTCGAGCCTCCTCCTCTCTTTAGCCATCCCTTGGCATCTGCCGTGCGCCCACCACGACAACATCCGATTCATATTTTATTAGAATATGTTGTAGTAGTGGACAAAGAGAGTACCCCCTCCGTCCAAAATTACTTACCGTTAAAATGGATGTATCTAGACGTATTTTAGTATAGATACATCAATTTTTCTCCATTTTCCCGACAAGTAATTTCGAACTGAGGGAGTACTTCATATAATCAAGTCTTACATGTTAAGTGAAGAAAAAATAAGTCTAACATTTTGGTCTGTACTAGATACTGAAAATAGTTTTGGATTGTTAAACAATGCCTTCATTCGTGCCTACAAGAGAGCACGTCCACCCCAAACAATGCCTTCATTCACAAAAAACAAAAAACAAAAAACAATGCCTTTGGGCTGTGGCACATTGGAGAGGCCACAAGGCAGTTGACACGGCGAGCAGGAGCAGGGGATCCGAGAAAACACACGAGCCGAGGAGGTCCCGTGTTTGTTTGCTCTGTTCCTCCCCGCGCTGGGCCTTCCCTCGAGTTTCCTTCCTTTCCTTTTCCCCCCCTTTCCATCCCCCAATAAATAATTTCCACACAAGGAAACCAACGGAATCTCGAGCAGAACCTGCGAATTTCCCCCGTCTCCAATCATCTCCCCCCTCTCGCCCATTCTTCTCCGAATCCGCCTCCTCCCCATCCAATCTGCCGTTCCACCAAACCAATCCTCGCCGCAGTTCGTCGTCGCCGACGGCGGCGGCGCGCAGCCAGGCGACGACTGCCGGTGCCGCGGCGGGCGTGGATAGGTTCCTCCCTCCTCCTCCCCGTCTTCTTCTCTCGGGTGAGGAAACCCTAGATTGGTCCAGTGGGTTGTTCGTTCGAGGAGTTCGTTCCGCTCGTGCCGATTTGTTTTGCTGATCCTTCTTTCCATGGTCCGATTAGGTTTGTCTTCTTCAGCGCGCAGTGCTGATCTCAGTTGAAGCCTCAGGCGCGGCGCAGCTTGTCTTCCCGAAAAAATGGCGGCGGGAAGGCTGTTTCCATGACTCCCTCGCTTGGCGGGACTAGGAGGGGTTGGGTGGATTGGACGTGATCGGGATTGCGAGGCCATATCAGTTCTTATGGATCAGCTGGCTCTGCTCGCGACGGAGTTCGGAGATTCGTCCGACTTCGAGGTCGACGGCATCAACGAGAACGATGTCAGCGACGAGGAGATTGAGCCGGAGGAGCTGGCCCGGCGAATGTGGAAGGACAGGGTCAGGCTCAGGAGGATCAAGGAGAGGCAGCAGAGGTTAGCCTTGCAGCAGGCTGAACTGGAGCTGGAGAAGTCCAAGCCCAAGCAGATATCCGACCAGGCCATGCGCAAGAAGATGGCCAGGGCGCACGACGGGATCCTCAAGTACATGCTCAAGCTGATGGAGGTGTGCAATGCCCGTGGGTTTGTCTATGGGATCATCCCTGAGAAAGGGAAGCCTGTGAGTGGTGCGTCGGATAATATTAGAGCTTGGTGGAAGGAGAAGGTTAAGTTTGATAAGAATGGTCCGGCAGCGATTGCAAAGTACGAGGCCGAGCACTTGGTGGATGCTGATGCTCAGAGTAGCGTTGTCAAGAACGAGCACAGCTTGATGGATCTCCAAGACGCCACTCTGGGCTCACTGCTTTCATCATTGATGCAGCACTGTAATCCACCGCAGCGCAAGTACCCCCTGGAGAAGGGCACTCCGCCCCCATGGTGGCCTGCGGGGAATGAAGAGTGGTGGGCTGCCTTGGGCCTTCCAAGGGGACAGATTGCTCCTTACAAAAAACCTCATGACCTTAAGAAGGTTTGGAAGGTCGGGGTGCTTACATGTGTTATTAAGCACATGTCCCCTAACTTTGATAAGATCAGAAACCATGTTCGCAAATCCAAAATCTTGCAGGATAAAATGACTGCAAAGGAGAGCCTGATTTGGTTGGGAGTCCTACAGAGAGAGGAAAGACTTGTGCACGGTATTGACAATGGCGTCTCAGAGATTACTCACCGCAGTGCTCCAGAAGACAGAAATGGAACTAGGAACGCACACAGCAGCAGTAATGAGTATGATGTTGATGGTTTTGAGGAGGCTCCTCTTTCAATATCATCTAAAGATGATGAGCAAGGTCTTTCTCCAGCTGCACAATCCAGCGAGGAGCATGTCTCCAGAAGAGACAGAGAAAGGGCGAACACTAAACATCTTTATCAGGCTGTTGTTCTTAAGGAAGGAACAAAAAAACAACCACCAAAGAGAAAAAGAGCACGTCACAGTTCCGTTGCTGTTGAGCAGGAGGTACAAAGGACTGATGATGCACCAGAAAATCCAGGAAATCTGATTCCCGATATGAACCGACTGGACCAAGTAGAGATTCCAGGCATGGCTAACCACCAGATTACAAGCTTCAATCAGATGGCCGTTACAAGTGAAGCTTTACAACACAGAGGAAATGCTCAAGGGCATGTTTATCTTCCTGGGTCTGGGGTTAATGGCTTTGATAATGCCCAACCTGTGGATGCTACTCCTGTAAGCATATATCAGCCTGTACTTTATGGAAGTAGTGATAATGCCAGGTCAAAGTCTGGAAGCCCCTTTCCACTGCATGCCAATTCTGGTTTTAATAGTTTTCCCAGTAACTATCAGACTTTACCTCCGAAACAATCAGTGCCATTACCTATGATGGATCATCATGTGGTTCCCATGGGTATCAGGGCACCAGCTGACAACAGTCCTTATGGTGATCATGTGATTGGTGGTGGAAGTTCAACTTCTGTCCCTGGAGATATGCAACACCTCGTAGATTTTCCATTCTACGGTGAGCAAGATAAGTTTGTTGGCAGTTCTTTTGAGGGGTTACCTTTGGACTATATCAGTATGAGCAGCCCGATCCCAGATATTGATGATTTGCTGCTGCATGATGATGATTTAATGGAATACCTGGGAACATAACATAGGTAATTTCATCACATAGCTGTTTCTCTCTCTTTGAACTGTAGCATGATCATAATTTTCTGCTGCAAGATGACAATTTTCCTTTTGGTTGTCAGGTTAGGAAGGGCTCTTATGCTTTCTGTTTGGTCATCCATTTTGTGTCACCAGGATTACCAGATTAACTTGAGTATGGAAGACTAAACTTCTCATTCTGATGCTGTTGATACCATCTGTAGCATGCTCAATGATACTTGACTTACATTCTTTTGAAAAATATTGTCAAGGATGACCGGATTGTAAACCGGAAAGGTGTACATGCCTACAGGGTTTAAGTTTGGAGTAATTAATTTTCCCGGGGAAGATATATAGTGAAGGATAGTTCTTTGTAATTTCGAATCTTTGAAATATGAATGCCATGCTCTCCTGCATGTTCTCACCCCCTTCCCTTTTGCTTTCTACAGAAACATTGAGTATTCAACATTGTAGATACAATCAAGAATAAAATATTCATCGGCTGAGGAAATCCCTCTGTCTCTTATCTTTCTATTAGCAAAATTAAGTTCATTATTGTGTCATTAGTTGATGGTAGTTACACAGCGAAACATTTGTTTCTTGCCAAAAGAAAAAAAGTGAAACCTTTGTTATACAGTACTACAGTTCTGAAAATGGCTAGTATTTTTGTTGATAAAAGTTCGAAGATATGCAACAGTGGTGGTTTACTCAACTGTGAGCGGTAAATGACTGCATCACTAGCCTTCCTGTTGAGTTGCTGTTTGGTATCTGCGTACATGGATATGGGACATATGGCTGAGATTCACATTTGGAATTACACAAAAAAGTTTTTTCATTGGAAAGAGGTCTACGGAGACTTTTGGGAAAACATTGACGTTTGCTGGCTTATTTGGCAAAGAAATATGGGTACCTTATAAGAAATTAATCAGCCAGTTGAATATTGGGGAGTAGTAATTTAATCGTTCATTTTTTCTTCTTATTTTGTTATTTCTTAGTAGCCTTATAGTAGTCTTAGATTTTGCATTTTGATGAGCCCAGCGATTACGAGTCGAACGACTAGTCTAGACTAGTCGCTCGACTAGTCTACGAGTCGCAAAGTGGATGTCGACTCATTTTCTCGTGTAGACTACAAATAAGAGTCAAGCCGTGGATGGACTAGTCGACGACTAGTCTAGACTAGTCGACACATACGAGTCGAGCGACTCAAAAAAGAGAGCTGCCTCAGCTGGGACGAGGCGCCGCCAGCACCCACTGCCCTGCCACCGCCGGGACGGCGGATGGCGCAGCCAGGTGCGGCGGCCGGCCGGAGCTCGTGCTCAGGCAGCGACCATGGCCGTGACCCGTAGGGGCGCGCGGCCTTGAGACGAGAGAGAAGGAAGAGAGAGAGAGAGGAGAGGAAAGGAGGAGGCATGGCGGTGGTCGGCGGGCTCGCCGGCGGCAGCGGCCGGGACCGGTAGAAGGCGGGAGGAGGCGCGGGTCGCGTGCGCGCGTGCTCCCGTGCGTGATGGCGCTGGCGGCGGCGATTGGAGAGGTCGGGAGCTAGGGTTCCAGTGGCTGGGGGCTAAGTAGGTTGGCCATTTGGGCCCAAATGGGCCAGCTGGGGGGTGCTGCGTGGTGCTGGGCTAGTATTTAGACAGTGGCTGGTCCTATGGCATACCCACTTGGGCCCAGAACACTGCATAGCTCAATTATTTAGACAGTGGCTGGTTTTATTGCATACTGTACTGTTAGTATATACTACATACTACCACTAGGTATTAGTAGCTGAGTACTACAGTACCATGTCGACTAGTCTAGCACTAGTCTAGACTAGTCTCGATTAGTCTATGAGTCTCTACCTCGGAACGACTCGTCGACTCGTCGACTCGTAAACCTTGGATGAGCCTCGCATTGAGGAATTCATGGAATAATGTACTATTAAGGAAGAAAGGATATGTGTCTACCGCTCACAAGAAAAGATCTCAAGGATAACCTAGTAGGCTGTATTATGGGTAGGCTGTTATTACTCACCTTCTGGTACTTGGTGGCATAGATTCTATAACCTAGCTGAACGGATGCTCTTTTATGGATGGGCAATTCTTCGAGTTTTAAATTTATTGTGGTTGATTATCACAGTACATTTCTTCTAGTACATGGGAATGAAGTTCTCCTGTAGTATGTTTACACTGAAGAACATGCTCTGCCTAAGTTCCATTAAGCATGTGGATATCTTGCTTCCTGCGATGTTGGTTATTTATTTGGATGCCATTGTGCCAGCTTGAGTTGCTAGCTCATAACCCAACTTGATTTGTTCATTGATATGTTTTTGATTCAAACAAAGGAAAAAGCTCTAGTGCAGTTTCTTTTCTTAAGTAACCATGCATCTCGGATTTATTGGGTCATTCAACTCAGCTTCAATACTGGGTCCTACTATCTGGAGCTTATTTTTTAAATTTCTTGAACATTTGTTGCCACTGCTAGAGCTATGATACGCATAATTTAGTTGTAAGTTTCCTGAAAAAAATGATGTCGCTGATAGGCTGTGATGCATATCTGTATGCATGCCTTATGCCTACAAGGCTTAGCTTATGTACCCCAGCTGTTCTTCCAAAAGTATGAATTGTCTGTTTAAAGATATACTCCCTCCGTCCCAAAATATTTTAGGATGAGGGAGTACTTTCCTATGCTGTAGTACTATTTCCTAAATCCGATCTAACACGAGTGGAAGGTCCAAGGAGAACAGAAATTTCTGCATATAAGCCCTTTTAGAGATTCCAATACGGACTACATACGGAGCATAATGAGTGAATCTACACTCTAAAATACGTCTATATACATGAATATGTAGTCCGTATTGAAATGTCTAAAAAGGCTTATATTTAGAAACGGAGGTAGTACAACGGAAGGAAAAAGGTGATGCATCCAGTTCTTTCAGTGGAAGTTTCTGGGGTGCACTGAAGTTGATGGTTATTGAAAAATGGTTTGCTAAACTGATGGACAGTAGGAAAACTAAGGTTTACTATAAAATCATTGTCTGGTAACATTATCGACGGCAGACAATGAGGCTGACCCTTCTAGTTGTATACCATATAGTGGAAGTGATAAATCTTCTCAAGCATCCATATCATCAAAAAGACAGAAAACAGACTAGTAAAATCAAAGTATGCGAGCAAGGGCAGTAACGTTTTTTTTTTACTAATATAGCATATTTGCCATGTATTACTGCAACGTCTTGATTGCCTGACTAGATTAGACAATATTATTTTCATATGCTGTACATTTGACCCTTTCAAATGTTTCTTTGCTGCGTCCAGCTTCCACCATTATAATTTAGAATTTGTTGCTCAATCGAGTCGTATGCCTTTTTCTTCTTGAAGTTTGAAAATGTCTGGATACATCGTTTCTGTATAGTCTTAGTCAAATCTGTGGCGCTGAGCACTCTTTTTGTGTATAGTGTAGTACTCCTAATACACCTACAATTCAATAATAACCCTCTGAATCGGACCAAATCTACTCTTCAGTTCTGAATATGTTATAGTCCAAAGCCAAGAGAAGGCTGTTAACAATTTTGATTGCGACATGTACTAAACTAATAAGTACGGAGCAGGTGTTTGAGATCAAAATGACCTTGATAAATGTTTGGATATGTGGAAGCAGTCTATTATTTGGAAAAAAAATATGGTAGCAGTCTGCAACTGTCAGTTGTCAATCACTTGGTATGCTGTACTGTTAAGCTAACCTAGTACAGAAATATGCTGCTCCCTTTACTACTTGAAGTTTTGCAACCATTGTAACGTTCCATTCAAACTGTCAAGACCCTCTTCTGATGCTGACTCCCAGAATAGTTTGTTTCCTTGACCGAGTTCTCAGGGATCAAGCAAAGCAATGGGTCTGATTGTTACTCGTTTTAAAATTGGATCCGATGGAGGATGTTAAAGGTTGTTGACATACGGTACGAGGCAGTTTGTCTGCTATGCATACTTTCAAGCGTGCCTGAGTTGACCACTTGTTTACAAATTCTGTGATCCGCCTGTCAAATCAGCGGATCTGCGTATAATACGCGCATCTCACCATCGAGGAGCAGGTTTGTGATTGCAGATGTGTTTTAGAAGCACTGGTGTTATTTGATTGTCAGCTTGGTTCGATTGTCTATGAGCTTGGTGCTGTGCTGTGCTGCCCATGGTTGATTTTGTTTCCTTCTTTTGTGTTAAAGATGCATTATTCGTCCATCTCTTACCCTGGGAGTCATTGGTCTGGGCTTCTTGTGCAGTGTCAGGAGCCAACAGTTGTGGGGTCCCTCTAATCTCTTTGCAGCAGCAGCAGCTGCAGGCTGCAGCTGTATGACATGGCAGGCCTCTGCATACCCGTTCTGAACCTGAAGAATCAAGTGGTCAGAATTCAGAGCGACTACAGACTGGGTCAGTGAAAAGCTCTGGTGAATATCAACATGTGAAACCGGTCTCAGTTTGACATCTACTGCTTTTCAGCTACACATGCAATGCACCTCTTTTTTGTTGCCCCTATCTTTTGGAGAACAGGCAGGCTGGTTGACCCCAAGGATGTGGGGTGCAGACCGCAGAGTAGAGGACAGACCAGAGGAACAAGGCGAGAAGTAGTATGGGGGAGAAGCTAGTGTGAAATCCTCTCACATTCAGGGAGGGCCTTTTCACCCCTCTCCAATGAGACAAGGGCATCTTTGCTCATATCGAGGTGAGTCGCAATGATGCTATAGTATATTGGCACCTACAGTAGTGGAGTAGTATTATACACCATTCATGCATGGTCTTTTGTTTTGTTTGGGCAGCCAGGCGCCTTGGATCGATCGAACGCTTCTTTCGTCTTGCACATCAGGTCAAAAGAACTACCAGCGCAGCGCCTGTGAATTCTACTACTGCTCTGCTATCCATTGAGATCGTTTCGTCGCTTGTCAAGGTTTCACTTCGTCTAATCAGAGAGAGATACGGCGATGATTGTTTTGTACTAGCAGTAGCAAACCGGTGAAATTCGTGCTCCCTCGACTAGCATCAGGCAACAAACTTTGACGGCTAGCTAGCGTATATGATCTGGGTCACATGGATGCATGCATGCATGTTGTAAATGCGTTTGTGGTCGCAGGAGGCAGGACTGAAGTCTCCGGCTGACATGGGCAGCAACGATCGATTCAAGGCCTCCAAGGAGAGGACCATCCATCTCTTGTGCACCACACGGAGAAGAGAATCACTTATAAAATACCGGCAGCAGCAGCAGCAGCAAAGAAGGCTAGCATCTCGAGATCGCCAGTGCCAAGGAGTCTAAATTCCTCAGAGAGATATATCGCTCCGCGCCAAGCGCTAATAATTAGGAGGGCGCAGGTCCACAAAGTGAATGTAACGGCGGCCTGGCCTGGTTTCATCTCGTCGATCGGATGTTAAAAAATGGAAAGAGAGTTCTTGTCTTGTTTTTGCAGCGGCTATACGTACTTGAGAAGGGGACGGGGGTGCATGGGAGGGATATGGATTCAGAACGAGGTTGCGTCCGTCCACGTAACGTGGGAAGCGTACGTTGGTCCAAGCAGCAGACTGATGGTTTCGGGGTGCGGGGCGGTGTACGTGCCTCGAGAGACGCAGAGCATTCACAAACCTTCTTCCCTTGTGGGCCGCCCGCCGAGAATCTCAGATTTGGAGCGTGGACACTGGACAGCCACGCGGGAGGGAGGGGCGGTTCTCCTCGTCGCCGCCCGAGCTCGGTCAAGCGGAGAACTCGCCCATTTTACATGTGACGAGTGACGACCATGCATGTCAACTTCTTCCCTTGACGTCGCTGCCTTTTACTCGCTCCCAATACTAGTACTATATGCTCCAAAATGCTCCCGTGTAAAAAAAACAATGCTTCAAAATGCTTTCAAAAACAGACTTTTTGGAGCATCAATTTTGCTTTTTTACGGAAGCATTTTGGAATGTTGTTTCTTTATGAAAGTTTGCACGCATGTCAAGAATTCGTCAATGTTTGTTTGCACAAAAGAAACCTGTTTTTTACTATTTTTTTCATTTACTGTTCATGAGGGAGCGTATAAGCTTGCGAGCTGAAACTTCATGTCCTGTCATCCCGACTAACCTTTCATGCAGCGTCTTTTGCCATTTGAAAATGGAGGCTTTCAGCACACTTGGTCTCTGGATCTTCCTTTTTTTTGACATTGGGTCTCTTGCATCTTGTACCGATAGAACAAACGTTACCATTAACTTCGGCCAACAGTCAAAATGAGCAATTTAGCACCGCCATAAATAACCGTCTTACATTCATTTCACAATAATGTGTCCGTGTCCTCGCCCGGTTGCTCGGGTTTATACCGGCTATCTTCCGTTCTAGTATACATTCAAGATGAATCCGAGAGAGCACGAACAGATATGCTTTTCATCCATTGTCATGTAGACCTCTAATAATGATTTTAAAGGTAATAATACCCAATACCCATAGTGCACTAGATATGCTTTTATTGTATTCCATGAATTGTTTTGAGCAGCACACCAGATGACACGCAAAAACCAAAAGCTTATTTAAAGTTTGCGTGAAACAACACAAACCAATCAGACAGAAAAAGAACCAACACAACACAGATGGCACATCATCTAAAAGTTGCATGGTTTATAACGTGATCTCCCCCTATATGAGGATTGAATACTTTGGCAACCGCTCAACGCTTGGCATTGTCGCAAAGACCACAAATCCCAACATAAGATGCATGCAACCTAAGATGATCCTTGCAAGGCTAAATACTCCTGGGTGACAGGTAGCGAAGTAGTACCATGAGGGATAGGTGGAAAGAACCCCCAGCGGGTAGTAACAATAGAACGTGAAATATACAGTACTTCACTATATAATGTTGGAACAAATATTAACCTCGGCTAAATGTAAAGTCGAAAGGGATATGGCACCATAATTAGCTTCATCTGATTCAATCAATGTTTGTTTGCACAAAAGAAACCTGATTTTTTACTATTTTTTTCATTTACTGTTTATGAGGGAGCATATAAGCTTGCGAGCTGAAACTTCATGTCCTGTCATCCCGACTAACCTTTCATGCAACGTTTTTTGCCATTTGAAAATAGAGGCTTTCAACACACTTGGCCTCTGCATCTCCCTTTTTATATTTTTGAGATTGGTTCTCTTCATCTTGTAACGATAGAACAACCGTTACCATTAACTTTGGCCAAAAGTCAAAATGAGCAATTTAGCACCGCCATAAATAATCTTGTTACATTCATTTCACAATAATGTGTCCGTGTCCTCGCCCGGCTGCCCGGGTTTATACCGGCTATACATTCAAGTTGAAACCGAGAGAGCACGAACATAACACGCTTTTCATCCATTGTCATGTAGACCTCTAATAATGATTTTAAAGGTAATAATACCCAATACCCATAGTGCACTAGATATGCTTTTATTGTATTCCATGAATTGTTTTCAGCAGCACACCAGATGACACGCAAAACTAAAAGCTTATTCAAAGTTTGCGCAAAACGACAGAAACTAATCAGACAGAAAAAGAAGCAACACAACACAGATGGCACATCATCTAAAAGTTGCGTGGTTTATAACGCGATCTCCCCCTATATGAGGACATGAATACTTTGGCAACCGCTCAACTCTTGGCATTGTCGCAAAGACAACAAATCGCAACACAAGATGCATGCAACCTAAGATGACCCTTGCAAGGCTAAATACTCCTGGGTGATCGGTAGCGAAGTAGTGCCGTGAGGGATAGGTGGAAAGAACCCCCAATGGGTAGTAACAATAGAACGTGAAATATACACTAGTTCATTGTATAATGTTGGAACAAATATAAACCTCAACTAAATGTAAAGTTGGAAGGGATATGGCACCATAATTAGCTTCATCTGATTCCTTTCATAACCTCAATCCGTGCACACAAACTCCAGTGCATAACTGGTGTTTTTAATTCTAAAGATTCACAATGATATTGTGAATACATCGGACACGCTCCCCTTTAATTCATGTGAACCTCTAATACTTTGAAAATCTAGAGTGCACTACATACACTTAAATCAATTGTGATGGAGATATTTTTTAGAGGAGCTATTTCATTATTCATCCTTCCGACCTTTGCATCGAGATGACATGCAAAAAAAATGTCATTATGAAGTCTTGCTTGAAACAAGTCAATCAAATACAAAGGAAGGCCACATAATACGGTACATAGTCTAAAAATTTACTCTCTCCATTTCAAAATTTGAACTAAAACCACAACACTTATTTTGGAATGGAGAGGGTACACAGTTTATAAATACTTTAACAATTGCTCGTCTCCCGACATTACTATGGCAATGACCACAATTACATCGTATATATGCATGGGGCATAAATTTATCCTCATGATTATCGTGTAGTGCTGGAACTAAAATTACATTCAGCCAACATATTTAGAACCAACAATCTAGCATCGTAAATAGCTTGGTTGTATTCATTTTGCAATAATATGCCGTCATCCTAACTCGATTGCTTGGTTATGTACCCACTGTCATTAATTGTAATGATTAAAAAGAATTTTGAGAATGTACGAATATGCTTCTATTTATTGTCATGTGGGCATCTATAACAATTTATAAAATCTAGAGTATGCACTATATTATCTAATTACTAATATCTATGCAGATTATTTTTCCCCTGAGAAACTTTATTGATATAAATTTTTGACCTTTCGTCTAGGTGATGTGCAAACCCCATAAGTTATTGAGCATTTGCGTGAAATATGACAAATCAATCAAACAAGCAGATAAACATCACATAGTTCAAAAAGTTGCATGGTTCATAACATGATCACCACCTATGTTGGGACATTTTACCAGATATATAGTTGTCATTCTGACTAGCCTTTCAGGCAACATTTTTTTCCTTTTTAAAATAGAGGCTTTTCGTTACACTTGGTCTATGCATCTTGTAATGCTAGAACAAACATTAAATCCGGATGAAAGTGAAAATTCGCAGGGGCACGCAGGTGTGGAGGCATGCACCTGCGGAAACGTCTGCAACCGTCAATCTGCGCCGTGATCTGAATAGATGTTTGCTATTTCTTGAGCTTGCATTAGTTTTTAACTTGAAAAGCAAAGGGTGATGCAGTAAAGTAGAGATAAGTATTTATCTCAGTTGAGAACAAAGGTATCAATCTAGTAGGAGGAACGCACAAGTCACCAATGGTTGCACCTACACACAAAAAAATTGCACCCACCATGATAAAGGGGTTGTCAATCCCTTCACGGTTTCTTGCAAGGATGAGATCTGATAGTAATAGATATAAAAGATAAGTAAAAGTACAAAATAAAATAAAAGTAAATAAATTGCAGCAAGGTACTTTTGGCCTTTTGGTTTTGTAGATCTGAAAATAATATGATAAAAGATAGACCCGGGGGCCATAGTTTTCACTAGAGGCTTCTTTCTTAAATGAAAGCATACAGTGGGTAAACAAATTACTGTTGAGCAGTTGATAGAAAAGCGCATAGTTATGAAGATATCTAAGACAATTATCATGAATACATGCATCACATCCATGACAAGTAGACCGACTCCTGCCAGCATCGACTACTATTACTCCACAAATCGACTGTTATCCAGCATGCATCTAGTGTATTAAGTTAACAAGAACGAAGTAACGCCTTAAGCAAGATGACATGATGTATAGGGATAGATCCAATCAACATGAACAAACCCCACCTTTTTATCCCTAGTGGCAACTATACAAATATATGTCATGTCCCTTTCTGTGTCACTGGGAATAAGCACCGCAAGATTGAACCCACTACAAAGCACCTCTCCCATTGCAAGAAAAATCAATCTAGTTGGCCAAACCAAATCAATAGACCGGAGATAAATACAAAGCTATCTTAGTCATGCATAAAAGAGTTCAAATAAGACTCAAATAATATTCATAGATAATCTGATCATAAACCCACAATTCATAAGATCTCAACAAACACACGGCAAAAGAAGATTACATCGAATAGATCTCCAAGAACATCGAGGAGAACATTGTACTGAAGATCAAAGAGAGAGAACAAGCCATCTAGCTACTAGCTATGGACCCGTAGGTCTGTGGTAAACTACTCAAACATCATCGGAAGGGCAGCAAGGTTGATACAGAAGCCCTCCGTGATAAAATCCCCCTTCGACAGAGTACCGAGAAGGTCTCCAGATGGGATCTCACGAAGACAGAAACTTGCGGCAGCGGAAAAGTACTTTTGGTGTGCCCTCTAGTCTATGGGGAATACTTGGGTATTTATAGAAGAAGAATTAGGGCTAGAGGAGCTACGAGGGGCCCACAAGCCTGGGGGGTGCCCTCCTTAGGGTGCGCCCTTCGAGCTTGTCATGCCCTCGTGGCTCTTCTGGCCTCCTCCCAAAGCTTCCAAGGTGTCTTGTGGTCCAAGAAAAAAAGTTTCGTTCCGTTTGGACTCTGTTTGATATTGATTTTCTGTAAAGACAAAAGTAAGAAAACAACAACAAGTGGCACTTGGCACTAGGTTAATAGGTTAGTCCCAAAAATGATATAAAATAGCATAATAATGCATATAAAACATCCAAGATGGATAATATAATAGCATGGAACAATAAAAAATTATAGATACGTTGGAGGCGTATTGATACGTCTCCAACGTATCTATAATTTTTGATTGTTCCATGCTGTTATATTATCAATCTTGAATGTTTTACAATCATTTATAGTCATTTTATATCTTTTTTGGTACTAACCTATTGACATAGTGCCAAGTGCCAGTTGCTATTTTTTCCATGTTTTTTACATCGCAGAAAATCAATATCAAACGGAGTCCAAATGCCCCAAAACTTTACGGAGAATTTTTATGGGCCAGAAGGAACACAACGGGCCCTAGCTGCGCCTGGGGGATGCCCTGAGGGGGGCACAACCCACCAGGGCAAGCCAGGAGGCCCAGGCGCACCCTAGTGGGTTGTGCCCACCTCGGGTGCCCCCCGGACCACCTCTTTGCTCTATAAATACCCCAATATTCCAGAAACCCTAAGAACGTCGACGAAATATTCATCCAGCCGCCGCAGAGTCCAGAACCACCAGATCTAATCTAGACTCCATCCATTGGTGCCTCTCCGATGATGCGTGAGTAGTATTTTGTAGACCTTCGGGTCCGTAGTTAGTAGCTAGATGGGTTTCTCTCTCTCGCTGGATTCTCAATAGAATGGTCTCCTAGAGATCCATATGATGTAACTCTTTTGCGGTGTGTTTGTTGGGATCTGATGAACTTTGAGTTTATGATCAGATCTATCTTTTTATATCCATGAAAGTTATTTGAGTTTCTCTGATCTCTTATATGCATGATTGCTTATAGCCTCGTATTTCTTCTCCAATATTTGGGTTTTGTTTGACCAACTTGATCTATTTATCTTGCAATGGGAAGATGTGCTTTGTAGTGGGTTTGATCTTACGGTGCTTGATCCCAGTGACAGAAAGGGAACCGACACGTATGTATCGTTGCTACTAAGGATAAAACGATGGGGTCTATCTCTACATAGATAGATCTTCTCTACATCATGTCATCGTTCTTATTGCATTACTTCGTTTCTCCATGAACTTAATACACTAGATGCATGCTAGATAGCGGTCGATGTGTGGAGTAATAGTAGTAGATGCAGGCAGGAGTCGGTCTACTAATCTTGGACGTGATGCCTATATAATGATCATTGCCTGGATATCTTCATAATTATTTGAAATTCTATCAATTGCCCAACAGTAATTTGTTTACCCATCGTTTGCTATTTTTCTCGAGAGAAGCCACTAGTGAAACCTACGGCCCCCGGGCCTTCTTTCCCATATATTTGCCTTTGCGATCTACTTTTCTCTCGCATTTATTTTCAGATCTATTAAAACAAAAATACCTTGCTGCAATTTTTCCTTATTTATTTTATTTGGCATTCAATCTATCAATTTACTACAAAACTTTATCCCGTCCACGGACCATTTCTGGCGCCGTTACCCGAAAGGGATTGACAACCCCTTTAACACGTGGGTTGCGAGTGGTTGTTATTTGTGTGCAGGGGCTGTATGTTGTGTTGCTTGGTTCTCCTACTGGTTCGATAACCTTGGTTTCATATCTGAGGGAAATACCTACCGCCGCTGTGCTGCATCATCCCTTCCTCTTTGGGGAAATACCGACGTAGCTTCAAGCGACATCAAAAGGAATTTAGGCGCCGTTGCCGGGGAGGATCTAAAACATATACCAGGTTCCTAATCACAAATCTCATCTCCTTGCAATTTACATTATTTTCCATTTGCTTCTCATTTTCCTCTCCCCCACTTCACAAAAATTTGCCGTTTTATTCGCCTCTCTTTTTCCGTTCGCCGTTTTCTTGCCGAATCTGTTTTTGTGTGCACTCTTGTTTGCGTAGTCATGATGCCTCAAAGAAAATATTATGATGTTCCTTACCCAAATATTTTTCTTCAAATTGAGAAAAGTACTAAGGAATATATGACTACACAATTTGAGCATAATAAGTATTTTACTGAAGAACTTAAGGAGCACTCTGTTGTGCTTGATGCTATTACAAAACAACTTGATGATATCAGTAGAGAAGTTTGCAATCTACAATCTAAGTATGCTTTTGCCGAAAGTTTGCTAGGAAAAATATCCGATGAAGAAGCTACCTTAGTAAATCAAATTGCCGCTAAACCAATCTCGTTAGAAGACAAAAGTGATGAAGATCTTAAAATGATTGGTGTTTCCTCTATTGATTCCTTGTTTAGTAAAGTTAAGATTGATGAAAAAGGGACTGGAGAAGAGTCAACTTTAGCTAGAAGGCATCCCAATATTTCGGAGGGTGAAAATCTTGTTGAGAAAATTGATGAAAGTGGGTTTGGAGAGGTCAAAACTTTAACTAGTGATGTGCCCACTCTTTTGGATTACAAAGACTTTAATTATGATAGTTGCTCTTTGATTGATTGTATTCTTTGTTGCAATCCATGATAAATTCACCCCATGCTTATGAACAAAATAAGGCTTTTACTAAACATATTGTTGATGCTATGATGAAAGCTCTTGAAGAAAAATTGGAATTAGAAGTTTCAATTCCTAGAAAATTGCATGATGAATGAGAACCTACTATCAAAGTCAAGATTAAAAATTATGAGTGTTTTGCTTTGTGTGACTTGGGTGCTAGTGTTTCTACAATTCCGAAATCTTTATGTGATGCGCTTGGTCTTACTAATCTTGAAGAATGTTCTTTGAATTTGCACTTGGCGGATTCTACTATTAAAATGCCTATGGGAAGAATTAATGATGTTCTTATTCTTGCAAATAGTAATTATGTGCCCATAGATTTTATTGTTCTTGATATTGATTGCAATCCGTCTTGTCCAATTATTCTTGGTAGACCGTTTTTACGCACCATCGGTGCCGTGATTGATATGAAAGAAGACAATATTAAGTTCCAATTTCCTTTGAGGAAGGGTATGGAACACTTTCCTAGAACTAGAATTAATCCACCTTATGAATCAATCATGAGAGCATCTTATGGATCTCGAACCAAAGATGACCAAACTTAGATCCTTGCTTTATGCCTAGCTAAGGGTGTAAAACTATAGCGCTTGTTGGGAGGCAACCCAATGAATACATTTTATTTTTGCTTTTTTGCTTTCTGTTCTTGAGTGTTAGCACAATTATGCTACTGTTATGATTGTGTTTTTTGTGTTTAATTTAGTGTTTGTGCCAAGTAGAACCGATAGGATCTTCTTGGGTGATAGTTGTTTGATCTTGCTGTAAAAGACAGAAACTTTGCGCTCACAGAAATAATTATCAATTTTTATCAGAAAGTGCTTTTGCCCTAATTCTTTTTGCAGAAGATTAATATACAAATTTCTCAGGTCTTCCTATTTTTTCAGAATTTTTGGAGTTCGAGAAGTTTTCGATAAAGTCAGATTGCTACAGATTGTTCTGTTTTGACAGATTCTGTTTTCTTTGTGTTGTGTGCTTATTTTGATGGCTCTATGGCTTTCTTTGATGAGTTTTTGCCATAGAAAAGTTGGAATACAGTAGATATAATATAAAAACAAAATATTAATTGATTTGATACAATAATTATAGTAGTGGTTTGCTTTCGAGGTTTTGTTGAGTTTTGTGTGATTGAAGTTTTCAAGTTTTGGGTTATCTTACGATGGATGAAGGAAGGATAGAAGGGCCTAAGCTTGGGGATGCCCCAGCATCCCAATCTATTATCCAAAAATGAGCAACCAACTAAGCTTGGAGATGCCCCCGAGTGGCATCCCCTCTTTCTTCTAACGACCATCGGTATTTTACTCGAAACTATATTTTTATTCGTCACATGATATGTGTTTTGCTTGGAGCGTCTTGTATGATATGAATCTTTGCTTGTTTTATTTTGTGTTTTAAGTCATCAATCCTTGCTGGACACACCTATTTGAGAGGGCCAAAATCATGTCATGACTTGTTAGAATTGCTCTCTATGCTTCACTTAAATTTTTATGAGCAATGGATTTGCTCTAGTGCTTCACTTATATCTTTTTGAGCACGGTGTGCTTTAGTATTTTTGAAGAAATGCTCTCTTGATTCACTTAGATTTATTTGAGAGTTAGTAAAATTTTCAAGAAATTCTCTCTTGCTTCACTTAAATTAATTTGAGAGAAAGAAAGAAAAATTATACTCATGATCTTCACTTATATTTGTTTGAGCTTATGAAAAGCAACACATGAAAATTAGTCCCAAAGTGATAGATATCCAAGAAGGATATAATAAAAACTTTCATGAAGATCATTGGACAAAATAAACTTGATTCTTAGTAATAGTTTTGAGATATGATGATGTGATATGTGAGTTATGTTGGTGAGTAATTATGCTTTAGTAAGAATATTGGCGTTAAGGTTTGCTATTCCCTATGCAAGTACGAAAGTCAATAGTCATGCAATGAAGTTATATCCTACTTGTGGTGCATTAATCGGTGTTATTTATGCTTAATGCTTGCATATGAGATTATCCGTTTCTTGGTTGGTCGCTTCTCAATCTTTTGCTAGCCTTCATTTTGCACTAAGTATGATCTCTACTTGTGCATCCAAAAACCTTTAAACCAGTGTTGCCACATGAGTCCACTATATCTACCTATATGTGGTATTCTTTTGCCGTTCTAAGCAAATTTGCATGTGCCATCTCTAATTCTCAAAATAAACTTCTCTTTTGTGTGTTTGTTTCGCTCGCAGAGCGGTGAAGGGTGGCTAATATTTTCCATGCTAGATGTGTTATTCTGATGATGAGTGTTTATTCACTTGTCATTGCACGAGAGTAAGGCAAAGGTATTAGGGATGCCCAGTCCCGAAATGCAAAAAAAAATGAATTTACTTTATGTTGTCAAATAATAAATTCCTTGGAAAGTGTTGGTATCGAGGGCACCCGTGGATACGGTTAGCCATGGAAAGTGAAGGTATGGTGGAAAAAGGAATAAACTTTATTTTCTGTTTGGGAACTGCCTATGATATATCTAGCATGTAAAGTGTTGGGAACTCTTAAGTCGTTTTCGTTGGCGGGATGGATACATGTCCCAAAATGTTTTTATCTCTAAGTTTTTCGCTTTGAGCTCTGGCACCTCTACAAATCCCTACTTCCCTCTGCGAAGGGCCTTTCTTTTTACTTTATGCAATTTTTAATTTTGAGTGTCCATCTTCTCCTATAAAAGCACCAACTAGGAGGCAATATGATCGTACTTAAGTATTGGGTGTAGCAAATATTCGAGTGTGTTTCATGAGTGGATCAATGGTTGAGCATGATGGGCTAGGGATAACTTATTGTAGCGTTGATATTTTGAAAGACATGGTTGCTTGTTGATATGCTTGAGTATCTAAATTATCATGTCAAAACTAGACTATTGCTTTGAACAACTAAAAGTCCAAATGTACATGCTATAAAGAAAAGAAATATGATATGACATGTTAGGCAACATTCCACATCAAAAATTCTATTTTATCACTTACCTACTCGAGGACGAGTAGGAGTTAAGCTTGGGGATGCTGATACGTCTCTAACGTATCTATAATTTTTCATTATTCCATGCTGTTATATTATCAATCTTGGATGTTTTACAATCATTTATAGTCATTTTATATCATTTTTTGGTACTAACCTATTGACATAATGCCAAGTGCCACTTGCTGTTTTTTCCATGTTTTTTACATCGCAGAAAATCAATATCAGATGGAGTCCAAATGCCCCGAAACTTTACAGAGAATTTTTATGGGCCAGAAGGAACACAACGGGCCCTGGCTGCACCTTGGGGGTGCCATGAGGGGGGCACAACCCACCAGGGTGCGCCAGGAGGCCCAGGCGCGCCCTGGTGGGTTGTGCCCACCTAGGGTGCCCCCCGGACCGCCTCTTTGCTCTATAAATACCCCAATATTCCAAAAACCCTAAGAACGTCAACGAAATATTCATCCAGCCGCCGCAGAGTCCAGAACCACCAGATCCAATCTAGACACCATCTCGGATGGGGTTCACCACCTCAATTGGTGCCTCTCCGATGATGCGTGAGTAGTTCTTTGTAGACCTTTGGGTCCGTAGTTAGTAACTAGATGGCTTTCTCTCTCTCGCTGGATTCTCAATACAATGGTCTCTTGGAGATCCATATGATGTAACTCTTTTGCGGTGTGTTTGTTGGGATCTGATGAACTTTGAGTTTATGATCAGATCTATCTTTTTATATCCATGAAAGTTATTTGAGTTTCTTTGATCTCTTATATGCATGATTGCTTATAGCCTCGTATTTATTCTCCGATATTTGGGTTTTGTTTGGCCAACTTGATCTATTTATCTTGCAATGGAAGAGGTGCTTTGTAGTGGGTTCAATCTTACGGTGCTTGATCCCAGTGACAGAAAGGGAACCGACACATATGTATCATTGCTACTAATGATAAAATGATGGGTCTATCTCTACATAGATAGATCTTGTCTACATCATGTCGTCGTTCTTATTGCATTACTCCATTTCTCCATGAACTTAATACACTAGATGCATGCTGGATAATGGTCGATGTGTGGAGTAATAGTAGTAGATGCAGGTAGGAGTCGGTCTACTAATCTTGGACGTGATGCCTATATAATGATCATTGCCTAGATATCGTCATAATTATTTGAAGTTCTATCAATTGCCCAACAGTAATTTGTTTACCTGCGGTTTGCTATTTTTCTCGAGAGAAGCCACTAGTGAAACCGACAGCCCCCGGGACTTCTTTCTCATATATTGCCTTTGCAATCTACTTTTCTCTTGCATTTATTTTCAGATCTATTAAACCAAAAATACAAAAATACCTTGCTGCAATTTTTCCTTATTTATTTTATTTGGCGTTCGATCTATCAATTTTCTACAAAACTTTATCCCGTCCGCGCACCGTTTCTGGCGCCGTTACCCGAAAGGGATTGACAACCCCTTTAACATGTCGGGTTGCGAGTGGTTGTTATGTGTGTGCAGGGGCTGTTTTCGTTGTGTTGCTTGGTTCTCCTACTGGTTCAATAACCTTGGTTTCATATCTGAGGGAAATACCTACCGCCGCTGTGCTGCATCAGCCCTTCCTCTTTGGGGAAATACCGATGTAGCTTCAAGCGACATCACGTATCAAGCATGCCCAAGCTTAATTCCTGCTCATCCTCGAGTTGGTAATTGATAAAAATATAACTTTTGATGTGGAATGCTACCTAACATGTTTATCATGTAATCTTCCTTAATGTGGCATGAATGTTCAGATCCGTAAGATTCAAAACAAAAGTTAATATTGACATAAAAACAATAATACTTCAAGCATACTAAAAAGCAATCATGTCTTCTCAAAATATCATGGCTAAAGAAAGTTATCCCTACAAAATCATATATCTTGTCATGCTCTATCTTCTTAACACAAATTATTTATCATGCACAACCCCGATGACAAGCGAAGCAATTGGTTCATACTTTTTAACGCGCTTCAACTTTTTCAACTCTCACGCAATACATGAGTGTGAGCCATGGATATAGAACTATGGGTGGAATAGAATATGATGTTGGAGGTTGTGTGGAGAAGACAAAAAAGGAGAAAGTCTCACATTGACGAGGCTAATCAACGGGCTATGGAGATGCCCATCAATTGACGTGAATGCAAGGAGTAGGGATTGCCATGCAATGGATGCACTAGAGCTATAAGTGTATGAAAGCTCAAAAGAAAACTAAGTGGGTGTGCATCCAACTTGATTTCTCATGAAGACCTAGGGCGTTTTTGAGGAAGCCCATCATTGGAATATACAAGCCAAGTTCTATAATGAAAAATTCCCACTAGTAATATATGATAGTGACAACATAGGAGACTCTCTATCATGAAGAACATGGTGCTACTTTGAAGCACAAGTGTCGAAAAGGACAGTAACATTGTCCCTTCTCTCTTTCTCTCTTTTTTTTTCTTTTTTCCTTCTCCTTTTTTGTTGGGCACTTCGGCCTCTTTTTTTCCTGTCTGGAGTCTCATCCCGACTTGTGGGAGAATCATAGTCTTCATCATCCTTTCCTCACATGGGATAATGCTCTAATAATGATGATCATCACACTTCTATTTACTTACAACTCAATAATTACAACTCGATACTAGAACAAAAATATGACTCTATATGAATGCCTCCGGCGGTGTACCGGGATGTGCAATGATCTAGCGTGACATGTATAAAAATATGAACGGTGGCCAAGCCACAAATACTATGTCAACCATATGATCATGCAAAGCAATATGAAATGATGGTATGTGTCATAATAAAACGAAACGGTGGAAGTTGCATGGAATTATATTTCGGAATGGCTATGGAAATGCCATAATAGGTAGGTATGGTGGCTATTTCGAGGAAGATATAAGGTCGCTTATGTGTGATAGAGCGTATCATATCACGAGATTTGGATGCACCGGCGAAGTTTGCACCACAACTCAAGGTGAGAAGGGGAAATGCACGGTACGAAAGAGGCTAGCAAAATGCGGAAAGGTGAGAGTGCGTATAATCCATGGACTCAACATTAGTCATAATGAACTCACATACTTATTGAAAAAGTTTATTAGCCCTCGAAGTAAAGTACTACTACGCATGCTCCTAGGGGGATAGATTGGTAGGAAAAGACCATCGCTCGTCCCCGACCGCCACTCATAAGGAAGACAATAAAAAATAATTCATGCTCCAATTTCATAGCATAACGAGAGACCGTACATGCATGCTTCGGGAATCACAAACCTTAACACAAATATTGTTACTACACCACAATTACTCACTAGCATGACTCTAATATCACCATCTTTATATCTCAAAACAAATGCAATGAATCAAACTTCTCACATATTCAATGATCTTCATGAAAGTTTTTATTATATCCCTCTTGAATACCCATCATATTAGGACTAAATTCATAACCCAAGCAAATTGCCATACTATTTATAAGACTCTCAACATAATATAAGTGAATCATGAGAGTTCATCAATTTATTCATCATGTGGACCCCTGATACGTCTCCAACGTATCTATAATTTTTTATTGTTCCATGTTGTTACATTATCAACCTTGGATGTTTTACAATCATTTTATAGTAACTTTATATCATTTTTTGGGACTAACCTATTGATATAGTGCCCAGTGCCGGTTGCTGTCTTTTGCTTGTTTTTTACTTCACAGAAAATCAATACCAAACGGAGTCCAAACGCAACGAAACTTTTTGGAGATTTTTTCTGGACCAGAAGACTGTGATGGGCCAAAGAAGTACCAGAGAGGGGCTCCGAGGGGAGCAAAACCCACCTGGGCGTGCCCTAGTGGGTTGTCCCCACCTCGACCGCCTCTCGCATCACCTCTTTGCTCTATAAATACCCCGAAAATCCAAAAACCCTAGGGGAGTCGACTAAACACAATTCCAGCCGCCGCAAGTTCCAGAAACACCAGATGCAATCTAGACACCATCATGGAGGGGTTCATCATTCTCATTGGTGCCTCTCCGATGATGCGTGAGTAGTTCATTGTAGACCTTCGAGTCCGTAGTTAGTAGCTAGATGGCTTCCTCTCTCTCTTTCGATTCTCAACACAATGGTTGATAACCCACAAGTATAGGGGATCGTAACAGTTTTCAAGGGTAGAGTATTCAACCCAAATCTATTGATTCGACACAAGGGGAGCCAAAGAATATTCTCAAGTATTAGCAGTTGAGTTGTCAATTCAACCACACCTAGATAATTTAGTATCTGCAGCAAAGTATTTAGTATCAAAGTAATATGGAAGTAACGGTAACGGTAGCAAAAGTAATATTTTTGGGTTTTGTAGTGATTGTAATAGTAGCAACGGTAAAGTAAATAAGCGAAGAACAATATGTGAAAAGCTCGTAGGCATTGGATCGGTGATGGAGAATTATGCCGGATGCGGTTCATCATGTAACAGTCATAACATAAGGTGACACAGAACTAGCTCCAATTCATCAATGTAATGTAGGCATGTATTCTGAATATAGTCATACGTGCTTATGGAAAAGAACTTGCATGACATCTTTTGTCCTACCCTCCCGTGGCAGCGGGGTCCTAATGGAAACTAAGGGATATTAAGGCCTCCTTTTAATAGAGTATCGGACCAAAGCATTAACACATAGTGAATACATGAACTCCTCAAACTATGGTCATCGCCGGGAGTGGTCCCGATTATTGTCACTTCGGGGTTGCCGGATCATAATACATAGTAGGTGACTATAGACTTGCAAGATAGGATCAAGAACTCACATATATTCATGAAAACATAATAGGTTCAGATCTGAAATCATGGCACTCGGGCCCTAGTGACAAGCATTAAGCATAGCCAAATCATAGCAACATCAATCTCAGAACATAGTGGATACTAGGGATCAAACCCTAACAAAACTAACTCGATTACATGATAAATCTCATCCAACCCATCACCGTCCAGCAAGCCTACGATGGAATTACTCACGCACGGCGGTGAGCATCATGAAATTGGTGATGGAGGATGGTTGATGATGACGATGGCGACGGGTTCCCCTCTCCGGAGCCCCGAACGGACTTCAGATCAGCCCTCCTGAGAGAGTTTAGGGCTTGGCGGTGGCTCCGTATCGTAAAACACGATGAATCTTTCTCTCTATTTTTTCTCCCCAAACACGAATATATGGAGTTGGAGTTGAGGTTGGTGGAGCTCCAGGGGGCCCACGAGGCAGGGGGGCGCGCCCCCCACCCTCGTGGAAAGGGTGTGGACCCCGTGGCCTTGATTCTTTTGCCAGTATTTTTTATATTTTCCAAAATTAATCTTTGTTGATTTTCAGGTCATTCCGAGAACTTTTGTTTCTGCACAAAAATAACACCATGGCAATTCTGCTGAAAACAGCGTCAGTCCGGGTTAGTTCCATTCAAATCATGCAAATTAGAGTCCAAAACAAGGGCAAAAGTGTTTGGAAAAGTAGATACGACGGAGACGTATCAACTCCCCCAAGCTTAATGCTTTGCTTGTCCTCAAGCAATTCAGTTGATAAACTGAAAGTGATAAAGAAAAACTTTTACAAACTCTGTTTGCTCTTGTTGTTGTAAATATGTAAAGCCAGCATTCAAGTTTTCT
Organism: Aegilops tauschii subsp. strangulata; assembly: GCF_002575655.3. Taxonomy (NCBI): domain Eukaryota; kingdom Viridiplantae; phylum Streptophyta; class Magnoliopsida; order Poales; family Poaceae; genus Aegilops; species Aegilops tauschii. The sequence goes on along the minus strand of NC_053039.3, from coordinate 389,417,287 downwards.
GCAAAGATTATGAACTAACCATATTCACAATAACACTTAGGTCTCATGTTTACTCATGTCAATGGCGTAATCAACTAGCGAGCAATAATAATAAATCTCGGATGACAACACTTTCTCAAAACAATCATGATATGATATAACAAGATGGTATCTCGCTCGCCCTTTCTGAGACCGCAAAACATAAATGCAGAGCACCTTTAAAGATCAAGGACTTACTAAACATTGTAATTCATGGTAAAAGAGATCCAGTCATAGTCATACCCAATATAAATTAATAGTAATGGATGCAAATGACAGTGGTGCTCTCTAGCTGGTGCTTTTTAATAAGAGGGTGATGACTCAACATAAAAGTAAATAGATAGGCCCTTCGCAGAGGGAAGCAGGGATTTGTAGAGGTGCCAGAGCTCGATTTTGAAATAGAGATAAATAATATTTTGAGCGGCATACTTTCATTGTCAACATAACAACCAAGAGATGGCGATATCTTCCATGCTACACACATTATAGGCGGTTCCCAAACAGAATGGTAAAGTTTATACTCCCCCTCCACCAACAAGCATCAATCCATGGCTTGCTCGAAACAACGAGTGCCTCCAACTAACAACAGTCCCGGGGGAGTTTTGTTTGCAATTATTTTGATTTGGTTTGCATAAAGCATGGGACTGGGCATCCCGGTGACCAGCCATTTTCTCGTGAGTGAGGAGCGGAGTCCACTCCTCTTGAGAATAACCCGCCTAGCATGGAAGATACATACAACCCTAGTTGATACATGAGCTATTCGAGCATGCAAAAAAGAATTTCATTTGAAGGTTTAGAGTTTGGCACATACAAATTTACTTGGAACGGCAGGTAGATACCGCATATAGGAAGGTATAGTGGACTCATATGGAATAACTTTGGGGTTTAAGGGATTGGATGCACAAGACGTATTCCCGCTTAGTACAAGTGAAGGCTAGCAAAAGACTGGGAAGCGACCAACTACAGAGCGACAACTATCATGTACATGCATTAAAATTAATAAACCTTGGGTGCAAGCATGAGTAGGATATAATCTACCATGAACATAAATATCATGAAGGCTATGTTGATTTGTTTCAACTACATGTGTGAACATGTGCCAAGTCCAGTCACTTGAATCATTCAAAGGAGGATACCACCCTATCATACCACATCACAACCATTTTAATAGCATGTTGGCACGCAAAGTAAACCATTATAAACTCCTAGCTAATTAAGCATGGCATAAGTAACTATAATCTCTAATTGTCATTGCAAACATGTTTATTCATAATAGGCTGAATCAGGAACGATGAACTAATCATATTTACAAAAACAAGAGAGGCCGAGTTCATACTAGCTTCTCTCATCTCAGTTAGTCCATCATATATCATCATAATTGCCTTTCACTTGCACGACCGAACGATGTGAATAATAATAATAGTGCACGTGCATTGGACTATGCTGGAATCTGCGAGCATTCAATAAACAGGAGAAGACAAGGCAATATGGGCTCTTGGTTAAATCAAAAAATAATGCATATAAGAGCCACTCCAACATTTTCATCATGGTCTTCTCCTATCGACCCCCAAAGAAGAGAAAAGAAATAAAACTATTTACACGGGAAAGCTCCCAACAAGCAAAAAGAAGAACGGGAAATCTTTTTGGGTTTTCTTTTAATTATTACTACTACAGCATGAAAAGTAAACTAGCTAAAAGCTACTGCTATTTTTTGGGTTTTCTTAAGGTTTATCAAACACACAAGAAGAAAGCATAAAAAGGAGAAAATAAACTAGCATGGATATTACAGTGAAAAAGTATGAGCACTGAGATCTAGCAATGAGTGTGTAAACATAAATGTAATGTCAGTGAGAAATACGTACTCCCCCAAGCTTAGGCTTTTGGCCTAAGTTGGTCTATTGCCACGGCTGGCCTGGCAGATATCCAAAGTTATAGTTGGGGTCGTATTGAGAAGAAGAAGCCTCTGATTGCCACTGGTTGGCAATCATCTCCGGATCCCACTGGTAATTAGACTGTCGTGGAGGATCAAATTGTGGTTCCGGCTCTGGCTCTGTGGCTGATGTAGGGTTCCGGTACGCTTGGATGGTCGCTAGCGAAACGAGATACTGGCCTGCAGATAAATCAAACAAGGAAGGTGCAGGCAAGGTAATAGTCTCAGGGTGATTTTTATCAAATAACAATTTGTATTTAAGCGCCCTTTCCCTATTCTTAACAATAAAATCATGCGCTACCATACTCTTATAGTCTAGAAAAATAGCAGGCAACAATTTTTCTTCTTTCTCATAGTGCCTAATAGGTATGTTATAGTATGCAGCGAGGCGCGAGGTGAAGATGCCTCCCAAGATGGGGCCCTTAGTACGGTTAAGATTTAACCGCTTTGCAACAATAGCGCCCATACTAAATGTATCATCACGAAACAAGGCATGGCACAAAATAATAATATCAGGGACACTCAGGTTTCCACAGTTTCCGCGACCAATTAAGCATCTACTAGCAAATATAGCAAAGTAACGTAGAACAGGAAAATGTATGCTAGTGATTCGTGCATGGGAAACCTTCCTCGTTTCCCCTACAGAAATTGTATCAATAAACCCCTCCACATCGTTACTATGTGGTTCCTCTATGAAACCCGGAAAAGGTAACTTGCACACCTCACATAATTCATGAAGGGTCATCTCCTTATACTCATCATATAAATAAAAATCCACCATAGGTGGTGACCTCCTAGAATGGAAATGAAAATTTTGCACAAAGGTATTGGTGAGTAAGAGATATTGTTCGCGTCAGTCACGGAGGAAGTCGGTGAGGCCTGCATTCTCAGCCAACTCATAAAAATCATCATAAATCCCGACTGCTCTCAAGAAATCATAACAAGGCCATTCACACGGCTGAACTTCCGTGGTGCGAGGCAGATTATATTTGGGCCTCTCCGCTTCTTCACTTTGCTTATCCTTCGAGCTTCGGCTCGAAGAGCCCCTCAAAAATATCTTCATCATTTCTGAAAATTTCTGAAATTTTTAGTAACTTCAAACAAAAGTGAACCAAGCTCAACAAAATTGATAGCAACTACTCCTACAAGTGCCTAGAGCCTATATCATGCATTAGAACTACTTGGAACCATATAAATTTGACATGCAAGCTCAAGAACATGGTCACCTAGGCAGCACAAATTTGCAATGCATAAAGCACTAGAACAAAAAATAATTGAACCAATGGAGGAGTCACATACAAGGAACAATCCCCCTAAGCAGTTTTGTGAGAGGTGCTTTGAGCAAGGAGATCGAAAATCGCAGCAAAATGAGCTAGAACTCGTGCTTGAGCTGCTTGGTGATTTTTTGGGAGGAAGCAGAAGTGTGTGGGTGCAGGAGTAAGTGGAGGGGAGCCACCGTGGACCCACGAGGCAGGGGTCGCGCCCAGGGGGGTGGGCGCGCCCTGGACCCTCATGCCCAGGTGCTTGCTCTTCCTGCTGTGTTCTTAGTGCCAAATATTCTCAAATATTCCAGAAAAAATCATATTAAATTGGAAGGGCATTTGGAGAACTTTTATTTTCGGGGTATTTTTATATTGCACGGATAATTCAGAAAACAGACAGAAAATACTATTTTTACTTTATTTCAACTAAATAACAGAAAGTAAAAAGAGGGTACAGAAGGTTGTGCTTTCTAACTTCATCCATCTCATGCTCATCAAAAGGAATCCACTAACAAGGTTGATCAGGTCTTGTTAATAAACTCATTTCGAGTAACATGAAACCGGAGAAATTTCGAATAACACTATGTTACCTCAATGGGGATATGCACGTCCCCAATAATAAGAATATCATATCTCTTTTTGACAGTAGGAAGAGGAAATTCAAAACCTCCAAAAATAATTGATGGAATTTTTTCAATAGAATTGATACTGTAGACTTGAGGTTGTTTCCTCGGAAAGTGTACCGTATGCTCATTACCATTTACATGAAAAGTGACATTGCCTTTGTTGCAATCAATAACAGCCCCTGCAGTATTCAAAAAGGGTCTTCCAAGAATAATAGACATACTATCATCCTCGGGAATATCAAGAATAACAAAGTCCGTTAAAATAGTAACGTTTGCAACCACAACAGGCACATCCTCACAAATACCGACAGGTATAGCAGTTGATTTATCATCCACTTGCAAAGATATTTCAGTAGGTGTCAACTTATTCAAATCAAGTCTATGATATAAAGAGAGAGGCATAACACTAACACCGGCTCCAAGATCACATAAAGCAGTTCTAACATAATTTCTTTTAACGGAGCACGGTATAGTAGGTACTCCTGGATCTCCAAGTTTCTTTGGTATTCCACCTTTAAAAGTATAATTAGCAAGCATGATGGAAATTTCAGCTTCCGGTATCTTTCTTTTATTAGTGACAATTTCTTTCATGTACTTAGCATAAGGATTCATTTTGAGCATATCAGTCAAACGCATACGAAAAAAGATAGGTCTAATCATTTCAGCAAAGCGCTCAAAGTCCTCATCATCCTTTTTCTTGGATGGTTTGGGAGGAAAAGGCATGGGTTTCTAAACCCATGGTTCCCTTTCTTTACCGTGCTTCCTAGCAACAAAGTCTCTCTTATCATAACGTTGATTCTTTGATTGTGGGTTATCAAGATCAACAGCAGCTTCAATTTCTACATCATTATCATTGATAGGTTGAGCACCAACATGAACATCTTCATTAACATTATCACTAGGTTCATGTTCATTACCAGATTGTGTTTCAGCATCAGAAATAGAAATGTCAGTTGGATTCTCAGGTGGTTCAGCAATAGGTTCACTAGAAGTATGCAAAGTCCTATAATTTTTCTTTTTCTTCTTTTTAGAAGGCCTAGGTGCATCAATATTATTTCTCTGAGAATCCTGCTCAATTCTCTTAGGATGGACTTCAGGATACAAAGGTTCCTGAGTCATTTTACCAGTTCTAGTAGCCACTCTAACAGCATAGTCATTATTCTTACTATTCAATTCATTGAGCAAATCATTCTGAGCTTTAAGTACTTGTTCTACTTGAGTGGTAACCATAGAAGCATGTTTACTAATGAGTTTAAGTTCACCTTTAACTCTAGACATATAATCACCCAAGTGTTCAATCATATAAGCATTTTGTTTTAATTGTCTACCAAAATAAGCATTAAAATTTTCTTGTTTAACAATAAAATTGTCAAACTCCTCTAAGCATTGTCTAGCAGACTTATAGAGAGAATTTACCTTTACTACCTGTGTCGGGTTATCAAGACCATGAGTTTCTTCAATAGGTGATGAATTAAGATCTTCAACAGGCGGTAAATTAAGACCATGTATTTCTTCAATAGGAGGTAAATTCTTAACATCTTCAGCTTTTATACCTTTTTCCTTCATAGATTTCTTTGCCTCTTGCATATCTTCAGGACTGAGAAATAGAACACCCCTCTTCTTCGGAGTTGGCTTAGGAGTTGGTTCAGGAAGTGTCCAATTATTTTATTTGTCAACATATTATTCAATAGAATTTCCGCTTCATCTGGTGTTCTTTCCCTGAAAACACAACCAGCACAACTATCCAGGTGGTCTCTGGAAGCATCGGTTAGTCCATTATAAAAGATAACAAGTATTTCATTTTTCTTGAGAGGATGATCAGGCAAAGCATTAAGTAATTGGAGAAGCCTCCCCCAAGCTTGTGGGAGACTCTCTTCTTCAATTTGCACAAAATTATATATTTCCCTTAAAGCAGCTTGTTTCTTATGAGCAGGGAAATATTTAGCAGAGAAGTAATAAATCATATCCTGGGGACTACACACACAACCAGGATCAAGAGAATTAAACCATATCTTAGCATCACCCTTTAATGAGAACGGAAATATTTTAAGGATATAAAAGTAGCAAGTTCTCTCATCATTAGTGAACAAGGTGGCTATATCATTTAATTTAGTAAGATGTGCCACAACAGTTTCAGATTCATAGCCATAGAAAGGATCAGACTCAACCAAAGTAATTATATCAGGATCAATAGAGAATTCATAATCCTTATCAGTAACAAAGATGGGTGAAGTAGCATAAGCAGGATCATATTTCATTCTAGCATTCAGAGTTTTTTGTTTAAGCTTAGCTAATAATTTCTTAAGATCACTTCTATCATTGCAAGCAAGAAAGTCTCTAGCAGTTTCTTCATCCATAACATAGCCCTCAGGCACAATAGGCAATTCATATTTAGGGGGAGAGTCTTCATCGTCACTTTCATCAATATTATCAGTTTCAATAATTTCATTCTCTCTAGCCCTAGCAAGTTGTTCATCAAGAAATTCACCAAGTGGCACAGTAGTATCAAGCATAGAAGTAGTTTCATCATAACTATAATGCATAGCAGAAGTGGCATCATCAATAACATGCGACATATCAGAATTAATAGCAGAAGCACGTTTAGGTGTCGCAAGTTTACTCAAAACAGAAGGTGAATCAAGTGCAGAGCTAGATGGCAGTTCCTTACCTCCCCTCGTAGTTGAGGGATAAATTTTTTGTTTTCGCGTCTTTCAAGTTCTTCATAGTGACCAGCAGATATAAATCCCAAGTGACTCAAAGAATAGAGCTATGCTCCCCGGCAACGGCGCCAGAAAATAGTCTTGATAACCCACAAGTATAGGGGATTGCAACAGTTTTCAAGGGTAGAGTATTCAACCCAAATTTATTGATTCGACACAAGGGGAGCCAAAGAATATTCTCAAGTATTAGCAGTTGAGTTGTCAATTCAACCACACCTGGATAATTTAGTATCTGCAGCAAAGTATTTAGTAGCAAAGTAATATGGAAGTAATGGTAACGGTAGCAAAAGTAATATTTTTGGGTTTTGAAGTGATTGTAACAGTAGCAACGGTAAAGTAAATAAGCGAAGAACAATATGTGAAAAGCTCGTAGGCATTGGATCGGTGATGGAGAATTATGCCGGATGCGGTTCATCATGTAACAGTCATAACATAAGGTGACACAGAACTAGCTCCAATTCATCAATGTAATGTAGGCATGTATTCCAAATATAGTCATACGTGCTTATGGAAAAGAATTTGCATGACATATTTTGTCCTACCCTCCTGTGGCAGCGGGGTCTTAATGGAAACTAAGGGATATTAAGGCCTCCTTTTAATAAAGTACCGGACCAAAGCATTAACACATAGTGAATACATGAACTCCTCAAACAATGGTCATCACCGGGAGTGATCCCGATTATTGTCACTTCGGGGTTGCCGGATCATAACACATAGTAGGTGACTATAGACTTGCAAGATGGGATCAAGAACTCACATATATTCATGAAAACATAATAGGTTCAGATCTGAAATCATGGCACTCGGGCCCTAGGGACAAGCATTAAGCATAGCAAAGTCATAGCAACATCAATCTCGGAACATAGTGGATACTAGGGATCAAACCCTAACAAAACTAACTCGATTACATGATAAATCTCATCCAACCCATCACCGTCCAGCAAGCCTACGATGGAATTACTCACGCACGGTGGTGAGCATCATGAAATTGGTGATGGAGGATGGTTGATGATGACGATGGCGACGGATTCCCCTCTCCGGAGCCCCGAACGGACTCCAGATCAGCCCTCCCGAGAGAGTTTAGGGCTTGGTGGCGGCTCCGTATCGTAAAACGCGATGAATCTTTCTCTTTGATTTTTTCTCCCGAACACGAATATATGGAGTTGGAGTTGAGGTCGGTGGAGCTCCAGGGGGCCCACGAGGCAGGGGGGCATGCCCAGGGGGCAGGCGCGCCCCCCACCCTCGTGGAAAGGGTGTGGGCCCCCTGGCCTTGATTCTTTTGCTAGTATTTTTTATATTTTCCAAAAATAATCTCCGTTGATTTTTAGGTCATTCCGAGAACTTTTGTTGCTGCACAAAAATAACACCATCGCAATTCTGCTGAAAACAGCGTCAGTCCGGGTTAGTTCCATTCAAATCATGCAAGTTAGAGTCCAAAACAAGGGCAAAAGTGTTTGGAAAAGTAGATATGACGGAGACGTATCAATGGTCTATTGGAGATCTATTTGATGTAACTCTTTTTGCGGTGTGCTTGTTGGGATCCAATGAACTTTGAGTTTATGATCAGATCTATTTTATCCATGAAAGTTATCTGAGTTTTGATCTCTTATATGCATGATTACTTATAGCCTCGTATTTCTTCTTCGAATCTTTGGTTTAGTTAGGCCAACTAGATCGATTTTTCTCGCCATGGGAAAAGGTGCTTTGTGATGGGTTCGATCTTATGGTGCTCAATCCAAGTGACAGAAGGGGACATAACATGTATGTATCGTTGCTATTAAGGATAACAAGATGGGGTCTATTCCTACATGAATAGATCTTGTCTATATCATGTCATCGTTCTGTTGGGGAACGTAGTAATTTCAAAAAAATTCCTACGCACACGCAAGATCATGGTGATGCATAGCAATGAGAGGGGAGAGTGTTGTCCACGTACCCTCGTAGACCGAAAGCGGAAGCGTTAGCACAACGCGGTTGATGTAGTCATACATCTTCACGATCCAACCAATCAAGTACCGAACGCACGGCACCTCCAAGTTCAGCACACGTTCAGCCCGATGACGTCCCTCGAACTCCGATCCAACCGAGTGTTGAGGGAGAGTTTCGTCAGCACGACGGCGTGGTGACGATGATGATGTTCTACCGACGCAGGGCTTCGCCTAAGCACCGCTACAGTATTATCGAGGTGGACTATGGTGGAGGGGGGCACCGCACACGGCTAAAAGATCAATGATCAATTGTTGTGTCTATGGGGTGCCCCCTGCCCCCGTATATAAAGGAGCAAGGGGGGGAGAGGCGGCCGGCCAGGAGAGGCATGCCAGGAGGAGTCCTACTCCCACCGGGAGTAGGACTCCCTCCCTTTCCTTGTTGGACTAGGAGAAGGGGGGAAGGAGGAGAGAGAGGGGAAGGAAAGGGGGGCGTCGCCCCCCCTCCTTGTCCTATTCGGACTAGAGGGGGAGGGGGCGCGCGGCCTGCCCTGGCCGCCCCTCCTCTTCTCCATTAAGGCCCACTATGGCCCATTAAACCCCCGGGGGGTTTCTGTAACCCCTCCGGTACTCCGGTAAAATCCCGATTTCACCCGGAACACTTCCGATATCCAAATATAGGCTTCCAATATATCAATCTTCATGTCTCGACCATTTTGAGACTCCTTGTCATGTCCCTGATCACATCCAGGACTCTGAACAACCTTCTGTACATCAAAACTCATAAACTCATAATATAACCGTCATCGAAACTTTAAGCGTGCGGACCCTACGGGTTCGAGAACTATGTAGACATGACCGAGACACGTCTCCGGTCAATAACCAATAGCGGAACCTGGATGCTCATATTGGTTCCCACATATTCTACGAAGATCCTTATCGGTCAAACTGCATAACAACATACGTTGTTCCCTTTGTCATCGGTATGTTACTTGCCCGAGATTTGATCGTCGGTATCTCAATACCTAGTTCAATCTCGTTACCGGCAAGTCTCTTTACTCGTTCCGTAATACATCATCCCGCAACTAACTCATTAGTTGCAATGCTTGCAAGGCTTAAGTGATGTGCATTACCGAGTGGGCCCAGAGATACCTCTCCGACAATCGGAGTGACAAATCCTAATCTCGAAATACGCCAACCCAACAAGTACCTTCGGAGACACCTGTAGAGCACCTTTATAATCATCCAGTTACGTTGTGAACTTTGGTAGCACACAAAGTGTTCCTCCGGTAAACGGGAGTTGCATAATCTCATAGTCATAGGAACATGTATAAGTCATGAAGAAAGCAATAGCAATATACTAAACGATCGAGTGCTAAGCTAACGGAATGGGTCAAGTCAATCACATCATTCTTCTAATGATGTGATCCCGTTAATCAAATGACAACTCATGTCAATGGCTAGGAAACATAACCATCTTTGATCAACGAGCTAGTCAAGTAGAGGCATACTAGTGACACTTTGTTTGTCTATGTATTCACACATGTATCATGTTTCCGGTTAATACAATTCTAGCATGAATAATAAACATTTATCATGATATAAGGAAATAAATAATAACTTTATTATTGCCTCTAGGGTATATTTCCTTCAGTCTCCCACTTGCACTAGAGTCAATAATCTGGATTACACAGTAATGATTCTAACACCCATGGAGCCTTGGTGCTGATCATGTTTTGCTCGTGGAAGAGGCTTAGTATCTTGCAAATTTCTCTGTCTCCCACCTGGACTAAATCCCGGATGGAATTGAAGCGTCTCTTGATGTGCTTGGTTCTCTTGTGAAATCTGGATTCCTTCGCCAAGGCAATTGCACCAGTATTGTCACAAAAGATTTTCATTGGACCCGATGCACTAGGTATGACACCTAGATCGGATATGAACTCCTTCATCCAGACTCCTTCATTTGCTGCTTCCGAAGCAGCTATGTACTCCGTTTCACACGTAGATCCCGCCACAACGCTTTGTTTAGAACTGCACCAACTGACAGCTCCACTGTTCAATGTAAACACGTATCCGGTTTGCGATTTAGAATCGTCTGGATCAGTGTCAAAGCTTGCATCGACGTAACCATTTATGACTAGCTCTTTGTCACCTCCATAAACGAGAAACATATCCTTAGTCCTTTTCAGGTATTTCAGGATGTTGTCAACCGCTGTCCAGTGATCCACTCCTGGATTACTTTGGTACCTCCCTGCCAAACTTATAGCAAGGAACACATCAGGTCTGGTACACAACATTGCATACATGATAGAGCCTATGGCTGAAGCATAGGGAACATCTTTCATCTTCTCTCTATCTTCTGCAGTGGTCGGGCATTGATTCTTACTCAACTTCACACCTTGTAACACAGGCAAGAACCCTTTCTTTGTTTGATCCATTTTGAACTTCTTCAAAACTTTGTCAAGGTATGTGCTTTGTGAAAGTCCAATTAAGCGTCTTGATCTATCTCTATAGATCTTGATGCCCAATATATAAGCAGCTTCACCGAGGTCTTTCATTGAAAAACTCTTATTCAAGTATCCCTTTATGCTATCCAGAAATTCTATATCATTTCCAATCATCAATATGTCATCCACATATAATATCAGAAATGCTATAGAGCTCCCACTCACTTTCTTGTAAATACAGGCTTCTCCAAAAGTCTGTATAAAACCAAATGCTTTGATCACACTATCAAAACGTTTATTCCAACTCCGAGAGGCTTGCACCAGTCCATAAATGGATCGCTGGAGCTTGCACACTTTGTTAGCTCCCTTTGGATCGACAAAACCTTCCGGCTGCATCATATACAACTCTTCTTCCAGAAATCCATTCAGGAATGCAATTTTCACATCCATTTGCCAAATTTCATAATCATAGAATGCGGCAATTGCTAACATGATTTGGACAGACTTAAGCATTGCTACGGGTGAGAAGGTCTCATCGTAGTCAATCCCTTGAACTTGTCGAAAACCTTTCGCAACAAGTCGAGCTTTATAGACAGTAACATTACCGTCAGCGTCAGTCTTCTTCTTGAAGATCCATTTATTCTCAATGGCTTGCCGATCATCGGGCAAGTCAACCAAAGTCCACACTTTGTTTTCATACATGGATCCCATCTCAGATTTCATGGCCTCAAGCCATTTTGCGGAATCTGGGCTCACCATCGCTTCTTCATAGTTCGTAGGTTCGTCATGGTCAAGTAACATAACCTCCAAAACAGGATTACCGTACCACTCTGGTGCGGATCTTACTCTGGTTGACCTATGAGGTTCAGTAACAACTTGATCTGAAGTTTCATGATCATCATCATTAACTTCCTCACTAATTGGTGTAGGCGTCACAGGAACCGGTTTCTGTGATGAACTACTTTCCAATAAGGGAGCAGGTATAGTTACCTCATCAAGTTCTACTTTCCTCCCACTCACTTCTTTCGAGAGAAACTCCTTCTCTAGAAAGGATCCATTCTTAGCAACGAATGTCTTGCCTTCGGATCTGTGATAGAAGGTGTACCCAACAGTCTCCTTTGGGTATCCTATGAAGACACATTTCTCCGATTTGGGTTCGAGCTTATCAGGTTGAAGCTTTTTCACATAAGCATCGCAGCCCCAAACTTTAAGAAATGACAACTTTGGTTTCTTGCCAACCACATGTCATAAGGCGTCGTCTCAACGGATTTCGATGGTGTCCTATTTAACGTGAATGCAGCCGTCTCTAAAGCATAACCCCAAAACGATAGCGGTAAATCAGTACATCATAGATCGCACCATATCTAGTAAAGTACGATTACGACGTTCGGACACACCATTACGCTGTGGTGTTCCGGGTGGCGTGAGTTGCGAAACTATTCCGCATTGTTTCAAATGTAGACCAAACTCGTAACTCAAATATTCTCCTCCACGATCAGATCGTAGAAACTTTATTTTCTTGTTACGATGATTTTCAACTTCACTCTGAAATTCTTTGAACTTTTCAAATGTTTCAAACTTATGTTTCACTAAGTAGATATACCCATATCTGCTTAAATCATCTGTGAAGGTGAGAAAATAACGATACCCGCCGCGAGCCTCGATATTCATTGGTTCGCAACATCAGTATGTATGATCTCCAATAAATCAGTTGCTCGCTCCATAGTTCCGGAGAACGGCATTTTAGTCATCTTGCCCATGAGGCATGGTTCGCAAGTACCAAGGGATTCATAATCAAGTGATTCCAAAAGTCCATCAGTATGGAGTTTCTTCATGCGCTTTACACCAATATGACCCAAACGGCAGTGCCACAAATAAGTTGCACTATCATTATCAACTCTGCATCTTTTGGCTTCAACATTATGAATGTGTGTATCACTACCATCGAGATTCATCAAAAATAGACCACTCTTCAAGGGTGCATGACCATAAAAGATATTACTCATATAAATAGAACAACCATTATTCTCTGATTTAAATGAATAACCGTCTCGCATCAAACAAGATCCAGATATAATGTTCATGCTCAATGCTAGCACCAAATAACAATTATTTAGGTCTAATACTAATCCCGAAGGTAGATGTAGAGGTAGCGTGCCGACGGCGATCACATCGACTTTGGAACCGTTTCCCACGCGCATCGTCACCTCGTCCTTGGCCAGTGTTCGCATAATCCGTAGTCCCTGTTTTGAGTTGCAAATATTAGCAACAGAACCAGTATCAAATACCCAGGTGCTACTGCGAGCTCTGGTAAGGTACACATCAATAACATGTATATCACATATACCTTTGTTCACCTGGCCATCCTTCTTATCCGCCAAATACTTGGGGCAGTTCCGCTTCCAGTGACCAGTCTGCTTGCAGTAGAAGCACTCAGTCTCAGGCTTAGGTCCAGACTTGGGTTTCTTCTCTTGAGCAGCAACTTGCTTGCTGTTCTTCTTGAAGTTCCCCTTCTTCTTCCCTGTGCCCTTTTTCTTCAAACTGGTGGTCTTATTAACCATCAACACTTGATGCTCCTTCTTGATTTCTACCTCCGCAGCTTTTAGCATTGCGAAGAGCTCGGGAATCATCTTATCCATCCCTTGCATGTTATAGTTCATCACGAAGCTCTTGTAGCTTGGTGGCAGTGATTAAAGAATTCTGTCAATGACGCTATCATCCGGAAGATTAACTCCCAGTTGAATCAAGTGATTGTTATACCCAGACATTCTGAGTATATGCTCACTGACAGAACTATTCTCCTCCATCTTGCAGATGTAGAACTTATTGGAGACTTCATATATCTCAATCCGGGCATTTGCTTGAAATATGAACTTCAACTCCTGGAACATCTCATATGCTCCATGACGTTCAAAACGTCGTTGAAGTCCCGGTTCTAAGCCATAAAGCATGGCACACTGAACTATCGAGTAGTCATCAGCTTTGCTCTGCCAGACGTTCATAACATCCGGTGTTGCTCCTGCAGCAGGTTTGTCACCTAGCGGTGCTTCCAGGACGTAATTCTTCTGTGCAGCAATGAGGATGATCCTCAAGCTACGGACCCAGTCTGTGTAATTGCTACCATCATCTTTCAACTTTGCTTTCTCAAGGAACGCATTAAAATTCAACGGAACAACAACACGGGCCATCTATCTACAATCAACATAGACAAGCAAGATACTATCAGGTACTAAGTTCATGATAAATTTAAGTTCAATTAATCATATTACTTAAGAACTCCCACTTAGATAGACATCCCTCTAATCCTCTAAGTGATCACGTGATCCATATCAACTAAACCATGTCCGATCATCATGTGAGATGGAGTAGTTTCAACGGTGAACATCACTATGTTGATCATATCTACTATATGATTCACGCTCAACCTTTCGGTCTCAGTGTTCTGAGGCCATATCTGCATATGCTAGGCTCGTCAAGTTTAACCTAGGTATTCTGCGTGTGCAAAACTGGCTTGCACCCGTTGTAGATGGACGTAGAGCTTATCACACCCGATCATCACGTGGTGTCTGGGCACGACGAACTTTGGCAACGATGCATACTCAGGGAGAACACTTTTATCTTGAAATTTAGTGAGAGATCATCTTATAATGCTACCGTCAATCAAAGCAAGATAAGATGCATAAAAGATAAACATCACATGCAATCAATATAAGTGATATGATATGGCCATCATCATCTTGTGCTTGTGATCTCCATCTCTGAAGCACTGTCATGCTCACCATCGTCACCGGCGTGACACCTTGATCACCGTCGTAGCATCGTTGTCGTCTCGCCAATCTTATGCTTCTATGACTATCGCTACCGCTTAGTGATAAAGTAAAACATTACAAGGCGATTGCATTGCATACAATAAAGCGACAACCATATGGCTCCTGCCAGTTGCCGATAACTCGTTACAAAACATGATCATCTCATACAATAAAATTTAGCATCATGTCTTGACCATATCACATCACAACATGCCCTGCAAAAACAAGTTAGACGTCCTCCACTTTGTTGTTGCAAATTTTACGTGGCTGCTACGGGCGTTCTTACCTATGCATCAAACCACAACGATAGTTTGTCAAGTTGGTGCTGTTTTAACCTTCTCAAGGACCGGGCGTAGCCACACTCGGTTCAACTAAAGTTGGAGAAACTGACACCCGCCAGCCACCTGTGTGCAAAGCACGTCGGTAGAACCAGTCTCGCGTAAGCGTACGCGTAATGTCGGTCCGTGCCGCTTCATCCAGCAATACCGCCGAACCAAAGTATGACATGCTGGTAAGCAGTATGACTTATATCGCCCACAACTCACTTGTGTTCTACTCGTGCATATGACATTGACGCATAAAACCAGGCTCGGATGCCACTGTTGGGGAAGGTAGTAATTTCAAAAAATGTCCTACGCACACGCAAGATCATGGTGATGCATAGCAACGAGAGGGGAGAGTATTGTCCACGTACCCTCATAGTCTGAAAGCAGAAGCGTTAGCACAACGCGGTTGATGTAGTCGTACGTCTTCACGAACCGACCGATGAAGTACCGAACACACGACACCTCCGAGTTTAGCACACGTTCAACCCAATGATGTCCCTCGAACTCCGATCCAGCCGAGTGTTGGGGAGAGTTTCGTCAGGAGGACGGCGTGGTGACGATGATGATGTTCTACCGACGCAGGGCTTTGCCTAAGCACCGCTACAGTATTATCGAGGTGGACTATGGTGGAGGGGGGCACCGCACACGGCTAAAAGATCAATGATCAATTGTTATGTCTATGGGGTGCCCCCTGCCCCCGTATATAAAGGACCAAGGGGGGAGAGGCGGCCGGCCAGGAGAGGCGCGCCAGGAGGAGTCCTACTCCCACCGGGAGTAGGACTCCCTCCCTTTCCTTGTTGGACTAGGAGAAGGGGGGAAGGAGGAGAGAGAGGGAAAGGAAAGGGGGGCGCCGCCCCCCTCCTTGTCCTATTCGGACTAGAGGGGGAGGGGGCGCGCGGCCTGCCCTGGCCGCCCCTCCTCTTCTTCACTAAGGCCCACTATGGCCCATTAAACCCCCGGGGGGTTCCGGTAACCCCTCCGGTACTCCGGTAAAATCCCGATTTCACCCGGAACACTTCCGATATCCAAATATAGGCTTCCAATATATCAATCTTCATGTCTCGACCATTTCGAGACTCTTCGTCATGTCCGTGATCACATCCGGGACTCCGAACAACCTTCGGCACATCAAAACTCATAAACTCATAATATAACCGTCATCGAAACTTTAAGTGTACGGACCCTACGGGTTCGAGAACTATGTAGACATGACCGAGACACGTCTCCGGTCAATAACCAATAGCAGAACCTGGATGCTCATATTGGCTCCCACATATTCTACGAAGATCTTTATCGGTCAAACCGCATAACAACATACGTTGTTCCCTTTGTCATCGGTATGTTACTTGCCCGAGATTCGATCGTCGGTATCTCAATACCTAGTTCAATCTCGTTACCGGCAAGTCTCTTTACTCATTCCGTAATACATCATCCCGCAACTAACTCATTAGTTGCAATGCTTGCAAGGCTTAAGTGATGTGCATTACCGAGTGGGCCGAGAGATACCTCTCCGACAATCGGAGTGACAAATCCTAATCTCGAAATACGCCAACCCAACAAGTACCTTCGGAGACACCTGTAGAGCACCTTTATAATCATCCAGTTACGTTGTGACGTTTGGTAGCACACAAAGTGTTCCTCCGATAAACGGGAGTTGCATAATCTCATAGTCATAGGAACATGTATAAGTCATGAAGAAAGCAATAGAAATATACTAAACGATCGAGTGCTAAGCTAACGGAATGGGTCAAGTCAATCACATCATTCTTCTAATGATATGATCCCGTTAATCAAATGACAACTCATGTCAATGGCTAGGAAACATAACCATTTTTTATCAACGAGCTAGTCAAGTAGAGGCATACTAGTGACACTTTGTTTGTCTATGTATTCACACATGTATCATGTTTCCGGTTAATACAATTCTAGCATGAATAATAAACATTTATCATGAGATAAGGAAATAAATAATAACTTTATTATTGCCTCTAGGGCATATTTCCTTCACGTTCTTATTGCATTACTCCATTTCTCCATGAACTTAATACACTAGATGCATGCTGGATAGCGGTCGATGTGTGGAGTAATAGTAGTAGATGCAGGTAGGAGTCGGTCTACTAATCTTGGACGTGACGCCTATATAATGATCATTGCCTGGATATTTTCATAATTATTTGAAGTTGTATCAATTGCCCAACAGTAATTTGTCTACCCACCGTATGCTATTTTTCTCGAGAGAAGCCACTAGTGAAATCTACGGCCCACGGGTCTATTCTTTATCATATTTGCCTTCGAGATCTATTTTTATTCGCTTTTATTTTTAGATCTATTATTCCAAAAAGCCAAAAATACCTTGCTGCACTTTTTATTTCTTTATTTTATTTTGCCTTATTGTGAGATCTATTTATCCAATCTACTACAAAACAAATCTATCTTTTACCTGGGAGGGATTGACAACCCCTCTTACGCGTTAGGTTGCAAGTATTTTTTGTGTGTGTGCAGGTACCGTTTACATAGTGTTGCATGTTTCTCCTACTGGTTCGATAACCTTGGTATCATCATCGAGGGAAATACCTACCGTAGCTGTGTTTCATCATCCCTTCCTTTTTGGGGAAATACCGACGTAGTTCAAGCGGCATCAAAAATAATTTCTGGCGCTGTTGCCAGGGAGGATCAAGTCAAGATAGTCTCCCGTCAACTTGCCAATATCTGGCGCCGTTGCCGGGGAGACATCATCAACATCTATCAGGTTCCTAATCACAAATCTCATATCCTTGCAATTTACTTTATTTGCCATTTGCCTCTCGTTTTCATCTCCATCACTTCACAAAAATTGCCATTTTATTCGCCATCTTTTTCGTTTGCTGTTTTCTAGTCAGATCTTTTACTTGCTTGAACTTGTCACCATGAGTGACTTTGGTATGGCAGAAACAGATGATGGCCTAACTCCTAAAATTGGACGATCTGGCAATCAAGATGCTAAAAACTTTTGTTTTGGGGCAAGGGAACGTTATGGGAGAATAACATATCCAAGATATTTTCAATTGTACTCGAAATTTGACTCTCGATGATGCTCCATACTTAAAAGAACTAATCTTATGTGGAAGCCATTTCAGCACTAGTTCTGAAACTTGAAAACAGATTTATTCATACCCATCCTACCCTGCAAAGATTGTTTTATGAGCTACCCGTTATAAAGTATCCTAAGGCTAAAGAGCTAGCTACCCTTGTTCTTATGAATGAATTTGACTACATAGTACGGGAGGCTAGGGAAATTTTTGAATTCTATGCGATGAGCCATGAAAAACGGGTGATAAATGAGATCCTTTATAATAGTGATTATATGTGGAGACATTTGCTTGGAAATAATCAAATTTTTGATGACAATCTTAAGACGTAAATCCCTGTTTTAGATATAATCCAACAAGTTTTTAATGATGTTAATCAACACTATTCTTGGATTGTTGCCGGAAATCAAAGGGGATATGTAGACGAGCAACTTGATAATGCTAAAATTTCTATGGATAATGTGTTTCAAGTAATTTTTGCAAGACCTCCCGATAAGAACACATCTATGGCAAATAAGAAGAAAGATGACAACACTTAGATCTTTGCATTATGCCTAGCTAGGGGCATAAAACGATAGCGCTTGTTGGGAGGCAACCCAATGAATACATTTTTTGTGTTCTTCAGTGTTTGCACAATTATGCTACTGTTATGATTGTTTTTTATGTTTAATTAGTGTTTGTAACAAGCAAAGCCTTTGGTATCATGTTGGGTGATAGTTGGTTTGATCTTGTTGAAAAAACAAAAACTTTGTGCGCCAGTCACAGAATTATTAAAAATCACAGAAGCGCGATAAAATCCTAATTTTTGTACACAAGATTGATATACAAATTGCATACGTTGTCCTAATTTTTCAAAACTTTTGGAGTTACAGAAGTATTCAAAGTTTTCACATTGCTACAGACTGTTCTGTTTTTGACAGATTCTATTTTCTTTGCATTGTGTGCTTATTTTGATGAATCTATGGTTTGTATTGGAGGGTATAAGCCATGGTAAAGTTGGAATACAGTAGATATAATGCAAAAATAAAATATGAATGGGTTTGCAACAGTACTTAGAGTAGTGATTTGCTTTGTTATACTAACGAATCTCATGAAGGTTTTGTTGTGTTTTGTGTGATTGAAGTTTTCAAGTTTCGGGTGAGATCACGATGAATGAAGGAATAAGGAGTAAGAAGAGCCTAAGCTTGGGGATGCCCATGGCACCCCAAGTTATTATCCAAAGAGGCATCCCTTCTTTGTTCTAACGACCATCAGTATTTTACTTGGAGCTATATTTTTATCTGTCACATATCATGAGTTTTGCTTGGAGCGTCTTGTATTATACGAGTCTTTGCTTGTTTTACTTTTTAGTTTGTGTCATCTATCCTTGCTGAACACACCTATTTGAGAGAGCCAAAATTATGCTATGATTTGTTAGAATTGCTCTATGTGCTTCACTTAAATTTTTTGAGCTATGGAATTGCTCTAGTGCTTCACTTATATCTTTTTGAGCACGGTGTGCTTTATAATTTTGAAGAAATACTCTCATGCTTCACTTAGATTTATTTGAGAGTTAGTAAAATTTTGAAGAAATTGTTTCACGCTTAACTTATATTATTTTGAGAAAAGAAATTTTTTATGCTCATGTTCTTCACTTAGATTTGTTTGAGCTTTTAAAAGCAACATATGAAATTAGTCCCAAAGTGATAGATATTCAAGAGCGATATAATAAAAACTTTCATGAAGATCATTGGACGAAATAAACTTGATTCTTTGTAATAGTATTGCGATATGATGATAGTGATCTGTGAGTCATGTTGATGAGTAATTATGGTTTAGTAAGAATATTGATGTTAAGGTTTGTGATTCCCTATGCAAGCACGAAAGTCAATAGTTATGCAATGAAATTACATCCTACTTGTGGTGCATTATTCCGTTAGTTATGCTTAATGCTTGCTTATGTGATTTTTTGTTTCTTGGTTGGATGCTTCTCAATATTTTGCTAGCCTTCACTTGTACTAAGCGGGATTACTACTTGTGCATCCAAAACCCTTAAACCCACTTTTGCCATATGAGTCCACTATACCTACCTATATGCGGTATTTCAGTGCTGTTCTTAGCAAATTTGTATGTGCCATCTCTAATCTTCAAAATAAATTTCCCTTTGGTGTGCTTGTACCGCTCATGAAACGGTAGGGGGTGGTCGATATTTTTCCATGCTAGATGTGTTATTCTCAAGGTGAGTGTTTATTCACTTGTCATTGCACGAGAGTACGACAAAGGTATTAGGGATGCCCAGTCCCGAAATGAAAAATGAATTTACTTTATTGTAAAATAATAAATTCCTTGGAAAGTGTTGGTTTGGACGGCACCTGTGGATATGGTTAGCCGTGGAATGTGAAAGTATGGTGGAAAAAGGAATAAACTTTATTTTCTGTTTGGGAACCACCTATGATATATCTAGCATGGAAAGTATTGGGAACTACTCAATCATTTTCGTTGACAGGAAAGGCATGCCACCCAAAATGTTTTTTCTCTATCTTTTTCAGTTTGAGCTCTAGCACCTCTACAAATCCCTACTTCCCTCCGCGAAGGGCCTTTCTTTTTTACTTTATGCAATTTTTATTTTTATTTGAGTCTACATCTTCCACTACTTCAGGATGCTGCTAACGCGACACTACGATCAGAGACCCTTCGACGAAACTGTGTGCGATGCCATAATCGCAAACGGTGGTGTAAAAAAACCGTCAAAAAAGGTGGAAAACATTTGCGATGGAGGATGCATCAAACACGGTTCAGAATTTAGTTGCGTGTGTGATGCAGGGCATACGGTTCAGCTCAATTAACGGTTTGCGATGAGGAGGAACAAAAGAAACAGGCAGCCAGATGAAGGTGTGTGCGATGTACAGCATACGGTTCACTCGGATGAACTGTTTGTGATTAGGAAACACAAAAGAAATGGTCAGCCAGATCAAAGGTGTGTGCGATATTGCTACCTCTTGAGCATGCGTTGGTTTTTCCCCTGAAGAGGAAAGGGTGATGCAGCAAAGTAGCGTAAGTATTTCCCTCAGTTTTTGAGAACCAAGGTATCAATCCAGTAGGAGGTTACACGCAAGTCGCCTTATACCTACACAAACAAATAAGAACCTTGCAACCAACGCGATAAAGGGGTTGTCAATCCCTTCATGGCCACTTGCAAAAGTGAGATCTGATAGAGATGATAAGATAATATTTTTGGTATTTTTATGATAAAGAGTGAAAGTAAAGAACGCAAAGTAAAATAGATGTAAACTTATATGATGGAGAATAGACCCGGGGGCCATAGGTTTAACTAGTGGCTTCTCTCAAGATAGCATAAGTATTACGGTTGGTGAACAAATTACTCTCGAGCAATTGATAGAAAAGTGCATAGTTATGAGAATATCTAGGCATGATCATGTAGATAGGCATCACGTCCGCGACAAGTAGACCGAAACGATTCTGCATCTACTACTATTACTCCACATATCGACCGCTATCCAGCATGCATCTAGAGTATTAAGTTCATAAGAACGGAGTAACGCATTAAGCAAGATGAGATGATGTAGAGGGATAAACTCAAGCAATATGATATAAACCCCATCTTTTTATCCTCGATGGAAACAATACAATACATGTCGTTTCCCCTACTGTCACTGGGATCGAGGACCGCTTGATTGAACCCAAAGCTAAGCACTTCTCAAATTGCAAGAAAGATCAATCTAGTAGGCCAAACCAAACTGATAATTCGAAGAGACTTTCAAAGATAACCAATCATACATAAAAGAATTCAGAGAAGATTCAAATATTGTTCATAGATAATCTTGATCATAAACCCACAATTCATCGGATCTCGACAAACACACCACAAAAAGAGTTACATCGAATATAACTCCAAGAAGATCGAGGAGAACTTTGTATTGAGATCCAAAGAGAGAGAAGAAGCCATCAAGCTAATAACTATGGACCCGAAGGTCTGTGGTAAACTACTCACACATCATCGAGGGGCTATGGTGTTGATGTAGAAGCCCTCCGTGATTGATTCCCCCTCCGGCGGAGCGCCGAAAAAGGCCCCAAGATGGGATCTCACGGGTACAGAAGGTTGCGGCGGTGGAAATAGATTTTCATGGTACTCCTGGTTGGTTTCCAGGTACGTAGGTATATATAGGAGGAAGAAGTAGGTCGGTGGAGCCACGAGGGGCCCACGAGGGTGGAGGGCGCGCCCAGGGGGTAGGTGCGCCCCCTGCCTCGTGGCCTCCTTGTTGATTGCTTGGCGTCCACTCCAAGTCCTCTGGATCACGTTTGTTCTAAAAATCACGCTCCCGAAGGTTTCATTCCGTTTGGACACCATTTGATATTCCTTTTCTGCGAAACACTGAAATAGGAAAAAAAACAACAATTTGCACTGGGCCTTGGGTTAATAGGTTAGTCCCAAAAATAATATAAAATTGTATAATAAGCCCATTAAACATCCAAAACAGAATATATAATAGCATGGAGCAATAAAAAATTATAGATACGTTGGAGACATATCAAGCATCCCCAAGCTTAATTCCTGCTCGTCCTCGAGTAGGTAAATGATAAAAACAGAATTTTTGATGTGGAATGCTACTTAGCATAATTCTCAATGTAATTTTATTTATTGTGGCATGAATGTTCAGATCCGAAAGATTCAAGATAAAAGTTTAATATTGGCATAAAGATAATAATACTTCAAGCATACTAACCAAGCAATTATGTCTTCTCAAAATAACATAGCCAAAGAAAGCTCATCCCTACAAAATCATATAGTTTGGCCACGCTTCATTTTCGTCACACAAGGTTCTCTCATCTTGCACAACCCCGATCACAAGCCAAGCAATTGTTTCATACTTTAGTAATCTCAAACTTTTTTCAACTTTCACGCAATACATGAGCGTGAGCCATGGATATAGCACTATGGGTGGAATAGAATATAATGATGGGGGTTGTGTGGAGAAGACAAAAAAGGAGAAAGTCTCACATTGACGCGGCTAATCAATGGGCTAGGGAGATGCCCATCAATTGATGTCGATGCAAGAGTAGGGATTGCCATGCAACGGATGCACTAGAGCTATAAATGGATGAAAGCTCAAACTGAAACCAAGTGGGTGTGCATCCAACTTGCTTGCTCACGAAGACCTAGGGCATTTGAGGAAGCCCATTGTTGGAATATACAAGCCAAGTTCTATAATGAAAAATTCCCACTAGTATATGAAAGTGGCAAAATAAGAGACTCTCTATCATGAAGATCATGGTGCTACTTTGAAGCACAAGTGTGGAAAAAAGATAGTAGCATTGTCCCTTTTTTTGGGCCTTCTTCTTTTTTTATTTGGCCTTTCTATTTTTTTATTTGGGGATAATGCTCTATTGATAATGATCATCACACCTCTATTTATTTACAACTCAATGATTACAACTCGATACTAGAACAAAATATGACTCTATATGAATGCCTTCGGCGGTGTACCGGGATGGGAAATGAATCAAGAGTGACATGTATGAAATAATATGCATGGTGGCTTTGCCACAAATACGATGTCAACTACATGATCATGCAAGGCAATATGACAATGATGAAGCGTGTCATAATAAACGTTACGGTGGAAAGTTTCATGGCAATATATCTCGGAATGGCTATGGAAATGCCATAATAGGTAGGTATGGTGGCTGTTTTGAGGAAGATATAAGGAGGTTTATGTGTGATAGAGCGTATCGTATCACGGGGTTTGGATGCACCGGCGAAGTTTGCACCAACTCTCAAGGTGAGAAAGGGCAATGCACGGTACCGAAGAGGCTAGCAATGGTGGAAGGTTGAGAGTGTGTATAATCCATGGACTCAACATTAGTCATAAAGAACTCATATACTTATTGCAAAAATCTACAAGTCATCAAAAACCAAGCATTACGCGCATGCTCCTAGGGGGATAGATTGGTAGGAAAAGACCATCGCTCGTCCCCGACTGCCACTCATAAGGATGACAATCAAAGAACACCTCATGTTTCAAATTTGTTACACAACGTTCACCACACGTGCATGCTACGGGACTTGCAAACTTCAACACAAGTATTTCTCAAATTCATAACTACTGAACTAGCACAACTTTAATATCACTACCTCCATATCTCAAAACAATCATCAAGTTTCATACTTCTCTTAGTAGTCAATGCACTTTAAAGTTTTTATCTTGGATGCCTATCATATTAGGACTAATTTTATAACCAAAGCAAATTACCATGCTGTTCTGAAGGACTCTCAAAATAATATAAGTGAAGCATGAGAGATCAATAATTTCTATAAAATAGAACCACCGCCGTGATCTAAAAGATATAAGTGAAGCACTAGAACAAAACTGTTTAACTCAAAAGATATAAGCGAGGCATAAAGAGTATTCTAATAAATCCGATTAATGTGCATCTCTCTCAAAAGGTGTGTACAGCAAGGATGATTTTGGTAAACTAAAAAGTAAAGACTCGAATCATACAAGACGCTCCAAGCAAAACACATATCATGTGGTGAATAAAAATATGGCTCCAAGTAAAGTTACCGATGGACGAAGACAAAAGAGGGAATGCCTTCCGGGGCATCCCCAAGCTTTGGCTTTTTGGGGTCCTTGGATTTACCTTGGGGTGCCTTGGGCATCCCCAAGCCTAGGCTCTTGCCACTCCTTGTTCCGTAATCCATCAAATCTTTACCCAAAACTTGAAAACTTCACAACACAAAACTTAACAGAAAATCTCGTGAGCTCCGTTAGCGAAATAAAACAAACCACCACTTTAAAGTACTGTAATGAACTCATTATTTATTTATATTGGTGTTAAAACTATTGTATTCCAACTTCTATATGGTTTATAAACTCCATTACTAGCCATAAATTCATCAAAATAGGCAAACAACACATGAAAAGAGAATCTATCAAAAACAGAACAGTTTGTAGTAATCAGATTTGTTCGAAAACTTCTGGAACTCTAAAAATCCTGAAAAACTAGGACAACCTGGAAAATTTGCGTACAGATCTACTGCAAAAAGAATCGGTATTTAATCATGTTCTGGTGAGTTTAAACAATTATATTCATGAACGCAAAGTTTCTGTCTTTTTCAGCAAGATCAAACAATTATCACCCAAGAAGATCCTATTGGTTCTACTTGGAACAAACACTAATTAAAACACAAAAACAAATCTAACCAAAGGCTAGATCAAATA